>NC_084854.1:22010140-23378948 GCF_951802175.1 Populus nigra
AGAAGAAGAGTTTCAGTAACATTAAAGGAGTTAATTCAAATAGAGATCTTTGCTTAGTTAATTTTGTTTATTCTGTTGGGGGTGGCTGTGAGATCTTCACAATGAAAAGTCGTCGTCGTCATCATCATCAGTTGCTGTTTACGTTCTTGCTCTTTTTTTCTCAAAAGATTGGTATTTTTTCCCTCCTCTTCTGCTATTTTCTTAGTTGATTTAAAGGGTTCCTTTTGTTGCTATCTTACTTGGGTTGATCTCAGACTTTTTGTTGAATTGAATGGAATTTGGATCATTAAGCCTTTTGATGTCTTGAGTTTTTTTCAGCTTGTTATTACAACTGGGGGCTTGCTAGTCTTACGGTGGATTTTCTTGGGTTGCTTTTAATTTTTGGTGACTTTAAAGTGTATTGACTGTAGTCAACTGGAGCACAGTGTGTTGTTTGTTTCTCCCACAATGATTGCTCAATGCTTACAAAATTTTAAGAGAGTTGATTTTGTTGTTCTTGATATTTTATTCTTTTTGTTACCGTCCGAATTTCTTATATGGGATTTTTCTTTTCTTTTTGCCATTTTTTAGAAATTGTCTGACTCAATTCTTTGGTGGATCAAACTTGTTTGTTTGGTTTCTAAGTAAAGAATTAAAGGTAGTTTTAGCGTTTCTTTAATAGAGCTCCTTGTCTGAGGATGATTTTACTATTACAATTTTTGTTCAAGTGTTAAGAGTGCCGCTGAATCATTGAGTCTTCTCTCATTTTATATTTAGTCAATACGAGGAGCTGCTGTGAATTGTATTATAGCACTATTCATCTTGTCTTTTCAATGATCTATATTGGGATTCATTGGTCTTGCATCTGCGAGTTACACAAAGCAGAGAATAGGAAAAGTCAAATTTAGTTTGGTTATGATCGATTGATCATTGTATCCTCATAACATAATTCAATATACATTTGGAGGATTTCGTTGGTCTTATCTGTTGTTTTTGCATTTGTTCTATGTTCCTTGTTCTTTGGTGGCTTGAAACAAATTAGAAAGTGGTTAAAGAAATTACTTCTTCTTTCCTTCCAGAGCTTCTAACAGCTGAAGCATTCACTGGAACCTATGGAATAAATTATGGAAGAATTGCAGATAACATCCCTTCACCAGATGAAGTTGCTACACTTCTCAGGGCAGCAAGGATTAGGAATGTTCGGATTTATGATGCTGATCACAGCGTCCTCGAGGCATTCAGTGGCACTGGGCTTCAACTTGTTGTTGGGCTTCCCAATGGATATCTGAAAGACATGAGTGCTAATGCTAGCCATGCCATGTCTTGGGTTAAAGAAAATGTGCAAGCATTCCTTCCTAAGACCAGTATTTGTGGGATTGCTGTGGGTAATGAAGTTTTAGGAGGAGGTGATAATGAACTCTGGGAAGCTCTCCTGGGAGCTGTTAAAAATGTTTACAAAGCCATAAATAAGCTTGGCTTGGCTGATGCAGTTCAGATTACTACAGCACATTCACAAGCTGTTTTTGCTAATTCTTACCCTCCCTCTTCGTGTATATTTGAAGAGAATGTTGCACAATACATGAAGCCGCTCTTGGAGTTCTTCTCACAAATTGGTTCTCCGTTCTGCTTGAATGCATATCCTTTCCTGGCCTACACGTACAATCCAGAGAATATTGATATTAACTATGCCCTTTTCGAGAAAACTAACGGAATATATGACATGAAAACAGATTTGCACTATGATAACATGCTTGATGCGCAGATTGATGCAGCCTATGCTGCTCTGGAAGATGCTGGATTCAAAAAGATGGAAGTCATAGTTACAGAGACAGGTTGGGCCTCACGTGGAGATGATAATGAAGCTGCAGCAACAGTTAATAATGCAAGGAAATATAATTATAACCTGCGTAAAAGGCTTGCAAAGAAGAAAGGTACACCACTCAGGCCGAAAATGGTGGTGAAGGCCTATATTTTTGCAGTATTTAATGAGAATTTGAAGCCTGGGCCGACTTCTGAGAGGAATTTTGGACTTTTCAAGCCTGATGGAAGCATTTCATACGATATTGGGTTTCATGGACTTAAATCTTCATCTGCAGATTCATCACTTCTATCGTTGAAGGTATGAGACTCTTTATACCATATATCATTTAAAAGGCAACATATTGGGATTAGATTTGTTCGTTTAGTTGTCTCCTTTCTCTTGGGTCTCATTTTCACTGATAGTATTATAGATTGTTTGTTTTTGAGGTAGTTTTTATGGTTGTAATTTAAAATAAATAAGTTTTAAAAAAGAATGATTAGATGTGGTTTGTTGGATTTAAATGTGTTTGATAAAAATTATACTTGAAGTTTATGTATAGTAAAAAAACATGTATAAAATATTTGGTATTATATTTGAGATTGTGGTTACGGTTGCTTTTAAAAGTACTTTTTACTTAGAAATACATTAAAATAATTTTTTTTATTTTTTAAAAATTATTTTTGATATCAACGTATCAAAATAATTTAAAAACACTAAAAAATATTAATTTGAAGCAAAGAAAAAAATAAATGTTTTTTAAATTTTTCAAAAATTTTTTTAAAACGCAAAAACAAACGCGATTAAAATTTTTACGAAACTCAATTAAAAAATTAAAAAAACTACTTTATAAAATTTATATTTCAAACTCAATTTTTTAAATAAAATATAATTTGATTTATTATCAGATACCTTCCTACTATCGTTTCACTACAAACGGAAAAGCTAACGGAAACAAAAGCAGCCTTAATTTGCTAGAAAGTGCTACATTTTGCTCTGCACTGCGCTCTGGATCTCTGATCCATCTCTCTTAAATAATCACGCAGTAACTAAACTACAGACATGCAGTGGGTTGAGTTAGTTTGAGCACTTTTATCATATATGATTATGATATTTGTTATCTCAAACCATTCTCTGACATATTAAAATGTATTAGACATGCCATACAATTTTATTCTCTAGCGACCAACAAATTGCTGTCTTTTGAAAGCTGAATTTAAGGGGCTATATATATATTAAGTTACCACCAGAGGATTTGCATGTCTCTTTCATAACAGTAAAGGGAAATGCATATACAGTAGTACTCAACAGCCCATCCTCGTAAGTTGGAGAAGGGTAACTGAGAAAGGTGATGCAGTGTCTGTACGTGCGACTGCTTGTGTTTTTCTATGATCTGGCTTCTATTATTATCTGAACGACGAAATTCTAATTATCATTATTTTTTCCTGTTTTTCTTTTTTCATTTGCACTCGTGCAGGCTGTCCAAGCTCAAGGTTTGTCCAAGTCCTACATATTGATATTGACAATCTCTGCCGCTGCCTCGTTTCTATTTTTGAAGCAATAATGTTGGACCAGTCATTATTATATTAGAGCAAAACCAGCATTGGAAGTCAAAAGTTCTTGGTTTGATACCATTCATGTCACTCGGAGTACAAAAATACATGCTGGTCCGATACCATAAATGCCACCCGGAGCACAAAAAAAAAACAAACATTGATTTTCTAACTTGCATAATATATTTCCCAGGAATTGTGATTTTTATCTATTTCAGCAAATGTATTTCAGCTCCTATCAAACAGAACCTTTTGTTTTTATCTGTTACAGTTTTCCCTATCCAACCGTTGTATTTAGGGAAAAAGATTGTGATCGTGTCTCGGACTAGTTTCATTAGAATCATCCGTCTCGTGCCAAGTTTGTTTCAGAATCTGCTGCTGCTCTAGCAGAGAGATCAAAAGCTCATCATGGAGAGGTGTTTTTGTTAGTGTATTATGACCTTTCTATGTCATGCATCTGACGAGCAGGCATGAATCCTTGTGTGGATTCATATGATTGGGGCATAGTTTGAAAATCTAATCTTCATTCACTGGTATCCTCTTCAATGTCTGGAGTTTGACTTTTGTTCTGTAAAATGGAGAACCACACGGAATGCATCGATCTATCTACAGTAGATTTAGCAAACTCATCCCTGATGGCTATCAAATCTTCCAAACAAATTAGCATACATCAGTGTCTGAGGGGGAACGCTAAGTACTGGCCCATAGAGTTGTAGTCCTTGTTGCGTGGGATATTTCTCCAGCTAAAAAGTAAAAAGGACCTTTAAGGACGTGAATCCTTGGTTGCTGGAGGTGGTATTTGTAACGTTGTGTAAACCACCGTGTTTTTTTTATTTAAAATAAATTTTTTTATATTTTTAGATTATTTTAATAGGTTAATATCAAAAATAATTTTAAAAAAATAAAATAATTTTATTTTAATATATTCCTAAAAAAACAAATTTACTTTGAATTATCATAACAATCATGCTCCTAAACAAATGATACACCTACAATTAGACCAGGCCAAATATTATGGCGTTTTACAAAGATGTGACTTGGACAACAGGCTATACAAATCGACCTTCCTTCGAAAAGCAAAGGACTTAATTTCATTTTTCAGGCTTTAATAGCAGGCCAGCATTTACTTTCTATATTTTATTCGTGCTTGGTGTTAACCATGCACCAGGAGTCACAGGGATCAAGCCTTGTATCATGTTTTCTAAGAGCGAAAATAATTTATCGAGCTAGAAATAGATAAGAACACGTGAGAGGATTGATGATGATTTTTTTTTTATAACCTCTGTTGTTTTGGTATTTCAAAAATATTTCTCTTAATCTTCTTATAAACCCTAAGGTAACCAAAATAAGTTTTTTACCAAGTCAAAGTAAATCTGGAGAAGGCTTGTTTTACACGAGGGTCAGAGTCATTAGCTACCCTATAGTAAGTAGACTTGTATTACCAAGAAAATATGTACATAATATTGGAAAATGTGCCCAAGTGATGATGTCCGTTGAAGTTTTGCTTTATAAGTGTTTTCTGCTTGAGAGAAACGTCGTCGTGTTTGAACTTTGTCGGCGTCATTTGCCCCCCATGCCTTTGGATTTTTCTCTCTTTGGGGTGACATCATTTTGGGCTTCTATCAGGTCATCCATACATAAGTAATCTTACACGCCGTTTGTATGCTTTTAAAAAAATATTTTTTAAAAAATAAATTATTTTTTAATATATTAAAAAAAGTCTTTTTCATATTCTTAATACATTCAAATTCAAAATAATAACATAGGAATAAAAACAAATAAATTAACCGACCTTCCACTTGACCCAGTATATGCAAATATCATTCACGCGTTTTCATTACAAGAAAACATTTCATAGCTACAGCTGACATTCCTGACAAATGCAAGAGCACATGACTTTACCAACTACTACATTTTATCCCTTTTCTTCTTCTTTTGTTGCCAAGATGGAAATACGTGCCAAAGCCAGTGTAGTTTCTCAAGAATATACATGCAGGCACACCATATAGTTTTCTACCAGGTATTTAACATTTGCCTAGCAGCGGATAGAATAATTTTTTACAGTAAAAAAATAAATATACAGATTTTTTTAATATATTTTTAGATAAAAAATTCTTAATCATAAATAGAAATACCTAGACATCTAATTAATTAAATTGATATTTGATCAAGAAATAACTAAGATTAAAATGTTTAATCTCGCAACACAGGTCATGCACTCATTTATATTTAATATTTTTTTTAAATATATTTTTTATTTAATCAAACGATTATCCGTGTCAATAAAAAATAAAAAAAATCACCAACAAAAGTGAATTGAATAAAATGATTACCCATGCCAATTTAAACGTCATTATAAAAGGTAGTGTTTGGTCCTCAGACAGCTTCGCACGTTTTGTCCATGCATATGTTAGCTAGTTTTTTAATAATATTTATATCTATTAAATTACAAAATTGTTAAAAAACCAACTAGATAATAAAAAAAGTAATCTATGTGTAAATATATACACCTGAATAACTTTCAAGTACTTATATTTTTGATAAAAGTAATCAAACGATTATCCGTGTCAATAAAAGATAAAAAAAATCACCAACAAAAGTGAATTTGAATTTTTTTTAAAAAGTAATATATTTTTTATGTTTTCAAATCATTTTGATGTGCTAATTTCAAAAATAATTTTAAAAAAATAAAAAAAATATTAATGACATACTTTTCTGAATGAAAAATACTTTAAAAAACAACTACAACCATACTTCTAAACACCTTAAGTTTGGTATATGGTATCATCAAGTCATTCATCACGGTTTTACTTCTTGATGATGATGCCATTCAACACCTACCCCCATTTTTTATATCAATATTTTGCAAGATTTCTCCCTTCAAATGGCACCAATCCATTGGCCAAAGGACCAACTTTCTCTAAAGACAATACTCCAACTCCCTCTATTTATAGATAAGAAGATTAGATAGAGAACCTCACACACAGAGAAAGATCATATTAGAGAAGGGGTGACTTTACCTTTGAGAACACACACACTAGACTAACCAACATGAGAAGTCTCATTGTTTTTGTAGTTTTAGGAGCAGTATCACTATTGTTGCGTGGCTCAGAGGCAGCAGTTTATCAGGTTGGAGACGGCACCGGTTGGACAAGACCTACTAGCACCTCTTTCTACTCTGACTGGGCTTCAGGCAAAACCTTCGCTCTTGGTGACACTTTAAGTAAGTTGGCTTACACATACAAAACACCGATATTTATGCTCAATTCTTTGTCTCTAATACTTTCTGTTAAATCCTGCTTTGATCTTTGAAGATTAAATCCAAGAATTAATTATATGTTAATTAGCAGGTGAACTAGTATAACATGATATTTTAATTTGAACATATAATTTCCTTAAGAAAATCTTTTTTGGTCAATGCTCCGATATATATATATATATATATATATATATATATATATATATATATATTTACATATACTTATTAAAATTGGTTTGAAGAAAAACGTAATCTCGATATTAAAACTAAATCAAGGATACTTCAACACTCTAATTTTCTCTCTTTGGGTTGCTTAAATTTAATTGGCAAAACTATTGCTTTGGCAGCATTCACATTCACTACAGGTGCACACGATGTGGCCACTGTCTCAAAGAGTGATTATGATAATTGCAACACAGGCAGTCCAAGCAATGTTGTGACAACTGGACCAGCAACAATCAATGTTACGGGAGATAGCTACTTTCTTTGCACAATTGCTGGCCACTGCTCCGCGGGACAAAAATTAGCCATTACCGTAGCTGCAGGCAACACCCCCTCACCAGGGACATCACCTGAAACTCCATCTTCTTCACCGCCGCCGCCACCACCCTCAGCCGCCTCAAGTCTTGTTGCTACCTTTGCTTTGATGTTCGTGTCCATTGCCATTAGTTTGATGTATTGCTTTTAGCCCATCCTGTAGCAACAATTTTCTAGTGTTCTGTCATATTGCTTCTATGTATTTTATCACTCATTTGAGGATATACTGGTAGGCTTTTATCGCTTCTATGTACTTTATCACTCATTTGTTCTTTATATAACAAATATTATTTTAAGTATTAATTTGGTGATTCCACTAAATATGATGCCACCCCATTATATTATTATAATAGCCTGCAGACCTAACCATATCTCCATTTTCAACAAGTTGCCTTGTGGTGACCTAATTTTCCTTTGAGTTTACTTTGAACCGTTAATTAATCAGGTACAGTGACCTCGTGGCAACTTTTCACCGTTGGCCAAATCCCACCTAAAAAATGAAAGAGGCACGAGCTTCCTAGATTTTCCAACGATTTTTTTTTCAGAAGGAGAGACTTGTATATTAATTTAAAAGGATGGGTTTCAACAAAAGTCAATAACTTGCAGCAGGTTTCTGCAAAGAAATACTAGTCAACGGGAGATTCAGCTCGTTTAATTGAATATATGCAGTCTTTGAAATTCAAGGTATTCTATTACTAGAGTAAGAGGTTGAACTAAAACAAATGGAGATGAAATCGGATAATTTTTTTTGCAGTATTCTAGCGTATCGAGTTGAAGATTACAAGTTCTTGCCGAAGGTCTATATATAATTAATTTGGGCAATTCCCATGTCTGTCACATGCCTTGATTCGAAGGTGAATACAAAATTTAAGCTAATACTGATGTGTCTATATATATAAAAGATTATAGATTGTGTTACAGAATTCAAAATATTTCACATTGTGCTATAAGTAATCAAGTTTTCTTGCATGTGAAAGCAAATGAAAGTGTGAACTCTCCTAGCAAAGAGAGATTCTGCAGAAATTGTCACCGAAATATCTTATTGACTAAATGCAGTCTTACTTCAAGAGATATTATCATGCAATGAAGAAATTCCATGTTGACGTTAATTAAAATGTGGTGTGATTATGATGAAGATAGGAAGTTTTTAGAGAATTGAGCTAATTGATAAACTTCAGAATAGTATGTTTTTTGTTATTTTGAATAATACAACTGTTAACATATATATACACAGGATTGCAGGTTTGAATTTAGAAACAAAGCTAAGGTTGCATCTTAGCATTTACACTGTATTTACAGTGAAGATTTATTTGCCGTTACAAGCTTGATATTAGGCTTGAGTGATGGTTGCACAATCCTGTGCAGGGGGCAAGGGATTATTTGCTGAATCTGTGGGGATTTCTTTTATACGCTCCCGCAAGATGGATGAGCCATCAGCTAAGCCAATCTTGAGCTGTAAAGAATGCAGACGTTGGGAAGACAAAGGCTTTGTTAGAAAATCTGCCAGTTGGTCATGAGTGTTGACATGCTGAACATTGAGAATCTTCCTCTGAACCATATCACGAACAAAGTGGAGGTCTATCTGAATGTGTTTCATCCGGGAATGCTGAACTGGATTGAAGCTGAGGTGTGTAGCTCCCAGGTTGTCACACAGCAGTCTTGGTGGAGAGGGAATTGGGAGACAGAGTTCTTTGAACAGGGACAACAACCAAACTGTTTCAGACGTAGCAGTGGCTAGTGAACGATACTCAGCTTCAGTTGAGGACCTGGCGACAGCCCGTTGTTTCTTAGAGCTCCATGAGATGAGATTGATCCCCAGAAATGTAATGTAAGCTGAAGTAGAGGTGCGATCATCATAATTTCCAGCCCAGTCAGCATCAGCAAAAGTGGTAACATCAAATGAAGACTGATGATTTATGTTAATGCCAAGGAAAATGGTTTTCTTCAGATAGCGGAGCAAACGTTTGGCAGCAGACCAGTGAGTGACTGTGGGTTGATGCATGAATTGTGACAACTTATTAATGGCGAAGCAAATGTCAGGACAAGTAAGGGACAAATATTGTAAATCACCGATGATACTTCGAAATTCAGTGTTGTTGCAAGGTGCTGTGCCGTCAATAAGCTTGAGCTGGACTGATGTGGACATAGGAGAAGAGACATCCTTAGCACCCTGCATGTTGGTTTTGAAGAGAAGGTCTCGTATGTATTGATGTTGCGATAAGAACAACCCGTTTTTGGTGGGTATAACATCCAGCCCCAAAAAATAATGAAGTGTGCCCAGATCTTTTAATGAGAATTGGATGCCAAGTTGATGAATCACATGAGTCAGGAAGGATGGAGTGTTACCAGTGATGACTAGATCATCCACGTAGACCAGTAGATAACACAGAACAGCTGCACTGTGATAGATGAATAGAGAAGGATCGGCTATGGAGTTGTGGAATCCTAGTTTCAGAATGGCCTATTGCAGAGCAGAATACCAGGCACGAGGGGCCTGTTTGAGGCCATAAATTGCCTTGTTTAACCGACAGACATGATGTGGAGTGGTGGTATCTTGGAACCCTGGTGGCTGTGACATATAAACTGTTTCATGCAGGTTCCCATGCAGAAAGGCGTTGTTTACATCTAGTTGCCGTAATGACCAGCCTTGCATGACAGCCACGGTGAGAACTGTTTTGATGGTGGCAGGTTTCACAACAGGGCTGAACGTTTCACTGTAGTCCAGGCCAGGCCGTTGATGATATCCTTTTGCAACCAAGCGGGCTTTAAACCGAGCTATGGAACCATTAGGATGTCGTTTGACCCGAAAAACCCATTTGCACCCAACTGGTTGGCAGTCAGGAGGAGGCGGTACCAGCTCCCATGTACCATGCCTCATGAGGGCTGTGAGTTCCTCAGACATTGCTAATCTCCAGTGTGGCTCACGGAGAGCCTGTCCCACACAAGTTGGCTCTGCAGTACTTGGGAGGGGGTGTTTTGTGGTGATGTTAACTTGTTTGGGTTTGTAAATGTTATTCATGGAACGGGTGACCATTAAGTGAGCCCGGTTGGGTGCAGGATTTGAGGGATGAGGAGGTGAGGTGGGCGAAACTGCACAAAGAACTGATGAGGATGGGTTACAGAGATCTGGCAGGGGAGATGAGGTAGGTTGAAAAATACTGGGAGCAGAACATGCTGAAGGAGAAGATGAAGATGTGAGTTCATGTGAAGTAAAAGACAGAGTGAGGGATTCATTACCTGAGTGAGCAGTGAGAATGGGTACCCTTGCCGAAGTCACTGGTGGAGGCGTAGGAGGGGATGAAGAATTTCCATGAACAGGGGAGGCACTTGTCGGGCTAGGTGTGAAAAATTGGCTGAAGGGGATACCATTTTCATTTTCATGAAAGATGACATGGCGTGATTGATATAGGCGGTTTGTCAGGGGATCAAGACAACTGTATGCATTTTGTGTTAAGGAGTATCCTACGAAAATACAAGGAATGGATTTTGGTTGTAACTTGTTTGTGTTATATGGCCGGATAAGAGGAAAACAAAGACAACTAAATTTTTTTAGCTTTTTATAATTTGGAGACTGTGTAAATAAAATTTCAAATTATATTATTCTTTAACACACCCCCTCAAGTGAAAGCCCTTTGGGCTTGAAACTTGCACATGCCCACTTTACCTTGTGCTTAATTTTTATCAAATAAATGGGGATGGTGAGATTCGAACTCGTGACCACTTGGTCATCAAGGCTCTGATACCATGTCAAAGAACCATCTCAACCCAAAAGCTTAAGCTGTTAGGTGAGGTCCCAGGATATGATTTATATTTGGTCCTTAACAAGAAAGAAAGAGGGGTGAAGCTCAATAAAAACATGATTTTGACGAGTAAATTGATGAGCAGATATGAGATTTTTTTGTATATTAGAAACACAAAGGGTATCATTTAAATGAAAGGTACGGTTGGGAGATTGAAAAAGTAAGGAGCCAATGTGAGAAACAGGCAAACCTGAACCATCACCAATAATCACTTCGTCAGTGCCATCGTATTCTGAATGAATAGATAGATTAGCAAGATCATCAGTAATATTATGAGACGCGGCTGAGTCTATAAGCCATTTTGTATCCTGTGCTGGTGAGGTGGAAGTACAGTTTGCTGTTGGTGTGTTGTACTGAAAACGACTGCAGTGTTTTGCAGTATGACCCATGCGGTCACACAGTTGGCATTTGGGAGAAAAACGACGTGGTCCATAATTTTTGTTGCTGTCTCTCGGGTTGCCAGGCTGGCGATAGTGAGCTGGAGGTTTGTTTTTTTGGCCATATGACCTGTCAAAGAAGTGGGGCTTTGGGGCAGATTTAAAAGACTGATTGTCTTGACCATAAGAAGCTTGTCTGTGCGTGTAGTTTGCAGAAGCAATCAGTGGATGGGAGGAGGCTTCAAGGCGACGAAGATATGCATCATGACTGACAAGGAGATCATGAAGTTCCTCAAAAGTGAGTGGTCATTCTCGGGCGCGAATAGGACCTGCAATTTCATGAAAATTAGTTCCCAGGCCATTTAGGATATAGAGCGTTAGATCATCTTCAGAGATTGGGTGATCTATGAGGGAGATTTCATCTGCCAACGATTTTACAGAGTGAAGGTATGTTTGAATTGACTGGTTGCCCTTCTTTATCATTGTGAGTTCTTCTTTAAGTTGCATTGCTCTGGTTCTGGACTTGCTTGCATACAGAGCATGTAATTTATGCCATGCATCCTTTGATGTCTTGGCCATTGAAATGAGAGGAGTGATGACGGTAGATGTAGATGCCAAAATGGCACTGAGGATAAACTTATCTTGCCTTATCCAGTGAGTTCGTTGGACAGCACAGATTGATGTGCTGGTGGATATGGGACAGATTTTTTCTCCAGTGACATAGTCAAGAAAATCATACCCGATGAGTAAGGCTTCAAATTGAGCGCGCCATTGAAGAAATGTAGAGGGGGTAAGTTTATCATTTATCTGGGATGTGATGTTGAGAGCAATCAGGGGTGTTTCAGTTGGAGAGGGTGGAGTTGAGATTGGAGTATGATTGTGAGGGATCGAATTCTCGTTGGAGATTTCTTGCTCTGATACCATGATGAAGATATGAAGTTTTTAGAGAATTGAGCTAATTGATAAACTTCAGAATAGTATGTTTTTTGTTATTTTGAATAATACAACTGTTAACATATATATACACAGGATTGCAGGTTTGAATTTAGAAACAAAGCTAAGGTTGCGTCTTAGCATTTACACTGCATTTACAGTGAAGATTTATTTGCCGCTACAAGCTTGATATTAGGCTTGAGTGATGGTTGCACGATCCTGTGCAGGGGGCAAGGGATTATTTGCTGAATCTGTGGGGATTTCCTTTATAGATTAAACCATCTAGGTGGTGGTCCAGTGGTAAAAATTTGGAATTAAGATGTTTGCTTTCTTTATGGTCTCAGGTTCGAGTCTTGTGGTTGCTCATATGATGGCTACTGGAGACTTACATGGTCGTTAACTTCGAGGCTTGTATGATTAATTAAGGTGTATGTAAACTGATCTAAATACCAACATTAATTAAAAAAAAAGTGATGTGATTAAGAAAAGAGTTACTTTATTTAATAGTTACTAGTTAGGCGTCTAGAATGGGATAGGTTAGCTAGCCCTGGCAAAAGTGACGAATAAGTGGCAAAAGTGACAAAAGTTACTAGTTAGGCGTGTACAATGTTGAACTTTCATGTTCTGGTCGTTTCTTACCAGTTAAACGTCCCTCCTATTGGTGACCTTGAAAAAAGCATTATGGCTAGCGAATTATGAAAAAAGACCATGTCTGTTGGAATGAGTCTTTAGTGTAATAAATTGCCAACATTTTTTTTATTTTTTACTCTCTCTTTTTCTTCCAAATTTTAGTTTTTCTTAATTTTACCTTTGTGTTCTCATGAGAGACTAGAAACCGATTGTAGTAAACAATTGAGACAACAATGCTATATTATCAAAAAAAAAAAATTGATAAAAAAGGAGTTAAAAGGTAATCAGTAAAATACTCTGGATAAAGACCGCGTTTAATGTGGATTGCTACGCTGAATTGATGCTTTTCTTCCTCCACAATGTAAGCAAAATGAGAGCTAAATAAAGGGTAAAATGGTTTTTCCATGATGTTCAATTAACATTTTCAAATTAAAAGGGGTATACCGGCCTCTTTATATTTTTGCTGCACAATAGAATTAATAATTTACCATTAGAATAAAAAAAAATGCTTGGCTAGCAAGGACTTTATGATCCTTTCAATTTTTTTCTAATAGTTTAAAGACAAAACTGTCATTAAAAGAGAAAAAAACTAAACATGGTTGAATGAAGGGTAAAATAGTCTTCTAAAAATTAATAAATATTATTAAAAATATAAAGTGGTTGACGCGTGCTACACACTCGGTGGTAAGTGGACGCTGTCTACACCTTTTGAGCGGCGAGTACAACGACTTCCGACGTCCAAAAAAAGCCAACCTTCACGTCTCCTGAAATATTCAATTTGCGGTGGTTAGGGCATGGCATGTTTTTTTTTTTCTCCCTCTTTTTTTTCTCTCTGGACATCGGTACTTGCATCTAACCTTACAAAATTTAGTTGTGTCTATTAGTTTGTATTTGTTTTAATTTTGGTCCTTATTATTTTGATTGTTATTTGTGTTGAGTTTTATGTTTACGAAATTTTTTTCAATTTCATCCTTGACTGTTTTATTCATCTAATTTTTATATCCAATTTAGTCCTCATTCCTTTAATTGTTTTTTTTTTATCATTTTCTTGATTTTGTTTCAATTTTGTCCCTTAATATTTTATTTCATTTAATTTTTTATCCAATTTTGATCCTCATTCTTTTGATTCCTAATTTTTTTTCTTATCATTTTCTTAATTTATTTTGTTTTTCAATTTAGTCCCTAATTGTTTTCTTTTATTTAGTTTTTGTACCATATTTCGTCCTTATTGTTTTAATTATTATTTGTTTTATTTTTTATGATTGGAAATTTTGCTTTATTTTTTCATATCTGCCTTCTATAAGTTAATCTTGGTTTCATAACCTAGGTCACTGGTTTTAAATATTAGCCCGATTCAAGTTTTGTTTTTTTAGGTCATTTTTTACAATTTTATTTTTCTTTTCAATTTTATTATTTGACATTGGGTTATTGGGCCTTGATATTCATAATTTGTTTTGCTTTTCTTTTTGTGGGGTTATCCCGGGTGGTGAGCTAGTCGAGTTAACCTGAGTTGACTCAGGTTTTTTTCTCAAATTGTGTTTTATTTTTTGCTTTCATCATTTGGAATTAAATTATTAGTCATTAAGCTTTGTGTTTTTTATTTTATTTTCTTTTTGTGTGGTTATCCCCGGCTTAGGTTAGTCAAGTTAACCTGAATAGACTTAAGTTTTTTTTCTTGGTGGTTTTTTATTGATTTAACTTCAGTATTTTTTCTGTCTTTTTTTTAAATTTAATATTTTTATCTCTATCTCATTTTACGTGTAGCAAGTTAGTCGAGTTAACCCAAGTTGACTCAAGTTTTTTTTCTTCGATGTTTTTTTTTAAATTGACTTTATTTTCAATTTCATCATTTGACATAAGGTTATTGGACCTTAAGTTTAACAAGTCAAATTTATTTTATACAATTCAAACATTTACTTGTTGTGTATTAAAAACTTAAGGCCATTTTCTTTATTACATTGGCCTCTATCAAAAAAATTATGTAGAGTTTCCTCTTAATTTTTAATATCTCAATTCTATAATAGTTCATTAATTACCCTGCAAATCTAATCCATCACATGGCAGCATTAAGCATGCCTCAGTTCATTTTAAATATATATTTTTTTATTAATGATTTAATTTCCATTCAAACATCTCATCACAACATAACAACTCTCTGTATACTCTATTACAATTAACCACATTGTTTCTATAATTTAATATAAACATAAAAATAAAATATAAATATGAATAAGTAACTTATAAATACTAGACTTAAGTGTTAAAAAAAAACGTAGTTACAAAATAATTTATTATGAAATGATTAATTACAAAGTACAAAGAGAAAATTCTACAAGTTCTTTCATAAAGATAAAATGCATATAAACAACGCTACACCTAAGAAAATACAATATCTATAAGGTTTATGATTGTCCTATCTAGTACGATGTGATTAACTTGAAACACATAGAATTATGGAATAACATTTAATCTAGTACTTAATTATAAATATTGTATACAAGAATAAAAAAATATTTCATACTTAGTACATCATAAGAATATTAGATTCTAATGAATTCTCACTAAATATTTATTAAATATATCAATATTAATACAACATGCATTTCACAAGAACTTTTATCGAGATAATAATGTAGCTAGTGGCTTCTATTTGAGACGGTAAGCTTAGCATCAATGACTTTTGTTCATGACAAAGTTTATCAATCAGTGGTAACCATCCTTGACAATGCTTATCAAACAGTATTTATCGTCCACGACAATGCTTATCAAACACTGGCTCCTTTTCTTTCCTTTTGGTTTCATCCCTTTTTTTATGTTCAGAACATTAATCTCTTTATTTTTCATTATTTTGTCCTTTTATTTGAACTAATATGCATAAGATGTATGTTTCAAGAATTTTAAACTAGAATTCAAAATAAAGATTATAGTGTTGAGCACTTACTTGCATCTCAAGCTAAATGCGTTCTTCTAACCATCAAAGATATCACTCTTGGTACTTTTTCTGAAACCAGAGAAGATACTTGTAGCAATATCACATAATTTTCATAATAATTCCAAAGTGTCTAAGTTCAAAACACAATAAAATCTTCATTCTATTTCAACACAAGATTTAATTCAATTTTAAACCATTATCAACATCTCTACATACACTAAACACATTCAATTAAACAAATATTCATGAAATTCCACAATTCTCCCTATTCTTTTCTCTCGTGGACGACACCACAACTATTAACCATAATAGATTTTCTTATTATTTGAACTACTTTCACATCTTTTAACACATTTTTACATGAAATTTCTCAATTCAAACAAATCTACAATTATTCACTTCTTGGTAAGCCTATAGCACTATTATAATACCCATTGTTTTGAAACCTGGCCCGGCCCAGCGGGTTGACCCGGGACTAGAACCAGGCCGGGTTGAAGAAAAAATAGAAAAGGTCATGACTCGGCCGATTTGGCGACTTGGTTGACCCGACAAAACTTGATTGCAACCCATTGCCTTTTTTTTTTGTACTAAAACGACGTTGTTTTGAATTTTTTTTTAAATAGGGATTGACCTGGCCAACCTGGTGACCCTGTCAAAACTCAGAACTCGGGCTTTAGACCGGGCCGGCCACTGGCCGGGTTTAAAAACTATGATAATACCATTTTCTAATTCAATTTTTTCTATGATTTTGCATCAATCACCACCTATTCTAACTCTTTCCTACATACACTCATGACTCATGTATGTTTTAGTGAACTTCATCACACTTTATGAGTAACATTTACCCTATTTCCTCTTTAAGAACTTATAGTTGACCGGCTTAAAGTGTTACTTTTTTCATATTATTTTTTTTTACTTTATTTTTTTTAAACTATTATTAACAATATATTTTTCATCCTTTTTTGTCCCGAAACACAACAACAACATATAACTTCCATTATTATTCATTATACCTATATCAAGCTTACTAGTTATTAAGTATACTAATCTTATACATTTCTATTCATCACTGACATGCCAATATAAATCAATTACATAATTAAACAAACATAAACATATGTTCTCAATATATTAAATACTTCTAACTAAAAGTAAAAAAATATTTAATGCATCATGGAAGAAAATATTTATTTCTTGGTTAGTAGAAACTCATTGAAAATTGAACTATATAATAGAGGGAGTCCTTTTTTACACAATAACAAAAGAAAACTCGAATATATTTCAAACTTGTAGAAAATAATATTTATTTTCTATGACCATACTTGCATCAATTTTTAAAAGAAAACATCAAATGGAGGGCATTTAAGATGATCAAGGCTCTTCACATACCAGTCATATTTAGGTGGTGATCCAGTGGTAAGAGCTTGGGATTAAGAGGTTTGCTCCCTTTGTGGTCTCAGGTTTGAGTCCTGTAGTAGCTCATATGATGGCCATTGGAGGTTTACATGGTCGTTAACTTCAGGGCCTATGGAATTAGTCGAGGTGCGCGCAAGCTGATCCGGATACCCACGTTAAATTAAAAAAAAAAGTTCAATACCCTCCACCCACGTTAAACTAAAAAAAAAAGGTTCAATACCCTCCCTCCATCACTAGCCCATCTTAATTCAAGACTGAATCCATTATCACCGCCAACATCAAAATGGACCATATTTTGATTACCAAAATGATCATTACCCCAATTAATCCTAGTAGCCACATTCTTCTTTAAATCTTGCATGGCCCTCACACACACCTCAAGCTCTTCCAACATCATATCATCAATAGATTCATCCCACCAAAAGCCTGCACGACATCATTCTCCCACACCTTGTTGCACTCTTCAATAATTGCTACATGCTTCTTCTTCTCTATTCCTGTAAATTTACTCTTGTACTTTTTTTCCCACTTTAGATTACTTCCTTTTTTCTTGGTTTTACTAACTTAATCAATGGAGGATTCTCTAACCATATAGGGGACTTGTTTGCAGGAGAATACATAATAACCAAACTTGGATACCTCGATCTAACAATTCAGCCTAAACATCTCGGTCTATAAACAGTTGTGAAAAGCCCAAATCCATTTGAAATCTCAACAACTTTATCATGTGGGAACGCTTATTTAAAAGAAAGAGAGATAGAAAAGAAGAAGAAGGAAGAAAGATGAGTACAGATAGAGAAGCAAGCAGCGATAAAGGTTGTAAGGGGTACATGGAACTGGATGTGTTAAAATGGGATTATGGAAGAAAGCTCTGTTTTTTTTTTTGGGGTTTTCTAGGAGGAATTATGCAAGATAGCTAATTTCAGGTTAAGAAGAACAAAGTAGTCAATATCACAGATCTTTAAGGTTATTGAAATAAAGGCAATGTATGGTCCCTTCAACTGGAGGCCATTAGTTAAAATGCCAGATAGGTTTAAGAAAAAAGTTAGAAAAATGGTATGGGCTTTTGGAAAGAAGAATCATAAAGAATGGCTTCCGCCCATGTCATGATACGTTACGATACAGGCACTTTATTCCAAGTTCAAAATCTAATTCCTCATGCTTAATTCTTCTGATTAGCAAATGCAGATGCACCAAAAATAAATAAATAAAAAACTTCTGGTTATACTCAAACGAATATGATAACAAAAAACATTAACTATATAAATATTATTAATTTTTAAGATCTGTTTGATATTATAATCAAGTAAAGTTAATTTGAAAAAAAACATAAAATTGACATTAACTATATCACCAAACACACTGATTTCTCAATTTGTCTATCAACTAAATCACATCAAAGGCAACATCTACAATTAATGACTTTGTATAATTAGCATGGTAGAACTCATTTTGTTTACACCTTCATATCCACAAAAGTCTTCCCTTGAAAATCTCAAACTTCAGATGCCTCCACCTGTCTTTCCTTGTCTTCATGGAACTTCTATTGCACCAAACTCTTCCCACGTTATGGCCCGTACAATTTAATTTATTCATTTTTCCCTTAATGGGTTTGCTCTAATTCACATTACAACAAGAATCATAGACTAGTCAACGGTCCCGAAGTCACATTTGGCGAGTTCTTACGCGGTAAAATCTCAAGGATTTCTGACAAGTCCCACTTCAACAAACCCACCCTTGATCAAAGGTAAGGAATCACACACGTGTTTTCCATCCAATGGCCCAAAATTACTCACACTTTCAAGGCAAGACCTGGGCTCTCCCTTTAAATAGGGAATAGGAGGCACATTAACATATTCAGACACTCCGCTCGTATTACAACAAGGAAAAACAGGATCCACTTAAACAGAAAAAACAGATTGTCGATGGCAAGAGGACTCAACATGGCATTCCTTGCAGCAATTGCTATAGCTGCTTTGATACAAACCTCAGTGGCGCAAACAACCCATACGGTGGGTGATACCACAGGTTGGGCCATTCCTACTGGTGATCCTGCTTTCTACTCATCATGGGCTGCAAACCAAACCTTCAATGTTGGTGAAATTCTAGGTAACACCACAACCCTAATTAACCTATGCTTTTTTTTATTATTATATAAATCAGAGCGAACAATATGAGACTGGATTTTTTTCACATATTAATATTTATTTTTGATTTTTTTTCAGTGTTTAATTTTATGGCCAACGCGCATGATGTTGCCAAGGTGACAAAGGCAGATTATGATGCTTGCACCACAAGCAGTCCCATTTCTTTGGTAGAAACCAGCCCAGCAAGAATCAACCTTGATGCTTCAGGAGAACACTATTTCATTTGCAATTTTACTGGCCATTGCTCTGCTGGTCAAAAGATGATGATCAATGTTAGTGCTGCATCTTCTTCTCCTTCTCCAGCTCCTCAGACATCTTCTCCTGCTCCTCAACCTTCTACTCCAACTCCTCAATCTTCTCCTTCTCCTCAACTTTCTACTCCAACTCCTCAATCTTCTCCTTCTCCTCAACCTAGCACTCCTGCTCCTCAACCTTCTACTCCTGCTCCTCAACCTAGCACTCCTGCTCCTCAACCTAACACTCCTACTCCAGCTTCTGGTCCATCACCACCTGCACCTACCCCAGCTTCTGGTTCACCACCCTCACCACCAACTGCCACACCACCTGCACCTGCCCCAGCTTCTGGTTCACCACCCTCACCACCAACTGCCACACCACCTAGTACTGTTGCTCCACCAAACTCTGCCAGATCTCTTGGTTTCGCTAGCTTTACCACTTTCTTTTCCATTTTTGTAGTTTTTTTGTGCTATTAGATTACATGTGGTTAAGAGTTTGATTAGTGTGATTCATTTTTATGTGAGGTTCTTGTTATACAGATTTTTTTTACATACAATAAAGCTCCTTTTTTTTCCTTTACATTTTCAGTTAATCTGGCACTGGTACAATGTAATATTTACAATTTTGCTAAATTTAAGAATTTATTCATCATTTGCATATACTATAATTTCTTTAGAGAAATTATACATTTTATTTAAAATACGAGAAGGGGAATAAGAATATAATGTCAATTTGTCAAACATTTCACTATCAGCTTTTACTTTGGTCCAAAAGCTGGATTACACATGAAAAACGACAATGAAAAGATGAAAATGAAAAAACTTAGAATTATTCTAAGATCATGTAATGTTCATATCTCCTTTTTCTTCTTCCTTGGTGTCTGTAATTAATTGGTTTGAACAAAAAAAAGGGTAATTTTGTGGACTTCTACATATGGTCGGTCAGCTAACATGTGGAGGTTTTTCCTGCACAGAAAGGGAAAATCTTGTTCAATTAATCAAGTTACCCTAGACTAATGATTAAGGGCATTAGCATATTGTTTTTTCTAGAATTTTCATTTCATTAGATGGAATGATCACGTTTTCAATTCATCATTTATGTGTCAAGTTTGATTCCACTATTCAAGTATTCTCAAATAGGGTTTTGTACGTTAAAAAGAAGTTCTTTTTTGGTCAAATTTTAGATTATTTTTGGATCATAATAAAAAGTGAATCCAATATTAAACCATATCTCGTTGACATTTCATGATTTTTAATAGTCAATTATGATCAATATACAAGTAAAAGATTAGAGTTTTTTTTTAGGTGTTGCATTGTTCATATAAATAGTGAAGCTCCTCTCCATTTTTTATTTTTATTTTCATCATTTTTTTTATTTCATCCTCATGTTTTTTTATTTATTTAATCCTTTTGTGACCTAATTCTATCAGATAAAATTAAAAGATAAAGGGCCACAATGCATAGCAAAAAAAAAAAAAAACTTGGTCATTCTCAAAGTTTTTTAAATTTTTATTTTGATCCAAAAGTTCCTTTTGATTCCATCCTTAAATCTAATTTCCTCCCTAGAAGTTCTAGTCTCAATAAGAATGCTAGTTCTTATTATTCATATTTCTTGATATGAATATACCATACCAATTCGCTATGTATAAAGGATGAGATTCCATTGATACAGAGCAATTCTAATAGATTTATTAGATGGTCTCATTGGTGTGCATCCAATTAGAATTGAACCTATGAATTCGCTAATTATAATTTGGGTGCTTTCGCTATTCAACCATGGATGCTTAGTAGGGATTCTTGTATATTATGAATAACTAAATTCCTATTGAAATGAAATCTTTATGATAAATCAATTCAATTTAAATTTAGGAGGAGTCAATGAAAAGAAATCAATTCAAATCCTAGTTTTCAATTTATAAGAGATATTGAAAGAGATCAAGAATTCTCGCTATTTCTTAATTATATTCATGGTGTCACATGTGTGCGGCGTCGCAGCAATCGTCCACTTTCATAAAGTATCTATCTGACAAATATAGGCAGATAAGAAATCCTTGTTTTTTAGCATTGGAAAAAAAAAGGAGTTGTCACCTAATATTTTGGTTACTAGGAACCCTAACTAGTCTCAGAGATCAGGTACGGGGACTGGTTGGGTAAAAAGGAAGGTATTAGCACCCCAAATACGTCCTACCTAAAATAAGCTGCATTGTTTAATTGTCTGGCAAAAAACTAAGGTCTTGTTATGTTTTCTAATTGTTGGTCTGTCTACGGTTTAAGAAAAGTTCTCATCGGTAAGGAGATTCTTATCTCATCGGGTAAAACCTAACCATTCTATGTCAACCAAAGAAACTAATTTTAATATTAGGAATACATCTTATGTGTAAGTTCGTAATCCCAAATATTAAAATAAAACAAAATAATTTTTTTGAAATTTTTGAAATGTTGGCCGCGTGCTCATGACTTTAATAAACTGGTTATTAAATCCAAAATGCATGCTAAAATATATTTTGGATTTTTCTTGTATGAAAATACAATATGAATTTTTTTTAGACTTGGTCGTATGCATGAAAACAAGACCTTTTTTTATTTTTTTTCAACATTTCAGAGAAAATCGGGTGTTTTAATACCAGATTTGTATCTTTACGGTATACAATACAAACCAATATTGTGCAAAATTGATAGAAAAATACACAGAAAAATCATATTTTTTTTGAAAAGAATTTTTGGATTTTTTGAAAATTTTTTACTGGGCCCAACCCAACCACTTTGGTCTGGGCCAGCGTTGTCCGACCCAGAAAACTAAAACAAATAGTCGAGAGACTCTCCATTGTTCATGCAGAACAGTGGATCGGCCTGAAGAAGACAAAGAAAAAGAGGAGGAAGAGGAAGAAGCAGATATGCGGCCTTTGACGGTGGCGCTGGTGGTGGCGAAGAGGAAGAATGAAGGTGGCATTAATTGCAGTGGCGGCTGAGAGATGATTCCAGGCAGCGATCCTTCTTCTTCTTCTCCCTTCTGTCTCTCTGTGTTTCTATTTGTTCTCTTTCTTTCATTTCTGTCTCTGTTTCTCTCTTCCTTCTCTCCTTTGTTTTTTTTCAACTCTCAAAACAATCTTCCTCCCTGATTCTCTCAAATCTCCCTGGTTTTCTTCTTAAAATTTCCTTTTGTTTTTTTTTCACTCCAAAAACTCTCCTTTCAAACTCACCCCGTCTGTTTTTTTTTCGTTTCTTTTAAAAAATCCTTCCTTCTCTTTTTTGTGTTTCCCCCCTTTATATTTATAGGCGCATGAAAAGAGGGGCACCTTACCCCTACCATGGCACAGGGTAGGGTGGCTACCCTACCCATGTCTTGGCACAGGGTAGGATGGCTGGGCATGGCTGCATTAATGGTGGCAAGGTATGAGACGTGGCTTGTGTCAGAGGAAGGAGAGGGAAGACAGGAAAAGATTTTCAAAATCTTTCCTTTTCCTTGCCTTTGCACACGTAGGGGAAGGAGATGAATAGTGTCGTTCAAAAACGACACTGTTTCTTCTTCTTTTTTAAAAAGTGTAATGAAATGAATTTAGGAATAAACCAAAAATGAGTTATGACACATGAATCCAATTCAATTTAGTGAGATCTTTCTTTCACATTTTTTTCCATCAATAATATTTTATAAAACTCTTGGACTCTTGAATTTGGAGTATCTTGTTTTCACGCAATTCACAGGGTCAACAAGTAATTGATATTTCATGATCAAGGGTATTAGTACTATTTAAAGTAGTGGTCATTATATCATATTAACAATTGAGAGATGGTCAAAATAAAAAAAAATCTTTATTTGACGGGGCTTCTACTTATACATATGAATTCCATTAGACTTAGAAATGATAAATTGGAAAAATCCCTTAGGTCTTCCAATATCAATAGGTTTCTTGTTTTGCTTATGTATCTCCCAAAAGGATAAAAGATTTCTAAGAGTCGTTTTCTAGATTCAAAAGAGAGTACTTGGATTCGCCCAACAACTAAAAAGGTATCATGTTTAAATCTAGTTAGGGTTCGTGATGCTGAAGGAACTAGATCAGAAAATAATAGGATTCTAGTTGTAAGATATCTAATGAAACCGTCCTTGAAACTGTGATCTCATTCAGAGAGAAATATATTAGATATTTAGAGTTTTTTTTTGGATATTGTATTGATGATTTTTCTCCGAAAAAAGGGTGAAACATAATCAACTTGAATTCACAATAGCTATTTGAAATCTTAGTGAAAGACTAAATTTGTTATCTCATGTATGCTTTTCATGAAAAAAAATATCAATTAAAGTGAAGTGTTTCTTCAAACAACAATGAGCTAAGTTAACTAGTCAATCAAATGATATTGAATATGTTTCTCATCTCTTAATGAGAAAAAAATGGTATATTTCTTTGCAAAATTATGCTTAATTTCATATGTGGCAATTCTGCCACGACCTCTTCGTTAGTTGAGAGAATAATCCGCATGAATCAAGTTTTTTTGGGAACATTTTAAGAGAAAATTAAATTTGGTTAGATAATGTATGGATGGTAAAAAAGGATTGGTAGTTTATCCGAGCATGAAATATATCATCAAATATTCAATATGATTTTACAAGATCTAACTTTATTCAAGGAAGAGCTAGCCAATTGAAGAGATCTTTTGATCAATCTAGATATCGTTTTTATTCCATTAGCAATGAGGATTCAGAATATCATACATTGTTCAATCAAAGAGACATTCAGTAACTAAAAGAAATATCAATTATTTGGACTCTTTAATTTTTTTTTCAAATGGAATGAATAGAGATAGAATTAGACTAATTCCCTTAATACCTTTCTTGATACTCTTTAATGTCCCGGTTATTCATGAAAGGTGCAATGGAGATGAATAATCATCCTCTTTCAAAAGAAACCAAAAAAACTTCTTTATAATCTTACAAATCCATTGATTCTTTTTTTTTCCTCTAATAAATTGTTAGAACTTCATCTGGGTTTGAGTCTTACTAAGTGGTCCATTAGAGATTAAAAAAACAAACAATTGTTGAATAAATAACAAGATGATTCCTTTTCCCTTCCAAGCGATCATAAAATAAAGAAATAGTTAACATTGTCATCACCCAATTCTAGGTTATTTCCCAAAAATTCATATTTTTTTTTCAAAATAAAAATCAAAAAAATAAAATAAAGGCTGGCAACGTGGAGAAAGCAGGCCGGGAACTCAAGCTATAATTTTTGGAGGAAATTCAAGGCCTAATTGTACCCCATTATGCCAAAAATGGAGAAAAAATACAAATTTAAGGTCAAATTAAATGATTATTGGATGAATTTGCATAAAAATTAAGTCCAATGACATAATTAAATTTTTAATAGGCCAATTTGATTTAATCATGGGCCAAATTAAATTTCAATTATGTTTAAGAATTAATTTGGGTCCAATTGAAGGATTTAATTAAGTGCAAGGACTTAATTATACTTTAAATGGGTCAAATTAATTTTATTTGGGGCTTAATTGGTGAAAAATTAAGTTTGGAAGCCTAATTTGGGCTTAATTGAGAAGATTGGAATTTTAAGAGACCAAATTTAATTTTTACCAAGTTATTTGTTTGAAATTAGGGGCCAAATTGCAAGAAAATTAAAGTTTTGAGGTCAATTAGGGGTTAAATTGAAGAAATCCAAGACCAGGGACCAATTTGCAAAAGGCACCGGACTATAGGGGCCTAATTGACAAAAACCGGGGACTAAATTAAAAAAAATAAAAGTTTGATGGTCAATTATGAGTTAAATTGCAAAATCCGAGACCAGGGACTAATGTGCAAAAGGCACGTAAATTCAGGGTTCCAATTGAAATTCGGCAAGGGTGTAATTGCATTAAATCAAAAGTTTAGGTCAATTAGGGGTACAATTGCAACAAATTGAAAGCGAGAGGACTGCTTTGAAATTCAGAAAAATCCCTAATTTAAACCTAAACGATGTCGTTTGCATAAAAAAAAGGGACCAGACGATAAGTCGTCTGGTCACTATTCATTATCTTCTTTATTTTTACGGAAAAACTGGTCTAGTAACCTCTTTTGCAGGTGCATTTAATGCACTTAATGTCCACCAAATTTGCCAAACCGTGCACGAAACTGATCACCAAATATCCCTTTATGTCTGGGTATGGTCGTCACCAGCTCACTGGAACATAAACGGACGTGGCACCACTCCAAAGAGGCCACCTTAGGCAGCCTGCAGCTGCAGATTGACAGTGCACCATGCCTACTTTGAGCCAACGGTTGGGATCCTTCCCAATCGAATCAAGGGTTGGAATTTGTTCCCCGGTGTAGACACGATTGCCCTCTTACACCGCCTATAAATAGAGGTGGATTTCATGGCCTGAGAGAGGAGAAAAATCTAGTCCAAAGT
This sequence comes from Populus nigra, assembly GCF_951802175.1. Lineage (NCBI taxonomy): Eukaryota > Viridiplantae > Streptophyta > Magnoliopsida > Malpighiales > Salicaceae > Populus > Populus nigra. Next base: position 22,036,130 of record NC_084854.1, read on the forward strand.
TGACAAAAAAACCAGCCTCCTACCCAGTTTTTTTCTTTTTCTGCAACGAATCTCTCTCTCTCTACAGTCTCTCTCCACCATGCTCTCAGCGACTCCAAGCCACGCTGCCACCAACTCATCTTCCACCCTCTCCACCACACTTATTCCTCTCCACCGAAAGCACCTCCTTTTTTCTCCACAGCGGCAGTAGCCCATCAACACCATCATTTTTGTTTTCTTCCTTCTCCGGTATTGGCAGCAGCAGCACCAACTCCTCCACAGACGCCACCACCAGCTTCAGGGCGATTACCTAGACCACCTCCAACCTCACTCCAGGCCGGTGACAGCAACTGCTTCTCCCCCCGCAAGGTTGCCTTCCGCTCCACTTCGTCGGCTGCAACTGGAAAGTTGCATGCAGAACGTGAACAGTAAGTTCACGTTCTGTACATAATTCATTTCACTTGGGCTGGACCAGTTCTGGCCCAAACCAAATGTTTGGGCCGGGTCCGGCCCCCAAAAAGGAGAGAAGGAAAGTATGTTGGGCCAAGATCGGCCCAACCGATTTGGGCAAATATCGACCCACTATTTTCTGGGTTTATGCTTGGCCGAGTCATCTGGGTCGGCCCGGCCCACCTGTTTTAATAATATTTATTTAATATATAATATTATATTATATATTTCTTTAAAAAAACGAAAAATTCCAAAAAAAAAATAAAAAATCCTTTGAAAAAAATTGTGATTTTCTCAAATATTTTTCTACCTATTTTGCATAATATCGGGTTGTATATTTACACTGAAAAATACAAATTCAGTATTTTTTTGAAAAAAAAATATTTTATTGCATACGGCCAAATCCTAAAATTTTTCCAAGCATATTTCTCATAAAAAAAACAAAAAAAAATTGCATATTTTTCATGTTTAAAAAAAATCCAAAAAAGGATATCATAACCAGTTTATGATCATCCACAATGGTTTGGCCAAAATATCAAAAATCTTTTTCCAATCTTTTTTAGGATCCAAATGTAGACTTTAATATTTGTATGGTGTAAAATTACACGATAAAGTACACCATCAGGTATTAAAGATATAATGTGTAAAATATGCAATGCTAAAATTCAGACTTTAGAGCGGTTAGGATTTAACCCAATAAGGTAGAGACTCTCTCATGGAAGGGAGATTATCTCACCAACACACACACACACAAAGTGCGACAAACAAGAAGTTTTATTAATCTGAATTGTCTAACTTGTATGTCTGGTTATGCCTTTATTTATACTAACTCTAGACTTAAATAAACCCTAATGGACCCCCCTTAGTTGGACTTATATTAAACCCACTTACAATTGACCCAAATAAGTAATAATAACCCAAAGACTAAGAAGAAAATAATAAAAATCTGAAAATTACCATCCTAAATATGCTAGAATTAGATTTGTCACCATTAAGAAGTTTCAAATAGATTAGAAAATCTGATCTGAAGGTAGAATTTATTATGAAGTCTTCTTTCCTTTTTGTAGCTAAGGATGAATAAGGAATTCTTGTAAGAAAAGGATTCTGAAATAATTATGAATCCTTGCCACACTTGGAAACTATGTTGCAACCCATTAAAGTTCTTTGTAGAATTAGTAGATTTCCAAAATAAGCTGCCACATCCTTTTAGGAAAAGAATCCTAGCCAAATAGGAAGTCCACAAGTCAAAAGGAAGTAAATAACAAAATTCGTACAGCCTATGTTGACCCGTATTTTGATATCTTTCCGACCTCCGATTGACTTGAAATTTTAAACCAAGATATGAAAACATGTCAGGAGACTCCACATAAAATTTCAGCTCGATCCAACGGTTGGATTGAGAATTATGACTATTACCGTAAAACTGGATAGTTGCACATTTTACATCAAAATCCGAATTTGACTTTTCATATCATTCCCTCTCTCTTCAAGATGATTCGTCCTCGAATCATCAACAAGTTGAATGAACATTTCCTTAGCCTTTTTTCGAAGCCTTTGGAGTTCTTTTCTTGACAACAATCGTCGCCAACAACTTTGGATGAAAGTTGCAGCCGTTCTATTTTGTATATCATCTTTGCAGCCTTTTTTCTCCTCTTTTTTTGAAGCTTGCTGGGCACTGATTGCTGTCGTTAACACATCAAGTTCTTGCTTCATCTCCCTTGGAATACGGGATAGACTCTTGGATTCTTTTTTTAGAACACTAATCTCTGTATTTCTCTCCCTTTGATACCACCTCTCCTTTTGAATCTACCTTTTGTTTTGCCATAGCACCTCATCAAAATACATGAAACCCCTTCGGTTTCTAGGCTTCTGAAAACCTTCCCGATAGCCTATGGTCTCATCCTTAAAATCATCATCACTAATATCATCAATGTCCTTCTCAAAATCATCATAATCAGCCCACCTTGGCCTTTCAACCCCACTGTCATTGTTTGATTTCAGTTCAGCCCCAACCTTTCTCACATCTTGGGTACAAGTTCCAACCACGTTTCCATGTTTTCCCACCTTCTCAAGTCACTCACACATATTCCCCATTATGAAATTCATTCTTTCCATCATCTTCGTCATGACTTGCATTTGGAATTAAAGTTCTACATCGGGAGGGGGTGATGTGTTGTTTTGAACTGACATGATAGTACCTGCAAGAATTGGTTAGTGGTGAAAAAAAATCCTCACATCGCTCGTGTTTCGCTCAAACACTCTTAATATCATCACACACTCACACCTCTCGTCTCACCTTCTTGCGGTTCTTGTGAAACTGAAATGAACACCAAATAGAACCAACTTGGCAGTGCAATCCAAATATATATATGACTCAAGAAGCAATAAAAACTAGAAAACAAGCAAAACGAAACTGCGATGATAGTCTCGCGAGTAGCAAGCGAGTCTATCCGAAATATGAACGAAACTGAAGACTCGAATAAAAACAAAAACAAAAATATGCAAAATGATGAAAATAAACTGCAATAAAAAAAACAATAGAAAGCAAGCGAATTTCAAAAGTTGACACAAAACATACTCGTTTATGACGAGTTAAGTCCGAATCTGGAACCTAAAGTAAATGATGTCCAATTGAGTTAAAACTTCAGATATAGTGCGATATCAACCCAAATAGACAGAATATAAATTTTGAGCAATTTAAGATAAGGTTTGATATACTAACACAAAAACATTATGAATCAGACCTCATTAGACCCGAATTTGAAACCCAAAGCAAATGATATCCAATTGACCCTAAAATCAATATGTGGTGTGATTAGGACCCCAATAATCATATTGTCAAATTTGAGCTAATTTTGAGTTGATTTGATCCTATTTTTCCTTGTTTAGTTTTCTGCGGTAGAATCCAATAAACGTCTTTTTGTACGATTTTTTTTGCTTTTCTCTTTTCTCTTTTTTTTATGCTACTGATATATTTTGAACAATAATAGAATGAAATAGCTAATTTTTTTTTAAAAAATTTGATATGCTGCAAAATCAAGGAGAAGAAGAAATTGGACACTAAGGAATTTTTGCAGAAACAACAAGAAACTAAAATTTCAGAAGGATATAACCTGATTAATGGAGCCAAGCTCTGATACCAAATGATGCAAACCTCGTGATCACGTGGTCACGCAACCTACACGCAAAGACACCAATTCCCGGAAAGCCAAGTAAATCAGGTTTGATAGGAGTGTGACACAAAGATAACTTGTACCTAGGCACTAGCACTATTGGAAACAGAAACCCCTACCCAACGAATATTGATTCGCGAACGAGAAGTATAAGGATGATGCCACGAAGACAGTTGTTCTTCGATAAGTCGTTTTTCAGTTCATTAGAGAACCATGGAAGGGAGATTATCTCACCAACACACACACACACAAAGTGCGGCAAACAAGAAGTTTTATTAATCTGAATTGTCTAACTTGCATGTCTGGTTATGCCTTTATTTATACTAACTCTAGACTTAAATAAACCCTAATGGACCCCTCTTAGGTGGACTTATATTAAACTCACTTACAATTGACCCAAATAAGTAATAATAACCCAAAGACTAAGAAGAAAATAATAAAAATCTGAAAATTACCATCCTAAATATGCTAGAATCAGATTTGTCACCATTAAGAAATCCCAAATAGACTCGGAAATCTGATCTGAAGGTAGAATTTATTCTGAAGTTTTCTTTCCTTTTTTAGCTAAGGATGAATAAGGAATTCTTGTAAGAAAAGGATTCTGAAATAATTATGAATCCTTGCCACACTTGGAAACTATGTTGCAGCCCATTAAAGATCTTTTTAGAATTAGTAAATTTCCAAAATAAGCTGCCATATCATTTTAGGAAAAGAATCCTAACCAAATATGAAGTCCACAAGTCAAAAGGAAGTAAATAACAAAATTCATACAGCCTCTGTTGACCCGTATTTTGATACCTTTCTGAACTCCGATTGACCTAAAATTTTAAACCAAGGTACGACAACATGTCAGGAGACTCCACATAAAATTTCAGCTCGATCCAATGGTTGGATTGAGAATTATGACTGTTGTTGTAAAACTGGATAGTTGCACATTTTACATCAAAATCCGAATTTGACCTTTCCTGTATCGTATCACAACTTTTCATTGATCTAAGGTATCAACAAAGAAGATTTGTGTAAATCACTTTTCTTGGTGTAAAAGTGGTCTAAAATTATATCTTTTCTTGTCCAAGTTTCTTGGTTTTTTTTTATCTAATAACTCAATTTCTTTTTTTCTTTGTGAGTTTTGGGAATATCCCTATTCATGGTTACACGATTCATATCTATAAGTTGAAAGGTCTAAATAATTAACCCTGCAATAAGCTATTAGAACCAATAGGTCTTCAAATTGTTCATTTTAGAAAATAAAAAACTCTTTTTATTGGATGATCATAATACTTTTTAAGAAGCAATTTTTTTATATCAATGAATGAACACTCACTTTTTTTGCTCAATAAGATATCAAAGTGGATGATTGACTCATTCCATACTAGAAATAATTGCAGGAAATATTTTGATAACACAGATTCCTCTTTCTCAATGATATCCCACAATCAAGATAATTAGATGAATCTCGTGGAATCATTTCATAGAAGGTCACTGATATATTCTTTTTTATAAAGAAAATCGACTTTAATTCTTGAATAATCTACATCATTTCTGCTTTTATTATAACAAAATATTCCTTTTTATATGGAATATCCATGTATCAAGAATTATGATTTTAGTTATGAAAAATTCCTCAATATCATGTTCATTTGCAACAAAATATTTTCTTTAACGGTGGTAAAAAGCATGTTCTTTTTGGAGAGAGAGACTATTTCATCAATCAAGTCGCATGTGTCTAACATATTCATACCTAATGATTTTTCATAAAGTGGCAACAAAAGCTTGTACAAGTATTTTCATTTTTCAATTCAACTCGATCCATTCATTCATAGAACTTGTCTAAATTAGGATTTAAATATGTATGCATGAAATTAATACCCGTTTTCTTTACATTAATAGGTTGATAGATAAAATGATTTGTAACATATCCCTATGAAGTATATTTGATGCTAACAAATTGACACAGACTAAAGTGAATTTTTGTACAAAATTAGGTTTTGTACCAAAATTAAATTAGGAAAAAAAAAGAGATTGAAAAGGTATCAATTTGTAAATTAGAGGACTAAAGTGAATTTTTACATCAACTTCGAATATACCAATAATTTTTTGCTCCATTTCACCTTGATCCTCCTCCTTTCAATTTGTTCTCTGATTAGCAAATAAGAAGCAATTGGCTATCAATTTTGAAATTAAAGGACTCAATCGATGAAAAGAAAGATTTAAGAATCAAAATAAAAAAATATTATTGTGAATGATATTTTACGTTGATGCAAATCACCTTTTTATTTTAGTTTTTTTTTTATATTGAATCATGGTTGGGCTATCACCGGATCTTTCCGGTATCTAAGTCATGACCCAATGTTTGAGTGATGTGGTACAATTCGGCATACACACGCACTTAAATCCCTCAAGGGAATTGTTTGAATTGATTTTGTTTTTTGGCAGAAGGCCCAATATATAGGCCATTCAGTTTCTTTGTTTTTTGTTTTTCCTTTTCTGTATGGATTTGGAATTGAAATAACAATGCAAGTTGCATTTTGTAGATCTTATCCCTTATTTCACATTTATTTCTTAAAGAAAATTACAGGATAATTACTTGGAAGGTTTTGGCTTATATGCAAGTGTTTTTGGTCATGCATATATGTCCCTTGCCAAGTTTTGCACGCTGTAGCAGATAATCAAAAGGGTCAAATTTATAGATGCTAGCTGAACTACTACTAGTAATTCACATTAGTCGGCAGCGTTCAATCGTCAATGAGTTATGCTTTACGTACGTACCCTAATTATTATCCAATTGCTCTAAGAAAGTGAGGACCATAAGCGGTATGTGGTGGACAAGCCTTTGTCAGCTTTTGCCTGATTATCATCTTATCATCAATCCCTAACTGTCACATATAGTATATAGTTATCTCCCCCTCCACAAGAGAGAGCACTGTCTGCTTTTGCCTCCAGGGTCGATCTGTTGAACACAGAATATGGCTATTAGGATAGACAGGATCGTGTTCTTGATCATTGCTGTGGCTTTACTAGAGGGAGCAACCTCAGAAACAAAATACAAAGTTGGAGATGATTATGGTTGGAGAATTCCTGATAATGCATCTTACTATGAGAACTGGGTTCGTGGTAAGAAATTTGAGGTTGGAGATTCATTAGGTAAGCATCTATATGATTCTTTTAATTTTCTTTGGATTAGTTTATTTATCTAGGAACTAGCTCAACATTAGTTTTATCGAGCTTGATTAATCATGTCATGTCCTCATTAACTAGCTAGGGAAACGGTGATAGCTCATCAATGATTATGAAACATACAGAGAGTATTCAGAAATGTATGGATGGAAAAATTATTGAATTAATCTTACATATTTTCTATGCTCTATTATATGCACCTTCATACTATATATATGCAACTTACCTTTTGTTTCTCTTCTTCAACTGGGTTTCCGAGTTGATGCTAGTAAATTAAGTCATTGGCTTAATTATAATAAAATATTTATTTTGCGTGCTCTCTGTCTGTTGTAAATTGTACAAAGTGGAATCAAAGATAAGCTTTGTGCTTTTTCAAAAGTTAAAAGAGAGAAGAAATTGTCTACCGAACATCAGTGCTGGAGAATTTTCTCTCCATTCTTAGAATTAGATAACTCCCATACCTTTCTTTTTTTTTCTAGTTCATCAGGACCACCTGAAGGGACAGATTGAAAAGGTGGTCCGGGTGGTCCTGGCCCTCTTAAAAGTTGAAAAAAAAATCAAAATCCTCCCTAGAACTTGTAAAAATTATAATGTCGTAAATAACTTGCAAAATGATTCTTTCTAAATTAAAATTAGCTTTCTGACCCTTCCACTTTACTAAATCTGAATTCGTCCCTAACCACCTCTTCTATCTTCCCTTGTGACACTCGTTTATTCTTATACCATAAGCTTGAAGGGAGACGAAATATCATTTTTTTAGCTGAATTCCGGGCCATGACCCGTCCTTTGATAGCCCGGCAATCTTGGCAAGGTTTCCTATCTATACATCCTAGGTTCAAGTCTCAGCGTATATGTCTGTCATCCTCGCGGTGTCTTACCTGTCTACTAGACTTGCAGGGTCTTTAGTGAATCCGGGGATTAGTCGTGGTGCACATAAGCTGGCCCGGACACCCCAAGTTATCAAAAAAAAAATTATGGAATATCATATATTGTTGGAAAAAAAATAAAAATAAAATCTCTTGGCATTCCTTTCATGTTTGACTTTGGTCACACAATTAATATTTCAAAAAATTAATCAAAGTTACAAAGTCAACTTATTGCAATTAATCGGTATATATAACTTTTGATATTTGCTTAGTAGCAAATTAAGTTCTAACTCTTTCTTTTTCAACGCCTCAGAATTCAACTGGACAGCCACACATAATGTCTTCGAGGTAACCACAAAGACCGAGTACGATGCCTGTGATAAAACAAATGGAATACGTAAAGATACCAGTCCTGCAACCTTTGATTTAACAGAAAATGGAACATATTACTATATTTGCACCATTGGATCACACTGTAATTTGGGTCAGAAGGTTACCATTGTTGTTGGAAATGGAAACTCAAGCTCTCTGCCAAATAATCATGCTGCCTTATCTGCAGTTCTATCCACCATTACCATTGTTGCTGCCAGTCTAGTTCATCTTTGTTCTTTCTTGTTGTACTAACAATATTGGTGGTTGGTGTCTAGTTTAATTATCCATCTTAATTAGCCTCTTCCGTTATGTTTACTGAATTTGGATTTATAGCTAGAATAAGTGCAAGGTTTGTACTATTTATTAGCTATCCAGTTTCAGAGCATTTTCATTGTACGAGGCGATGTTTCGAAGTAGTGTAATAACTTATTTTGTAAAATTATATTAATATTAATAAGACTTACTGTTGTAATATTTTTTTAAATAATATCGTTCTTAATCTGGCTTGCCAGATTAGAGTTTCTTGCGCGATTAACTACTTTTTGGTTCATTGAAAGATCTTAAAGATAGTAAACTATAAAATAGAGATAATTATCCCTCCTCGTATTATAAACAAGTGTTTTGGTGCGCGCGCGCGCGCACTTTAAATTAAGATCATTGAGAATAATATAGATAAAAAAAAATATGAAATTTTTGTTTTTTATTAATGAAAAAAAAAATATGAGTCACTACTTCATATTTTAGTCACTAAAAACTATAACTGATCTTAGAATCTGGATAAAAAAACTAATTGTGTAAAAAAAAGTTAGTAGCACCCTTAGTATGTCTTATCTGAAATACGCTGCATTGTTTATTTGTCTGATATAAACTAAAAAAATATTATTTTTTCTAACTGTTGGTCTATCTAAAGTTTTAAAAAAATCATATTTAATAAGAAATCATTATCTTATCAGGTTAAAAACCTAACCATTTTAATGTTAATATAAAAAATTATTTAATATAAAAAATATGTCTTACATGTAAGTTTATAATCTCGTATATTAAAAAAATAAAAAAAATAATTTTAATATCAAAATATATCTTACATAAAAATTTATAATCCTGCTTATTAAAAATATTGCATATCTAATATCACGGTGATTTTTAAAAATTTTAAAGAAAAAAAAAATGAGCCGAGCTGGTGACCAATCTGGGCACTGTTGCATAGCATTAGTGAATTATTCACGCATGCTTGCAACAATGAATGAGAAGGCGAGGGAAAACATGAGCTTACCTAGTGCAACTGGGGGGTGAAGACGAAGATGATGGTGACGATCACGTAGCTCTGGCCAGACGATGTCCTTTTCTCCCTCTTCGTTTCCTATCTGTCTCTTGCCCTTTTTTTTGTTCTCTGGGTTCTCTCTCTCTTCGTTCTTGTTCTTCTTCTCTTTTTTTGTTCTTTCTGTTTTCATTCGTTTTCTATTTGTCTCTCCTTCTGATCTTTTGTTTGTGTGTTTGATTTGGCTGAGTCTGCAATCTCGTCTGAGGAAAAGAAATAGGAATTCCCTTGCCAAAAGTCTCTCTAGCTTTTCGTGTTTTCACCTCCACCTCCTATTCTCTCTTTGTCCTCTGGTCTCTCGGTTCTCTCTTTGTTTATGTCCGCCTTCTTTGTTTTTCTTTCTATCTGCTCGTTCTGTGTGTCCTTTCTCTTGCATTTATAAAGCCAGAGAATGCCCTCTATTCGTGCCTCTAGATGATGAGGGATGTTCCTTCCTGTTTGAGGAAAAACAGGTGACTAACAGTCCTGCCATTGCAGGACTATTGGTAACAACCTATTTGAAAATGCATCGTGTGGGCGAGAGGGATAGTGGGTAGCTGATAGGTAGGAGACGTGGCCCATGACAGGTTTTGCTGCAGTTTTTTTTTCCTTCCTGCTAAATCAGTAGGATGAAGGAGGAGGTGATGAACAATGATTTTCAAAACGGTGTTGTTTTCTCTCCTGAAATGGCTATTTTCAATTTGCCCTCCTGAAGTTCTAACATTTAGCAATTGGACCCTTATTCATGGAAATCTCTGTTTTTTTTTTTAATTTTGCCCCTGGATCAATAGCACAGGTCAATGGACTCGTATTAACTCAAACCGGTCAATTATGGAGACATAAATAGAGCTACGGAGTTGAAATTGTTCACTCCTTTTGACCTAATAGTAACTTCAGTTTTCAGTAGAGTTACTCATGCATAAGACTCAGACATCTGGTCAACATGATAACATTAACAGCCAAATTAAACCAAAGGTATGCCCGGTTAAGTTTAAATTCAGATAACACAACAATAGATGAAAGAATATTCACATGCAAGAGTAATCAAATAGAATTTGCGTTCTTCTGTCACAAGTAAAAAAAGCAGAACATAAACACTCTTGAATATTTATACTTGTACAATCATGTAGCTTACATCCACTGCTATAGAATGATTGCCAAGAGCATGCTATGAAGAATCCTACCATTCTTTCAAAAAAGATCTCAGCGCCTACAATAAAAACAGAAGCAGCTCCCAACAAGTTCTTTTCAGCTAATCAACATAAATGCCCATGCTGAGGTAACAGGGTAACAGTTGAGTTGCTAGGCATGGAAAAGGAAAACAACAGAAGAAACGAGTGAAGCAGTAAAAGCTGAAATGGAGAAAGTGGGACCAGGCATTAAGGAATTTCATGCTTTGCTATCTTTAAATCACATTGCTACCATTGCAACATCTGGGAAAATCTTAAAATCTTACCATATTAGTTTCAAATTAACAAATAATTGTAGGAAGTTGTTGACAAAGCTTACATTTTTTTTAGCACTATTGTTTGGAAAGCTGCATGACGAATGATGGTTAGAAGCCTATCGTTTGTCGCTAAAACAGTGAACTCTAAGTTCCAGAACATATAAACCACCAGAAAAGCAATCATCCATTTTTTTGCTGATGTTAAAGGAACACTTCAAGAAAGAAGTCAATCACTGCTTTCACACCACCAACTGGCCATTGCCGTTTAAGAAAAGATTTCAAGACTATTCTTTAATCCTGAATGAAAGGAGCATGGCATTATTGGAAGGTCTATTAATCTTCTTCCATGAAACATTGAAGACACAGAGAAAGAACCAAAATGATATCTTGATAACTCCTCCAATCCACCATTGAACTCTCAGCAGTTGAAGTTTCACATACAGTAAACTCAAATGCTCAATTGAACAGCAAAACAAACTTACTAACAACCTCCTATTTTATGTCACTGCTCACTTAAAACCACAAAAAGTTATACTCCTATCTTCAAAGAGATCCCTGCTACAGAAACCATATAAAAGTAACCTCCTGAACCATTCTCAAAAGTGCTGAAGTAACACCAGAAAATTATACTTTATACCCTTCCACATTCTTAGCATGTCTTCTTAATTACTAGTTACTTCTATGGTAATCCACTCTCTTTGTCAAGCCAGTTACCTTCAAATGCTCAATTGATATACACAAAAGGAATACAGGAGCATTATTCACATCATAATTTTGCAAGTATACCCAGGGGATATTGCCCTAGCTGACACCTGATAATGTAAAATCATAAAAACAAAAACAGGGCACAAAATTATCTTTCTTCAGACAATTATACTAGGAAACTGGTCATCACTAACCCCATCCTATACAGAACAGACTCACCACAAAAAAATATCCTGATTTTTTTTTTTTTATAGATGAACTCATAGAGCTTAAGAATAATGACCTACAGCTAACTCACAGTAACTGTTAGATTCACTCCTGAATTAATCAACATATATACATAATCGTTTAAGTACAGAACATTTACCTAGAAACTGGAGAAGTATATTCTAGCATGGTAGAGTAGCCATTCATGAAGAGGCCCCTCAATGTCATACCAGGACATTTCCATAGACTGGTTTCATTGTGGTTCAGTGCAGTCCTTATTAGTCTTAAGTTTCTCATATATCATCCTCCCACAGTGTAAATTACTTTCCTTTCTCCAAAATGCCTCCTAAAATCTTTTTTTTTATGAATTCAAGATTATTCAATGCAAGGTTGAATGAATAAATGTGTGTGGTGCTAAACTGGTTCCCAAAATACCTATTTGGATTTTGGTAGTGGCTAGACGTCTCAATTTTGCAATTTATGTCACTAACCAGTATAGTTTAGATCAAACTCAGATTTCATTTACAATTCACCTTTTCCACTAAATCCCAGGTTGCAATCTCGCTGTTAGCGTGTAAATCTGTGATCTGAGCTACTACATAGGAAAATGAGGTTGCAAAAAGGATTGACCAGCATAATTCTAGCCACCTCAAATTTTTAAGCATAGACACTACAACGGGAAAAACAATGCCTACAAACCTGGCCCTTCTATTCGACCAATGAACATGTTGGACTGCCAGCAAAAATGTCCATCCTCTGCTTTGTCTCTGAAGGGCGCTTTGCGCTTTCTGATGGTTGTCTCCAAATTCTGATCATCACCCTCTGAAACCCACTTAACCGAACAGGACCCAGAGGGATCCCTAGTACTTGTACCAGGAAAAAAACAGAATTCCTTGTTTCTTTGTTGAGAAAAAACACTAAACTTGTCTCTTTCTTGAAATCTGCTTGAGCCAACATTTTCATTTTCTTGAGCTTGATTTCTTTCTATGCTCATGCCCGGGTCTGAGTATAGACCCAGCCTCAAGGATAAATCACATTGTGTGCCAGTTGGCTTGTTATGGGTATTTCTGAAATCTGCTTGTGTGATTCTCGTGGAACCAACTTCAGCACTGGAACATGAGAAAACTGTCTGCAAGACACCCATTTCCCTATGTGGTGGAACAGATGTACCAATAGGTTTGCCCACAAATATAGTGTTGGATTTCGTCTTCATCGGAAATTGGGAGACCACATCAGACGCTTCGATTTGATATTGATTTCCACAATACAAGGGATAAACTGAACCAAAGTTCTGGTGCATGTCGGCTTCCCTTGTTGTCAGCTGATTACTGCCAGGTGGGATATTCTCATACAAGAAAGGGTAACTGTAAGCAACATTACTATTCTCAGCCAAAAGATGATTAGACTCTGAAACCGAAAGATCTGGATTCCCAGTTGCCGTGTCTCTTGCAATATTCAATTGATTGATAGAGTGAACTGGCATTAACTGAAGGCCTTGTTCATCATGAGTTCTATCTATAGCTCTAGGAGGTACAGACGCCGATTCTTGTGTTCTCGGGCTGAGGTAGCTCCTGGGATTGCTGTGTCGTTGACTTCTCGAAGCTCTCTCCACTTTGCATCCCAAATTAAGGGCAGCTAAATAACATTTCAACAAACTAGACATGATACAACACCTCCGCTACAATTATTACAGACAATGTATAATTGCAAATTAAAACAAGCCTGAGTTACACAATTTAAGCTTAGATCAATGCATGCTTTAAGAACTTGGCATGCTGCAATCTCAAATACAATTGTTACAAAGCAAATTGAAATCTTAAACTTTGATATTATCGAGAGAGGGGGAGAGAGGGGGAGAAAGAAGTCTGACTCTGAGATACAATGCTACCAAAATGAGAACCCAAAAACATAATTTCAAAGTTGGATCCAAGAAACATGAGCTTGCATAAAGAAATCAGTACCTTCAATACAGGGAGGCAAAAGATCTCCAGTTTCAGTGCTCTCATCTCTCCTAATAATGGTGTTGATGGCATCATTTACTCTGTCCCAAAAAGTGTCTTGGTTCATATACTCAGCCTAAACAACAAAAACCATGTAATAATGAGTTCAAAAACACAATACAAACCTAATAAAGATCCAAGAATCTATAGACGAAAAGAAGAACAAAAAGTTTAACCATACCTCAGAGTTGGCTTTAGAGTACATGATTTCCTCTGCTTTGTAAACCACAAGAAGAAGCTTATCTTGCCACTCCCTGTTCCCTTTAGTTGCAGCACTGTGAGTGTCATAGGCCATCCTAATCAAAACACAAACTTTACAATCACAAAATGCATAAAAAAGATTCAATCTTTATTCAAAATAAGCAAAAATAAGCAAGACCCAGAACCTTAAAATTTGTCCAATCATGGAACCTCGGATGGGTTTGTGCCTATCACTATGCCAAGCTCTTCTCACACACTCATAAGGCCTTGGCCCTGGCCTTGGCATCTTCCCTTGCTAAACACACACTCTCCCTCACTCCAAAAACACACACAAAACCAATACCACTGTAGTAAAAAAAAAGATAAAGAGAGAGAAAGAACGGGGAAGATGTTAGAGGGTTTTAAATAAGAGAGAGGAGAGGACACTACATGGGTCAAGGTCACTTCAATTCTTTCAAATCAATTTTTCCAGTTTCTCACTTTTTTGTTGGCTGGGGAGTAGCACAAAAGACTAGAGAGAGAAAGAAAAAAAGAAAAGGAGTTGCTTTCCCATAGTTTGCCTGCCCTTGCTCCAATTATTTTTGGGAGGTTACCAAAAATTTCTTTTTTATATAGTGAAAGGTTTTGTGGGTTTTTTTTTTTAATTTTTGGAGTTCATGCTCATTTCTTGGGAAAAAGAAAAAAGAAAAGAAAAGAAAAGAAAAGGCGAAGAGTGGTTTTGACGTGGGTGGTGTCGAAAGAAAAAAGGTTGGCATTTGCCACTAAAAGTCTCTTCTCTCCCTAGCATGGGTGTCCAAGTCTCACTACAGGTTGCCCAAGTATGGGCACAAACAAAAATGACATCTTATCTACACCACCCCACCCCCCAGAATCAAATCCTATGTAATCATGACAGTAAACTATTGTCATGCTGGCAGAATTTAGTCAATTAGATCACGTAAAAGTTTTCCCATCTTAGAATTGAAAGTTGACCTTGTTTGCTTTTGTCAAAAAAAAAAAAAAAACTTACACATCTACATATTGCAAGAGGAGTAAAACATAAACATTCTACATTTTGCAAATGATTTGGGTTGGGAGTCGTGGGCTTATCTACTTTGGATCGACCTCGTTCATACAAAGCTTGTCTTGTATAAGTTTCAACACTAATATAGGTATAGGTAGGACGAAATCCTTTCATGTTTACACAACATTGAATGATAGAGGTTATCAGATGCTATAACTTGGTAAAACAACTGTTCTGTCACAGTTGACTATTTTGGGACTAAACCAGACGAGCATGGAGGTGTGTTCTAGGGTTATTTTATGTCTGCTTCAATTAATAAGACTTTAAATTTCACTATTTCTAGTTTGAACGAAAATACTGTAATTTTATATTTAAACTATAATTCTAGACTTGTAATTCTAAATTTATAATTATGTTACAAGTTTAAAATTTTATTCTCATTTTATATAAAAAAATAATTGTAAATTTAAGAAGTAATTATATAACTTGGATGCTTTGAATTTAAAAAATAATTCGAGATCAAAGATCTTATATTCATAGAGTGATCTTTAATTTGATTACAACCACATATAAAAAATCCTTGATAGTAATCTTTAATTTGATTACAATCACATATTAGAAATCCTTGACAAGAGAACATGGATTGATATGTATTTTTATTATTATTATTTTGGGGGTTTTTTTTAATGGAAACTAAAAACTTACTCGATTATATGCCTACAATTATAAACCTATTAATTATTGCCTATATATTATCTATCTATAAATTATCAACCTACGATATTACAATCCTATTGATAAATAGGTATTGAAGATCCTACAAATTTAATTTAATTGCAAAACAATAATTGTTATTAATTTGTTAAATTGTTGTCATGTCTTTTCCTTTCTTGTATATTTTTTTAAATAAAAAAGTTCAAGATAACTTACACTAACTAATCACTCATCTTATTATAACTTTTGATAACTATGCATTCATCACATTTCATTCATTGTTTCATGGATCTTGCACCATGTAATATTTTTATATTTTCCTTTCATCATTTTTATTATTGTCATTAATTTTCCCAGAACAACTCAAGCTGCTTTTTTAGTTTGTTATTACAGGTTTGTGGAGGCATGTTATTTATGTAAATATTCTATAGTTTATATATTATATATCAAGTCTGAATTGTAATTAAGTTTCGTCTTTTTTTTCTAGTCCAAATTTTATAACTCTTGGCTTAATTTTAGTATACGACAGGGTGTAAACTAAAAAAAAAAGGGTATTGGATGATATGGATACGGAGGGGAAAGATGGAAAGGATGAGATGCTGAATCCATTTGGTTTTATGGCTATATATCCAACGAAAGAAGAAAGGAAGGGGATCTATTCTTTTATAGACCCTCCAATTTTCAATCAAGAAGCCCTATATATTTCTTCCTTTTTATTCTCTCTTTTTTTTTTTCTTCTTTTTAACATGAACAAAATTCACTCCCATTTTGCATAATACGAGTAGAGTTCCATGGTTCTGATCACTCAAACCAGTTTGGGAGTTGGGATGCGTATATCTTATCTATCATAAATAGTCAACATTTTTAATAAGCATGAATTAAAGGGATTAACAGCCGATGTCACTCTCTCTCTCTTCCAAAACCATTGAAATGAACCAAAAATCATATGGGGAGCCATAAAGTTTATTTAAAAAAAAAACATTCACATGTATTTTACCAAGGTTGAGTAACAAATGGTGGGTCTATTGAATTACTCCAACCACCCATGCCCAGGCAGAGTAGAAGTGATCAACTACATATATTCTCCTCTGTTGTGTACCATATATTATAAATTAGAAGTGCTATAAATTCCAACATTTATGTTTGAGAAAGGCTTCACACTGCCCTTGACATGTCCCTAACAATTAATGCATGGGTTCTCCCACTCACAAATGTCATATACCTACTCTTGAAAATGGCTGTGCAGAAGCCAGCACTACAGGCTGGTTTGCCACACCTCCTACTCCTGTTTTCAAGTGTTTTTTATATTTTTAACTTTAAAAATATTAAATTGATTGTTGTTTTTAATGTTTTTTAATAATTTTGATGTGCTGATATTAAAAAAAATTATTTAAAATGAAAAATTATTTTGAAAAATACTACGAACCATAATTAATTTAGTTGTCTGCATGTCACATGGCAATTGAAAGTACACGTACGCTTCCTTCAAATGTATTGTCACTGAATCGATTAAAGCATGCTGTGAATATTTTTATGTGACTAGATAATGAACCCTCGTGACAATTCATGGAATATATCTTGTTGGGTTACAGTCAGATTCTGAAAGAGATAGCAGTGATGCATTGCCAGCAGATATTGATAGGGAACTGCCTTGGTGTATTAATTATTTCTCTGATATGTGCAAGAAAAGAGACTAAAGATACTATATATATATTCTAAGTGTGAATACCATTCCAAATCTAGCCGGAGAGGAAAACCACCACATGCAGCAATCTAGTCCGTGAAAGCTGAGAATTTGCAATAAAAGATATAAAAAGAAAAAAAGCAAGCAAGCAAGCAATTAATGTTGTTGGCCCCCAAACCAATGCTTGATCAAATCTCCATCTATTTCTCTAAAAATAAACACTCTTTTCACGTAGTTTTTAAGATGTCATGTGAAATTTTTTAAGATATAATTTTTTAATATATTTTTTTAAATAAAAAAAATTAAAATTTACATAAACTTATACTATTTTATACTTAAATTTTATCAAAGAAAATAAAAATAATAAAATTCAAACTTATAATTACTTAATATATAAAATTCTGATAACTATCTTCACATGCCTAAGTTGTTAAGTCGCCAGATAAACTCTCAGCATACTTATGATTTATACAACTCTGATAAAATTTCTAGCTGGCATGTTGATGTTCTTTGAATTCTAGGCTAACAATAGCCAAACAAGAAAATGTACGAAGAAAAACAACGTTGCCCTAGCTTCAGCATCAATCAACTTCACATTCAAGTACGGAGAAGATTCTCCTATCAAGTCGCTGGAAATGGTCTTGACCCTCGTGAGTTTATTTCATTTGAAAAGATTACTTTCATAGCTAAGGAGGTTTCGTTATCTCTTTCTTATTCTTTTTTGTTTCAAATTTTAGGATTGACATGCAGAATAATCTATATATTATATATATGTAGATGTGTAGAATACCTTTTTCAAATTACTTTTAAAAAAAACTTAATTTTAATGGGACGCAAATTCAAGTCAAAATGAAGTCTTCATACACCTTCATTAATTGTCTCAATGCTATCGTATATTTGGCTATTTGCCAATACATTGTCTTATTTGTGTACATGTTACGCAAATATTCATGAAAATTATAGGTTCAAATTTTGTTTTCTTCTCTAAGAATATATTAGAATGAAGAGGACATCTCAGAATATCTACAACATGAGAGACATTGCAACAATGCATCAGTCATCGGATTTTCTGGTTTCGTGACTTGTGTTAATCTTTGGAACTTTTTCCCATGCGTTGTTACTTGAATCATGAAAAAATGCAACTGCGGATATCCTCTCTTTTTTTATGATATATCAAATTCAAATGAAGAGGACTTTTCAAAACAAGTTGGGCAAATTATTAATGATTAGATTCCAAGATATGTAGACTCGCCCTCAATTGTGGGGTCGGGTTATAATTTTTTTAAAAAAAAATTTGAAAAAAGATTAAGTTTCTTTATAAAAAAATCAAGTTAACCCGAGTTAACTTGTCAAATATACAGTCTAGGTCATGAGGTCGGATAATCTGATAAAAAAGAAAACGAAGAAGATTACAAAGCCTATTTTTTTATCAAAAGAAAAGAAACTAATATTGAATTATGAAATAAATATATATATATATATATATATATATATATAAATATAAATGACCAACTCGCATTAACTTTCTAAAAACGTAATCCGGGTCATTAAACCTAAAATACCCTACTTGAAAAAATCATGAAACCTAATCCCCAATTAATCAAATGTTGAATGATGAAATTAAAAAAAAAAACTATACAAAAGAATCCAAAACAAGAAATAATACTTAAAAGAATGAGGATTAATATGGAAATAAAAATAAATAAATTAGAGGACATCTGAAATTTTTTAATTAAAGAGTGAAATTAAAAAGAAAAATCAATTAAACAAAAAGATAATTTAGAGAATGAAGATCAAAATTGAAATAAAAAAATAAAGTAGAGGATAAATACAAATTTTTTATTGAAATGTGAAATTGAAAAGAAAATAAATTTAACAAAAGAAAAATTAAAAAAATAAGAATCAAAATTAAAACAAAAGATAAATTAGAGGACAACTATAATTTTTTTATTAAAGGTTGAAATTGAAAAGAGAAATCAATTTAACAAAAGGATTAAAAACAATATCTAGCCCACGCGTGCTTGGCCCTTCAATTTTTTTTATCTCATTCTTTTACATATTTTATAATTTATTTTTAAAAAATAAATTTGTTTAAACTATGCTTAAATAATTATCCAAATATGTCATTATTTAAAAATAATGTCAGTGACTTTCATGGTAATATTAATAATGCTTTCCGAATAATTATATATGAACCTAATATGTATAATTTTCTAAATTTAGATAAAATAATTATTTTTTAAATATTTATTGTATATTTTTATATAATTTCTATCAAGTTTATTACATTTGAATTAAAATTACCAATTCATTATTTTATTTTTATTTTAAACTTGCTTTTAAGATTAAGATAAATTTTTATTTAGAAAAATAAAACTTCAAATAAAAAACATTTATCAATAAAAGCACATGTTGATAAGGGAATGGGATTTTGAATATAGAAATACTCTTTTATGTTTATTTCATATTGTTAGAATTGTTTTGATATTGTTTTTAATTTCTTATACTTCATATGCAATAAAAAAAACATATCTAAATATATATTTTTTTGTTAAAAAATACATTAATAAAAAATAAAATTTATACTAATAATTATATTTTTTTCAACATAATCTAAATTATTATATTTGTTGTGAAACTTTACTTTTATTGCCATTTAATTGAATTAAATTTTTTTAAAGAACACCCTCAGATTACGAGATGAAATATCTCCATGTTTATTTATCTTTCAGCTTCTTATTTTAATCTTTAGTTAACATTAACAAATTAACAATTTTTTATGATTTATTGATTCATATAATTTTTATTATTTTATTTCATTAAACATACACATCAACTTTTCAATTCTCAATTAGAGATTTTCATGATATAAGAAAATACTACACAACATCTTTATATTTTTTTTATGTTAGAAATTAACTTAGAATCATACCCACAATGTAATGCGTTAATTGGCTAATTAACAAAAAACTAAAGGAGAAAGGGTTTTTATTGTTTTTCTTCTCAAAAAACATTATTCATTGGAATAGTGTTGTGTTTTTATTTTTTCCAATCAATGCTTTTTTTAAAAAAAAATTATTATTTAATATTAGATTTATTTTTTATTGGGTTATCTCATCCTCATAACATTGATTGCAGGTTTGGTGGGTTAATTCAGTTGACTCAAGTTTTTTTTTAATTAACTTTTTTTTATTGATTTCAACCTTTAATATTGGGTTGATTGGAAATTGGGTTTCATAATTTATTTTATTTGCTTTCTATTATGTTATTATGACCTCAATACCCAATAATATTGTTTAATAAGTTAACTCGGGTTGACTCGGGTTGTTTTATATATTCTTTAAAAAAAAATCATCATTTAACATTAAGTCAGTTAGGAATTGAGCTTCTGATTTGTTTTGATTTGCTTTATATGTGGACATTTTGATCTCATGATCAAGGTTACGAGTTTTGATATTTTAACCTCGGTTAAATCCGATCATTTTTTAAATTTTTTTTCTAAAAGGTTATCTCAGTCTCAAGACCTGGGTCACGAGTCCTTCAACACTAAATTTTATTTTTATTGGGTTGTCCTCATTTAACATGCTAATCCAATTAACTCAGTTTTTGTAATTGATTTATTTTTTTCTCAATTTCATCATTTAATATTGTGTTTGACAGAGAATTAGACTTTATGATTTATTTTGGTTTGCTTTTTTATTAGGTTATCCTGACCTCATGACTCGGAAATAATACTTGACGAGTTAATCCGGGTTGACTTGGCTCTTTTTATGTCATTTGTTTAATTGATTTTTTTTATAAATTTCATTGTTCAACATTTGATCCAATAAGGTCAATTGGAATTTAAGTTTTATAATTTATTTTGATTTACTCTCTATAAGATTATCTCAATCTCATGAATATAGTTGCGAATTTGACATGTTAACCTGGATTAAATCAAGTCATTTTTTTATTATTTTCTTTTTGTAAGGTTATCTTGATTTTATAACTCGGGTTATGGATTTGGCGGATTGAATCGAGACATTTTTATGTTCTTTTTTATATTATTTTAAATTTTATCCTTCAACATTGAGTTGATTAGAAATTAAACTTTGTAATTCTATTGATTTGCTTTCAATGAGGTTATCTTGGTTATATGATCCATATCGCGGGTTTGACAGGTAAATCTAGTTTGTTTTTATTTCTTTTTTAATTGATTTTTTTTCACTTTTATCCTTTAATATTATATTGATTGGGAATAATGCTTCATAATTTATTTTGATTAACTTAACTCAGATTGATTTAAGTCAATTCAGTATGTTGTTATCTTAATATTAAAAAAATATTATTTTAAAAAATAAATTGAGTCAAATTATATTTTTAGAAGTTGTTCGTGTTGTTTTTGGACCCTTAAATTTAACTAAGTCATGCATCAGGCAATCCTTATATAATTTTAATTTTTTTCACTATAAAAAAATGATAATAATATCTAAATATTTATTTATATTCAACAAAAATTTAACTCGAAATATGGCAAATATCACGAGTCAGTAATTTAGTTTTATCTAGAAGGAAACCTTAAATAAAAGGGTTAAGAGGAAAAATCCTCGGAAGTAGGGTCTACGTCCTGCACATCACCATCAGCATTATCACCGTACATTTGATCAAGAACCAGAACCAATCCCATTGCAAAAGCACCATCAAACCCTGGCCTGACACAAAGCCAAAAGACATCCTTTCCAAGCATCACATGAGTTGAGGGGTCCACTTTTCTTTTGATCACAGCCACCGGATCTTTTGATGAATTCTCCGAGGAAGTGTAAAAAATTGTACAGCATCTCTGAGAATAAGAACCCCTGATATGGTACTCCTCACCTGGATCACCAAAAACCTGTACGATCAAGTTGGACCGTCCGATGATACTAGATCTGCAAACACTAAAAACTGGTTCTTGACGATCTTCCTCCCTCTCTCCTAAGAAGCCTTCCCACCGTTGATGAAGACTTGGCTTCTGTTTTCAACAAATCAAAGAAAACAAGAATCCATATTAATTTCATTTTTCATTAATAGAACAAAGAAGTTTATTTATTTCTTCTCTAAAACCCTGACCATGCAGAAACTTGAGACAGGAACGTGTATACATTATGGGGGAATTTTTATATGAAACTTAATTCGTTAAACTTACAATATTGAGAAATTAATATTTGGATTGGATGGAGTTAGGGATGACAATTTCAATTGAAGCTGATGAATTCTAATTCAAACCAGTCTGGGGGGGGGGGGGGGGGGGGGTGGCGCCGCCGCCGCTCCATCCCTTATCCCACTCTCTTCCTCTTGCTCTCTTCTCCAATATCCTAACTTCCCTTCCCCAGCAGCTGACATCCCTTCCCTCATTCTCCAACCAAAAACAATTACAATCTTAGTAATTTTATTGAATGATGATGAAGAAAGTGGTAAGTTAATGAATGCTTTTTTTACTCTTGTTGTTCAGTGGATAATTTAAATAGATAGGAGGTGACTTAATTTGCTAAGGATCTTAATAACTTCACGGTGGATATTGTTGTTAAAAGCTAGAAGAAAATTGTTAGCGTGGAGACTGGGACTTCTTTTCAGTGTTTATTAATTAATGTAACATCTGAGTTGCATATCTTCTGTATAGATTTATTGATCACATTTGCAGTTAAACCATCTTAATCCTTTGCTGCTGCTTCGTAACAGAGTTTTTAAACCTAGCTTGGTGATCGATCATGTTTAATTTTTTTATAAATCAAAACAATATTATTTCAGTTTTTTTAAAAAAAAATAGTCAACGGATTGAAACTGAATTTTTAACCAGGTCTTACTAGGTCATTGGATTAATCCGCCAGGTCACCTGAATTTTTGACTTCGTTTTTTTAAAAAAACCCTGCCCGATTTTAATTTTAAATTAATCAGGTCTCAAATTAACTCACCGAACTAGACCGGATTTTAAAACTATAATTCTTCCTTAAGATAATCACATTTGAAGTAAAATGTTGTTAACTTTTAATCCCTAGATGGAGGGATTAACTTTATCAAACAGTACTAAAATGCCAAGGTTCGAATCACCCTTTGCCACGATGGAGGGAATTTAGTTTCTTTGAAGTAAACTATTCCTCAGTCCCTGCATTTTGATTAAATTTACAGCTTAGTCCTTCTTTTTCTAAGCCTATATCTAAATCCCTTTTTTTTTTCTTATGAATCCAAAACTAAATCTTTTGACTTGACTTGTTAAAAAATGTATTCTTTTTTTTTCTTTGATCTAAATCCCCACACTACGTTGGTATTACATTTGGAATTTAAGAAAACTAAAGTATAATTTTAATTGGGCAACAGTCAACAAGAATCGAGGGATTAAATTATAGAGTTTTCAGAAAAAAGAGCTAATTTATAATTACATTAAAAAACCATGGACTAAAAGATAATTTAATCCTACAGGTTCAATAAATGCCGGAAGAACTGTCAGGTTTTTCTATTAACTAAAGTAGTATCGTCTATCATTTCAAAGAGATTAAATGTTACAGTAATTGAACCTTGAAGTATGGAACTAATTTTCCAAAGCGAAGCTTGAAAGACCAAAAACAAAACAGAGAAAAAAGCAGCAGCTAACCTTTCGACGAAGGGTGAGGAGGCCCTTGCCACCGGCATCCATGAGAACAAGCTCATCTTTAGGCTCAGAATCAGGGCCATAAGAATCAAACCGAAAGATGATTTCCCTGTTAGGATCATAGACGATGAAACCATCTCCTGGGAAGAACACAGAGGTCTTATGAACTGTAAGGTTCGTTGCCTCTTTGAAACAGAATTTCTCATCCACCATCATCTTTAAGCAACAGTTAGCAACAATTAATCTACGAGGATAAATTAAGATCCTGATCTTTTACTTCAAATCTTGAAAGGAATATGAGGGGAAGATTATATTGGTAGAAAAAATTCAAGAGCAGAAAGAGAGAAAATGGGTGTTATTAATTGAAGTGGGGTGGTCAGTCTGTGGGCCTATTTATTCAATTTTTGTGATTCATGTCCACGGCATATAACAAATGAGATTAAGGCAGGAAGGTAAGCCATACATTTTAATTATTTTGTAGTTTTATCCAATTGAAGTGTGTAGTGGAATACGACTTGACGATTGTATGTGTGGATGCTGTGGAATGCTTTCCATATGGGCAATTTGTGCGTGCATGGCAATTCCTGCTTGAGGTGACACGTCAAGATCAGCTGTGGTGGGCTACCTAGTCGACGGGAATGGATGATTAACATGTTTGATCACCCAACGGGTTGGTTAAATTTTACTAGTTTAATGTTTTATCTAATTCAATTTAAAATTTAATTTGAATCAAACTTTGAAGCCCCAGATTTTTGAAATTAACCCACTAAACTAGATTGGAATTACCAACTATAGTTTTGTGGATTACGGTAGTTTTTTAATCACCCAGAGATTGCTATTTAATTCTCAACATCCAGCTGTTTTATTCATCATTTATTTGATCACAGGAACTTTTATTATTATAAACGATGAATAAAAAACATGATCAAAATTCCTCCAAAACCACTACACCATTGGAGAAAATGTATTTGATTGGTTGTAAGTGTGGTCGTTAGCACATCACAATGGTTAAGACTGTCACAGAATGGATCCCATCCAGCCACTAGTGATGCTGTTTCCCATGTATCTGGGTTGGGCTATTCTTATGTATAATCTTTGCTCATCGATCAATTCAATCTTGAAGGACCGAGTAGTTGTTTTTTTAACTCTTCGTGTATAATTTTAATTATTTTTAAGTAGAACTAGTGATCATATCCAATGTTCCAAGAGCTAAAATGTAATTCACCACCAATTACAGAAGTAACATTACCAGAGATTGTAACCGTAGCTGCACTTAGGGAATTATTACAAAAGAGGAATGAAATGAATTAGGAGTTGCAAAGGCTATTAAAGATGGCAAGAAACACGACGAAGCAAATGGCAGATGAAAAAAAAGACAGAAAAAACATTCATTATTGGAGAATGAGTGTATTTAAGGCTACAACCTTGTAGAAAAACAACAGTAGCTTTAAGAAGAATTATGAAGTTGAATCCACATTAATTTGGTAGCTGTAGTGACCAGCAACAACCAATGTACACCCAATATTCCATGTTTCCTTTCTTAAAAAGAAAATTGAGAATAATACAGTAGTATCTTCAACAGTTCCAGTAATTAATGGCTCAGGCAAGATGAAGATAAATCTTGTGGCGATCTTGGAATAAAGGATTATAAAGAAAAGGCATTGTTAATTCTAGATTTTGACATACATTTTTGTTGGTCAGCGTCCATTTTAGGTCAAGTTGATACGATAAGCCCATTTGTTCTTCAGCTAAACAGTCTTGAGACATGTTAGGAATCCTGTTAGAGATATATTAGGAATGAATAACTTACATTAGTTCCCTGCTGTAATACTAAGTCTATAGGACAATGAATTCCGAGGAAGTGTTGGATTCCTGGTAGATGAGAATAACTGTATATACTCTTGTATAAATATGTGATGCAATCAATAATAATTCTCATTCCAGCAAATTCTATTCTTCTCTTATCGATTTACATAGTATCAGAGCTGGACTAATTATCTCCATCAATATTTTCATCAATTCTCTGTTTCGTTCCTCCTTCCACATCAGTCTTTCATCTTCTCTGTTTCCATCCTTTAAACCCAGAAACCACAAAACCTTTAGAGCATGGATCTTACAAAAGCAAATCTCTCAAACCCCTTCTTTACTCATCATTCGGATCATCCTGGACTGATTTTAATCTCAAAGCCCTTAAATGGAGATAACTACTCTACGTGGAAAAGAGCAATGACATTGGCTTTAAACTCCAAAAACAAATTGGGCTTTGTCAATGGCTCGATCAGAGCTCCCTCAGAAGACAATGATCCTGAAGAACATGCAGCCTGGTCCCGGTGCAACGACATGGTTCATTCTTGGATTATTAACACCCTTAATCCAGAAATCTCAGATAGTGTGATATATTATTCAACTGCTCATGAGGTTTGGGAAGACCTTCATGAGCGATTTTCTCAAAGCAACGCGCCTCGCATCTTTGAAATTCAGTACGACATTGCTTGCCTTCGACAAGAGCAGCTCTCAGTTTCTACCTATTACACAAAATTGAAGGGGTTGTGGGATGAACTAGCCTCCTACAACGACACTGTACATGGAACACAGCAAGAACAACAAAAATTGATGCAGTTTTTTATGGGATTAAACGAATCTTACAGTGTCATTCGCGGACAAATCCTCCTAATGAATCCTCTTCCTTCAGTGCGGCAAGCATATTCCTCTATCTCACAAGAAGAAAAACAGCACCTCCTAAGCTCAATGCATACAGGAGGTGATGATTCCAGTAGTAGTGCTGCCATGGCAGTCCGTAATAGCA
This sequence comes from Populus nigra, assembly GCF_951802175.1. Lineage (NCBI taxonomy): Eukaryota > Viridiplantae > Streptophyta > Magnoliopsida > Malpighiales > Salicaceae > Populus > Populus nigra. Next base: position 22,062,815 of record NC_084854.1, read on the forward strand.
ACAATCGATCAACTGAACATCTAAGTGCAGGATTTGGGAGATCAGAGCGCTTCGACAACTCATATGGGCCACAAGGATTCAGATCACAAGAGAAACCAGCAGGGAATTTCAGTGGAGGACGACGATTTCAACAGGATAGACGACGCCCAACCTTTGGCAGAGGGCGTCCTTATTGTACACACTGTGAAGAAGCAGGTCATTGGGTGCAAACATGCTATCAATTACATGGGTATCCAGCGGGTCATCCAAAGACAAAATATGGGTCAGGATCAAAGCGTTTCAATAACAATAAACACATAGCTAATCATGTGTCCACAACCGAAAATGAGCAACCGGTTATCGGTATTTCACAGGATCAATTAAAGCAGCTCTTGTCACTCCTAGACAATAAAACTAAAGGTTCCAGTCCTCATGCAAATGCCGTAACTAAACCAGGTTTGTCTAAAGTTACTTCCCGCAATTGGATCATCGATAGCGGTGCAACAGATTGGTTTGGGTAAACAACATAACGGACTCTACTATTTGGTGGCTCTGGCAACGAAGCAACATACATCTAAACAATCCTCCACCATCAATCAACCAACCTGCAATCTCATCATCTCATCCACCAACCTTTGGCATAATCGCTTAGGCCATACATCACCTTCTCGTTTACGCTTCATTGCTCAAAATTTTTTAAATTTTTCCATTCAGTCAAATAATACTTGCCATGTATGTCCTTTGGCAAAACAGAGTCGTCTACCTTTCCATTCTAGTGTAATTTCTTCTACAAAACCTTTTGCATTAATTCATTGTGACATTTGGGGTCCTTATCGACACCCTTCCATTTCTGGTGCTCGTTTTTTTCTCACTATTGTTGATGACTTCTCACGTTTCACATGGATTTTCTTAATGCGACATAAAAGTGAGACGCAATCAATTCTAAAAAAAAAATTCCGTTACGTTTTCACTCAATTTGAAACTCATATTAAAATTTTTCGAAGTGATAACGGGGGAGAATTTATATCACTTCGCACCTTTTTTCACAATAATGGTGTCATTTTCCAACGTTCTTGTGTTTACACACCTCAACAAAATGGGGTTGTGGAACGCAAACATCGTCACATTCTACAAGTAGCTCGAGCTTTAAGATTTCAAGCTCACCTCTCCACCCAATTTTGGGGGGAATGTGCCCTTACTGCTACTCACATCATCAATCGCCTCCCATCTCCTGTCCTCTCCTTCAAAACCCCTTTTGAACTTCTCTTTTCCAAACCACCTTCCTTTTCTCATCTCCGTGTCTTCGGTTGTTTGGCTTATGCTACCAATGTCCGCATTACTCATAAATTTGCTCCTCGTTCCATCCCTTCTTTTTTTCTTGGGTATCCTCCCGGACAAAAAGATTATAAATTGTTTGATTTATCAAACAAAAAAAATTTTATAAGCCGTGATGTCATATTTCATGAAAACATTTTTCCTTATGCATTTACCCATCCCACCCCTTCCTCCCCACCTTACAATCCTGGACCCATTCCCTTTATCCATACCGACACTACCTCATTTCCCTTTCCACCATCCTCTTCACCACAACCACCCCTACCTACCCAAATTCCCCTTTCAACCACACACTCTTCCCCACCTCCCACCACTCTACGCACCTATACACGCCGCCCCAAACCCATTAACCTTGACACTCATCCCACTGATTGCTCCAACACACCTTCCACTATCATTTCGGCTCAAACACCACCCTCCACTACTTCACCCTCTTTGGAACCAGGTTCCATTGCACCAACCCCCCTCTCTTTAGACATCAGCCCACCAATCACACCTGCACCCACCCCGCTTCGCCGATCCAGCCGCCATATTGGCCCCCCAGTCAAGCTTCGTGACTATGTCTGCTCCCATGTTTTCTCCGGCCAATCACCCTCCTCCCCACCAGGTCTGAACAAAGGTACTCGCTATCCATTATCCAATTATGTTTCCTATCACAGATATACATCTCCACGTCATTCATTTATTGCCCAAATTAGCCATACCATGGAACCTAAATCCTATTCAGAAGCGGCTGCTCATCCTGAGTGGCAGGCCGCCATGCTCTCTGAACTACAAGCTCTTCAGCAGAATGGTACTTGGTCACTCACTTCTCTTCCACAGGGAAAAACTTTGATTGGTTGTCGCTGGGTATACAAAGTCAAGCACCGGTCTGATGGCTCTGTGGAAAGATACAAAGCCCGTTTGGTGGCTAAGGGTTTCACCCAACTTGAGGGCATCGACTATCAGGACACTTTCTCGCCAACTGCCAAAATTGTTTCTATCCGTTGCTTGCTTGCTCTGGCTGCAGCTCGTGGTTGGACCCTCCATCAATTGGATGTTCACAATGCGTTTCTCCATGGTGAACTATAAGAGGAGATTTATATGTCTCCGCCGCCAGGGCTTCTTCGACAGGGGGAGGAAGACTTGGTATGCCATCTTCATAAATCCTTATATGGGCTGAAACAAGCATCACGCCAATGGTTCGCCAAGTTCTCTAAAGCCATTTGCTCTGCTGGGTTTAAACAATCTCAAGCCGACCACTCTTTATTCACCAGACAACGAGATAAGTCCTTCACTGCCCTTTTAATATATGTTGATGACATTTTGATTACTGGAAATGATCCCGACAGTATCGCTATGACAAAGAAATTTCTGCATAGCCATTTCCACCTTAAAGATCTTGGCCCCTTAAAATACTTCCTTGGTATAGAGTTCTCAGCTTCTAAGAACGGCATTTTCATTTCTCAACGTAAATATGCATTGGAAATTATTGAGGATGCAGGATTGTTGGGTGCAACCCCTATTGATACACCTATGGAACGTGGCTTAAAATTATCGGACAAGAGTGACTTGCTCAAAGATCCGGGTTGTTTTAGAAGATTGGTTGGTAGATTGATTTATTTGACTGTTTCAAGACCAGATATCACTTATGTTGTGCATGTTCTGAGCAGATTTATGCACCAACCCCGGAAGCTTCATATGGAAGCTGATCTTCGAGTTGTTCGATATTTGAAAGGGGCACCTGGTCAAGGGTTATTCTTTCCTTCACACACTGATTACAAATTAAGAGCCTATTCAGACTCAGATTGGGCAGGTTGCCCACTAACTCGGAGGTCTACCACGGGTTATTATGTGTTCCTTGGACCCTCGTTGATATCCTGGAGATCAAAACGACAGAAAACAGTCTCACTCTCCTCTGCAGAGGCAGAGTATCGTGCAATGACAGGAGCATGTTGTGAGTTGACATGGCTCTGATGTCTGTTGAGGGATTTAGACCTTTTACATCATGAACCTGCTTTGCTACATTGTGATAACAAGGCTGCATTACACATTGCAGCCAACCCAGTTTTTCATGAGCGCACCCGACATATTGAGATGGACTGTCACTATATCAGGGACAAAATTCAAGATGGTTCAGTGATAACAAGACATGTTCATTCTGAACATCAATTGGCAGACATCTTCACCAAACCCTTAAGAAAAGATGTCTTCATTCCTATGATTCACAAGTTGGGAGTGCAGGACATCCACTCTCCAACTTGAGGGGGAGTGTTAGGAATCCTGTTAGAGATATATTAGGAATGAATAACTTACATTAGTTCCCTACTGTAATACTAAGTCTATAGGACAATGAATTCTGAGGAAGTGTTGGATTCCTAGTAGATGAGAATAACTGTATATACTCTTGTATAAATATATGATGCAATCAATAATAATTCTCATTCCAACAAATTCTATTCTTCTCTTATCGATTTACAAGACACTGTTGTTTACTTGTTTTGATCGGGCCTTCGGCTATATTTCTTATCAAATGAATTGAAAAAAAGAAAGACCAACTCGTTCATAAAAGTTTGCCCTGGATTGATCGGCTGCATGATTTCGAACAAACCCCGTCACTACCGGAAAAGGAGTTGCTGGACAAAATTGTTGAAGCCATTACATGATAGTAAGACAGCAATGCAAAGAGACCGACCGAATTAAAGTGATCATGAGTTCCGCAACCCTATCAAACGATCTCGTGGTTCATTGGTATTTTTCAAAAGCAAGGCAGAGGACTCGCTATAGAGGATGGAAATATAACAGATGTGTTTTTTAGGTTTATTTTATTTGAAAATATATTAAAATAAAATTATTTTATTTTAAAAAAATTATTTTTGATATTAATATATTAAAATGATTCAAAAATATATAAAAAAAATTAATTATAAAAACAAGGTTTTAGCCGTGCTTTAACCAATGTATCAATAATCTCAATAAAATAAAATAAAAACTATAAGGCAATCGCTAATGGGAAATTTCTCGCTTGTACATAAAAATGTCGAGGCATCGCCTCAGATAGGCAGGCAGCTTTTTTGCTACCGATTGTGAATGGCTCATCTTTCTCATTTTTTGCTTTGTTTGTGACTTGTTGTTGCCCATCTTAAATGACTAACACAAATTCATTCGAAACCCACAGCAAACCGTACTCGTAAGTGATCCAAGAGCTGTTTTAGTTCGATCATGGAAGTTTCACAGATTGGTTCTTTGATCATATGACCTCTATCGTCCCCATGCCATGTTCCAAGGCCAAGGCACATAGCTTCACCATGTCACAGTGATGACCATGACATGATCCATCAGGTTCTGGCTTAAGAAGTAAGCCAAGGTTGCCTTTCACCCTTTTTTTTTTTTTGTTTAACGTGGGTGTCCGGGCTAACTTGTGTACATTTCAACTAATCTCATGGGCCCTGAAATTAATGACTATGTAAGCCTCCAATGGCCATCATATGAGCAACCACAGGGCTCGAACCTGAGACCACAGAGGGAGCAAACCTTTTGGTCCCAAACTCTTACCACTGGGCCACCACCTAAGCTTACACACACCTCGACTAATCCCACGAGTTTTGAAGTTAACGACCACGTAAGCCTCTAGTGGCCTTGAGATTTGTGGAACTCAAATTGGTAATTTTTAGAAAACAAACCTAAAATCTGACTAATTAAACTACACTTCTCGGGAATTCTTTCACCTTCTTTCGATCAACAATCATGCATGAAAAAGCTCATCGGAACAAAGGAGAGACAGCTATCAACTGCTGCATTTTCCTTTATGTGTTGTTTAGTTCTTCCCTAATTGGTGGGAAAATTAACTCAACATTAGAATCTAACCTCTAATGACAATTCAAAAGGTTAATAGACTTTAGTATCCTTTCTCTATGAAACAGCATATCTTCACAAGTAAAGAAACAAAATACCTTCAATAGTTTTGGTTCTTAATGAAAGAATCTCGATTCAACTCAGCTTAGTTATTTGGCAAAATCAAATTCACGAACTCAAGGCCATTTTCAATATCTTAATAATAATTAGAGGAGTCATGCTTAAGAAGTAAATAAGACTGCATAAATCGTGTTTGCTTCATTTTGATTAGTTTCTAGTAGTAAAGGAAAATTAAATAAAACCCATCTTGTAGGCCATTACGGAGCATAATAAATAATATCTTAATACCAAAAGCAGCATGAAGTGCGTGGTCATGATTGGACCGGCAACCAGTCCTTGACGCTGAGGACTCAATGGTGACGACGACCATAAATCGAGAGAATCAATGTGAACTCAATGCCCCTTTCATGCTAGTCATAGTTGACATGTTCTAACATAAAGTTCAAATTCTCCCAGCAAGGAAATTTTCATCAGTTTGAAACGTGAGAGTGGAAAATCAAGGCATGAAGCAGAGGTTCTGTAACTCCCAAATTCAGACGGGGTTGCCTTCTACAAGAAATTTATAGGCATGCCTCCTGCAAGAACTTGAACAACAATGTAAGCTACCGAGAGACATAAGAAGACACGTACGACTGATGGTTTCATTTCTGTCTGAAAATTCGATGGCAAAAGGAGGAAATAAATAATGTCCATATTGATTGTAATATTACACTTTCAGAATCTTGTCTCTCCCTGTGATGCAACTAATTACTAATTATATAAAAGAATCACAATGGCCACCATTATTTACTTGCAAAAAATCTTCACAGAGTGATGCAGATTAGGGAAAAAAGTATGATAATGTGCATCATTGGAAATGCAAGCAGGTCATCGAGACAAGCGACTTAATAGGACGGATAGTAGTACCCTCCCTGATGCCCCATGCCATTGACTGTGACATCCCATAAGGCATCGTCATTGGATGAGGATTAGAGCCATAGAAACCAGAGGCACCATTAATCTTGGCCAAACTCACTTGACCGTGCATCCCATCCCTTCCGTAATGTTGCCAGAGCTTCTGTTCACTTGCTAGCAAATGGTGTTTCATCTCCATGTCTGCTATCTGCACATAGGAAGGAGGTGGAACTGCAAGGGAAGCAGCAAATGGATCCTGGTTTCCGACTGGCTGTATTGTCTCATCAGGAGCAGGCAATGCCAAAACTGGTGTTGCACTCTTGCCCACACCAGGCAATGCCACACTACTTGCACTACCGCCAGTCAGTTGCCATGTGCTTACATGTTGCCTTACTAGCCCCTGATCATACATTCCATTCAACAGCAAAGGATCAAAACCACCTCCTAAAGTAGCTTTCTGTTTCGATAGATTGCTAGCAGATTCCACTAATGCCATTTCCCAATCTGCTTGACCACTCTGAGCAGTTGGGGTCTGCCATGCTGAAGTTACCTCAGGCTCTCCATCTGATGAGAATGCTACCCACGCACCATTTGTATTTGTAGTTGGGGGTCCAGAGAACAAAGCCAAATCCAATTTGTTGCCCTGCTCATCTGCCGAAATGCCATCATCCTTTAGATTTATGAAATCTTCTGTCACCTGTTGAGGCTGTGGCTTAGGCTGCAGCTCAGGAGGGGGTGGAGGGGTATAACTCTCTGGTGGAGGAAGAGCCTTGACCTCATTCATTTCGGGCTCTTGTTCTCGCTTAGCCGGAACGTTCTCCCCCATACTTCTCTCAGGATTCTTAGTTCGCCTATTCGTCATTTCTTGCAAGAACACCCCAAGGGTCCCCAAAAGATTTTCAGTAATCTTCTTCACTTCAGGGTACTTGGATGATCTTCCAATTCCCATATCCTTGCACCAACCATAAAACATCACCAGCTCATCAATTATCTTGGCTGCACCAGCATAAATATCAAAACCTTTAAGACAATATGCATACTCCATCTCAGTAAATCTATCCAACAATACCCCCAACGCCTCACAAATCTCAGTGTATAGCCCAAAACTCTCCTTCGCCATCTGGTAAAGGGCTACAAGCACCAATCTATCATTCTTGGCCATTCCTGCAGTTGGTCTACAAGCCAAAACTCTATCAAGGATCCTCAACTACTGGCCCAGTATGCCTAAGAGCCTCTCCGTCTTCCTTTCCCTAATTGGCGTTACCTCCTCCTTCTGTTCTCGCTTAACCATATCACCATTCAAATCTCCATAAGACCTCGATCTCCTAGGCATCCCATACTCATAATCATTCCTATTCTCTCTACGTCCAAACTCATCATCACCCTCATCAAATTTTCTCTCGTCCTCTCTCACTTTCCTCTCAAAAACAGCAAACTCAACCTTCTCATCAAGATACATTGCGTAAAACCTCACAAACCCCGTATGATCCCATGAGTTCGGATGCGCCTCGTCTCTAAAACCCGACATATTCAAAACACGCATCCCTCTCCTCGTGGCGTACAATATCTCCTCCTCAAATAAAGGGTGCCCAACAATCAAAACCCTATGAACAAGCATCAAAGCCTTTAAAGCCACAATCCAATCACGGGTTTTACGTATCCTTTTCGATATAGTAGCCACACAAGCATTCACATAACCACTTGAACTCGAAATAAGACTTATAATCTCCCTGTAATACTTCTCAGCAGCAGGATCCTCATCATGACTAGTAGCTTTAATAACCAAAACCTCAAGTTCTGGTGATGCATTCGCTGCCACTTTCGCTATACTTATACTTGTTTGATCTTTTACAGCCCCAATTGCTTTACGTAGTGCCATTTTCTATTTTTGCAACAACTAACTCAGTACCTTTATCATAAAAAAAGAAAAAATAATCGAAGTCTTAAATCTTTTTAGCTAGTGTTCATATCAAACAACCCTAAACTACATCTTTATCAATAAAACTACAACTGGAGTGTTTATCATATAACCTTTCTTGATCAGTCAAAATCAGATAAAAAAAAAAGGAAAAGACAGTACCTTTGAAGAGATTGCTCTGGAGGTGGAAATGAGAGATCTGTGGTGATGATGGCTACTGTGTATATCCAAGAAGAGATTGACACTGTGGTGAAAGAAAGATTCCTCTCTTTTTTCTCTCTTTGAGAGCTGTTTCTTTATTTATTTATTTATTTATTTATTTATTTATTTATTTATTAGAGGCAACAAAGGCGGGCTTCGAAAAAAACGCTGCGTTTGATGAATTTGATATTTCGTTTTTGAAAAAGCAATTTCTTGTAACGCTGGGTTTTTTTTATTATTATTAATTATCTTGCACTTAACGGATTAAGAGGGAGGAGGAGATTTCTTTTTCGTTTTAATTAAGTTATGAGTTTGAAATCTTTTTCAAAAAGTATATGCCACCCTCTTCCTCTGATAGAATTTGCCTTATATGGGATGAATGGATCTTGCTTGTACGTCATTTATCAAAGGATGTGAGATGTGATCTGATTTGAGGATATATATATATATATATATATATATATATATATATAATCCATTGATATAAGGCATGTGTTATGGTTTTTTTTCTGAAATGTTAATTTGTGTTTGATAATGCTAGATTTATTTAATTCTTTTGTTAAATAATAAGATAATATATATCAACATTCTTTATTTTTTAATACGAGAAATTTATTAAATTAATTGTTATAGTCATTAAATACATGGCTTAACAAATAAAAGTGCATAAAAATTTAAAAAAGGCATGAACTATCCAACAAAACTAAATTCACAATTGAATCAAGTAAAAAGATCCTGATAAAAAGAAAAAGCTCTAACCAAGCGACTAAGTCATTTTCTCTAAAAACTCCTTGCTTTGACAAATGATTCGCAACATGAATTTTTTATATATAGACATGATTAAAGCACACAGAATTAAACCTATTGCATGCATTGAAAATATTATTGAATTATATTTGAAGGTGTTAAAGTTGCATAATATTTTTTTTCTTTAATTCAAGTTATTGCATTGTAAAAATCTGACTCCACAACCCATTGATTTATAAGAACATAGCAAAAATCAATACTCATAAGCATATCTTTTCTAATTGTCATTACCCCAGCTTCATTAGAATCGATATTACTTGTGGAACAAAACCAATACAAAGAAATCTCCCTTCATGATCTTTGAGAAAACCACCACCAATTCCTAAAGGTCTTGGTTTGTCATTTGATGACGCATCAACATTCCACTTCAACATACCTATAGCAAGATGTATCCAAGATGAATCATTTCTTTTATTTGTTCTAATAATCCACATAAGAAGACCATCTAAAGAACAAAATAAGTTTGACCCACTATAGTAGAAATTCACATCATTGTATTTTGCCCAACTAGCAACTCGATGAAAAAGAGAATAATACAAATCATCCAAGAGTGTTTTTTTCTCATTAAAAATCAAGTTATTGTGATCATTTCAAACAGACCAAACTATACTAAAAAAGAACAAATATTTTTTTAATGTAACAATTACTATATTAATATGTTAAAAACTAATATAATCAAACCTTCAAATGAATCCTACCAAAATATCATAGTATCTTGTATCAGCATCACTATTAATGTCACAATCATTATAGATCTATAAGGTAGTGTTTGGTTACTATCTTAGGACAGAATGGATGAAGACAGTGGAGACAAAAATATGTTTAGTTAAAGAGACAAAGATGTAAAAACAAATTTTTCTCTAGGATAATTTTAGAGTGAATTTCTGTACTTTCAAAATAAAAGGTATGAGGGGAAAAGTTTTCAAAAATAATATTTATTATTTATACTCCTAAAATATCATTGTAAAAAACTTTCAATTCCAAAATTATCCAACTAAGACATGTAAAAATAAAAATAATTATTATCATAATTTTAAAACTTAACTCGGGGGTCAATCCAAAGCAAAACCCGGATCACTGATCGAAGCCTGGGAAATGGGTCAGGTTAACCCGAGTTAGTGTAAAAATAAAAAAAATTATTATAATAGTTTTAAAACCTAATTTGAAATTCGATCTAGGGCAAAGCCTATCATAGTTTTAATACTTGATTTTGGGGTCAACTCAGGACAAAGTCTTGGTCACGAAACTGGTGGGTCAACTCGGGTTGACTTGAGTCAATATAAAGATAAAAGTTATTATTATCTTAGTTTTAAAACTCGACTCGGGGGGTCAATCAGGGTAAGGCCCTGGTCACAGGTTGGAAGGATCAACACGGGTTCACCCGAGTAAATATATAGATAAAAATAGTATTATTATAATTTTAAAACTTGATTCGAGAACCAACCCAATACAAGGTTCAAGTTATGGGTCAGGAATGTCAAATCGGCTAACCTAAAATTTTTAATTCTTTTTTAAATCAATGGGTTTTTTACCAATATTTTATCTTGAGTTGACCTAGATTTTTGACTGGGATAGGTTAAGTCAATCTTTTATTTATTTTTCTTAAACTCTGACCAATTCAGACCCCAAATCAACCTATCAAGTCAGTCCTGGTTTTATAACTAGGTTTATTTTAATATTATTAATTTCAACACTCGATATAAACTAAAGTAAAAAAAATATTGAATTATGTTTTTTAAATATGTAAGTTTGATAACAATATATATTAAGAATTTTTCATATTTTATTTTATTCATTCCTGGCAAACACCTCTCATTTAATGGCATCGTATCCTAGGATCTAACCGCTAATTTCCCGCCAACCTACATTTCTTTATGTTTTATTGTTCTCCCTCGACCCCAACCTAATTTCAATCATTGATCTAATTCATTCCAAAAAAAAATGTTGACCCTCTAAGTTCACTCAGTAAACACCAACCATCATTTATCTCTCAAAGAAACTACATTCATCTCTGCCACCAAATTCAATAAAAAGGGAGGCAATTTATTACAATTAATTATAAGAAAAGTAAAGGTTGTTGTTGTAAGTTGGATTCAACAAGATTAGCAGGAACTATTCATATATAATTCATATATTGAATATGGCAGTTAACAGTTAAAAAAGTAGTTAGAATAGTCAAGAAGTAGTTAAGATTGACGAGAGAATTAGTTAGTTTGTTAGAAGAATAAATAGTTTATGTATATAAGCATTGTAAGAATTTTCATGAGGGGCAAGTAATAACATAACATAAATACATTCATTTCTTCTTCTTTATTCTTTTCTTTCTCTTTTGATGTATTCTTTTATTTCTATTGTTAGGCTTTAAGCCTAACATATTTGAAATCTATATTGAAATGCATCGCATAAATTCTCACTCTCAAACCCTAACTTTCAATCCACTTCTCTCTTCATCCTCACCATCCCTAACTACTTCAAAGACTTCATTAGATTATACAGTTACCACATTGACTATGTCCATGAACTCCTCTTCATCAAGTACTATTAAAAACCCTAATTTATCATCTTTGTTATTGAAAGCGCTAATTTTTTACTGTTAAGAGTAGAAAACTGAATTATTATTATTATAAAAAGCCTTAATTAGGTTGTACTGTGCAATTTTTATTCAGGAATCATGGAATGGAAGATAGGAACAATGTGTTAATAAAACTTAATATCAAGTAACGACTGATAGATTCTATAATAGTTTCAATGAGAAGCAATTCTCGTCTTCTGAGGTTAGTTTGAGATTATGCTTTTTTGTGTGCTAAGTAAATTATTGAATATAAACATGGTTGTTTTATAGTGCTGATTTTTATAGGCAGAGATTTTCCTCATTCCATGGAATACATGGGATTTACAAAGATAACTAGCACTCTCCCAAAAGAATTCACTAAGTTACCTACTTGTCTAATTTTATTTTTTTTTTCCAGTAGTAGATTTGTTTTTTGTTTCCTTTACCCTTTTTATTTTTTTTTTAAATAGGGTGAGAAAGTGCTGCTATATAAGATCTGTTATATGGTTGGCTTTGATTTATGAACTTCTTTTTTGGTATAGATTCTTTTTTTCTAATAATGCAATGATATTCAGCAAATAATAAGGCAACAAAAAAGAGAGACAGTAAACATAAAAGATTTGGCAAAACAAAGTTTTCAATTCAACTTTAGAATCTGCTAGCACAATACATCAATAAAGCATATGTTTACCAGACAAGTGATAATGGAAAGCTAGGTCACTTTGTCATGAGCATCTTCATTCAAAGTGGATAGCACTTTCAGATTCCTTAAAAGAGAACATAAGGCAGCAATGGGGAGTTAAAAAAACACATGCAAACTAAATGACAGATTCTAGCTAGCACTAATAAATAACTTTAGGTAGTTTTGATTTAATTTTTGTTGTTTTTATTTTATTCAAGCTTTTGTATCTTATTTGGTCATGTTTAGACCATTAGCTCTTTAATTTTAAGAAGTATAAATACCCTTTTGAAAGGGAATGTTAAAGGAATTCTAGACTTTTGATTAATAAAATGAAATTATATGTTTGAGAGGATTCTCACACTTTAGTTCTTGAATGAACTGAAAGTCAACATATCAAAAAATAATTATCTACATAATATTTTTTTATACTTCTTGTTCGTGATTTTTTTATAATCGTTAGGTGGGGGTTTTATTTCCAATAGTGTTGGTGCTTTAATTTAATGTAGTTGTTGTGTCACATTTTATATCCTTAAATCTGATTCTAAGCCTTTCCAGGTTTATGTTAATATTCATTGTGGGTTACATGATTACGTGATCGTAGGATTCGCATCAGAGCTTCTTTAGGATCTCACTCTTTATTGGAAGGTGGTTAGTGGTCTTATCTAACTCACCATAATCAAGCTTGATATCTCTTATATTGTTCACATTATCAACAAGTTCATCCAAACCCCCTGACATCTCCACTTCGCTATTGTTTGTTGCATCATTCAAAACATCCTAGACACATTTAGTCATGGCTTATTCTTCTCTAGTGGCTCTTCACTTCAGTTACAAGCCTACTGTGATGTTGATTGGGCTGGTTGCCCGTGAACTAGAAAATTCACTATCGAATGGTGTTTATTTCTTGGTGATGCTTTTATCTTTTGGGAATGCAGGAAGCATGATAGTATCTCCGAGTCCTCCACTGAGATAAAATATCGTGCCATGTTTGTTGCCTACTCTAAAATCACCTAGTTGTGTGGTCTCCTCACAAAGCTTGGTTTGTTTCAAGTTCACCCTACTCCACTACATATCGATAACACTAACACCATCCAAATTGGATATCAAACTCGTCTACCACAAGCATATATAGCATATGTCATAATTCAATTTTTGACCTTTTATATTTTAATTATTTTTATTACTAAAAAATGATGAAAAACAAGTAAAAATAAAATAAATAAAGAATGAATTAAAATTTGGGTTAAGGGCAACATGATTGGAAGTTTAAATATTTAATTAAACTCTTGACTAGTTTAATTAATCAAACCAAGGGCTTAATTGATCTTGGAATTAATTTAATTAATCCAATTAAGAGTTTAATTGGAGAATTGATAAGTTTTAGACTTAATTGAGCTTGAAATTAACTTATTCAGGGACTTAATTGAAGAAATATTAAAGTTTGGGGTTAAAATTACAAAATTAAAATCCAAGGACTACATTGAAAATGGCGCGCAATGCAGGGGGCTAAGTATAGGCTTAATTACAAAACTTTTAAAACTTCAAGGGCTAAAATGAAAATAACCATTAAACACCAAAAACGGTGCCGTTTCTAGACACTGTTCATCTTCCTCAGCAGTTCAGCCGCCCACCGCCACCATTACACGTGCAATCAATGGATGAAACGGCAATGTTCTCTGGCTATAAAAGCCAGAGAACGAAAGGCCACAAAGGGAAGAGAGGGCAGAACCGAGGGGCTGAGAGGGAGAGACAAAAAAAAGAGCCACGAACGGCAGAAAACAAAGAACGCAGGGGGATAGAGAAGGGAAAAAAAAAAGGAGAAAACACCGAGGAGCAGAAATAAGAAACCCCTAAAACAGAGACAAAAAATAGTACACACAGCAAAACCCAGAGGAAAAAACCCAGAAAATAGGCGAAGAACAGAGACGGAGAGAAACAGAACCAGGGGAAACAGAGAAACAGAGAACGATCAGAAAGAAAGAAAACGAAAAAGGAAACAGAAGGTTATTGTCTAGCCAGCGCGCCTTCGCCATCACCATCGTCTTCGTCCCTTTCGTTTCCTGCACTGAGGTAAGCCCCGCTCCCTTTGCATTTTAATTCACTGCTACAGTGGCAGTGAATTATAATTCACTTGCTACTGTAGCAAGTGAATTATAATTCATGGGTTACTGGTCTAGACCAGTGACCCAACCGAGTCAGTTGGGTCCAGCCCAGCCCATGTGGGCTGAGCTGGGCCCAGCCCCCAAAATAAAAAAAAAATAAAAAAATAAAAAGTAGAAAAAATAAAAAAATAAAAAATGTGTATACATGAATAAAAATAATATAAATTTATTGTTTTATTCACTAACGCAAGAGTCATGAATAAAAATAGCGGTTTAAATTTATATTTTTTTTCTTTCATTGTATTTTATCTTATTTAGCTAGAAAAATAAAAAATATGTGCATGCATAAAAATAAATTTATTTTATTAGTCTATTCACTGGCGCTAGAGTCAGGAATAAAAATACTGATTTAATTATTTTTTTATTTATTTAACTACATAAAAAATAAAAAAATATGTGAATGCGTAATAAAATGAATTTATTTATTTTTTAATCACTAGTGTTAGAGTCAGGAATAAAAAATATTGATCTGAATTTATTTTATAGATACGTAATATTTACCGTCGCCAGAGTTGGAATTATCCGTAGTTGAATATTCACTGGCGCTAAAGTCAGGAATATTGCAAGTAAACCATCAGAGCATAAACCAATAAATATTTAGCAATTTAAGACAAAACCAGCAATACAGCCTGCCTCAGGCAGGACGTTTAAGGGGTGATAATATCTTCTATTTTACGTAACCAATTCCGAACCATAAAATCTATGTTGACTAGTTAGGGTTCCTAGTGACTATAATACTAGGTAGCGACTTCTTAAACAAGACATTTTTCCTAAAAGAACCAAATGCCAGAAATCTGTTTTTTTTTTTTCCATAATCAAGAGATTATTTTTAGGGCCGTCGCGATATTGGGTGCGACAGCATATATGGATTGATTGTCACTCTATTCGGGAGGCCTTTGATCGCAAATTTATTACCCTTCCATATATCTCCACTAATCTACAAATCATGGATATCTTTACCAAAGCCATGACATGTCAATAACATCATTTTCTTGCTAGCAAATTGATTCTTGTAGATTTACCAGCATCAATTTAAGAGGTGCATAAAAGGAAAGTTGGTCATTTAAAGCCCAGCAGATTTTATACCTTGTATAGCTTTTACAACTAGTTTCTTTGTTTGTAAATCTTTTCTTTATTAGATATACTAGTTGTAGGTTAATTGTATATGATAGTTTCAATATTCTAAAGGCTAGAAATCAGTACGTACAGATTTTATACTCTTGTATTTTTTTATATAATGAAAACTCTCCATTGAGAGAGAGCATTTTTTCCTTAAAAGCTCTAAGTTTAATAGATATGAATGGTTAAATATATAGCATTACTCTTCTATATATATACATATTCGATAACTACTTACATTTTTTTTATATTTTGACCAGTTTATGGAACTACTAATTTTTAGTTATTGAAGCAAAAGGTTTCCGTTTCTATTTTATTCAACAAGGTAAAAATTCATTTTCACTAGATTTCACACAAAGCTATACTTAGGTGCTTAAATCAATGATCATTCCCCCGAGAATTAGTAATCGTTCTAGAAAAGAAAACGCAAATAGCTAAGAAAATGGATGTCCTAATATTACAGACAAATTCCCTTCTTGGTCATTTGATTTTCCTTCAAAAACTTCACCAATATTTTTAGAGTTTTTAAGAAGTGTGTCTTAGACATATGCTACTTATATAGGTGAAGACAAACATCATTACAAGCTACAACACAGTTTGTCCTATATGGGTTTGAAGGAAAAGTTTGGGCCACTATTCAATTTTACTTGCACTTGTGTGAACTTAGGCTCGGTTTATCTTTGGTTTTTAGACTTATCTTTTATTTTGACTTTTAGACAAGTACTAGTCTTGTGGTCCAAGCTACGCCGTCATCCTATTAATTTTTTTTAACGTACATTTTGATGTTTAGGCAACGGTAGTATTTGTAAAGAATTAAGAAAAACTTAATACTTGATTCATTAATTTAGCTGGATATGAAGTAATATAATAATCTGATTTAAACCATAAACAACAATAACAAAGGAACTAAACAAAAAATAATAATAATAAATAACTAATACAAATAAATAGTCAATATCATACTGAAAAAAAAAATCATGAGACTTACTGTCATTTTATTGTGGTCTATGTCCACAACCAGAATACATTGCTAAAAATACATGACAACATTAAAAGAAGCTATATGGATCACTAGAGCAACGCCGCGGAAAAGAAAACCAAAAAAAAAAGATGATTATCTGTCTATATTCAACAGATTAATTCTATTTAACTTGAAAATAAAATTTATCTATAAAAATAAAATTTTAGAACACCAATATTAAAAGGCCCCCATCGCCAGTTAGCTTTTTTTTTTCATTCTAAGGATAGATAGGTTATTTTGCTGTGCATTTTTTATGGAAAAAAAAAACTCCAAGTAGAAACTAAAATTATTACTTTAAAGGGTAGTGACGTAAATTTATAATACAATTAAAACACAAAAATACCCATCTTATCCCTACTCAATTTTAGAACACCAAGATTATCCTAATCTAAAGACTATTTTACTCCTAAACAATTTTCAAGAGTTTTTTTTTCAAATGCCAAGAAAAAAAAAATCAATATTCCCATCTATGTTGAACTGTATTTAGGTGAGCACTTTTAGATTTTTTTTTTTTTTTAATTGTTACGGACTGGTAACGTTCCAGTTTTGCCAAAACAATCCAAACAATGATAGCATCTCAACCACATAAAATGATGTTTAGAATTGACCACTCACTCACCCGGCTTTATCCAGAACTGGAGTAAATTAATGAGACTTGGCATCGACCTCTTTCTTTATCTTGAACGAGATCAGTGTTCTTATTTATGGTGCATAACATTAACAGACAGGTCCCCTCTCTTTTTCAGAAGACAATACTTAGGGATCTTCCAGCCCATTGAGATATTGATTTGCTAAATTTCCCACCAAAAGCACCAATAGAACTCCTACGAGGAACATGTTTTATAGTGTAATAATAATTGTTTTTTAAATAATTTTATACTAAAATACATGTAAATTTAAAAATTATGTTTAACATCAGTACATCAAAACATACAAATCATATTAAATTTTAATTTAAAAAAATAATTTTTAAAAAACACAGTTTGTACGGATATAATTGTATCCTGAATGATGCATTGAAATAGACAAGAAAAACTAAAAAACAAAAGACGGACGAAATTGAACTGGGAGAGATCGGACTGATTACTGGACACCTTGGGAACATGTTAAATTTCCTCGGACTACGTCAGGTAAACCAGCTCGGCACATCCTTGGCGGACCAAATATAAAAAAGTTTCACGAGGGGTGGCCTAGGCAGGCAACACCAAGCAAGGGAGATGGCCCGTGCCAAGCCAGGAATCTAAATTCTTGATAGAATCAACTATGGAGAAGGGTCGGAGAAAACGAGGTGCAGAAAACACATACTTGTAATAATTAAAACGAGATAACAAAGGAGTCAAAC
The DNA here is from genome assembly GCF_951802175.1 of Populus nigra. Classification (NCBI taxonomy): domain Eukaryota; kingdom Viridiplantae; phylum Streptophyta; class Magnoliopsida; order Malpighiales; family Salicaceae; genus Populus; species Populus nigra. The sequence goes on from NC_084854.1 coordinate 22,080,720, forward strand.
GCCACGAATATCTTCGGCTCGGAACTAGAGAAAAATGAAATTAAATTAGATGACCATTTCTGAAACTAGATAAAAATGGCAGATAAAACAACCAGTTCCCCTGGCCAAACCAACTCAAGTTTCTTCCTAAAAATAACCTTTCAGATTCTATAGTCGGACCTTCACCTTCAGTTTTTCTTTACCTTTCTCTCTCTTCTTTTTTTAGTTGACTTTTGAAATGTACAGTCATAAACCCTTGCTTCTCCAGTCATTTCTAATGAGGGCAACTGAGAACATCTTGCTCTTCTGAGAAGCAAAGTGATTCCACTGGCGCTTAAACGAACTCTCTCTATCCTGGATGCAAGTATACTGAACCTACAGTACCTAATTTCCGCAGCTTCCCCTTGAAAATCGCATTGTGGTGGGCCCAGGGAGCGGGACTGCATGGAAGGCATAGACAATAAAGGTCCTTGTTGAAAGCCGTGCGCACATGACTGGCTACCTTTGAGCTTGTTCAGAACCAGCAGCGCCAGCAGTTGCACTAGGGCCAGCACCATTTTCAACTGGAGGCGAGGTCCCCCATTTTCCTTCCGACTCCAATGGTTCAAGCACATGAACTCCACCATCTGTTAGTCCTAATGCGAATTGATCAGGCTCGGAGGGATGTGCAGCAATGACAAGAGGATATACTCTTAAGCTGCTAAAATTACATCATTAGACAGAGCAAACAAGCAATAGTATTGAAATAGTTAGAATCTTCTACAAAAGGAAAAAAAATCAAGAAACCAAAAAAGATGGGAGGGGAAAAAAGCAGTAACCTTGGATTAGGAGGTAAATAAGCAGTAGAACTTATTCTGCATCTCAATCTGAGTGTTGAAGCAGTGAGAACAACAACACTTCCATCTTCAAAGCTAACAAATATGGACTGGCTATCACAGGAATATGTAGCATGTGTGATTGGACCGCTTGCTTCTTGACGGAACCACTGTATTAAGAGGATACAGTTTCATAGAAAAGAATGTCAGGAGCTTGGGAGACAAAATTCCCAAAACTAAAAATTACCAACAAATATTTGCAACACCATTTCACTATATGCATGCATAACATCATCTCGAGTGATTAGAATCCAGGCGACACTTTCCCACTTGAAAGAAATGATATAAATTGTATGAAATAACAAATGAGCGCAACTGTAATATTCCCAGAAACTACACCAAACCTGCTTTTGGCATTCCAATTTAGGTGCTTCAAATATAGCTATCTGTGTTTCATGAACGGAAAGCAAATGTATCTGGTCAAGGTGAAATTGAACACGCGTATCTGCAAGAGAAGGTGCAACTCGTCCAGAAGGAATTTGCAAGAATTTACTAGCTTGCTTCTCCCAAGCATCTGTGCTCCAAACACACAACTGTAGATGGAAAACACGTGCAGAACCGAGTGAGTAATTCCAACATTGAACACTTGATGATCATACAAGCTACTTTATATGAGCCAATCAGATACACAAGGGGATAAAAGATCGCAGAATTCTATGATATAGAAAGCCTAATAACAGAAGCATTACAAAAGGTATATGAAATTAAAAAAATCCAAGAAAAAAAGTTTCCAGATAAAGCTCAAAATCATTGTCCATAAAATGATCTCAAGACCAACTGCCACAAGACAAGCCTTTCCATGTTACTGCCATTTGCTACATCAGTCCTCTAGACTTCTCTGAAATCCATGACCTTAAATAATAGGGCTTAATTGCTTATTCCACGGTAACAGACACACAAGGACTTACATTACCAATAATTCTTACCTGAGAGTCAGCTCCAGAAGACACCAGGACATTTAGAGAGTGAGAGAAGGCAAGGCCTGTAATTCTTTTCTGATGACCTTTTAACTTTGTTTTGACCTGTGAAATGGAATATTTCAAATTGTTTACTCATGCTTTTCTAACTCCAATAAAAAAAAAATTGAGGTATCAAAGCAAATACCTCATCAACCCTAACGTTATAAATTTGTATAGAAGAGTCCTCCATGCCAATAGCTATGATATTGTTGTCCTGAGGGTGAAATGCTAAAAACGTTGCAGCTGGTGGTGGGGCCATGAATGTAGTCATTGTCTGCAATCAAGAAAAATGGATAAAAAAATATAACAAGGACAGAACAGAATGTATAGCAAAACTAGTATTGAATGTGTTGACAACAAGTCTCCACTGAAAAAGCCACCCTTTTCATCTGCAAACTGGTAATTAGCCCTAAATATTTGTTTGTTCCACAATTTAATAAGGAAATATAAATAGCAATAACTTCATCTGGTATATCTTCCAAACACTTTGGTTTTCCAAAAGGAAATGTCAGTTTTAGGTTGCTAAAAAAAATAAGTTAAGGGTACAAATTTAACTGCAACAAGCATCATAGACCATTCATTGACAAAGTTCCCTAAATCATGCCATGCTCTTATGGCATCACACAAAAAATTCAATCAAGCACAGAGAATGGAGCTTAAATTGAGAAAATAGTAATAGAACATTTACCTTAAATGTCATCATATTGAAAAGAGAAATTTTCCCTCCTGAAGCAGACATGACATAAGAATCATTCTTTGAAAGTGCAAAGCATGGAACAGCATCTTCAGGGTTTGTGTCGCTAATATCATTAGTCATCAAAATTCCACTGGAAGGCTGCCATAATTGAGGTGGTACACTGGCATTGGCCTAGAACAGGTAATAAGAACTTTGTTAAAGGCAAGGTTTTTAAAATCAACAGAACAATATAGACATGCTACTTTCCACCAAGTAAATTTAAGTACCTTCAAAGCACAAACCTTCCAACATTATTAAGAAAAAAAAGCTGACACGATAAAAATACCTTCCCAGACGGATTTCGATCATTTCGCTGCCACTTCCAAAGCTTGTGCACTGCATTAGACGCTAATGCCAATATGGCAACTCCTGAATTTGTATAAATTAATCTAGACACCTGAAACAATTGTCACCAAACCCATATAATTACAACTTACAAGTCGTTAGCTTCAAGAATATCACATACAAAGCAATCTCAAATGCATAAAACTTCAGCTGCAGAACAAGTACAAGGAAAAACTACCAAACAAGCTAAGAATTTCAGCTGCAAAAAACAAAAATTAAACAAAGAAAGTTTAAAAATTTGACCAACAGACAAACCTAAACCATAGCTGCTAGTGTTTGCCACCAAAAAAGCAAGTGCTAACATGTAAGAAAGTGCGCATCCAGCATAATATGATCTAATTATCTCATTGCATTTAATAAAATGTTTCACAATTAGTGATATGAACTTGCATGTCAACTTATTATGGCCCGCCACAGTGCCACAAAATATTCACATACATAGACAGATCAGAAGGGAGGAAAACAACAGTATAGCAGCAAACTACTGTGTTAAGTTTTCAGCAGTATTATTCAGGAGCACAATCATTTTTCTAACATGAACATGACATGAATAAATAGCACATTAACATCATTTTAATAAAATTTGCAAAAAGTAAACCATACCCTCATGGAAGTCAAGCTATCAGGGAGCCTCAGGGAGCGGCACTGTGATGGTTCATTTATTTCTGTTAATTTCCAGATCCTAGATTTCTCAACTGATTCATCTTGAATTTTAGGCTTCACATCAACTAAACTTCGACTGTCACTATTCTGTAGAAACTCAAAACAAAAGGAAAACATCAAATCATTGAATGTGTAAATAGATCCTTTTGCATTGAGATGCATACATGGTAATATGATAAATAAGATTATTCTACAAGGACAGGTAACACCTACCATTCCAACCATGGGTGCTGCAAGAGCAGCTTGATCATCGCCACTGGTTCCAACTGGGGCATTGGCAGGAGGAAAATTGCCTATTGGGGGGGGCTGCATACAAATCATGCATTAAGATAGCTGCCATGAGATGCGGCATGTTCAGATATAATTACTTTCTAAATGCATAACTCTAGAGACATAAAAGGTCCTAAAAATAATTTCCATGCCTATAAAAGTTTTACCTTCACAACAGAAGCAGAAGCAGCTCTAGAAGCATCAAATGTACGATTCTCCACTGTTCGGAGCAGCCTGATCCCATCTGAATTTGCTAGAATTTTGATGCTATTGTCATTTGTTGAGACAGCCAATAGCGTTCCTTCCTTGTTAAATCTAATACAAGCCGAAGCCTGAAAATTTATGATAACAGAGTTGTTAAATGTGAGTGTACTAGTCAGATTTTAAAACTGCTTATTTCAGGTAGAAAATTCATAAGTTATTTATGTTTTATTTTAGTTCCTTTCTTTCAGTAAAACTATTGTTAAGTTTTCCTGATCCTATTGGCTTTTAGTTTCTCCATCTTATGTTTGCCTATATTGCCACATATATATAGCATCTTAGTTGCTCAGGATAAACACAAATTTCAGAAATGGGTTCTCTAGGGCTTTTAGGTTTTTTTTTGTTTACCACTTGATTGTACATCATAAGGGCTTAATCAAACAGATTTAACAAGAAAGGACCATCAGAACTTTACCAGCAATCCACCCTCTGCATCAATACTTGTTAATAGGTTGACGTTATCCATATCCCAAAACTTGATCATGAACTCATCTATAGCCGCCAAGAATCGATTCTTAGTGGTATCAAACTTCACAGCACCAACAGAACGCTTTGCAAGACCAGTATAGGTACGCTTCACAGCTCCTTCGCTTTCATTCCACTCCACCAAGTGTGATTCTCCTTCTTTGTTGGTCCCACATGAGAATAACCTGCAAGTTGTCCATAAAGATGAAATGAATATCTCAGTCGAAAGAAAACAGAATAAGAAATAGCAATCTCTCATCACTGGCAGAAAACAGAAAAGCAATAAAGAATGTACACAAACCTAGTTCCATCAGCACTGTATGCCATTGTGGTAGACGAATTCCCTGGTGCATCATAGTCAACTCTTGAACCCATGTTATCATACAACCATGCCTTTATCTTTCCATCAGCTGCCGTTGAAAAGATAAACTGGGAGAAGGTAAGAAGGAAATAAAATTAAAGAAGAAAAAGGATGGATACTTAAAAAATTGAAGAGTAGCGCCTTTCTCCCTCTCTTTAATACTCTTTAGCCTCACTCTACTCTCTCAAAAATAATTTTACCATTTCCATGCTTCTACAGTATCCAATTCCCCCCTTTATCTCTCTGATCTCCCCTTTCAGTGTTTTTTTTTTTTTCAAACAGTTTTGGTGTGGAAAGTTCCCAAAATATTTCATCTTCTCTGCCTCTGTTTTTACGCATGTCATTTAAATATGATTTCGAAAACCTGTATTTAATTTAAAATTTGACTCAGATTTCTATTCATAAAATTAGAATTTAAACTAGCAATGAATCTCCATTTGCCAACTGCTCACAAACAGATTGCTAATTTTGTTTTAGCATTTATCAATCAGAAATAAGTAAAAACTGGAGGTGGAGAGGGTTCAACTAACATCCTATATATTACCTGAATATTTTCCTTGTGATGTGGGCACACAGAATATACAGGTGCCTCATGACCTAGAAAATTGAACAGTCTAGTCCCCGCAACCGCATCCCAAACCTGCAGATTCACGAACACTTAAAAAACACCATTATGTAGATGCTATAAATAGAGATGTAAGAAACATACCCTGATGGTCCTGTCCTCGCCACAAGTGACGATCGCAAGTTGTTTGTTTGGGTAAGAGAAAGCAAGATCATTGACACTCCCATTATGAGCATCAATCTAAAACACAAGGAAAATTGACAGTAAATTTCAGTATGTATCCACAGGATTACAGCATGATAAATGAATACTGCTAGTTTTTTTTTAATCCATGTATTGAAGATAGATGACATTCTCTAGAAATGGAAAGACACTGGACTTCAATGATATCCACTTCAGGCACAAACCTGAAGGTGATTTCGTATGTCATCACCACCATGATAGGAGTATACATGCACAATGTGCTTGGAGTATGCAACACCTAGAAAAGGAAGAAAAAAATAACATATCTGGCAAGTTTACTGGTTTCCATTCAGGAAAAAGTTGTCTTTTAGGTTGAGCAAGCTAGAAACATAGCATTTTAACATACCAAATAAAGTTCCATCGGGACTCCATGCCACACGGTTAACCGATGCTGTATAATCACTGGACAGAGACGCCTACACGATAATCAGTCAGTTAAACTTAACCTGATATAACAGCTCCAGAAAGTATCATAATTACTTCATATTCCATTAAACTTGTTAAAATGTACCTGCAGAGCCCTTGAGTTATGGTCCCAAACCTTGAACTTCTTCCAACCAATCCTTTCTCTGCTGCCCAACTCCCATACCATGACATCACCCATGCTTGTTCCAACTGAAACAGTGAAGCAACAAATGATACAATCTCCAAAACAACTGGCGAATTTGCAAACAGTATGCACGTGCACGCACGCACGCACACCGGTAAAGATGGGAACAGTTCTATATATTGAGGCTGCTTACCAAGAAGAAGAATTTGTTGGAGTGGATGGAAATCCATACTCTTGACAGCAGAACCTTGAGGTAAAGTCATGACAGGATTCTTGGGCAAGTCATCAGAAGAGTAAGAGCTTTGGCCGTGGTTCTGACTTGTATAAGCAATAGGCAGAATGTTAACTGGAAGATTATTGACCTGATAGAATATCCAGTAAAGAAGAAGAATTAGGATAGTTAACAAATTAACTTTTTTTATTCAGCCAAATCTTAGCTCTATCATGAGAAGCTTGATCCCATAATATTTATTGGAATGCACATGCGCACACACCACAGTCCACCTCCAAGCATGAAAATCGAAACAGTTTCAATCTATATCTGCATCCACCTAAATCATCCACCTTGGCATCTCAAAAATCACACTAAGGCGTATTTCCAAATTCATAATAGCAAAGGGCATCAAAGATCATATTAAGGCAAAAACACAGCATAGGAATGTAAAGGACAAGGCCAAGTTTCAGTTGATACCTCATCTGATAATCCAAATGGTCTTGACCTCTTCAACACATGTTCAGAGTCTGCTGTTTGATAGTCAATAGCTGGGTTATTGGTAGGGGGACTCCTAGGACGCTTTAAGAGTGCTACTACAATGAAGATACAAAGAAGTAGAGGCAAATTAGCACACAAGAAACCACGGAAATTAAATGGAAAAGTAGTGTGAAGAAGAGATTGAATCACCAATCAAATTCTCTGCTATGAAATATGAACTTGTGATCATTTAACAAAATATTGTCAATAAAATACTCATACTTCTGTCGAGCCGATAAGATCCTAATAGAATAATGCATATTCAGTATATATATTTGTTTGCATAAAATGCAAACAATAAGAAGTCTAAACATTCCCCTTTGCTAGGGTTATGGTTGGATGAAGGTAACCATCAAGTAAAGATATGATCTTTGAGCAGTACCAATTACCCCTCAGTAATGCATTTCCTCTTTTAAATAAGAGCACATTTCTACTATCATTATCTATATTATTATAGCTAAGACTTCCTTCTTGAGTTTGTACATGTGTGTTATAATAGATTCCAAGGATGTTTGTCAAAGACTGTAAGAACATTAAAAACTATCTAAAGAAGCTGGTTCAAATGTCTGATGTAGTCTACCTGCATTATTAGGAGCAGCCAAGCCCATGGGCCCAGCAGAAGCAGATGGGTGAGGGACAGTAGATGGATTCGCCATCCATCCTGCAAGAGAAGGTGGAATAGTAGGCGTGGGCTGAAATGGCTGCAAGCATGTATATCCGTAGTCATATAAGTTCATAATTCAAAACCAGCATAGATAAACAGGGTAACTCCTTTCAGATTTGTCACTTACTCCATGACCAGTTATTGGAGGAAAACCCCCTGCCTTGGGCACAGCATCCATTAAGGAATTAGTGACAGGGGATGGGGCCCGTGCGCCATTTGGTTGTCCACAACTGTGGTCAACAAATAAAGTCTTTATATCAGGATTAGACCTTGGAGTCTTACAAAGCTGATGTTGCCAATTTAAACTGCAATTCAATGGCAAGGAAAGTGAGTAACAAAAAAAAAACTTCAATACAAAGAGTCAACATACAGAAGCAAGACAAGAAATTCTCAATAACCTTTGATTAATTAAAGTCCGCAATCTAGAATTCTTCAAAGTAGGAAACTGAAGCTTGTCACGGAAAAGAGGGTTAGCCTCTATCAACTTTTTGAGTTCACCAAGCATTATACCCCTAGCAGACTTGGTATCTCCATATTTGGATAGCTGTTCATTATCTCTGCAAATTAAAGTAAACAAACACAGGATATCCAGATATCATCAATAAATTAGGTACAATAGAACAAGACTAACAATTAAAATAAAAATTATGTACCTAAAGTTTTCCAGCGTCAATAACTGCGTAATTTCTTTAAAAAGCTCTTCATTAAACGCTGCAAATACTTTCAAGTCCTTCACTAAAATTTCTACTGCCTTCGCACGATCTCGCCTGCATTTTTTCACCCGTGCAAAAATTATCCAATGCTTCAAAGTAAAATACTGCTACATAGACTACTCCCAGTCTATGTACACCAGACCAATCAAATTAACCGCTACAGTGGCCCCCACTTAGCACAGTGGGCCCATGCAAACAATTAGTTCAGCCTATGTCACGATTACTCGAATCAAAATCATAACCCCCAGAAAGGAAATGTATTAAAAACAAAATCCATATTAATCAACTGTATAGAAAAAGCAAGCAAGCACATACTTGTCCAAAGCTTCAAGGTACTTTTGCTTCCTAATCTCGAAGAAAATCTTCATCGAATATCTATTATCATCAACTTTCGTAAATCCTGACAAATACTTCTCCACTTCATCCCACTCTCCATTTGTCACCATTTCCTCAAAATACCTCATGTTAAAGTAAAACCCTGACTCTTGCTCCAGTCTCCACCCATAAAAAAAATTGACACGAGAAAAAAAAAATTAACAAAACAAATTCTCACCAAATCCAAATCACAATAACAAGAAATGAACCACAAAAAATAAATCAATTTTATCAAAATAAATAAAGTGTAAAATTACGTACCTGTGAACAGTTTCCTTGAATTTCTCTTCCTCGAGAAATTGAAGTATGAGAAACACAAGCTCTCGGCTAAGCGAAGACATAATCACAATTCTTCCAAAAAAAATTTAAAAAAAAAACTCCTTTAACCTGCAACAAACAAAAAAAATCAAAAATTAACTAACTCATAAAGAGATCTAAAACCTCACAAGAATTAAAAACTAAACATACAGAAATCAAACATAAAAAATCATGTGAATTTCCAGAATTCAGAGAGAAATGAACAAATTTCCATACCTGCTTCCAGATCGGAGAAGAATTGTTGTTAAGATAGAGAAAGAACGGACGATATGTCGTTTCACAGCTTTTTTGAACTTTCTCTCTCTAGTTCAAGTTGTTGAATTTTGTGGTTTCTCTCTCTATGAACTCTACTGGTATTTATAAAGAGAGATAGGTTTTAGGGATTTGAGAGGGAGGTATATAGTCAGACAAATCAAATACCCGTGAGAGGAGATGAGATGCGATAATTGGACTAATAAGGCCAGTGATAAGCTACTGTGCTTATACAAGTGATAGGTACTTCTGCCTTTCGGATTTCTTATAAGTCCGTGTTCGTATCAGGCGTTATTAATACGCCGAATATGGACGTATTTCAGCCTGAATTTGCGGGGATTTCCATGTAGAACCACTGAGTTTATTTTCAGTGTTTTATTTACAGGTTTGCCACCTAACCTAACATCTCATTCTGAGCTATTATTTCTTTTAATTATTATTTTTAAATGCCAATTCGTAAATATTTTAATATTAAAATAAAAATTATAATCAATTCTTTATCTCCAAATCAAACCAATAAATTATAAAAAAAAATATTGCCTGTCAACTTTTTCTTGAATAGGAAACCACAATGCCAATTAGCATATAGATTCGCTTACCATATAAGTTAAACTTCAAAAATAGATTTGCAAAAAATTAATGCGTCTTTTCTTAACTCAGAGTATATGTCACTAGCTTTTCTTAAGTTAATTAGTGAATAAATTAAACTATATTATCGCATATATTACTTCTATAAAACATATTCATAATGACAGGTCCAAAAAGAATGCTCTAAGAAAAATAGCATGTTAATTTAACCTTTCTGAATAAAATTTAGGTGAAAATTTTTTTAATTCATGATTGGTGGCAGCTAATCATTATTACTAGATGGTAAAAAAAATTTAATTCATTCTAAAAAGAATAGTATTTACAGATAAATTTTATGAATATCATGAAATAATAATTAGTAATATTCTATTAGTTATTTTATACGCTTACTTGAAGAAAAAAATAAATACAACTAGGAAAAAAATTTTAAGTAAAAATATTTTTATTATTTTTTATGGTTCATGAGTTTTTTTTGTTTGTTTTTTTTAATATTAATTCATCAAATAACTGATGGAATATTACTACTTATTTCATGATTGCCATGAATTTTTTTGTGTGTAAATGTCCAATTATAACATTGACGGTAATAATTTGGTGAGCATTTTCTCTCTTTCCTGTGGTTCCTCCATGATTTGGCAATGTTTTGGTCATTGCTCGTGCACATTCTAAAAGCTGGCCCTTTTTGTATAAATTGTTTTATGGAAATAAATTTAATTATTATCCTTTCAAAGGGGAACTAATTAACCAACTTTTAACAGTCACTTTCTTTAAAATTGGTATGTAAGTAAATATATTACTATTTTAGGTCCTAATTGTGGGCAATGAGATTGCACTATTTATTTAGTGGCGTAGGTGAACCAACCAATGCGACAGCGAATTGCAATCAGGGAAAGCAAAGTTTGTTTGGTGAATTGAAATTTAGAAATTAAAAAAAAAAAATGTCTCGTGCCTCACGCGCTTAAAGATAAGGTTTGGACAGCAGCCAAGCAAACACCAATGTGACTCTGTCGTTTTCTCCTTGGAAGACAAAGCATGCTTGGCCACAAACCTCGTGCCCACGCCGTGTAAACATGCTTGCACGGTCACTGTTAGCTCCAACCTGGTTTTACAAGTTAATTTGAAAACTTCAGATTAACAACCAAACACAAGCTAGTAGACCCAGTCAAACTAGTTCGACCTAGCTAACTCTTTTGCAATTTACGCTAAACTCCCGGGTCGACATAAAAAAATGAAATATTATTATTTTCATAAAAATAGTTTATCCAGTTATTCAGGAATTGACCTGATAGTGGAAGTTTTTTTTCAAGTTAGTCCTTGAATTGAGTGTTGCAGCTAATACTAGATTGAAAATTGTGTGCCTGCCAGGGAGTTGGACGTGGTTTAGGAGAACGGTGGATAATCTCCATCGCTGTAAAGACAGGATAGTGACTTGTAAATATCCTTAGCGTTTGATGTAGAGATGAGAAAAATTCATTTTTAAAGAGTTTGTGAGAGCTGCTGGATGCTTTGTCAAAGAAAAAAGGCCTTACAGTGGTTTTGATTTTACATTTCAATCCAATCAATTAAACTCTTGCACGTAAAAAAAAATAACCATGTATATAGTTACAACAAATTTTAATTCAAGTGTCATTTTTTTATCCTAGTATATATCTTCATACTTTTCAAAAAAAAATAAACACATAGAACTTTCTTTTTTTATCAACGATTGATCGATTTCAAGTTAATTATATCTCAGGTATTATTTAAGAGTGTGATAGCTTTTGTTTTTATATGCATTCCAAAAACGTGCTTCACTTGAAAAACCATTAAGTTTATATTTTTTTAGTGTTTTTTTATAATTCTAATGTGTTGATGCTAATTTTATTAAAAAATATATTTTAATATATTTGTTAGAGAATAATATAAATCATATCTTGAAATCTCATCTAATAGCTTAAGGTTTTTGGTTGAATTAGTTCCTTAACATGGTATCAAAGCCTTGATGACTAAGTAGTCACGAGTTCAAATCTCATCATCCTCGTTTATTTGACAAAAACAAATGCATGGTAGTGTGAGTTTGTGCAAGTTTCAAATCCAAACAACTTTTACTCGAGAATATATGTTAAAGAATAATATAAATTATATATTAGAACCTCTATAACAATTTAAATTTTTTAATTAAATTGATTTTTTAATAATATTTTTTTAATATATATATATATAAAACATCACACAAGGAATAAGTCATGGATGGAATATATAGGGAAAAGGAAAGGCTAGTAGGCTACTAGTGTCTCTCTCTCTCAACTTAAACCAGGTTGTTTGGATGAGGTTTCTAACTTCACAGATCCGTCCAGAAAAGAATAACTGGCCTGGAGCATATCTTGACACCCATGCCCTTCTTGTCCTCCTGCAATTACCGGATTTATAATTAAAGTTTCTAGAAGAAGTGCCCTGGGCCTGTTTTTTATAAAATTAATGGCACATCATCGCTAAGTGCTCCCATCAATAATTTTATAGATTTTCTTTTCCTGGCGAATGCTCCAAAGCTTGATTGGGCCATTCTTCTGCTTGCTACTTGAACTTCGCCACTTTCTTCTCTACTTATTGCTTTTTTTTCCGTGAGACTTGATTAAATTCGATTAAACTTAATTTATTTTTTAAAAAAAAGTCAGACATCATGTTTTGATTGACATGATCAATATGTACATGATATAAATCTTATATAATTATTTACATGAAAAGTGTAGGCAGTGCTTGTTTTTTATAACGGCTCGGGCTTTTAAAAATTAATTGAATTTTTTTTATTTTGTTTTAAATTATTATTTTAGTATTTTTAGATTGTTTTGATATATTAGTATTAAAAATAAATTTTAAAGAATAGAAAACCTAACAACAATAATAATAACTTTGCTTTGTACCAGGAAAAAGAAGAACAAGAAGAAGATCCCTTCGTTGTTCTAAAAAGGTCAAGGTATATAATATTATTTTCAACGAAAACAAAAAGGTGACTCAAGAGGTAAACACGGAAACGAGCTGTCCACGTCATCTGCGTAAGAGCTTGAGTAGTACGCAACTATGCATCTCTTTCTACCTAAATAATCAAGCAAGTTTTTAGTCGCTTGTTAAAGCACATGTCCCGACGTGTCATGACCTTAACATGCCTGATCATAGACTTCCTGGCTTGAAATTGACCCCTCGACGTTTTATCATATGATTAATTATATAAATCCTCTTGTAATTTATTTATTTGCTTTTATTTTTTAAAAAAATTATACTTTGTATCTCCCTTGTTTTTTACATCAGATTTAGTTTTTATTTTTTTAATTAATTATTTTTTACTACAACTTTTAAAATTAAATTTATTAAAAATTAAGTTTTTTTATTTGTTTTCTATCAAGATGGTTAGATCTTACGATCTAGACCATGAGTTTTGTCATTCTAACTTGAATTGGCTAGGGATTTTTTTAATTTTTTTTAATTTTTTTGTATTTTTTAATATTGTGGACACACTCTAGACGTTATCCATTGTACACTTGCATGTGGGTCAGGGTGCACAGTAATTCCTAAGAGGTTACCTATTCTAATATTGCTTTAGCTCAAACATGTTTAATTTTTGAGTTCTTTAATTTTTGAGTTCTTATGATATCCGGTGCATCAGACTAAATACACAAATGTTTCTATTTTTCCTATAATATTAAGTTATTCTGGAATTCAACTTTATAGTTTTTTTTTTTTAAGTGTTATTTTTTTCATATGTTGTCGTTACCACCTTTTCCTTTTAGATTTAGCACATTTAGTATTGTTGTTTTTTTATTATATACTTAAATTAAGTCATCTTACTAAAAAATGTACTAAATAATATTTTACTATTTTAATTAAAAATATTTTAATTTAATTATATAATAAAAAAACAACAATAAATTACATAAAAGGACTTACCTTATTTTGTTAATAATATTTTTATTGTTGCTCAAAATCCTCTAAGCTTTATTAATATTTTAATTCCTTTCTATACATAAATGACATAAAAGGACTTATCTTATTTTGCATTTGTTTTTACATGTGACATAATATGACTAGTTGATATAGGATTCAATTACACACATATTCGTGTGTCATGATGGGAGTTTTTATCATGAAATGCAATAATTTTACTATCTATATCAACATATAATAGTAAAACAAATACATAAAATTGACAATTCTCAAACAGACAAGTGGACATGTGACGTTACAAGTAATGACTATTGTAGTTTTACGAACGACCTGTAGTTGAGGGGTAATTTAATTGATCAGATCTTAAGTTTGCTTCTTAGTAATCACAAGTTTGACTCGACATATAATACTAAACACAAGTACATAAAACAGACAATTCTCAAACAGACAAATGGACATGTGACGTGACAAGTAATAGCTATTGTAGTTTACGAACAACTTGTAGCTGAGGGGTAATTTAATTGATCAGATCTTAAGTTTACTCCTTAATAATCATAAGCTTGAATCATCTCAGGGCTATTGGAGATTACATGGTCATTAATTTAAGGGTCCATAGGATTAGTTAAGATGCGCACAAGTTGACCTAAATACCCATGTTAATAAAAAAACAACTCGTAGTTTGTTAAAAATTTAATTTTTTTAAATTATATTTTTAGTTTTTTTAAATTGTTTTGATGTGATGATGTTAAAAATATAATTTTAAAAATAAAAATTATATTAATATATTTTAAAAATATATAATTTTTTAAATAATTGCTAACACAATATTAAATACTCTTCAAATCATACATGCAGACTGCGAAGGTAATTTCCTGGGCTCTTATCTTTATTTTCGTAATAGTTGTGCATCTATTAACTAAAATTGAAAAAAGTGTTTATGACTGGAATCAAAGGATCAATAAGTCAAATTTCATAAAATTCACTAAATAAAACAATTATAAAAGAATATATTAATCTATGTCAACCTTGCAAGGAAAGTGACAAGAAGCAACAATGAACGAAACCCTCCTAATACCATTGAATAAGAGTTTCATCCCTATCAAACACAAATACATACGTAACTCTCCATATAGTATTTGAGAGTCATAATTTAATTTATATATGTTTGTCCAACAATAAATTGGACTGGTCAAAAATTCCATGTACCGATCAAACTATATTTAAAGACTATAATTTTTTCAAGGAAACAAGCATCAAACATTAAAGGTAACCTTTCACATTCCTGTGAACTACTCAACTCCTCCTAGTGCAGTTATAAAAACTAATACTCAACCTTCTAATAAGTAGCTCGATAATAATAGTTTATAGTAAAAGGTTTGGTTTTTTTTTTAATTTCAAGTTCCAGTCATATAAATGCTAATATGATGGTCACTTGAGACTTACACAGTCATTAACTTCAGGACCCGTGAGATTGGTCGAAGTACACGCAAACTAACCGGACACCTACGTTAATAAAAAAAAAACTAATACTCAACAATTTTTTAATCAATTTTATCCAATAAATAAATAAATAACTCTCAAGTTTTTAGTAGTTACGATCCTAGTTAAAATATGAAAAACTATATCAAACCAAATAAAGAAAAACACGAAAAGAAAAAAAAAACATGCCAGCTTACATAAATAATCAACAACACTCAATTTAAATTCAAGTTAAAAAAATATTTTAAAAACATAAAAAAATTATTTATATTATTTCCTTGATAATATAGACATATTAATGTGATTTTTTCATACTCAACGCAGTATTAATTTACTTAAAAAGGGACCACTACAACATATACAACAGGCATCATAATTTTTTCTAGAATTATACCTTTTGTATTCAACTATTTCTTAAATTCTATGCTCATTTACGAACATGTTAGTATAGTTGTATTCGCACCGATCAAATTAACTCTCACTGTTCCCACATAAATACCATCCATGCTGCAAAAGGTGGAAGGACGACTATGACACATCGTGATTTCACATCAGCAACACTCGTATTTCTATAAACCACGACTCCTTCTTCAAGAAGAATCTCACTGCATAATACAGCAGGGGTGTAGTTTAACTAATTAAATTTTAAATTTATGTTTTAAAAATTATTAATTTGAATTTTATAAATTTTAGAATTATTAAAATTTTATATAGTTGTTAACTTTATAGCTTATGGAATTAGTCAAAATACACATAAAGTAATTCAGACATTCATATTAATAATAAAAAAAAACTCAAAATAAAAAGCAATACAAAACGATATAAATAGCTCTAAAATTGATTGTAACACGTACGGTGCATATTATCTCTCAAATTACAATTATATTATAAATTTACAAAAGTAGAATCTTCAAACATTGAAACAATTAATCTTACATTATGTTTTGATATTTTCACTTGATTGATCTTAAAGGACAACCAGATCAAATCTTTAGCCAGTATCTAAGAGAATTTATTAAATTCTTGTATATATACGGTGTCAATATGAGAGCGTGCATGTGAGATTGTTCAGAAAGGGAATTGGCATCGATTAACATGCAAGTTGGGCGCGCCGCCTGAGAATTTTGCTTTGCAATGCTAAACAAAAATTAACTGTAAGTATTTATTTCCTCAATCTTTTTAATTTAAACCTCGAGATAAGCATTTGTAGGAAATTTATCACTAAAAATATCAAAAGATACACTCTTAACTGTTCTGAAAACACTTTTATCATGAGATTATTTTTACTTAACTATGCTATTAACGCATTCTCAAAAACAAAAATTAACTGTAAGTATTTATATTAGCATTATTATTTTTTAATTATCTTGATGTGTTAAAATTAAAAATAAATGTTTAAAAATAAAAAATATATATTATTTTTAAAAGACACTTTTATACTGTGCAGTTGATTGATTGATTGATTGATGTGATTGAAGCAGTTATAATTTTTAGAGCTACAAAACAGATGAAATCATTTTTTTTTTAATTCATTATCTCAAAAGAAGAAGAAATCTTAAAACAAAATTTTAAAAAGTGCGCTTAACATGCATGAATTTGTTGGCTTATACTTCACTGAATCATGACCTAGAAGATGATCACACAATTCCAGCCCTATGATGGGAGCTCAAGCAGACCATTTTTAAACGAGTCCAGTCGCAATTTCTTAATCTTCCGTTCCCCAATCATGCTTCAATAGAATTTCTCTCTCCGCGTGGCCCCACCGCTATAAAAAATAAAATGGCCCAAAGTCAATGTCGACACTACTATAATATCATATCATGTCGCATTGTTAATCTTTAATTTTAGAAAATATTAGCAAAAGCCTTCAGGTAATAAATATAAAATATTAATATATTTTCATGTAAGAAATTAGTCAATATAATTCATGGGACCGCATCATTAAACACTATTCTTTTTTTATTTTAAGAAATTTAAGTAGAAAAAAATATTTAACTTAACTGCTGTCACTTCTTCAAACAAAGATTTGTCTAATGGAGTCATAAATATTATTTTTTAAAATATATTTTTGGTTATAAATATACTAAAATAATATACTTTTAAAATATATTTAGAAAAGTATATTTCGCATGTACTGACAAGGTCAAGTCCATCCAAAAGTTGCTATCATGACACGCAACTCAGAGTGACTCACCTGGCGAGTATAATTTATCTACACACTCGAGCAAGTAGAGATCTACAAACCAAATAATACTCTTTTTATTATTTTTAATAATAATTATGGACTTATTTATACATCTGTGAAAGACGTCAAATAAATGGATAAAGTGAATGTGTCGTGAAAGATAAGTCATTTTACGATAAATTGAAGCTTACCGCAGATATCACGATATGTGTTTTTTTTTTTAAAGCATTGCCTATCGTTTTCAACAAGGGAGAAAAATAAAAAACAACCACACGTCAATTCTGGGTGACGCAGGACAATTTCAACGGTTCTAATCAGGTCGTTTTGTATTTATCAAGAAAGAAAAGAGAGAGAGATGGGTTGTTGTCACATGCGGACGCTCCCTTTGTAGTTATGGTGTGGCCATCTTGGTAGCCTCTAGTATTGAGCAAATTAATTAAGATGTGAAGTCATTGTCTCATCATGTGAGCTTTGAAATCAAATTTTCTTTCTCCTCCCTTTCTTTATTTACCATGAAAAATAATTTTAGTTCCTTTTATGGTCGTGGAAAAAGGTTGAACCCTAGATTGTTTTCTTCACATGTTTTAATATAGTGTTCAAATTTCTATGTAAAGGCACGAGAAAAAAAAATACTAGTCATTAAATTTCAACTTCGAATTTAGTATTTAATTTAATTGATTAATAAATATGATTTTCAAGAATGTTAATGAATCAAATAAATATGATTCCTCCTTAGAGTTGGACAAAAAAATCAAAAAACTGATTAAACTAGAAAAAATAACCGAAAAAACCGAACCGTGAAAAAAACCGATTAAAATAAAAAAAATAAACCGGTTCAGTTTGGTTTTATAAGTCTAAAACCGGAAAAAACCAAGCCAAATAAAACAAACCTAGTAAAACCAGTTTGAATTGATTTTTGTCCAAAAAAACCGAACTGAACCGAAATCAGTCTGTTTGAATCGGTTTTGGTTTTTTTTTTAATTTTAGTTTGGTTATTTTTTTTTGATAAAAACCAAACTGAACCGAAAATGATCACCCCTATTCCTTACTAATCATTATAATTTTATTATGAATAACTTTTTTTAACTGATATAAAAAATATTTTTAATAAAAAAAATAAATAATATTTTATTTTTTTGTCTTAGTTTCTTCAATCAAATGCTATTTATTTCTGCTATTTCTATTTTTTATATATAAAATAATAACCAAATATTATCTATTTATGTAGATCAAACACCAACAAAATTTGTAGTATCTTTTTTTGTTAACCACCTTCGCCATCTAAAATAGGAGGAAAAAAAAAGAAACTATGAAAGGAATTTTTCTAAAATACACACTAAGCAGGACACACAACAAGCAGGAACTAAAATTTTTAAATTAAAATATTCTTTTAAACCCAACCACTCGACTACAATGAAGTACGTAGTCCTATCCCATCCGAGAGTCCAATAATAATAATAAAAAAAATAAAATTCGATTCATTTGCAAATTACAGGCGAAATTCAATGAATATTGTAGGAGCATGTGAAATTATAAATTAGGATTTTTATTCAAATTCTAACATGCTTTGAGGCGGCCGTGGCAGCAAGATATTGTGGAGGTTGTCAAGTTGTCAACGCAAAGAACCTTGCGTTGAAAATTTGAATGAGGAGATCTGGGTTCTTGATTTCCATTGTCAGCCTGTAGAACATGACATTACAACCCGTCTTTGAAATTTGAATCGATCGAAGGCTTTCCATTTTTCTTTTATGGATCGTCGTATCATGATATTATTTGACAATATTTTCATGTCATTTTATAGAAATACCAGTCATTGAATTTTCTAAAAATTACTAAAATTTAATATGATTTGTGTGTTTTGAATTGTTTTGATATGCTGATATCAAAAATGATTTTTAAAAAATAAAAAAAATATTATTGGCATGCATTTTGGTATAAATAGTTATTTGAAAAGCAACCGCTACCATACTGCCAAGCATCCTTGTAGTTAGCTGATAATTAATTATCGGGACTTTTATAAGATAGTGTTTTTTTTTGTTTTTTATTTTAAAAAATATTAAATTATTTTTTTAAATTTCTTTAATTATATATATATATATATATATATAGAGAAAGATTAAACATGACTTTTTTGAAAAAGTTAGCTTCCATGAGTTAAAAATCTTGGCTCCTGATTAATTATTCTTTTACTCAATTTAGTAACAGTATTTTCGTCAAAATTGATTTTTAACAAGATATATTTATGATTTTTTAAGTAAAAAATTAAAGAACAACTTAAAATCAATCATGTAGGATGTAACTCCTAGTGGGCTGCCCTCCTTTTGAAAAAAAAAAAAATCTAAAAAAGTCGCATGACACAAATCTTATTGAATATATAAGATTCTTTTGAAAAGATTGGTCTGGTGAGGTTAGCATTCCTAAATTTCTAACAAAGGGGGGGCTTTTGCTCTAAATTTTTAGTACATAAAAGTAGGACAAACTTGAACAAGACCTTCCTAGCTGTTTAAAAGAAGAAACTTTTTTATTCTTTTCTCTTATAATAGTTATTTTTTCAAATATATTATTTTATTTTAAAAAATTTATTTTTAATACCAGCATATTAATTAAATGATCCAAAATCATAAAAAATTAATTTAAAATAAAAAATCAAAAAATACCTTTTGAACACAAAAACAAATGCATAATCCCATGCTTAATACTTCATTGTTGCATATCAAGATTTTTTTTATTAACATGGTGTTTGAGTCAGTTTGCACGGACATCGACTAATCTTATAGGCCCTGAAATTAATGTAAACTTTCAGTGATCCTGAGGTTTGAAGGACTTGAACTAGTAATTTCTAGATAACAAACTTAAAATCTGACCAGTTAAATTACATCCCAGATTGTATATCAAGATTTGTACAGGGAAGACATTGAACGTATAAGTTTACGATGCAAGGTACGGCCAACTCTCTACCCTTTAATTAGTGTCCACAAGAAAATTGTTTCCTAGGTAAATGTCACTTTCCATGAAGTTTCATTTGGTGTGAAAAAGAAAAAGAAAAAGAAAAAGAAAAAGGTTTCGTTGCATTTGTCAATGCATTTCGTGGGACAGATAGCCGAGTGCCCACTACTGTCTCCTACTCTTATCAAATTATCTTTATTCTGTAATTTATTATATGGATTTCAAAAGTTTATTCTTGAAGCATACCTTTCTAGCGTCTCTCTCTTTTTTTCTCTTTTTCAAAGTTCAAACCCTAACTTTCTGTGTACGTAATTGTCTCGATATTTTTCTCTGGGTAGTGGGAATTTATCTTCTGGGACCATTTTTCCAATTGTAAGTCGATTTCCAGACTTGCAAATGTTTTGTTTCGTGTTAAAAACCGATTAAATGGAGAACTACCTCTAATATATTTTATTGATAAACAAGTTTTTTTTTTTTTTTAGGATAAGAAGATAGAATCGAGTACTCTCTTTCATGGATAACTTGAAATCACCAAGCACAATACAATCTCTCATCCGTCTTGATTGCCGTGTCCTTCATGCATGGTTCCTGGACCATGTTATGCTCACAAAACTTGGATGATGGGAAAATTAATCACCTTTAATCGTTAAGATCATGACATTAATTATTGTTCCAAGCGAGCATACACTAGATGGATAATTTTTTAATATAAATATAGTTCACTTAGCAAATCAATCATACCAATTACCACCTTGATCTATTACAGCACCTAGTTATATATAGAGGGAGATTCCTCTATGCCAACTAGCTAATTAAATTATTTTGATCCATATAAGACTGTTCTCCTTAGCAGTTCTTCAAGAAAAATCATTACTCTATCCTTCTTAATTGGAAAAAGAAATGATAAAAAGACCAAAACATAAAAAAATAATAAAAACATTATTATAATCTATAATAAATTGTCCCACAATTCACGGTAGAATATTGATCTCTTTTATTTTTTTTAATAGACCGGTGGCCCGATCTACACTGTATGCCGTGTCAGATTTTTTCAAACATAAAAAAATGATGCTTATTCAATGATAGCATTTTTAAAGGATAAAGAAAAATTCAGGACCTGAGTCATTAATTCAAATGAGTTCAATAAGTTTAGTTAATTTAATAATATAATTATATATAAAAAACCAACGACAATGACTAATAAAAAAATAAACACTTATCAATGTCATAAAAAGATACCATTTAAATATTCTTAAAAAACCTCATCAATCTTATTTGATAAAAAAGAAAATTTTAAATGACAACAACATAACCTCATAAAGAGAAAAATGAAAAAAATAATCCAAAGCTCATTTACCAACAAATCAAACTCTAAAGGACGAGTTGAAAAAAAATTAATTTTAAAAAAGATAAAAAAACCCGACTCGAGTCATCATTCCACATTAACGACCTAGTTGTGAGACCGTGATAAACCCTTGTAAAAGAAATTGAATAGAACAATAGAGGTCAACTCTCAAGCAAACTAAATGATGAAATGTGAAACTGAAAAAAAAATCAATTAAAAAAAACTGAATCAACTTAGATTAACTCGACTAGCTCGCGGGCCGTGATGTGAGATTGAAATAACCCTATAGAAAGAAAAACAAAAACAATCATGAAGCTCAAGGCCCAATAACCTAATTTCAAAATTAAGATGAAATTGCATTTTTGTTTTTGTTCTAAATAACCTAAAACAAAAGATCAAAATCAAATCAGGTTAATCTTTAAAACTCGTGACTCGAGTTATGAGATCGGTATTACCACAAAAAAGAAAAACATGAAAAAATCACAAAGCAAAATCTCCAATCATCCAAATATGGAGTGATGAAATTGAAAAAAAAATATCTTCGATCGCACCATCTGGAAGAGCTCGATCCGCCACTCTTAAAATTAAGGAAACATTTGACTTTTGAGAGACACCTTACACGCCACCTGAAGAGTATTGGTGTATCCCACATGCTAATTTTAGTTTTAAAATTATATTTTATATTTATTAAAATATTAAATTTTTCATCAATTAAACTTCACTAAAAAACCTAGGTTAAAAATATAAAAAAGCTCATGCTCTCTATTTAATTAAATTTCATTTTTAAAGATAATTCAATTATTTTATTATGCTTTAAGAATTTAAAAAGATTGAGTTGCCTCTTATCAACTTGATAATGATTAATATATTCTAATAAAAAAATTGTATTATACCCGGTAACCATTCAAGAAAGATTAAAACATTTACAATGATATAATCCACATTACAATGAGTATGGATATATAATAAAACACTTATCCCTCTTTTTTTTTTTTAAAAATAATTTAATACAGTACTTTCTCACAATATCATAAGGACAACAATACTGAAGTTTGTTTGTGTCCGGGGATGCCATAAAAAGAATGTTTCCAAGCGTGGTTGAGAGTTGAGGCATCGAAATAATGCCCCATTAAATCATGACCGCTAATTATCCACATCAACAAATTAATTTCTAATACCAGTTGACAAGTGGCGATGCAAGACTTTAAAAGAAACTTCATTTTCCTGACTACGTGGGACCTGTCAGGTTTTTCCACAACTTTCTGTGCACACTTGCATTCCACAAAATAATGCACTCCAACTAATAAAAGCTAATAAATACACCGGCAACTTTTCAGAAAAATATCGCAATCCCTTGTAGAAAAAAAGAATATGGCCTTTATTTTTGCATGATGATTCATTAGCTTCCTTGTGCATATGCTCCATTATTGAGAGAGAGAGAGAGAGAGAGGGGAGGAGAGGTACCAAACCTTTCTGATGCTTGCACTGGAGCACCCGCCTACGTAATAAAATTTCTGTACGTATCTACATCCCCAGCTGGGCACAGTGCATGTTTAAGGAGTTCTTCCCACCCAAACTAAGAGTAAGACACTTTCAAATCTTTGTTCCTCAAAGAAAGGCACTTTTGTCGCCATCCAGGATCTTTCACTCACGCCACTTTTTTCTTACTTGCTGAAAAATTATTTCATTACATAAAGCAGCCTGCTGCTCGGCTGTATTTTCTCCCTTTTAAGTATTAGTATTATTGCTTTGAATGAGGATTTGGTTTGAAAACATGACTTTGAAAGAGAAGTCTTTTTTGTTTTGTTTTGTTTTTTTATAAACGTGATTAAGGAAATGAAATGGTAGTCAAAGTAGGAAGAGAGGCCAGATTTATGTCTAAGACTTTGAGTTAAAGCTTTAAGAGGAGATAGTAGGAGAAGCAAAAATCTGGTTCAGTGTAGTAGCATGGAGAATGGTTTCATTATAAATATATGGATTTTGTTTTTCAATTTCCGCTAATAACAGGCCTGACAATTGAACCCTTAACCCCAAACACGCTGCTCAAATAGAGGAAGCTCACTGAGAACTTTCGTCGAGCACTTTGTGTGCAGGACAACAGCCATCCCATTCACCATCACATTTGCATGATGAGAGTGATATATGCAGAGTTTTTCCTAAAAGAATACTTTTTTTTAAACACAACGCATTCATTAATCTGACATGGAAATATAAAATACTAAAAAACTAACAAGACACTTTTTTTTTTCTTTTGAAATTTCAATGGCTCCCTAAAACATTCCACTTTACTCTTTTTTCTTAAAAAAATTCTAACCCGTCTCTTTTCAAACCCTAATCTGTCCCCAAATTATGAACAAAAGCAACAATAATTTTTTTTGGTGAATGATTTTAAGAACATATTTCTTATTGGTTTTAAGTGATAAGCTATGAAAATGTGAAACACACATTTAAGATAAAGCGCACACGTTTTTAAGAAGCACTCATGCAGGCTCTCAATTATTGGGCACCCAAGAAAGCGATCTTCCCCACCTCATTTCCTCTCATTTTCATAACGTAATTGCAATACAAACAATAAACCACTGCGTTTTTTTTGCATAAAAAGATCTGCTGTTTTGCACCATAATGGAGCTGTTCCCAGCTTTACGGTTAGTCCAATTCTGCAATTAGTTTTTTTTTTTTTTTTTTATGTGTGTGTATTATATATAATATTTTTATAGTTTTTTTTATATAAATATGAACGATTTCGAAAACCCTATGCTGCATATAAAAAATTTAAAAACATGTCTTACAATTTATTTAGTGGTAAGTTTTAGCTTAAATGCATGCGCTTGGGTTTGGTTCTCGAGAGTCTCGGGTTTGTTTTTTCCCGGCTTATTTTGGAGTATGAATTTAAGTTTATTATACAATAATTTTTTTAATTTATAAAAAATAAGTTTTTGTCGATTTGTTTATTAATATTTAACCATGAATAAAATGACATTAATTAATTGTAGTAATTACTAAATTTCTAAAAAGCAGTATAAATAAAGGGATAATGAGAAGTGTTATGAACACTTTTGTAGAACATCTCTGGTCTTCCTCTCTACTGTTTTAGGCTTGTTTTGCTTTTGGTTTATCTTAGCACTTTGTTGTTCTTTCACTCTATTCTAGAGCGAGCTTAGATTCTAGTTTCTTTGAAAGAGAGGTTACGAGTTCAAAATTCATTTGGTTGGTAAACTTAAAAGGAGGTCATCTTTTTAAATGTTGTTTGCAGCAAGTGACGAACAAGTTCGGATTTATGTTTTACGTGATATTTTGTTTCAATTGCATGTTTACCATGAGATAAACAAAGCTTATAAACTAAATTTTATGAATACGTACTAGTATGATTTGTTGGGCAACAACCAAATCTAATTAAACTCCCAGCATTCGCTTGCAATTCTTCCAGATTTTCATTTCTTGATCCAACTGACTTGCCCAATATTTTTATTTTGATGTTATGAATTGGAATTTAGTTTTCAACATTATATAAGGAGTTCTTTATCAATCTGCCAATTTGGTCCTTGCCGGATGAGCTCATGACGCTACTTGGCGACAAGTTCCTGCTTAGAAAGCTTGATATGCTCACCTAGAACAGTGTTAGATGCTGTCTTGTATTCTTGTTTTGAATGTCAGATTCCTTAATGTTTTCTAAGAATGTTCTGTTTTTTTTCCTTAATGGTTTTTACTATGTGTTGAAAAACTTATAGGTGAAGCCATAGAGCATTTTGTAGCTTCCCATGATTAATGTTTTAGAAAGGCAAATAAAATGGTGAAAAATGATCTCGACTTTTATGATCAGTAACTAATCCTTGAAGAAGCTTTCACCAGAGTTTGCGAAAAACATTGTAAACTTTTAAAATTTATGGTAATTTAGTTTAATACTAATTTACTGGCATGAATATCGGATTAATTTTTTTTTAATGTGAAAAGGCTATAAAATCTATTTGATATGTTATTAAAACTCGTTTAGCAAGTTAACCATAAAATTTCTCTACCTGACTTTTTATTTATTATAAATTTAAAATTAAAATGTGTGAAAATTACTTTAAATAATTTGACGGTCCAATAGCAACTTGATACATGATTTGGTTATTAAAAAAAAATACACAAAAATTGTATTTTATTTTTTTCCTTCCGCAATTTAAATAAAAAAAACACTTTGAACATGAAAAAAATTAAAAAAACGAAAGTGAAAATCAGAGAGCCAGCTCCGACGCCGAGACTTCTTTTAGAAAAAGGAGGAACACTAATACCACCTAGTACAAATTTAATGAAGCAGCAAATATCATTTTTTTAACGATCAATTTTCTTCCTTGTTTGCAACTAGACATCCCTTTACAAAACTCGGCATTGGAGTCCTAAACAAAGAAAAGGGACTGCATCTACACATTTTACTCACTTGATTTGGGCTATTGCCGAACCCTTCATTCCTGTGTTCGTAAACAACCCCCGGGGAGAAGAAACCTCAACTTATCCGCATTCTCTATCAAATAAGCTGGAAGATGAACCGCAGAAGCCGAATGAGGTATTGGTCCCATCTTCTTAATTAGCTCCCGAAACGTGTACTCCTCAGGTAGCATATCAAAGAGATCATCTCCCCTGCAAATGAGTTTCTGAATTCTAGAGTAGTTCAAAAAACCCTTCCTCCTAACTCTATCTGCATGGCTATAAGCAGTCATCTTAAACACAAATTCCTGAAGTCGACGGAAGCAAAAACTACAATGCCACCCAGAATCAGAAAGAATAAGGTCAGTTTGGCGTGAATGCCGATATCCAGTCTGAGGACCAAAAATCTGGATTGTGGCCCGCCAACTACTGTAATCTACAGGGAACTCAAATGAGTACATGTAGTGCTTCAGCTCGAGGTGTATGGCATGTGGAATTTCTTCACACCACTGCAGTAGTTTCACGGTGTGGGGGCTTGGAATCTCATCAGCATCAGACATAATTATCAAGTCACCGTTGGAAATTCCTGAATCGCGGAGCAATCCGTTCATAGCTCTCCGCTGCTCAAACTCGAGTCCAAAAGGGCTTTCATATGTTCCACGGGTAGCAATTCGGCCTGAAAATACACCATGGACAATCTTCTCCTTGGCAAAGGCAAACCTAAACCGGTTCGAGTCAAAGAAGAGAGGCTTGGGGATGCCGGTGAAAGTGGTGTTTGACTCAAGGATTACAAATTTAGTGATGTAAGGATAAAGCTCTCTCCATCTAATCTCGAGAATGTCTAGCTCATTGCTAAAGATGATGGCATCAAATACACGACGAGGTTCGGAGCGTAGGGACCAACCATGTAGGAGGCAAAGATGTTCCATTGAAACATTCTCTGCATAATAGTGAGGTACATGCTTAAAGGGAGAAGGGGGATTGTCCCAAAGTGGGCGGAAAAGGTAGGAGATATGCTGGGCATGTATGAGGATTCCAATCACACAAATCGGCACAAATATCAGCAGTATGAAGAGAACCTTAAAGGGTACTCTTCTGGAGGCTAAGCGGAGATGTCTAGGGGCCATGATTTGGTGTAGAAAGATCTAAAGGTGCAGTCACATGCATGGTCTCGGTTCTGTAAGCCCCAAGGTCATGCTTCTTCCACCATCAATCACCTACACAATATTTGGGTAGTCATGCATGAGACTAACAGCAGTTAGAAAATTGTTTAATGACTTGTTCGCTAAACAAAGTTATTGAATAAAAAAGCACAAAAAAAGATAAATAAAAGAAGCTCACAAGCAGCATCAGGAAAATTTCTCTTAAGGGTTTTTTAGTTCAAAAGCATCATATTTCCTAGCTTGAAAGTGCAAAAAAAAAACAAATACAAAAAAATCCAGTATGCAACAAATTGACATTCCCAATCCTGATATTATACACCCAACCATGGCTTATTAAAGTCTAACATGAAGTGGATCAGCCTTGAAGTCTAACAGAATGCAGTTAATGATCAAGTTATTATAAACATGCAATGTTGGAGTCAAGCATCATGGACTGCCACCACAACTGCCAATATTGAATTACTGAAACTTAATAGCAACAGAATCTTGAATTGAGTTGCACAGCAATAGCATCATCATTGCCTTAAAAGTTCTTTGAACTAGACAATGCAGCAGACCTATTTTTAGTTTTCTGTGCTCAGAGGAACAGTTATTGAAACAAAACAAGCTGGACAACAACAACAACCAAGACTCAAGCCCAAACTAGTTGGGATCGGCTACATGGATATTATTTCACCATTCTGCACAAATTGCAACAAGCTGTAAAACAAAAGAAATTGGCATGAATAAAATTGACAAAGAAAGAAACATGAAGCAGAGGTTAAGCGCATTCTGAAATTTGGAAAATAGAAGTCAGGAAAGGTTTTTCTCCTTAAACTTGGTGCAGTTAAGCAAGCAAACAAACCAGTAGGAAAAACCCTTCTCAGAAAATTTTCAAGTAAACAAGCAGCAACAGCAATAATCAATTTAGAACCCAATTCTTAAATCTCTTGTAACCAACTTCTCCCTCTCCTGAACTCTAAATGAAACCATCACACTAAGGCTACAAAGAAAAGAAATGAAACAAATGAAGCAAAGCAAAATTGAAGCACTAACTTACAATTTAATATGCGCAGTCCATCACCTTTTCTATTTCTTCTTTAACAATAAAATCACAATTGTCAAAATTAATCATGCAATCACCTATCAGTTTCACATCCGTTACTCTAAAGCTTCCAAGCAGTTCCAAAGCATACAATGTCAATATTTTTCTATTGATGCTAGTTTGAGTAGTTTTCCTAATACTATGAACTCTTTTCAAATCTTTGGGTCGTAACTCTGTTGAATTTTGAACTTTAAGCGGATAGAGTTAGCTGCTTGGCATTCAAAGTTGCATGCGCGTGGGCACGCACGCGCGCGCGCGCGCACACACACACATATATAGAGGGAGGGAGGGTGGGGGGAGAGAAGACACATGACAAGGTTATCCAGATAACTAGAATCTAGTATTTTTCAGCCCAAATATTCTCTTCCTTTAAATCCAATATGGTATCTCTTGTTCTTATCTCTCAACCTTTACTGTCAAGCTTACACTAAGAATTACATTGTGTGGAAGACACAATTTGCTTAAATCAATCGAATAATCAATACCCCACCTCTCCGAGAACCCACATAAATAAACTTGTCAGAAGCATCATAGATATTACACCAATAGGCTCCAAGGAGTAACAAGAAGTGACATAAGAAAGTAGAGTTGGCAAAGCAAACCTTATAACAGCTAGCCAATCAGCTTAGATTTCACACCAGAATTTATGACTATCTTTGTAATAAACAATCTGTTTATAACAATCCATTATGACAGACAATCAGTTTTCAACAAATCGAAGCTATTTTTTCTTACAAACCCTTTGCAAACGTAAATAGCAACCACAATGTATCTAACAATTCAAGATAAGCATGCATCATCTTCATTCTCCTCTACAAACAAAAGAAAAGGGAAATCATTGTAACATTAAAGAAGCAATAATTTACCATAAAAAAAAAGCAAGCAACACACCACTTGGAAAGAACCACAAATTAAGAGGGTTAAACCCAATTGACAACAATGATTTTCAGATTATAATAATAATAATATATTTAATAACATGCAAAATAAAATATTAAAGAATTGACCATTATCATACTTAAATCTGAGAATATCCAAATCCCATTTCTTTAATGACATTCAAAATAAAAAAAAACAAGAAACCAAGTTGAAGCAAAGAAGGAAAAGAAATTACAATTAAACATAATTACCTTAATTAAACCAAGTTCAGGAGGAGCTGGAGATTCATTAATTAAATGAATAGATTTGCTGAAAAATTCCCGTTGTAATGTGGCACTGTTTTTAGCTAAACAGAGAGGCAGAGATAGAGAGAAGAAATAAAAATATTTTTATTTTATGGTGGAGAGAAAGAAGAAGACGGGGGAGTGATTGCCTACGGGTTGAATACATGAAATTGTGGCAAGTACAGCTCAAAAGTAGATTATATGGTCACGTGGCATGTTATTAGTAAAGGAAGTGGTGAAGTTTTTGGGTGGCGGGATGCAGCGAAGAAATGAGAGGCAGTGACGTGGCATTTTTTCTTTCTAGTCCCTACAGTATTTAAGAGGGATGACAAATTAAATTTAATAGGAATGAATAGTTTTTTTAATAGTTATTTTACAATGGATATAGTATAAATATTTATTAAACTTGATTTAAATTTATATCCAAATTCAATTTGAAATATATTCATAATATCTATACATATAAAGTATTTATATTTTTTAAATTTTAATATAATATATACATCTTTTAATATGTATAGCTATTTGATTTACATTCTACCGAACTAGATATTTTTTTATATAAAATAAATTATACATATAGGCTTTTTCAATATATTTTTTACATAAAATTTTTTTTAGTGTAAATTAAGAAACTCATGCATACATGTAATTAAATAATTTAAGAACTATGTGTGTTAATTTAGTTTTTAGTTTTTTTTTGCATTTGTTTTTTTTTTCTAATTTTATACTTTAATACATTTGATTCATTGGAGATTAAATTTTATAATTTATCTTGGTTTGCTTTATAATGGTTAGATCGGTTTCATAACCCGTGTCATGAGTTTGGTGGGTTAACTCAGTTGACTTAAGTTTTTTTTTCTTTAATTAACATTTTTTTTTCAATTTTATCCTTTAATATTGGGTTGATTAGAAATTAAGTTTCATGATTTATTTTGATTTGTTGTCCATAAGGTTATCCTAACTTATGACTCAGGATATCACATGTTTTACGGGTTAACCCCAATAGACTCATGTCATTTTAATATGTCATGTTTTTAGATTGATTTTTTAATCAATTTTAACCTTTGATAATGAGTTTTTAAAAAATTAGATTTTATTATTTGTTTTGATTTGTTTTATATGAAATTACCACAGTCTCATTACACTTTGGTTTCGGACTTGAAAAATTAATCCGGATTGACTTAAGTTATTTTTTTTGTTTAACTTTTATAAATTTATCTCGATCTTATAACTCGGGTAACGTGTTTGACAAGTTAACTCATGTCAATTTTTATTTTAATTAATTTTTTACAATTTTATTCTTTAATATTGAATTAATTGAGAATTATATTTTATAATTTGTTTTATATAAAATTATCATAATTTTATATTTTAATTTATAAGTTAATCTTTACTCTAATCATTAGTCTACATGGCGGTTACAATTTTCTAACTGCCCTCTCGTACATGACTACGTACCCAAATATTGTGCGGGTGATTAATGGTGGAAGAAGCATGACTTTGGGGCTTATAGAACCGAGACCATGCATGTGACTGCACCTTTAGATCTTTCGACACCAAATCATGGCCCCTAGACATCTCCGCTTAGCCTCCATGAAGAGCACCCTTTAAGGTTCTCTTCATGCTGCTGATACTTGTGCCGATTTGTGTGACTGGAATCCTCATACATGCCCAGCATATCTCCTACCTTTTCCGTCCACTTGGGACAACCCCCCCTTCTCCCTTTAAGCATGTACCTCACTATTTTGCAGAGAATGTTTCAATGGAACATCTTTGCCTCCTACATGGTTGGTCCCTACGCTCCGAACCTCGTCGTGTATTTGATGCCATCATCTTTAGCAATGAGCTAGACATTCTCGAGATTAGATGG
Source organism: Populus nigra (assembly GCF_951802175.1). Lineage (NCBI taxonomy): Eukaryota > Viridiplantae > Streptophyta > Magnoliopsida > Malpighiales > Salicaceae > Populus > Populus nigra. The sequence continues at coordinate 22,112,216 of NC_084854.1, forward strand.
AGAGAGCTTCATCCTTACATCACTAATTTTGATGTGATATCTACATGCAACACAGTAATATGGATAAACTTATAAGTGATATTCAGTTTCAATAGAAACTTGGAATCAATGTTTTTTTTGGTTAACTATATATTGAACCAAATTGATGCATCTTGATTCATCAAGTCCCATTATTTTGATAATTTAGTTTGGTTTGATGTGAAAAAGAAATAGAGACCAATTGTTTAGAAGTTATCTCATATTCATAAAAAAATTCCATACACAATATGATTTAGTTAAATATAATTTAATAAAAAGTTAATTGCAAATTTAAACAGAATAGCTACTTTTAATCAAATCAATTAATTCGAACCCACCAAATAGTCTATCTTACAAGACAAAACTAATGCAATTCAACTATCAATCAAGATTAGAAAACTTTTCGAATTTGAGAGATCAAACACAAAGACAAGCCAAAAAAGAAGGAAAAAAGAAAGCAATTACCCATGGAAGCACTAACACAAAAACACAAGGAATATGACTTTAGTTGTGTCAGGCTTTTGTAGTAAGATCTTTAGCTGTCCATGTTGTTTACCACAAAAAGCATACCATTTTGTGTCAAGAAATTCTAGCTGGCAGTATCAAGGAATAAAGGTGAAAGTAATAGATGCAAAAAGAACAGATAGTCCCACCAAGAACAAAAGAAACTCAATACTATATGTTTCTTCTATTCTAATCAAAGCTAATCCAAAAGGTCATACAGTTAATTAGGTTCTTCTTTACTACTAATTAAGTACATATTACATATACAGTCAATTGATTCAAGATTCAAATCGAACGGCCCCCGTATCTGGGTGTGTGTATATATATATATATATACATAATAAACCAAAGTTAGAAAAACAGCTAATCAATTGCTGCTCCTCATCAGTTTTAGTCGTTGGACTGACCCAAGAAAGTTCCTGCAAAATTAAAATGTCCCATAAGAAACAAATCAGCACACAAATGAATTTGCATGTCATTTCAAACCCTGAAAGGAAGGTTTTGCTAATTTCTTGAATTTATGAGCATTACCTCCAAGGTACATCTTCAGCTAGTAGCCAGTCACCTTCTCTATCCTGGTAAGTCAGTCTGTAGTAGCTTGAATTTTCCTGGCCTGTCACAAATTACACAGCAAAATTAGGAACTTGTCACTTTCAAGGAAGGTCTAGTTAAAAAGGAAAAATATTAATGTGGCGAAGAAGCTACTTACAGATCCCAAACATGTCAAGCAACGTATGTTTAAGTGTTGGAAAGCAACGGTAGAGGCTAACATCAATTTTCCTTGCTATTCCTACTCCCTCCATCTTGACCTTAATGTACATGGAGTTTGATGATCTAGCTTGGCAATCTTCATAACCATTGTCCACTGCCCGATTAACCTCTAGCACTCTACTGTTTTGACGACTAAGCTTCTTCCTCTTAAACTTTATTGGTGGCCACCCCACTATTCCATCACTTTCTCCATCACTTCTGCACAACCAAGGGAAAGAAACATACCAAATTTTCAATATTGCACCACCCACTCAAAAGAAAGAAGAAGAAGAATAAAGAAAAGACTAACTATATAATTTGCACGAGAGAGAGAGAGAGAGAGAGGGTATGTACTTGTTGGAGGAAAAAGAGTAGTTGCAGTGGTTATCAAGATCTTTAGGCGGATCATCTTCCTCGTTTGGCTGGTTATTCCAAACCAAGAGAGGCAGCGTTCGAGGCATGTCTTCATTTCTCGAGCTCTCTTCAGAGGCATCAATAAAACTCCGTTTCTTGTCATTATCATTTGTAGAAAACCACGAATATGAACCCAGGTGAAGTTGGCCCGAGCCCAGCAACTCTTTAGGCTCCGAAACATAGCTGTTTAGGTCCAAACCCTTCATTGTTTTTTCACTTGGAAGACCGAGACCAAGTTGAAGTTCCATCAGCTTTGTCTCGCTAAGCTACAGAGTGCAAGTCTAGTATTTATATATGTGCGCGCGTATCATCCAACAACAAAACCAGAGTTTCTAATAATAATAATAAAAAAAGCAAACCCACAAGCAAGAACAAGGAAATAAATCAAGGGGGGGAGAGAGAGAGAGAGAGAGAGACTTTTGAGGGTAGAAGAGATCTGGGTTTCTTGCCATCAAGGAGAGCTAAATAGTTTATAGCTAGAGAGGCAAAGTCAAGACAAGGGATGAAAGAAGGGAAAGCATGGTAAGAGGGTAAGGGGACAGTGTTTAGGCAACAGTGGTATGATGTCCGTATCAATGCTCCACTTTTTGCCAACCTCCTTGCCCTCTCTGCTTTCTTCCCTTTGTTTTCGGCAAACCTGTAATGTTCTCAAGGCATCCACGCGCAAACTAAAGGTTGATATCTTAGCTAACAAACGTGTCAAAGTGAATTTTGACATCGAGAAACAGTACCTGCGCACAAAATTTTGTGAAAGATAAAATTGCTCGTCCTAGAATAATGGCACTGCAGCTATTTCCATCCCATGAGCTAGCTAAAAAGTGACATTGTACCTAACTGTGCTCCACCCGTCTACACCTTAAGTCGCCCTAACCTTGGTGAGTACATTATGAAAGAAGGTTATAATGTTGTGACCCATAAGACAATTGGATTTGAGATCAAGAAATAGTAAAAAAAAAAAATTAAATTCAAATTCAACTGTGTAATAAATATCTATGAATATGGATATTGACATTATAGCAATCTCGAATTAGTTTGATTTATGTTGTTTCGTTTTCATGTCACAGAGTTGATCTAAGAGTTTCTAGAAACTAGTTCTGTGCTTAGAGTTTAATTATGAGGATATAGGTTGAATGGGATGGAAAACTTTTGACCCAAGTATCCTTTTCAAATAAAATAAATAATGAAATACTAGTCGTGCAGCCATGTTGTGCTATAAGTTCTTTTTTGTTTTGGTTAAAAATGATGTTCTAACATATTTTATAGAAGAGAAAAAAATCAATGACTTGAATTATTAATTGAATTGAATTGAATAAGTTAATTTTATTTTAATTAGATGATAAGAAAATAAATAATGACAACAAATGGATCAAATTTAAAAAACAATAAAGATAACCTGAGAATTTTTTTTTTTTTTAAAAAGAGAACAAATTATCTAGCTCGATTCTCAGGCCATTGAATACAAAATGATAAAATTAGATAAAAAAAAAACAAATACAAGCTCAAGTCGTTTTGAGTTAGCATAATAAATTTGTAACTTGAGGAATAAGGGGTGAGTTAACTCGGGTTAATCCGCTAAACCTCCAGCCAAAGTTAAGAGATCGAGATAACTTGGTACAAAAGAAAACGTAAAAAACCATTAAGCTAAAAGAAAATAAGTTAAAAAAAACAAAAAAAATATCAATCCATGTTAATTTTTTTAACATGTGACTCAGAGCATTAGGCTGGAAGCACCCTATCTGAAAAAACCATGATGCTCAAATTTTAAAAACAAATATTGAAGGATTAAATTGAAAAAAATATATTAATTACACAAAAGGATCTAAAATTTTAAAAAATAACAATTAAGAAAATGAAGGTCAAAATTAAAACACAAAATAAATTTTATTTTTGATTGAAGGGTGAAATAGAAAAGAAAAGTTATTTTAACAAAAGGATCAAAAAAACAATTAAAAAAATGAGGATCGAAATTGAAATTAAAAATAAAATTTTGATTGGAGGGTGAAATTAAAAAGAAAAATCAATTTAATAAAAGGCCTAAAAATAATAATAAAAAGAATAAGGATCAAATTGAAAAATATAATATATGAAAAATTAGGATTGAATGATGAAATTAAAAATATATAAAATTTCTATAAAAAGGCTAATAATAAAAATTATAAATAAAAAAAATTTAAGAATTGAAATTGAGATACCAACAATGAAGATGATCAATCTATAATTTTAAAAGAAGAAAAGAGAGAGAGAGAGAGAGACAGAAGGTCCACTAGTGATAAACTGGATAATTGATGACCATATGCATCGCACCACAAAAAAAAAACATAGAGAAACTTCTAACGATACGATAAAAAAATATTTTTAGAAGAGCGTGAGGCGTCGCACAAGTCACCAAAAAGACGTTGATGCCCTTCACGTGTTGGAAAGTGCGTCGAACATGCCCCAACCTTTCTCTTATATATATATATATATATTTGTTGTGCGAAAAAGGATTAAAGTACTGGTTCTAAGCTTCTCTCTGTTTTTTTTTTTTGAATGTCGAAGCTTTAATTAAAGTTACTTTTCATTGTTTAGTGTTTTTTTTCTTCATGTAACTAAAAAAAAACTATCAAATATCAACCATACCGTTCAATGAGTCTTTTTAGAGGAAAAATAGACATTTATAAGAGCTTTTTTTCTTTCTTTAACCAAGTGGAATCTATTTTTCACACTCAGCTCACTACAATGACATCTTAAAGAAAAGAGAACAAAAGTTTGACTAAAATCTGTGTCTCTCTCTCTCTGTTTTTTTTGAGATTCGTTTCTCTTTCTTTCTAGGGTTGCCCTTCCCTCACTTGTTTGCTCGCTAGAAAAGTGAAAGTAACTGGATCCTAATTGTTGTCTAACACGCTTCTTGCTGGAGCGTGAAAAGTGTGCACTGTACACTAATTTCTCCATGCGGGGCCCATAAGATTCATTACAAGAACCAAGACTTTGCAGGTTTTTTAAATTCTGATTCGTGGGTTAAATCTAAGGTTCCTGCGGGTCCATGTTGCTATATGTCTTCATCGTTTTCTTTTTTAACGTTAATAATGCGTCTTCTAGTTATCTTACTGGCCCGGCCCGGCCCGGCCCGGCATGTTCTGGAACCCGGAAGGCTGATTCCTTTTTTATACTTTTTTCAGTACCCCGAATGCGGACGTTCTGATTTTTCCCCCTTTTTTTTTCTTTTCCATTCCAATATTTTCTTTAACAAACTCAAAAATTAAATATACATGCCAGGGAACATATTCATGTGGAGCACTGTAACGTAAAAATAGTGGTTTTAGTTAATGGAGGGAAAAAAACAAATTATTAATGAAGGAAAAAAATGTATTCTTCTACTTGAAAAAATATAAAAATGTTTTTTTTTAACATTAGAATATTAAAACCATTAGAAATCATTAAAAAATCAATAGTTGTCATTCAATAAGTATTTATTTAATAATATTAGAATATGTTTTTTTAATATATTTCAAGTTGCTGTTTCATGAAAAAGAGCTTCAGGAAACGTAATCTATTATTACCAGCAACGGCCCTCGCCCAAATAATAATGCAACTCTTTCTCCGTCTACATGCTGGACACGTATCTTGCTGAATCTGACCTCGGCGTCCACGAATGGATTACACGTATCAATAGTTGTCATCCACAAGGGCGATACCAGGGGGACAGGGTCCCCTTTTGTTGAAAAGAGTTGCCAGTTTCATAAGCATTTATCTCCCACCTTTCCTTCTCGTAAAACACAAGTCACGGACAAGAAAAAGAAAGAAGGAAAGAAATCATTTTTAATCCAAGTAGAAATTTGAGTGATGGATGTTTTAAAGTGTTTTTTTAATAAAATATTAAACTTATATTTTTAAATATTATTTTAATATTCTAAATATCTTTGATTTATATATAATAATTATATATAAGTGGGTTGCTGAACCTGGAATCAGTGAACTTTTCAAGGGTCAAATAGTCTTAAAATATATAGATCAACAATTAAGCTGGTCCATGGACTTAGATTTTGTAATAACAGCATCCGTTGTTAACATCTAAGCCGCTATTATAAACTAATGATGGGCGTAGGCTAGCTCCTAGACAAATTAACAATTGTTCTAAAGGGGGGCAACATTTCCAATAATTAAATTATTATATTATACAAAAAGAGCCCATGCCTCATTTCAATTAAATATGCAAGGAAGAGAGATCATCCCCCCATGACCATGCCACTAACAGCAAAAATGTCCCCATGTCTTTCCCAATTTAGGGAAATAATTAATAATTAATAAGATCACCAACAATAATCAAGCAGAATCATATATGTGTTCCCTATGTGTCTTTTTTTTTTTTTTGGTGCTTAATAAAATAATACTACCATAGAAAAAAACAAAAACAAAAACAAATTGTTTAAGGCTGAACAGAAACCAAGCAGGTTCACGTGACTATCGCCATAACAGGGCAAGCCAGGCCACAAGCGGTCGGGGTCTGGACCGAAGAGCTCGCACGAGGCAGTACTTGGTGCCACCCACATTCGAACAAGTTGTTTCTATTATGATTAATTTATGACACTCAACCTCCATTGGTTAGCCCACGTGTTAAACAGTCCTGACCTTAATTAAATACCATGATTGTACGTACTAATGACGTAAGATCTCTGGCCACATGGGACCGGTTTTTAAACAGCACTGAAAACTCTAATAACTTGTAGCTACCGGTTTTTAATGGCAACTTTTGGCCCCACTGTAATCATTTGCATTTGCATGTAATAACTATCCCCCACCTGTTTTACTGGTCCTATCTATGTAACCTCCTTTATAATAAAGTGATATTTTGAAGAGATATAACGCTAAAAAATATTGAAAATAAAAACAAATTATGAATTTTTAACTTAAGAATTTATGACATGTTTATGTGTCATGAATTTTGTTTTTTTATAAAGGAAAGGGTTATTAGAATAATTTTATGATGGTTGTATTTTGAGTTGTATTATATTCAAAATAATATATATTAAATTAATATAAAATAATGAGAAACTTGCTTAGAATTTTAAAAAAAATCTCTGACAAGCATTGAAATTTGATTGAGAAATGGATCTACGCACGTTGCTTGAACCTAAAAATATTGTGTTCATAGTGCGCTCCTAAACTTGAGCATGTTGGGTTCGAGCAAGAAAGTCTAACACATATAAGGATGTTGAGATGCACATAGAAACTCGAGTTCATGCTCTTTAAGGAGTTGGATTTAGACTACCATACATGAACTCAAAGGATATTTTTAATTTGTATAATTTTTTAAATTCATTTGGAGAGTTTGAGTTTATTTTATTTGAATTCATCAAATACTAGTGTTTGAAAAAAAAAATTGAACCTAAAATAATTACCTTAATTAGGCTATATATAATTATTACCTTCTTCTAATTAACATTGGTAATGAGTGTCTAGAAATTAAACTGTGTGTACGTAGATCTTAACTAGTTTAGTTAAATCTTGAGTTACATACGTAGCAGATAAAGTTACTTGCCGAGGTATCAAATGACTCGTGATCTAATTTTGCTTGTAGCAGAATTGAGAGGAATCACGGAAGGAATAGTATATCCTACCTATAGTGGAATGCTTCTTAGACCCAACAGACTTCCCAAATATCTAAAGAAAATGTTAGATATAGATATTTGCTTATTTGTTTAGTGCGTTTTTGATACGTTTTAAAAATATATTTATAGTACAAAAATATTCAATTAATATTTTTTAATGTATTAATATAAAAAATTAAAAAAATATTTTAATACATTTTTTTAAAAATAATTTTTAAAGACATCACTCACTGCACCAACCTATAATTACATATATAAAGCGACAAGTCACATCAACCACATTTAAGGGTTGAATTTAGGCTCAAACAACCCATTGGAGCCTCAATTCCATTCCATTTTTGAAAAGTTTGATTTTTTAATAGGGTGTTTGAAAATATAATAATAATAATTTTTTAAAATTATTTTTAACATTATTACATTAAAATGATATGAAAATAATAAAAAATATTAATTTGATATATATAAATAAAATTAATTTTTGTCAAAAGAGTTTTTAAAGCAAAAAATAAAAGAGACTAGAACCGAAACTGTATGTATATATTTGCATTGCCTACAGAGCCTAACTCAAATAGCTGGGTAGCTTTAAAAAATTTCATCCACCGCATTAAGTGGCACAAACACCTTAAAAAAGGAGGACAAAGTGTATTTCTCCTCGAAAGAGAACTTGTTGGGCGGTGGTTGTGACTTTACAATCTCATTGTTGGACTGAGTTTTGCCACAAAACAAACAGTTTATAAGATTCAGATCAAGCTTTTGATTTTAATGGATTTTTACTTCGAAACAAATTTCTGTCTATATTCAAATTTTATATTTTCGGTTCATTTAAGATTTTTACCCTTTCATCCAATTCCATGTCGCATGTCACGCGTTAAACATATATAAGTCGGAAAATAAGAACATTATATATAAAATAAATTAAACTAGATTATTCGATAAAGTATCTTTTCGTCCTCTAATTGAAAATAGAGGCCGGACTCTTTGAAATTAAATATTAAATAAATTAAATTAAAATTATTGGGTTTTTATTTTTTAAATATTCAAATTCGAGTTTTTTCTTTGGCCTTTTAAAAATTTCTTATATATACCCTTTTCCCCTGATAATACAGATTTTAAACATTCATAAAAACATTCATATAAAGATAAAAACATTAAAAAAAAAACACGAGGACATGGAAACGTGCAATTAACCCTTAAATAGATATCCAAATTAGCTAAAGCATACTAAACAAAATCTGGCCCCGACTTAACCAAATTTGCCTGAGGTGGGACCCCGACCCGGACCCTGCATTTTTCGAAAGAAGGCATACGGCCTACCAGCTATAGCCATCTCGAGCTATTCATTGAATGTGCACTTCACCACCCGATCGAGTACTCTGCTGGGTCATGTCTACCTGCCACTGACTTATTTTACCATCAACCACTCGAAGGGCAGCAAGAATTTGAGTCCTGTTCAAGCAAAATAGCGAAGTTGGTGAGGCATCGTGACATGGATTGATTTCTTCAATGCCTGGCCTAAACTGAGAGGAGACAAAATCACTTTCATGTATGATAATTCTCCATCGAAGTAGGCTCGTTTTGGCAATCAAATTGTGTGCCATTATGGCATGCTTGGACTTTCGAAGCACAAAGGGAATTAGGGTAACATCAAGATTTATATTGCCTTAGCTCCTAGCCCTCAAATAGAAGAGCGGAATTGGTGTAACATCATGATTTAGATTGTCTTAGCTCCTAGCCCTCAAATAGAAGAAGGGCAGATGATTATGACTTCTTCTCTAAGGGCTACCCTTTTTCTTTTATATTTTAAAAAACGAGGTATTTGTTTGGTTGAAACTTAATATGGATATTAGTCATTTAAGATAAAATATAGGGGCATTAATGTCTATACACTTAAGATTTCTTTGAACAATTATGCGTTTGAAATTGTGGCAGTGATTTCAATTATTTTTTACTTAAAAATACATTAAAATAATTTTTTTAAAATAATTTTTTACATCAGCGCAACAAAACGATCTAAAAATATAATTTTTTTATTTTAAATAAAAAAATCAAATTTTTTACAAACACGCACCCTTAGACATAAATATAATTAAGATCTATAATTGCTTGGTAGAAAAAATCTATAATATTTGCATCCCAAACACCCTCTTTATCTTGCTACAAAAATATACAACCACCTTTCGGACACATCCATCAATGAAACGGATGTACATGCTTGAGTCAACTATTGTACTCGAACCATTAAGTGTACAGCTCATTAAGTGTGCTATTTTTCAATATTTTTTCTTAAATTGTTATTTTCAAAGAGAGAAGAGTTTATTGTTCTTCTTCTGAACTTAATTTCCCGTCTCTCCATTTCACTTACGGTGTACAATTTATCACTTGAAATATCTTTGACGGAGCCTTTTAGGCGATACAGAAGTGGAAGGGAGTTACCATAAATTTTAGATTCAAGTCTTGCTCGAACAAAAAATGAAATCTGAATTTAGACAACGTAGCTGCAATAATTTTCATTCTCAGCAAAAAAATTCGTGCTCCATTAGTCAAGATCCCTGTCCCTCGCCAAGTACAGTTTGTAGGCAAAACATGCCTCACGACCCAAAAAATTGATGTCTTTGTATAGGGCTAATCTCAACATTTTAGTCATCTGCGCGGCTTAGAAAATTGTCAGAAGGTTGCAGGGTCGAGGCTGTTTATTTGCACAAGCACCCAAGCAAAATCATGCTTCGGCCCATAGAACCTTCACAATGATATGCTCTCCAAATCTATGAAAAGATCATTTTATGACCAAGTTATAAACAAGTGCCTACACCTATAAATTTGATATTAAGCAAAACATCAGCCCCTCTAAAAACAGGGGATGTAGCTCAAATGGTAGAGCGCTCGCTTTGCATGCGAGAGGTACAGGGTTCGATCCCCTGCATCTCCATCTCTTTTCATCTTCTAATTAATAAGGAGAAAATGGTGCCGTTTTATTATTTAAAAATTCGTTTCTCATGGCAACCGCATTGCATATAATTTTTCGTGTCCAGTTGAAGATTATATGACAAATTGTAGGGCCGAAATCCAAATGGCCATGGAAAACCAAATCCATACCAACGAATTTTTGTTTTCCTTGTGTCAATTTATATGACAAATTTTTGCTTTATAATAAATAACAAAGCAACATTATGCATGCAAATAAGTAATAGAAAATCTTTGTATAGATTGATGTGGATATTATTTTTTATGTTTAATCAATCATTTAACATTCGTGGGATTTATAATTCATTAAATACCACATGTATTTATATGAAGTTTTGATATGCATACACAACCAAAAAATTTACTTACAACGACTCAATATTTTATTGCTGTAAAAACTATATTTTCATTGGTATAAAAATTACCGACAAGTTTTATAATGAAAACATGTCGTCATCGATTGTCTCGTTGGAAATTTTAGATTTATCAGTAACACTCAATCGGTGATTTAAATGCTAATTGAAACACCAACAAAATATTAGCACAAGAAAAAATTAATCGGTTAATTTATTAGTAGATATTATTGATGATTCGCTGATAGTATAATTGTTAGTAATAAATCGTGTAGAATTAATAGATTGTCTAATATAAAATTCTTGTCGGTGAATCTATCAGTCTATTCAAACAGTTCACGAATCTTTGTAATTCTTAAAAGAAAATGAACCTATATTATCAATGAATTCACTAATAAAACTTTTAGGTTTTTTGGTGGTTGTATCAGTAGTTCAATAATTATTTTCTAATATATGTTTATTTAGATCAACCAATTTGATATTATTAAATTGAAAAACATATTTTATATTATTAGTTTAACTGAAAATAAGATGATGTCATAATCTAACTACCTTTTGCAATGGTCTCTTGAAGATTTCGTAATTTTACTCTATATCTATTATATATAGATACATGGAAGCTTTGTGTAAAAAAAATCCACTATCTATATTTCTCAAATTTATCCAAAAGCTGGATTTATAACTGATGAAGTATAGATTTCAAATTAGATTTGGGCTTTCCATGCTGTTAATGAGATGAGATATTTGAAACATCGGTGCCTAATTTCTCCATGTTCCTGCAAAACAATTCCATTGTCGGATCAAAGGATCATCCCATATTTAAGTTAGCACGATACGAGAGAATAATAAGCAGAGAGGGATAGATTTAGAGTAATAGCCGTGGATGAGTGATATTCTGAATGATGCTTTGTGTGGATGGCCTGGAGTATTTATACACCATGGCCACCGAGATCACGTAGCTTTACCGAGGAGTAGGGTAGCTTGCTTGCATTCTCAGGTGAGTATGGAAATTTAATAGGTTATGATGGCTTCTGTATCTTATCAAAAGATTTATCACCTTCATTCCGTTGTGTTTTCCTTAATTTGAATGTTTTAATAAGGATGCGGCAAAGCTGCAGATGTAAGATTATTCTTTGTTTAACCTGACCTGAAGCCGGCGACACGATTAGAGACATTGCAACCTGCAATAATGAGCAGCACAAGTTTATCTTATATTCCGATCTCCGGTGAAAACAACGAAGCCGATGGTCTAGCCCACTAAAAATTCTAACAAGAACACATCAAATATGAACCGAGGGGCACTAGCCAGCTAGAAAAGGCCTTCAAAAACTTCTTAACAAATGCCTTCAGATTCTTGACCGAAATGCCACCTCAATTCATAGCCTCTCTTGCTAAATCCTTACATTTTTCACGGTATTCTGTCTCCCTTTAGCATTGCTAAATCCAGACATTTCTGAATCCTGTCATCTCCAGCAATTCCTCATCATTTGCTTCCACCAGCATTGCATTTATGAACAGCATCAGAAAGGTTATGAGGCGTGCATAGATGACAATAAGGATTATAAAATGTTCGGTTATGGATGGAATTCATGATCGGTATCTGTGACCTCAGGTGATCATTTTGTTAGATCAGGTGAACTATATAATACATGCAAATGAAAATAATAGAGAAAAAATTAATTAGTAAGGAAATTTATTGGATTGCTTAATTCAATTATAAAATTTATTAACTCGATCAAATTAAATGTTGTTAATTTGACAAGTAATTTATTACAAAATCACAAAATGGAACTATGGCTCTACGATGACCTTGAACTCCAACTTTCGAAATCAAGTAGCTGGACAAGAAGCAACAAAGAGGACAAAACTAAGAAATTTTTAGCGTCTCAATTGCAACCTTGCCTTTCTGGTGCCTCTTATAGTAGATGAGGGCGTAATTTTTAACATTTCTGTATAGTCTTGGTCTTTGCTCATCCACCAAGCAATCCACAGGTCCAATCTCTTTTTCTGGGTCTGTTTCGTTGAATAAGGCAGCAGAGATCCTCAATCTTTCCGAGTTGGTCACCACACCGTGCACTGGGCTTTTGAATATTCCATTACTCACTATCTGCATGATTTCCCATAAGATTAGCGACAGAAATCAGTAATTTATTGATTGAAACAACTGCAAACTCAATCATAACACATAAATTTACAAGAAATTCAGTATAAGGCCTGAAGAAATTAAACTATTGGTCCAGTCAAAGGCAACAGCTACCAGCTGTAGATTAATATTTCTCTTACGTTCGTGGATATGACTATTTACGTGCTAAACTAGCATAGGGATGTCAAAATTTTACTTGGATTCATATGTACCTGCATTTGATCTCCAAGATTGACGAGGAGAGCATCAGCAGCTATGGGAACTCTAGCCCATTTGTCATTTATGAGAACCTAGGCGATGGGACCAGTTGAGAACTTGTGTTTCTGAAATTATCCTGTCAATCCCATACCCTTCATCTTCATTCACTGGCAGTGCATATTTTTGCTTCTCTTCAATCGGAAGTGGATAAAAATGACGTGCAATTTTCCTCACTCTTTCAAGGAATGCACCTGACATGCCGTGTCCTATTACCTTACATCAAGAATTTTAATGTCCATTTCTAAGTTTGGAGAGATACATGGAAGACAAAAAAAAAAAAAAAACCCTGCAATCTCAACTTCCAAGTTCCAATCTGTTACTTGGAGATAATAATAACTGAACATCGGGTGATTAAACAGACTGCTACGCATAAAAATGGTAGAGGAATTGAAGGTGGTGTCACATAAACTTCAAAACCTGAAAGCATCCAGCCGAGTCAAGACTTGATCTTAGTTTCTCCAGTGTATCTTCTTTTGGGAGCAAGAAATGAAGATGATGTGAAGAGACGGACATCAACAACTGGAATTGTGGTCGACACTGAGGACATATCTGTCCGTGCATAACTGCATGCGTTCCTTAGAAAAGTATTCTGGTGGTGGTTCATCACCATCAATAGATATTTCTTACTCCCTCTTGGAAAGTGATGCCATCTTTGCAGGAAGGAGAGACATTAATTTTGGCAGCAGTGAACTTGTAGAAACGCTCGATACAATGACTTAATGGTAGATAATTTCAGATATCACACCCTTGGCTGTAATCATAGGGAACTTTTTAAGGCTTGCCTCCACATCTGTTAAAGATATCTAATAGATTTGTGGCCTGGCTCAGCTGCGGGCCGGGGAAATCTTTTTTCAATGTAAAAAAAAGAATGTTAAAGGAAAAAAAATCTAAGATCCATGTTATTAGTTCAATTAATGATTTAAATAATATAATTAAAAAAATACAACAATAATAAATAAATAGAAAAAATACTGCACCAATAAATAAACAGAAAACAAATAACAAGGAAAAAAAAGCAAAAAGAAACTGATCTGACCTAACCCAGATTATAAAACAACTCAATGCTAAAAGGAAAAATTAAAAAATAAAAAATAAAAACAACATAACAAAATTAGTTAAACCTGGTTAACTTGCAAACTTCATGACCATGCACATAAGATTTAAATAATCTTGTAGAAAAAAAACACAGAAAAAAATTCGAAGACTAATTCCTAATGAATCGAATGAGAAAATGATAAATACAAAATAAAAAAATAAAAGAAAAAAGGGTGGAACTCAATCTCATAGTGAATGATGAAAATTAAGAAATTTATTTTTAAAAAGGTTGAAAAATAACAATCCAAGCCTACTTGAATCAAGAAGCAAAATCTCTAATATAGTTGTAATACTAGGGTGACCATGTTCGAAAGCAAATAGAATAAAATCATGAAACTCAATTATCAAACAACTTAATATGGAAGGATAAAAATAAAATAAAAATAAAAAAACAATAAAAAAATATGAGTCAATCTGGATTAACCTGTAAACCCTAAGACTATAAAAATCATAAAATCATTGAATCGGGTTCAATCAAATAAATCAATTAATAAAAGAAAGAAAAAAATAATCATGAAATCATGTGATCATGAGTATAGGATCAAGTTAACCTGATAGAAAGGAAAAGAAAAGAAAATGTAGGAAGACCAATTTCAAATAAATTAAATGTTAAATGATGAAATTAAAATAAATCAATTAATAAAAGAACAAAAAAAATTCAGCCCATATTAACCTTTTAAATTGGTGACCCTAGTTATAAAACCAATATTAATCTCATAGAAGGCAGACGGAAAATAATAATAATGCAAAACTCTAAAAAAATGGTAAACAATAATTAAAAAAAAAACATTAGCTTTAAGAAAGAAAAAAAACAAGCCAATTTAATTTTGAAAGATGAAATCGTGAAAAAAAATATTGATTTAAGAAACTTGCTAAAGGAAAAAAGATACTAATAAAAAAATAAAGATCAAATTTGATAGAAAAAAATACCATGGAGGATGAAATTGTTAAAGAAACCTAAAAAATGATCATAGACAAAATAAATAACAATAAAAAGAATAAGATCAATTTTTAAAAAAAAAAATAAAAGGGGATGAAATTGAAAAAAAAATTGTAATTTCATAGCTTATTAAAAAAAATAGTAATCAAAAGAATGTGGACTAAATCTAAAAGATTAAAAAATAAAGGGGGGAGAAATTGAAAAATATTTTTTATTTGATGGCTTATTCAAAGAAATAATAAAAAGGATAGGGAACAAATATAAAGGGAAAATTAATGCAATATCTAGTTTTTGAAAGGGTTAGCGTAGAATTAAAGATGAGAAGAGAGAAAAAGGAGAAAAAAAAGTCACCAACGCCAAACTTTATACATTTTAAGAGCACATGCCACCTCATGGCATCAAAGACTCTAAGACATTTGAAACACCATCTTAAAAGGCGGCGTTTAGTGGTCAAACAACCTCACACGTCATCCGAACAATACAAAGGTCGTCCCCACATTACATTACTGTAAATTACAAAAGTGTCGTTGAGTAACCTTAGAATTTACAATAAAATTAATGTAAAACGATAAAAAAAGCCCTCGAGTTATGTTAGTTTTGTTTTTAAAGATATCAAAGTAATTACACTATTCTAGTAGTAGAAATTATATTATTTTATTTTAGGATTAAATTAGTAATTTTATTATGAAAAAAAATGATTAATCTAACTGCGTACAATTTATAAAAAATAATTATATCATTATAAAAAAACTATTTTACTTCTAATACCTAATTCAAGCCCCGTTTGTTTGCTAGAAAGTAGTTTTTTTTTGAAAAGTGAATTTCAGGAAAGTGAATTATTTTTCGATGTTTGGTAGTGTAATGAAAAATAAATTGAAAAACACTTTCTAGTGTTTGGTTATGTCATGGAAAATAAGCTGGAAAATAACTTATTAATATTTTATTTTTTCAAGTTTATTAAAATAATGAGGAACAAATCTTACAAATTAAAAGGTTGAATGATAATGAAATTGAAAAAAAAATATAATTTCATAAATTATCTCAAATAAAATAAATAATAATCAAAATAATAGAGATCAAATCTAAAAAATAAAAAAATTGAAAGATAAAAAAATAAAAATAATAATAATTACCATTTCATAAATTATTTCAAATAAAATAAGTAACAATCAAAATAATGATGACCAAATTTGATAGATAAAAAATTTCAATTAAAAAATGATAAGGAAAAAGCAAATAACAATTATAAAAATGAAGACCAAAGTTAATATAAAAATTAAATTCTAAATGATGAAATTGAAAGAAAAAAAATATTCAAAACAAAATATATATAGCAATTAAAAGTTTGAGAACCAAATTTGATATAATCAGCAAATAATATAATATTTCTAAATTTTTCATAATTTTCAAAAGGTATTTTATGCCCAAATAAAAAGAAAAATATTTTTCTGAATAGTGGTTTTTGTTGATTAATTTTTTAATAACAAACAAACAAAAAAAAATTTGAAATTTTTTTTATTAAAAATCACTTTCCAGAAACAAACACACCCTTAAAGATTCAATGGTGAAGAAGCAATTTCATCGATTCACTGTTATAATAATAAGTTTTTTGAGTCTTGATTAACAGAAACTTTCTAAGGGAAATTAGTTTTTTTTTTAATTATTGATTAATTTATGACACTCAACCTCTAATGGTTAGCCCACGTGGGACCTTAATTAATCAATAATTAAAAGAAAAATAAATTTTGTTTAATTTATGACATTCAATTTACGTACCAATGACGTAAGATCTCTGGCCACATCTGACTGAACAATGAAAGCTCTAATAACTTGTGGCTATCGGTTTAATGTCAATTTTTTACCCACTTGTTATCAATTTTGTTTATTTAGCATTGTATTTTAGATAAATATTATCCATTCGTCTGAAGCATTATCATTGATTTAAAGTTTTTTTTAAAAAAAAATTAACTTTCGATATTTTGAGCTGAAAATATTCATATAAGTTAATAAGAACTCAATTTGCTTTAAGAAATAATTTCACAAATTTTTGAGGTCAAGAAGCATTTTCTATTTTCTTTAATATTATTAACAAAATTGTAAGACATAGAAAATAATTTGGAATGATCCCAAATTTCAAGGGCTAACTTAGCTTAAAATATATTAATTTATAAATCATATATATGTAAAAACTCTAAGAACCACATAAAAATAACCTATCTAAATTAATATTTTTTTTCATAATTTAGTAAATTTTTATTATTTAGAGAGTAAAAATTATATATCTTCTATTTAATAAAAACGATAATATTTGTGAGTGTGGATTGATTTTTTATTAACATCTTCGAGAATATTTAGTTAAAAATATCAAAATTTGATTGCTTTTTTTTAAAAGGGTTTTGATTAATATTGACGGTCAAATCAAACGGATGGATAATACTTGAATAAAACATGATAGTTTAAGGATAAAACTAACCAAGTAAATAATAAATGTCTATGGGGCAAGAATTCTGAATGGGGTTTAGGGTCGTTTTCTTACCAACGAGGTCCCCGTTTTAGGGTTCACGAATTATGACTTCCAGGGCGCATGCAATTGATGTCAAAACACAAATTACTTGAACTAGTATCGATGAATATTTGATGAAAGATAAATGTGTTTTTATCTTTTTCATGTCCAATAGAAGATTCTATGACGAATTGTCGGGCCAAAAATCAGCATGTCATATAAAATTAAATATTTGTATTAAATATTGATAAAAGTGGCTTTCCAAATGGCAAACCAACGAATTATTTGATTTCCTTGGATTTCAGGTCTAAGTTGAAAGCTGGCCGATAAATTTTTAATTTTATAATAATAATAATAATATAAAATTATATAGCTCTAAAAGATGTAGTTTACTTATCAAATTATAGAATTATTTTCTAAAAATTACTAGTTCAAATATCACAAATTTTTTGAGATCATTGAAAATTTACATGGTTATTAACTTTAAATCTTAAAGGATTAGTCGAAGTACAGGTAATTTAAAGGATTAGTCGAAGTACAGGTAAATTAGTCTGGATATTCATGGTTAGAAATAAAAAATACAAGACTATGCATGCAAATAAGTAATATAATATTTTTGTATAGGTTGATGTGTATATATTTCTTTATGTTTAATAAATTATTTAACATTCGTGGGATTTATAATTCATTAAATACCACATGTTCCACATGTAATTATATGAAGTTTCAATATGCTTTTCTTTTTAAAACAAGCTTTTAATATTATTTTTTCGGTTCATCACTTAATTTGTTCCTAAATGGATTCCTCTTTATCTGTTATATTAGGGGAAATTGCATTTAACATTATGTAATTTTACCCGTTATAGTTGAAAATTATATTTACATTATGGGTCAATAAAATTTTTTAAATATGATGAATTGATCATAATACACTCATATATATATTAAACATGAAATGACCACGAACGACATATCAATTTCTCTATATTTCTCTCTCTCTGAGAAAAATTAATTAAAATCAAACCAAAAGCAATTGATTTCTATTATGCTAAGGTGCTAATTTCTCTTCTTGCAAATCAATCGATGTTTTGATTTCTATTATGCTAAGGTGTTGATTTCTTTTCTTGCACATCGATGTTGGTTTCTTGCAAGTGTTTCATCTTGAACTCAGCAACAATCATTGAAGTTCAGTTTACGTCTCTCACACTCGCTAAATCTGTTCTTCGTTTTCTGTACTCTTAATTCATATCAATAGATTGGGATTTGCTTAGATTCATCAAATTCTGATGCTGATTTTCACATCTTAATTTCTCGATTGAATTACAAGAAGAAATCATCATTGACCATATATGGTTCCTTCCTTGGCCTTACCTATGCTACGAATAGGCACACCGCATCTATTCCAACATCTGTCAAGTTGTTTAACTGGAAATTTCCTTCTCAGTTAGGACATTTTTAGAACTAAGTATAGCCTAAACCAATATCCACTGTCTATCTACTTCTCCTCTTTGGTGGCTTAGCCAGTGTCTTGTGTTTGAAATTAAAGACAAATGTCCTTAGTCAAGTGTCGCTTTTAATAGGACGTTTGAAACATTCGTTCTAACAAACGACATGAAACAAATCTTATCTCATGTTTAAAAAAATCCAGATATATTGTAGCTCATTCAATCGTGTATTTGATGGTTAGAATTCTCTGCACCGTTTATCAAAATGAGAGGCGCTCATTTTTTTTACTTCATAGGTGCTTTCCAAGTTTCTTAGTAAAAAGGAGAAGGACCCAGTTCATTGATAAGATTGCTTTTGCAATTTATTTTTTTTGCTTGCTGCTCCGAAGGGCCATATGATGTTTGATAAAAGATCAATACCAAAATTTAAGCTTATAGAGTTCACTGGTTAAAGAGAGCATAGACTGTGGGCAGATATGAAGTTTATTGGTTTTGATTCAAATGAATTTTATGAAATTAAAGTTGATTTTGTACTGCAGACGAGATGTTTGATGAAATGCTACTAATTAAAATGGAGCTTTAGACAAGGTTATAATATTAGTTTAATAGCAAATTTGTAATATTAATATAGCAATGGCTTTTTAGTCATCAAATAAATAATAATAATAATAATAATAATCTTGTAAATAATCAGATATTTCTTATTAATTTTTTTGGATGAAAATATTAAGTGTTAATACTTATGACTATAATTTATTGAAAGAGAGGGCTTCTTTTTTTTTTTTTTTCTACATTCATGGCCTCATGGGGACTTCCCAATAATTAATTTTTTTAATTGTTAGTTTTCATATATTTTTTGATTAATCACTTAAGGTTTTTAAATTAATAATTATATAAGTTTTAAGTGATCCTGAAATTTATATCATTTAAATTGGTGATACTTGAATTATTAACATAACAACAATTATTTATTTTATTAACGTAAGTGTTTGAATCAGCTTATATATATCTTAATTAATTTTATAAATTTTAAAATTAATAATTATATAAATTTTCAATACCTCTAAAATTTATAAATTTCAAACGAGTAATCTCGAGAAAATAACAATCATTTTGCTTGGAAGAGAGGTTGCTTTAACTTTAAAAAGATGACAAGGGAAGAAAGATTCATGTAATCTGCAAGAAGTAAAGTTGGAAACAGTAAGTTCTTAGCAAAGCAATGCAAAAGCGAAGGAATCATATATTATCATAATCGAAGGAGAGTAATGAACTAATGATCGATCGACTTGCCAGCTGAAAAGGTAGTACTTCACTACTTCTTGGTAACTTGTGCCCAATTTGTATATAAATAAAAAATAACACAGTTCAAAATCGAGTAGTATATGATAATGATATTGATACACATGACTCTCTTTATTTTAAATTTTAAATTTAAAAAATAAATCAAACTCTATTCTTATACTTGAATGAATATTGTATTTTTATTTAAACTCTACAAATAAAAAAAATTATGTTTTGTATGTAAAATTAAATAATTTTACATAAAATAGGATAAGATTATTTTAAAAGTATAAAAAATTACTGCAATTTAGTTAAAATAAAATCACGCGCCTCTATAGTTTTAATGAAAAAAATTATTTATTAATAATAAAAAAAATATGATTGAAAAATAAAATGTTAAAACCTGTAAATTTAAAAAACAGAAAATTCTCATATATATATATATATAAATTTACATTTATATCTATCTATATTTAAATATATTTTGTTTTTTTTCTTATATTCTATGGTAAAATGTTTATTAATGGACTGGGTAAGGAAATATATTTTTTTTAGCATCCTGGCCATTAAAAAAGTGAATGATTTTTATGGGTTTTGGCTTATTCTTATGAAAATTCATTGCATCGTTATCCAGGATATTGATATTTCTGTATTTTCTGCGTTGGCTTGCGGACTTGTGGCTACTTTTGTGATTATTTGACACTTTACAAATTTGGATTGCTACTATTCTCTTTATAGATAATATTTATATAGGCCCAGGATTATCTTCTGCATAGTTCACAGATTTTTATATTTTATTATTAATAAATAATTTTTTATTAAAAATATTTTATTTATTATTGATAAACACTTTTTTTCATTAAAAAAAAGATAGATGCACTTGATTTTATCGTAACTAAATTGCTGTAATTTTTTCTTCTTTTAAAACCGTTCTAATCCTAAATTATGTCAAACTCATTTTATTTTACACGCAGAAAAAGAGAGCATAACTCTTTTTTACTTATAGAGTTTGTACAAGAATAAAACACTTATTATTGTATAAGAATATATTTTGATTTATTTTTAAATTTAAAATTTAAAGTACAGAGAGTCGCGTATTACATTTGCGAATTGCTAAATTAATTTGTTTTTTGTTCTGTTTTTTTTTTTTTATATTATGCTATTTTGGAAAAGAAAAACTCTAAATCATGCATGTTAAACATATATTTTTATGCTTAATAGTGATTAATATTAACTATGTAACCAGTACTTCATTGCGGATTGAATAATTATTTTTCAATAAAATAAGGAATACAGACTTCTCCAACGCATTTTTGAATGTAAAAAATTCTTAATCATAAATCGAAATACTTAAACACGCATCTAATTAAATAAATCAATGTTTGATCAAGAGATAACTAAGAATAAAGTATTTGATCCCACAACATGGATTATGCACTCAATTGTGTTTAGTAACTTTGTTTCTTATGATAAATTTTTTTCTTGAATTAAATGATTATCCTTGCAAATAAAAGGTAAAAAAAAGTCATTAATAACAACAAATTAAATAAAATTATAAAACTCAACTATAAAACAACCAAATATTAAATGAAGAAACTGAAAAAAAAAGAAATAAAAAGATATTGATCAATCTAGGTTAACTTGTTGACCCCACGAACACGGGCACATGATTAATATAGACCTATAGAGAGAAAAAAAGCATGAAGATCAATTCTTGAAAAAATATATGTTGAGAGATGAAATTGAATTTTTTTTTTTTAAATAACAATAAAAAATCAAAGTCAACAAGTGTTAACTTTTAAAACATGTGGTTATGAGGCTTAAACCCATCACATAGAAGGCATATTTGAAAAACAACGAAGCAAAATTCTTAATAAAAAATGCTTAGTGTTGAAACTAAAGAAAAATTCATTAAAAAAAAATAAATGAAAAAAATACAAAAATACCCCTAGAAGTAAAAAAATAGCAAAGACAAAAACAACAATGACCGTAAGCTTCAAGGAATTTTGAATATAAGGGTATAAAGGTAATTTTATTGTGCATCATAAAACAAAAGGATGTTACTGCACCTTTAAATTTTAGAATGACAAATAGATCATTTTGAAATTACTAAATTACCCCCAACAACTTTCTTTGTTTTGTTTTCTAAGTGAAAAGTATTTTTTTTTACCCCAAAATTTGAATAAATCACCAATTTCATCTGTTTTTTTCACTTTAATCTCTTATTTTTTATTCTCGCCCTTTTCTAACAAATTAGCCAAAAAAAAAAAAAATGTGAACAGTTCGTCTACAATGTCCTGTGAGAATATCCATAATGTATTTTGCATGATAAATTTCCCACACGTTTTAGGTTTACTTATTATAATAATAATAATAATAATAATAGTATGACTCATATGTTAATTATGGTTTGAATTGAACAACGACCATGGTTTTTTTAGCATCTCTTTTGTTAAAAAAATGAAGGAGAGAAAAAACTTTGGAACCGCCATATTTTGATAACAAAAATAATAGATTTTGGCATCAATGAGTTCATACAGGGAAGAGAAGTTTCATGTATGCGATTTTGACCATAAACCATGTTGAAAGAAGTAGATTGAAGTCCAATTTATTTTCTATTTGGTTTGATTTTTTATTTTTAGATAAATTAAATGATGTTTTGGACTCGGAAATAGGGTTATTAAGATTTTTATGATATTTTTAAAGTGTTTTCAAGCATAAATAAGTTAAAAATTGTGTTCTAGTATCCAAAAACTTATATCCTAATTTTTCAATTACCTCCACTGATTGAAGTTTATTCTAGTAGATACACGTCGTCCAACAAAACAGATGATGCATTATTTGTTCAATAAAAAATATATCAATGAATAATGTGTCATTTACTCATTTAAAAAAATGTATGCTGAACTTTTTTCTTTGAGACTAAGCATATTGGCTTTCATTCCAAGCCTAGGAGCTTCTAATCTTTTTTAAGTGGTCCCTTAATTTTTTTTATAATAAAATTATTAAAATAATTTTTAAAATTTATTTAATTGCGCCATAGTTTTTTTTAATAAGATTAGAGCTCTTGATGCTAATATTAACATATATTTTATAAATAATTATATATAAATATAATATGCAAAAATTTTTTTTGTTAAATTACTTATGAATATTCGATGAAAATAAAAGATTTATTTTGTTATTTTTTTTAAATTTTATTTATTTATTTATTTGTTTTTACATAAAGTTGCTTAAAAATTATCAAGTGATGGATTTTTTTTGTTGTTTTTATAGAAACTTGTTTTTCAAATCATGATATATTTTATTCAAAAAACAATATCTCTTATAAAAAAATATTTTAAAAAAAAATTATATGAAAAGGGAATAGAATCTTGATTAAAAAGATACATTTTTTCTCCTTAATTAAAATTAATTGAAGTTTTTGTGAACATTTATTTTAATTATCTTTAGTTTTTATTAAAAATCATATTTTGTTATAACAAAATAAAAACGCGAATAATTAAAGGAAACTTTGATTTAAGAAATATATTTTTTCTCCGTTGTCTATTGTAATTATCATATAATAAAATAAAAATAAATTTCAAAAAAATAATTCACGCGGTCACATCGGCCAGCTAACATTATATCTTATCGTTTTCAGGATAAAGTAATTATGTGCTGTCAATCTAGGAGTTTGGTGTACCCTTTCAGAGAATGTACGATGCATTCATTCACAAAAATAATTCACGAGGTCCACCTTTTTTTTTTTACAGTTGAATAGTGCTAATTTTACATGTTTTTTATATAATTCATTTTTAAAAATTGTAAGATTAGCATTAAATCTTGTTTTCACTCCCTTTTTTGTTTTAAATGTATTAAATTGATGTTTTTTATTATTTATTTTTAATGATTTTAATATTAAAAATATGAAAGTATTTTAATATAATTTTAAATAAAAAATACTTTTAAAAATAATTAGAAAGATAATATCCCTGTAAAAGCATGCACCCGCTGCATGCGGAGTGAAACCCAATGTATGGATTGTCGTCCACCTAAATTTGTCATATTCCATGTAAAGTGTTTGTTTTACAGTTTTTTAAAGGGGACAGAAGGACGCGAGGTGGTGGAAAATTTTAGATTATGATAAATGACTGAAAAAAGCAAGTCTGCTACAGGACAATAACTTTCCTTCCACATGAATTATTTAATCATGCTTTTTTGGGTGTTTGAAAATTAACCGTATATTATTGTTTCGGATAGAAATTGTGTTTTTTTAGTTACTTGAATAATTTATATTTTTTTAAGGGTTTTATTTATAATGGTGTTTTAAATTTTAGTTTTATAAAAGTTAAAATAATATTTTTTTATTCATGAAGAACTGCTTTTTATTTATTTTTTTATAAAAATTTATTTCACAATGATTTCTCAAAAACACGAATAAAAATGTTTTTTTGAATTTATTTTTTAAATTAGAATTATAAAAATTACCACAACACTAAACACAGTCGTATCATCATATATATCCATGCTAATGTTTTCTAATTTATTAAGATCATGTCTCTCATAAAAAAAATTAAAAACCAATGTTTTTTTATTGTCTAATTAATAATTAACCCTACCATAACTTTCTCATTTTAATTTCTTCAATCACCCCCAATGATTGAATTCCTTTTTGAGTTGCATTGGATGAACTAAACGACATATTTTATGTAATGGTTGTGGACCCAGAGTGACCGATAGACCACTTTACACATGGAAGAAAGAGCATGGATATCACATTAGAGAACAAAATCATGCAAGGACTCATTTTAAGAGAGAACAAATATTAAGATGAGGAGAATAAAACATGACATCAAATTTTTAGAGTGGGATTTTAATTATTTGGTAAAGTAACATTGTTCGGGATAAAAATAATTTGTGAACACTTATTCTATTGTCTACAATGATTAAGTCGGTTGCATAAATTAAAAATAATAATTGAGAGTAAGCTTAAAGCAGTCCTCTAACCAAATTTTATGCATGCAAAGTCGTTATTATTCAAATAAAAGAGTTTTTTTTGAATAGTTACATCAATGGGTGAATGGTGTATAAATATTTTGAAACCTGATTTAAAACTTAATTCAAATCTAATTTGAAATATATATATATTTGTATCATATGTTTAGAGAGCTAGCAGAAAAATTGTAGTAGATAAGGATTAAATCAAATAAAAGTTTGTTTAGTGGTAAAGACGAGAATAAATGAATAGTTTGGGGATTAATTTGAAGTTCTCCTATAACAAAATAGCATGCTTTTGAAGCTAAATGACAACTAAAAGGGCCTCATATATTGAAAGGTGGGTGTTGATTGGAATGGGATGTCAATTGTCACCTTCGCGAGTTGTGATCAGTGATGTGAACTCCAATTCACATTGGGAGAGATTTGATAATATGTTTTCTTTGGGTATGTGTGCTTTTGGAAATCATAAACTAGCATGTCCTGTATACGTGATTGAGCACAGGCTAGCTCTTGGTGAAACTTAGCCCCTTGTCATCACATGCCTTCGCACTTCTGTCACCATGCTTGATGTTGTTCATAGTGCCTAGCATTTCTTTCTCTTGTGCATGCCTCTCTGGTGTTTCTCTAACCAACTCCGTCTAAATCTAACTAGCTAGTTTAGAAATATCTACTTTTTTAATCCCGAGATTTCATGAATGGAAATGGGATTAGGGCACAGATTAGCTCATGTAACCATTATGATTAGAATGGTGGTTTTTTTTTTATTATATATTATTTGTTCAACATCATGTCCTGTGAATGATGAACTACACAAGGGGGATCATGACTCTCTCTCATTCTTTAAATCTCTTGGGTTTAAACGCAAGATCTCTTAGCGAAATCTCAAGTCTTAACCATTACGAGGTTCTCTCTTAAAAAGCGCAAGTTCAATTTTAAACTTAAGAGGGATCAGTCCATCGTACATATTCCATGTTCAATACGTACGGAAGTAGCTAAATAATGTCATGCGACTGTTTGGTATCTTGACGTTACCACACACAACAAAACAAAAAAAAGACATGCAGGAGGAGGAGGCATAGGTGTCGTATGCTTGCACTTCCCAGTTCCTGCTTGCGGTTAAATGGGTCCTTTCCACTCTTATTACGAAAGTGGAACTGTGATTAGCTTTGCTTTTTACAGCGTGGCGGCAATGCGAAGGAAAAGCTAAAGTGAAGCAAAATGTACATGGCCATGGTGTCATTTTGGGATTCTAATGTTAAGTCACAGTGTTTTTGTCTATGCACGAGGGGAGCCTGCAACTTTCTGGTAGACAGTGACATCCACACTTGTTAAATCTAATTACTACATAAGCCTTTCTCATTAACAATTATCTGCCACCCAATTATTTTTCAACGAGAGAGAGAGAGAGAGAGAGAGATGGAAAGCAAAGGAGCAAGGCCTGAATTCAAGAAAGGTTTGTGGAAACCAGAGGAGGACTTGATCCTGAAAACATATGTAGAGACTCATGGTGAAGGCAAATGGTCAACTGTGTCTAAGAGATCAGGTGCGTAGCTCTATCTATTGTATATTAAACTTAACTAGATTGTAAAGGTCAAGTTATTTTGATACCTTAGTCTACCTAAAGTCTAGATTGATATTTTTTTAAAATTTAAGTCGCATGCCGTATCGTAATTATTTACTGGCAGGTTTGATGAGATGTGGGAAGAGTTGCAGATTACGATGGAAGAATTATCTAAGACCCAATATTAGACGAGGTGGGATGTCCCAAGATGAAGAAGACATGATAATTAGAATGCATAAGCTTCTTGGCAACCGGTCAGTGCTAGCTTCTTGGTGCTATCCTCATTGCGAACCTTCATCAATGCAGATTAGAATATGTTATCTAAAAATTTATCAATGTTACCTGTAGGTGGTCACTTATAGCCGGTCGACTTCCTGGTCGGACGGACAACGATGTGAAAAACTACTGGAATACCCATTTAAACAAGAGATGCCCTTCAAGAAAAAGAAAAACCATCGACTCCAAACTTGATCAGAACGACAATAACACCAAGAAGCAGTACAGAAGCAAGAGAATCCGTTCACTAAGCAATTCTCAGCCCACTTGCAACACGAGTCCAATAGGCAGCACTGAAGAATTGGAAGGGAAGAACCAAGAGAAAGAAGAGAGAAGTGCTGTGATCAGTGATGCATGGATAGAACAAGATGCGCAGAGCATGAACTCTTGCATAGAATCTCCAATGGTGCTACACAACAATGCTACTTTTTTCTTTGAAGATGACCCTTTCCTAACCTACTGGGATTCCTTTGATATGTTTGAATCATTAGGCTGTGTTGGTGACTACTGGTAAGGAGACATATTTACAGGTGGTCACGCAATCAGTCATGCCACAGTTTATGATATCAGACTCCAAGCATGACCCTGCACCCTGCACCTGAGATGATCGCTTCTAATTAAAAAGTATGGATGTGATTTCTCCGTGGGACAGGAAAAGCTGTGCTATTTCCTGCACTGTTGAGGATTATTCAATGGATTCTAATATATATATATATAAAATTACCTATAATTATGTTTGAAACAGATGTAAGGCAATATGCCGGTGACTCTTCCTGTGATTCCCGCAAGTCGCGTAAAAATCTAAAGTCCCATAAAAAAGAAAAGAAAAATCTAAACCATATTTCACATGAAAAGAAGAAGAAGAAGAAGAAGAAGAAGAAAGAATTCACGAAAGTTAAGATCAAGTCGCATGACACTCAAAATCAGAAATCCATCACCAAACCTCAGAGTTACATGCAAGTCTCACAAAAATGAAGACATCCTCAGAACAGAGCAATGAAGTTGCAGGTCACAAGGTTAGAGTGAGATATAAACTCAAAAAATTTCCAACACCTCAAACATTCGTCTCATCATCTTTTGGGTGTTTTTTGAAAATAACACATCCCAATTTTATTTTATTTTTTTTAAAAAAAAAACTAGCATAAATCAAAATCCTTTTTGAAAAAAAGTAGCACAACTCAACGGGTTGTGCTGATAGGAACAGTGAAACAAAGCAATTGCGTCGTTCCAAGCAGGTTCAATCCAAAAAAGTTTTTTGCAATCCAATTTTACTTTTTAAATGCATATAAGTGGCAATGCTGGGAATATCGCAACCTATATGGCGCAACCTCAAAAAAGAAAAAAGAAAAGTTGTGCAAAAGATTTTTTTGGGAAAGATGCGGGGTGAAAAATAAGTCGCAGAAAATCAGTTTATCAAAATCCTAGCTACAGTAACAAGAGAACAATAAGGAAAACAGATTTTTCTTTTCTTAGCACAGTGAAAAAAGAAATTGGTAAGTAACACAGGTGTAACAAATATTTAGGGATATAGCAAAGTTTAACAAGTCACGGATTCCTTTTGTAATTTGCGAGTCACAAATAGTATTTGCGTTCTTGTTTAGCAATTGACATTTGTGCCACATGATTCACAAATATCATTGCAATTTTATATAAAATTAAAACCCTGAGCCCCTTTCTTCCCCTTATTTCCTTCCCGGGATAAGATTTTTTTCTCTATTCTGATTTTTTCTAATTTATTTACTATTTGCTTAATTCCAAGAATTTTTTATGTGATTTGGGATTAAAATTATATGGGGCATTCATCCTTTTGTTGTACTGTTTTCTTTTCTTGAGATTATTGGTTTTATCTATCTCTTAGGTAGGTGCAAAGAACATATATAATGACATTCAAAATGTCTATTTTGTTTCTTGGGTCATTTTTAGAGCTCTTAATGTCCGATTAGGTTTGTCTGTTTATTTAGGTTACAAGTTTCTAAGAGTTTGGAAGACTATTCTCTTCTTTAATAGTCAAGGATTGTTAATGCTTACTTAAATTGTGTTTTTTTATATGATTGTTGAGGATCTTGAGCTTTTTATTTGGTATCAATTTGCAGCAGTGATTGCTATTGTTGTTCTTCGATTAACAAGAAACTTTGTGCTTACCAAATTTGTTGTCTATGTGCTGACAATGTCTTTGCCTTTACTCTCCCAACAATTTAGTGCTCCTCCTCTCTCCCTGTCATCAGTGACCTCCTTCTCTCTTCCCATCGTGAAACACATCCAAAACATCACAAGATCACCCCCTGTTTCTCTCTAGCACGAGATCATCACCCCCCTTGCGCCACAGGTCAAGCCATTTTAGGCCAAAATCATCACCACCGCCACATTCTACCTTTAGAGGTATATTCAACATGTTTCCTCTATCAATTTGATGTAATTTATGCTAATGTGTGTTAGTTTGATTTAAAAAAAAATGTTAGTGTTCAGGATTAGGGATTTTTTATATATAAATTTAGGGTTTTTTTTATAATTAGGTTAATTAGATATAATTTGAGTTGATAATTATGTTATTTTGTAAAATAAATAATGATTTTAGTTTGTTGTTGATTGTGAATTAAGGTTAAAGTTAGGGTTTATCTAGGTTAAATTAAGGATTATACTGAATTAGGTATAAAATAAGATAATTAACTATGAAATACATGAGTTAGTTTGATAATTTCATTATGATAGTGAAGTTTTTGATGAATTTAGGTATTCACTGATTAATTTGATGAATTTAGGTTTTGCCGATTATGTTACCATTCTGGTTTTGTTGATAAAGTATGTACATTGATTAACCTCATGATATTAATAAATTAGACTTGTGTTTTATTATGTTGTTTAACAGAATATCTAATAATTTTAGAATATTATACTTCTATGGTGGTATCATCGTCAATACTAACAATGATATCACTTATAATGGAGGCAGTCATGAGTTTCTAACTGCTACATTAGATGTCTTTTAACGAGCGATCTAAAATGTTATATAATTGACTTGACTGGAATATGCTTAAAATAGAAGATGAATATAATCTCTTAACTACATCAAATTGACATGGTTAGATATAGATTTCAAGACCTTTCAGCAAATATGATAGAGGACCAATTGGTTAAGTATGCTTCAGACTACATATAACATATGTTTAGAGGTCTTATTTTCACGAGAATTGCAGGCAATGCAGTTTCATTATTCTTTTTTACACTGCTTTAGGACTTCTAGGCAATTCCTAATTACAACTGGGGGGTCATGCTTGCATATCTTTGCCCGTAACTATGTAAATCATGTCTAAAGAAAAAAGGATAAATTGTCGAGTATCAACTATTTCTCTAGTTATAATTATTTTAAATTTTTTAATTGTTAAAATTAATGGAATTTTAAATGCTAACTTAGAACTGTCAATGTTAATTAATATAGCTCTGGTCGTGAGAGCATATTCATATCAAACATCCAAAGAGCTGGGATAATAATATGTTGGACACTATCACTCAATGACCATTATCCATTGGTTCTAAGTAATAGTAAAATAAATTGATTTTAATCAACAAATTATTTATATAAATTGAATGCAAAAAACATAATAACTTTATGGCTTATTATGTCAAATGATGTGGGGCTAGACATTTCATAGTAAATCCTACTCATGTCAACGAGTTCTATCAGGATGAGTTAGACGCATAACAACCACATCAGGTATGAGTTATAAATTTATTGTATTTTTGGTTATTTGGACATCATTTTTTTAGTTTCGACTTGTTATCTAATATAAGTCTTTTATATATTATGATAGGTTATATGGATGTATTATACAGAGGACTTGATACTTTCAATTTTACCTATATGCCATGAGGGATATGATCTTTGGTTAGCATAGGTCTTATTGCAATGCTTCAACATTGTTGAGATGTATTGCCCAAATCGAGTAATGTGATAGTTTGGTCTATCCTAGCACATACCAAATTATATTAATATTGGCGACGAGCTGCATACTATTAATTGTTAGGGTAAGGGCATAGGGAATTGATTGGTAATTTATGCATCTTATCTGAATCTTTGAAATACTAGGAGAGGTCGTGTTTTTTAAAAACAGTATTCAATGATTAATGTACATACTTATATAAGATAATATTTAACCATTAAGCATCTTTTTATTACACCTACCTGGTCGAGTTTCCTGAGGTGTCCACGCAATCCGAAGCATTACACGCCCCAATGTCTAAGATAGAATTGATGCAATATTATTTTACATACAATATTTATTAAATATTATTTATGTTATTATAGATTATAAGTATTAATTACTTTTTAATTTATGTATTTAGATTCATTTCCTAGTACGAGAGGCTTGAAAAGAAGTAACGACTATTTGTGAAGGTGTCAATGAAATAAAATGTATTGTGGCCATCATTATGCTCAATTTATGTCGTGATGAATTTCAAGAGGTTGAAGATGTTAAGCATCTTAAAGCAACATTAGCGAAAAATGAGATTGCTTACCGTGAGAATATCAAGGATGTTGGTCCATCCATGAGCATCTCAGACCTGTCTACTGGCTGGGATGATATTGGTGTTGATACCTACATAGACTTGTTCTTGAGTTGGACTAGTTAGAGTAGTGGTGCAGGTTCTTCCACAAATGTCCCAAGTCTGTTAATGAGATGGGGTGATATTGGTTTTCCTTACCCCTACACGGATGCTACATACTTGTCCACGAGTTAGATGAGTTGGGATGGTGTTGTAGACCTATCCACGAGTACTCTAAGCCTATCCACGAGCTAGGACGATTATTAGATATAATTACATTATATGTTATAAGAATTATGAATATATACATGGTAAGTTTAATTTTAATAAAATATTATGTTAATTATATGCATAATTTTGTTAATTAGAATTAAAAATATTATTTGTTGCTTACATGAATTGTATTTTTAGACTGGAAAACTAATTATTTAAATTATATGAATTGTGCTATTGTGATTTTTTTAGGCAGATAATTAATTGCTAAAAACCCTGCCTCTGAAAGTATCTCATCATCGAGTCACAATATTTTTTATGACTTGATAAAATATGTTAAATCCCTAAATGATTTTTGGATTATGATATTTTACCCACAAATTTTTTTTTACCATGATAGTCGGAAAATAACACTTTTTAAACAATCTGTATTTATTGAACATGGAGCCTGCTAGTTGTTATTGAGATTGAAGAGGTTGCAGATTAAATAATACATCTAAAATAAAGTGTGGTTTTTTATAATTCTATTTTTTATATATATAAAAAAAAGCGCCATCTTTTGTTCGAAGAAGAAAAGAAAACCATCACAATCAGCTGATTGGTACGCGTATGTTCACACATCCCTCCGAAAATGTCTCTTTCTACCACGAGAAGCTAGAAAGTAGATGATTTCACAGGAGAGACTGAACAGGAAGATGGAAACCCACAAACATCTCCCTCTCTGAGGGAAATGTGATTGATAAATAATAAAGTAACAAGAGGCGACTGTCAGTCCAGCCAAGTTATATACTCTCACGCAACAATACACATGATAATGTCATTTAAAGGAGGACAGCAAAATGGAGTTGATTGCTTGATTATTAACATTTTATTTCGAAAAAACAGCAATTATACACAGCTATTTGATGAAGAAAACAAAAAATAAAGCCGGTTATATCTTACCAATGAGAAGAACTGTATTACAGTACTTCATCATCTTGAGCATATAATAAAGCATTCTCATTCTCAGTAGGCAATGAAGGTGGAGTTCCTGGTGGGATGTGAGCAGCACCATTCTCACCAGCACATATGCACAGAGCCTCTGCATCTCTAAGAATTGCGTCAAGGTCAATATGGCCACTCAGCTCATTGATAAATTTCAAGAGCGTGTCAAAGTCCATGCGCTCCCCCATTATCTTCTTGCGGTATCGCTTCAAGATTGCAACACATACATACAGGTGCAGATGCTCAGACAAGTAGTGGGTCCACAACACCTCCCACAATCGCATTGTTTTCTTGTATTCAAATTCCCTGAAAATTTGGTAAATCATAGTGAGAAAAATAAAGCAATAACACCATATTTCCTTTGATTTCTAGCAATAAAGGAGCATAGTGATAGCGTTCGGATACTCAGGATACGAAAACATCACTGAATGTAGTTACTTGCACCATTGTGATTTGTTTTCTTCTCTTTTTTTTGTTTTGGATTTACACCATAGTGATGTTTGAGAATGATTTTCTCCATACATATCTCATCCCAAATCTGGTTTTCTATTAGTCACAAAAAAATAATGCATCTGCGTGTCTTGTCCAGCATGGTATTCTGTATCAATCTTCTCAATCAAGGAGAGGTCCCAGATGCTGTACTTTATTGTAAATATTCCCTTCTGGAATTTATTCGAAGCCAATACACTCAAGAAGTATTGCAAACTAGTAAATTATGTACCTTTCATCACTAACCCCAGCAAGCATCCGAGTTTTTTGAGACAATGATTATAGAATGCATGCAAGTATCTTCTTCTTGGTGAAACAACATTAGACTTGCTACTATAATTGTTTTAAATTGAAGCTAAACTGAACTCGCTGAAAATCAACATCAGTGTTGAGCATCTTATATATATATATATATATATATATTAATTAACTTTTATACGAGAAAAAAAAATTATATCCACTATACTATGTTTGTAATTGCAAAGGAAAAAAGGGCAGTGAAAGGGTATGCCAGCAGCTTCATTAAAAAGACAGAGCAGAAAAAAGAGGAACAAATATCCACTTATCTGACCTTTTAAATTGTATTAGAACCCAGCGGAAACAAAAGAAGTAATTCAAGCAGTCATTCTGCTTGAAATAGTTATGTAATGGGCAATCAAGCAACTCCACCAGCTGCGATAAGAATAGTAAAAGTTAGTTCAGTTTGTAACTGCAGCCTAACAAAACAATTTACTGAAAACCCAGCCAACACCTAACCTTTATCCAAAGCTATAACATCCCAAAAAAATGATTGTCTACCATTCACAATTTGATATTGTAAATTATACAGTGACACAAGACAGAAGATCATCAGAATTAATTAAGCCAGAAGGCCTTTGAATTTCACTAAAGAAGCAAACAGACTCTAAATTTAAGATGGGATATCGTTCAATAGATGAATTGTCAAAATATATATAAATTTCTGAGAAAAAAGAAAAGAAAAGAAAATAGATAGGCTTGTAGGGGGGATGGAGAGAGAGACCTTGGATAATGCAAAAAGCTGAGAGTGCATGCCATTTTGATCGCGATTAAAATTGGGTCCAAGACGTTCCATCAGTGCCACAAAACACCAAAACGATTCTGATTCATCCTCCATCACAAACAAAATTGGAGATAGTAAATCACTCATACCCTGAGAAAAAAAGGGCAAAGACATGAATATTCAGCATCCCCACTATACCCATTTCCCAAATAGGATGGAAAAGGGGCCTTGAATATATTCACTTGACATTTTATTTCCCAACAGGAAAAGGCAATTTTTAACCCACTCTTAGCTGTTTTCTGAACCTGGATGAGAGCATATGAGACAACACTAAGATAAACTGCAACTAAGAATTACTAAACTTATCCTCATTGAAACCATGTTGTTTATTTACAGTCCGCGTACCAGGATGAGAGCAAGTAACAAGGAATAACATAAAGTGCATGAAAAAGAATAGAAATGGAAGTACAATAAAAAGAAGAGTAGAAACAAAAGTATAGGTGGAAAGGACTAACAAGATCAAGCAGCTGCTAAGAACTAAAAGTTGCTAATTACAACAAAGTAACACCTCCCTGAATGCAATTATTGACATGCATTACAGTACTTCCAAAGTTACATTAATGCAAAATATAGAAATAGGCACCAAACAGGAAAACAAAAAAGACTCCATGATTGTCAGAAAGGATAACAAAAAGCATCTCCTTCAACAAAAAAACTGCAGAAATGAGGTAACTACCTGACAGTAACCAAGATCAAAGTTATAGAAGGAGTACGTCAACAGAATATCACGTAAGATATTCACATTTGGATTATCATCCCCATCATAGAAAGACAGCGCTCTATCAGTCCTCACCTTGAGCACACAACAAAACAGCTATTAGAATTAACTTAAATATATTTTAATTTGATGTCGTAAAATAAATAATTTAAAACTTGAAAACAGTAACAATAGCTTCATGCATACCACATCTTTGTCTATAAGGCCCTTCCTTTCCCTAAATTTTGTAAATCTCTTTGCTTGTTCAGTAGAGATACTCTGCAGGAGCAAAAAAAGGCGTGTATTAAGCCTCAGGAAACTTCTTCAAAGAAGATTAGAAGAATAGCAATGACAACTGTTAAAGATGATTGAAAGCACCTGCTGTCCTGACAGGGAGACCCAAACATAGTTATCGTACTTACGGTTTAACCTAACCTTAAAAATGTAATGTCAACTATTCCTAAATAAAACATTGTATTTTATGTGGGGAAAAAAAGAGTCAAAAATCAGATTAGAAAGTAGTTTTGCACTTTGGCCTAACAAGCAAAACTAATTTCAAGTGAAAGTACAAGCAATTAGGCTGAAAAACAGACAGACAACGAAATTTCATCTCCCTGGGTGTAAAAAGCAAAGATTTAGCCTAACACAGAGCTGGATAAAAAAATAAAATCCATGCATCTAACTCTGAATAGTTTGAGACTGAGTCTTAAGGTCTCTTTGGCCCCATGTGCTTGAAAGCAAAGCACTGTTTTTAGCTGATTATGAGAGACAGAAGGATGAGCTAGAAGCTTTTTCCCCCCTAAAGCATGGTTGAACCACACAAATACTCAGTTCATTTGAGTGTATGGTGCACTTAATCCGCCAAGGGATCACATATGATTGACAAAAGAAGTCTCAAAAGTTGCTCTTCTTGTTGTGCATTTTGTTCAGTTGGTTATTATAGTGAGAAAGTGAGACAATATGAAGGCAAATCACCTTTTCCATTCCACAACAATGCATTAACAATCATTGAACCTCATAGCAATCATATAAGCCAAACCAAGTGAAATGCAGGCAACAAAATAGCATGTTTCATGAAACAGTTGAAAGTAGAAATAAAAGCCCATGCAAAGAGGAAAAAAACACAAATTCAATCATCAACATGAAAGGGTGTCTAAAACCCAATCTTCAACAAGGAAGGGGGAAAAAACCTCCATGAAACATATCAGGCAGAAACATAAGCACACAGTGATGTGTGGAAAACTGAGAATTACAACAAACCTGCCATTGTTGTCTTACTGTCTCATACTCTGACTTTTTGGAAGACTTGAGGTATTCCCTCTCCGCATACGTTGAATCATAAGCATGATATCCCAGCAAAAATGGCCAGACCTATATTCATCATTGTTAATCCTAGGAAGAATAACATATTAAACCAAAGAATGTCTCATAAAACAGTCGTTTAATGATAGTAAACAACAAACCTCTCTGCGTGTTGTGTGCTCAACTCCACCATAGAATATTCTCTTTTTTAAGGCTTTTGAATCCATGACTCGCCCTTCAGAATCCAAGAAAGTAGCCCACTGAAAATACAACAAAAATTTGAAAACAAGAAGAACAGTTGTGGCATGTACATTCAATGTCTTGAGTAAAAAATCAGAATTAAGGGCCAAAGGACTGCAAAATCCATCTTCAATGCTTCAGCATATGAAATGAACAAATTTAAATCGATTTATGACAACAATAAATGGTTCCTCAGGGTGGATCTGTAACCCTTGAACTCACAAGGGTTTGGGCGTTTGGCATATGAACTTAAAACAATAAGATCGAGTAATAGCAATAAATGTCAAATCAGAGTTAAAAAAACCACAGCCATCCAAGGACTATCATTGTAACATGGCTTATACTACAAGGTTTACAGATGATACTTCAAATTAAATTGACTATGATGGGAAAACACATCCGGTTCAAGGACCGTTGCATACCCTAGTGTTAAATCAAAGAAAAATGTCAGCAGCAATTAAATCATGAGCCAACTCTTTATCAATCAAACTTTTACCCAGAAGATAATCATGATTATATTTTTGATTTAAGAAAACGCAAATTCTAAAAACACATAATGAGTCAGCATGTGTATAACATATTATGCACACTAGGGGTGAGCATTTTCAGTTCGGTCCGGTTTTCACCTTAAAAAATAACCGAACCAATTTTTTTTTACAAAAAAAAACGAAACCGAAACCGGTTCAAACCAACCAGTTTCGGTTCAGTTTGGTTCAGTTAATTGAAGGGAAAAACCAGAAAAAACCAGTTTCTACTAAGTTAATGTTCTCACAACATCCATGACAGTAGTCGCAACATGTTGTAGCAAACCAGCAACCTCGTAAATAAATCTGGGAAATGAATATATAATAGATCTACAGAAATCAAAAGAAAAGTTACTAGTTGCATTGAGCAATCTGATAAGTCTCAATATTGGTATGACAGCATTAACTTAGTAGAAGTTGCTGTATCACAGGACCAGTTAAGGATAGTGAAGTAATAATCTAGAAGCATGTTGAGATGAATCTCCTAGAACTCATGCATCTAATAGTGAGTGGCTGCATATGTCAGTCTGATTTAAAGAAACTGCAAATTAGAAACTACTTCTGAAATCTAGTACTCAAGAAAACAGGCTTTTAACATGACAAAAGGAAGAAAAAACAATTTTGAAAAGAGAATAGGCAGCATCAAATTTCTCATCCAACTCTTGGAGGAGCAAAGAACTTGAAGGAGCAACTGCTAGCTTTGATTTAGAGACATAAAGGTTGAGAGATGAAGATTTGATCGAGAGATTGAACAAGAGGGATGAGGTCGGAGGGAGCTGGGTTTGCTAGCGTTAGAAGAAGAAACTAAAAGGTAGATGGGTATGGAAAGCTATTTATAGTACCACCGGTTTTTTTATTTCTATTTGAACTGGTTTGGTTCATTTTATTCAGTTTCAGCCTTTAAAAACCGAAACCGGACCGAACCGAATTGTTTTTTTATTGGTTTAATCGGTTTTTTTCACGGTTCGGTTTTTTCTGGTTATCTAGGTTTAATCGGTTTTTTTGCTCACCCCTAATGCACACACCATCTACTTTTAAAATTGATACAGAGGAAGGTGAGCATGGGCACAGAATCAAAATAGAACCCCTTCAGGTAAAATGCCAAAAATAAAGGAGCATTTGGGTCAATTCAAGGAAGTGTCTGAGACCAAAATAAAAAGCAACAGCAGAAAAAACATTAAGAGTGCTGGAAATGAAATTATTTCAAATGAATTTGTGGGCAGTAACTTGACAGAAATTCATATTGACAGATTTATCATTAAAAATGATAGAGAATTTATCTTCAGGAAAAAAAGCCTGACCTCTTCTGACCCCAAGGGTGGCTGTCGTGGTTTTCCCCATACAAGTGTCATTTTATCGAACTGCCATACAGAAGTGGGGAAAAGAATTAATCTCACATCCAAAAATAAGAACAATATTTATATATTGATCAACACAGGAAAAAAATCCACAAAACACAGTTTAAATCATCCCAAGAAAATCTTTATCATCTTCAATTTCTTAATAGAAACGCTAAATCAAGTAGTTAGCAATTACAGTGCTTTTCTTCTGTGGCATTTAATATCCTAAAGGAAGCACTGAAATCACATGGCAGGAAAAGTTACACACCATTAAGTACATGGAGATCTACAATCTAACTTTTTTAAAGCAAGTGAAGAAAATGAAAAGAACAAGCATGCATAAGGGCACACTCAGTTCTTGTTTTGATCCTTGAGTAGGATCAAGATATGAAATCTGAGATGCTACCGTGTCAAACCCCTCAAATGTAAGACTCGCTTATGTTTAGGGCTTCTACTTTAACAACCAACAGATGCGAAGTTGATGTATTTTAATGTAACAATTCTCAGATTTAATTCAACTAGCAGCAATCACCTGGATATGACTAAATTTTCTGATCTACGATCAAAAGACAGCAGAATTGCTCCAGTCATGAGCTTTTTTTATTAACTAGAAATTCATGTTTTTCTTAAAAGTATTTGGGTGGGTGACTAGGATTAGAAGTTCTGTTTAAGGGTTCAATCTAAGGCTGGGGTTAGAGATCTTATTCTAGTATAAATAAGCCGTAAGACAAAATTACTGCCATCATATTATTCCTTTCATCAATGAATTTCAGAAACTTGATGTTTTTCTTAAACACTATAATAAAATACCTAGTTCTAAATTCTTTCTCACTTATGTCGGCTTATGTCTGCTGATCTGTTGCTGTGTTTCCCTCTTAACTACATCAGGGAAGATGTTCTATCATAATAATTCCCAAAATCAAGTCATATACTGACACAATGCACCCAAATAAAAAATAAAATGGGGACTTAAGACTTTGCAAAGCAATGGAAGCAGCATCAATATCGTAATGCTTGGAAAACCAATTTTCCCACTCTTCCAACCCCGCCTTGTGTATATTCCAATATTTTTCATGACCAGCACCTTACATCTCTACTATGGATCCATAACCCCCAACTACCACATTCTTATTCCAACTTCATGTAAGAACAATCAAGAAGGATGGCATGTCACATGAATAATACAGTGCCGGTACGTTAAAGAACATATTGTTTTGAGTCGATGTGATTCGTATTGAGCTCAGTTGCTGTAATTTGTATTGAGCTCAGTCAATGTGCTTTTTTTGTAGATGAGTCATAAAGGAGAAATGGAAAAAAGAAGAGACTTTTCCAGATATTATGGGTAGAATACCATCTCCCATTGATATATTTTGTGAGCTGATAATCACTACGGGAGAGCAGAGAAATGAACTAGACACTAAATTAAACCATAAAGGCTCCTTCTATACCTCCTTAGAATTGATTAGCTCAAAAGTTCCCACATTTGTGTCAGCCTCCTCACCATGATCATGTTTCCTACATATGATTGTCTGTTTAAAAAGAATGGAGGTCTGCATCAGACGACACTGGAATAGAAGTTCAAATTTTCCCAGCCAAAATAACTCGAAGCCTGAATTGAACCAGGAGGATAAAGCTCTCGATCTTTAAATATGATACTTCCACTGACAAAACACTACTAGCCGGTAAGTGATATGGTGAGAATTTGGCACAATCAAACTTATCCCAGTAAAAAGTTCACAAAAGGTGTCTGGCTCCCAAGAAAATCTTATGTTTACCACATTCAAGATAGCTTCTTTGATAGATTTTATAACTAATTAAATACATGAAAAATACCACCCATTTCCAACAAGTCCCCATGGATAAAACACTAGCCTACTGAAAATGATTAAGCTAGCCCCAATAGCTTGACTGGTAAATGGCGGATTCAAATCATTATTCATGCTATTACTAAAAACTTAATGGTAAGCCTGCAGGTCTAAACTAGTCTTTGTGAACTTCCAATGCATCGGGCACTACACCAGTCAGTCACGCCCTTCTTTTTTAAAATACAATATATTATTGAGAGAAAGAATCGGTTGCACCATTCCATTTGCTAGTTAACACAATCAGCATGGCTTATAAAAAATTTCCTCAACACAAAAAGAGGATGAAAGAAACAGAAAAAAACAAAACAAGAACAGAAAATCGATACATTAAATTCAAAAGTTGCAAGTAAATTCTGCATGGTTAGATTCACACAAAAGTGAAAAAAACAAAATGTTCAGCAACATACACTGTCAAAAAACCTATATGCAAAAGCCCAACAATGGCATAACTAAACTGCAAGTTAGATATAGAGTACCAAATGGCAAATATCTATGCCAATCCCAGTTTCAAATGCATTTGCAAACCTAATGATGATGTGCACATTAAGGGTTATGTTCAAATGAGAAGTGAATATATTATGAAGTGTACATCCAATGTGTTAAAAATATATTAGCTTTTAGAAGCAGGACACAGCAAAACCAAAAATTTAATTAAACTCCAGAGGGTCCCAAAAAACTAATAGATTTGAAATAGAAAATGGTTACCTCCAGAGGATCTGAGGGAACAGGACCTTCCTCGAGAGCTATCTCTGCATCCATGGATGGCTTATGGGGGACATCAGTGAGAGAGTAGCTAGAACTTTTCCTTTCTACAGCACCATAGCCATTGCTATTACTTTCTCGAAATAGTTGTGAACTTGTGTCCCGAGCAAATTTGGTCACAAGAGAGAATTTTTCCAATACATGGATCGTAAGATCTCGAGCAGGATCATGACTCTTATGCTTCTGCCTCCCAGGATTTTGAGAAGGCCTAGGAATTTCATCACGGATAGAGTCACCGATCCTCTCTTGGAGTTCACAAGATGAAGATTCACCACCATCTGAAACGGATGCAGATGGTCCACTTGCAATATAAACAGGCAACTCTAAAGAGGACAAGGTTTTCTGCAAAACCCAGTTAAAACCCATTAAAAGAAAGAAAGAAGACAAAGACAAAGTGAAATGTAAGAACATGGCAACCAAACATATCAGGATCTAGATCAATTCAAGGGATAGGCCTGGAAACATATCAGAAATGACCGAGATTGGACAACCTAGAAGAAAGCAATGCCTAATGCAAACCAACATCTAAAAGCAATATTTGCAATTGAAAGTGACTGATTACCAGTTATCTAAAAAGAGAGAGAATAGAGAACCGTTCATGCACACCTGCAGGGGATTTTGAAAATCATTCACCAGAAATACATTTGCATCTTCCAATGATCTGTAAATGTGATGTACAGCAACAAGATTATAGAAATAGCATCTCTAATGATAAATAAGATCCAGATATATGTAAGAGCAAACAAGTTTAAGGACGTCGTCATATACAAATTAATCTTATAACTGAAAAATATCCTGAAATGCACAACCAAAAGACGTGACGACGATTAAAATCGTGGGGCCTTTCTGGGAGAAGGCACTTCTGCTCTACTCTTCTTCTTTTTTTTCACTTAATTCTTTTGAAGGATGTCTCAGTCTCTAAGGTGTAACTAGGTTCCCTTCCACCATAAAAAATAATAATAAAAAAAAAACGAGCACTTAATCTAAAAGAATGCATTAAACCTGACTTAACAGCACAGTTCATATAAAGTGTCATGCTCGATGCCACGCTCATGCCAAACAACATTCTTCTGTTATTTAAGTTGAAAGGGAAAAAAAAAAGAGCAAAGGGGCAACAAAGAAGCATATAGAAAGTATGTAGAGGACTGAACAAGTACAAAAGAAAACGTGCAACAATGAGAGGAAAAATTGCAAGAAACCCAGCTCCCAAAAGAAACGAGTACTTATAAGACCCCAGAAGAAAGAGAAAAAACCAGCAAACCAAAGAAATCCCTAAGATTGTGACCAAAACAGTTCTTTTACATCAACCTTTGTACTAAAAGTTTTAAACCCTCAAAAGTATAATCATTTCTCTCATATCAGAAACTCTACGCAAGACATGACAGGACAAACTTCATGCTGCTACCCCTTCCCTATGCTTTTTAAACTTACCTTTCCAAACAACAATGTTTGCAGAACGAAGCAACAAGTCACCGATAAACTGATTATTTTCTTTTCTTTCTCTCTCTTTTTTTCCTGTCATAAACAGGCTTAAAAGAAAGAGAACCGATAACCCCACCATCCAACCCATTTCTACAAGGAGAAACGATTCCATGAGGCCAAAATTCCATTTGGCCATAGCCCAAGTAAGGCCAGGCTTAGTCCTTGTATCTTACCAAGCAAGGTCTTCACTTAATCCTTGTCAAATTTCGAGAATAACCTTACAGCCTTTCTTACCACAAAGCACAAAGAGATTAGGAAACAAGGCACCAAGGATAAAAAAATGAAATCAGTGGTCAATTCTAAATGTAAAATGTTCCCCATGTGAAGCATAAATAAATGTAACTTCAATATATTAGAGATGCTCTTATAATATCTAAATATGCATCTTTATAATGTAGGTATTTATAGATAGACAGGAAGAGGTAGAGGAAGAGAATCTCAAAATAAAAGGAGTTGCAGACTAAATCAGTAGCCAACCTCACAATAAAAACATGTTGCTTTATTGTAGCAAGGAACTCTTTGACTCCTCCATTGTAGAAGTAAAGTTGAGGAAATGCGAGTCCTGCAAAACACCTCCATTTTAAAAATGAGGAGAAATAAAACCAGGTATCGATGGATTCAATTTTAAACCCCAAAACTCATAATCATCAACATAGAACACAAATACACCAACCAAACAACAGTGACTAGAAGTAGAAATAATCACCTCGAAATAAAATTAAACAAGATGAATAAAAATAATAGCTCATAAATAGATACAAATATTATCATACCTTGATAAAGTAAAAATGTAAATAAAATAAAGCTATTCTCCTCAATACAAATGTCACAAAAAAAAAAAGAGGCCACACAATAAAGATTGCCATTACAAAGTACCAAATTCTTCATAATCTCATTTCACTCATCTTCATTAATGCCTCCCAGTAATTTCATAACAACATCAATCCGTAACAAAGTGAGAAATCCATGAAAAAATATGATGCTTGGGATCTGACATATATCGTACATCAATGCTACAAAAGTTCTATCAACTAAAACATTAGCCATTTCTTAGACTAAAATTATTCAAGCATTTAATGATCTTTATTCACTTGTTAAAAGCAGCTTCGGGCATTTAAAAACTCTAAATCCACTATCACTTAATAATACAGCCTCCATGAAAGGAAAAAATATATATACCTGATGACAAAACAACAATTATGTACTGCCACCCAAGGGTAGGAGTACGTCGACGAATAGACCGCACATCCGTAAAAGGCACAGCCCTTATGGTGTAAAGATTTCTATCTACAAAAACAAAACCACACCAACAATTTCACCGACCATATCACATTCACTCCAGTATATTATAACACTCTTAATTCAACAAATTAACAGTTCAGAAACACAACCTCTCTCCGACAGCCTCGCATTCGTACTCTGCCCTTTGTACGGAATCCACGTCTACCATAACCACAAAAATATCCACGTTTTAGCATAAATTCGCTAGACAATTACATTAAAACACAGAGAAGAGAAAAAGATGATTAATAAACTGATTTAAAGAAAAGGAAGAGAACCTAATTTATA
This sequence comes from Populus nigra, assembly GCF_951802175.1. NCBI lineage: Eukaryota > Viridiplantae > Streptophyta > Magnoliopsida > Malpighiales > Salicaceae > Populus > Populus nigra. The sequence goes on from NC_084854.1 coordinate 22,156,376, forward strand.
TACCATAAAAAGAGAAGAGCCTTGCTTGATGAGCTTCAACCGACCACTAATTCTCTCAGACGCATACTGAGTGGGATGAATCGTCACGTTATCTTTCAAATACACAATTTCTGCTCCTTCCGGTAAGCTCGACGAAGTGCTCCTTCCGCTATCGCTCCTCGTTATCATCATACTCGCCGATCCCTAAATCAAAATAACATAAGAAAAACCTAAATATTAAATGAAAGAATTTTTGTGAATTGAATTGAATTTAGTGGAAATGTGAGTGATTTATTGATACCGTACCTGTTGAAGAGAGGCAGCGTAATCAGCGTCGTCTGATAAATCGTGAAGCTCTGGTTCTTGCATGGTTGCTATTGGTTAGGGATTTGAGAGAGAGGGGTAAGGGGGATTTTTTATTTTTATTTTTTGCTTAGGGAGGAAGGAATATAAGATTTGGAGGGAGAGAGTGGTACTTTCGCGAGAGAGAGTGTTCTATTGCATTGAATTGGGAGAAGGAAATGTGGGCCCGTAAACAGACTGGGCTGATGATGAAAAATGATAAAAAAATAATTGAGGAATAAAAAAATTACTCGGTTTCACACTTTCATTAATTTTTATTTGAGAAAAAAATCCACGGAGTTTAAAGAGAGATTGTTTGGTATTTTCCATGTAATGTTCATTCTCTAAGATCCTTTTTGATAAGCTAATAAGGTTGATGGTGTCTAGAAAATCTAAGTAATTTATAAATAAAATTTATATGTTGGATAATTAATTAATATTTTAGTTTTAGTAAAAAAAAAATTTAACCAAAATAGTTAGCACCAGGTGCCAGGAATGTCAAGGTGATCAGTGGTTGATACCTATAAAAAGTTTTCTTTAGTGTATTTAAGGATTTTTTAATGCTTAAATAAATATGTTTTTTTGTATAGAAAAGGCCATGATATTCTACTGAGAGAATGAAAATAAAATATGCAATAAGAATGGAGATTGTGAGCTTTCTTCGTCGAAGGATTTATAGGGTCTTTATATCTTATGAGTCTTATTCTTTTATAGAAAGGAGGGGTTGCAATGTCATCTGCCTTGATGGGATTAACTAGAGAAAATTTTCCTGACACCTACATTAAAAATATATCAATATCTTTTACACGTCATTAATGAAGGATAAGTAAATGGTCTTTTTGAAGACTTTTATACACCTAGAGGTATAGAGAGAAGAATACCATTGACCTTAACATTTTATGTTAAAGGTTATAAGACAAAACAAACAGAGTTTTATGGTCTAATTTGGGGCCTAAAAAGATCATTAGTTTTACATTCATCTGGGCTTGACGAGATGCTGAGCCTAGGGATGTCAAGTCTGACAGCCTATTGAACCTACATGTACATGGGTTCAACACGTAGCTGAGCCCAAAAATGTTGGGTCTTACAACTCATTGGACCCACATGTACATGGGCTCAGCGTATAGTTGGACATAGGGATGTTGGGTCTGGCAACTTGCTAGACCCATGTGTACCTGGACTTAGCACGTAACTGATCTCATGAATATTGGGTATGGCAGCTTGTTGGACTCACGTGTATCTCGGCTTAGCGCGTAGCTAGGTCTGGGGTGTTAAATTTAACAACTCGTCAAACCTACATGTAATTGGGCTCAACGCATAGTTGAGCCTAGAGATGTTGGGGCTGACAAACCCACACGTACATTAGCTTAACACGTAGTTAAGTTTAGAGATGTTGGGTCATCACCCTGCCTTTGGTCCTTTTTTAAAACATGGATTTTAGGGGGAAAATAACATGTATAAAACACGTTGATCTATTAGTGGCCCCTTAAATCTTTGGGTATTTAATACGCAATGATTTTTAAATGTTATCAATTTTAATGAAAATCTTTTTACTTGAGAGACTTTTTACCTTTCCCATAAGATTTGTTTTTGTAGAACTATTGGGATTTTTTTATGGCCATGTGTCTCGTCTTTATTTGAAGGAAATGAATAGATGGCCTATCTTTTTAAAAAAGGGTTTTCCTTGGAAAATAAAATGACGGTGTGCATTCAATGTAGTAATTGAATAGACTTTTAAGGATATAAAATGATATGAAAGGTTGTTTATCCAATGGTGAGGGAGAAAAAATTTTATTTTTTATAACCCTAGTCGTTCTTACCTCTATCTTTTTTTTTACTTTCACTCTCTGTAATTTATGAAAAGCTTTGCCGAAAAAGCCTGAGCCACCTTTGTTTTAATCTGGGAAGAAACTGTTATTCTAGGTATTTTCCATCAAAGACTTCTTTTTTTTTCTTTGCTCTAAACAGAAATGGTCCCAAAAGAAGTTAGATTTGTCCCTAGAAACAGGGACATTGTTGCTTTCAAAGAGGAATTCAGTTTTCAACTTGAGACTAGGGGGAAAAGTAGGGGATAAGGATCCATCAAACTGGGCCTTAGAGTTAGAAAGGGTAGAACCCCAACATCCATATCTAGTAAGGGGAGAGTTGTTCTCCCCACAGGAACTTTTTCCTCGATGCTATTAGAGAACCTCATGGGAGAGAAAGGCTACTTCAGGCCCCCATGGATAATACCCTTAGCATTATCGGGGTGGAGGACATAAATTTTATTAATGGTCAGCATGCATAAGAGTACATAACTTACATACCTGCCGAGATTAAGCATATCAGTCAACCGAGTTTGGGTTCTGCCTAAGGTCATTTTGAAATTGCAGCCCCCTTTTGTATGTATGTGTTGGGGTATATCTTCTCTCTTTAAGGATTTGTGAGGGAAGTTTTTAGATATTTCTAATTAAATCCAGGTCAACTGCATCCTAACATGTGGATAATCTTATTCGTCTTCGATAAGTTTTTTAGACTCATTGGAATCGAGCCCATAGTTAATATTATTAAGATATGTTACCATCTAGTCGCTAGTACTAATGGTGACAATGACATGCATTAGTTTTTTTTACCTTCACCATTAGACCCATATAAGCTATGAAGGGAACCATACAAAGAAAACTTGCTCATGTCAAAAAATAAATGGGAAGGTGATTGATAATAAGGTATAATAGGTCAATCATCTTCATAGATAGGATACAACATATATAGAGTTGTTCCTACTATTTGAGAGCGTCTCCCCCTGTAGTTAACAGTAAACCTCATTTGAGTTCGAATGAGGAGAAAACATGAGTTGTATTGGCATTAATCTCAACTGAGTACGAAGTCAATAGGATGGCCAGAGGGCTCTATCAGGCCTTGCTACAAAGTATGCAGCTTCATTTCCTTTTATTTTTGTTACACCTAAGTTCACTGCTAACTCTGTTTTTGTGCAAAACTAACAGTTGAAAGAGAAGAAGACACTTCAGTAAAGTTTGCAAATAAGAGTTCACAGAGAGGGTTTTTATCTCTTAACTTGAGTGAAAGTGAGACCAAAGAAGAGATAGAAAGCAACCCTATCATAGCAGATGAACTCCCTATCCTTGAGGACACAATGATGAAAACCAAAACTCTTATAGAAATAAAAGCTAGGGGTAGTTATACTCCCCTACTCAGGGGTCAAACAAATCTAACCCCCCCATCTTGAAGTGATTGTGGATGTTGTTGCTTGCTTTAAAAGAAATATGGTCTTTACCTCTATGATAATTGATGTTTAAGCTTCGACTATAGAGGTTCATGTAGTGCATTCCTCCTACCTTAACTTCTAACTTTATTTGGAGAGGTTACAACAATTGAGCCCTCTACTTATGTTGTTCTTAAAGAGACTGATTTTAAGGATGTTTTTGTTGACCTCACTTTTAAATGAGATCCTTTCAGTTTCCCCCATATTAACTAGTGAGGAGAGATAACTCATGGAGATTGTTGTTAATGGAAGGTTAGGCTTTGAGAAGACCGGCCTTGAGGTAGTGATACTGTTGGAGAGGATCCTCTCCATTCTATTAGGCATCTCAATGATGTCTAAAGAGTGTTATAACCTTCATTTGTCCTTAATTAGACAAATAACATTTAATGTAAGGAACTTTCTTGTTTTTCTTTTTTGTTTGGTTTTATGACTATTATTCATAACACTTGTTTTTGGAAGACATTTATAATAGACATCAATTCTAAAAGGCATTGGATGTTCGAGAGGAACCGCATAAAAGAGGTCATTACCAAACATAGAGCAAACCAGACTACCTTCTAACAACTAAAGGAAGAGAAAACTATTGTGAAGGCCAAACTGAGGAACCTCAATGTGGCTTATTCATCACAAAAGGAATAGATATAAGGCGTTATTCTTCAGTTAGGCTTTACTAATAAACTGCTTTAGGACATTTATAACCAAGTGGATATCTTGAAACAAGAGATCCTTAAGGTGAAGGCCACCTAAGATGGTTTGAAGGCCGAGCTTCTTACTGCCAGGGAAAAAGCCCAAAGTTCTTGGGGATAGCTGAAGGCTTTGAGAAACTCTTTTAAGGAGTTCCAGGAATTTTTCGGAGGGTATGCATCTTTGTCCGAGACGGTTGAGGATAAGATCTTTCTTGTCATATCCACCCTATATTTCTTCAACCAATTAATGGAAATACAGGTGGACTTCAGTGTTACTTGCCATTCAGTCCTGGTGCTTGATTTTACATATGTGTTCCTTATTGGAGTTGCTACTCCCTAACATAGAAAATATCTAGTTGAGGATCCTAAGCTAGATAGTTAAGCCTCCATTCTTCATATCCTTTCCCGTAGACAACCCTGGTCTTGTAGGGTTTATCCATGTAATATTTTTCATTATGAAATTGGTTTTTACTTTTCATTTCTATATTGACTTGTGCAATCTATGTGGGTCTAACACCCCTGGTAAAAAAAAGATCTAAAGCCCTGATAAAAAGTTTTGAAATTTTAAATGGGTCATACACCCATACTTAGAAAAATATTAAGGGAACTCTCTATGCAATTTGTATTGGTCTTACACCCATAGTAAACATTATATGCAGGGTCTAAAAACCCTTAGGAAATTGTTAAAAAACTTGTATTGATCTAATACTAATACTTCAAAAAATATTTATCAAATCTTGATAGGAATCAAGTTTTGAATTTTGCCTAACCTCAATAGGATTTATCCCTTGCTTAGAACCAAGAAGAAATATGGGTTGCAAACATATTTTTATATTCCTTTAGGCTACGTTGTATATGAGTTTGGAGTTGCCATAAGCTAAGTATCTTGCATTGCTTTTAATTGTTAAATGTGGAAATGGAGTCTCATTTATGAATTATTTTCCAACTTTCTATAAGTATTCGTTGAAATATAGTTGTTAAAATATAGTTATTGAGAACATATTGTTAATATAGCCATTGAGTATATGTTTATTAAATATAATCAATTTATTATTTGAATTTTAATCGATTTAAATAATAATAATAATAAAATATACATAACTCTCTATTAAAAAAAATGAATGTGATAATAATTTTTAAAAAACTAGTTAAAATACTCTTTTTTATATAAAAATATTTTAGCTAAAATTTAGCTAGAAAACAAGTAAGAAGATGAGCGTGATATTTGACAAATTTATCTTAATACATAGTAAAATTTATATAAAAAAGAAAACAATTGTCTGATAATATTTGACAAAAAGACGGAAAACAATTTATGAGTGTGTGTCTATGTCTATATATCAATTTTAGTTTTCCATGCGACAAAGACGTCATCCTCATCCTCATTTGCATAGACTTGAGAGGAAAACTTGTCTTTATTATATCATCTTAACGGATGATTTTTGCCAAATCTTGTGAAGAGTATACTAGTTAGGTACCGTGTTATCTCGCAGATTAATTTTTTTTAGCATAAAAATTAAAAAATATTATTTTTATCTGTAAAGCTAGATTCAAGAATTCTAGTCTAGTTACAATATTTTATCTAAAAATAATATTTATAACATTAATTATAATACTAATAGTAATATTTATAATATAAATAATAATATTTATAATATTAATAATAATACTAAACTTGTGATTCAAGTTTTTATAATTTTTTATCTTTTAAAATTAAATTTATAGTTTTTTTATAATAATAATTTTTAAATTTTTTTTATTAATAATAATAGTAATAATAGTAATAGTAATAGTAATAATTATTATTATTATAAACTTGAATCTGGATTAGTTTTCCATGCGAAAAAGACGTCATCCTCGTCCTCATCCTCATCTGCCAAATCTTGTGAAGAGTATATTAACGGATGATTTTTGCCAAATCTTGTGAAGAGTATATTAGTTTGATTTTTGTCTTATGCTGCGGGATACAACAATTTTTTCTCAATGCAGAAAGAGGTATACGGGCATTATTAATGGATTTTTTTATTATCAAGATAAAATCTAAATAAAAACTATAAATTTTATATACGTGTTCAATAAAATAAATAAAAAGTTATTATATGTCAATAAACAAAAACAAATTTATTTACTGTAATAGACAATCGAGTTGTAAAGTTAAGATACAAATATTATTTATTAAAAAAAAGGATATGAATTTTTTTTTCAGTTTGAAATTAAGTTTTTATGGTTTTAATTAGTTTGAATCAATAAAATTAAATTTTATTTTATCAAATTAAGAATTAATTCAATATCAAAACTTATTCTTAATATTGCGAGAGCCCTCCTATAAAACCAATTGAAACAAAACATTAAATTCAATCCCAAATCAACTTAGGAGATGTTTGATAGTGTTGTAGCGGTTGCTTTTTAAAGTGTTTTTTCACTCGAAAATGCAACAAAATAATTTTTTTTTTATTTTTTTAAATTATTTTTGACATCAACACATCAAAACAATTTAAAAATAAAAAAAATCATAAAACGCGGGTTGCACCACAACCCCAAGTAACCCCAAACAACCCCATATGAAAGGGTTAAATTGAAAAAAATAAAAAAAATCAAGTGATAAAAAAATTAAAGAAAAAAAAAACATTATGGTGGATTATATCCTTCTCCTATGATATTTTTTTCATTTATCCTGTGTTACCTTGCATATTTATAATTTCAGATATCATTTTATTGTTTACTAGTAATTAATTTTGAGAAAATAAACTACAATTATTAAGTGAGAACAAAAATAATTCAATTAAAAAAAATATGAAAGAAAAAAATTCAAAGTGATTCGTTGTTCATAGGTTTCCATCCCCATTTTCTTTATGTTTTTTTATAATAATTTGGTAATCTCTAACTATAAAAACCACTCAAGATAAAGGTTGTCAATTCTATTTTGGTAGGTGTTTTGTTTTTTCAATTGAAATAGAATGTTTCAGTTTCGAAGTGTTTCAGGGGTTATATATATATATATATATATATATATATATATATATATATATTCAACAAACATAATTCAAATTCAAGATAAATTAATTATAAATTATGCAATACAAACACAATGCCAAACAAATATAATTTTAAATTTTAAAATATTTCTAAATAGTCAAAATTAAATAGATCTTTAACTTAAAGTAATTCAACTTAAATAAAATATTAAAAGATTATGAAAGTAAAATGTTTTAACACAAATATTTTAAATATAAAGTTAGGTTAATGTTATCAAGGCTAATGAAATCTAAAGCATCCCTTATTTTGCTCAAATTCCTACAAAGTATAAACATGAAAAAAACAACATGAATATAAACCATATATATTAGTGATAAATTTAATTTTATAAAATTAATATCATTGTTAATGAAAATAGTAATAATAATTTTCAATATTATTATTAATATCATTGTTATTGAAAATAGTAATGAAAAAGAGCTTTTCATACTTGAATGATTTAATTAATTAAATTGAACAATGTTCAATTTGATTCAATGGCTTTTCAAGAGCAGAACGGAACATATGGAATGGAACTAGAACGTTCCGGCTGAAATTTAGCCGAAAAATCCGGAACGGATCAAGATTTAAAATGAGATGAAAATTATTCCGTTTTGTTTTGTTTTTTGAATTGGTATGAAATATTTCGGCCATTTTAGGAGAAACGAAATATAATTGACAACCTTGCTGAAGACAAATTGCTACGGAAAAAAAGCTTGATTTGAATATAGAAGATGCAAGTGATTACTGTATTGTTAAATTTTTTTTATTGTATTTTATTTTGTTAGAAAAATACAAGATAATTTTTAAGGTATTCAAGAATATAATAATAGTTGTTTTTTAAAGTATTTTTTATTTAAAAATATATTAAAATGATATTTTTTTATTTTTTAAAAATTATTTTAAATATTAGTACATTAAAATAATTTTAAAATATATTAAAAATTAATTTTAAATAAAAAATCAAATTCTACCCGAACTTAATTTAAAACACAGTAACAAAAAGAACTTTGAACCTTGATGGTTAAGCTGCCGACGGCATCTAGATTGGCCCCATGTCAGGTCCATCTAAACAGTGAGCAACTAGCCTAGTTGCGTGTTGTGTGTCTATTGGGCCATGGGTGGACCATTTCCAAGTTCCGGTACCTTTTAATCCTCTACAGGTTAGACCAACACTGGAACTTTCGAGACTTCCAAGTTGTGACTTACGGTTGAATATTTGAATGGTGGTTGTAATGATTTGAAACCTTTGAGTTGTTGGTTTATGGTGATTTGAAGATTTTTATGTTTTGATTTTATTATTTGTAATTTATTATTTTATAATTTTTTTTTATTAACAAGGATATTCAAGTTAGCTTGCACGTAACTTGATTAATTTCACAGGTTTTGAAGTTAACGACTATATAAGCTTTTAGTGGCCCTGAGATTTGTAAGACTCGAATTAATGACTTATAAGGAATAAATTTAGGACTTAACCAGTAAACTATACACTCATGATTTTTTATATCTTAATTTTGACCATATTGCTTGATGTCTTAATTTCAATCATAGAAAGATTGAATAATTTGAATGAAGGCGTTTAGTTTTTCTTGTTAAAAAAAATAAAATTATACATGTAATATGATATGTAAGAAAATCTATTATGAATCCGAGGGGGTGATGTAGGCATTTGACATATCTAGTTTCGTAATATCTATTTATTTATGCTAGGAATGTATAATAAATTGATAATTTGGGATAATTATATTATAATTTACTTATTTTTTTCATGATTTTTTTTTAAAAATTATAATTCACATTTATAATTTTATAACATTTTATATCCACACCCTCACACACAAAACAAATCAACAAAAAAATTAAATTATTTATATAATTTTCATTATATTTCATTTAATAACTAAATAGTTTTTATATTAAAAATTACAAAATTACCATCACTTTATATATATATATATATATATATATATATATATATATATATATATATATATATATATATATAAAGAGCATAGTCACCAATCTTGCTATTTTTTCCACCCTTTTTACCTGTTTATTTTTGTGTTTTAAAAGTGTTTTTGTAAAAAATTAAAAAAATTTATTTTTTTCTTTGTTTTAAATTAATATTTTTTGGTGTTTTTAAATCATTTTGATGCGTTATTGTCAAAAATAATTTTTCAAAAAAAAATATTATTTTGATATATTTTTTAATAAAAAACACTGTGAAAAATAATCACAATTATACTCCCAAACACGATCACAAAGAGATTTCATATAATTTATTTATAAGATTTTCATAGTCAGAAAAGCCCACAACCCAAAAATTAACAATCAACATCTTCATTTACCATCATTAATAATAGAATAAAAAACCACCATAGTTGCTTTTCACCCAACTTGTAGGCATTCACATCTTGGAGTTGCATCTCAGTTCTAAATCTTCAGTCCAAAAGAAGAAGAAAAAATAGATGGCGGGGAGGCAAAAGATTATAGATCTTCTTCTTTATTCCATATCTAGGTGTTAAATCAATTAAAAAATAAAATTCCAGCCCATTCTAGATTTGAGCATCGACCCATCTAAAACAGTAAAAGCGGAAGCTCACAACCCGCTTTAGGATTTTGTTCTAGAAAAAGAAATTGAAAGATAAACTGTTGCAAATAACAGAATCCATGTTAAAACTCTTTCTTCAAAGAATCCACAGCAGAACTTATTTTTATTTGAAGGACAGAAACTTACACGGCTCATTTCTCTAATGATAGGTCTGCATTAGAATCAGGATCATAACTGTAGATTTTACGTTCTGATAGTCTTACAACCTGCACCATAATATTATCACAGCATTGCCTCTTATTGCAATTTGAGATGCTCTGCTTGAGAAATATGATCATGCGGATTTGGGTTTTTAATTGAGTTTTTTTTTACTGTTTTAAAAAAACATGATTAGTTGTTTTTTTCACTCGTAAATTGAATCGAGAAGAACAAGTTTGGGTTTAAATGATTAAACAAATCGATTAAAAACACTAGATAAGGTGTTGATTTGGGTTCCTCTTTGTGTTTGTCTTGAGAAGGGATAAATTGCATCTCAAGAAAAACTTTTTTTCAAGTAATATGTTATTTGTTCTGTTTGTGTTGTGGTATATACGAGAATATATTTATTTTTTTATTTAAATTTAAAAATTATATTAACTTGGAATATATATTATAATTTCTAAAATAAAAGATAAAAAATGAAAAAATAACTAAATTCTAGATACTCAATATAATTATCCTTGTTCTACACTGTAAGCATATATGTTTCTCAAAACTAACAAAATCGCTTTGACAAGTGAATTTTTTTATGCATAAAACAAGTTAAATATGCAACTAAACTTAACAATCCTGGTTAGGCATTAATCTTCTATTATTATAGGAAGCATTGAATTTCATTCGAATTTTTTAAAGGTGCCATAGAGCTCAAATAATATAATTTTTATGTGCTGTTTAGGGATAATAATAGAGATTAAACTTCTAAATGGAGTAAGAAATAACCAAGTATGGGAAAATCTTATATATAATGCAAAGAGAGCAGGTACGTGCAGTTATTTTTTGAATTAACTTTGAAAAAAAGATAGATAAATAACGAAAGAGAAAATTAAATTTGAAACTTACTAAAAATAATAATAAGAATATTCTTATTTAAGCTAAAAAATATATTTTTTATTTGTCTTTTTCTTGTATCTATCTTCTCCTTTTTTTTTTTTAGTTCTCTAAGCACTTTAAAATTTATTGAACTGGCTTATAAATAAATATCACTCTTATTTTATTTTTATTTTTTATTAACTGTGGGTATCCGGGTCAGTTTACACATACCTCGATTAATCCTCTGAAACTCTGAAGTTAACGATCATATAAACCTCTAGTAACCCTGAGATTTGTGATACTCGAACTAGTGATTTCTAAGAGCAAACCCAGAGTCTAACCAATTAAGCTACACCCCTTTAATTATATCACTTCTATTTTATTCTTTAACTTTCTGTACATTCTATATTTTAAATTTGTTAATGTTGACAGGTAATTTGCCAAATAAAGAATTCATCTATTATAGAATCCCATGCTAAATTTCATTTTTTTAATTATATTTTGAGGAATAACTTTTCCTTTTACTGTTAAAAGGTGTTGCCTCATTTTGATTCATAATTTAATAGATTCATGTTCGATAAAATATGTTCTAAATTATATATACAAAAGTAAATATTTAAAACCTCTTATATTATTATCTCTTACATAAGGCTTTATTTCTCAAATTTAAATCATTCAACTCAAATTAAACATATGACTCAATATACACTAAAAAAAAACTTAATTGTTTTTATTATTATTATCTCATCAAAATTTCTCATGAAAATTGTAATTGTTATGTGAAGTTTTTTTATGATTCTAGTAATGACACTGCCCATAAAAAATATAATTAAAAGCTAGTTCATTTTATTTAACTCTTCATAAAAAAAATATTGTTTATGAATGATGAAATTTTAGGACTATGAAGAGTAGGAACTCCAGTTCCCCCAAGTCTTCCACAACTTTTTCAACAAATGTGAGTGCTCAACAATTTTGTTATAGTCATATAAGAACAATTTCACACTTTTCTATTCCATCAATAGGAAAGTCAATATATAATTTCATTATAAGAAATAGGTGCACAAAAACAATTTAGTTCCATGAAAAAAATAAGATAAAACAACTTGCAAAGTAAGCACAATACTCTAACTTTACAAGAAGCCAACACTCCTCAATATAACTTAGCCACAAATGTGATTATCTTTATCAATCTTTTTTTTTAAGTTTCAGTCTCAATCACATACTCCCCATAACAAAAAAAATTAGACATAAAACTACACCGGCTTTTGAACAACATTTATACTACGTGGAAGAATTTTTATTTTGTCACATAGTGTTACACACTCACCTCTTCAATGACTATGTCACTATAAATGTCAACGGACAATTATGATGGTTTTATAGGTCATATGGAGCATATATAAAATGTCAAAAGTGTCCTCAAACTAGTGACAATAAAGAGTGATGCTATGACAAGATTTTTCCTACAACTTTTCATGGATCTACTAAGATATGGTATCACAACCTTGATCCGGGCTCCATCCTAGGTCTTTATGACCTCTACATGAAGCTCATCTCTTTTTTAACACCAATATTCTAGCTAAAAAGAGCATAACTGAGCTCTTTGGTACTACATAATGAAATGATGAAAGTACAAAGACATATCTCCAAGGATTTGACAAGGAAATGTTAAGCGTGAATAATTTACTCGAATTTATTGCCAATAAAGCTCTAATCAGTGAAGTCTATAACTATTTATTAGGGGAACACCTATACTTTCTACATGACCATAAAACTTATCTGTTATCAGAAACTTAGGGTTTCGTTTGTTATCTGACATATATTCCACTACCATATACTAATATACTTATTGTGTGTGTGTGTGTGTGTGTGTGTGTGTGTGTGTTAGTTTTATTCTTCTATCAATATGTATGAGTTACAATTTATAATATCTATAATGTATATTAAATATTATTCCCTCACTGAGTTGATTGAACTCACCCCTTCTTTTTAATATTATTTTCAAGTTCTTCGCTTCTGTTAGTAGGTTGACTTTGTTAAGAGTTCCTGCTTCTTCATCATTTTTTTTATTGGTATGTCCTGTTTGTTTTCGCGAGACTTTCCTTTTTGTTATGATTTGATGCCTTAGAGTATTTCGCTATTACACTCATATTTAAAGTTTGGATTTTATATTGTAATAACTATTATGAATTATTATTTGTTTTTTTATTGATTTTGAAGAATATTTTAAAAGTTTATGAAACGCCGTAAAATTTTATATAATTTATTTTGTGAGAAGTATTTTTTAAGCTTAATATAGATGGAGTGTTCTTATGACACCACTTATATGTTGTCGAGCTCAAAATTCAAGTCATGACAAAGTTTTGGAGGCAAACTAAATTGTCAATTACACTAGGTTTTATGTCTAAAAAAGTAGGACTTATATAATAGGATATTCTTTTTTATATAGGTTATACTCAAGTGAAGTTGTATGAGATTACTAAAAAATGCTTGAGAATTTGATGGTGTAAGTAGGAAGGAGGTGAAATTCTTGGAATTCATTAGAGATTAATTTAAAATTATTATTGAGGTCTTACTTAGTTTAAGTTTTAGATTAAGATATTTTTATATATATACTAGAGTCTTATTATCAAATAGTCATGAGAAAATTTCACTTGAGTGAGAAAGCGTATTTAATTAGCGTGGAAGTGGATTAGGCGCAAGCTTCAATTCCCAGCACTGTTTAGTTCGAGCTTTGCCCGGCCGTTACATGAGTTGCATGTTACTAGTCGGGCCAAATGGTCTGAATACCTTCGTTATCATATAAAAAGTTTATGGAATTTAACTAGAATGTTAGAAGGAGAGGATGATGCAATATAAGATGTCAGCAAGGAGGTTGACTTGACCTTCATTGTTTGCAGGAGGAGGGAGTTGAGGATTTTGTAGCTCAAGAAATCATGCTTAGAGGAGTGAAAGCATGAGTATGCTGACACGATAGAACAAGCCTACAGAATAACTGATCCTGTGGAATGTGATGCCTGATATATACTGACAAGAGCTGTGAAAATGGTTGGATTGAAAATAACATGTTTGCTAATGTCAACTAAGGTCAGTTAATTGGGGCGTGTTTTGCTTCTTGTGTTTTCTAGATGCTATGTTCATGCTTATTCCTCTATTCAATGAAATGCTGGAAGATCATTTCTTTCACAACCAGTGAACAAAAGAACATGTCTAAAAACCCAGCAAAACTCATACCATTTAAGACATTACTTCACACCCTTCCTCTGGCATTGTCACATTTGCTTTACATGCTCCGTATTTAGTAGCATTTTATTGTTTACTCATTTCCGTGTTCAAAATTTTGAGTTAATTCTAACTATTCCGGCCTTTTATCTCTTCTGTTAAAAGCTGGTCACAATGGAACTGTTCGTGCTATAAATGTCCCCATGTACACCACTCTTAGGAGCACTGCTGTGGCTTTCACAATGATTGAGTATCTTTTGACGGGACGGAAACATTCCTTGCGTGTTTTTGGCAGGTATTCAACTCTTTGATGCTGATTTAATAGATGATAAGCTGCTATCCTGTGACAGCGTCCAGAATTTTATATCATTGTAGATCCTGATATAAAGGTGATAGATCAACAGTAAGAGTATATATCGAAATGAAATTAGGAGTCTATAAGGATGAGTGCTGCTAACAAGAAACATTTAGCAGACTATTTATATGCACTTCTGGGAAGTTAAAGATGCCATGTTGAAGATAATTTGAAACTGATTAGGAGTGATTTGATTTATGGCTATGCTGCTGTCTTTGTCGCAAACATTTTTACAGCAATATATCTACCTTCTATTGCTCGAATTGGTAACAAACCTGAAATTAGTGCATAATTCTACTTACTTTGCAGGAATAATATGTGGACCAAGCTTACTTTTTTGGACATCAATTAGAGGAGACCTAGAAAGGATAAGGAACTTCCACTTTCTCTTCATCAGAAAGAAGTGTAAATTTAAAGGTTTGAAAGTGCAGGCTTGATAAATATGTTGGTAAAATATTTAGTTGCGCATGCATGTCCTGTGGGTAATTATGCGTGTTTATTTTTTTTCTTTCTGTGCGTGAATCAACATGATCGTGTATGTTAATTTCATCTTTTGATCATGTTATGCAGCTAGCTAATTCTCCTCTCTTAGCTAGTCTTCACTTAATTTCTTGCATGCCTTCTCTGTGTCATTATGTTTGTTCTTATTGTCTATTGGTGTTAGCAGGAGCAAGACAGAGAGCACCGTAGCTGTGCCCATTCTAGTGGCCAACTTGGCTAAGATTTGCAGCATCCTTACCTCGAGAACTCAAGAAAAACCCCAAGTATCATTAACCATGCCAAAAATGACATGGCATTCCTAAACCTTATGGGCCAATCAAGACTGCAGATGTTCTGAAGTTACTGCACTTGCCTGAACTCCTTACTTCTACCATATCTATAGAAGTTGTTAAACTCACATTATAGCTCCTTCAGAGTTCTCTGCCCAAAATCATGTGGAATCATCGTAACTAAACTTCAATGTCGCTTGTCATTCACCAAAATCAGCAAAAAGGAAAATGTGATTATTAAAGAAATAATTTCTTCCGCTGCATCATACACGTCTTAACAATCAGTTGCTAAAATGTTGGCATCTACCAAATTCAAAGCAATGGACATGATCCATCAGTTATTCATATTTAACAGTCATATCTAAAACTGCTGCACTGAAATGTTTTGCAGGTGGTGATGCTTCTTTCCTGTATCATGGCTTTCCTAATTAATTATTTTGTGCTTATGAATACAGCACTAAATTCAGCATTGACACAGACTATCTGTGGTAATTTGAAGGTATGTAAAATAATCACCTCTTGTTAACCTTGCAGTATTCTAAGACTCGGTGTCCATGAAACCACAGTCAATACTGACATGATTTTGTTGATACAACACTTTCCTTTGTTTGTTTTGTTAAATTTTTATGTAGATAAGACACTGTCCAAACTTGTAATGGAACAATGGCTGCTCCGCCATTCAATATTTTCATTTTACTTGAGCTATTTTCTTCAATTGCTGGGCCTTTCTGTCCTTTGCCCCCAATTTCGGCAGACAAATTCCTTGATGGTTTTCTAGTACAAACAGCATAAAAGAGAATTGATCCCTGGATAACACCCCTCCCTTTCACATGCACATCAACACCAACGAGCAACATCACCCATGTAACTTTGTTGTTTTTGGGCAGGCACTACAATTATTTCACTACACGAATGAGCAACATCAACTGTGTGAGAGAAAAACCATCAGTGATTTTGCTCCAAATGTGTGGGCTATAAGAACTTATTGGGGTCCAAATCCTGGTCACTATCACACTCAATGTGCTACAAACTCTGACGGACATACGCAACATGTTTTATTGCATCCTAGTAAATCTCACTCAGTTGATTAAAAATAATTCCAGTGTTTCAGTTAAGTAATAAGTAGCCAAGACTGTGCTTCTATGGTGGGATTGTTCAGTTGCATGAATGTTTCCTTCCCTCAAGAAAAGGAAGGGTGAGCACTGAGCAATGCTTATGATTCATTATTTGTTATTCAATCTTTTGAAAAGTAAAATGCTAGCTTCTTCTGTCCACTTGTCTAATATTTTGGGAGGTTCTAGGAGGGGAGACTGCTTCTACTTGCATGTGTGGACATAAAAGTTTGATACACGGAGAGTTGTAGTAGAAAGAGAGAAATGTAGCAACTCGAGTTCATGGAGGGATGTGTGTTTCTTGTCTCCACAAGCTGACAAGTGAGTTTGGCCTCATTGCCATACATGATTGAAACATACCCATCATCAATTTTGCAAAAGCTTAAACTTTACTTCAATATTCTTTGCACTTTCATGAATCATGATCCGTATTTAATGCTAAGAATCACTAACCAACCCAATGAAATCCCATATGCAGGTGCTCTTGTAACTCTTCATCATCTCAATTTCAAATTTAAATCCAAGTGTATAGCTATTGAAAGAGAGCTCTTTTGATGTTCAACTAGTATATCCGTACACATACTCATAATTAAGAGTTAAGTAACTTACAAAATATATACTCTAGCCATATACCATAAAGGAAAAAGACATGTACTCTAGATAAAAAATAATAATAATTAACACAAAATCAATCATTATAAAAAAAAAAAAAGTTGAAATAAAGTGGAAAAGTTTAGAAAGGAGGAAGCTTATTAAAGTCGTCCAAATATTCTCTCAGAATAAAGATTATTAAGTTCAATTAAGAAGCATGCTTAACAAAAAGGGCAACATGGCCCATTAAAGCTTGTAGAAAAATCTCAAGTACTTACAGAACATGGGTGTCTCTTTGTCCAATCCCTTTAATCAAGAGTTTCAAGAACCATCAATTTGACCTTGGAATCCACTATTTATCTCATTTGTTGCTCGAATTGTGTATCAAGAGAGCTATTCCATTGCAAAAAAGTCAGTCCTTGTTGAGTGTCTTGAAAGGCACTCCAAAAACACCGACCGCTATTGGACGTCAACCGTTGAAAAATCAATGTCCGGTTATGATTCCGGCCGACAGGTTTCGGAACGTTTTCAGTAGGCACCAAACCAAACAAGCCTTAATTATCCACCTCTTCGTGTGTTACCTGTATGTATTTTGACATGACCTAGCTTTAGCTTTCAAGTTGACATCATTTTCATCACACACGTAAAAAAGTGAGCGTTGGTTATGGCAACGCAAGTATGAGAAAAGAGAATATTAATTAAAAGAAAAGCCAAAGTTGTGGTAACTAGCTTTTGACCTCACGAGTCATCAGTCTAGGTAAAGAGAAACAAGAATAGAAGAGAAATGACCTGGGATCTGGTGAGGAAGCAAGAATATGAGAAGAGAAGGTGTGGGAAGGGTTCAAGGCGTGGGGGAATCTGTGTTTGGGTAGTGGCACGCGAACTTATCGCCCCAAATCATGAGGCTTTAAGCCTCTTTTATTAAAAGAGTCTTTTACACTTCCCAAAATCCCAGGAGAAGGGCCAAGAGTGACCCCTTAAATTAAAGACAAGAGACTTAAAAGAAAGAAAGAAAAGCAAAACCCAAGAAGAGTGTCCCCTCGTGCAGGCCCAAGGCAGGGCTCCTTTAGCGCCGATGTCTCCGGCGTGTGGTGGTGGCTATTTGCTACCACCATAATAAATGTGTTTTGATTTGAAATTAAGAAAAAGAAGATTAAAATCAACCTTTTACGTACCCTTCCAAAGGAAACTTCTTTCTAGTAGACAATCTCTTCGCTGACATTCTGCACTCATGTTTCCAAGATTCTTATCTCTCTTTCTTGCACAAATATGGCTTTGGCTTTGACCACCTTTAGTTTCTACGTACGAAATTCTTTATGGCTACCTGCTTATTTTGAGCACTACTAAGTGTTCATTTTGTGGAAAGAATCTATATATATAGTCCGTCATTCCATGTAAAAGTCTTGTCTCTAGTTAGACATCCCTTAAATCAAAGTTAAATTATAAATTATATATATATATATATATATATATATATATATATATATATATATATGTGTGTGTGTGTGTGTGTGTGTGTGTGTGTGTGTGTGTGTGTGTGTGTGTGTGTTTTGATTCAATTCTTTTCTTTTTTTTCTTTTTAAACAATTGGATACAATTCACATTAAGATATATATCAATGAGGCATCCATTATATTAATATAGTGCTAATACGCCTTTCAACACACCCAAAGGCAAAACTACAACCACGTTATTATAATACATTAATTGTATGCTAAAACTCCGATGGTATTTAGTTTTTTTCAAAAGTCATAAGTGAAGAAAATATTTTTAATTTATAAATATGCAATATAATAAATATATAACTACTTGCAATAATAACAAAAAAAAGATAATATTTTTTTAAATTCATTTTTTAACATCAGTATATTAAAATAATCTAAACATATAAAAAAATAATTTTAAGCAAAAAAAAAAAAGTTTTGGCAAACCTCCGTTTGGGTCACACCTCCAAACAAGGGCTTAGTGTAATAAGATTTTCTTCAATAAACCTCTCAAAATTTTAACAACATCATCTTGTTAGGTACACTTCTTGACAAGATCTCATAAATCAAGGAAGTACATAGTAATCTATTATCCCTCTACAACAATTAATCTAAGCTTTAGATTATAATAAATTTTAAAAGGAATTTAAAATAAAAAAACAATGTTGGAAAATAAGGTGAAGAAGAGTGTCAAATTTTATCAAAATAGTACTGCAGAATTAATCAACCTCAAACACTTTACTTCAACATGGAAGAATTAATTCTTCATAAACTAGACCCAAGTTTAAATTTCTATTGACAAAAAATAATCTTTTGTGACTCAAAATATTATTTTACAATGAATTCAAACCCAACCCGAGTTCAACACGTGTGTGAGAGTTTAAGCTTAAAAGCTACTTTACTTAGGACATCCCTCTTCTAAAAGTTTGGGTATTTTTTGTATCCAATTTTAACTTCTCATCTATTTTATAAATACTAAAAAAGTTTTGTTTTTTTTTTCATATGATATAAAGTTTCTTTTTAGAGGGTTCTAGTTTCACTAAAACATGTCAACCAAGAATTGTTTTTAAATTAATTTCTCATTCATCCATAATTTATTTAAAATGCATGTTAATATACTATGTTAAAGAATTTATGTTGTAGATTAAATTCCAACAAAATCTTAACCCTAAAAATGAATGGATATATTTTTAATTTTATCTCAGATATATAAATTAACCCTGTTTTTAACCAAATTTTCTAACCTCTAGTTTTTCCTGTAATTGGCTCCCATGAGAAGGATTTGTTTATAATAGGGACATATGAGCCAACTATCTTATTCTCCTTTTTAGGATACAATACAATAAGTTATTAGATTTAATTAAATGGAATGCGAGGAATGGTACAAAAAAGATGGGGATTAAAATAATTAATATATTCTTAAAACAAAAGGTACAATCAAAAGGAGTTGTTTGGGTTTTGTGGTGGGGAGGAATATTTCAGGTGGCATGCGTTTGATTTTATTGAGTACAAATTAAGCATGACAAACCCTAAAAGTAAGCTGCTACCCTTGACATCATTCCACTCACCTTCTTCACCTTCTCATCCCGAGGCAAACCCTGCCAGTATACATTCTCTACCTCTCCCACCCCTTGCCTCCTCATTCCATTCCTCCCTTTCTCTCTCTGTCTCTGTCTCTCCCTGACTCCAAGTCCCTTATATATGACCATGATCAACCTTAGACAAGTTATTACTATCTATATATCATCAAGAAAGATCATGAGTTCATTCCCATCTTCTTCAATTTATCTTTGAACCCTAGTTGAGCTGATTGCTTCAACATTCCATAAATATCTTGATTGATCCATTCCTAATGGCCAGCTTTTGTTTCTTGATGTTAATCAAATTAGCACTGCCACTCCTCTATTAACATTTGTCCAGCTCTTTAATTTTCTTTTCTTGGTGCAACAATGATTTCTATTTTATTTTATTTTTTTGCCTTTTATTTATTGTTTTATGTTTTCATGTGGTGTAAGAATATCGTTTCTAAATCCCAGCTAAATTATAATTGAATAATAGGGTTTTCTTTAATCGATATATTTTTTATACTCGCGCGTGTTTGATAAGTATTATGAATATATTAATTATTTATGCCTTTTAAAAGTCTAGATTTTATTTTTTTTGCTTTGAGAATAAATCTTGATTTTAATTGACTGAGTTCAAGGAATATATATAAATGATCATGATTTCTAGATCCCACTTCATGACTATAACCACCAACAAGACCACCACCTCCACCTCTTACTCCACCGAGCCACCATCCTTTTCCCTACCAAGAGATATATAGATACCGTAAATGATCATATTATTGTCCTTTGACAAGTCGTATGTGACCATATCTAGTGTTTCTTTATTCAAGTACACACTTTTTTCCCTTTTGGTTGGTAAGTGGCACCAAGCCTGCAGCAGCTAGCAAGTTTGAAAAGCTAAAACCTGTTCACATTATAAACTTATCGTGGTATGTTTCTACTTGCGTGATCATTTTGCCTTTTTCTGATAAGAAGAGACACGGTAATCTGTGCTGGATGCTAAGGAAGCAAAAGAAAGCGATGTTGGTGAGGTTCAATCCGAAGACGGATTTACACGTGAAAGTAATTGTAAAATACGATCTCAGATTGAGCCGCGCCAATATCACTTTCTCAGGGTTATTTGCTTTCCCAGCTTTCACCTCAAGGTCTCTTCTGTCATGTTTTTCTCAATTTCTTTCTTTGGCATGTCTAGTGATCTTATCCTCCTCACGCATTGATGCTACTCTCTTTTTCTACCTTATTTGGTTCACGTTCATACCTGCATTATTACATTTTCCTATATATACGTACAAACTCTTTGCTCATATACCGTGGCAGATATTGTCCGTCTTTCCCTTGCTCTTCAGCATGCAGCGTTTCCAAGAAGAAGCTGTACCAGGAGCTAGACAAAGGTATGTAACTCCATTGCTCTCCTTAATCTCAATAGATTAACAAGTTAGGGTTCTTCCCGAATTTAACTTGTTTAAATTTTTTTACAGTATATTTAGTAAGATGGAAGATAGGCACAAGGGATTAGGTCCAATATCCAAGTTATTACAAACTAGAAGATTGAAAAATGTGAATATATAAGAGAGGAATGAGATTTTATTCATTATTTCAATATTTTATCCAAGATACAAAGCAAATTGAGCACCCATTTCGCCCCTCCAATTAGATACAATGATAAGGGCTTGGGGTGATCATCCACTCCTCCCCACAAAATATACGAAGTTAATTACTTCTATCTGTATGTTCAAGTTCTTAACGTAGACAGATAGTTAACTTACCAAAAAGGATACATGTAGACAATTCTCTCAACATTGAAGTCACTTGCCAAGAACCTCGATGGTATATACGAGCTTGAATAATATTACATTCATACTTGTATGTACTATCAAATCATAGGAGAGATGTTTGACATTGACATGATGGGATATCAAGACATGTTTTAAGGGATTTGTGGTTTAATATTGTATTAAGCTTAGAATATAACAATGATTCTTCTTTGTTTAGCATCTATTAGTAGTCCTTGATGTCGCTTACTGGCTTCAATTACTTAATTGAAGAATATATAGACTCATAAGTGACCCCCCCCCCCCAACCCCTGGCCCCCATTAAATTAAATTTCTAGATTAGCTATAGTATCTATCCTTCCTTCTTTTCAGCAATCTATTTAACTAACAGATTAATCTTATTGTAGAAATTGGAAATGTTGGGAGCAAAATTTCATGTAAATATGAAAACAAGAACAAAAAATAAACATTTACTTAACATTTCTTGATTCTCTATATTGCTTCAAAAATATAGAACTGATATTGTTGTGACTGCATTCAATTTGATACAATTTAACTAATGAGGTTGCTGTGCTTACAAATTAAGCCGGATCAATATTCTTGTGAAAATATTTAGAATCGTTTTCAGAACATGAAACAATTTCGTTTCTAACTTCATAATTCTCTGCATGCCTTGTGCTATATAGATACATGTATTGCGCCAAAAGAAGGAAAAGGGTTGTATAAGTTATTTATAGAAGGGGCCTTTTTTATATTAATTAACCTTATATGATTTCATGATTCTAGGGCATGGATATATGTACGCATGTACCAAATATATATTGCAGTTATCTGTATCTAGCTAGACGTTGGTGATGGAATTGCTTTGACTTCTTTGTGTGAACTTCTTTTTAAAGCAGTTTTTGCAGATCTTTTTGTAGTCTTAAAGAAAAGAGAAAGAAATAGCATATTTTATTATCCAAAAAAAAAGAGAGAAAGAAATAGCTGAACTTGATATTGTTGGAAAAAGATAATTGCTGTTTTCGAAATAATAAGCTTTTTTGCTAGACGCCAACGAGGCTTCTAAAGTGAGTTGCATTATTTGGTTTCTGTCGGCAGATTGTCATTTGTCAATAGTGATCACTGTTACATTTTTCCCCCAACTTTCTAGCTACTAGTGCAAAACTTCACCCTGTTTTGGGTCCTTCCTAGCTAGCTAGCATTATTTTTCAATGGCCATTATCTTTTGGGTTAGTTTTTGTCCATCTAAATACAAATAATTATTGCAGATTGATTTCTAGAATGAACTATGGAGTTGTCTAGCTAGATCCAGCAGTACATGCTCT
The DNA here is from genome assembly GCF_951802175.1 of Populus nigra. Lineage (NCBI taxonomy): Eukaryota > Viridiplantae > Streptophyta > Magnoliopsida > Malpighiales > Salicaceae > Populus > Populus nigra. The sequence continues at coordinate 22,179,478 of NC_084854.1, forward strand.
TTATTGTTTCATTTTAAGAGATTTAAGGCCATGAATCATCACCTATATATTCCTTTGATTCAACCTTATATTTCTTGGATCCTTAGGTAATTAACAAGGTGCCAACATTTCTACTTTGTAATCCCATGTTGTAGACTAGGTATGCTCTCTCTTAATTTCTTGAGTTTAAACCTTGAAGCAAGCTAATATGCAAGAGATCGATCTTGTGCTCCAAGAATATGATTTAATTTCTTGTGATATTTTTAATCATCGTGAAGAAAGCTTTTCGAACTCATGCGGTTAATCACCATGCTTATAGCCATGGAAATGGTACTTGATACCTCCTGAGTAATCAGGAAATTAAGTGCTGCTTAAGAACTTTAGCAACATTACTCATGGTGAACTAGTGTCCTCGTGAAAATAGAGAGTGGAACTGGAGTCACCTACTTTACGCTCACAAGAACAGAAGTGCCCTTCGAGGGAGGAGTGGAACTGGAATCAGGTTTGCAAAAACATTAACTACGTAGAAATATTAATCTTTGTAATATGTAAGAAAGAAGAAAAAAGTAAAAAAAAAAAAAAATGTTGTAATGGCTTCGATAATAGGTTTATATGGAAGAAACGTCGTCTAGATGCGTACGTGACAGATTAGGACCACCCTTCTTCTACATCTTCTGATGGTGTCAGCTCTTGAAAGCATCAATTTCTAAGACTGGTGTAATGATTCTCTTGTGTGAATGTTTGGATCATAAAATGTTGAACTTTTTGAAATCATCAACTTAGAGTGATCTAATTGTTCTAAATGTTTTGAAAGCATAGTAAGACATGGGATACCATTTTTAACCCAATTAATAAAAACGATATCAATCATGTCATCTGACTAAATTTTAAATTAATTTTTTATATATTTAACCTGATTTAAGAGGTAGGTTAGCCAATTCCTAGATAAACTTGTCTATCAACCCGAATTTAATAATTATGATTGAAAATACAAGTTGTGGGTATATTTTAGTGATTATCATTAACTATATATGTGGCTAGATATCGATCCTTGGTTTGCTTAAGCAACTGTAGTGGAAGTCTGAAAGATGATGACCATTGTTCTGGCTGTGTTCTCATTGCAAACACTTTCTTACTACTTTTTAAATTGTCCATTTAATGCTCGTTCAACGCTTTCTTACAATCTTTTAGTGTGTTTTTTTTTCATTGAAATCAGAATTTATATATAAAAAAATAATGAAATTATATATATAGATATAGCTTTACTGTTTACATTAGTCGATTACCCATACCAGCAACTGGTAGGCTAGCAGGCGGTTTTATATTATAAGATTGTCATGTTATTTATGTATTGCTGAACATATTTTATAAATGAAAAAACACATTCTGCAAGCTATTTTTTAATACATCGTGAAGGTTGTGAGCTTTCAAAGACGATATGTGGAAATATAAATCAATGTTCCTCATTAATTTCTGGAGTATTAAATTAATACTCTTCATTTGTGGAAATGTAAATTTGGAGTTTCTGATTTGACATATATATTGCTAGCCATTCATTTAAGTTAAGAGTTATATATATATATATATATATATATATATATATATATATATATATATATATATATATATATATATATATATATATATATTAACTTGAACGTTAACGAAGATTAAATTGTTTTTATTTTTTTTAATGATGTTTAAGGTCGCACCTTCCATATTAATCCTATGTATTTAGTAGAATTTAATGGATGTTAGCTTCAAGATTCAAATCTAAAAAATTAAAAAAGAGAGCAAACCTCTTTAATCACTTGAACAACTCCTTAGGTTTAGTTACTATGATCCATGACATTTATTTGTAACTTGGATTATATTTATTTCTTATAATTTAATTAATTAATGACTACTACATCATTTATTTTTTCTAATATTTTTTTTAAATATATTTATATGCTTATAAGAAAAAGGAAAAACATACTTAAATTAAGGAGTTGTTATTGAAATTGAAATCTTCATCCTTGAAAATTTTCAATGAAATGACCCAATTGTATGACTAGTAGCTTGTGTTTTAATTTAATAAATCATCCTATCAAAAAAATTGGACCAAACATTGAATGAGTGAGTGGGATAGTAATTTTATTTTTATCTCTTTTAATCGAGACTTTTTAACACTATTTCTCAAGAAAAAAAAAATCACCCACAGAATCTGTGACGAAATGAATATTTTGTCTACAATTCCTATTTTTAGAATTTTTAATTCCATCACAATTTCTAAAACTAACAAAATATTTCGTTAATGATTCCTTCAATACTAGAAATTGTTAACAGAATAAAACAGTCGACGAGCAATTTTTCAATGATGGTATTCCATCAGCAATGCAGTCAATAATTTATAATACTGGTGGAATTTTTTCTAAATATTAACGGAATATTCCGTTGGCATTCTTCGATTTCTTTGGTTGTGTCATGTGCACCAACAACAATAAATCTCGATGCCAATTGCTTCAGTTTACCATTCAAGAACTAAAATCAGCAACTGCGAATTTTAGGCCTGACAGCAATATTCTTTGAGAGGGCGGGTTCGGATACGTGTTTAAAGGATGGATAGGGGAGAATGGGACGTCACAGGCAAATTAAATCTGGGTCTGGAATCACAGTTGCTGTGAAGAGTTTAAAGCCAGATGGTCTTTAAGGCCATAAAGAATGGGTGGTTAGTAGAATATCGAGCTGAGCCATGATTTTACAAGGAGGTTACAACATGTGCTGTGCTAGTCATTTCGCAAATATTCTCATATGCAACAAGAAAAGTTTTACTGTAACCTCATTAGAAATTGGCATTATAGATTAAATTTCCATCTGCAGGTTAAGTACATGCGACAAACTATTACCACCTTCAGCAATGCTACATACAACGTATTTTCCAAAAAGTAAGTGAAGGGTCGCATGGCAGGGCTCCAGAAGTGTCGAATGAATTTTATGAAGATGCCACCTTCTTTTCTGATGGTGTTATCATGAATTCGAGTGACAATTATGAGATAGATCGATTCTTTGAAATCAATATCAAATTAACCAAGTGTTGTATTTTAGAATCTCTCAATCTAATGTCAGCGAGTATTTTGCTTGTTTCTTTTCTTTGCCTTTCACTTGAAGAATCGGTGAAAACACAGGTGCAAAATTGCCTTTCAATCATGTATATATAGAACTATAGTGGACAGATATTGTTAGCAAGTTGATTATTGGATACATTTATATATCTCCAAACTAATCACATCTCTATAGACAGTCATGCATAAATGACAAATAAATAAATAAATAGCTTGTAACATGCATCTGCAAATGAAAAGATTGCATGACTGGTATGATTGTTCACAAGTCATGAGTTCGATTAGTAAAATTAAAATTTGCTGTACATTCGGCTGTCTGCTTGCTGTGGTAAACTTTATTTTGTCTCGAATTCATAGACTTCCTATTTTACAGTTTGATATGAGGCAACATGTTTGATTTTGAAGTTTGCTTGAGCATGGAATTTGATTGATCAATGCAACCATAGACTTGAAAATTTATTCGAAGAGAATAAGTACTTTCAGATTTTTTGGTCGAAACTAAACATCAGGGCTTGCTGTTATGTCCTCTATAATCATAGACTGGTTTCCTTTCATAATCTCAAAGCCATAAACACCTCCAAGATGTCTTCTACAGTGGCTCAAGCTTTAGGATATGTCACTGTCTAATGTATCAAACGCATCCTTCGATGTTTATCCTAGCTGGCTTCAAAATGACATGTCGAATACATTCTATTTGAATAATTACTTTTACAGTGCGGGTTATTACTATTAGTAAGAAAGTTAGAGCCTTAAAAAGGGCCTTAGTGCTCTCATACAGGAAAAGAGATAGACAACTTGGGAGGCAGAGCCATAGTGTTCGTTGCGGATGGCAAGCATATTCTAAAAAGGAGATGCTGCTGTACTCTTCATTTAACAATTCTCATATGCAACAAGAGAATAATTTTTACTGTACCCTTTTCAGAAATGATTGGCATTATAAATTAAAGCAAGATATGATTCTAATGTGAAAGCATACATGATGAAATGCATCTGTCATTAGAAACCTTTACTGTGAATAACTTGGAGAGTAGGTTGAAGCAAAATGAGATTCTAGTTTGAATATGAGATGCATGCAACTGATATTTAAAGTGCTTATTTCAAAGATTCTTATGCTCAACTCATATATATATATATATATATATACACACACCCCTCGTATCTTTGTTGATAGCATAAGTGCTGATTTTGCTGGAAACATATCAGTGGCTTGTCTTGGATATGACTACGATGCTAAGCTTCTATGGTCAAACGCGGCCAGAGCCTGCACAGTGCACCCATTATAAAGAACTGATACGAAGTCCTCAACTTTTGAATCTGGACCATGCTTGGTGTAAACTCTAAGCAGGAGCTGAACGAAAAATTTTGGTTTACGTCAGTTCAACTTTCATTGTGTAAGTGCAGAATGTTATTCAATACAAAGGGTCTTTTGCGGTTCCCAACCTGGCTGGGATTGAAATTTTAGTTTTGCGAGATGAATTCTGTATCAACGAAAGATACAGTAGTGACATACTCATGACGAAGTCAAAATGCAACTCCAAAACCTCAAAGCAATTGACATTCAGATAGCGACATGTAGCAATCTTAGGAATGGAAGGTTTCATCTAATTACAAGCTATATCTCAATTACAATAACAGCAAATCACAGGCAAGGTCTGAATTGATGGTTAGCTCTCTAGTGTAAGTTTTCATAGAAGCTGATTTATCTTTCTTCTTCAGATGTTTTTCTGGATCCAGAAAATCTTAGAACACCCAAACGTCATAAAACAAGCTTGAAATATTCCCTTCAGAATAGCCAACGAATACGAAGGCAGAATACCAACCTTTGTTTTTCTTGATACTTGAATCAATCAAGGAGATTGAATCGATTGCCCTTATCTATAACGCTGCTTGCCAGTATTCAAGGGAGAATCTCTGATGCTTTTGGAAGATACATTTGCGTGCTGCTGCGCTCCTTCACTTTTCTTCTTGCGCTTCCCTTGTTGAGACAAGCGAGAGTGATAAGATAAAATGGCAAGGTCGTTTAGATCTTGCAATGGAGTGAGAACTTTCACAACTTCATCCATTGTAGGACGGGACTTTGAATCCCTACTGAGGCAGCTGTAAGCCAATTGAGAAACTTTCTGGACCGCTTTAAGGGAGTAATTCAGCTCCAACCTGGGATCCACTAGCTGGTACATCTTTCTCTTGTCAGCTAAATAAGGTCGTGCCCATGCAACTAGATTCTGTTCACCACTAGGTCGCTTCTTGTCCATTGATCTTCTGCCTGTCAAAATCTCAAGCAGCACAACTCCGAAGCTGTAAACATCACTCTTAGATGTCAGGTGTCCTGTAAAAGGAGGAGCCAAATGTGCAATTTTGTTAGATCCCCATCAAGGACAGGCTCTGGATCCCAGTCTTGAAACGTATTTCATAGCAGCTAAACTGGATGAAATGAGAGTCTTGGTTGGTTTCTAGTAGAAGTCAATGCAAGTGTTTGTTATAGTCAGATCAACATGTACTATCAGGTACTGTATTTAAACCCCCAATTGGATGATTCACTTCAGGTTTAAAATAGAAATGTAGATGCTTGGACAAAAGGTTTACTCTTTAGTTGACGCTATTCCTCTGTTCCATAGAAAGTAAAACTTATTTTTCTAGTTGATTACATTTTCCTCATGAAATGCAGGACCAGCAGGTGATAATTTCAAAGGAGTTTACTCCTACCTATCTATTACAACTTCCATACCTGTCATCACATACTCTGGAGCAGCATAGCCGTATGTCCCAACAACCCTTGTAGAAACATGAGTTTTGTCCCCTTGAGGCCCAGCTTTTGCTAGACCAAAATCTGAAAGCTTAGCATTATATTCCTGTAAACGAATTTCCTTGTTAAGACTTCAGTCAAGCAAAAGATTTGACACTATCATTCATTCATATGAGTCACCACATACTGAGTCAAGCAAAATGTTTGACGTCTTAAAATCTCTGTAAATAACTGGTTCAGGGCCACCATGGAGAAAGGCCAATCCTTTTGCAGCCCCAAGTGCAATCTTAATCCTGTTGGACCATGGAAGAGGTATTGTCCCTTCAAAAGTTATATCAGCATCAGAATTTGCTTCATACAACTAGAAAATGTACAAGCATGATTAAAAAAAAAAACACATTGAAAATCTTCAGAGCATCGATAACTTCAGTTTCAAAGAAATTTCAAACAATTTGATATAGCTGGCTAGTAGCTAATCCACATTCTCAGCTCACTCGTTGCCTGTTGATTTAGTAAATCATGAAGCTCACTAGGGGAGAAATTTAGACCAGCTTTGTCTCTTGTGTATATTTCCCAATTTCCATGACAAAAAAAAAACACTGATGAAAACTGCGACAATAAACTCAATCAAATAAAAAGATGCAGAAGCAACCTTTCATCCCTAAGAATAGTAGAAGAGACCTAGAAGGTACACAGTCCTAAGGGGAAAAAAGGAAAATGGAAAATTTTCGAGGCTAAGAAAGAAGTCTATTCACATCTCGACATTATTAGCTAGTTTAGCCATAATAATTAGGAGAGAAAAATGGCAGAAAGAACAAGGAGAATTGAATTTCAAAGAAGAGAACAATTCTCCTTGTATCAAGTGATGGAAAAATATGTAAATCTAGTAGTCATTTAGTAGGATGCTTCTCAAATAGAAATATGGATCTTCAATAGCAACAAGAGAACAAAGAAAAGGCAACAAAATTTTTAAAACTTACTTCTAAAAAGATGATTTTCAAGACTCCCTCGCGTCATAAATTCATAAACAAGAAGCCGTTGATCATCCTCGATGCAGTAACCAATAAGCTTAACGAGATTAGGATGGTGAAGCTGTCCAAGAAAATCAACTTCAGCCTGCAATAAGGTAAATTATCATAATGTCACACTCTTACTTCTAATCCTCCATCCAGCCATCACTTTTGACATCAATCTACTAACCCAAGAAAAGCAGATATTCTACTAACCACCCATTCTCTATGGCCTTGAAGACCATCTGGCTTTAAGCTCTTTACCGCGACTGTGATTCCCGACCCAGGTTTTGCTGGTGCTGTTCCATTTTCCTCTATCCATCCCTTAAACACATATCCAAATCCGCCCTCTCCAAGAATGCTATCAGGCCTAAAATTCCCTGTTGCTGATTTTAGTTCTTGAAAGGTAAACTGCAGCAACTGGCATGGAGATTTCTTATCTTGTGGATCAGGATTATCAGAAGATAGTTGTGCTTCATTATGAGCACATAACTCTCGATTGCTTGCATTTAGGTATCTTGTTTCAGTAGCTGCATCAACAGAATCAAGTGAGACCCCTCTTTCATCCACAAGTTACATACTTTATTACCAATTGAAACACAAAGTTCATCTTGAGCAAAGAAAGAGAAACTCAAATTTAGCACTAGTAGGCAAGTTGGATCAGCAATCAATTCTGTTTTGTGACTTGAAAAAGATGATATTTTTCGGTCAAGTTTTCTATTACCATGATAACCTTGTAAACTGAAATAGAACTTGCATTTCCCAGTTCCTGCAAATCAAGAAGTTGATCTTTGTAAAAGAATCAACACAACCCCATCTTGAGATCTGTTCTCTTAATGTCAAGTTTACCAACTTCGACAGGATACAAGAGAGACAGATGAGAATGTCTTAAGCTCAAATTTCAAAACTTTAACAAAAAGAAGCCAACTTTCAACACTTAAATAGCATAGTAAATCAATATCATACAATAAAAACAGAGGAGACCCTTAAGCAAATAAGCATGGAACACCTTGATACACAACTAGAATCAACAATTTGAGCTCAAAATCACAAAAGAGATGAAAAAAACTACAATATAATTAGACGCACCTGCATCGTAAACAAGACTAGTACGAGGGATCGCGTTAGCAGAATCTCTAGAGGCAGAGGACTTGCAAGAACCTCTAACTCCACGTTTTAAGACAGCCCAGCAACCACACTTGCTATCCATAACTTTGTTTAGTTTTCTTTTTGGGTTCTTGTTTTCTAATTTTATATCAAGGATTGTCACTATGATTGCATGGGATGTGATAGACAGGTGAGTAGAGATTGGTCATGGTTGGGTTATGTTATGTTTTGTTATGAGTGAACTGATGAAGAAGAAAAAGAAAGTGAGAGTGTGAGAGAGAGAGGAATTGAAAAATGTTAATGTTGTTGTTTGCGTTAGTGTTGGTCTTGTTGGTGTTGCTGCTGCTGTTAAAGATCGCAGGCATCATCATCACCATCATCGCAGTGTGTACAAAAAGAACTTTTTTCCACCACCTTTTGGCGTGGGGGATGGGAATTCCCTCTCTCTCTCTCTCTCCCCCTCGATTTAACTTAGCAAAATTACCAAAAATCACCCTGCGTAACAAAGTATTGCTAACTTCGGCTATGCCCATCGAAGATTTTCGCAAACATTTGGCTTCTAATTTTTTAAATCGTGGGTTAGCAGGCTAGTTTATCCATATTTCAACCAATTTATTATAAAGTGTTTTTTTGACATGAAAAATTCAAAGAATAAATTAAAAAATTTATGTAATTATTTAACTAAATAAATTGATAAATATTTATATAAATAAAAAAAATTATTAACAATAATTGAGAAACAAACCGCAAAAATAAGACATTCATCTAATTATGTTTACTAAACTTATTTATTTAAATAAATAAAAGATAAATTCACCTTAAAAAACTCATGATTTAAACGACAAATACAAATGAAACGAACTAAATAAACTCACACCATAAAAAAATTACACGAGATCGAACACATCAACAAAATGTAAGAAATGGACACCTGCCAGTATAATGGAAAGATAAAGGGAAAAAAAATCTCCAGCAAATTCAGCAGTCAAACCAAGTCAACAAATCAAACATATGATCTGGGACATGAAATTGGGATGATCCTTGTATATAGAAAACCAAATTTTTTTTTTAAAAAAAAAGAAGCTTTTAAGAAAAACCAAAGTTGACTTGGGTTAATTTTTTAGATCTATGACTCAAGTCATGAGACTGGGGTGACTTCATTAAAGATGAACCCAAAAAACCAAGAAGCAAGATTCTTAATCAAACAAATATTGAATGATGAAATTGAAAAGAAAAAAAAATCAATCATGAAAACAATGCAAAACAAAACAAATGGCAATTAAAAGAATTAAGACTAAATTTGACATCAAAATTAAATGTTTAGAGATGTAATTGAAAAAAAAAACAAACCAATTAAGAAAAATGATTAAAAAATAGCAATTAAAAGAATTAGGATCAAATTTGACATAAAAGCTAAATGAAAATAAATACTTAGAGATGGAATTGAAAAAAAAAACAAATCCATCAAGAAAATGATTCAAAACAAAAAAAAATAGCAATGAAAAGAATAAGAATCGAATTTAATAAAAAATAATAATAAAATCAAAGCACCAAATAGAAAACAAAATCTAATTAGAAATAATCAATATAAATAAAACAATTGCAATTAAAAAAAGAAAGACCTAATCAAAAGAAAAAAGGAATTGAAGGGTTGGTATAATATTTTGCATAGTCAACATGTAATATGAGAAAGAAAAGGAAGGAAAAGAAATTGGCAGCAAACCAGATTCAACCACCATACATACACCACAAAAAAAAAGACGTGGAAATGAATCCAATGATGCAGCTAAATCACAATTCAAACCTCTAAGGTCAACTGCTTAATGGTGGCGGAGCCACTAATACATGTGAGGCAAGCTATAATAGCTTTTTTATTATTATTATTTGTATAGAAACAAAAATGCTCTTGGTGCTAAACAATAATAACAAAAAAAATCATTATGAAATTACAATCAGGCTCTTGAAACCAAGGCTAAATGATTTGAACGACAAGGGTAATAGAGTAATCACACTGTTCATTAATTTGTAAAAAATAAAAATGATTTTAAGGCTAAACAACAACAACAACAACAATAAAAACTATTATAAAATTATAATCAAGCCCCTAAAGCCAGTACTAATAAATTTTAATGGTAAGGATAATGAGTTAATTTAATTGTTCATTAAAAAAATCAAAATTACTATATGGCCCTTGGATTAAAAGTTCTTTTCATCAACTTTTTAAGATAATCCGCTAATTATATTTATAAAAAATGAAAAAACATTGTTGATTCTAAACAAATAAAAAGTGACAAATTAATTGTATGTAAAGATCGTTTTACCTTCCATGCAAAGCCTTTATAAATAAAATAGTGAAGGGTAAATTTTACTGTAACCCAAATCATATTTTAGTGTGGATTGAGTTACAATGAAACATCCATACCATTTACATTTTTAGTTAATCGTTTACATTGAATGGTACGTTTAAAAGTAAGGTTGTATTGTATTTCTAAAAAAATTTAAAATCTTTTTAGTTTCAAATTATTTTTTTTTTAGTTTTTGAATTATTTTATTATGCTACTATCAATAATATATTTTAAAAAATAAAAAACATATTTTAATTCATTAAAAAAAACATTTATAGAATCACTAGCGGGTGCATCAACATTCCATAAAACATAAATTTTGTCCACTCATATAGTTTTTTTTTTTATCTTATATATCATTAGAATTACTAGAAAGCGGGGAAGGGAAATTAATAAATTATCATTCATTGTCTTTATAAGACTATAATAACTGGTTTGTATCTGAGAAAATTATGTAAAATATTTACAATAAAAAAATAAATTTTATTTCTTATTGAATATTCATGACAAAAAATATTTTTTATATATAATAATTAATGAAATGATTATTAATATTGTAATAAAAATTATAATTTTTTTTTAGAATAAAGGCAAAATTAAATGGTATTTAATGGAATAATATTTTAAATATGATATAAATTATTTATAATGGATTTTAATTAAAATTTTAAAAAATAATTAAAAAAATATAAAAGTATATAAAAAGAGGTAAGTGGATGGACCTAGGTGGGCAGCACACCTCGACCAATACAAAAAATCTCAAGGGGGAGGGGGTATATAAGACGAGGCTCGTGTGCCTGGCATGAAAATAAAACAAAGCAACTGACATGTTGTCTTCTGGTAAAGATTTTGGGCATTGGAGAACCCTAAATAAAGGTTCAATTTTTTAGATCTCAAAATCTATTTTTTAATCTTTTTCTTATTTGAAAACATTTAAAAAGAACCCTAAATACCTTAAGAAACTAATTTCTAACCTCAAAATATTATTTAATTGATGAAAAATCCCAAAATTAAACCATAAAAATTTTTTATAGCTTCATCAACCTTTTCAAGTAGGATGAAAGTTTAAAAATATTTTAATGACACTACTCTTGTCAAGCAAAATATATTTACACAAAAATTAATTTTTTTTTATTTAAAAAATGTAGTCAACTAATCACTTTTTTGCTCTTTCTTATTTTTTAATAACTTTCTTTTTCATCCATTAAACTCAAGAATTGAAATGTAAATAAAATTAAGTTTAGGATCCAAACATAAAATCTTAAAATTAAAAGGACTAAAAATGAGAAAACAGTAAATTTCTAGGTGAAAATAATTTTTTTTTCTTACATGTTTGACAAAAGACTGGTTGTTTTTTACTTGATTATTTTTCTTTTAATTTTTTGATATTACAAACTTAAATTCTATTTTATTAAATTGGGTTTTGATTGAATTCTACAATTTTATCAAACACCTTTAATTCTTGAAAATATGTAAAGAGAAGAAAATATCAACACATGTAATATCACGTAAGGATTAAATTTAAAAAAGAAAGTTTATTGACTAGAATAAAAAAAAGGTATTATTCATTAGGAATTTTCTTTTAGTTTTATTGTATAATTATATAATAATGTGATTTTAACATGTATTTGCAGCATCTAATTAACGCGAAAAAAATTCTAATTTTATCTTTTGTCTCGTGTTAGGGGTTAATATTATATGAAAGTATTTTTTATATACTATTATTATTATTACCAACAAAAAAAACTAAAAGTGGTGTTGTTTTTCACCACCCTACCAAACCCTATTTATACACACATATGTATTCTTTTTTTTATTATCATTCAACATTTTATATATTAAAAATTAAGTTTTATGATTTGTTATGGTTAATTTTTTATATGTTCATCATGTTCTCATGATTCATGTTGGATGCTAACTTAGTTGATTCGAGTTTTTTTTTCTTGTTTTTAATTTTTATTTTTCTAAATTTCATCACTTAGCATTAGGTTGATTATAAATTAAGTATTTTGATTCCTATTTATTTACTTTTTATCAGATTATCATGATCTCACGATCTAGATCACAAGTTCTACGAGTTAACCTAAGTTGATTCAACTTATTTTATATTGTTTTTTTTTAATTGATTTTTTTTTTCATTTTTATTCTCCAGGAGTAGATTGATTGAGAATTGTATTTTACAATATGTTTTAATTTATTTTATATGGGGTTATCTCAATCTCATGACCGCGAGTTGCGGGTTTGTAACCCGAGTTTACACATTTTGTTTTTTTATTTGTTTTTTATGAAGTTATATCGGTTTCATGACCCATATCATAGGTTTGGCGGGTTAACCAGGATTAACTCAGGTTATTTTTTTGTGTTCTTTTTTTCATTGATTTGTTTTTCAATTTCATCATTCAACATTGAATTGATTGAGAGTTGAGTTTTATAATTTATTTTGATTTACTTTTTATAAGATTATCATGGTCTCACGACTCAGGTCATGGATTTAACAAGTTAACTCGGGTTGACTCATGTTATTTTTTAATAATTTTTTTAAATATTGAGTTGATTAATAATTAGGTTTTATAATTTGTTTTAATTTGTATTTTATGGAGTTATCATGGTCCAATAAGCCATGTCAAGAAATCGACAGATTAAACCGAGTTGACTCAAGTTAATAAAATATTTTATTATCTTGATATTTTTAAGAAAATATATTATTTTAATTTTTTTTAGTTAAAACAAAGTTTAAATATTTTTTGATATTAAAAAAAAATCTAATCTCAGCCAATAATCTGGGATCTGATATATCGTATGGATGTGACTGGAATTGTAATTTGACCAGTAAGCTACTGACCGGAGAGAGAGAGAGAGAGACCAATGATCATGTTCCCAGTGGACTCAAAACTGGCAGCTAAAAAACTACTTCTGTCTTAATAGCTGATGTTTTACACTTTGAAGTTTGAATCACAAAAGAAATTATAAATAAATAGGGAAGTTTGAATCACACAAGAAATTATAAATAAATAGGGAATAAGCATAGAATAAAGTCCTCGCTGAAATGAGGACCTGACTGGGAAGAAGAGTAACCAAAAAGGAATTGTGTTATTATTTTATTTTATGTTAGACTATTTTTCAATTAAAAATATATTTAGATAATATTTTAAAAAAGAATAATTTAAATTAACACATCAAAACCAGAAAAAAACATCTAATTGGTATTTTTTAAGATGAAAAGTAATATAAAAATAATTTTAAAAACATTTTAAAAAGAAGGTTACCACACAAAAACATAATACACTCTTGAATTAGTTTCCATACCTCGGAATTAAAATTAAGTCTTTTGTAATAAAATCTTAACATAAAATGCTATAAATTTTTTTGTCCAATATAATTAATGCGTGGGCGGCATTAATGTAAAACCTAAGCATACGGCCTGGGGTCACCACAACATTAATTCCTTAGCTCTCGAGTACAATATACTTCTTTTGTATAACAAACTGAGTGTGTTTAATAAAACATGAGCTTAAAGATATTTTCCCAGAGAGTTTCATTAATTAAAAAATTCTTCCTTGAATTCTTGTCTGGTCAAAGCCGAGGAGAGACAGTCAAGGAGCATATTTGAGTGCAATCCCATCACAAACAGGCACTCTCTCTCTAGGCCATGGAACTGTAGATATTTATTCCTGTGTTGATGGGAACTGAGGACGATGGGAAGCTTGTCATAGATGGGTTTCTGTTGAGGGTAGTGTTCTAAAAGGAGAGGGGGGAACGGGGAGGAAGGGAGGAGGTGGCTTGTTGAGAGGTCATTTCAGCATCAACCATTAACAAAATGGTATTCTATGATGCTTTGGATGAAGAAAAGCAATCTGTGATGAGATCCTATTCTTTTTTCGACACTGTGCTTGCAACTTTGGAAAGAAGAGATACCCATTGCCCCCACTACGTGTGCGGACCCGCTCAGGACCCCGCCACATGCATTAATTTGAGGCACATATAAGAGATAGAGAGAGGCTCTAAGAACACACTTCCTTGTGTAGCCCACTCAAGATGATCATATGGGCAAACAAGATACCCTATTCTTCAAGGTATAAAGTTACAAACCATATGATTGGCGCAGGAGAAAGGTCCAGATGCACATATATTTTCAGAGGGAGATGTTGCGCTGCAAAACAATTCACCATGCATCTTTTTTTGAGACGGACCGTTTCATGTTTTGAGCGTCATCTAGGGCCCGAACAAGATCAAAACCCCCCACCCATTAAGCCACCGATCGAGGCAACGACACCCCATCTCAAACGAGCTCCATGTAAAGAGGAGTGCACTGTATTTTGAACTAGCATTGATGATTTGGGAGTTTTTATTTCTTCTTGATATACACAAGTCTGAAAACCACTTGCGCAACATGGTTCTTTGCTAGGTCATCATCATGCATGGTGCTTGAAACTATTTTATCTTATGAGGATCTCATTGGTGGAAAGGGAACCAAACCGAGTGATTGTTATATATGAAGATGCTTGTTGACTGGTACTTGCACTCAACTTTGGAAGCCAAGAAAATCAGTTTCGAACTGGCTAAGAAGAGTGTATTATCGGTTTAATGCAGGGGAAATGGGTGTTTGCGTTGAAGTTATACATGTCCTCCTATCCTTATTCATTTTTTTTTAATGTAATTCAAATATCTGCTACTTTCGGTGATCCATATCTCTTTCTAGGAGCAACACAGTTGGTGGCCTAGGTGTGAGTTATAACATGTGATCATCATAAAATGGATACTACCAAGGCAAACAAAATTCCTTAACTTTTTGGTTGGTCAAAGATTGGATCATATCATTGAATATTATATATTATAGTTCCGACTGAGCTAAAAATAAATACTACAGAACCCAGCCCAGTTCATTATTCGGCTCAAGGTATGAATCGCTGACTGTGCTCAACTCATGGGTCACGGGTTGATCCTAATTTGGCTTTAATTTTTTTAAAAAAAAAAGTGATGTTTTTTTTATATCGAGACGATAATATATTAGATAAACCGAGACTTTACTGCTTAATTTATCAAATTCATGATCCAGGTCATGAACTCCAAACTCATAACCTTGGTTATGAACTTCAAACCTTGAAACCTCATATGACCTGAATCTTAGCCTAACTTAAGTTTAAAATTAGACTACATAAAAGTTGTCTCGACGTGAACATTTAACTGACATATTCAAATGCAAGTTGAGCGATAGGTAAAAAACATGGTGAAAAAAAAATTCAAGATGATTTTTTTCTTTTAAAAAAATATTTAGAAAGTGACATATTAGAATGACTCAAGTTTAACCTGTCAAACTTGAAGCCTTGGTAATGAACTTTAAACCCGGTAATGGGTCAACCTTGAAACCTCCTAACTTGACTCTTAACCTACCTTAAGTTTAAAATTAGACCGCATAAGAATTTTTTTAATATGACCCAATCGGTTAACAGGTTCAAATGCAACCTGAATTATAGGTAAAATTCATGGTTTAACTTTAAAAAATATTTCAAGATGATATTTTTTTAATATCGAGAAGACGACATATTAAATTGATCTAAGTTTCATTCCTTAACCAACCAAAACTATTTTTGAAAAACTTTATTATTTAAAACTATTTATTACTTAATTATACGATAACAAAAATAAACTTTTATAAAATCAAGCATAAACTAAATGTTGGAATATTTGTTTAATATTGTGATAACCTCGTACAAAACAAACTGAAATAAATTATAAAGATCAATTTAAAATTAACTAAATATTAAAAGATATAATGAAAAACACAATAAAAAAAACTTAATATAAAATTAATATTAAAAGAGAAAATTGAAATAAAAAAATTAAAGGAAAAAAAAAGATGAAAATGAAAGCAAAAAAAGAAGGAAAAAAAAGAGAGGGGTGAGGGGAGTGAAGCGGGTGAGTTAAACCTCTCACTTATTTTTTCGTTTAATATACTGTTTAATACATATATGTTAAGCTACATCCATTATTTATATTAGTAGAAAAACCTCTATAGTCAGATGTGCTAGCAACATTAACGTATTGAAATGTCTCCCACCTCTTGCCACGAACGTAACTTGCGAATGATTTCATGATGCCTCCTAATCAAATACACTTTGATTAATATCTAAAAATATTTTTAAAAAATATTAAATATAATTTGATATTTTTTTAAGCGAGTTTTGAAAAATATTTTGAAAAAATAATTTAATATTAAAAAATAAAATAAAAAAATTAATTAAAAACAAGGGAAAAAACACAATCCAAGTCAACCCAAACTAACATGTTAAAGTTGTAACTTGGATTATAAGACGGAGAACTTAATAAAAATAAAATAAAAAAAATTATAAATTTTTATATTCAACAAATTCAATGTTGAAAGTTGAAATTGAAAAAAAAAATCTATGAGACTGAGATATACTCTACAAAAAGCAAATTAAAAAAATCATGAAACTCAATTTCTAAAAAGATGAAAATAAATTTAAAATTAAAAAGAAAAAAAAGAAACAGATTGAGTTGTTGGAAGGTGAAATTGAATATATAAAAAGAGGATTGAACATATTTAACCTATTTCTAGGTCATGAGATTGCAATAAATTCACAAAGATCAAACAAAAAAAATTATAAGGTCAGAGTTCCAACATATCTAATGTTGAAGCTTGAGAAAAAAAAAATCAAATCCATGAGACCGATATATAATTTAACATAAAAAAATAAAGAAAATAAAAGGTATAATTTTTAAAATAATTCAATATTAAATGATGAAAATAAAAAGAAATAAATCTAAAAAAATTATATTATTGAAGGATTAAATTAAAAAAATAATTATTTTAATAAATATAATTTTCTGAACATAGCTAATTCTAACCTTACTTTTTAGTGTTTCATTAATAATCTTATAAGTCATGATTATAGAAAAATTATTGATTTGGTTGATATCTAGATTTGAGTGAGGCTTTTGAGTTGTGGGATTAAGAAAGGGATTAAAATTGAAATGCTTGCGTAGATTACTAAAATAGGTCGTATCTTTCACTTCAAACTAAGAAAACAACGACTCAAATTAACAAACTCAAACTCAGACGTGAAACCAAGACCGGAAGATGAAAATTATATTTAAGATATGAAAAAAAGAGAAACTCGTTAAACAAGTCAAGGAAAAGAACACAAAAGAAAGCGAAAAATAAGAAACTCGTATAAAACCGAATATATAGTAAATTAGGATTTCTTTAGGAAACAAGACAGTAAATTGAAATTCAAATAACTCGTAGAGCCTATATGAGAGTGTTATAAAAATATGGCAAACTTGAACGTTAATAATGAATTAAAGATATAAAGAGTTTACATGGTAGAAGATTTTTAAAACAAGAAATGAGCGGGTGGTTATGTTGAATAACGTGAGTGAGTGGATAATTATCATAATTTATCTTGAATAAGATGAGTGGATAGTTATGGTGATTTTCTTGAATTTTTTTATTTAAAGAAAGAGTCAAGACAACTAAAGAGGACACAACTTAATAAAATAACAATAACTACATTGCAATTCAATCAAGTTTACAGGATTTTCAAAACCTATTTATCAAATGAGCATCTGATAACCAGTAGATGATAGCTTGTAGACAATAATTTCATAGGTGATAGTTTTGCAGGCGATAGTTAAGTAAGCTTGTGATTTCCTTTATAATAAGTAAACTTGCAATTTTAATTCCATGAACCAAAAATACCAAAAAAATATTGTAATCAAATTATAATTTACTCTATGAATGTAAGTATTCATTTCCTAAGTTATTAAGTTTATTTTATATTCAAGTTGTTTTAATTATTTGGTTACTTTTTCAGTTGAACTATTGTTTGTGTTGAAGTGGATTTAATCATATTAATACTAAATCCAGAGTTCAAACCAATTAACTTAAAAACTTCAATTTTAAGTTGCAAAATCCTTTTAATTGAGGCAGACACAAAAGAACCTTCATCAAACAGGGAATATGGTAAAGCATCCGTTTTAAAGTGTTTTTTGTTCAGAAATACATTAAAAATAATATATATTTTTATTTTTTTAAAATTTAATTTTGATATCAGCGCATAAAAAAAATTTAAAAACATAAAAAAAATTCAAAATTTTTCAGAAACATTGTTTAACTACATTCCAAAACACATTCATAAAAAAAAAAGAGAAAAAACATATACAAGAAGGTGCAAGTTTTCTATCAACATAATTTTTTTTAAAGGAATAATTATAAAAACTCTCTTATAGTTTAATTTGAATTCACTTTTCATCTATATTTTTATACATTATATTTTTTATTCTACAATTTATATGTTTAATAACAGTTTATATTCTTAACAATGCATTTTATTTATTATTTATTGTTTAATATCAATGTAAAGTGTTATTTATAAAAATATGCAAAGAAAGTGAAATTTAGATAGAAGAGTTTTTATAATTATTTTTTCAATCCAAAAAAGATGGTCACACACAAACTTTAAAAGAACCAATCACGTGAATGAGGCTCTCCACCTCATGCCTAGTACAGTACTGGGCAAGAAAAATTCGATTTTTTTTTTTTGTAAAAAAAAGCTAGCGCAATTCAATAAGTGAACTTAGTATGTAATGTGTTCTAAATGCCTGGTTGCTTTAATTTGTCTTTACATTTCAAGTCATATTTTAATTTATGATTTTATTAGATATTTTCATGCCAACTAATGAAATATCCTCATTTCAAAAACTAAGAGCCCATCTATTTTTTTTATTTAAAAAAACGAATAATCAAGTGGTGTTAAAATTTATTTTTTTCATGTTTTTTGAATGAATAAATTCAATCAATTCTCTCTCTCTCTCTCTCTATACACACACACACACACACACACACACACACACACACACACACACACACACACACACTGCCGCCCAGACCAAACTAGACCGTGAAATGCCCAAAAATATACAGAATGCTTTGTGCCTAAAGGTGGCCTCTTATGGCTGAAGTCTGTCTGAATCTTGAAGTCCTTAGTCCTTACCCAATTAGAAATGGATACGGACTCGAGTCTCGAGGCTCGAGGCTCGGCAGTGCAGATTCAAGATACGTTGTAGGCTCATCCCAGATAATTGGTCGGCCCACTTTAGAATACCATTAAGGGAACAGATTAATCTTCGCTCCACGGGCCCACGATAAAACTATGTGATAGCTATCAATGTATAATATTTTTTATTTGAAAATATATTAAAATATTTTTTTATTATTAATATATTAAAATTATTTAACAATAATAAAAATATTAATTTAATATTTTTTAAACAAATAAATTTTTGAAACACTAAAAACAAATTTCAAACACATTACCAAATACTAATTTATTTTCGCTTAAATATCTTAATACTATGGGTTTAGTAATAAGATGTAATATATTTTTTAAAAACATATATATATATATATATATATATATATGTATGTATGTATGTATGTATGTATGTATGTATAATATCAGTAATTTAAAACTATAAAAAAATTAATTTAATTAAAAATTATTTAAAACACAGATCTAACCACATTATCAAACCGGCGTAATTAGTAATGTCTAGTATTTTACTCTACCCAGCAGTGCCGTAAATCTGAAGAAAGCCCAATGAAAAAAGGCCACGTTACCCACTCCCTCGTCTCCACATATCCCTTGCGTATGTCTGCCCTTTGCCCAAACTTATTTACCTATGTAAATTCATCCACGTCTGCACTTCTACCCTCTTAGATTACAATTACTCAATGTTAACTCCCTAATATTCGAAAAATTGTAAATCTCCCCCTTTTCTTATCACTTTGGAATAATTACAGGAAAAATGACTTTATGTTATTAATTTCATTTCTCATTATTTTACTCTCATAATTTCCTCTTAAATATCACATCAATATTTTATTTTTTATTTTTCATCCTTAATCATATCATCGAGATTAACTTCGAGTTTGACTTTAAAAAATTCTTTTAAACTATAAAATTGTTTTTCCTTTATATATCTATGATAAAAAATAATATCTCATAAAAAATTAAATACCTCAAGACAAAAAACTCATTAAAAAGCTCTTTTAGACTATAAATTTTTTTTCCTTATATATCCATGTTAAAAAATAATATCTCATAAGAAAATTAAATACTTTAAGAAAAAAAACTCATTAAAAAACTCTTTTAGACTATAAATTTGTTTTCCTTATATATCCATGATAAAAAAAAATATCTCATAAGAAAATTAAATACCTTAAGAAAAAAAACTCAAAAGTTAACTTCAAAGTTATTTAATGACAAGAACAATGCCTTTAGGAAGGTAGAAGGGTAACATTATGAAATTCAAAATATAAGGGTAGAAATAGAACATTTATGAACTACAGGGGTAACAATGAAGTTTACCCTTTCCTTTTCTTTTTTATAAACTAACCCAAAAAACACGTCACCTTCCACCTTTGGCTTTCGCCATGAAATATGAAGCAGCAGTAATGAAAAGACAAACAGATGCAGATTAGGTAGATAAAAGAAGAGAAACCCTAATTACCATCGAATCCCCAAAATCGATCAATCAAACCCTCAATACAAAAATTAGAGATCGGAATCAATCGAATTCATCGAAACCGGTTTCAATTTTGAGGATTTGATTGAAATTTGGTGCTGTATAAACAAGAAATCAGTGGTTGGAGTAGATAGATAGATATATATATATATTTAGAGAGAGAGAGAGAGAGAGAGAGAGAAGGAGAGATTTTTTTTTTTTTTAGTTTTGATTAGGAGGAAAGAACACTATGTCTGCAATAGTGTGCGGGAAGAGATCTTTCTTTGAAGAATTGACAGTTACTAGCCCGCCTGTGTCAAAAAGAATCCGTTGTTCTTCTTCTTCTCCTGTTCGTTTCTCTCCTCCCAGATCGAATACCATTGCTTCCAACCCGGCCTCCTTTAATTTCTCTTCTTCTTCTTCCTCTTCTTCGGCTTTTGTCGAACAGCTCGCCGCCATTTTCCCTGATATGGACAAGCAGGTTTGCTCCTTTTTTTTTTTACAAGACACAAAATGATTGATTAATTTTTTATTGCTGATTGAATCTTTGTAATTTAATAGTTGATTGGTTGGGTTTTTGTTTAATTTGGATTGTGAATCCATCTAATTAAAGTGTTTGGGAGATTGGAAATGATAATCAATCAATTCTTCTAATAGCGGGACATGAGAAAGTGTTTATTTTTATGGTTTTGTGGATCCATCTGATTAAACCATTTTTATACTGTAATTGATGATAGAAAGTTCTGGGAATTTATAAACAATTGATTTTGATTGTTGTTTTTGTTATGGTCTGTTAAAATGGTTTGGGTCTTGTTTGGAGTGAGTTGTGAATGAAGGTGGATGTGTACCCGTATCAGTTTCCGATTAAAATGAGCTTGTTTTGTGGCTGATTTACTGGTGTTTTAATCAAAATGAAAGCAATTTTCTTTGGATGTTATTTGTTTATATTAATAACGGTAATGCTTAATTGTCGATGATATACTGTATGTAATTTGTTTTACTATTTTCCATGTGAGAGGGTCATTTTTTTTTAAGAAATCAGATGGTTCGGCTGTAATGATTGCTTATTGGATTTCAGTGATACATCTGTTATGGGTATTTTGTTGACTTTTTTCTTACTCTTTATCATTCTAGCTTCTTGAGAAAGCGCTTGAAGAATGTGGCGACGATTTGGATTCAGCTATCAGAAGTTTGAATGAGCTTCGTTTAGCATCTGTTGAAAATTTCAGCGCAGCTGCAGTTAAGTCTGATGTAATGGACAAGGCTAATGTTCCACCACAAGGTACACGTGGGAAACTTTTTGGTATAAAATATTTCGTGAAAGTTTTGAGCTTGCCTTGGATTGGCTGAGAGGATTTTGCTACATGTTTGGAAAATAATGATGGCAATCCTAAGACGATAGTTTTACTCTATGATTTTGCATCTAGGTGCATCCCCTGCAGACTCTTTTAGTTTCTTTTTCTACAGAAACCAGTATTGATGGAGATTTATAAAATGCTACCAGTTCAAAGTCATGTGGCGGACCTGTATGCTTAGGATTAGTTGGATGCATTGATAATGTTGAACTGCTATTCAGAGATTATGGAACAAGGTGTAGATAGTTTATTCACTATGGCTTGAATCAACATGTTTGATTAATCAACTGGTTGCACATTAACCCATGTTCAGTTGTTGAATATGGAATACTTGCCAAACTAATTAACTGAGAGAGTGATCATTAAATTTGACATAGAAAAAAGCTAAGGAGAATGATGTGTCGATGTTTATAGAGGAAATGGTCTGTGGTATCACAGATCTTTAGTCTAATCATAACAGTCAGAGAGGAGGGGTATCGACAGAGGGGGAGGGAGTGAAAATAAAAACAAGAAGTTGACTATATGAAGGCTGCAAGAGTTGATCCCTTAACTCATTATGAGTTGAAAGGAATGAGTTGTTGGAGCTGTAGCATGA
Organism: Populus nigra; assembly: GCF_951802175.1. Lineage (NCBI taxonomy): Eukaryota > Viridiplantae > Streptophyta > Magnoliopsida > Malpighiales > Salicaceae > Populus > Populus nigra. The sequence continues at coordinate 22,202,243 of NC_084854.1, forward strand.
TTTGTGACAAACAAGAGGTGGTCTCTTGACTCTTTAGAGAATTAAGCTACAACAAATTGTTTTGTTAGTTAGAATTTTGGAAAATTAACACTACTAATAACTGGCTGCATATTAGCTGGGCACGAAGCCTTATCTCCTTATATACATGTCATGTTTTAATAGCAGGGGAAGATAGTCTCATTTTCCAGTGGATTTATAGTATGTGTCAGACTTTTTGCTATTTGTGGTGAATCTTGGGTGCTTTGGAATACCATGGAGAACTTGTAGTTGATTTCTTTTCACTTTGATGGGATGGAAGACTGTAAGATCTTATGGAGATATTCTGTGTTTGTCATTGTTTTGGACCATTCAACGGAGAGAAATTTAAGAATCTTCAAGGATCTTTGCAATTTGAGGCAGTGTTTTAGTTGTTGCTCAGTGTTTAAGCATCTTTATGGTGAAATTATCCAGAGGATTCTGAAGGAGTTTCATTAGCTAACATGCAGAGTGAATAGAGTGCTTCTTGAATCGATATTTTTTGCTTCCTTTTTCATCTTGTATATTCTCCTAGTTACACTGTATATTTTTCTCCTTTTGCATTCTTATTCTCCTACGTATCTGTATATCCTTCTTTTGATCATCAGAAGAATAGAGCCCATGCAAGAAAATCTATGTGATCAAGGGGAATGAACATGTGTTTTCATAACAGAACAAACTGCATCATATTACATCGTTGGAAATTTCTTCAAATAGACTTCTCTTGAGTTGTTGTTGACATCCATTTGTAATTAGAAGGAAAGCTAAGGTGGTGGATTTAAATGTCCTTTATTTTGATCAAACAAAGATTAGCAGTCACCTAGTCATGGTTATGGTTTTTATCCTGAGCACACACGCATTATACCATGGCTTTGCTCTTCATGCTTGTCTGTGTCACATCAATCCTGTGAATAACCAATTGAATGAAACATTATAAGCATGTGAACCACTGTTCCAATTCAGAAAGATAAAAGTAAAATAATAATTTTTACTTTATGGATCAAGAATCTGGGCTTTGGGATGTTGGTCTTTTTTTGGCGTTGATGCTGTCTTGATGGAAAGCAATATTTTGTTGTAGGGTTGGCACCGACAGATGCTGAGGCTCCTACCGAAGATCCATCAGCATCAGCACTCCTATCAATGGATGGTATGGAGTGGGTAGAGCTCTTTGTTAGAGAAATGATGAGTGCCTCCAATATTGATGATGCCAGAGCACGTGCTTCAAGAGCACTAGAAGCTCTTGAGAAGTCCATTTGTACACGTGCAGGAGCAGAGGCAGCCAAAAGCTTTCACCAGGTGTTTTATTGCTTGTATCAGTGTTTTCTTTCTATATTTTCTTTCTATATTCCCTGCCTGTGTTCAGCGACTTCTATAGATGAGATATTCTTGTTGGGTTTGTTTTGAGAGTTTTTTCTGCTCGTCTTCCATTGCATTAGGAAAACATGATGTTGAAGGAACAAATGCAAGCATTGATTCAGGAAAATTCAATTCTCAAGCGAGCTGTATCTATTCAGCATGAGCGTCAAAAAGAGTTTGAAGAAAGTAGCCAGGAGTTGCAGCAGCTGAAGCAATTGGTGTCCCAATACCAGGACCAGTTGAGAACCTTGGAGGTTGAGCTCATTAACCCATGAAATATTTGCATGATTTAGCATTTTGGTGGAATTTTCACACTTCCATTTCCATGTTAACAACAGAGCTATCTGTGATGATATTCTGTGCTACTGCCCTCGTTTTAAAAAAATTCCATTGCTGCTTTCCAATTTTCTGACCTTTTTTTATGTAATGCTCTGCCAGGTAAACAACTATGCATTGACCTTGCATCTGAAGCAGGCTCAACAAAGCAGCTCCATCCCAGGACGTTTCCACCCTGATGTCTTCTAATAAACTTCTATGGCTCTATGGATAAAATATAAGCAAGTAGGCCTGGATCTCAAGGCAGTGCTAGTATGAGCTATCATATGGAGCTTGACTGCACGTTTTTTTTTTTTACATGTCCAAAGGGTACGCCATGATTAAAAGACAAATGAAGCTTGAAAGTCATGGAGTTATCCGTCCTTGGAATGAATTATGTCAGGCAGAAATGCTTGTGGTTTTATATTGCATGACCAGATTTATCAATAATAATTTTTATATATATGATTGGTATTGATTTGCACCTATGAGACAGGGCATTTGCATGGCGGCTGAATGACATTATATTTTATCTTATTTGGCACCTACCGGCATCATTCGACGCCACAACAATGTTTATTTGAGAAAAAAAAATTTGTGATTGGCCTTTGCAGGGCGGAAGGGCGGCTGCCATGCAAATCGACCATTACAATGCGAAGAAACTTATAATTCATTGTCCATGTAGAATCTTCTTCTGATGTGATTGGGTAATTTGGTTAGGTGAGTCTTGGATTCCCAGTAGATGAAAGTTCATCCTTGGGAGCTACTCCGCCCTTCTATGAAGTTGATATTACGCATTCTGTTCCCGGCCTAGAGGTAAAGCGAGCTATGTTCTATCATAAATTCATAGATAGCTCCGGTGCATCTGGAACCGGCTCGGTAATCAACCTAGAAAGCAAACAGCTTCTTCCTTATCAGAACCAAGGAACCGTTTATGTTAGCTAAGATTTCTTATCCCAAATTCCTGATATATGGAGATATTTCTTAGATGCAACTTAACGTCTAGGAACATATGGTTTTGTAACTATACAAAATGCCAGCGATAATTTTTGGAAATTTCTACTTTTTCTCAAAAGTTACGAATCCGTTTTCATCACTTTGGCATTTACTTTAAGAGTCTCGTGTTAAAGGGCAACGGCTAGAACCTCTTTATTAGTAGCCATCCTGCGTAGGAATGCTTTAATAGTTGTCCAAAAAAGAAAAGAGAAAAGAGGCTGAAAGTCTCGTATTAAATGGTTGAATTAGGAAAGAAGTTAAGAGTGCTTTCTCCAGTGGGTTCCATGCTTATTCATGCCACCACAATAAGCACCCAGCAACTTCAGCTTTGTGGCGCCTTTGTGTAATTGGGACTTCTGTTTTCACAGACGCAAAGTTTTCATTTTCCCCACTGCTCTTATGTTGCTTTCTTCATTTATTATCAGGAAAACACCTTCTCTGTTGGATCTGTACTTTTTGTATGGATGGAGTAATTCCCTTGTATTTGGTTGCAGGTAAATTAGGCTGGTTGTCTTAGTCTATCTTTAGTTCCTTCCTACCTAGTTTTGGCTAACTTGGTTGAATTCTTTCCCCTCTTTTTACAATATCTGATTGATCTGTCTACAAGTCTTAAGATTGGCATCTTCTAAACTGCTGCAAGGAAAGGAGGAGAACATGTTCCAAGTATAGAGTAATTATACCTTTGCTTTCCTGTCTCTTGAAAAACCAGGTTTGTATATTAAGTGAAACACGATACTGCTCCTGCTTGATACATGCATAAGCATGCCATTGATACCAGCCAGTTCAGTCGGGATTTCCTTTCGGTTTTATTTGGAGAAATTAAAAGCAAGACTAGATAATATATTTACATGACTCAGCAATCAGAGAGAGAGTTTAATTTGCTAACAGAGTGTTGAGAAGATTATTTCAGTTGCTTTACTCTGAAAGAGCTGAACATGGCATGCATAAACTTCTTTAATTTGGCTTTAGCATACAGAAGAAAAGGATCTGCTTTTATCTATGTACATGCTACTACAGCAAAATACAGACTAGCTAGCTATATAGTAACAAGTTCAAATCTTCTTACAGATATTAATACAAACCAACAAGTATGCTAGCCAAATTTGATTTATTCTCTTGAGGTTAGATTAGATCAGAGAGATGGCCTGTTCTCTTGCCTCTGCACTCAAAACACTCAGAAGTTTGATAGGCAAGGAATAAGCTCCTGTTTCATTGAAATTTCTCTGTCGTTGTATGGGTGACAAAGATCAAGTATATAGAAATCTTACAAGTGCTTGAACGAAGAAAATTTGTATTGAGGGAGGAGTGGTTTAGAAGACAGAAACAAGCTTGCTTCCACCTCTCATCATCATCCTCTTAAACTCATCAAAATTAACCATCCCATCACCATCCATATCGACCTTCCTGATCATCTCCTTGCAATCCTCCACTCTTCCACCTTCCTTTAACCCCAAAGAACACAACATCAAACCAAGCTCTTCAACTGATATCAACCCATCTTTATCTTTATCAAAAACATCGAAAGCCTCCTTCAAATCCCCTTCTCCACCATCTTGTCGACCTTCTTTCTCATCTTCTCCTCCTTGATCTCGAACCCCAATTGCCTTGCACAGGATACAGAACTCTTCAAAATCTATCAAACCATCTCCATTAGTATCCACTTTCACCACCATTTCTTCCACTTCTTTCTCTGTCATAAATATTCTTATGTTCTTGAATGACTCTCTCAACTCTTGCTTTGTTATATACCCATCTCCATTCTTGTCAAAGGTAGCAAAAACGCTCTTTAGCTCAGCTTTGTCATAAGCAGGACTACTACTACTACTACTACTGATACTAAGGCTACTAGTAGTAATACTCCTTTCTTTGTGAGAAACTTGGGGAGTGATGGTTGTTGGAGGGTTTTTAGAGGCAAAGGATTGGAGCCATGCGTACAATTTCTTGGAAGGTAAATAGAAGTAAATGTTAATGAGGCCAGCCAGGAACAAAACTACTAGTAACAAGATGGTAATGATCATCATCATATCTTGTTTTCGTTTGGTTTTCTTGTTCACACACAACAGGAATCAAAGAAGAAAAGGTTAATAAAAAAAGAAGAGGAGGAGCAAATGGACAAAGAGTAAACAGGTTGGTCTTGATTTGTTCAAGCTCAGGAGTTGAAAAAGGCCATGGGTATTGAAGAAGAGACGCGTTATTTGGTGTGCTTTCGATCCCACAAACCGCGTCATTTGCAATAACAGTAAACAAACTGGCTAATCAGAACTTGGTGGCATCGAAATTTTATGCTATTGGGAATTCGTTGAGACACCTGTTGAGTTTCTATCGGATAAAAAGTTGGAAAAAAAATTGAAATGCTTATTCCACTAGAATAGGTCATAAAGGCAATTATAGCATAGAGACTGTAATTTGCTGACCCATTCTCAATCTGGGGCATGTTCCATGCACAATTGTGGTTGTATGAATCATCTGTGCACTTGGTAATTATGATTGGAAGCAAACTCACAACATAAGCATTGATACTTCATGTTCTTGAGAAGCATAAGATTTGATGCAAAGTTACCATGCCAACTACTACTTGCTCCCACTGTAGCACTACCATACACTTCATTTATGCTTAGCTTACATTATCTATTATTTGCTATAAACTAAAAGATGAGGGGTTTTATTGTACCCCTTTTAAACCACTATTCAAATTGCTTTTTTTTATTAATATATATTTTTTTTAATATTAAATTTATTTTTTATTGAATTATTATATTTTTCATGATATGAAACGTGCGAATTACATAATATCTATGATGATTTAAAATGTTTTTTCTATAAAAAAAATACATAATATCTAAACATTCTTGTCTACCTTCAATAAAAATTTGACCGGGGGAGGGGGAATAACCACGTGATTGACTTCTTAGACTCTCCAAGATCTCTATCCGGCGAAAGATGTTTTAGGGGACTGCAAGTTTTCCTTGTATTTATCCATGGAAAGCAAAGAGAACTGAATGCTTTTCCTGCTAAGTGCTAAGATGGGAATCTCCGAGAAATCAATGCAAGAGATAGAGATTCATTTCATGATGGAACACATAATAATTAAATTAATTTCTTTTTATCTTCAGCTTGACAATAGATTGAAGCAGCTAGCCAGCATCCATCTCATCGCAGCTTCACTTAACTTGGAAAAAACAAAATGCTACAAAGTCTACTGCATAAGAAAAGGACAGCTAACACAAACAAAATTTAGATCACACTTTTTTCATTTGTCTTGTTTTATTTTTTTGTATCTTGTACGTACCCTAAAGTACTGTATTAACATTATTAAGGATTTACTGTATAACATTTTTGGTAAAATAACATAATTTAAAATTTATTTGGGAAGATGACATAATAGTTGATAAGGTTATGAATGTGATTTTTTTTTATTTTGATTAATGTGGGTGTTCGGGCCAGCTTGTGCGCATCTTGACTAATCCTATAGGCCCTGAAGTTAACGACCATGTAAGCCTCCAGTGGTTCTGAGGTTTGTGTGACTCGAATTTGTGATCTCTAAGGAGCAAATATAGAGTTTGACCAGTTGAGCTACACCATTAAAAGTTATGAATGTGATATTTTTAACTTTGCGAAAGATTTCACATGTAATACATGTGCAATTTTTTTGTACACGTATTTGACACATGCTATAATATGTTATATTTTAAAAAATTAAAATAGTATGTTATATTTTATGTGTGATTGAAAATTTTAAAAATATAAATGTGATAAAATCATATTTAAAATCTATTTAAAAATATTAAGAATAAAAAATAATTTGAATTGAATCTTTATGAATAATTTATTATTAGTATTATTATTTTCATATTAGATATACAATAATTGAAAAATAATAATTAAGATTTAAATAAAAATTTATAATAGTATTTAAAAACTATGTTAAAATTAAAAATTAATTGAATTTGATAAATTCATTTAAGAGAGTAAAAAAAAACCGGAAAAAAGAAGAAGAAGACAGAAAAGAGTGTTGAGATAAATTAACACGATTATACCCAGCTTTTGTTGGCAATTTAAGCTAAGCTTGAAGAAATTATTCCCTCGAGATTCCTTCTTTTTTTAATTAAAGAATTGATAATTAAGAACGTGTCATGAGTTCTTTATAAATAAAAAATGGAATGAGTAAAAGTCCACCATACGAATTCTATTATGATAATAGTTATTTTTTAAAGTATTTTTTTTAAAAAAAATATATTAAAATAATTTTTTAAAATTTATTTTTAATATTAATACATCAAAATATCTAAAAAATAAAAACTAAATTAACTTAAAAAAAAACTAAATTTTTTAAAAACATTCATGAAATTTGAACGCAGGGGAGTAACTTGGGCTTTCTAGACCATTTTTCTTTAGCTAATGAATCATTATATATTGTTACATGCTTCATTCATGCATGCCAGGCCCAGCCCTAGACTCGAGCTCGAGGTTTTTTTTTTTTTTTTTCCATCCTTTATTTTGGTTTTTTTCTTCTTCAGAAATTAAACTTGTGATTTTGATACCAAATGAGATGATTACTTTTTCTTGTTTAAGGAACGTCATGCATTATAACGAGCCAAAAACTATTTATGTTTTAGACAGGAAAGAACAAATAAGTATTTCACAAGGCCATAGCATCTCATTTAGGAAAAAAGAAAAATCAAACCAATACAAGAAAGCATTTGTTCTAGCAAGGGCCTCCACCTTCCAAGTAACAGTAAGAGGTCCACCATCATAAAATTTGATACGCCAAAAGAGGCCTCTAGAAATTCAAGAAGATGCTTCGTAGTGAAACTGTGGACAAATCTAATATGACATCGACAACTTGATATATACAAACGATATTTTTTAAAATATTAAAACGACAATATATTAAATCGACTCGGATTAATTCTGGTTAGACAGGGAAAACTTTATAGAAAACAAATCGAAATAAATTATAAATTCAATACCCAGTAAATTCGATGTTGAAGAATTAAACTAAAAAAAAAAAAATTCTCCATGATTTTGAGGACCAAAATAAAAAGATATTGAATAATAAATGGTTAGACTACAAAGAATTATTTTAAAAAAACCTTTTTTCGTCCTACGATATTCAATAGTTTTACTATCTATAATATCTAAATCTATTTATAATTTAAGGAGACTGACTGAATGGTTACAAAAAAATACACTTTGTTTGTGTCTATTCAAACTCCAACCTCAAATGAAAGTATATATAAATTAAAATTCTCATAAATCCCATAATTAAAAAGGCCTTGCTTTTAACTGAATTGGAAAAGTAAATTTTAGTCGTAAATATTCTGAATAAATGATCAGAACTGAGCCTAGAATATAATTGTCTAGATCACGACCATTCAAAAGTGATAGGCTTCATTTATGTGCTCTTGGAGTTAGCTGAGTGCAGTTTTTAGGCTAGACCCACAACCCACAAGCATTTCAAATCCTGTACGAGAGGGTGGGGGGGAAGATTCGCAGAATAGCCAAAAAATAGTGAACCTCATCTGTTTATCTTCTCCTATCGTTTCTTTTTTATTAAAAAATTGAGAGCATGTGATGGATCATAATTGATGAGGGCTGGCTGGCCTATTTTGGTTACAACTTAACCTTTCTTTATAAATATTCTCATTAGAATTGGTATTCACATGGTCCTGTTAGTAATGCATTATTAGTATGGTCCCGTCAAGAACTGTCCTTTTTACATTTATATTACGGGGTAGAGATGGAATCCCTCTCGCCTATGGCATCTCTGAAAAAAAAGAAGAAAAAGATGAGGGAGTGTTGGTATTAATTGTCGTTTTCCTAGAGAGAAGATCATACATATATTTTACGATAAAACTACTCGGATCTGTGATTCAATTATATAATTTATTGAAAAATGACGAATTGTGAGTGATGGTTCTTGTATGTTTTGGAAAATTCTTCCATGGTTTTGATGTGGTATGCCCAGCTTAACTGCTTATAGCTGTGCGTGAAAATGCTGTTGAAGACATGGAAGAAGGTTGGAAATTAATTTGATGAAAAGTGTTGAACCGAGTTTTCAAATGGACAGTGTTCATATGTGAGCCAATTTAGCATCTAAATTGAAGGTGCATGTCATTTTTCTCTCAAGAAGAAAACTAAAAATCATGAGAATTCTTTTGGAGGTAGAGGAAAAATAAAGATCCTTTCAATTTATAAAAATAAGGATATCACTGGAAACCGTACCGCTGCAGATCATCAGAAGCTGTGGTCGCTCGTGCAACTTGACTTGTCAAAAATCATGAATGGCATGGCATTCTGCAAAAACTCACTGATGGTTTGGAAGCTAGCTTTTCATGTGGGGTCCTCATCAATTAATTATTATGCACTATGCTACAATCATAGCAGAAACATCTACTCATTCCTTCTCCACTGTCAACTTAAACTTTCATGCGTAAATCTCAACATTAAACATTGGATTAATGTCTTGACAGAGAATCAGGGAGCGAGTCAAACATTGTAGTTTCTTCAGTTTACATCCTTACCGCATGCAACATCTTCTTTTTGCTGTTTGCAAGGAGGATCCCATTTGAGATTTGATTACTTCTTCAAATGTTGGATTGGCGGTATAAGAACACATCGGATTAGGAAACCTAAATTGCCTCATTTTGGGAGAGTTCTTAGGATGTTAATTAATTGCTAAGCAAGGATAAGGCTAATTAATGGGATTATAAATTAGGATCCAAAGTGGTTCTTGATCACCATTTGGATTTGATAAGCCGCGACATGTCAATCCCTTCATGATCATAAATTGTTGCATTGTTTCTTCATTAATCACAGGGTAGGGTACCATTTTAGATACGTATAAAACAGCAAGCTACGTACAGTTTGTGCAAGGACTCCAACAATTCATTGAACAAGTTTTTTTATGCACTTTAAAGTTGTAGGCTTAAAATTTTGAAAACAGAAACGGGAAATTAATGGAAACGACCCTTATGTTTGTCGATTCCTTTTCCTGTCTGATCATGCACCGAAAACACTAGTACGTACCCGAGCGATAGGTATGTGAGAGCTAAAGACATGGAAACAATTTAGCCGATATATATACACAGGGACAATAAACCAGTAGTCACGTGATAAAAAGGCAAAAAAGAAAAAAGAAAAAAGAACGTGGTGATGGAAACTACCATGGACTGTTTCTCTGTGACAGTGATCTGATAGACAGTGAAAGGTGCGTCAGCGACTGGTGTCCTTCCTAAGCTGTTTCTGATGCCATACACTGTTTATGTCCTAGGCTGGTTGTCGTAAATCATATTTTACCGTCTTTATTTTAATATATTTTTAAGATTCACAAATTTAAAAAATTTCACATTTACATGATTTCTTTGGTTTTCTAAAATTATTTTCATTTTTTCAGTAAAAATTGAGTAAAATTAATAAAACGTGCATTGAGAAAATACAAGAAAAAATTGAGAAAAAAATACATTTTTCTCATTTTATTTTTCATATATAAGCTTTTTTGGATAGCTTAATCCAACTTAGAATTTAATCTAATCACTTAAACCAAATACAAAAACTTCCTTTCAAATAACCATTAACCTTACCCCAAAAATCATCCACGTACATATCCTATAAAGGATAAGGGTAAGCCACAATATTTAACTAAAAAGCTCTACGTACGGAAAAACTCATATATAAACCAATCAAGCTACACATCCTATCTATACATATCTAACACACTCAAAAAGAACACGGGAGAAAGAAAAAACAAGAACACGCCCACTAAAAACAGAGGAAGAAAAGAAAATTATCTTCTCCATTTTGAAAACGAGTAAGAGCCATATGATAATATATGATAATATATGGCCTATATATGTATTTGATGGAGCTGTGAATGTGTTTGTAAATGATATTGAATTAATTTAGATTTAACTTAACAATAAAAAAAGTACAATATTATGATCAAGTTACAATTTAATTGCATTAAAAATATAGCAAAACATGTAGCATGCATACATGGTTTAAAAAAACATTCGAGATATAGGTAAAGAAGTTGGATGCATATGGTGAATTATTATTGATAATCTATCAAAGTAAAAAAGAGAATGGTAGAAGAAAGATAAAAAAAACAAAAACCATGTCAAGAATACATCACTAAGCTGGCTGTCCAATATAAAGAGATTTTATTTACTCACTTAAAAAAAGAAAAAAATTAGTTTGTTAATGCTTTGGCCACTTTAAGGTTGATAACTACGGTTGATTATTATGAAAGAATCCAACCCACTTGTATTGAGATGAGAACTACTCTTCTGTGTTCATGTTATTTAGTAGAGCAAAGGTCAAATTAAAAGCCATAAGATCATGACATGGAGTCATTTATTAAGAGTTACGAGTACCCAATACTTATAAGACAAATAGGAAGGCTCCTAAAAGATTATTAATGATAAAATCTTATGTCAAGGGTACTTTGCTAATGTATCTTGATGTAGCAAAAAAAAAGAAGAAAATAACGATGAAAATCTATTAGGATGTTCGTGCTACTCATAACAGGAGGTATATAATAACACATCCAATTCAAAGAATAATTTATTTTTAGATCACCATGGAAAGAGATTACAATAACTATGTTTGGAAATATCATAAATTTCATATTTATACTGATAAGATAAATGTTTCTCCATCACTACTTTACAACATAGTATCACCTTGGTCATTTACAAGATGGGGTACAAGTGTGATTGAACTAATAAATCCAAAGACCAAACAATACTATGAGCATTATAACCTCTATACATATTGATAGAAAGATAACCTAAATGATGGCTAGATCACTAAAAAACAAAAACATCCCTCTACCAAAATTGTATATACCTAATTTACCATCGTTGGTTGACGGTGATTTACACTGCTTTTAGTATGATAAAAAGTAGGTCATGTTTTATCCTACATGCTCGACCATACACTAGAAGATTAGTAAAGAAGTAAACAATAAAACAACCACCATGTCAAGTCGTGATTTTATGCACTTAAGAGTTTTTGGATTGTTTTTGGTATTTTTACTTATTTTCGGGTATTTTCATTATTTTTCTATGTTTTTTTTATCTATTTTTATGATTCTTTTCATATATTTTATAAATATATGAAGTGTTGGGTCACACTGTTGTGTGACACCTTAGAAGTATGATACTACAAAAACTATTTTAAGTAGGGATAAGGTTGCTACTTAATACTTCATGAAGGATTTAGGAGAACAATTTTATAATTTGTTCTACTAGTTTATCCAGGGCGTAATAATTTGGTCATGACATGGATTTATGTTTGTGGTGTTGTTTTCATCATACTTGATATGTTGCTTATTTGTTAACATAATTTTTATTGATTTCCTTGAAATGAATTCTCAAATCATTATATATTTGATTGTCCTAATTGGGTCAAGTTTTTTTAAAATGAATTTTTAAATTATTAATAATTTTTTTTCCTCGTTACAAGATAATTCTTTAAATTTCTCAAATCATTGTTGGTTCGATTCCCTGCATTGAGAGTGAGGTTTTTTTTTTTTAAAAAAAATGAATTCATTGATAGAATTTTCTTACTTTTACTCAAGCAAAGGTCTTAATTAATTTTATGATCATTGCCGACCTAGTCCTGTTTATTTTTTAGAAGAGTTTTAATTTATTATTGGATTGTTCCTACTTATTTTTAAGTAGAGTTCTTAACTATTATTATGATCAGTACTTATTTTTTAGCAGTGTTTTCAAATTACTTTCAATTCATTGCTCAATTGTTTTTACTTGTTTTCAAGTAGAGTTCTGAACTATTTTCATGCTCATTGTTGACTTTGTCTTGTTCATTTCTTAGAAGAGTTTTTAAATGATATTTTAATTTATTATTGGGTTATTCCTACTTATTTTTAAACAGAGTTCTTAATTATTTTTATGATCATTGCTGACAGGGATTTAGGCTTCATTTTTTAGCAGTGTTTTCAAATCACTTTCAATTCAATGCTCAGTTGTTTTTACTTGTTTTCTAGTAGAGTTCTAAACTATTTTTGTGGTCCTTATTAACATGATACTATTTGTTATCTAAGAGTTTCAAATGATTTTTCAATTCCTTGCAAAATTATCCCCTTTTATTTTCAAGTAAAGTTCTAAACTATTTTTATGGTTGTTGTTGACTTTATCATATTCATTTTTTTAAGTAAAGTTTTCAAATAATATTTTATTTTATTGCTAATTTATCCATGCTTAGTTTCTAGTAGAGTTTTGAAATGTTTTCAAGTTATTGTTGTCTTAATCTTGTTAGTTTGAGAATTAAGCTTTTTGGTTAGCTTAAATTTGGGAGATTGATCCAGGTTTAAGAGATTTGCTCGGGTTTGCTTTATTTTTTCCCTTTTTAAAAGTTTTTTTTTTCATTTTCACCCTTCAACACTTATTTAATTGGAAAGTGGGTTATGTTATTTTTTTATTTGTTTTCTATTAAATTTTTCACTGATTTTTTAAATGATCTGGGTTATATAACTCTTCAACATTCAGTTATTTGATAATTAACCTTCATAATTGTATTCAATTTCCTTTCGACTGGATTATTCTAGTATTATAACCAGGTTATAGATTTTGCATGCTAACCCGAGTAGACTTGGGGCTGTTTTTTTAGTCATTTTTGTGTTATATTTATTTCTTTGATTTAGTCATTTAATATTTTATTTTTTGGGAATTAAGTTTCAATTTTTTTTATTTTACTTTTTATGAGATTATCGCATTCTCATTTAATTTTCTCTCTGCTACCAAGATCCTTCAACATTTTATTGATTTGAAATTGATATTTGTGCTTTTATATATATAGTTTATCTCAATCTTATACCAATGATTATGAGGTTAGTAGATTTACTTGGTTTGACTTGAGTTTTTTTTTTGTTGTTTAAAAAAAGCTATTTAATACATATTTTCTTAAGATACTATTTTTCAAGATTTAATAAGAAATTAATCATATTAAAATTCTAATTAATATTCAAAACTATTTTAAAATCAATTAAATAAAATTTATCGGCTTAAAAAATCTCTTTAGTTTATGAAGATTTTTCTAAAATAGTGAAAAATCATTCCATGATTCAAATAATATAATATATTTTTTAAAAAACTAAATAAATTCAAGTAAATCACATGTTACTTTTTCAAAAAAAAATTATGAAAAAATAGTATTATTTGATTGAATAAATAAATTATAACTATTGATGTAAATAAATGTAAATAGTGAGAATGGGAAAAGGGTGTAAAGCTTATTAGTTTCTTTGATAATAATATAATTATAACTATTGACACCAGGGAAGGAAAGTATTAGTGGAAGTAATTTAATTAGAGTGGGTCCCTTGCCTGGTTGCAACTTGCAAGTGCACGTGAATCGGTGAAACGTGATGACCTAGAAAGCCCTACATCCATGTGGCACATGCTCCATTGGGGTGGACAAAAGTGTTCGTTTGGTTGCATGCTCATGCTAAATTACGAAACTGCCAGCTTTAAGACGCGTCCGAAAAAGGCAGCAGCTTCTTTCTTGATGGGGCTTGCCATAAGGAAACCTGTGGTGTAGCATCCTGCTGGTTTGATTAGAGAGTGTTTGTTTTTGTAATTATTTTTGTTTTTAAAATAAATTATATAAAAAAAAACAAGTAATTGATAAAATATAATTTTTATTTGTGGAATCTAGTATAATTTGTATTTAAAACGCTGGGTAATCGAAAACAACTCGAAGCTGTTTCTTCTCTTCTTCTATCGTCTCCATTGTTCACGTAAATAGTAGAGAACGTCTCCACTATTCCGGCCGAACCAGGTTTGGTCTAAACCTAAATACATTGAACCGGATCCAACCTAGTAAAATAAAAATATTTTTTTTATTTTTAATTGTGTTTTATTCAAAAAACTAGTCTTTAACATTATTTAATGACACTATATAAATTAGAAGGAGATCACATAATGACGTAGCATTTGCAGAATTTGATCGTAATCTCAATTTTGTTTCTGATGATATTTTACCCGATGTTGTTGCACGCTTAAGAAATCATGAAAATTATAGTTCTTGTCGGATGGATTTCGTACGTGATGGAATTGTATATAATTTAATGAAACAATAAAAAATATTTTATATAAAGTATTATTTATTTCATGATGTAATACAGTAGTTAAATTTACAATAATTAAATTAAAAACCATCAAAATATATATATATATATATATATTTTAGTTATGTTATAACCTCAATTAGAAAAGCATTCTTAACCAAACACATTAAATTATTTTTTGTTTAATCTCAATTTCAACCATAATTTTAACTAAATATATATAAATATCAAACCAACCTCAACCAAAAATATTTTTTTGTAATACAACTTTTTTCAAACCACAATTACAAAAGTTATCACAATACCAAACACACATAACCTCGCATCTGCGTTCCATTTCAGCCGTTATATTTTTCTATTAAAATATTCAAGCATTACAATATTTTTTTTAAAAAAAATTCAATAACTCAGATTATAATCTTAACCAACTAAATAAAATTGTTTTATAAAATCAATACATTATTAACTTGAATTGAAGAGTAACATTACACGCTTTGACCAAACACAGACAATGTGTTGTTTGTCTTAGCAAATAATATTTTGAAAATTTTCATTTTACATTTCATATTTTATAAGTTGTAAAACACTTTACATTTACTAAAAAAAAATCAACAAAAGATTTGGAATTATTTACAAAATTCCATTTTATTTCACTTAATAATTAAAAAGCATATGCTATGTTAAAAAAACTCTCCACTCTCCCTCTCTTTTCCAAACATAAAACCCTAGCCACCGCCGATCTCTACCATACTTGCTGGAATCTTGACACAACTAGACTCCATAATATACCCACGCCAGCAACCCATCTTCAAATGTTCAGATAGTTTTGTTGTTTATCACGCTTGAAGGGACACCTTATTTTAAACAAAGATGTAATTGCTTTAAATAACAACATTTTTGTTGTTCAACCTTCGTGAAAACACTTAATCTTTCTTTCAACCTTTTAGTAAAAACTACACGAAGTCTTTTCTTTTTTTTGGCCCCCACCCTTCACCTATTTTGTTTGTAAGTATTCTAGCTGGGAAGTTATAGTAATTAAAACCATGTTTGAGGTTTCAATTGAACCTATTTTTTATTAAATTTTGAATTTTTTTATTTTAAATTAATTTTTTAAATATTTTTAGATCATTTTGACATATTAATGTCAAAATTAATTTTTTTAAAATATAATTTTGATATAATTTCAAGTAAAAAAATATTTTTTTAAAAAAACAATTTATATCACACTTTTGAATTGCCCTAAAACATCATATAAATAATTAAGCACAATAAAAATAAATCATTATTTAACATCTCTTTATTGGATGCCTAGAACAATATAAATTTGCATTAAAAAAAAGGTTCTCGAACATGGATATTCTTACTATAATGATTTATGATAATCACGTAAATTGTTATATATAAGTTAATGTGTAGGATAAGTTAATGGTTGGGGGACCATAAACAACCCATACCTTTAGTTACCAATAAAATATCTTGCTCACATGGTTGCATGTGACGGGGATGGGATGTTCTTGTTAATTTTGTTAATTTTCCTTTAATGATTATTATTATTATTATTATTATTCTATTTTTTCCAAAATCCAACCCATAATTCTCCTCTTTTACTTAGCTATTCTTATTTCAACAATTGTAAATTTTACTGGATGAACACTCAAATATCAAACAATTCTTTAATTTATCTTTTTATCATTAAGTTTTTGAATAAAATAGTGATTTAGACACCCAAATCAAAAATATTATCGGTCTACAAATAAAAATAAAAATAAAAATATTAATGTAAGACATTACCTTTTGCACAAACATATAGATTTAAATAGATTATTTTGTCGAATTTATATCAAAACCAAGACTTAGCATATATTTACATAGAACTAATTGGACAAAAATATACCTCTTCATTACAAAATTCGAAATTTGGAACCACACTTCAAATCTCAAACTTGAATGAGTTTTTATCTTTTACCTTAATAATTATTTTTTTCAAAAAAAAATCTCATCACAATCATTTTCACACACACACCTATATAATTGTAAAAATCTTATTTTGTTTTGTTTTTATGTAACAATCAGAAAGTCTTTATATGTACCCCACTGCGCACTCACTAGTAAAAGTGGGCTTTTTGCGAGTAAAATGTTCTCTTGTGAGTGAAGGGAACCCCGCTCTTCTTCTCTATAAAGCTGCTTGCAAGATCATATGTATGCTAGAGTGGTCCATTATATTTTGTATGGGCATGCTCCATCTCCCTCTCTCTCTTGAATTCTTTCTCGCACTACATTTTCAATTCAAGAAAACCAAAATTAAAGGGATGTGAGATCTGAGAAGATTTGAAGGTTTTTTATTTAATTTTGTAAGTCCTGGTCATGCTTTTCCACAGCTTTCTTGAACTTCCTTGCCATGCTTAACTTGTGTGTGTGTGTGTGTGTAGATCACTATATATCTGTATAGTTATACACATTTAGCTAGCTAGCACCATGGAAGCTCAAGAAAGCCGTGGGAGAACATGGCAACTCAGGATTTTTTGGGGCGATCTGTTTCTTGCTTTTATGGTCGAGATCTCTCCCATGGACTGCATCCAAGAAGCTTTGATCATCTTCCTCCTTGCATGGATCATGGTAACTCTCTTGTAATTTAGACCCTTTTTTTGCATAACTTTTTAATGGTTTTAATTTCTTTTTCTTGTTTTGTAAGGAAAATTCTCTTCTAATCCATGAGAATTCTTGAAAAAGATTTGGTTTTTGTGATGAATTATGATACGGGGTTTCATCCTCTATGATATTTCCACCAAAACTTCCCCCTTTTTGCTGTTAGAGAGGAGAAATTAGGCTTCAAACCATTTAAACCATGCATGAAGAGAGTAACAGAACATTTTGAAGTCTTATTTAGTAATTGGAAATTCAACTTTCCTTAAGATTGACATAAATAATGGTCATTGAATCAAAATTGTAAGGGGGAAAGAAAAAGAGTTGTGTTTTGTGTTCCTCGCAGGGAAGATTCCCTACCTTTCCTTTTTGTTGTTAGTGATGATAGTTCTTCCTGTTTGTTTTTTGGTTTATTTCTAACATGATCTCCTACGTTTCCGTGAAAAAGGTTTAACTTTGTCACTTTGTTGACATCATTTTTAACCACTCTCCCACATTCTGACATCAGTGTTTTTTTTACCCAACCCCCCCCCCCCTCCCGGTAGTTGAAGATATTTGTGCATTTATTGGGTTTTGATTACATTTCTCAGCTGTTAATTTAGCTGATGATCTCAACTTGTACAAACCTACACAATTATTATTGTTCTTTTGAATCTTGATATCCAACTCAAAGCCTTTGTCCTAGGTTCTGCATTGCAGTCCATGAAAATTCCCATAATTCTTTATATAATTCTTGATTCAGTGTTAAGTTGCAGAGAATCATTGCAACTTGGAGTGTGGCTGTTGGGATTCCTAATTATCTCTCTCTTTTAGTTTTTCTTCTTTAATTTCAACGAATAATGTATTTTTGTTTTCTAATTTCAAGCAATCTTGATCAAAATACAACGTAAATTCCTCTTCATTTCTAGGATGTTTTTCTTTTTTTGGTCTCTTAGATCAATTTTGTACGTCCAAACTGTTTCGAGGATTCAAGGCATATAATTTTATTACAGGCTACAAGAAATGATGTAGAACAGTTTAATTTTCAGTTTAGAGATCATATATATGGTACCAATTTTGTTTCTACTATGATGCTTGGCATGTTATGATGACCAGATGGGGTTTAACCAATTAAGGACAATCTGCAACTTGCAGAAAAATCTCATTGGCTTGTTACAGCCAAATAAATAAAAAGTGAATTGCCTCTCACTAGCACTTCTTAATTTGTTTGCTCTTTCAGCCACTTTTTTTCCTTTCCTTTCCTTTTATTTTTGGTTTTCTAGAATTATACGAGAATATAATTTGCTCTGGCAAGTAGCTAATCTCATCATTGCAGATCAAATATCAGATACTGCTGCTCACCATCTTAGGCTTTCTAGGTCTTAAGCATTTATAAATTATCTGCCCCAAATCAATTAGATCCCATCAAATTTGATTACAACAATGAAACCTTTATTTATTTATTTAATTTCTTGATACAGTTGAAAATACTAGATCGAGCCCTTGATTTATTCCAAATATAGTAGATATAGAAGGATTTGAAACAAATTTTCTCTATAATTTTCCTAAATCTCATACATTGCAAGGGATAGTTCTTGGTTTGAAGGAGGAACTAAAACTACAAAGGCTGGTTGTGTGTTTACTGTGGATGATCATAAGTGAAATAGGGAAAAGGCCCTTTAGACAAAAATAATGAAGCTTTACCTAATGCAAATAATGAAATATGAAAAGCCTATTGCTTTTAATGTTGAGTATGAAAGAATACTGATGAAGGGGCAGGTCCACCAAAACTAGTTTATAATAGGGCAGACAGGGGAGCATGGCAGACCTGATCAACAGTACCTCAAGATAAATATTGTTAATGCACTGAATATAGTTTCTAATATGAGACCATTAACATTCATTTAGCATTCAAGATATGCCTCGTCCATTAGTATTCATTGAAGTCAGCTTTGTGCGAATAGACAACATGGCAGCTAAAGGTAAAAGAGCAGCAATAATTCAAATATTTATGAACTGGTATAAATATTTTTCGCAATGCATGAATATTGTTGTTCATGGAGCATTCGAGATAAAAGCTGAAGCAAGCTTTCGTTTCCAAAAACAAGAAGGAATCTCTGAAGTGCTGACCCAACTATGGACAATCGTCCAAATTTGTATAGTGGGATGGCGTTCAGGCTGATTGATTTGGCCATTAGGTATAGAACAAGACTGTTTTTACCATTTTTCGTACATTGCCTGGTTTCTCAAGTAAATGGCTTCTCGCATGTCCTCGGAAGTGTTTTCTCTTTAGCGAATATGACCTATTCTTCTTGCCATCACCTCCTTTTTTTGTTGGATGTGTGAAATGATCTTATCAAGAAAATTCCAAAGGTTCTGCATAAGAAAGCCACCAAGGAGATGTCTACCTAGGAAACCAAACAACCACGTTACAAAAAGAAAAGAACTAATGGTTTGCAATGATCACCTCCTTTATATATGAAGGCTGAAAGCTGAAGAGGTGTGGAAAGCTAGCCAGGGCATCATACTAAGGTACGATCTCCCAGCACAACAGTGCTCAATAATAATTAATGATGTGAAATAATTCTTCATGAAACTACTCTTTTGACAATCATATATGTAATGAGTTGTGCTTCAAGATCAGGTTCTCGATCGGTGGTAATTTAGAATTTACAACAAAATATATATACTGTACGTACTTATTGTTTCGCAGTTGAGGAGAATTGTTCACAATATATATTAGATGATGTTCTATGGCGATCGATCTTCCATTTATATCTCCACAATCCATCTTAATTAGATTTCAATTGATGCATGCATTCTCTGTTCTTTTGACATGTATTTAAGCAAAACTAAAGATATGACATATACAACATTGTTTTGGTAGAAGATGTGACATTTTAAGCACCGAATAAAAAAAGATGCGACACTTCTTTTGAGAAAAAAGAAAAAAGGGTTATGGCTAATTAACATGGGATAACTGGTCCCTATTAATTTCCCTAAAGGTAAGAGATCATATCTTCTAATTGGGAAGAATTTAGCCACGAAAGATTCCCTTGTTGAATAGTTAGCTTTAATTTAAATCTACCAATTACCTGGATATACAGTAGTCCATAATTCCCCATTTCACTCGCTTTTAACTGTAACTTAACTCCAGGTCACATGATCATAATGAAGGACCATTAGCAGCAGCCAAAAACGTCATCATCAAGCTCATTACACCATTAGATCGGTTGAGCATTGTGTATGAATCACGGATGGTCCAATTGAATCAATCACAACAGACGTGGTTGCCCCATATATGTGCCAACATTATCTGGATATTGAACTACAACTTAATACATGTATATGTGTACGCATAATTATATGTATATAACCAAGGATAGATATTGCTATGCAGTTTCAGTTGATATGAAAAGAAAAATCAACTTGTCACATAAACTAAAAGAGTACGCTCTGGAAATTAACTACGGGCAACATGAAAGGGAAATGGCAGAGCCAAGCAATAATATCGCTGCTTCCATGTGGTGGGGAAACGGAACAGTCACGTCGCTATTGATACAAAACTAATGCTGCTCTACGATTAGAACAATTGGTCATGAAGCATCATATGAAATGCAAAAGCTAGCTTCGCCTTTTTATTTGATGTGAGAGTGCACAACAACAACGATAAATGGAAACTTTGTTGACCCTAAAAAGAAAGTAAAAGCGGGGAAAGTTTGGTTAAAAAACGTGTACAAACAAAAAATCAACAGCCATGAATGATCAGTACTTACTACCGTGTAAAAGAGAAGAATATATGTTACTGTTTATGCATGGTTGCAACACTCGGTGCTGAGACTTTACTTCAGTTTAGCCTATATTGCCAACTATGATTCTAACTTTGAGATTTTGTTGTGTGCCAACTAAATCAGGGAAAGGATATGATGGATTTCCTCGTAAATTATAATCTGTGCTGACTCTCCAAATGGGGCTATTTCGATCCTTGCAAATAAAAGAAGTGGGGAGCATCAAGAGAAATTACTTAATTCCATCGGAGGCATTAGCTTTTTAATTTATTTTTATTTGAGTTAATGACCTCCTCCATGCCAATTTGTGTAAATCCCATTTGCCTGCTTTTAAACAAAATTAATGCTGGCATCTATATGCATGCATGCAGGTAATTTTACAGCTGAAAAACTTGAAACCAAGCACTTGCCCACGTTTGGGACTGTGCCCTTGTATATAAAAATAAATTAAATACAAACCCGCTTCTCGTTTAGTATCATCGTCCTACAAGTACAGCTTTTGATTATCTTATAAAAATAAAATTATTGTTTTTTATTTTAAAAACAAAGAATGCAAGAGTGCGTTTTTGCTCAGCCCAACACAATACAATAATCAGTTGGCATTTGTCATTAAGAAAAAAGAAATTGAAATTGTTTTAAAATAACATATAATTAAGGGTGCATGTCAGCTTTTATCTCTTTCTTGTCTCAAAACAAAAGAGATAATAAAGCTTATCAATTAATTAGACCTTTAAAATAATTAATGAAATGACTACCGAATTCATCAAATAATCTAAGCACCGAGACAAAAGTTACAGCACCATAGAAGCAGAATGTGCATCGATTTTCAACAATTATATATTTTCTTGTGGTTAAATATTCTTTAATTCCCACATCTCCTTTCACGTTCACAAAGCACAAGGAAATCTAGCTTTTCCAACTCTTTCTCCTCTAAAGAAAAGCTAAGTGTATATTAAATAAGACAAGCCAGATCCTGTATGTGATCCTAATTGTTTTCCTTTAAGAGTGCATGATTAGTGGAAATAATAAGCATGTCCCCCTCTAAAGAGAGGGTAATAATATAATTAAGAATTCACGACACTATTGAAATGAAAAGAATAAAGCAAAGGGTCATCCTTGATTGATTATAATATATGATTATATTATTGAATTGCTTACAGCTACCAAAAAAAGATTGATGATTAATTAATTAAAATATGTGTTGGATTAGTTGGCCACATTAAGAGATGCATCCCAAAATGTAATTATAATTATATATATATATATATATATATATATATATATATATATATAACCAAAAAAGATAGCCTGTAACAATTGGATGGATCATTCAGTTCCCCTTAATTTGATGTGTTTTTCCAGCTAAGTTCATGAGAAACTAGACCCAGCTTCTTCTTTTTTATCACCATCACGTTCTTTACATTGTTGTGTACTATTCACGGACAGAAGCTTAATTTTGCATCTGAGTAGGTATGTCATCATTTATATGGCTCATGAAAGTTGTTCATGCGAGAGTCATTTGTACATAGAAGCAAGATATATTGTTTCTACCGTCCAAAGGAGAAGGCAGGAACCCTATGATCTGATTAAAAAAGTGTAAGTTTTGTTCCCTGTACGTAGATCATATTTTTCCTTGCCATTTACTTGTCTACGTACCCATTTAGTTTTAAAAAAAAAACTAATTTCTGACTTCTACAAGCTTTCGTTAGGCATTATTTCAACTCCAATTCTGTTCGTTTCATTTACAGCTAGAAATCCAAATAAAGCAAGTGCTACACAAGTTTCATTTCTCTATGTTTATGGGCTTTCCATTAAATCTCCACCTAACATTAGCAATGGAGTTAGTGTTGAAATTGGGGGCTTGTAGGTGATGGTTGATTCCATATATACTGAGAAGGCAATATAGCAACCTTGTGTGGTCCATATATCCTATAGCTAAAAAAGCAAGCCTAATTTAATTTGATCGAAGATGCCATGCCCAACATGATTTATACACAGTAAAGCCTAATTTAATTTGATCGAAGATGCCATGCCCAACATGATTTATACACAGTAAAGCTTAATTTATATTTGAACAAAAAACAGCGAAGCAAATCAACAACAGACTACATATCACCCTCGTCATGAAAAGGAATCTTCAGATCGGATGTATACAAAGAAAAAAGACTGCACTTGACTATTACTGCATCAACCGACACGGTACAAACACATTATAGTGGGCGATCAAAGTATATGGCCTTGTAAACTAATAGTATTATCAGTACAAGATTTTTACCTAGTGAATCTAAAACACTACTACTGTGCTGTAAAATCAACTAAAAAATCCAAAATCTTACTTGTCATCAAAAGTTATTAAACAGAGACAGGAATCTAAAGTAAAAAAGAATGATTCGTGAAGAGTATATCTATACCAAATAAATCTATCCTTGTGTGGTCTGCTTTTGATGCAAGTACAAATGGAAGGACACTGTTGGAAGGAAGCTATGCGTCCAAGATACTCTGTGAATATCTGTAGTGCAAAACATAATCATTAACACTGTAAGATCTGTTTTAACATAAGAAAATCAGAATAATCAACAAAAAAATACCCTTTAAACACGAATAAATATTAAAGAAATCTTGTTCCTTCCATATAGGTGGATCAGAAATGCCATTTCATTCAAGAATGGAAAACCCTTTGAGTAGCAAGACTGAAAGATAATTCATCCACCCCTTCTTGTTCTCCTTCAAAGCATGAAACTTGCAAGAAACAAGAGATTGTCGAAGTCATCATGAATATTTGCAAGCATCAATTAACATCACACAATTTGTTTTCTCAAAAACCCTAAAATCAACTGGATCCAAGAGATCGTATATCAAGCAAAAAGAAAAGGATCATAGACCTTATACACTGATCATTGATGCAGGGCCCGATGAAGAAACATTAACTTTCTTTGATCCTGTTTGTATCTTCCCACAGCTTTATTGAACCGCAACAAAAATATAATGTCATATGTACATGCACGGCAACATCAACAACAATATTCAAATAGGTGCAGTTCAAGAAAGCTGTGGAAGAATACCAAGAGGGTCACATATAGACCACCACAAAACTTAGATTTAAGTATTTTAGGAGCTTCAAAGCCCTCCATAAACAAACCCTAGCAAGGTTTGTAAAGAAAAGGGAAGGGCAGGAGGGCTAACTGCTAAGAGAGAAAAGATAATTCAAAATATATAGGGATAAAAGAGAGAGATAGAGAGAGAGACCATGAAAGAGAGGTGTTGTGTGTGTGGGTTTAGGGTGAGAAAGGCTGGTACTTATAGCGGATTTGAGGTCCTTTTTACCACCAATCCCAAGAAGAATATTGGGCCTAAGACAACTGAACCCCACCAAACTCCATCTTTAATTGTTTTTTTTTTTTTAATTTTCTTAACAATTCTCTAACTACAACTATTTTACAGAAAGCTGACTATTTTTCTTGATCCCACTAATCTCCTCACTACCAACAAAATGTTTTGATTAAAATATCAAGAAATCCCATTAATATATGTGCGGTTCTGATGCAAACAGCCAGATCTGACGGTGACGGCTACCCTTGTGAGGGCACATACATGGGTCCCACTATGCGTTGGAAGAAAAGTCTAACCCCTACGCGCCTTAAATGGCTACTTGAACTTACCATTTTCTGAGTTTCTTTCCTTATTTTAACGTCCAGCAAAGGAAATAAGAAAAACTACTTCGCACACTCCAGGGCCTAGCTGCTGTGGTCAATCGTGTGACTTGTTCTGTTCTCGTCCCGGGTTCGACCCTCTATATGCACGCCTGTCACTCTCGCGGTGCCTAACATGCCCCTGGACTTGCAGGATGTCCAGTGGGCCGTGAGGAATAGTCGTGGTGCGCGTAAGCTGGCCCGGACACCCCACGTAAATCAAAAAAAAAAAAAAAACTACTTTGCAGTTTTACAATTTGAGAGTAGTGGAGGATTGATGCCCTGTGATTAAAATCTCAAGCCTTTTTTAGCATCTTCGTGCATCGTAAATATTTCAGTAACGATTACTGCTAATTAAAAGTCTTTTTCAGAATTAAACTCTTGTTAATTTAAGTTAAGAATGTGTAAGCACCACAAATTTAGTAAAAGCTTGCTATTAATTACAAGTGTTTTCAATATTAAACTCTTGATAATTTTGGTTAAGAATTTGTCTACATAAAAAAAATCAGTAAAACTTGAAGTACCTAAAACACCTATAGTATGGTGAAATTTGTTTCGGTGCAAGAAAGTTGTGGCTTGATGATATATATATACACACACACACACACTTCAGACTAAAAAAGATTATAATTAGAAGTGTTTTCAACTCTACATAATTTACATTAAGGAATTGTCTACACCATATATTTAGTAAGGCTTAGTATTAATTACAAGTGTTTTGAAATTGAACTCTTAATAATTAATGTTAAAATATTTATACATCATAATTCACTATTTTTTAATGAATTGGAATATGTAGATTTTATTAACGAGGATAAATTAAGGATGAAAAAAAAAAGAACAACGTAAGAAAAATCAAACATTAAATTAAAAGTCAAACATCGTTACCATAAGAAAATGTTAAGTCCCTTAATCTTCATTTAATTAGTATTCTGCCAAGAAATTCTTGTTACATAATAATAACAAGGAGAATCAATTATTAATAAGTCAAGGATAATTCCTAAATACATCCTAATTATTCTATATTTTTTTGTGTCTGGAAATTCCAAATCTTAACAACTTAACCTTCGAGGTCATGGAGTGTTCCATTTGAGACATCAAGCTATTAAGATGCAATATGTTTCATGTATCTTTTAAAATTATTAGATGCTTGTTTTGCTGGGTAGTTTTGATTTTATTTAGCTCATTTCAAGTTATTTGGGTCATAATGCAAGTTTTTAGCTTATTTGGAGGGTTTGTATGTACTTGGTTCTTGGTTGGAGAAGGCTTCATTATAGCATTGAGTTTAATGAATTTCTTAACTAGGTTGCACGATTCATGGTATGAAGCACACACTTATGCTAAGAGAAAAGCCGAGTAAGATGACTTTAAGGTTTAGAAGAATTATAGACCTCTCTACATCATTACGAGAAATTAAGAAAGATATTTAGAGTTTTATACGTCGGAAGGTTTTCAAAGGCGTTCACGGAGTGAGTTCTAGAAAAGAAATAAGGAGACTCCTTGTTCCATTACCAAGCATACCAACGGGTCGCTTTCTTTTACAAACCATGCAAAGCGTCTGGTAAGAGAGGTTATTTTAATTTCATGTATTTTTTTGAAAATGGTACCCATAATTTATGTTTAACTAATAACCGATGTATTTATTTTGCAGGCTACATATCTTGAGTGCAGGCCTATTCTAATGAAGCTGTATATGAAAACACATATATATAGAGGGAGGATTGATGAAAAATGGTGCAATAGTTTATTGATAGTCGAGTTAAGGTATTTATTGTAAGTAGACTTTGAAACATTTTTTTATATTATTTGGACTAATGTTTTTTCATCCATATCTCTGACTTATTTTTATATGGTGTTGGAACAATTAATATAACATCGCCATGTGTACATAGCATGGAGAGGACCCTTCAACTCTTTCAGAACATAATTCAGATTTGTGGTTAGAGGTTGAAGCAACCGATGGACCTGATAAGAATCAAGATTACAATATCTTTATGACTACGACCTGAGATATAAGATCGGGTTATAGTATCTTGACTGTAGGCACTCTATAATCCAGCTCGAGTTAACCATCACCAACCATTAAGAAGTTAGCTGAACAACGGGTTAGTGCTCTGAGGGCCGAAATGAAGACAAAATATGATACAAAAAAAAAACCTAGAGGAGATCATGGAGAAGCATGAGGCATACCTTTTTTTCCAGTCATTATCCTCCCTCTTGCGGACCTACAGCTAGAGCTTTTAATTCATTTATATATACATTTGTTATTGATTTTATTATAAAAAAAACTTTTTCTTCAATTCAATTGATTTTTATAAACATTTGTAAATTTTTTTTACATTATATAAAAAATTTTCTTCAATTTAAATTAGTTGTTTGATGTAGTTTGATGCCATTGTAAAATTATTTTATAGCATTTAAAAAAAATTAAAGACCGATGAAAATTTCATCGGTAAATGATCAACCATTTCATCAGAGAATTTTAAAGAGTTATTAATTGTTTTGATCCAGCCCAACAGAATCAATGACATAATATGATATTTTTGTTCTATTGGCGAAACCATTAGTGAGACGAAAATATTACCGATAGAAGTATTCATCGGAATTCCATCCATAAAAATCACCGTGAAATTACTGATAAATATGACATCAGCGACGAGAGACTTTCTAATTATATGTTTCTATCGATAAATCATTCAATAATTTTTATACCAATAATATTATTTTATTTATGCCGACAAAATATTTCATCAATGTTTTAAGATTTTCTGAATATAAAGGCGCTTGTAAGTCCCTGTCTTTTTTTTATTATTAATGTATTGATATCATTCAAACAAACAAAAATACCATTAGCATCAACATATATCCATGTGAATGCGCGACTTATAATCTAACTATATTCATGATAGCGATGGAATGAAATCGGCTTAGGACTATTCTTGTAGCATTAGTGCTTGATATTGACTGAAATCATTAATTAATATACATGATAATGTTGATTTTTTATACATTAACAACGTGTTATAAATAATATATTAAGTCCTATAATGTAATGATTTTGTAATTTTAAGGATTATAATAAAACGGAATGATTATAACGGTAATGAGTCAATAATTATACCGTACAAGCGATTACAGTTGAAAAAACGCATCGCAAATAGTAATAGACATTACATCAAAGAAAAACTATATATATAATTAATCACATAGGAATCTGATTGCATAGTTATTATTATTATTATTATTATGATGAGTGAATTTTAGTTTTTGGAAAATACAAAGGACCATGCAAGATTTCAAACAAGAATTATCAATATCTAAATAAAATAAAACTAGGGACCCAAAATAACTACTTTAAACTATAGGGACTAAAGAGAAATTTGTCGAAAACAAACTTACGTTGCTAAAAACGTTTTCCAATTAAACAAGAGACATAACATAGCATATACATGCATCGGTCCAAAATATTCGTTTTCAACTGGCTTCAATATCTCAACAGCGTGAGACTCAATACTCCAGAATTGCAGGTGGGATTAGTTCGACTTGATGGAAACCCTAAATTAAAGTTGAATTGAGCCTAAATTAAACCTTAAATGAAGTTCGTGTTTACATGGAAGCATGTGAGGGGGTGACCCCACCATGGGAACATGTGTGGGTGCTGATAAGACAC
The DNA here is from genome assembly GCF_951802175.1 of Populus nigra. Lineage (NCBI taxonomy): Eukaryota > Viridiplantae > Streptophyta > Magnoliopsida > Malpighiales > Salicaceae > Populus > Populus nigra. The sequence continues at coordinate 22,230,785 of NC_084854.1, forward strand.
CGTTTTTCCCGGGACGGAGGTCGCTTTGTCTGCCTGGCCTCGCCTGTATTGTTGGACATCTCTGCCTGTATTTTAATACCTGGCTAAATTAGCGAAGATTAACGTGGGCGTCCGAACTTCATTTGTATTGATTTGAATTGATGCAGATGAGTGGGTTTTTTAGAGTTATTTTATTCTATTAATAATAAGTAAGGTATAAATATTATAAAAATTTATCCAAATCTAACCTAAGATATATACATTTATATCATATAAATATATAATATTTATATTTCTGAATATGATATAATATGTATAAATATCTGATATACACACACATATGCATATCGTTCTAACATATATACACCTCAAATAAATATATTATTATTTTATTTTATATTGAATAATAGATAATAATATGTATGAATATCTAAATTTCTTGCTCATTAAATAATTTTTTATTTGAGTATAAATATTGTAAAAACTTTATCAGATGCTATATATTCATTATCAACTCTAATTAAGAATAATAATAAGGATCGATGTAATATATAGCTGGCAATCACTTTGCTAACCCCCATCTTTTCATCGGCAAAACCTTCTATTATTTGATTTGATTTGATTTGATTTAACACTATAATAATAATGTTTTCCATCTTTATTTTCGATCAACATTTCTAGGGTGCATGGTTTCTTTGTGCTGCCTGGTAGAGAAATGGTGGCATTGGCCTCCTGCATGTTTACATGATGAAGGGCGAGTTACAAATAGATCCTATGGTTTTAATTATTTCACTGCGATTAAAATCAAAGAAATTGTACGAATGCAGGTAAGAAAAAAAAGTTTTACATGTGCTAATTTAGATGGTAGAGTAATAATTAAATCACCTGCCCACCATGGTTGGATACTTGGATGAATAGATGGATAGTCCTCCTTTTATTTTATTTTATTTTATTTTATTTTATTTTTTAAATATCTACTGCTACAATGCTACATCTCCAATGGCAGAACATGCTCATGCTCATGTGTGTTTGGGAGCGAAATGCACAGAAAATTATAATCCATTTGACCGAGGCGGGTTAATGTAATTTTTTGGGCTTACAGGTGCTATTTTTTTATATTTATTTTTTTAAATTCAACCTTTAATATTTAATTTGATAATTTGATATTGATTTTTTTGTTTTTATAATTTGATATTGGGTTTTCTCATTTGAGATTGATTTTTTTTCTTTTTTTAAAATGCTATTGTGTTGTCTAAACATTATTTTTTTTTGTTTAGGTTTTTTTATCTAACTTGCGGGCGAAGCACATATCATATAATTGATATAAATAATTGTGTTGTCTAAACATTTTTTTTTTTTTGTTTAGGTTTTAAATATATTTTTTTGACACGTGTTTTTAATTAAAATTCATGTCGGCAGGGATAACCATAATAATTAAGTAATCCTATTAGATGAATAACCATCGTTCCATTAATCTAACGGAATCAATAATTACTAGTCAATTACACAAGAGGATTTCATTACTATTAGATGAATTAGATGAATGACCATCACGCCATTAATTACTCTCATGATATTTTTTAGGCTAGATGGGCCGAACTATTTTTTGAACTTCAAATCATTTAAGAACTTCGGCCTATTTGAAAATGGGTCTTTCTGTTAGATTCTGTAGGTTTCGTCCGTTAATTAATTAACATTTAAAAAAACACCAATTATCCCTCTTTTATTAAAATTTGGTTAAATAGTAAGTCACATCGAACCCTTCACTTTTTTTTTCTTTTTTTTTTTTACTTTAAAACTCCCATCTATTTTTTTTTTGTTAGATTAATTCTGAGACATTAGTTGACAAAATCAAGGACTTGGTAAGTGCCTTGTGTATGACTTAAAAAATAAAAATTAAATTTTTTTAACAATAAACTATATTATATATATATAAAAATCCAAACATGAAAGTTGAAAATTCTTTTTCAATTTTTATGGATTTTTTTTTATTTTTTCATGGATGTTGTTTTTGGAATTACAGGTATTTATTAATAACTTTTTAAATATATTTTTTAAATATTTTTCTAATAAAAAGTTAAATTCATCTCAGGATTAAAAAAAAATCAATAAATCAAATTTTATAAATTAATTTATGCATGGTTCACTTGACTTTCACTTATAAAAATGGATGGGAGGTTTAAAGTAACCAAAAATTGAAAGTAAACAATTCAATGTGACCAAATTGTTTAAAGAGGCTTGATCAATTTGACGAAATTCTAATAGTAAAGAGACATTTGGAGGATTTTAAACAATCTTATGGTATGTTGAAAATCTCATATTATAATGATTCATGTATAAAATGTATTTTAAATGTTGAAAAGCTTGATTTAGCCTTTACATGTAAATTATATTGCTCTCAATTTTTATAAAATATAATAAGAAACTTATAATTTTTAGTGTTGCAATTTCAGATATTCAAGAAATATTTTTAAATGTTTTAATTTAATTTAAAATATATAATTATTTTCTACTTTTGTTTAATAGATTATTTTTAAAAAATATATTTTTGAATAATTACTGAATTATTCAAAAATATTAAAGACCATATAGCAACCCAAAAAAATAATTTATATTTTTAAAATTTATTTTCTTTTGTTTTTTATTGCAAATTACATAAAATAAACTGACTGTATCTTCCGGAATAAATTTTATTTTCAAATAATTTTAAAAACACATCATCACATACATTCAACTAAATATATTTTAAAAAATGTGATAAAAACATGAATGGTTACGAGTAAGCTAAAGGGATGTAACGTGTAGCATGTGTTTATATATGGCGACAGTTGCATGGAAATGCATGTTCTCTTTTGTCAGTATATCACTGGCTCTTTTCTCTCTACTCACAACACATGCCCGACACGATTGGAACGGAGGTTTGTCTATGTGATTTTAATCCACAAGTTTGTCTTTCCCCTTCCCAATTTCTAGCTGCTTCCTCTCATGCCAGCCAGCCAGCCAGCTCCTTTAATTTTCTTCTTAATTAATCAGTTTTATAAAATTATTATAACATTTGCTGCTTGATCAACTCATTCATGAGGAGAACAAGTCAACGGAAGATGCACGTGTCTATTAATTCACCAAGATTGATTACCTGTCTTGGGGTGTTTTGTTCCTCTTTATCACTTAAAAAATTGAGTTTAAATAGTTACTGACCCTCTGCCTATGGTTCATTATTCGAGGTGACTTGATATTGCATTACAATTGTTATAATTATATATATAAAAAATACCCTAAAGCTTATGGCAAAAAACTCTATGACAATGAGGATTGTAATAGTATTCTATAATATTTTCTCTTTCTTTAAAAAAATATTTTTTTTAATTTTGGTCACTCAATTTTTTTTTTCAATTTATTTCTTTGATGTTGTGTTTATATAGGATTAGTCTTGGTGGTTTGTTTTGGCTAGCTAGGAAGGGGGATTGCATGGTGTCAAGAAAAGATTTTGTTGGCTCGGTTTGTTAAGATTAAATATTTTTTTATTGAATAAAAACAACTAAAGTTCCAAGGGACTAAATTTAAAACAATCTGAAGATTGGACAAATGTTAAGACCTTTTTTCTTGTCGGTACCCAGGACAAAATTGAACGAGTAATAAAAAATGTTCATCTCAATTGTTTTTTTTTATTAGACAACTTTTTTATTTTCTATTTGATCCGTTTATATTGAATTTATTTGGAATTAGACTCAGCGGTTTGTTTCGGTTGCCTATATATGAGGTATCAGGAATTCCGGCATGCAGTTAATACTTGATTTCATAAAATAAAATTCAATTATTAGACAATTAAGGCTTGAGGTACAAAAATTGAAAATGAAACAAGAGCAAGGATGAAATAGAATGAGTAAAGAAAGAATGGATAGCGTGTGAATTGTGCAGGTCAGCAAGTGAGGAGAGTTGTGGCGTTTTCAAGGCGCGTCTGACCTCCTCTGGCCACCAATTTTTTTTTTTTGTTGCGATCTCTCTTGAATCATCTCGACAAGGTCGACCATTTTGGCTGGCACGCGGCGTTGATGGGGTTAGGTGCGTTCCCAACAACTTTTTTTCCTCCTCCTCTCTCTTTCATTTGGTTTTCATGCATTGCTTTCTTTAATTTTCTTCTTTTATCTGATTTTAAAATTTTGATTGTTTGTTCAATTTAATCCTTCATAATTGCTATTTTTATTTTATGGGTTATCTTGATCTCATGACCTAAATTACAGGTTTGAAAGGTTTGCTCGAATTAACTTATATAATTTTTTTAGTGCACTTTTTTAAAAAAATTAATTTTTTTGTTTCAATTTCAACAATTGGTTAATAGGGAATTGATATTTTTTTATTTTTTTTATTTGCTTTATGTGTGGTTATCCTGATCTCATAACTTAAATCGTTAGTTTTGCAAGTTAGCACGAGTCAACTCAGGTCTTTTAGGTTGGTTTTTTTAAAATTTTATTTTTCAATATCGGTTGGTTGGAAATTAGGTTTTGAAATGTTTTTAAATTTATTTTCTATGTGATCATTCTATTTTTATGACCTGGGTTACGATTTGACAAGTTTACTTAAGTTAACACAAGTCACCATTTTTTGGTCCTTCTTTATAAAATCAATTTTTTTTTTCATTTTCTTCATTTGAAATTGAGTTGATTGGTAATTGAGTTAGTTGAGGATTATGCTTTGTTTTTATTTTTATATAATTATCCCGGTCTCATGACTATGTTGCGAGTTTAGAATATTAACTTAAGTTGACTTTAATGGCTTCTTTTTTGGGTTTATTTTTTTTCTCTCTTTGATTTTTTTCTTTCATCCCCACCTTATTTCATCATTCAACATTGATTTTTTTAATTTTTTTATTTCATCGTTCAACATTTTGTTAATTTTGAACTGTGATTCTTAATTTGTTTTGGTTTTCTTTGAATAGGATTATCGCAGTTTCAAACAAATATTTTAATATTTGGTTGGTACTTAATTTTACAAGCATCTATTTTTGTTATTATATAATTAAATAAAAAATAATTTCACCAAATAAAATAAGGTTTTGTAAGTTAACCCTAGTTAGCTCAAATAATTTATTTTTATCATTTTAGGTTGATTTTTTTTTATTTTGTCCATCATTAGATTAATTGAGAGTTGGACTTCAAAATCATTTTCATTTTGCTTGCTATGTGGTTATTCGTTATCACGACTCGGGTTGCAAGTCTTATATATTAACCCGAGTTGACTTAAGCCTCCTTTTAATATTTTTTTTATTTTTTTTCTTTCACAATATTGTGTTGATTGAGAATTGGGTTATATAATTTGGTTTGATTTGATTTCTAAAAGTTATTACAATTTTATAATCAGAATTGTAAATTTTATAGATTAACATATATTAACTTAGATTGATTTAATATATCGTCCTCTTAGTATTTAAAAAATATGTCACCAATTCAATAGCTAAAAAGGTTTCGTTCAATATGTAGCAGGTTTTGCGTTCATAATTTTTTGTTTTGTTTTTTAACTTATAGAAAACACATCTAGGATGTCTTTATATTTTTGTTTTTATATTTAAAAAAATGATCTGGCCGAAGCATAGCTAAATCCTTAGAATTGATCATGTAGCCTTTATATGTTAATTTATCATTATATTTTCAATTAAGATAGTTTTATTTTTTAGTATACATTAAGTTTTTAATATATTTTTCTATAAAAGTTTTAAGCTAAATCAATAGAATTGATCACGTAATCTGCACATAAAAGCATTGGAGGTGCAATGCTTAAATATGCTCACGATCTCCCCTGCTGATGCTTAAATATGTTTGTAGATCAATTACTAAAATAAGTAAAATATATAATTAGATACTCGAATAAAATAAAAAATAAAAATTAGGCATTTAAATTTCAGTTTTCTCTGATTGTGGTCTTCACGCAAATATGACTATTTGGAAGCGTGGTTATAATTGTTTTTTAAAGTGTTTTTTATTCAAAAATATATTAAAATAATATATTTTTTATTTTTAAAAAATTATTTTTAATATCAGCGCATCAAAATGATTTAAAAACACCAAAAATATATTAATTCAAAGCAAATAAAAAAATTAAATTAAATTAAATTTTTTCAAAAGCACTTTCTCTTCAAGTATAAGCGTTGAATAAAAAAATTTGGGTGTTATTTCTATCATTGCTTGCTTTTTTTTTAATTTCACTTTATTGTATAATTATAAAATTCAATTTGTATAAGGCACGAATTTGGAAGGATCAATTTCTAGAAGAAAAGGAATTTAAGAAGCATCAAAACAACATAAAATTGTTATGATAGAACACATTTCAAATAAAATAAAATAAAATAAAATTAATGAATCTAGTTATGAATTTATTTTGATTTTTAATTAAATTAATAGGATTTTCTTTATTAAAGTAGTTTCTTGATCATCTAAGGAGTGTTTGGGATTGAATTTTAACTTGTGTATTATTAACATTTGAAAAAAATTATTTTTAAAAAAATTATTTCTTTTATCTTTTTGATATAATAATATTAAAAATAAATTTTAAAAAATAAAAAAAATATTATTTTTTTAAAATTTATATACAAGAAGAAGAAAAAAACGTATGAGCTACCAAATTAAAGGCCAAGTAATCCATTAAAGCCACATATAAACTAGTTCTTAATTATGAATAATTGCTTTTAATCTTGCCTGTATAATTAGCCAAAATAGTGGCTGTAAAGGCTTATGTATCTTTTCCCCTACAACCAGATGAGAGAGATCCCAAGCAGTAATGATGATGGCCTAACATGGGGGACCTCGCTGTCGCTAGCTTATCCTACAAAAAGTCCTTAAAATGAAGCTGCAAAACCTTTCTGCTTCGTCTTCATTAATTTGTGATTGTGAGTTGTCAAACATGCGACGGGAGGGGAGGGGAAGTGATGAGAATGGAGGAGGAGGGGAGGGGAAAAATTTTACCCTCCGTTGTTTAGACAAGGAAGAGGGGGAATGAAGGAGAAATAAATTTTTCTTCGTTTGGTAATAAATATTAAATATCATTAGCGGGATGAATCTACGAATAAGATTGAAAGAGGTTATTTGTTAAAAAGATAAAATCAAAAGAAAAAAAACTAAATTAAAAATCTAAACAATACAAAAGGACAATATGAAGTTTTTGGTCGGATAGGTTATTTTTTGAGGCGAAAAAAGAAAGAAAAAGAAAATAAAAAGATATTTGAATCAAACCATCATACAGAACATCACATGTGCCACCACATTGGAAAGGGCCAGGATGTCATGATCTTTTTAACGCCACCATGGATGGACAATTTCTGCCTCCTAACATTGTTGCACGTGTCATTTTAAGTGTGCTGAGTGGTATCACACGTTGGAGTATACATCGCCAACAATTTTTTTACAAAAAGTATTATCTAGTCATTTGAAAATACAAAATTACACCTGTCTTGAACTAACGATAATTACAAAAAGACCACAATGAAAAGACGAGTAAGCTTTTAGACCCAAGTTTAAAAAAAATTGATTCCAAGTGTAACTAATTAAATTCTTAATGTATTTTTAAGCAAAAAATGAATTTACCTCTAAATCTAAGTTAGGTTGTTTTTTTATTTCAAGGGTATCCCAATCATTATATTATGCAAAAAAGAGTAAGAAAAATATCTTTGATCCCAGTCAATATAATAATAATGATCGATTGATCTAGAGAAATTATAATACTGCTCCTAGAAGCTATGCAAATGAGGTTTTTTTAGGGGAAAATAGTAATTATAATATTATCGCCTACAATACATTGAGTCCAGATGCATAGTGAATTCACTATCCTAATTAAATATTTTTTTTAATTGAAAGTAATAAAATACTATATATAAAAAAATTAAGAATTTTATTTTATTATAATTATCAACTTATTGAAATGACCATCATGTTTAATAAATCTGAATCATTAAGTTTAAATTGAATGATCATGGTCTGGTTGATGATAGAAATAATAATAATAATTTAACTTTTTAATATTTTATTTATCTCATTTAACCCATCAATGAATTAAAAAATGGCAGGACTTGAAATATGACCGGTCATGTTTTAAGAACATGAGAGGATTGAAATCCATATTGTGAGACCTTAAATTACATAATTTAAAGTCTTAACAGACACTCCAATGCACAAAATAATAGTAATAATAATTACATTTATTAAAATGCTGGTATGATTTTCAAAATTAGTTTTTTTTCTTTTAGGTAGTTAAGGTAGCATGCGAGAGCAATGGATTTGCCTATGTTGTCATGTTGATTAAAAAGAAATGAAAGAAAAAAAGATAAAGGTCCGAACCATCAACAGCAATCAAATAATAATCAGGTCATGATCTAAGACTACTTTATCTTGGTCTTGATGCTGGATCCATTTCTCTTGGGTCAACTCGTACTACCCAAGCACCAGGTATTCCTAAGTGGGGCGCGAACATGGTCACGCCTAGAGCAATCCAAGTGCCACATATGCGCTGGGTTGTGCCCAGCCCCTAAGCAAGAGCTCAAGCGCCACGTGTTCTTAGCATTGAGATAAGACCCAAGCATCACGTGTTCCTATATAGTTTTTTTTCTATAATAATAACAGTTTTTAAAATTTTATTAATGATGACAATAATAATAATAGTAGTAATTTTTAGTTTTACATTTCAAATCAAATTTATAGTTGTTTTAATATTAAGAATAAGTTTTTTTTTCTAATTTAGTAATTATTTTATTAATAATATTCAATATTATAAAAATAATAATATTTATAACACCAAAGATAATATTTTCAATATTAATACTTTTGATCATAGTAAAAATAATAATATTCATAACACAAATAATATTATTTTTAATTTCAAGAATATTGAAAACACAAATAATAATATTTTTTTATATTAAAAATTTGAATTCTTATAAAAATAATAATAGTATAACACCAATAATAATATCTTTGATATGAATATCTTGAATTATAAGAAAAATAATAATATTTTGATTAGAATACTTTATCTAATAAAAAAATAATAATATTTTTTATATGAATACTTTGTGCTATAAGAGAAATAATAATATTTACAACACAAATTATAATATTTTTATATTAATACCTTGAATTGTTGAATATTTTTAATAATACTATGTCGCGGGCTCACTTTTTATTTTTATAAAAAATACTATAAAAATTTATAATACAAATAATAATATGTTTTCAATATTAATACTAATATTTTCTTTGAAATTTACTAATTATTTTATTAATAATATTAATTATAATAAAAAAATAATATTTTTTTAAAAAATAATAGTATTTAGAATCCTAGGATCCAAGAACCTTAGGTCTTGATGGAGGACCCAATAATAATTGGGTCCTGACACTCGACCCATTCATCATGAGTCTTGACGCCGGATCCATTCCCCTTGAGTCCAGCGGCATGACTCAAGCGTTAGGTGTCCCCAAGTAGGGTGTAGGCATGGGGCGTGCCTAGCGCAGCCCAGCCTCCAAGCAGCCCAAACGCCACGTGCATGCTGTGATGTGCTCAGCCCCCAAACAGGCAGCCCAAGCGCCACGTGCGTACAGAGGTGTGCCTAACACTAAGGTAGAGCCTTAGCGCCACGTGTATGCTTGGTCAGCCCAACACACAGGCTGGCAGCCTAAACGTCCAAGGCTGGGTAGACCGAGCGCCAGGTGGCTACAACCCGGGATGCGGCCAGCAGGCATGGCTTGTAATGCAATCCACATTGAACAGTATTTCGCGTTACATTGAAACAATGATCAATTTTAGTTATAGTTAATTCCCCCTCCCCCACGTGTTATACGACTAAGCAGGTCAATTTTTTTAACATAAAAAATATTTAAATAATAATAACCTGAATGAATTTGTGTTAACTTGACTATCTCATTATCATAGATAATCTTAAAAAAAAAATTCAAGACTCAATAATCTAATATCAAAGGATAAAATTAAAAAATTAAAAAAAAGACCGAAATTAAATAGAGCTAATCTTTAAAACCAACAACTCTAGTCATAAGACCATGATGATCATACAGAATACCAAAAAAAAATTTCAATAAAATTCTTAATCATCAAAAAATTAAAAAGAAAAAAAATAATAATTAAAATAATGAGAACAAAATCTGGTATAAAAGCTAATGAAAGAAAATAACAAGGGATATAAACGAAAAATACAATGAAAAAAGAAAAATGATAAAAAAAAAGAGTGGCGCGATGTTTTGGTCGCCGCAGTGGAAGGCTACCAACAACCACAAGGAGGCATCACCCATTCCGCTCAAAGGACGCGAGCGCCTTTCACTTGTTGGCGTGTGCTCTGCACACCTCATCCACTTTTGTTTTTGAATTATAGAAAAGTCATAACACCCTTGAGTCAACTGAAATTTTTTTAAGAAAACTGAGGTTAGAAAACCTACAATGTCCCTTGATCTCAGGGCCAAAAAAGTTAACCCAAAGGGTTATGCGGTAATTATATTATACAAAAAGTAAAAATTCAAAAATACCTCTCATTTTTTTTAAGTGCAAGTGAGTAATTACATTGTATAATAAACATGTGAAAATACAATTCTACCTCAAAGTGTATATTCTCTCTCTTTTTTTTTTTACTTTCAAATGGTTATACTTGTAAACTATACTGTGCATAATTTATAGAAAAATACTGATAAATTTTAGTTTTATTTGTAATTTAAAAATTGACCGTAGCATTTAATTAATATTATTAAATTTATAAGTTGACTATAATTTTATAAATTAATATATGTTTAATATATAAAATCACTTTAAAAACTCGAAAATAAATAAAATGGAGTGAAATCACGAGTTTAGAACCGTTTTTATGATTTTAACGAAAAAAACTATACTGCCGTATTTCAGGCTTCTAGCCATTGTTGTTAAAAACACTTCAACAGCTTTCTCTTCAGTCTTCACTCTTCATCAACATCGCTTTCCTTTTTTTCCCCATCATCAACGGCATCCTTTTCAATCTTCACTGAATCACTATTCATCAACAGGTAATACTTAATTGCTTATATTGAATTTTTCTTGCTGGAAAGGGATTTTTAGCCCCGGCTGTTCTTTGTCCCATTCCTTGCTTTCTCCTCCTTTTCTCTCCTTACTTGAGTGTGTGACACAGAGATGGTCACCAATCATCATAGACAATTACTTTTAATTGCTTGAGTTTGATCCCTTGTTGAGTTCGTTCCAGTAATTCTACTTCTTTGCAAGTCTTTTCCTTTGTTAATCGTTTCAGTAATTCTACTTCGTTCCGGTAAAAAAACTGGGCTGATTTAAATCAATTAAAATTTCAAAAGTTGATAGAGTTGCTATAGATCTGTGAAGCTGTTCTTGGTTTAGGCTATTTGGAAACTTGCTGGTGGTTTTTTTAGGAGAAGGTGTTACTCAATTTATAGACTGTGGATTGTGGAATGTAAATTGTGAGAGAACAGAGTGTAAAAACAGAGAAGCAATGTCATTTTTCCTATTTCAAATCATCAAGCAAAACTTAAATTCGCAGAAGACAATAAATTTACCAAACTGAACAACTGGAAAAAGCTCATCTTGCTCGAAGGGTGTTGCTGTCCGAATCTTGACTCTGTCGTGATTGCATGGGCGATGGTGAGTGAGGAACAATGGAGTCTATAGCACACACAAGACTAATTAAAGTTTTCGGCTTCCATTTCGACTAATGCCACTAGCCTTAGCTAGTCTATAAACAATGATTCTTGAGTACGTTTCATAACAACAATCCCATTTTGCTTTTCATATGTTGTCTTAAGTATTCTTTTTCTTTTTTCAGTTATGCGGTGGTGATAAATTTAGAGCTAGAATGAAGAAAATGGAGATTTTTCTTAGTAATCAAACATTTGGATAAGCATTTATGCTTGACTTGTACCTGCCACTGCCAGGCTATTTGCCATCAGCCAGCTCTATTTTGTCTAGCTCTGCAGCAGAAGCATTATTAATTATAGCCTTTTTTTCCTTAGTTTGATAGTCTCATTTTTTTTTTTGTAACGTCGATAATGCCATTCCCAATCATCTTTGATTATTACATATACAGTCTCCGTGAGCTTTATAAAGAGCATGCAAGAATTTCTTTCCTTTTTTTTGGCTAGTTTCCTTGCGACTAGTGCGACAGTGTTTTACAGTAACAAAATCAGTGGTATAATATAATTTTATTGACTATTTATTGATTATCTTTAAAAAATGTGCTCTCTCCCACAATGACAAAATCAAAACATCCATAGAAGCGATAAAAATTTAGAATTAAGAGATTTATTCACTTAATAATCTTATAATAATAGTAAAAATTTAAGATTAAGAGGTTTATTTTCTATGCGGTCTCAGATTCGAACCATGTACTTGCTCATATGATAGCTACTGGAGTCTTACATTGTCGTTAATTTCAGGATCCGTAAAATTAATTAAAATACATACAAACTAACCCGAACACCAACATTAATCTTTTAAAAAAAAAACATCTATAGCAGGAAGCACCTTGCTTGGAAATTGAGGTAACATTAACGCTGCCAGCAGATGGTACCGCAGGTCGCTGAGCTTCATGTTTTTTAAAAATATAATTACTGTTATTCAGTTATGTTTATTTTAAAATATATTAAAATAATCTAAAAATATAAAAAAAAAATAAAATTTCACGCACTTTGATTAGGGCCACGCTCGAATTTTCAACTTGAAATCAGTCTCACTATTCCTCGTAAGTTTGTGGGTTTCTTTATTATTTGCTTTCTTTGATTCTAAATTGCAAATACACTACAAGTATTTGAATCTTTTTCACCAATCATGTAAAACATTCCTCCATAGTTACCTCAAATCTAAAGGTGAGAAGGAAGGATTTTAGTATTTACTTCTCTATGATTCCTCCTGTTTAGAACATTAACCATCCACATTTTTTATTTATTTTCACTTATGGATTATTACTAAAACATATTTACGTAAAATAAATTGCCCAAGCAAGATTAGTATCCTCTTATATTACGTTAAACGTGATATATTATATTCTAAGACAAAAAAAAAAATTTGTTAAAATAAAAAAAAAAACTTGCTGGACTATTTTCTCGTCCCCGGGAACCGCGGCTTTATGTTGTGGCATAAGATGCGTCTCGACTTTGCTTGGATCCAACCACTTTAGAGGATGGAGGTTGAAAAACATTCAATTAGGGACAATAACCAGTAAGGTAAAAAACACTCCACATGAGAAAATTAGCATCATCGTTTGAAACAATCTAAAACCGAAGCACCACAAAAACCTTCTCTTCTTTTCTGTCTTTTTTATGGTTTCTCTCTGTTTTAATTTTGTTTTTTTGGGTTAACATAGAAAGAAAGATTATTCAAATAAAGATAGGACTTTTATGGCCAAAAAATCCTCTTTTTTTATCCTTTCTAGAAGTGTATTTCAGTGCTTGCTCATTCGAAGATATTGCTTATTCAATTCTTAACATGGGTTTCTTCTTGTTCAATTAGAGATATGAATTTAGTCCCTTTCTTGCTTTCTTTCTCCGTTTAAAATCTTGAAAATGAACTCAATGGTTACTTAGGTTCTTATTTTTCTTGTTGATATTGTTTTTCCAAAGGGTTACTGGAATTAATATTGTCCTTGTGTTTTAATATTTGAAGAGTCTCTGGCGCTATGGATCTGTCTCCATTCAAGTTGGACATTGATGAGCTTATAAATGAATTTGTTGAGGTATTTACTTGGATTTGTTATTTTGGGCTGTTTTTATTTTGTTTAGCTATTGTTTTTCAGGAAGGGTTATTATGTTTTGATTGTTTTAACTGTTGTGGTGTTCGGGAACTGTTAGGGTGAGTTTACAACTTTGGCTGATATGAAAAGAGTATGGCTTTCCAGGAAGTTTACCTACATCTTTGAGGCTAGTCCTCCTACCAAATTGGCCTTCTTTATGCAGTCGTTGTATGCTCATACAATTGGTGAGCTCTCACCGACTTGATTTTTGTATTGTCATTGAAGCAAATAATGTTTGCTAGAATCCAGTTGTCGTGAGTTTTTCTTCAGTTTAAAAATTGTTGCCCTGGTTATAGTTTATAAAGCCCGTTTCCGATAATGGACAAGTCCCATCTGGGGCTGGATAGTTTTTGGATCATGTTGCTTTCTCATCAGATTTCTTGAGACATATTTAAGCGAGAGCTTGTTTAATCTTACCATGCTCATAGTGAATTTAGATGATTATCTCCTTAAAAGTAAATTAAGGATATTTTAATTCCATTTCTAATGCAAATTTTGCTAACCAACATGCAATCAATTGCAGGTCACATGATTAGCACTTCTTCTTTATCACAAAGGCTAGGAGGCCTGTATTGCCTTTACTGTCTTTACGAGACTCAACCATTCAAGCCTCCTTTCAAAATCTACTTCTCTCTTGGTATATCTGCACTTTCTGCATAAACTTTATCTTTAATGTACTTAATTTTGAGGTTTAGTTTATTATGATGTGGTTGAGCTATGTGCCATGCCATATTATGAAGCTTTTGCTCTAATTTTCCTTGTTGCTTATCTGAATGGCAGGTGATGTGCAATTTGGCTTTCAAATTAATTCTTTGATTCTTTTTACCAGAACTAATTGATTACATATTACTGTGTGACTTTTGGTTGTTTTGAATGATTCTGGCACACTAATATTTTATTAAAATTGGAAGTTACCTCAGACAAACTACTTCTGCTAGGTCTTATTCTAACTCATCAGCATTGGTGTCATGAATAATCTTTTCCATTCTTTTCTTTATGGGGCCACTCTTGTATTCAGCCATGAACAAACAGGGTTTTTGCACTGTATTGCTTGTGATTAATTTTTTTCATTGGTTGGACTTTTAGGTTTAAAGTGAACATGCTTAAGGGTTTTTCTTTGTGTGAACTCTCCCCCATTTGGAAGCATTTTATTGCTCTTGATCATGCTTGATCATGTTGAGGTGAATTAAGTGATGATAGTAATAATGAAGTTATGATTAGCTGAAGTTTTGTTTTCCCTTCTCTTTTTCACCATCTTATTTCTTCTTGTTATCTGACAGGAGAGTTGAAGAAACTCAAGACCCTTGTTATAAATGCAAAAGAACATGGAATAAAAGTAGTACCTGCTTTGGTCAAAAGGATGCTAGAAAAGAACATGTTTCTCTTTGGGTTTGTGGACTTACATGAAGGTTCTGTTAGTGAGACAGTGAACCAACTCACAGAATTGCAAGACGCTCGTGTGCAAGTTGCATATAAGAAGTATGTTTCCTAAAAATGATATGATATATTCCAATCTAATAGCATGATTAGTCAGGTTTCAGGTTTCAAAATATTCTATGGATCCTCTTATTGCTCCACTGCTTTCTTTATAACAGGTTATTTGATGATACTCGGATTGAGCAGTTCCTCCATATGGACATGGTATGTTGCATAACTCCTCATGTGAAGGTTTTACTTAGGTTCCACTAGATCAATAGTTGCAAATAGGCCCCGCCTTCTTTTCCTGTTTTGAAAATAGTTACCTGTAGGTATAATGATTTTACAATGCTCACAGTTGGTGCCATGGTTTTCCTCTTCTTTTTTTCTCCCTGAATAAGCTTGTGGATTGAACTGCATCTGCAGGGTATGGAATTTGATTTAGAGATGCTCAAGAAAATGTCAACAGAATATGCAGAGGCGAAGAAACATGCCATCAGAGGTATGTTCTTTTATCCATCTCATATCTGTATTTAAAAGTTATAGACTGAATAAGCATCAAATCGTGAAAATAACATGTGTATTCTTCCTTAATATACCTGTATCTGTACTGCCCAGCAGAGCTAGTGATTTTAGCTGTTACCAGATGCGAAACTAGTTTATCAATTCACTTTTTTTTTAACACTAAGAAGCTACATTTACTTGTCGGTGATTTTTGAATTTATCTAATTGTTGAATTTTTGGTTATGCTCCAATTTTTACTAGGATAAATGGTCGGGGTGGTTGAGTTTTTCTAAATATATTTGATTGCTTAGTTATTTCCATAACAGTTTGTGTTTATTCTTATTGTCGATTTGACACTCAACCCAAAAATTTCTCTGTGATTTCTTATATGCATCATTTATGGTGCTGTATAAACTTTGAAGCACATATCAGTTATTAATAACCAAACCATGTTAAATATGCTTGGTCCAGATATCATGGAGTCTCCCAATTTATATTTCCCTTTCAAAATTCTTTCAGTATCTATAACGTATTTAATTTACCACACTTCTGCTTGTTTTTTTGTTTGTTTTTTTTACAGAAGCAAACAAGGCAGTAGATGTCCAAAACATACAGCATATATCAGATGATAGGGAATTTATTGGAGATGAAGTTGAGAGGATCACAGAGAACTGGAATGTCCAAAGGCAAGTGTTTTATCAGCAAACAGGACTGAATCAACGTCATGCTCAAAAAGATGAGCAACAACATCAACCACAGCACAAAAAACATGAACAGCAAGATGATGATTTTGGTGATGAATTTAGTCATCAACTGGAACTGCAACTAATTGAAGAAGAACAGCTACAACAAAAAGAAGAGGATGATGAATCTAATCATGAATTGGAGCTGTAACTTTCTGTAAAACAGCCCTAATAATATAGAAACAAAATGGTGAGGAATTATGCTACAAAAACCAGGACAAATAGGAATCCCATGGTTTAGGACATAATTATCTAGCAAGGTGATCATTCCAATCGAGGATGCCGCGGAATTTTGTGATTAGACTGCTGCAATTCTAACCTCCCTTCAAGACCATCCCCAGGACCTTTTTCAGTTTATGGAAGAGAAAGCTGATGGGTTTTCTGGATAGGTTTTTCAAGTTACTGAATTTATTATCAGAACACAAAAAGGATATCTATGTAGAAAACGTTTGTCAGTATATGTTGAGAATGGCATCTTGAAACAATTGGAGTCATTTTTATTGTTCTTCTTTGCCATTGGTCTGCATCCTCATGAAGTCTATAAACCTAGCTTTTCCAGTTCCATTAGGGCCCCTTGTCCCACCCTTCTAGTACCAAGAAGATTTTTTTTCTGCAAATGCCATCCATGTCTAGTTTTGATGATTGAATACTTATTGATTTTAAGTGCAGATAAAGTTCAGATTGGTTTTCTCTCACTTTGTTTTGGTCCACTGGATTCAAGTTATTGTGTTACAATCATCTTACGATTAATCAATGGGTTTCATTATCAATACCCCATGAATCATGCTTCACTGAAGGAAACAATTGAAGTGTATTCCCTTTCTTTTCTGGTTTCCAGCTGTTCTCGTTTATGTTTGATTAATAAAAGGAGGAAACATTAGTTTTTTTTGTTGATCATCACCATTTTCAATGATTCAGATTATATGAAATGGCATGGAGATGGATTTTTGCAACAGTCTAGGTTATTTGAGCTTAGCCAAAACAGTATTGATTAAACAGACATATAGCAGAATTTTTATTTGACCATTCCCCCTCAATTCCTCACATGATTATATGAACTAGTAAACTATATAGAGAAGAAAATTAAAAGGGAAACATGCAAGTACAATAAATACTCCAATACCCAAACCTCCTATGCAGCCCTTAACTCTATTCTAATAGAATTTTCCTATAACTCAATCTCAACAAGATGAAGTTTGCCCTCCTCAGGCAAGCTATTCAAGTTAAAACCAACCAACCCAGAATTCGAATCATACACAAAATCAACCACATTTGAGTCTACAATGCACTTCTTTGGCTTAGCAGACGAATAAGCACCAAACTTGCCACACCCTTTAACCCCTACGCAAACTTTCCCTACCAATTCATCGCTATAGTTCCCCACCCTCTCTTCAGTCACACCACTACTTTCACCCCTATATCCATCATCAAGCTCTGATAATTTAGCACCACCTTTCACTTCATACTTCAGCCCCTCAATGGCTCCACCTGCATTGAACATGTTGATTAGCCCTAGGGGTGCAAAACTGAACCCAGGTGCTAAAACCTTGATGGGTGTTACAGTGAATATGTCATGCTCAAGGACTTTGAGTGACACTGGCAATGCTGCATTGTAAGGGAGGGTGATTAGCTCTCCTGTCCGGTGACAATAGAAAGCACAATTGCCATCCCAGTTGGGGTCCGTGGCAGCTTCAGCAACGAGGTGAACATCACGGCCCCTAATTGTGCCTGTTAGGGCCTCAGTTGTGGTTTGGTGGAAAGCGTTCTTTCTTTCGGTGCTGCTCCAAGCTGCTCCTTGGCAATTGTAGACACCTAGGACCCCTGTGAACTTGTTCATGTTCCATATTTTCAATAAGCTGCAATCAAAGAAAAACTGTTTAAGAAAAATCCCCATAATGCAACATTTCTAGGATAAGAAATTAGCTAAAATTCAGATGAAAATATTTTCATCATGCTAGCTAGCTTAGATGACAAAACTATCAAGAAGAAAAAGACTTACCTCACTCCATCACGGGCAGGGTCAGAGAACAAGCAGTCAGAGGTGGGCCTTCCAGGCAAACGAGCTCGAAGAATAGACCCATCGGGAAGTACCACCTTCTTTAATAGCTCAAAGTTGTGCTTCCCAGGTGCATCACTGCTCATCAAAAATGTTACCACAAACATTTAGCAAATGACACAGCACAAAAGTATTTGATGATATCTTAATTTAACATGGTAATTTTGATAGATGATGAAGTGTAGGATTTATTACCTGACATAGATAGGTCCACCACTAATAGCCCTAGCAGAAGCATGATACTCTGCAGCTGCATGTAGAGAATGGAACATGTCCCAATCAGGCTGCATGAACTCTCCCAAGAAAACACTGTTATATGCCACTGCTGCTATATGAATGGTGTGTGATACTGGATCGCGCGGGTAGAAATCATCTGATGCTCTCACCACTGCTGTTTGTTTGGAGCTGCGCCATGACATTTCAATGCGCACCACATCACATCAGGAAAAAGCCCCAAGCGTGCCAAAAACAAAAACAAGCTAAAGAAGAAAAGGAAACTTACCAGTACAAGGCATCGGTGTTGTGGCTCATGCAAGCAATGCAACCATTATCAAGGAAGTTCCTAGCAACAGAAGCATCGAGGGCTTGATGATATTGCCTAGTCAATTCAACCCTTCCTCCTAAACCAGCACCAAGTGTCTCCAAAATACATTGAACATCCACCTTAACCCCATCGATACCAGCTGCTGCCAAATAACTATGCAACTCATTATAAAACCTGTACACATTTTTTGGATTCACCAACCCTAATCCCTGCAATGCCAATGCATCGTGTTTCCATATGGGCTCATTCTCCACCACCCCCTTTGACACCATTGGATACTTCATCATTGACCCATATTCCTCCATCTCCTTAACTCCTGGACGGACCCCACCCCAATAACCAGTAATAGCATGCCACACATACACATATTTTAACCCGTATTTTTCTTTAGCTATGTTCACTATGCTCTTGATCCCCGCTGCTGGATCATCTTTCTTTTGGAACTTTGCGTTCTCTTTAATCCCGGTCAACCTAAGCAACGGTTGCTGATCTTGTTTCTTCACATCTTGAGCATTGGTTTCCTCTTCTGGGTCACCACCAACTGATTGCCATCCATCATCAATGATCACAAATTTTGGCGGGGTACCACCAGAAGCTAGACTTTGTAGCCCAGCTTCTACCCCTTCTTGAGTCACTTCTTGATAAAAGGCATCCCAGGTACACCAACCAAAATGATCAATAATTCCAGGCAATCTTTTCTCATGCCGTTGACGAAAAGTCTTCAGATGCAACTTAACGGCTCTAACAGCCTCCGTTATTGTCCTAAACGGATCGGTCCCGGCATGAATGAACAAAGTGTGAGTAAACGACGACGTTTTGGTCTCTGCATCACCACTCTCCAAACAGAGTTCAAGCTCATCGCTAACATTCCCCTGCAAACAAGCCCTAAATGACCCTTCAATCAACGGCAGAAAAACAGTGTAAACAACCTGATTATCTTCATCTCCACCGTCTGATTCAAGGTGGGACCCATCTTTAGTTTCCACTAATAAAAACTGTGTCTCTAGAGGAATATCTCTCCCTTGATCCCCCATTTTCTGAGCCATCCACCACAGCTTGAACCGGAAACAAGCCATGAACCGGACATCACGTAAGGCGCCCAAAGAAGTCACGTGTCTACTATTTTCTTGATCAAACACCGCACCTAAAAACACTCCCTCCACCGGACCTGAAGTTGAACCGGATGTTGATATCACATTGTCTGGCACACCAGTTAATATTGTCCGGTCTTTAACGATCAATTTCCCGTCTGAAATACGAACCGCTGGTTTGATCGTCATTGCTTCCTTTTCCTCTTCCTTTCTGTCTTCCTTTTTTAAAGGTTTTAATGGAATTTCACTTCTCTGCGATTATAAACGCATACAGTAATGAGATACATCAAAATCAAAACTACTATAAATACACATTACAGAAAAATAATGGGGCATTGGGAAGCTAAAGAAAAGACGAAGAATTTACCTTAAATGCCAATAAAGAGAGTGCTTTATAATTCGAAGAATACCTACAAACTCCAAGAGACGAAAAAGGGTATCAAATTTTGTTCAAATTTTCTCAGAAACCAAACAGAAAAGAATAGCAAAAACAATGGATAAACATGGAAAAGAAAAGGGATAAATACCAGAAACAGAAGGCTTTTTTGGTTTTTGCTTTACAGAAGTTTGGAGAGATCCCGATCGAAGATGAAGGTAAGTGAAAATGAGGTCTGCTATTTATAGTACAAGATTGTGGATTGATATTACTGTAACAAAAATTTGACAACATTTTCTTTTCCTCCTATGATCCTCGTCTCTGTTGTGGTTTATTGTCTCTGTAAGAGATTAGAATCCTTCTTTCTTGGATTTCTTAATGCCAAAAAGCAGCTTTAATTATTACCAACGGTATAGATAAGACCTTATTAAGATTCTAACGGCAGATTTATCCGCCACGTAGGATCCACGAAATACCAGTCCACATACCCGGTTCTAAGAACGTGGACTCTCATTCTTTCACATCAAGGTTCACGTTTTTTCTATGAATTTACGGCTCTTAGCTTGACGTGTAATGTTTTGAGCATGTACAGGTGGTGGTTAGGGTTTGGGTGCATGGAGAATACAATGTATCGTGTGTGGGTTTATTTTTGTTTCTTTTAGTGCACCCTCAACCATTATCAGTGCTGATCTGTGTCCACGTACTCGCTTTTTGGCGTCTCTTTCTTGAAAGGAAGCCAAGTTGTAGCTGTCATTAAGATCACTCCACGTGGATGTAAAAGGGTCTGAGATCATCTGACGGTGGGTACAATTTGCTTGTTTTAACCAGCCTCTCAATAATTGTCCATTTCAATTGCCACGTTATTAGTGTTAAAAACGACCACAGTTATCGTGCTTTGTGGCCAAGCACGTTGATTGTTGTGTGCGCGCAAAATATTTGACTATTCATTGATGCGTGAGAGGATTTTGATATTTTATTTTACTAATTCTACCGTGCGTAAAAATATGTTAAAATATTAGAGTTAGTTTATTTTGGTAAATTTACTTGCATGGCGGTCCATCCTAGTGAATTTATTAGTGTTTAAATTCAGTGTTATTAAACACATTCTAATTAGATGGCTAGTCAATTTAAAATCTAATCCAAGTCAAGTTTTTATGTTAAATAGGATAGAGATTGACGCGATCATTCATAATTTTCCTGGTCAAAGTCTAAATAAAATTATATTTGACTTTTTTTAAAGAAATTCAAAATAGCATGTTTTATTTTATTTTTTTTTAAAAAAAAACTTGAAGCTATACCGCAGTAACCTCGTAGATACTTTACTTAAAACTTTAAAGAAAAAAATTAGTAATTGTGGGAATCCATCCTTGATATTAAGCCAAAAAGAAAAGGACAAACATTTAGCACATGTAATACTTAAGCGATTTAATCCCTTAGTTTAAGGCAAAGAAATAAATTCTAATTTTTCTAGAAGTTAACGTGCATATGGTGCTACGTACATTCACATTAATTTTCTTGTATTTAGAGTAAATTTATTCTCATGGTCAAATTAAAATATTGAAATTAGACTTCTTATAAGTTCAAGGCAAAGGAATGAGTGCACTTCTGTTCAATCATTTGATAACCCACGTTAGCTCAGGAAGGGATCCACGGTCTTATGATTTGACTAAGGGAATATTTGTTTTTGTATTTTAAAAATATTTAATATTTTATTTTTTATTTTAAATTGATATTTTTTTTAATATTTTCAAATATTTTAATACAATAATATTAAAAATAATTTTTAATAAATAAAAATATATTTTTTTAATATATTTTTTTAAAAAAAACAACCGAAATATACACTGCTGTTGTCACGTGGAAAATCTGGGAGTGGAAGGTGTTATGATCTCTTTTAAAGAGCATCCTGTCACACGCATCTATTGATTCTGTCTTGATATGGATTGAATTGTTAGTATATGTATACATCAATTTGGGATTCAATGATGCATGCATATAAATATGACAACCATATAGTAGGTGGCTTTATTGTAATAGCTTGGAATCAAGGAATTTGTTTTTCCTGTAGTTTTATATTCAAAGCATGTGGTTGTTAATATGATAGTTACTGAAAGTTTATATCGTCGTTAATTTCAGAACTTGTAAAATTAATCGAAATAAGCGTAAACTGATTTAAACACTCATATTAAAAAAAAATAATATATATATTCTACTCTGAGTTTTGAAAGAATGATGGAGTAGCATAGTTTATGCTGAAAGATTCATAAAGGGTTAGCATTCAGAAAATATTATTTTTATTTGAATTCATAAAATTAACGTAGAAGATATATTTTTAAAATCAAACGAATAAAAACTTAATCATAATAAATTGATTAAAAAAAAGCTATTATTATCAAATAAAAAAATAAAATCCGATCAATGATCGATCAATTAATGAGTCGAGCAAGATTACACGAAAACCTCTAATTAACGAGGAAAAAAAACTAAATTAACATCACTTCATTGTCGCATCATACGCTAATCCGGGAATTAATTAACAGCTTATGTACATCAAATAATGCAAATCAATAGAAAAGTCAACCAATGCACAGAGTCAACCAAGATAGTTACCTTAAATATCGACAGAAAAGTTTTGCAGTTTTTCAAGAACACAATCCAAAGCATCTTCGATCATCCACGGCTAAAGACAAGAAATTGCAGAGCTGCCTAACAGTGCCACATGGTGGTTACTCTTTTATCCAGAGCTCACCATGTGCG
The DNA here is from genome assembly GCF_951802175.1 of Populus nigra. Taxonomy (NCBI): domain Eukaryota; kingdom Viridiplantae; phylum Streptophyta; class Magnoliopsida; order Malpighiales; family Salicaceae; genus Populus; species Populus nigra. Next base: position 22,254,025 of record NC_084854.1, read on the forward strand.
TCACTAGCTAGAAACTACTCCAACCTCATTATAATTAAACACAATTACTTTAAAGTTAAGAGAAAATTATAGATTCATCTCTGATTTTCTGCCACTTTTCTTGGAAGTTTATTTACGTCAAGAGACGAATCCCCGTCCTGCAAGAAAGCCTAGCTTTGTTTTCTTCTTTCCTGGTTACTTGCTTCACGGCTTCACTTAACTCTTTCCCAACCAATTTCCTATTGATCACCCCTTTGTTTTTTCTCCTTCATAATGATGTGAAACTTAATAAATTCGAGAAATAATGTATCAGTTGGTCTTTGCTGTTAATGAGCTAATAGATTTCATTGTAATTAAAACCAGATATCTAACCATTTACACGCATTGAAGATGTACTAACCTTCAATATTATAGCCGGAAATTTATTACCTCTCAAAATATGTGGCTGTTTATTTGAGTTCCACGAACCTAACCTGATATATATATAAAAAAAACTAAAACTTATAAGTATTCACTACAGTGCGAGCTACTATATAGTATAAATGAATTCATCGTGGACTGCATTGTTTGTTGGGGGCATGTGTGAGGCTGCAGCTAGCAGGTTCCAAGCGTCGGGTTGAAGGCCCTCTGGAGCTACGCACATGTAGCGCTTGGGCTCTTGCCTGGGAGCTGAACACCTACAATGCATACGTGACGCTTAGGTTGCCTCTCTATGTGCTAGCAGATCAAGCGCACAAGTGGGGCTTGAGCTTCTGTCTTAGTGTTGGGCACACCCTTGGCGCTTGAGATGCCTGCTTGGGGGCTGGGCATCCCAGCGCACACGTGGCGCTTGGATTGTGCCTAGAGTTAGCCATGCATGTGCCCCACTTGGGGACACTTGGAGCTTGGGTCGACATGCTGGGCTCGAGATTCCACGTTTTAGAATTTTAAATATTATTGTTTGTTTTAGAAATATTTTTTTTAATAATTAATATTATTAATGAAATAGTTAATAAATTTGAAAGAAAATATTATTATTAATATTGAAAACATATTATTATTTATATTATATTTTATATAAAAATAAAAAGCGAGTCCGCGGCGTAGTGTTATAAAAAATAGTCAACAATTCTTAGTATTAATATAAAAAATATTATAATTTAAGTTGTAATTATTATTTTTCTTACAATACAAAGTATTCATATAAAAAATATTATTATTTTTCTATTATTCAAAGTATTCATATCAAAATATTATTATTTGTGTTAGAATATTATTATTTTTATAAGAATTTAAACTTTTAATAGAAAAAAAATATTATTATGTGGGTTCTAAATATTCTTGGAATTAAAAATAGTATTAGTTGTCTTATAAATATTATTATTTTCACTATAATCAAAAGCATTAATATTATCTTTTGTGTTATAAATATTATTATTTTTATAATAATTAATATTATTAATAAAATAATTAGAAAAAATATTTTTAATATTGAAAAACACCCATATATTTAATTTAAAGGTAAAACTAAAAATTATTATTACTATTACTATTATCATCATAATCATTAATAAATTTTAAAAAATTATTATTACTATTGAAAAAAAACCATATAGGAACACATGACACTTTGTTGTCGCCTGGGGCTGGACACACCCCTGTACACACGCGATGCTTGGGCTGCTTGCCTGGAGGCTTGACATCCCCACCGTATATGTGGCGCTTAGGCATGTCAAGACTCAATTATTCTTAACCCTCGCATTCTGCAAAACCCAAAATAACCTCCAAAATAACTTAGGTTATTTGCTGTGCAGGATCCAAAATAAACTTGGATCCTGCCAACATCAAACCCTAACTTTTTAATAAAATAAAAAGTGAGCCTATAATGTAGTGCAGGTCATTAACGAGTGTGTGTGTATATATATAACAAATTGGATAGTTGTTATATTTATATATAAAGAATGGTATAGAGTCCGCGGTAGCAAAGTTCATTAATCATCCAGCAGTGGAAAATAATATATATTTTTTTATGTTTATTTATTATACTTTAAAATAATCATGACAATAAAAATACGTTTGTAGAATATTGAATACAACTATAAAAGTTGTATAAACTATAAAAGAATTATAATATTTTACTATACATTTCATAATAAAAATGGAAAAATTATAAAATTAAGATATCATGCATATAATTAATTAAACAAATGTGTTTATTAACATTAACAAGAAAAAAAAACTAAAGCAAATGGTGTTTTATTGTACGCCAAGACAGAAGTGCATTATTGATAAGCATTGTTCTATATTGTTCATCAAAAATTAAAACATCATTTTTGAACTTTATTCACATGAATCAATGGTATTTATCCCCGAATAATATTTTAACAACCATTAAATCAGAAGAAAATACCAAAAACCCTAGGCTGAAGACTTAAATTTTCTCTACTCAATGATAAAATAATAAAAAAATATAATTTCACTCTATCAATCCATATTAATTTACATATAGAGGTACTGCAAAATTCCAACGTCTTTTATCTCTTTTTTTTTAATAGGTTGTGTTTCCAAAAGAAAAAAAGTTAGACCAAAAGGAAGTAAGGCTTGCACAGCAAAGTATCATATGCTTGTCTGTGTAAATTGTACAGGAGAATAGTACAACAATGTGACATAAATTCATATTTAAAAGTTTGATTTTTTTTATATTTTCAAATTATTTTGAAATGTCAAATCAAAAATAATTTTTTAAAAATAAAAAATATTATTATAATATATTTTTAAATAAAATATATTTTAAAAAATAACCAAAACCACGGTTAAAACTGCTTGTATAAAAATCATGCTAATGTATATTAATGATGTTTTTTTATTTTTTTAAAATTATTTTTGATATCAGCACATCAAAATGATTTGAAAACACTAAAAACATATTAATTTAAAGTTAATAAAAAAATAAAAAATTTTAAATTTTATCAAAAATATTTTTGAAACACAAAAACAAACAGACCCATAGCCATGCCACTGCTGTTTATGACAGCAATCACAAATGGTTCTCCTCACAACCCTTCAGATGAGCTTCCAAAAACTATTTGCGGAAAATCAAGATCGTGAGAAACTTTATTGTTATCTGCGGGGTCAAGTCCACTCCTATGAAACTGATGTTGCGTTCACTAACCTGAATGTCTTCGAGGTTTTTTTGAGAAATCATTGCATGAATCTAGCTTATTGGAACAATGCAATCACATTTTCTGATTCACTGTGCCAACCAGCCAAGCAGTCGCGATAATTAACCACGGTTCTAGGACCTGTTTTTTATTTTTTTAAAAAATTATATTTTATTCGTGTTTTTGAATCATTTAATATAATGATGTTAAAAATAATTTTTAAAAATTTAAAAATATCATTTAAATGCATATTTTTAAAAAAAACTTGTTTATATAAATAATATGTACTTCAATTCGGGACTGGAGAGCTGAAGAATATGCGGGCTGAAACACTGTAGCCCAATCATAGCAGGGCTTTATTGTTCAGACCTTGATGCCATAACTAGATCATTTCTCAGATCCAAGTTGGTCCATGTCCAGGAGAGATTGGATCGCATCAAGAGACAAAACCATGGCTGTAAAGCAAATCAGGTTGCTTGTAACAACAAAAACTCTTACAGGAAAAAAAAAAAAGAAAAAACTTTTACTTCAATTTGTTTGTTTTTCTCTTCTAATAAATATGCTTTCTTGCTCATCCAAGACAAGAAGCATGATATCTGATCTATGATACACATTAAAAGATTATCATCCAACAATTCATGTAAATTTTTTTTTCTTGATGATTAATATTTTTTTTCCTACCCTAAATGCGAGCATTGAATCTCCAAATTAACCAACTCCACCTTTTTCATTGCAAATTCTATAATTTTCAAAGCTACACCAAATCTTGAATTTTGCTATCGTTTATTTTTATGTTTGGAATTGATATTTTTTTAGTGTTTTCAATAATTTTAATGTACTGGTATCAAAAATTAAAAAAATTACTTTGATATATTTTTAAGTGAAAAATACTCTATATTAAAATACTAAATACATAATTTTTATTTTTTTTTTATTTTTGAATATGCAAAATTGCTTCCCCTCCTTTCTCATCAGGCAAGGAAACTACACTAGCGCATGCTATAAAAGATTAGCACAGATGACAAATTTCACTGGACAAATTGTGAAGCCTTTTACTTCTTTTGAAAACAGTCTCAAAATAACAGTTCTAGTCTGAAGTTGGGAGAACATTCCCTGCCAAAATCATCCATTACTCTCCCTTGCCCATTAAAAGTTTACACGCCTTTGAAGTTTGAACCATCCCTCTAAAAACTAGTCCAATCCAACCCTAAAATAGCCCATACCATAAAGCCAATCTTGCCCATACCTCATTCCTTATTAAGCAGTTATTTACAAAAATGGCAAACTTCATTCTAATCCTTATAGATTCTACAATGTTCAACTTTAATGAATATAGTTTAAAACCTTTCATATAAATCTCATAATTCTCAAAACGTTTCAATATGATCATTGTTGTTAAATTAGCAAGCAGCTAGCAAGACCCTTTTTTGGGATTTTTCCACTCGGTATTTTTTTTCCACTTTTATTCTTTGAATTTTTACCAAAGAAGCAAAAGAGGAGGAAAAAGAGAAATTAAAACAGAAAAATATTTTCAAAATAAAATAAATTTTAGTGAGTCTCCTATGACTTAAATATTTTCTTAGTTTGCCATGTTCTTTAAAAAAATATATTGTTCAGTTCATAATATTTTATATTTTTATGTTGACTTGCTGCTCCATAACAAATTTTTTGTTATTATTATTGAAAAATTCAAACATTGTAAGAGCTAAAATGAAGCATTGTTGAATCATCAATAGGGACTAAAACATAACTTAACCAAAAAAATAAATCAAAACAACAAAAACACAAAATCAAAAACAAAATCAATCGTGCTCCACTAAAATACCCAATTAAAACTCGTTTACTCAAAAACCCATTTTTTAACCTCAATCTAGAAAAAATAAAAATAAAAATTGTAAGTACTTTCCTCTTTCTATCCTTATCTCACATTTGAGTTCTCTCCCTCTTCGCTAACTGTCCTTCTCTGCAAATTCCCAAAAACCCTAGGGCCCTTTCTGTATTTTCAACACTCCCAAAAACAAAAACAAAAACTTCCTCCTTTTTTTTTTTTTTTTTATAAAAAATCTCAATTTCCATAAGTTAGGGGTTTTTACATTTCCATACGGTTCAGTCACAATTACACATAGATAGTTTAGATTAGATAGCGAGAGTTCAAATAAACCAAAAAAAACACTCAAATCGTGACCGTTAGGTTTTTTTTGGATCTGATCATGGACGCACGAGATTCGACATCGAACCGAGACGTCTCATCGAGCGGCGGCAGCGGCACCATCACCGGCGGTGGAGGAGGAGAAGAGGACCCTATCCTTTCCGTCACTGCCGCGCTTGCCAAAGACGCTTGGTTACACTTTAACTCTCGCCGGTTCAATGAGTGCCTCGAGGTTTTGTATCAGCTAAAGCAGAAAAAGGAAGACGATCCAAAGGTGATAATTTCACAAATAATACAAAGTCACTTAATTTTTTTTGTCGGATTTTATTTGATTAAAAATTAGGTTAACTTCGAGTAAAATGTTGTAATGGACTGTTAATTTTGTGATTTAACTCACTTAATTGAGTTGCTGCTTTTTAATTTTAATATTTTTTAGATTAAATTAGTTAATTATTAACTCACTTAATTTAGTTGCAACTTTTTATTTTTTAGTTTTTTTTTAGATTAAGTTAGTTAATTAACTTGAAAAGCTTAATTTTGCACTTTATTTAGTTAGTTCAAATTTAAGGACAGTATCTCGGCGGGCACACGAGTGCTGAAGTTAAGCAATGTGTTAGGGTATTTGGAATATGTAATTGATGTGGAAATTTTCTCTTCTTTTCGTTTTTTCTTGTTCCTTTTAAGTTTGTAATCTCTGGGTTATGCTTTATTAGGTACTTCATAATATTGCTATTGCGGAGTATTGTAGGGATGGTTATCCAGATCCGAAGAAGTTGCTTGAAGTGCTTAATAACATTGAGGTATGTTATTTTTGTTATGTTTTTGTAATATTGGCTGGAGGGAGTGGGTGCTACTAGTTTGGTTTTGGCTCTGTGTGAAGATGGGTTTGTTATTTAATTACCAGAGGATAGTGGTTTCAAAAGGGAAAAATTATGTTGCTGAATTGAATTTTACATGTTAGATTTTGAGAGCAAGAGATTTCTAGTGGTGCTGCAGTCTATACATTTAGTTCATTGTGAAAGGATGCTATGTACAGTCATAAGAATCTGTTCCTGCTTTCACAGTAGCAATCATGGGTATAATCCCACAAGTGTTCAGTATTGCAGAGGTCATCCCTGAGGCACACTTGGAGTTGTGGGCATTGGATAGTTTTATATGATAGCTATTTCTTTGATAATTTACCTGTGCATATTTTATTGTATTGAAATTCAATGGAGTAATTTGGTCTGTCATTTCAGTCTTGTGTTAGTATCATAATGTCATTGTTTGTTTCTGTTGATTTCTTGAGCTATATCTGGTCTTCTATCCTGCCATATGTAAGTTGGAAAGCTGTTAACTCAGTAATGTATTTACTAGATTGTATTTCTATTCCATTGAAAAAGATCCTGGAATTGCTTACTTGAATCCTAATCATGTTTGCATCGATGTATAGATAGATTTTTTGGGAATGAATTACCATCTCATAATACCCATTTCAGTATCTGTTTCAATCTATTTACAATGTACCACGTGGATGTTTTCCCTACTATGCTGTGTTTGGAATTTTCCTTGAGCTGGTATGGATACTAAAAGAATCCATTCCAACCCATTTTATTTTTCGATACCTCCCTCTTCTTAGCTCCTACCATTTGAATCAATCACTATTCTGCACCGGTACATCAAAAATTCATGTTTGACATAGCTAAAAGATCTCAAATCACCTCCTAACATTCATCTTTGTTATCACCAGCTTCCTATGAATGTACTTGTCTTATTCAATTTTCTGTTTTCATGATAAAATTAGTTCTTGAGTTAGAAATCCAGCCCCTTTTCTATTCATCTGTTTCAATATTGTTATCTTATCTATGTTTATTTTATTCACATGCAGCTTCATTCCAGCACTTAGTATCATACAGATAGCTAGTCTAGCTGTGATTTGAAAGAATTTTTTCTAATAATGAATCTTACTATCACGTGGTACTCATGTCACTAATCATATCTTATGTCCTCCTTTGCTGTAGTGCCAAATTAAGAATTACATTGAAGCTCCTTTGTTCTACCCAACATATCAGGACATTCTTCTCTATCCTAGCACTGTGAAAGTTGCAATGCATGTGTTACTTTTTTTCTGCTATGCCTAGGCTAAAACTGTACAGCACTATCTTTATCAGACATATATATTGAATTAAAATTCCCTCCTCCTTGAACACTTGTCATTGAGCCGTGTCATCGATAATCTATCAAATGCGTTGTTTAGAGTGGTAATAACATATGGTGTTTATTTGTATCTTTTGAGTTTTCTCATTAATATTTATATGAGAAGGATAGCCTCCATATTCAATTTCCTGAGTCAGACCTTAATTGGTTTATGAATCTGATGCTTCCACACCTTAATATGTGCCCATTCTGTTTTCTAAGGCTTCATAATATAAAATTCAATACTTAATGGTTTTTACAACTTTGGCTATCTCATATTTTTTTTTTCTATAGATAGGAATTCATAGTGATCCTTTTCTGTCCATCTAAGAGTAAGTTATCCCTATCTATTCATCGGTATTTTCTTTGTCTCCAATGTTTTATAGCTAAAGTAATTCCCACTTCACCTCCCTTCAGGAATTTCAAACTTTTATATATATTGCTGCTAGACTAGTATCAAAAAATGTTGAAAAAGTTTCTTTCTCCTCTTCTTCATGTATTTAGCCTTTTTCAAACCTCTTCTATGAATTTTAACTCTACAATCTAGAATCTTTAGTTTCCTCATAGTTTCTTTCTTAGGCAGCTTACCTTTTTTGATATGCATCATCATGTTGACATCTGGATACCATTCCCTTTTATCCAAGTTTGTTTTCTGCATATCTTCATTCTACTATTAGAATTTCTTTAAAGGTTAGTTTTCTAGAAATTTTATCACCAACTGTTTTATGCATCTTGCCATTTTCACTCATATGATGCCTTCAGTAGATATTGTCTAAAAGCTGGTTGCTTCTCTCTTCTCAATGCTGCTGCCTGGTTCTTGGTTTTTTTATTCATTTGTAATTTCTCCATCTTATCTGTTCTATAATGTTCACACCCAAGTGACTGATTTGTGTTGAGGGATTTGCCCCTTCCTTGGTATAACATCATAATTATTGCACAAGTTCCTTTAATCTCTTTCTTGTGAGAAGCAGTTTATTTTACTTTTGTTTCATTCATTTTAAAAGATAATCAAATGGATTATGTTTTCATGGGATGGAATGTTAACAGTACCGAGTCATAAGTGAAAGAAAGCTCTAACTTCTCAATTAGCCCCCCTCCTCATTTTTATGTACTGTTTCAAAACCACTTGTTATTGCTTTCCACATTTTTATCAAAAGTTCTCCAATAAACATCTTTTCCTCACAAGTTATCCCTTAATTGGCTGTTGTATTCCTGTATCCATGCCCTCTTTTTAGATTCTGTCCAATGTTGTGGTCCTGAGCAACCTTTCCATGACTGTTCTTGAGGGTTGCACAACATAATTGAATTTTTTATTGAACATAATTCCATTTTGATGATTTCTCTACTTGTAATTCTTTTCCATAGTTTCTTCAGTCTTCATGACAATCCTGGTGGCCTGCATCCATGAATAGGATTTGCAGGGGAGTTCTATCTTGTTGATATAATTATTATGTATGATACTCTGCTATGATGACTACACTGCTATAATGACCACTTACTGAATTGACCTGATATTACCATTTAAGAAGTTCCTGTGTGGTTATTCTCCTTTGATGGATCATAAACGATGAGTCAAAGGTAGCAACAAAGTACATGGCGGTCAAAATGTGGATGATAAATATAATGCTGAATGGTGTAAAAGGTTTTCTAGTGGGTCCACATAATGAATGTACAAATTTGTTATAGTTCTTAAATCTCATTTTGGAGTCTTTCATTATATCTTCACTTTTTTATTTACTATCATGCAGCTACTGAATGAAGCATAGACATTCTGTTAGAGAATTTTGTTAGTTGTGTGGAAAGGTTTGCTGCACCATGTTTTAGTTCCTTTTGGGGGGTTTGGATTTCTTTCATATTGTGACATTTTCTGTCGTCTCATTTGCTGGTGTTGGTTCAGAGGAAAAGCAAAGAGCTTGCTCACACTTCAGGAGAGCAGGTGGAGACTGTTGGCAATCTTGGGAATAAAGTTATTTCAGGGTCTAAAGGAAGTGGTGCAATGACACTCCAAGCATCGGCGACAAACAGCACATCTGTTGTTTACATGGATGAATTTGATCCTACAGTAGCAAGGCTAAATATTGTAGGCTCTATTGATATATATCTGTGGTTGAACTATGGATTGCTATTGACTTTTCTTTGCAATCTTGAGTGATATGTTAATTTGTCTCTTATAGGCGATAATTTGGTATCATCTTCACGAATATTCAAAGGCATTATCAGTTCTAGAACCTTTGTATCACAATATTGAACCTATAGAGGAGGTATATTTTTGTTAAGCTATAATTATTTCTCTCCCTTTGTTGTTTCCTTGTGTTCTGATACTTTACTTTATATGTGCAGAGAACTGCTCTTCATGTTTGCCTTCTGTTGCTAGATGTTGCTCTTGCCTGCCAGGATGCATCTAAATCTGCTGTACGTGCTGACTAAATTAATGCTTAAATATGTTCATTAATGTATTGCAATACCCATCATAGTTGCTTCATAGATGACATTGTGGTCTTAATATCATGTTTTTTTGCTTCAATTTCTCAATCTTGGTGATTGTATGTTGAGAACAGAATGCTGCTGCATGTTTGTAGAGATTCTCAATTAAAGAACTGTATATGCAATAGTGACAATATGGACTGGACATATTGAAATATTGATATATAGCAGTTCTTAAAAATAAATCACAAAGGAGTGTCATTACACCAGCCAAGTGCTGAGAGAGTAGACCACAAATGTTCTTAGAGAAAAAGAAAAGAAAAGAAAAAATCACAATTCTAGCTACTGAAATTTGTCTAAAGAAATTCAAACGAGGAAAGAAAATTAACAGAGAAGAAGCCATCCATGTCTTGAATAATTGCCTAACCTCTGCATTGGAAGTTCCACCTCTTCAAAAGTGTACATGCCTTGCACACGAATACTCCTTGTCAAACACCACCACTCTCCATGTTCTATTTCTGCTTACTGAAGCTTCCTTTTGGTGTGAGCTTGAGCACATTATCAACATGACTACATTTTGAAATGCTGCATGTTTGTTTCAAAAAATAAATTAGATCTAAGACTCCCTCCTTTGGTGTTTATATGAACTGATCCAGTGCACTAGGTTTTGACAATCTTTAAAAAGAGAAAACAGTAAATTAATTTCCCTGTGGCTGCACTTTTTACTTCATCCATTGGCGACAATTACATTCTCTGCATTGTATAACTCCTTGAAGTAAACTTCCTCAAAAGCACATACTAGTCACTGCTGGTTATCTGAACCTCTCAGTATTAGCTACCTTGATTCTTTGCTTCTGACAGTTTGTGCAAATTTCCAAATGATATCTTTTTCTTTATATTAAAAGAATCTTTTTCATACCAACTCAATTTTTCACCCTCAATTTGAACCATTTTGTACCAATCTTTAACTTATGGTATTAGGAAATAAGTTTTTGGGCACTTCTTTTGGAGTTCCTCTGATATGTTAAAAGAAATGCCAACGAGCAAAGTGACAACTATGAGAGAGACCTATTTAGCCGAGAAACACAAGTGGGGTTAGACTTCAATATGCATTAAGTTTCTTTTCTATCAAAGTCTAACCCCACTTGTGTGTCTTCTAAACTCCTGACCTCAGGCCTCAAACCTCAGCATTGGCTAAATAGGTCTCTCTCTTAATAGGCTTCAAATAAAATCAGTTTCAATGGTTGGGCTATACAACCAGGAAGGTACTTCCCCTTTCCTTGAGCCCTCTCATCCTAGGCGTGGTAGGAGTTCAATAGCTAAGTTAGCTTGTGCCCTCTTCAAAATCTTTCTTTGAGGCCGCTGGAGGAGGCTCAATAGCCTATAATATAGTAAAGAATGTGATCCTACTCAAACTGGTGAAATGATCTTATAAAGACCCCAAATAAAGAAAAGAGCTGTGTGGTGAATGATGTCAATGAAAGAAATGAAGGATGATGGTATATTATAATTTGGTTTTCATCAATCATAATCTTGAATTGCAGTTGTTTAGGTAAAGCATTCTTTAATTTTCTTTCATAGGTGACTCTGTTTGAATATGATGATTAAGTTAAGCCCCTCAGCATGGGCCCATTATTTCTGCTACATTCTGGTGCCATGTTTTTCACTCAAGATGATCTTAAATTTCTGGTACTTGTGATTGAAAACCCTAAACCTTGCATTATATTGTAATTTGTAATGGAGTCTTTGTTTTATTGGTGTTTTCTATAGTAATTTCAGTGGAGACTATTGGAAGCCATGCATTACAATTGCAATCCAGTATGTGGCTTTTCTGCCTTCACAACAAAAATGGCCTTTGTTGTTTGTTTGTACTGCAATGTGTTGTTTGAGTTATTGGCAGTTGAAAAGCTCTTAAACTAGGCATTCTTTATTGACTTGTAACTTCTTCACCATTTTCAGGATGTTTTATTATATCTAGAAAAAGCTTTTGGCTTTGGTGGTGTGGGTCAAAGTGAGAATGGGAACACAGCACAGCAACAATCTGCAAATCTTGTTGCAAAATCTTTGTCTGTTCCTAGCAGTTCATCAGGGATGGATGCTAATTCAGATTTAGCTTCTAGTGAGAATGCTTTGGAAAAGTCTTTATCGAGAACTCTATCTTTATCAGATGAGACACTTGAGTATGAATCGATGTTCTCACTAGACATAAGTGGGCAAGACTTAGCAAGGCCTGCGGGTCTTTCATTTTCAACTGATATTTCAAGGACCCCGATTGATAGGTCCTTTTCTCCTTCCGAAATGAAGCTTAAGTTGCATCTTTACAAGGTTCAATTTCTACTTCTCACCAGGAATTTGAAACAAGCAAAGCGTGAAGTCAAGCTTGCTATCAACATTGCACGTGTAAGGGACTCACCCATGGCTCTCCTCTTGAAATCTCAGCTTGAATATGCTCGTAGTAACCACCGTAAGGCCATCAAGTTGTTAATGGCAGCAAGTAATCGGACGGAGATGGGGATTTCTAGCATGTTCAACAACCTTGGGTGCATCTACTATCAGCTTGGGAAATACCATACAGCGTCTGTGCTCTTTTCCAAGGCACTGAGTAGTAGTTCATCTCTTCAGAAGGACAAGCCGTGGAAGTTGTTAACTTTCTTACAGGACAAATCTCTCCTCATTGTATATAATTGTGGAGTGCAGCACTTGGCTTGTGGGAAACCCTTACTGGCTGCTCGCTGTTTTGAAAAGGCAAGTTTAGTTTTCTACAACCGGCCTTTATTGTGGCTCCGACTTGCTGAATGCTGTCTGGTGGCTTTGGAGAGGGGTCTTCTAGAAGCTAGTCGAGTTCTATCGGACAAGTCAGATGTTACAGTTCATGTTTTTGGAAAGGGAAAGTGGAGGCATCTTGCAATTGAAAATGGGATTTCAAGAAACGGGTATGTGGATTCTGTTGAAAAGGAAGATATGTTTTCGGGTAGTGACGGCCAACTGAAGCTCTCTGTTCCCCTTGCTCGGCAGTGTCTCCTCAATGCTCTGCATTTGCTGGATTACTCTGGATTAAATCATTTGAAGCCTGGCTTGCCTTCTAATTTATCCTTGGATGAAAATGAAATGAGCGAAGCAGGATCTATGAAGAGTTCAAACCACAAGAATTTAACTGGCTTTGATTCCAAAACATCAACTGGAGGCCTGGGTCAGGTTAATGCAAATGGGGATGCAAAAGAACAGAAGGGTGGGACAAGTCAGGAGATCATGCAGAACTCGATCTCTTTCCATGAAGATATTCGCAGGAGAGAAAATCAGTTGCTCAAGCAAGCACTTCTCGCTAACTTGGCATACGTAGAGTTGGAATTGGAAAATCCTGAGAAGGCCTTGTCAACTGCAAGGTCTCTTTTGGAACTTCCAGTATGTTCGAGAATTTATATTTTTCTGGGTCATTTGTATGCAGCTGAGGCCCTCTGCATGCTGAACAAGCCCAAGGAAGCTGCTGAGCATTTGTCAATTTACTTGTCTGGAGGAAATAATGTGGAGTTGCCTTTTAGCCAGGAAGACTTCGAGCAATGGAGAGTGGAAAAAGCTTTTGATTATGAAGAGATGAATGGAGGGTCAGTTGCTACGAAGAATTCTTCCCCTGAAGAATCACAAGGTATTGTGTTCCTCAATCCAGAAGAGGCACGTGGAACCCTTTACACAAATTTTGCAGTCCTGTGTGCAGCACAGGGTGATCTTGAGCGGGCCCACCATTTTGTGACACAAGCATTATCCCTTGTGCCTAATCATCCACAAGCCACTCTGACGGCAGTTTATGTTGATCTTATGCTCAGTAACTCACAAGCAGCGATCGGCAAGTTAAAACAATGTAGCCGAGTGAGATTCCTCCCGAGCGGTGTACAATTGAGTAAGTGTTGACGGCTGTAACATTGGTTTTTTTTCTTCTTGTCTGGCCCCCTTCGCAGTTCTAGTTAGCAGGTAGATGAGCAATCCTTTAATAGGATCTGTAACATATATATAGTTCGATTCAGAGAATAAGTTTTCTGTTCATTTTTTGATATCTAGGGTTCATTAATTGGTGCGGCCGAGTGTTTTGGGGAGAGTGGGGTGCCCACCTTTAAAATTTATATTGTGCTCTTCAAGACCAAAAACAGAAAAAAGGAATTATTCATCAATTTCTTTCAGATTTCCATGATGTTTGTCATTCAAGCAATGCGATATGGTTTTTGATTGCTATCTGTTGTTCGTGTAATTGCTGCATGGTATGGTGGAAAATAAAGGATTAATCTCTTCTAAGACTGCCATTTTAAGAGTGATGATTAATCATCTTTTAAGAGTATGTTTAATATTATAATAGTAATTGTTTATTTTATATTGGAATTTATATTGAAATGTTCTGAAATAATTTATGTTTTTTATTTTTAAATTTATTTTTAATAGTAGTATATCAAAAATGTTAAAAAATCATAAAAAAATAATTTGAAAAGAAAAGAAAAATCTAATTTTTTTGAAAACAATATTGTAAAACTACCATGTTAAGAAACAAGTTTTAAACAATGTTTTTTAAAAAATTAATTTTTTTTGTTTAATGTTTTTTTAATCATTTTAATGCATTAATATTAAAAATAATTTATAAAAATTAATAAAAAATGTTATTTTGATTAATATCAAATCAGCTTCAATGTTACAGGTGCTATGGTTGTAGTTGGTGCTTTTTACCATTTTCCATTTTGCCCCCGTTTTGTTCTCTGCTCTTCTTGCCACAAACAAGGGGTATAAACCTCGAATTATCTCATGTTACCACAATTTGATTGATTGATAAACTGTAAAATTAGGTTAAGCTGTCACTGGGTTCGATCGATTCCGTCGAAGCTCCACACCGTAAACAAAAAGAACATGTAGCGTTGATTTATTCTGTGAATCGATCAAATCTCGTAGAAAATAATGGAGGGAGTCATATTTATAGGATAAAACTAGATTTGTTGTCCGCCGAAAATTTTTTTTGACATTAAAAAAATATTAGGGAAAAATAATTTATTATTCAAGTTATTCGTTCAATTAATAATTTAAATAATATAAATTAAAAAAAATATAATAACAAAAAAAATAAGAAGAGTCAGACCTTAATCTATCCAGATTATCTTGTGAAACTATAAAAAGCTAATTTAAAAAACGAAAAAAACCCTATTAAACAAGATGAGCTCATAAACTCGTAATCATGGACAGAACATTGAAATAATTTCATAAAAAAAAGTAAGAAAAAAGCTTAAAGGATGGAATTGAAATAAATCAATTAAAAAAAGTAACTTGCATTAATCTTTAAAACTAGTGATTGTAGTCATGAATCCGGAGCTAACATCATAGAAGACAAATTACAAAAAATAAGAAAGCAAAACTAAAAAAAAGGGGTAAAAAATAAGAAAACACTAGTTTAAAAAAGGGAGGAAAAGAAAAGGTTGTTGACGCCAAACTCAAGAAGCGTTTTGGGCACATGCCACCCTATCGTGTCGGGAGCGCTAAGACCTTTCAAATACTGCAATGGAAGGTGATATTTAGTAGCTAGATAGCCCTGCAGGCATCGCTTGGACGACTCGGGGGCCGTCCACTCCCTAGTGTGTACTACGCAAGCACCAACCAAGTTTGTCAATTCCGTTTCGGTTGGTGTTTCAGCTTTTCAAGTGAAAGGATACGTTTCAGTTATGGAATATTTCGACGTGCCGTTTCGAAGTTGTACTATATATATATATTCAAAATATTAATTCAACATACATAATTTCAACTCAAATCCAAATATAAACTAACTTGAAATTATTCAATTTAAATTTCAAACACAAGTAAAAAAGTTGGAGCTGAACCGATATGACCCAATCGACTAAATGAGTCCAAAGACAACTTAGACGACTGATAAATATATAGTTTGACTAAAAAAAATTCAAGATGACATATTTTTTTAAAAAATAATATTAGACGAAAATATATTGGATTGACCCAGATCAACCTGGCTTAACCTTTCAAATTCATGACTTGTTCCTCATTAACCTTTCAAATATATTAGACGAAAATTATATTAGACAAAAATTACTTGTAAGATTTGTTTCTCATTATTTTAATAATCTTGAAAAAAATAAAACATTAATAAGTTATTTTTCAGCTTATTTTCCATGATATAACCAAACACAAGAAAATATTTTCCAACTTATTTTTCATTACACTACCGAACATTAAAAAATAATTTACTTTCTTGAAATTCACTTTAAAAAAACAATTACTTTTCGGCAAATAAAAATACCTTACTCCCTTCTTTCCTGCACTTACAAGTCCCAAATGAGAGATTACTGAACGCTCCAGATACATTACCTTTTCACTCATATGAAAGTAAAACATATTAATAACTAACAAGTAACTTTGCCTTCTTCTTCTTGTTTTTTTTTTTCCTAAAAGATAACCCTCCAATCATAAGCCAACTCTCATCAATTGGGTCTCCATTCTATAAAAAAAACTTCAATTGAGTCCTTCCATCTAAAATCACCATTTTTTTTAAATAAAAAAGCTGGTTTTCTTAAAAAACCACTGTCATTTATTGCTTAACACAAGCAATTCGGATGGAAAACATTAACAGATCATTTAGATGGAGAGAGCTAACTGAGAAGAAAAGATATATTCGGAACCCAATTGAAAAATAAAATTAGAATACACCAAGGCATCTCCAGGTTTCAGGATAGGAGCCCCACCAATAGATACCATATGTTTATTTGGAGAGGAAAAAAAAAAGACAAATTAAGTTCAAGTGCATTGCTTTAAAATGTTGCTTCCTATATTGTGCCATCATTTAGGGTAAGTGGTGGTTTAAAGAATTGTTTTTTTAAATATTTTTTATTTGAAAATATATTAAAATAATATTTTTTTATTTTATAAAATTTATTTTAACATAAAATTTTTAATTTATTTAAAAGTTTTTTCAAACACAAAAACAAATAGTAATTGATTATGCCCCCGGTTAGTAAATGCCGAGATCAGCAAACACAAACTATTAAATTTAAATTTGTAGTTTCTTTTATTGTTTAACTTAAATTTAATAATTTAACTAAATTACAATTTCACTAATGTAGACATTCTAGACTCATTCATGAATTATATAACTTTGAAAAATTAACCTGGTAATTTCTCTTGATCCCTTGATTTTTAACTAAAATTGAAGTCCTACTATCTTTCTTTCTTGATTTTTTGAGTTAACCTTAAAATTAATATATAGAAAATTTTATTATATGTATTGACTTGAAAATATTCCTTATCCTTGTCATAAAAAAACCTAAATCGTATAATTGTAAGATATGTTGATTTCAAGTCTGTCATTCAACGTTAAGAGCAACACTGTCATGGATATCCCCACACCTTTCTCCATCGTGAAGTTAGGTTGCATTACTGTGAGAGGAAATTGAATAGACTCAGAGTCTGTATCATCGACATATGCGACACCCATTAAGTATTAAACTTAGGAGTTAGGAGTAACTAGAAATTTATATAATTATTAATTTTAAAATTTATGAGATTAGTTGAGGTATGTACAAGCTGATCTAAATACCTATGTTAATAAAAAAAATATTAAGTATTACTAAACTATAAGGGGTATAGTTCAACTGGTCAGATCCTGAGTTTACTTCCTAAAAATCATCAATTCGAGTCTAATAAACCTCAAGAACACTATATGCTCACATTGAGTCAAAAATGAGTTGAAAATAGGTTTTTAGGTAAAAGAAACTTAAACCCTGATTTTTCATCTATCGTAGTGGCTAAAATTTAGGCAAATCAAACGTCGCGTCGGTTGATTTTTTTTTTCAAAATAATTTGGGATTGAAAAAAAAATAATTAAGAACCCAATTGTCCGAGCTTGCTAGGGCAGACCTAAGTGTGGACCCTGACAAAATAGGCCAGGTGGGCTAGCTAGCTTGCAAAGCCCAACAACGCAAGACCTTTGCTTCTTTTTTTTTAAAAAAAATTAATGATTCTTATTTTATGGTTTTTTCTCTAATTTTTTTTAATTTATATTTAAATTAGTACCCTTTCTATTTTCCATTTTGTTTGAAGAGCCTATTTTAAATGATAATTAATTTTTTAGTTATATATTTAAATTTGAAGAGTTTTTCTGATTTATTTATATATTTTTTCCTTTTGTATGGATGAACTTTATTTTTTAAAATAAAAAAATTTATTTTTAGATAATACTTCTAATATATATATGTAGCCTTACATGATATTTTTTTCTACTTTTATGTTATTCAATAAATTTAATTTGTCTCTATTTTTATTATCGTTTGCTTAAATAAAAAAATATTTTTATAAATAAATTTAACAAATACAACCAGATGAATATCCTGTCTTTTAAAATTAAATATCTTAATATATACCCATCTCTTAATTTTTTAATTTTTGTTTTTATGTATCATTAATGATTTTTTATTTATTTATTTGTATACATAGTTCTTGATTTATTTAATTATATATATGTATATAAATTTTTATTTGGAATTGAATTTTTTAAACTATATATATATATATATATATATATATATATATATATATAATTTCTTTATATATATAAAAAAATCTGATATGTGAGGAAGCGCAGATGACATGGTTAGTTGGAATTCTAAATATCCACCACCCGGCACACCCTTTCCGCCTCCCATATCTATAAAGTAAAAGCTGTGCGGAAAATATTGGAGCCTCATGCTTCGTATTCTTTCACTCATTTTACTGTGTACTTTTATAGTATTTTTTTTATCATTGAACTTTTTTTTTTTTTTTTATCAATTGTATCTTTTATAATCAAATTAAAGGGTAATTACTTATATTTTGTTAAGGAATGAAAATATTGACTAGATGGACTCAATGGTTGTTTTGAAATTGACTAAAAAAGTTGATCTGCCCTTTTAGTTTTCAACATGCTCATCTTTCATCTCTTTATTTTTTTTATCCAAAACTCACTTCTGGTCTATAATTTTGTTTTTTTATTTTTGTTCCTAGTTTAGGTAGGAGGGAGAGAGACAAAAACTAGTTTTTAGTGGTAGGAAAAAAAAATTATCGGTTGACAAAGATTCAGACAACCAAAATAGTTCATCTTGATGTTAATGAGTTTTATTTGAGGAGAAGAGTTTTTTTAAGGTGCCTTTTCACCTTCAAATCACTTGAAAAATAGATTTGATCTCAAAAGGTTCTTGAATGAAAGGCATAAACAAGTTTGTTTAGGTCTATATAGTGCTTTAGGGTAAAAACATTATTAGAAATAGATTTTTAAGTGTAAAACACTATTGACCTAACTTATTAATGACCAAAGATCACCAAAATCTTGATAGAACAAGAGTGTTGTTTGCTATATTTGTTTTCAAAAAAATCAAGCCCATCCAATAGGAAAAAAGATTTAAGCATGCTTAGGCGCTTAGGCTACCTCGACTTGGGCGCAAAGGTTTTTTTTTCTCTTTTTTATTGTTTTTTTTTTCAAATTTGATAATTTACAATTGGATCTTTATTGATTTTCCTTACTATTTTTTTTAATTTTATACTTTAATATTTTATTCATTTCTAAAAGGGCAACATAATTTGTTTTGGTTTGATATTTGAAGGTTTATCGCAATCTCAAATAAATATTTTGATATTTTGCTGGTTCTCAATTATTTTCTTATCATATAATTAAATATAAAATATATAAAAAAATTATTGAACCCGATTGAGTGCATGACCTGAGTCATGAGTTTTGCTGATTAACTTCGGTTGATTAGAAATTGAATTTCGTAATTTATTTTGATTTATTTTTTATTAAGTTATTAAAGTCTCAAATAAAAATCCTAACCTTGAGTGATGCTTGATTTTAAGATAATATATATATCTTGACAATACATCCTTTTATATAGACTTGCTTAAGCTTGCAAGTAAATCCTTGAGAAGTTTTGAATAATAATAATAATAATCAGTCAGTCAGATTGTTGGGACCGGGATTAATTGGAATTCCCATGTACGTGTCATGGAATATCAAATAGGTTACACATGCAGTCGATAATTTACAGTCAGCAGCTTAAGAGTTCAGCTTTTCACATGCCCAAATGTACCAAGGACAGAGAGGAAAAGATGCACAAAACAAAACGCTATGTAACAAATCGAGAATCCAGTAAGATTTTGAAATGAGAGAGAAACATATTCTTGATTGCTGCCTTGTCTAAGACAAACCACACATGCATCATTAATCTTTGACAACAATAATAATTAAAAAAAAAACAATAAATGGTGTACAATATGGCCAAACATAATTGATACCAATCAAGAAAATTAAAGAGAGGAGACATCAGAAACAGGAAAGAGAGCGAGTGAGTGAGAAAGGAAGAGGGATCAGGCTCGACATCCTTTCATGTCGAATCTATCATCCATGGATCAGCTAGGCAACCTGCACATATACATGAGAACATGTGTATCATGAGCCAGTAATTCCCTTCCATGTATCTATACATAAAAACATTTTAAAAGCAAAAAAAAGAAAGATATATTTATATATATAATTTAGCATTGATAAGAGCAAACAAGTAGTGAGGTATAGTCATGTTAAATCAAGGATCGATGAGGTCCATCTTGTTAATTTTTGTTAATTAGACGACGAGCGAGCCTTTTGGCCCCGGCCCGTTGCTTTTGTGAGTGTGTGCAAACAACCTTAGATAATAAAGATTAAATTGTTGGCACTTAGCAATGCTAAGAATTAAATTAGTAATTCTAGTGAATATTTTAGAAATAATTTCAATGTTTTGGCTTCCAAAAATCCTTGCCATGGGCTCATCTTCGCAACACGTGAGCGCTTAAAAGTCCATTTTCATTTTTTTTTTTAAAGATGCAACATTATGCAAACTACTGGATCAAGATATATATATATATATCAACTTAAGCAAACTATTAAATAGTATGTAGGATAAGATTTTGGGATTTTAGCCAGGTAAAGTGAAGAACGTGTACTTAACTTGGATCTAGAGAGAGCAAGTGTAACCAGGAGGAGGTGTCTTCCCACAAGTAACAAGGAGTTGAAGAGCAAGCGGGACATAGATATTGAGGTTAAGAGCCTTGATTTTGAGAGTGGTGCACAAGCAGACTGCAGCTTCAAGTTCAACAAGTCCTTTAAGAACTGGGCAGCACTGGTTCACAACTGGATCACCAAGGCCAATGTGCACTAGCCCACCAAGAAGATCCACACAGGCACCAAGTTTTAGTGTATCAATAGGGCATGTATCCTTGGGTGATGGAGGTGGAGGGCATGGCTTTCCCTTTGGTGGTTTTGTAGTCACCGGAGGAACTGTGATAGGAGGGACTGTCACAGGAGGGAGTGTCACAGGAGGGAGTGTAACTGGTGGCTTCACAATTGGAGGAACTGGAAGTGGAGGCAGAGTCACTGGTGGCTTCACAATTGGAGGAACTGGAAGTGGAGGGAGTGTAATAGGAGCTTTAGGAGTCTTAGGGTGTTTGTTCTTTGGATGCTTGCCACAAGAACCACAGTCAAGAGTTGGGGCGGCTGAGGAAATGAAGATCATGCAAAGGAAGAGGAAAGCTGAAATTTTGGTAGAATCCATGTTTACACTCCCTTACCTTGTGTTAGAGAAAGAGAGAAATGCAATCAGAGTGGTAAAGTTTGTGGAGAGTAGTGTTGTTATATAGGAATAGTGATGGATGCTAGAAAACAAAAACCCTAGAAGCACAATCACGTGAACATATATGGGGCTTATGGCTAAAAAAGGCAGCTGCCAAATTTTGCTAGTTGGCACCTACCTTACAAATGCATGAATCCATTATAAATTTATATTCCCTGCTGTTTACTGGTTACTGGCTTTCAATTGCATTTTATCATGGAAACATACAAAAACTTCCAGTAATTCCTAGCAAGTAGCTACTGCCTAAAGAAAGATTGAGATTCTGATCAGTATTTAACTTGTTAATCAATCAATAATCACATTGTAAGATTAATTTGGATTTTGTTTGGTAAATCTTATGGAAGAATTAATGGGAACTTAACTAATAAGTGTTAGCCGTTAATGGGTTGATTACATTAATAAACAAGTGAAGACATGCTTCGTTTGTGTATGTATTTGTCACAAGAAATTCCTTGAAGGATTTGTTTACTAATACTAACAAAGAATGCAAGTCGGGGTAATTTTATTTATAATAAAAATATTTTGAGGTAAAATTGTTACGTTCGGAGCAAATTTAAGGTCCCTAAGATTTGTAAGGACAAACTTGAAATGAGTTTAATTAAGAAAATGATTAGGAAACCTCATTGGGTTACATGGTGGTTAACAAAGTTTGCTCCGTTCCTAAACACCAAGAAATTTTTATTAAATTCTTCACCAGGAGGCCGATGTGGGAGGCGCCGCTTCTTAAAATTGTTCAGAGAAAAACTTAGTATCATTTGACTTGCATAAACTTAGTACCATTGAACCAAAAAGAAAAAGAAAAATCTTCACACACTTATTTCCTTGTTATTATGAAAAAAAGTTAAATTTAAGGATCAAATTAGAGGATTTTTAAATTTCAGGGATGTCATAAAGTTCCCCAAAGTAGATGCTGCAGCGATATATATATATATATATATATATATATATATATATATATATATATATATATATATATATATATATATATATATTTCAAGATCATTACAGTTGTACATAATCTAGATTGCTGCGATTTAACATTACGGGAGGGGTATCAACAAAGAAAGACAACGGGCACTAGACTTATAATTCAAAGCTCAAGTAGGCAATTTTCATTCACCGATCTAAATCTTAATTATTTTACAAACAAGAGCTATGAAAATCAGGAAAAAAAAAATCCAGGCCTTTCCTATCAACGAAGAAAGAAAAATGCGATACTTAAACCCTATATATAGCTTGGATATTGTATTATCAGAACTTAGATCATGATCATTAGAACAACTAGATGTTAGGTAAAATTATTTTCCTCCATTTTGATTTCTTCTATATTTTTTTAAGGCCGAATATATATATATATATATTTCTGCTCATGTTTCCTAAATGTTTCATAGAAAAATAAGCATTAATTTCATTCCCTTCGCTTGCAGAAAAG
This sequence comes from Populus nigra, assembly GCF_951802175.1. Taxonomy (NCBI): domain Eukaryota; kingdom Viridiplantae; phylum Streptophyta; class Magnoliopsida; order Malpighiales; family Salicaceae; genus Populus; species Populus nigra. Next base: position 22,276,990 of record NC_084854.1, read on the forward strand.
CCAAAAACACTACTAAAAAATTAAAAAAAAACAATGAAAAATATTTCTTTGTTGTTTGTTGGTAAAATTATGAAGGGAAGTTTCCATAAGTAATTTATAATGCAAACGACAATGGAATAAAAAAAATATGAAAGTAAAAACAATTTTGTTGCCAATTTTGACTGCATTGATGACATGTTAAATGTAGACAAAATTATTGATGGAATTTGCTTTAGCAATTTTAAATTCAATTAAAACCTGACGTACCTCTCCTCTTTCTATCTCTCCTTTTTCTTCTTCATTCAGCAACAACCACCCTTTACCCATCAAGCTTCTTAAAGAGATTCAAAGTTACCTTTTTTTTTTTACTTATTCTTCATTCTCTTGTTCTTAATTAAGGTTTGATTTTTTTTTTCAATAAACTTAGGGTTTTTACCTGATTTGGGGGTGATTTTGTGTATATAAAGTTTGGTGATTTGAAGTTTGGGTTTTGATTTATTATGTGTTTGAATGAATTGGTGTTGGTTTTGGGTGATTTGGATTGAGCTTTTATATGGAGTTTGATCTCTTAGGATTTTGGACTAGGTTGAAAATTGTGGGTTTTATGATTTTGGTGAATGGTGGTATTTGGGACTATTTGTGCAAGAGATAAAAAGAGATTGACTAGTGGTTTACATTGAATTTGATATGTGGTGTGAAATTTATGTTTTTATGGTAGTGAAGATAATGATAATTGAATGTGCAATAAAGGATTTTAGGATTTTTGTGGTTATGTTTTTGGATGGTGTATGAATCTGTTTTTTTGAAAAATGTGCCCTTACAAAGTTGATTTGGTTAAAAGAATATAATTTTTGTTCTTGCAACTCACTAGCCTTAAGAAAATTTGCATCTATAAATTTGTTATGTTTATAGGATAAGATATCTTTTAACTGATTAGTTTGGGGTGCTTGATTTTTTGATTTATAGATTTTAGTATAACAATCATGTATAACATGCTTATTTCTTCTTTTAAGCAAAAAAAGGAAAGATATAAAAATAATATTTCCTTTTAGATCTCATATATACAAGAAACAACAAGTTTACATCCAACAAGAGTGTTATTGCTTCATTAAGTAACAGTCTCAGTGATGGTGCCATGAATCTAGGTGATGATTATGAAGATGCACCATCAAATATAGAAATTACTAACCAAGACTCAATCAATGAGGACAACATAGCATCTTTTTTTTATATAGCCCATTTTAGGCAAAATTATTGTAGAATGAAAGGTCGACCTCTTTATGTAATTAATGTTTTGTCTCAATATAGAAGTTATTTATTTGTATTAAGTTATTTTAAGTTTTACATTACATAAAAATAGTATTGATGAAATGATTTTCAAGTTCATCAATATTGAAATTGCATGTTCGACCACCTAACATCTTTTAGAATGAGCGCACATCATGAAGGTCTACAAAAAAAAGAGGGTTAATTAGGAATAATAGTCCCAACACAAGCAAAAGGTGAATGATAAGGTTCCTTACATTAAACATCATTTGACCAGTTAAAGCCAAATGGTGGTTATAGGTCTCATCAAACATCATAGAGATGTTTGATGGGATGGTCCAACAGTCTCATCACCTTAAGGTTGGCCTCGTTAATGCCTAACCTACTGCTAACAACAACTTCTATAAGCCTCATCTCTTCATCAATCAAGACAAGAAAATTGAAGGGAGCTCGATCAAAAGTAAGGTTGGTAAAGTATTCTCATACTTAGCCCCTCAAGAATAACTCGAGTAAAAGGCCTGGTTGCTGCAGCCTCTGCTAGCAAGGTTGGAAGTTGAGGTAAAAGGAAATGCTATTATGAGAGCCTTTACAATTAGGATTGGAACACCAGGATCTATATGGGTGAAGACCCTTCTTCTTTTAAAGCAGGTGGTAATGCTTACAATCACTTCAAAGGGATTCAAGTCTACTTGACCTCTGGTTAGGAGTATGTATGACTACATCCAACTTTATTTTCTATGGTAATTCTGACTTCTATTGTTGTTTCCTCAAGAATGAAAAGTTCATTAACAATGATGGGGTAATTCTACATCACTTCTTCAGCTTGCCTTCTACCATGACAAGAGACAGAGACTTTTTTTTTTAGTAAATTCTCTTCTGTAAATCTCGTTAAAGTTTCTCCCTTTTCTTTAGCTGTTAGCCCTATATAAAAAAAGAGAAGTTAATAATCAAAATGGTAATAAAGCAATAAAAGAATAAGTAAACGACTTACTTTGCAAAGCAACTTGATAATATACTTTGGCTATTCTATTGACTTTATACTCTATCAAAATTGAGGTCAGCACAACATATATTTTCTCCTTATCCGAGCTTAGAAGAGGCTTGCAGTTTACATCAGGGAAGAAACCCTCCAGTAATGAGAATAACCCTAGATTTGCTTTATTCCATCTTTAGGGTTGATTGGTGTCTTATACCTCACTGTCATCCATCTCCCCTTTAATTTTTGACATGTGTAGACTTCCCACATAGAGTTCCCTTCAAGGCTCGTGTGGGTTTGTTGGTGAAGGTGAAAAACCAATGCATGTCATTGTCACTATCAGTGCTAACAACTAAATGATAGAAACTTCTGAAGATATTGATCGAAGGCTCAATTCCAACGAGCCTACATGACTTGTTGAAGATTGACAAAATGATCCACCCATTTGAATGTAGCTGGCTTAGACCCACCTAATAGTATTTGAACATTTCCCTTACGAATCCTTGGAGAGGGAATGAATACCCAATCTCATACATGCAAAAGGGGTTGTAATCTCAAAATAACCTTAGAAAGAGCCCACGGTCTCCTAGTTGATATGTTCAGCTTGGTTAGGCGTCTGAGTTGTGCACTCCTCAGCCTAAAAGCAAGAAATGCATTTTATATCCTCCATGTCTAAAGTGCTTGGAAACCGGGGAGTCACTTCCTCTATTCTTGTTGCCCAATCTCATGGACCCCTGCCTCTTTTTCCAGTTTAGGGTTGGAACCTGAACTCCTCTTCAGAGGAAGTAATTAACACTTCTTTTTTTAGAGATAAATCTAACTCCTAAGCTAGAGAAGAATAAATCAGATTGTCAGAACCAAGAGATTAACCGATTATCCAAAACATAAGTCTTATACCCTTAAGCTACTTGGATTTTTTAGAACATTATCACTTTTAATTTTTTTTTCCTTTTGTAATTAAGTGACTAAGATCTCTCAAGATAAAAAAAAAATCTATTGAAGTTAACATATCTAAGAATAATATATATATATATATATAGGTTGTGATTCAAGGCAATGGCATGGTATATATATAAATGAATATACTTATATTATATGGTTCAGAACTAGATAAATAATTACATCTAGAGCTTTTTTTGGAGTAATTCTGTATGTATTTTGACAATATTTCTCTTACATTTACATGAATTAATTACTCATGATTTATAATGTTTACCTACTTGCCATTGATAGTGTATCAAAACTTATTATGATAATTTATTCTTAAAATATAGCATTAATATTCTTATTCCCCTTATGAGATCTAAATATTTTATCCAGTTAAATTAAATCATTCCCCGTTTATCCAAAAAATAAATAAATAAAAATTCCCTCCCCGTTGATCATGTAGTTCTATTATTTTAGTGGTTAAGGTATTTTTTATCAACCTTTGTTAGAAGTGATGAGTATATTATTCGGTCTGAATTGCAAATTACACCAAAGCATGCAACGAATTCGAATTTTTTTTTTATGGTTATTTTTTTTATTCTATATATAACTTTAGAATTTTAAGAATACATGTCAAATTTTTAGGCATGTATATATGCGATGTATGTTTTCATAAATCATGTTTGTTGATTTCTGTTTTCTCCTTTCTTTTAACCTTTTGTAATAGCATTAGTAAAAACTGTAAAAGGACTAGTGAAAGAAGAAAAAAAAAAGCCAAAACCCGATTGAAATTCCTGAAAAACCGAACCATAATTTTTTTTCAAAATCTTTTTTGGCAATAAAAACTAGAACCACCCAAATTTCTTAATTAAGAACTAAAAGCAAACCTTAATTTGGTTTTGGTTTGGTTAAACTAAATTGAAATCTTCTAAAATTAATTAAAACCCAAAAAGAATAATTCAAATGGGCTCGGTTTTGGCTTCAATTAATTTGATTAAATACCAAAGAAAAAAAAAACAAAGAAGTGAAACTTGACAAAAGGTCTTAGTAGATTCAAGAGATTTATCGGGTAGTATTTGATACTATATTTTGAAAAATATTAAATTTTTTTTTATTTTTTATTTTAAATTAATATATTTTTTATATTTTCAAATCATTTTAATTTTTTAATATCAAAAATAATTTTTAAAAAATAAAAAAATATTATTTTAATATATTTTAAAATAAAAATTATTTTAAAAAATAACTATTACGATAATTTTTAATTTTTAATTTTTTAAGTTGAAACCTAGAAATCAACACCTAAATATACCAGGGTATATTCTTGGCTTTAGCATCCCAATTCCCAAGACTAAATCATTTCTAATCAGTCCTTCACAAAATTATTCATTTACAAACTCAGTTCACGAGAAATATCTTTCTCCGATTAATTATGGAAGGTCCACAGCTTGCTTTTGTCTATTGTCCATTGAGATCTGAAATTCATGCATGATGACTTAGTTTCTTTCTTCAATTATGCAGCATATTGTATGACATATATAGAATCAATCATTCAAGAAGTGCGTATACCCCAGAATGAATTGTTAGATAGATGCATGAGGAAACATTTCATCAAAAAAAAGATGCATGAGGAAACAATACAGCAAGGCAAGCATGTGCCATTTGGTAAGATGATCAGTAAAGATCACGAACAAAATGAAAAGGAAGGTTGCCTACACATGCAAGAGAGAGAGAGAGAGAGAGAGAGAGAGAGAGAGAGAGAGGCATGGTTTGTCATGAACAATGGTCTCCCGTGAATGATTGGTAATGGTTATCTTTGAGAGGCCGGATTCTTTTGTAATCTTGTGGATCCGTGTTTCTACTTTGTCTCACTTTGATGTGATTGGTCTCTCCCCCCACTGCAATTTCTGATGTCATTACCATATCATTGTACTTCTCTTTGAAGGGCTAGGTTCAATTACAGCTAACACTTACAAAGGAAAAGAAAAAAAAAAGGAAAAAGAACAAATTAACCCCACTTGGTGCTGTTGCCAGTGCTGTAATTAGGGCATGTGTGATCCTGTATCACTGTCAACTAGTCTATCAGTAATCATAAGGGACACACACTTGCAGAAAGCACACAAAGTTCTATCACCATAACATATATGGCTAAAATTAAGAACGAGGGCTATATATATATATATATATATATATATATATATATATATATATATCTCCATTGGAGTATCAATGAGCCTTTTGAGCTCATGACAACAGCCTTTCGATCAACAAGAGAAATGAAGGTTCCATTATCTACCATGGCATGGATCCTAATCTCACTGCAAACTAATTTGGAAAAACTACCTAACAATCAAATGCATAAAAGAAGAAACATGTATATGACATGGCTGAGGTTTGATTGAGAGAGGTTAGACATAAAAGAAGAAACCTGTATATCACATACCTAACATTTTGTTTTTGCACAAAAATATGTTCTTTTTTTTTTTAAAAAAAAATAAACCCCGTGAAAAAATCAAATTAATTCAGATTAATTTGTCAAATTTACAGTTCACGTTATGAAATCGAAATAACCCAATATAAAAATATAAAGAAAATTACAAAGATCATTTAAACAAAAAGATAATATTGAATAATAAAATTAAAAAAAAACAATATCAACTCGTGTTAATTTTTAAAATTCATAACTTGGGTTAGCTTGATTTTTTTTTATAGTCATATTTTTTTCACAACAATTTTTTTCTTTTTGAATTTTAAAAAAGACCACAATAAAATATTTTTAAAATGACCTGACCATACGTTTAATATTATGTTATAAAGAACAGAAGAGTTAATTAAAGGGGGTTTTAATTTGGATTATCTCAGCTTGCCGCCTAACCTAAAATAAAATCCCTTCCAATTAATCACACCTTCTTTTATGGGCTTCTGGGGGAAGATGAAGGGCTAGAAGAAGGGGAAGGCAGGCAATTTATCAAGATAAATATTTTTTCCACAACACAAGCAGACATTACTCACCATCCTTCTAACCACACCAAAAATCCAGCACATAAACCAAACACAGAAAGTATTTATTAGACTTTGTCTTGTGTGATATCTCCATGCAACAAGTAATGATGGCAGCAAGACCAAATGGCTCACAGTTTCTCTTGGAGACGAATGGCTCACAGTATATACATACAATTCGATCTGTGTGCCCCATGAGATTTTTGGGTTATGATCTGGTGGTTGTGGTTCAATTGTTTAGGATCAAATGGAAGATGAAGTACATCCCTAGCTTGTTTGATGTCAAGAAGAGAATCCAAGCAAGATAAAAAAATTCAGTTCATGAACAAACGAACCATTTGGTTGAACGTGGAGAAAGGGACTTTATTCTTATCCTCATCTGTGAAATCTTTTTTAAACTAGGCTATGGCTTATCTTGAAAAGTATACCTTGTGGTTAAGAAGGTCTGGTTGAATTTTACAGCTAACGCCTAGAGAAACTGTTTCCCTGAATGTATTACATTGATGTGAGATTTGAGAAGCGTTTTCTAAATTATTCGGAGAAAAAAATTAATTTTAATTGATAAGCAAAATGATTCTAAGATCTCTATAATTTTTTTTCCCCAAAAGAAATCCTAAGTTGATGTTTGTCAAAGGAAACAATACTTTAAACTATATAGGCTGAATGTGGTATTTCCGAGCTGAACATATTTTTTTAATAAAAAAAATATTTAAATGTTATTAGCCTGTTTTAAAAAAAATATGAAAAATACATGATTCAAGTCATACACCACCTAACTTAGTTTCATTTAATTATATAATAAAAACAAAACGCTACATTAGTAAACGGATCAAATTAAAAAAGAAAAGTGGTTATGATAACATGTAAAAAAATGCTTGCTGGAAAAAAAATTAGATCTTGTTTTGCCTATACCTTGTTAATGACAAAACATTTCTTCAAGAACATGCGATCTTATACATAGTTATGATAAACAAATCACCAAGACTAATTTCTAATCAATACAACGTTAAAAGACCAGAAAAAAAAACAATTGAGATGTCAAAATGAAAAAAATCCTAAAAACAAAAAAAAACTTAAATTTACAATGATTCCTCTCAAAGGGCACAACGAGTCATTGAGCCCTCTTAATTTTCTTTATATATATATATATATATATATATATATATATATATATATATATATATATATATATAATCAAAATAACTAATCATCTTTAATTAATTCAAAATGTATTTCATTCATTTTCAAACCAAAACTATGAAATTAATAAAGAATTGTATCTCATTATCTAAGGGTATTGATTAAATCCAGCCTTATGAATCTCAAATCATATACAGTCCAAAAAAAAATATTTTTTTCTTGACTTGGTATCCATTGGGCACAAGGTAGGAGGATGTTTGCCTCCTTGTTCTCCCCTCATAATTAAATAATATATTTTTAATTTTATACATTCATGATTACCCCATAATATATGTTGATGCATAATATTTCTCATTATTTATTATAAATTAAAATTTTATTTTAAAAATATTTTTTATACATATTCACTACTTATAAAAGATGAAAGTAGCTAGTAAGATGACCTTTTTCCATCCTTATTTTTCTACTATAACGAATTCTAACTTTATTTTCTTTCCTGATATTGCGTGCTAATTTCAGGGCAGAAAATGTATAAGCTGAGACTTTTTTATTTTTGAAATAATTGTATAAAATTTTCTTTTCAACAAAACTGGTCTTGTAATTTTTAAAAATCTAGAACTCGAGATATGAGCCAAAAACTGAGACAGTGTCTAGATTACAGGGATTCCAAGTCTGATTCATACTGTGTATTTCAACCTGTTTTTTGTGTTTCATAACAGTAAAACTAGGTTCTTTTATCATCATAAAAACTATAGGCTCATGTCTTAGTTTTTCAGAAAGATAGAGAATACATGAAACGGCCAACCAGTGCTTAAGATTATCTAGGACAGACCAACCGGTGTTTGAACTCTAAACTCAACCCATTATTCGCTTCTTCATATGATCCCAAATTCAATAAACTCTAGTAATTAAATACCTGAAAAATACATTGAATCTATAAGAAATAAATACTTCTAAAAGATATCTAAAACTCTAGATAATTAACTAAGAATCAAACAAAATTCTCTAAAATAAAACACAAATGACTAAAAATGCATGTGCTATGTATTTTCCAATCATTATGTCATCATTTAACTTAAATGACAAATTAATAAATATTTACTTAAATATTTTATTATGCAAACCAGTTACGTCAAGTACTTATCTAAATAGAATTAAAAATGAGACATTCAATTATATAACTCGAATAACTTGAGACGCTCGAAATTAATTATCCTAATTTTGTTATGTTAGTACTAGTAGTAGTTGGGTTATCCTAAATTTATCTAGAAAAAATTATCTTTTTACACATTCAAATAAATCTGACTGCCTCATAAAACTAGGTTGTGATGTCATGTATGTATGTATGTGTGTGTATATAAAATTTTCAGACATGTTATTTTTTTATTTCTCACCTTTATTATTCTATTTTATTTTTTAAACTGTAATTAAATACTACCGAACATTATTGTCTTACAGGGTGCTGTCCCTTCTTCTCCAGGCTTCATAATATTTTTTTTTTTGGTTGCTTGCAACCCAATTAATCCTGGACCACGTGGCATCTCCCTGGTCAGAAATGTGGCAGGATCTTGTGGGTCCCACAAATTCACACAAATTTCCCTCCCAGTCTCAGCTTCTTTTCCCTCTCCCTCTCTCCCTCTCTCAGTAACACAGCCAAGAATCAGAACCACCCAAAAACAAAAGCCTTCTCTCTCTAAAAAAAAAAAAGCACGCACAAAATTCACTAAATCCATTAACATAAAAAAGAGTCTTTTTTAGTGTTTTTTAATTTAAAAAAATGAAAAACCAGAGAGTAAAAACCTTTAAAACGAAAACCCCTAAACCCATTTCGTCTCCATTATCGGAAACCCCACCGGCGGCGGATTACACGGTGACTGTGGACTGTAATGAGGACTTTCACTCCGTTTGCAAATGGGTTATCCCAGATTTCAGGAAAATAAAGTCCAGGTCTTTATATAGCAGATATTTTCAAGTTAGTGGCTATGACTTTCGTTTTTTAATGTACCCAAAAGGGGATTCTTTATCAGTACCTGGACATATCTCTCTTTACTTACAAGTTAATGACCCTTGTAGTTCTAATTGTGATTGTTATGCTTGTTACAAGATTGTCATTGTTAATGTCGTGGATGAGACTAAGTCTTTGTCTAAAGAGAGTGTTTATAGGTTTTCCAAGAACAGGAAATCTATTGGTTGGTGTGAATTTGCGGTTTCTAATACAGTTTTAGATGCTAATTCAGGGTTTTTAAAAGATGGGGTTTTAACTATTAGTGGTGAAATTCGGGTTTTGGATGAGAAAATGGAGTTTTCGAGTGATTGTAGTGAGGGAATGTCTTATGCTTTGAATGGGAAGGTTACTTGGAGTATAAGAAATTATGGTTTGTTGAAGCAAATGGTGAAGACTCAGAAGATAATGAGTTCGGCTTTTCGAGTATGGGAGGCTTATCTTGGGGTTAATTTGTCGAAAAGCATGGTTAATGGGGCTGAGAATTTGTCATTGTTCTTGGAGATTAAGGATATAGAGAAGAATCCTGTGATTGATAGGACTTGTTGGTGTCTTTTTCGAATATCAGTGTTGAGTCAAAAGCCAGGGGTTAGTCATGTAAGTAGGGAATATTATGGGAGGTTTGGGGAAGGAGGTGATACGAGTCTTGGTTGGACTGAGTTTATGAAAATCTCTGATTTTTTTGATGAAGGATATGTAGTGGATGATAATGTGTTGATTAGTGTATCCTTTAATGCTATTCAGGAGTCAAGTTTTTCCTTCAGGATTGAAGGCGTTTCTAGTGGTAAGTACAAGGGGATGATTAATTGTGGCTACTTGGGTGGTAAGAGCAAGTATGGTCTGGTAAAAAGATGTGATGATTACACAGGAAAAATCATTTGGAAGATTGAGAATTTCTCAAGGTTGAAGGATATTTTAAAGAAAAAGAAGATAAAAGGTCTGTGTGTGAAGAGCAGGAGGTTTCGGATTGGGAATATGGAAGTCCGCATTTTAGTTTATCCTAGAGGTAATTGTGAACCTCATTTATATTGTTTTGTTTAGGGTCTTACATTATGTTCACTTTTTTTATTAGGAGCATGCATTATCAATTGGGCTGAACTCTGATGTAGAGTGGCTTCTAACACATAGAAAGAAGGAAGTGTGATTGAATTCCATGATAATAGTTATTTGAAAAGGCTTGAAATTATTCTATACAACTCTGACAGTTTGCAAAATTCCAGTTTCTGCATGATTTGCAAATACATGAACGCGATTCATGTACAATCTAAAATCATAGTTGAAAATCTTATTTGGCATTTCTTTTAAGAAAATATTAGTCATAATAGCCAAGTCATTTACCGAAAAAGAATGGCTATGCTGCTGTTCAGTGCATGTAATAAAACATTGGATGTAGATGGAGTTGATTTTTATAACAGACACTGATATGTTGAGATTTTATAAAAGCATAAAACTGATGTGACTATTTGGTAATTCATGATGGCACCAGGTCAATCTCAGAAACCAATCCACCTTTCAACGTTTCTTGAAGTTTTGGATTCAGGAAACAGTTCTGGTGATTGGAGTTCTTTTATTGTCTATCAGTTGGCAGTTATGAATGGGAAGATGATAGAGAAGTCTGTTGTGAAACAATCTGCAGAACGATGCTCCAATGCTACAAAAAACCATGGCTGGTCTGAATTCATGACCCTTACTAGTCTTTTTGACCAGGACTCTGGGTTTATTGGTCATGAAACTGCTGTCTTTACAGCAGAGGTTCACATATTGAAGGAGACATTCATGACAACAGAGTCGAGTGACAATGCTTGTTCAGTTACATGGAAGATGGAAAATTTTTTAGCCTTCAAGGAAATAATGCTAAGCCGAAGAATATTAAGCAGATTTTTTGAAATTGGTGGCTGTAAACTTCAAATTGGTGAGTTGGTGTATTAAACAAATTATACAAGATTTTCAAGGTAATATCATATAAGTGGGGATCCTCTTGTCCGTAATTATTCTTACCCTGTTGTTATTATTATTATTATTATTTTGCAGGGATATATCAATCCTCTGCAAATATATGTGCATACTTGGGGAGTGATCCATTGATTGACAATTTTTGGGTCAATTACAGGATTACTATAGTTAATCAAAATGACCCTGCTAAAAGTTTGTGCAAGGAGTCTTCCCTATGCACAAAGGCATATTTCAATGCCGATCTTCAATTGATGAAAGTATCAGATATGCTGGACACAGATGCTGGATTTGTTGTTCATGAGACAGTTACTTTGGTTTGTGAAATCCTTGATTGCTGTCCATGGTTTGAGTTTTTTGAACCTGAGACTGGTAACATGGAAGCAGAATCAAGTGACTGCCAGGTTTGTTTATTCTCCATTTTCTGTTTGTGAAACTTTCTTGGGATTCAATTAGCCAACACAAGGCAGTGATTTATTGATTACATATGATGTGGTATTTCTTGTCCCTGTCTGATTCTGAAAAGTAAAAGACTATATTCTGTCAAAGCAAGTTAGTTGTTATTGCTAGAAGTCAGTTGCCTAGGAATTGGCAAAATTGTCTGACAAAATTTTAATAACCAATATTTGTTCTGACTTCAGATTATACTGTCCTTGAACATCCTATGCAAAATTCTTTCCTTCTTGGCTGCCTTCAAAATTGCAGTAAAATGATAAGGAAAGAATGGGATCCATTCCAATAAAGTAAATAATACAATAGCAAATGAGCGTAACTGTTATGACTTTCCTGCTGCACTTTTTTTTTTCTCAAAGTAAACAATCTTGGTATTTCAGTTCCTCTCTGCTGTCTGTCAAATGGACATCAACAACAAAGAGTGTAAAAAAACATTTTCTGAAGTTTCTGGAGTTTTGGGGAGCACACCTTATGAAGCTCTGAAATCTGTTATTCACTTGTTATTTAAATCTGCATCTCAGTGCCAGTGTATTCCTCGAGCAGTATGCATCTCAACTTGATCAAATTGTATTATCTCTTTGCTGTCGTTCTTTCTTTCTTTTTACTTGTTTTATGATTGGTTGCTTGCAGGTCAATGTTGTTCGAGCAAGGCTAGAACTTTTAGGAGCTGAGATATCACCCGATCTGTTGGATCTCCTGGGCAGCACTATGAATAGTCAGCATGAGATTGCTGAAGCAATGTTGAGAGAAATTGATAGTTTCTTTGCACTTGATGAAAAATGCAAACTGCTGGATGTGACTCCATGTCCATTATCTAAAGAAGTGCCCTATTTAGATAGTGGAGCCAGACTTGCAGCCAACAGTTCACGTAGGGAAGATGAATCATGTAGTCATGTACATCATCATTTTTCTGATATCTTTATCTTGATTGATATGCTGTCTATACCTTCCCTCACCATTGAAGCTTCTGGGGTTTTTGAGAGAGGTGTTGCTCATGGATACATTGATAACCAAGTAGTGGCCTTGGTCTTGGAAAAACATGCTCAAAGATTTAGTGCAAATTCAACAGCCAGGGAGAAAAATGCAGAGTCTTTGTTTTCTGAAGAATTTTTCACCCCAGTTCTTGCTCTTGCGGAAACATTGTCCCTCTCTATAAACTCTAGAGTTCATAATTTTGTGAAAATGTTTTATGTTACACTATTTAAAGTGTTTTCTGGTGAGAGTTATCACACAAGGATGCTGAGAGGGCTAGTTGACCTTGCCACAAGCCCTGTGGAGAATTCTTTGGAGATGAATCTGGATATGTTGATCTTCTTGGTTCACTGGGAACATGGATTTGCTAGACCAGTTCTAAAAATGATGGGGGATGCTGCTAAGCATGACAACGCTGATCATTCTGCCATCAGGCATCGTCTGCGTTGTTTAGAGGAGAAAATTATTCAAATTGGTGAAGAAAAGCGAGCTGAACTTTCAAATATGTCTAGCGAGAAGGCTACTTTGTTAGAAAGGCTGACTGAAACTGAGGCTGCTCTTCTTCATTATAAGGTATTTGATCCCTTGTCTCTGCTTATCTGCCTTGTCAAATGCCACCACATGCACCTGGTTTTGGTGAGCATATGAGATTTAATGTTTTATATAAAATTGGCAGTCTGAAATGGAGCTTGAAAGGGACCACTTTACTTGTGAAAAGACAGAACTCTGTGCACATATACAAGATATTGAGACTCAACTTGAACAGTTGTGCTCCAAGCATAAGGATCATGTTGCAAAGCACTGCATGGAGAAAAGGGATTACCAAGATCATCTTTATCATGTGGAAACACAGTTGTCACATCTAAAGTCCTTAAAACACCAGGAATTGAAGGTATGAGTGTCTAGAATATATCCAACTCAGATTTTAAATTGCTATATCCAAGAAAACATGAAAAGATGATCTTTTAGCTGAAAGTGGCTATGTGAGTTTCCTTTTGGCAGTCTGAATCATGGATCACTGTGTTTAATATGATTAAATAAGAGAATTCTGAGATAGTTTCTTAGGCTTTTGTAAGTAAATTTCTCAATATTTACTGCCTAAATGTGGCTAGAGAAAGTGTCTTGTTTGGTTGCATTTGCAAGTTTTTTTTTTAAGCTTATGAATCTGGTAGTAAAGCTTCTTTCTCTTAGTTGCTTGGTCATTTGGCATCATTAAACTATGAGGTATTTATTGGTAGAGATTCATTGGTTCCATGATTAAGGGATCAGTTTGATCCCTTGGTTTGCTTGAGAGGTTTAGGAATGGAGAGTGGAATGGTTTCATAAGCTTTGGCAGTAAAATTCTGGAGGCAATAATTTGTATATCATTGTTTGATTGATGGATAGATGGAGTGATAATGTTAAATAAGTTTTTCAGACAAGCTATGATCTGTAAACATGTGAGAAACCATATTCTGCTGCCCCTTGAAGTGGGTCTACCTTTTTGCTTTGTGCTGATTGCTATTCTACATTGATGGCAGATTCATTGGTTGTTAACTGCCATCGGATGGTGGCAAAATGGTCTAATGATTTTGATATTGGATACATAGTGTTAGAAGTGTTTCATCTACCACTTCAAAAAGTTTGTATTCTTGACACTTAATTGAAATATGTTGTTCTCTGTGTGACTTTTAGAGATTTTTGTTCTGTCTACCAACATCTTCCCAACAACATAAATTCTGGAACTGGTTGCAATTTCTGTCCTGAAATTTCCTCAAGAATGGGATGTTATGCAAAATCAGAATGAAACATGTAGATGACAACTCATTACAGGTAAATCAGCATGAACCAATTAATAATGGTTGGTGGAAAGACTTCCTGTACTTACTTGAGAGTGCTCGAACAATGAAATCAGGATTATTGTTGCCACTAGAAAAGCTTATACATTATCGTTTGTAGTTAATAGAAGGATGAAGCAACATCTATTCAGCAGAATTTATCGTAATTGCCCCCTTTTGACCATCTCCTACCTTCATCAGCACCCATCCCGTGCCCTTGAGATGGATGACTCCCAACCAACAAGGCTACAAATTTATGTAATGAATTGCTGACTATCCTTTCTCTGTAATCTGGATGGTCTTTAGTGATGTGCTCGATTACTGTGCCCTTAACTTATGGAAAGTTCCTGAGGTTAAAATACTGATTTTAATATGTGCGTGATGCAGAAACTACTTAAAGAGAAAGAAGTTCTTGCTGAAAGATTGAGACATGCAGAAGCTAATCTGGAAGTTTCTGATAGAAAACTGAAAAAATATGCTTCAAAAGTTGTGATTCAAGAGGAGGAACAACAGACACAATTGGATGAGATTTGGCAGTTGAAACAAAAAGTTGAACAAATTGAAATGGTGAAACAGGACAAGGAAGAGGAGGTTGCTCATTATAGAGCATGCACTTACGATTTGGAAGCAAAATTGAATGACTGCCAGGTTTGTTTCCTCACCAATTCTATTCATGAAACTTTCTTGGGGTTCAATTAGCCAACTGAAGCAGTGGCTTATGGTGTACATATGCTGAGGTGTCTTTTTCCTTTTCTAGCAGTCAAAAGTAGAAGACAGATAATTATGTCGTAGCAAATAGCAAGTTAGTTTTTATGCTAGAATTCAACCTCATAGGACTCGACAAATCTTTCTGACAAGGTTTTGAAGAATCACCCTTTGTTCTGTCTATATTGTCCTTGGGATGTGTATATTTCGGAAGAGACATCCTTAGAAATGTTTTTTGGAAAATTTCTTTGCCTTCATAAGTTCTTGTTTTTCCTACTGGGACATTTCTTAAGTTTTGCTCTTCTGATTAATAATATCTGGTATAATTAGATTTTGTCTGATTTGCTGCATATAATATACCGAGAATGCTCTCAATGGTTGTGATTGGTGAATCAATAGATGTGAATATATTAATTTTTGAATTGGGTTTTCTTTACATATGGAACTTCTTCTTATGTGGGTTTTGAAATTTAGGAGACCAACTTCAACTTTTAGGCTCAAGCTTTTGGACAAGCAAACTATACTTTTTAGTACGTGAAGTTCATTTATTATGGTAAAGAACATAGATCTTAATGGTAAAGAACTATGACCGCCTCTCATGCATCTACAGATGATGCGTGGGCAAGTACATCTTAATAATGTTGATCTCATGGCTTTGAACTGCTTTCTTGGATGTTTATGCTATCAACTGAACAATCCCCTCTGCAGAAACATATCCAATTTCTTGAAAATGCACATTGGGAGGAGATGGAACAGCATGCTCCTCTATATGGTGTAGGCTTGGAATCTCTCTCAATGGAATCATTGGAGAATTTGTTGCGCATCCATGAAGATGGGATAAAAAACATCCATGCCCTTCAACATCAACTAAGAAATCGGAGTGGCGATCTTGTCTCAAGTGCAAATCCTCTTCAACTCAGACAGTTTGCAACCTACAGCACGATATCCTATTGCTGATGGGCATTCCACTTTTGTCATCCCTAATGGTGTTCACATGCACAAGAATAGGCCTAACAAGCTAACACTGCTACTACAGCATCCTGGTTTATCATAGGAGTTAACTTTTGACTGGAGATCATTCTTAACTGTATATTTCAGATAGGAATCCTAACTGCTTCTCAGGGATGGGGCATCTTAAATCTGGCTGGCCTTTTTTCACCAGTCAAGCTCAGCAGTTATTCACTAATGAGGTCCTCTTTACCTAGTTATTTTGTATGGTTATCTACTGTGGAACTTGGAACCTCAGAATGTTAGTTGAATACATGATTATTAGAGGGGATTGTATGAAGGAGACTTAAATGCTTTTATTACTCTTTCACGTAGGTGTTTAAATGTGCTTGCCAGTGTGACTGCTGGTTGAAACCACATCTTGCTGTGGTTTTTGTATTCCTCTTGTTTGCCAATTTCTTCTTCTGGTTGCTTTGAATAGCTCTCGCATTTTTTATAGTTGCTGTCAAGAGGAAAGTTCTGAAGAAAAGGTGAAACCATCGTAGTCATATGTGACCTTTTATTTTCTCAATAGGTGTGGTGCCGTTGGACTTGCCCATGCAGCAGTAGTTTCGGTTGAACTGGACATTGCTCCCGCTAGTGGTAGGCTTACTTGACTAAGAAATCAACAAGATAGACTGAGATCTGGACATAACCTACGCGCTGCTCGTGTGAGGGCAAACGCAATTTCTTTCCTTTTCTTCAGTTTTCACATTATGATTCCAAGTCGTTCCTTTTGAGTAATGTTTTCGTTGGTCAAGTTTTTTCCATGGGAGTCATATAAGATCGGCTCCGCTTGTAGGCCCAATTGCTATATAAACGGAATAAAAACTAGGAATTTTGAACAAGAGATCCTCCATGACCCAGAAATTAAATTATCCCATCAGAAATTCCTTTCAGTCTAGGCAACTCATCCTGTATGCATTCATGTTTGAAAGTCAGGCAACAAAGAATAAGGTTGATTAGCAGTCGATCTCTTGTCATTAACACTATCAATCAAATCAGAAGCAAGTCTAGGGTCGATGCATGCACTTCTTTCTCTCATGACGGATTATGCACAGAATCCTAAATGGTTTGCATCAGATTAAGCAATCAAATGCTAAATAAAATTGTGACAAAATCCACCCTCAAGTTATGACCTGGAGAATTCCAATACTTCCTTAACTGAAGCATATAGAATAGCATAAACCATGACAATAACACGTAATTATACTGACTTAATTATCAGCTAAGAACAATGGACACGTGACTGGTTGGGTTCCACAAGTAAAGAAACCAGAGGGAGGAAGAAAAAATGTTGAAACGAACGTAACAGGTGGGATTCTGCAAGTGCAGAAACCAGAGGGATAGGGGGAAAAATTGTAGAAACTTTACAATAAAATCACTTATCATACATTCACCAATAGTCTAATCAAACTCATCAACTTTATGCCAGTCAGTGGACTCGGCATCTGAATCTTTATCACGAGAAAATGACTGCCTTGCCTTACGTAGACCACCCAGAATGTCAGAGCTTTCATTCAGTTGGACCCAATCGCTGGATCCACTGGGTGAAGGAGCCCTAATGCTCTGTGCTTTCCTAGAAGCTGATAATCTTGTTGAAGAATCACTATAATCATCTTCCAGATCACTGAATGACACATCCTCTTCGCCTTCAAGCTTTTTCCGGTTATCCATTGAAATGCTATTATCAATTTGCTCTTTTAAAAACTGCTTGGAATTCTCTTCATCATTAATTTTTAAGCCTTCAGTAGCATTTACAATCCCGGCGACCTCTTCTCTAGATGTTGTATTCTCTCCTTGTGTCTCACTGATAGAATTCTTGAAGCTTTCCAACTCCACATTCTTCTTGTTTCGCAGCTTCTCCAGAAGTACATTTCTTGTTTCAACTATCTGCCAAGTCAACAGTTTAATGAGATTACATGGCCACGAGAATGAAATACAAATATCACTGCACACAAAGGACTGTTGCCCCCTGCTCTAAACTATGATCATTATTGGGATATTGAAGTTTTAGTTTCTCTAAAAAAGAATATCAAGTCTCCTATATTAAGAGATGCTTGAAGATTCAGTCTCCTAAATTTCCTTAAGAAATCAATACCAACTGAATCAACAGTCCATATCACCTGATACATACAATTAGCACAGCACAATAGCTCACTTACAATTAACAAGATCATTCTTCCAATATCTCAGATGTCTGAAACCTCGGAACTTTAAAACCAATTTCAGATGAAACACTTTGCTCTAATGTCAAATTATAAACACCAATTCCATCAAAAAGTGTAGAGATGGTTTGTTTCAAGTCTTATGATGTCAAAATAAGGAAAAAAGAAGTGTGCATATTTTACTAAAATTTGGAGACCCTGCACTTTTGTTTCCCCTGGGGTGAGTTTTGAAGTAATAAGTCAGCACGATTACCAATTACTCACACATATGCTTCGTTCTGCATATTCTCAGAATTCTTCAAACTTAACAATCCCTATCCCACCCCTCTTCTAAGATGACTATTAAAAAATATGCAAGTGCCATCATCCTCGCATCTTCTAGTTTTGATTCTCAATAACAAGATTGAAGATAGTAATTACTTCCTCCAGATTCTGGATGAATAAATTGGAGCTATGATTTCCATTGCAACTTTACAAGAACATAAATGAAAATACAGCTGATTGCATGTTATAAAAGATTATTATTCCATCAGGTGACAAAAGGAGGTCACCTTCTCAAAACTTTCAACCGCTAAGACATCAATTATTCTTACACACAAAATATCAGAAACCATATAACCCTCCACACTAATGGCATGTAAACTGTAGCTATGCAAAATGTTTTATTAACTGGTACGTTATCTGCTTATGCTTGCTAGATGCCTGGAAGATCAACTATTGTCTTCCCTACCTTAAGACATATAACACCACCAGCACATTTTAGGATCGAAATAAATAATGTCACAAAAAAATAGCAGTGCACACTATCTGCTCAGCAAAAGCAATAGACACCAATTATGGTTTCACTAGTATTGTGGCTCAAAATAATTGCACGCAACTGCCAGTGTGCATAATGTGTTATCAACTACTAATACAATATCTACAACAACAACAAAAACAACAGACACCAATTATGGTTTCACTAGTATTGTGGGTAAAATAAATTGCATTCAAGATAACTGCATGCAACTGCCAGTGTGCATAATGTGTTAAAAACTACTGATATTATATCTACCTATGCTCACAAGAAGTACTGATACTACATCTACCTATGCTCACAAGAAGCCATAGCATGCGCACAGACCATGCTTAGTCGAGAAAAGGCAATAATGCAGCAAAACCAGCAGTACAACTACAAAGCACCCTTCGACCATAACAACAACAATAATAACAAACCCCCATTATGATTTCACTACTATTGCAGTTAAAGAAACCTAAAGACTTGTCTCAGGCCCTTACTTCCACAGGCAAATTATGCATAAAAGGAATAAAACATATCAACACAGAAATCTTACCTGGGGAGTCGATAGAATCTCGAAATCACCTTCATTCAATCTTGGAATCAACAATATAAAATAAACCATCCAAAATCGGCCATCCCCCGCTTCACTCCTAAGATTATATCTAAGTTGTGCCAAACTAGGAACAAAACGTTCAATATTTGAGGCGTGTTCTCTTTGAGCATCAGTCATTCTAAAATCTGCACAAAAAAAAACTCCTTTTCACCCAAAATTGAAAAATTCTTCACATAAAATCAATTACTTTACACAGTTCAAATCCCACAATCCATATAAAATTTATAAATACATCAATTCAAAAATATATCAAACTCTTGCACTTCAGATACACATTTTTTTTCTTCAACTTCATACTAAAATATATATCACATTTGTCACAAATAATTAATAAAAAGAACAATTATTCACTACTGACAGTTAAAAAAAAAAAAGGAAGAGTAAATTTTTTATTTTTACCGTTTTGGAGTGGTAAGGGAAAATCAACCCAGTAATCAGGTCTCAGAGAAATCTCCTTAACAAAACCAATCACCTCCTCATTAATCCCCGCCACGCCATCCTCATAATCACCTTCTTGACTACTGTTGTTATGATCATCATCTTTAAATCGCAAGAAATTAAAAGTGAGTTTAGAGAGACCATATTTTAAACTGTCACCGATTTCGGCGAGATCGTTGCGAATCCCGATGAGAGCTCGTGATGATTGAGAAGAATCGGACGGTTGTGATTTGGCTGCTTCAGGACGGGACGGGGGTGGAGGGGCGAGGAAGTTAGCAACGCCACGTAATTGACGACCGATAGAAACACCGATGGCCGACAAGTCGTCTTTAACTGAAGGAGGGGGAGGAGAGTGTGGGGGTGAACCTGGGTCGTTGGATTGGAGTGATTTGAAAAGCCAAGACATATTTTTTTGAGGGTAGTTAGAGACAAGGCATTGAGTTGAGAACAGTGAGAGATTTTAAGGTTTATTTTGAGGAACTTGAAGACGAGAAGAAGCTGTGCCCCTCTTTGTTGGTGTAGTAGTTGTAGAGGAGTAGTTTCTAGTAGTAGTTCTTTGGTGTTTGGCTTTGACAATCTGATTTTGTGCTGAGTTTTGATTGGATAATGATTTTATTCGAAGCTTAGAGGTGTGTTGCTTGCTTGCTACTTTTTGAGGGGTGCGGATTCTTATATCCGATTAGTGCTGTTTGCTAATGCGGCTGTACCGGAGGTTGAACGAGGTGATTGGATAGGGATTGTATTTTAAATAATTTTTTATAACTAGAAAATTATGCTTTCGACAGCTATTAACCTCATTTTTTAAGATCTACTATGCTAAGAAAAAAAAAATCAACTCAACTATTCATCTTTTGTCTCTGGAATTGCAAATTCTATATGCTGTAGCTTGTCTTCCCCGGCCATACATAAGAGAGCAGGTAAAAGATGACTTTCTAGAACTTTTCCCTGACATGATTATGTATGACCCAGCCGAAGACTTGTTTGAAGATCAAGATAATGAAGATGACTAGGGGCGGAACGATCCAGCTCCACGATCTGCTTCACAAGGAATGGTGCCTTTCCTCTCTCAAACTTTAATCATCTGCAACAGGTGGAAGAGGTGGATGCTTATACATGATCGATAGTTGTTGGTGAATTAATCATGGCAGATAACTCGTTCAAGTTTCTTTACGGAAATGAACAGTGGTTCACTCTCCAACTGTGTGGAGAACGGTGTAGCACTTTTTATAAAAAAAATCTTTTTTTATTTTTAATTATGTTTTATTCAAAAAACTAGTGTTTAACATTATTTAATGACACTACATAAATTAAAAGGATATTGCATAATGACGTACTATTTACATAATTTAATCACAATTTTAATTTTATTCCTGATAATATTTTACCTGATGTTGTTGCACACTCATTAAATCATAAAAATTGTAGTCCTTGTTGAATGAATTTCATATGTTATGGAATTGTAGATAGTTTAATGGAACAATAAAAAATATTTTATATAAAGTATTATTTATTTTATAATGTAATAGCAGTAGTTAAATCTACAACATTTAAATTAAAAACAATCAATATTAATATATATATTTTTTAATTATTTTATAACCTCAATTTAAAAAATATTTTTAACCAAACACATTAAACTATTTTTTATTCAACTTTAATTTCAACCACAGTTTTAACCAAACATATATAAATACTAAACTAACCTCAACTAAAAATACTTTTATAAAATAACTTTTTTAAAATCACAACCATGAAAACTATAGTTTTTAAACTCAACCCGGTGATTGACCTAGTATAATGATCGGGTCACAGGTCAGATGGGTTGACTCGGGTCAATCCGTGTCAACCCAAAAAAATCTAATACAAGTTGCTGCTGCAGCAGCAACAGAAAACCCAGTATTCAATACTTCTAAACTTTCACTTCCATCCTTTAAAATGCCAACCACCATCTTCTGTCCATCACGACATCAATGGATCGAAACATTTCTTAACACCAATGGCAACATTTCCAGATCCTTCAACACCAGTAAACAATCCAACCAACTCATCAAGCAACCCAACCATTTCATCCAAATTATTATCTGGATTTAAGAAAGAATTGATGCCAGATCAACTGATTAAGAACTGCAAGTTCAAAAAAGAGGTAGAGAATAAAGAAGAGAGAGAGTGAAAGAAAGAGAGTCGTAAAGAGAAACAAGCAACATCAACTTCATCTAACCTTATTCGCAGATTTAAACCGGTATGGCTTGCCTTGACGTCTTCTGCTCGTCTGTTTTTTTTTTTGTGAAGCGCAACTGAAATGGCTTTGAAGATTTTTGAGATTAGGTAATTTAGGTTTTCTCATTTCTATCCTTTTATTGTCAAACTGAAGACATCTTATTTACTAGAAAACTATGAATGTTGGTTTGGACATTTTGTTCATTGTGATCTATTTTCCAACTTTGATGATCGTTGAAACAAAGTAACAACAATTCTGGAGAAATTATCCAAGATGCAATTACCGGAGAAATTGAGAGATTTTATGAATTTCTTGGGAATTAATGAATAAGGCAAAAACAACATTGTTTTATTTGTGTAAAAGTTGGGTTTCAGCTAGGTTTATCTAACCTACCGGGTCGACTGGGTTTTGCCGGGTCAATTTCTAAACGGGTTTTTGCCTCCATCCGAACCGATTTCAAGTCCGAATTGACCGGGTTTTAGGTTGACCTATCGAACCAATTCGGGTTTTAAAACTAAGATGAAAACTACCAGAATACAAACATAAATTTCAATTTATGCTTTGACTCCCTGCAGTACTGGTCTTAGGCTCCTGTGCTAACCGGTTTGTTCCCATCATGTCAGATAAAAAGTAAGGTTTTGGAAGAAGACAAAAATGCATCGATTTGAATGTTAATGGTTTTTTTAAGCTATCAGGATGAAACTTTATTTATTAAAATATGATGATTTAGTGTTTATGTGAAATAGAGGAATCTAAAAATCTATGGAAACTGGAAATATTCTTGAGATAAACATTTTTTTAGTTATTTTTTAATTTTCTTATTATGTATTGTTATGTTTTCCTCTAAGAAAATAGTTTTTTATTTTTTTTCTTATTCTGTATCAGTGTTTTTTTCAGTTTCTATAGTTATTGTGATTTTGTTTTTTTTTTTATTTTGTAGATTTTAACTCGAAACAAACCTATTACTCTTCACTCTCATCTAGGTTAGATATTACCATATCATTTTATATTTTAATTTGTACTAAATCATTCCTTGAGCTATCTTAGATAGAAGAGACAGAGAGATACAGGCAGTAAAGATAAGAAGAAAAAAAAGAAGTAGAAATAGATTTGTGTTTTGACAGTAATGTACAAAAAAATAGTGGTTTTTTTCTATATTATGTTTTTTTTTATGGACAAGGCAATATAAAATATATATATATAAAAATTATTTTACTCTTAATATGTATTAATGTTAAATTTAAATATTTTAAAAAATAATTTGATATTATTTTTTATATT
Organism: Populus nigra; assembly: GCF_951802175.1. Classification (NCBI taxonomy): domain Eukaryota; kingdom Viridiplantae; phylum Streptophyta; class Magnoliopsida; order Malpighiales; family Salicaceae; genus Populus; species Populus nigra. The sequence goes on from NC_084854.1 coordinate 22,300,663, forward strand.
AGTTTATATTGAGTGTTAAAATTAATAATATTATAATAACTCTAGTTATAAAAATCAAATTGACCTAACAGGTCGACTCGACCTGACCGATCAAAAAATAGAGAAAGAATTGACCCGACCTAACCAGTCAAAAATCCAAGATAAAACTCGGGTTAAAAACCTATTAACTTCTTCTTAAAAACAAATTTAGTCCAAATAAGGTTGTTTTGATTCATTTTCTTAAAAAAAAAAATTGGTTCAACCTAGGTTGACCCTCTCGACCTGTAACTCGGGTCTTGTCTTGGGTCAAATTTTAAGTTGGGTTTTAAAACTATAATAATAACTATTTTTATCCATATATTGACTTGGATCAACCCGAGTTGACCCTCTCAACCAGTGACCCCTGCTTTGCCTCAGTTAACCCTCAAGTTAAATTTTAAAACTATGATAATAATTATTTTTATCCTTTTATTGATCCTCCTGACTTGTTACACGGACCTTGCCCCTGGTTAATTTTCAAGTTGAGTTTTAAAACTATAATAATAATTATTTTTATCTTTATATTAACTCAAATCAACGATCAACCCGTAACTCGGGTCTTGTCCCAGATCAACTTCCAAGTTGAGTTTTAAAACTATGATAATAATTATTTTTATCCTTACATGTCTTAGTTGAACAATTATAGGATTGAAAGTCCTTTACAATTATATTTGAAAACATGTTCTTTCTATACCTCATGTTTTGAAAGTACAGAAATTCACTTTAAAATTATTTCAGAGACATTTAGTTTTATATCTCTATCTCTTCAATTAAATATATTTTTGTCTCCAAATTTTATATATGTTGCGATTATAAAACACGATATTCATAGTTTGTCATTATTCAGAATAATGACATTTAAAAAAAATTATGAAATGGGTTGCCTATTAGGAGAGAAAAAAAAAAGAAAAAAGATATTAGAGACATATCAAAGCTACGATTCTGTTAACATTGATATTATAAATAAGATCTCAATAAGATAAATTAAATGACACGAAAAAAGATCATCAACAGTGACCCGAGAGAGCCACTTGTCATTTTTAGGTGACAAGTGTAGGCACACTCGGATCACCGTTGGTGACCTTGTTTGGTGTCATTGGATTTATCTCATCGAAATCTTTTTTATTATACGAGTGATATTGTAATCAGAGTTTCAATATGTCTTCGAAGTCTATTTATTTATTTATTTTATTTTCTCTCCTCTCCTCTCTCCTAATATGAAGGTTATTTCATGATTTTTTTTAATGTTATTATTTTAAATAGTAACAAACTATAAATATTGTATTTTTTTAATTATAATATATATAAATTATGTTATTTTACCAAAAAAAAAAAATTCAAGCCAATATAATTTAAAAAAATTGAAAAGACTTCATTAATGTCAATTAAGACCCCATGCACACCCAAACCTGAATTATCTATCAATGACCTTTTAAGTACATGACCAATCTTAGTTTTTGCTCGAGGTCAAGATTTTGCAAGCATAAATCGATGGATTATTAGATGGGTGCCCGTGTTACATCTCGGTTCAACCCAATATTTTTTTATATAATAAAAAAAGTTAAGGTGATAAAAGTGTTTTAAAACAAAAACAAGTTGAGACTCTTATAGTTGACTTGACCTGAGTTAACAAGCCTGTATAATTTCAATAATATAAATAAAAAATAAAAATAAAAATTATTATAAAAACAATTCAAATTTATCTAGGTTGACATGCACAATTTACAACTTGATCGTGATATCAAGGTAACCCTATCATAGATAAAATGATAGTTCAATCATCAAATAATTCAATGTCAAATTAAAAATTAAAAAATTATCATACCCAAATTAAGTTAACATGTTAACACTTGACTGTGAATATATAATTGGGATAATCCAGTAAAGTAAAAAAACATAAAAATTAATTTTTAATAAATTAATTATTAAAAAGTGAGATTAGAAAAAAAAATTCAATAAAAAACCTAAAAAAAATAGTTCGAACCGTGTTAATATTTAAAACTTACAATGTTTAAAACTCATAATTCTAGCTTAAAACTAATTTTATTAAAGATAAATTTTAAAAATAACGAAGTGAATTTCTTCATAACAAAATATAAAAAAATAATACTTGACAAAAAAAAAGCCAAAAAAAAAAACAAAAAAAAAAACACAATTGTGGAAGGCAAAATTGTAAGTGCACGAGCCTTGCTCTACAGTAAAAACTGAACATGCGTAGCTTTTTTTTAATGCAAGGACTTTGAATCTCTTTTTTCCCTGATATCAGAAGGGGTTGTTCACCTGACAAATATGAATAAGTTCCACCATTGATGTAATACACACAGAGAGTGAGAAAGCTTCAGATTTGTCAACACAACAAAATTGACTCCAAAATTCTGCTGCCTGACAAAGTTCAAAATTGTTGAGAAGCTCCAACTGTGGGGCAAACAAGGGTAGACAGAGAATAGTAAGTATTGTTACAAGAACCAATGACATCTGATGCTGAGACTTTGAGTCACAAATCAAACTTGGTGTTCTTTTTTACATAAATGTGGTAATAATCACAGAGATTACATATCATTCCTATCATCTACAAGTAAACCTGACGGGGGGGAAAATAACAAGATATGAAATACCTGCTTAAACATCATCAACAACAAAGCAGGTTGAAAAGGCTATAGTTGTCTGAAAAGCATTATTACTAACCTTCAATGCAAATAATCGCTAATCCACAGTCCTTTGTCTCACTAGTTATTAAAGAAGAATCTCATTCTAACTGACTACTGCACATACACAACATACAGTACACAACTATCGAGTCTTCAAGCATTCCCAATCTCAAAAACCAAAGCCGACCGCTCTCCCAAGATTTTTCTTTCACGTGTTTCCATAAAAAGAATGTGCTTCGCGCAAAGCTTCTAAATAAGGCCCGAATATGGATTGTATGCTTGAACAGGTGGCCTACCTGAGCCATAGGGGTGGACACTGCTTCCATAAGGGTTGTCGAAAGGATTTGAAGGTTGCTGTTGTTGGCCCATCATCATCATCATCTGCTGCTGCTGCTGTAACATAAAAGCTTGATGTTGGCTTGCCATATGTGCCATTTGCACTGAATGTGATGCAGCCACCATGTTGGAGGCAAAGAAAGGATCATGGACAGCTGTTTGCATCATGGGATTAGCCATTGGGGCTGGCTCCCAAGGATTGTAGCTCAAAGGCTGGTTGCTCCTTCTAATTGCATCATCATAGAGGCTGTCTAATGTAAGTTTATCGAGCCCTCCAGCCTTTGGTGTCAACACAAGTGATAAAAATCAGCACAACCAGAATGCTACTGCATACGTTGTTCATATGAACAATCCAAGTCTATGGAAGTAGACAAATTGAAATTGTTCTAGTGAGATATTAATTGCAAACAGGAAACCAATTATGGAAAATTACCAGTTTGCTAGCAGCAGCGGCACTTTCATTTGAACTAGGAGCTGTGACAAGTGCCAGTTCCCAGCCTGTAGTTCCATTTGCATGACTTGGGATAGCAGTACTTTGTTGTTCAGCTGCAACAACAGAAAACAGCAAAACATAAAACCGGATTCACTATTGCAAACAAACTATTGCAGTGGAACTTAATCCAATCAAATTATACAACCATGGTCTTCATTCTATTTTAAGTCTTAATGTTTGTGGGTTTGCCTTCCATAAGGTTAATTTTCAATGTATGTCTCAACTCAGCAGCTACACATGTTCTTGTAGTGTATGCTACAATCTAATTTAAAATGAGTTCTCAAACTTTTGAGCCATAATCCAAAAGCGTGTAAGATTGGACCATCATAAGGAACTCACCGACTGGAACAATAGCAAGAGCCAGGGCATTCTTCTCATCTAGCTCTGAAGCAACTGGAACAGGATCGCCCAAACCCTACACCAAAAGGAGGGAAAGAGCAGAGCTCATAAGGGAACCGAAAAACATTCAGAATCTTCTCTGGAAAGGAAATACCACATCCAAATTAAAAGAAACAGAGGTTGAGAAATTACCAACAAATCAGGTGGTTGAGCTGCAGGCTCTTCCACTTTTACTGGTTCAGGTGGAGGTGGTGATGGCGGGCGTTCCTCCTCCACCCCAGGTTCCTTTTTGTACTCTATGGCTAAGATTTCCTTGGGGGCAGCAATTTTATTATCAACAAACTGCAAAGTTGAAGATTACATTGTCAATAATCATTATTGCAAGAACATAACAAAAGGTGATAGCATAAACCAGGAACTAAAGATATATACAAATATTAGTTATTACTTTTTAGAAAGGAAAAATAGGACCTTTATAAATAATTACAGAGAGCGGGGACATGGAAAATCTTACATGCTGGCATTAGAAACGCATGCACTTTTAATAATGCCTAATTCATGTGAAAATAGATTTGATAGAGGTTTATAGCATGCCTTGCCATGTAACATGCAGTAACATCGCATGCATGACAACTTTGTGCCCATGGTGCGCAGGGAAAAGCAGAGGTTTTCCTTTTGAGAAATCCACTCCATTGTCAATTAACCAATTTCATAAAAAGTTTTGTTTAGCTAATTTTCGACATAAATGATATCTGATGCCCCTTTGCTGTTCTTCTCTCCAACACAAATCTATTACACACGGAATTTCTGTACCTGATCCTTTCGAGCTATTGACATCCTTGGAGCATCTCGCACATACTCTTCCATGGTTTGTAGGAATGATGAAGGGGGCTTCATTATCAACAAAAAATTAGTCGACTAGAATAAAAGAGAAGGATCCTAAAAAAATATATGTTCCAGGAAAACACCACAAATGAGAATGCAAACCTGCTCAATCTTTATAAACCGTTCTCCACGTCCAATATCCATGCTTTTACATATCTCGTAAAATTCTGAAAGTCTCTCTGCCTGAAATAAGCAGAAAGTCAAAGAGTACGACCATGGAAATACATATATAACAGCTACGCTAAGATATGGTTAAACTGTCATTTGCACAACATTCAAGAAGATATTACCTGTTGGCAAGCCCTTCTATATATTTCCAGAGCCTTCAAAGCATCAAGGCGCGTCATCTCAAAGAACTGTCATCCATAAAAAGTATTGTAAGTACATGATTTGCTCAATAGCCTACCTTCAAACGTGAAAAACAAACATTTATTTGACAAACAATGATGTTTGCTTACCTTGTTAACCAAATTGGCAGTACCATCAGTTATAGCTTGATAAACTCTAATGCTCTCTGAAGAAACCTATTATTATAGATGACAAAAAAGTGTAAGCTGTAAGAAGTAAAAAAACCTCTGCATGTCAAACCAGCTACACAGAATAAGCATGATTTACAAAGTCCACTCACCAATTGAAGTGCCAACTGAATGACAGAGTTATTGACTGCTGCACCTTGTGGCTGCATGAATGGTACAAAATTGTTTGCCCATTTAAATATAAAATAAAAGGCATTCATGAATAACTCTATCCTAAATCGAGAAACCATTATATTTTCACTTTAAATTGAGAAGATCACTTACCTGACAACCAAGAACACGGAAAAGAAGCTGTTGCAAAGCTGGCAACTGTTCCAGTATTTCAGCAGTGTCCAGATCTTTGGTCCTCTGCATAAAAGATTTATCAATGAAACTCCACAGTTTTTGATGACACATCTAGCACAAATGTTCATGCTATTTGAGAATAAAAGGGGCTGAAATGAAGTAGCAACAATTCCTTCTAACTAAAACCAAATAAAAAATTCAAATTTACAAATGTCAATGCTTAGGTGCTGTAAAGTCCACACAATAGTATTTATAGTAAAATGGTTGAAATGATAAACTTTAACAGGGATTTCAACAAATAAATCAAGAATAAATTGAGAGCTAAAATATGTCACATTAAAAAGATGAGCTCTCACAGGTCGATCCATCTCAACGTCATACTTCAACACGCGAAAGCATTCCAACCTCTCCTCCAAAAACAAGGCATAGGCGCGAACCCACGCGGAATAATCCCATGCTGTCCAGCACATAACAATAATCATCATAAACAATGATTTAACAAGAATAATCACTTCACCAAGAAGAAAAAAAGATACCATTCGGACTGGAATCATCTTTGAAATGAGCCATGTTAAGCATATGACTTCGGGTTCTTCCATAATTAATGATTTCTTCGTGAAACGTGGGGTCCACTTCTCTCAAAGCACGATGAATAACGATTAAAGTTTTCAAAGCAACCTAAAAATTAGCAGCAAGTCAAACACATTGTAGGAAAACACATGGATAGATCAGAAATACACCTATGCATATGACATAATGTGAACATCAAATCACTCAAAGCAATGACTTTGGAAAGTGAGCAATTTATTCACGAATTACAACAAATGCTTTCCATAAAATGAACCACAGGATTCATGAATATTGGAAATTGAACTACGGATACCACTGACATGAAGCGCTTAACTTTCTCAAGAATAAACTTCATTAATATCTTTCTGTTTCAGAACAAGATGGATATAGAGGCAGATAGGGAAAATGTCAACCAATCCCATCTATAAATTTGAGTTGCTTAAGAAGAAACTTTCACTTATTTGTTCATGTAAAAAGGATTTTCTTGCTACTTCATTTTGAAATTGGTAAAACAAAAGACCGGAAGAACATGGCGCTGCAACAACAAAGACCACAGGGATATATATTATTCTGTCGGGTGGAAGTTCAGGTGGTCGTTAACTTTTCCAAGATATGAACTATCATGCTACATGATGCATCAAATGCCTTCAGTCTAGTACTCAAAATAGGTGACTCATCCAGAGGGTTAGTGTTGCTTATGATCAGCAGTTTATGCATTTACCATCGCCTAATTGAATTCCAATGAAAACAGGAACTGTGGCAAATATTTGACACTACCAAAAATTAACAAATAGCAACGGAAACCCGATGAATAATATTATGTCAATAATTTCCGACAGAAATACCAATAGAACATTTCCATCAATAATTTTCAATGGAAATAGTGATGAAATAAAAAAAATAAAAAAAATCAATTAAAATTTCTTCAGCAATTCCATCAGAAATTTTACACGATAGTAATGCCGATAGAATTTATATCAGCCATTTTAAATGAATTAAAACTCAATAATTCTCTCTTTCCTCCCATTTCTTCATCTTCGATTGCTAAAAGAACAGCAACAGCCCCATCTTTTAATTCCGGCAGCCTTCTTGCAAATCCAGCCCCTCAACCCACTAATGTTGACCAACATTTGTCAATAGCATCAACTTCTGTCTCTTGGTTCTTTTTTTGTCAAGTCTCACACCACCAAGTTTGTAAACCCACCTTTTTTTTTAAAATTCATTTATGTTTTAAGTTAATTTATTGAAATTGTTTGTAGTATTTGTTGTATGCTTATATATTTAAGTGTTTTACAATTTTTTCTAGATAATTTCATTGTATTAATGCTTGATTTTATATTAGGGTTTGTTTGAGATTTTGAAAAAATTGAATTTGATTTTGTAACTTAAGTGTGTTATAATTGAAGAAATAATGGATAATTTAATGGGTACTAATTATATTTTGTCAATTTTATTGTTAAGTTGGAAATTTGAAGATATTGATTTTGTGGAATTGATAATAATTAAAATGTATTAATTTATGATGAATAAGCTTGAATTGAATAAATTAGTTATTCCGAGCCAACCCACACGACTCGTCAATAAGTTTGAATTGAATAAATTAGTTATTCTTGGGATATCCTTGCTACTCAAGAAATGAAAAATAATTTGAAAGAATTGATGCTCAAATTAAATGAAAGAAACGTCAAAATAAATCTCACATCATTTTTGTTTTCAAACAGTGTAAAGTGTATCACTAACAACAACAAAGTTAGCATCAGATCCGTAAATAATTAAAGGCTTGTCATTCAAATGCAAAAGATGTGAAGACTATCAACTAACATAGAGATCCCTAAGGTTTCCCTTCAATAAAAACAAAATTCTCTAAACATAACATTATATTGAATCATTGATATGTTCTAAAATGATATACACTCAGAATTATAGTAGTATGAAACATTTGCACCTTTCAACTTCAAAGAATGAGGATATTGTAGCAAAAAATCAGCAGGATTTACTACAAATCTAAGCCAAAAGATTTTACTAGATTGCTATCTTTTGGTTGATGTACAATATTCTTAAACATGAGTTTGAGCTTGTCATGTTGAATCATCTTTTCCAGAATATTATCCTTTCTGTTGTCCGCCTTATCAAATACAACTTCCAATGACTACCACTTTTGTTTATGCAATCAAACACCAACTCTAACAATCACCTTTTCTCAACTTGGTGAAAATATTTTTCCTTTTCCATTGTCCCTAATGTAATGAGGTGGTAAACATAGACAACTTTCTCTTGTCCTAGCATGTAGGCATGGTTAATAGCTTGCCTTTCAACTGATGGGTTCCACACAACATTAAGCAAAACCACCCTTGAAACGCTGATAAAATTTATCCCTTCAGAACAAATCCTAATTGATGAGAGCAATACTTTTATCTTATTATTTGAATTGTTAAAATGCTTAACCAACGTTTGACATTCATCTACTTTAATCTTTCTATGCATATATAATACATCTTCTTTTTGAATCCAACTGAACTTTAACTCGAGCTACTTGATTACCATAAAGAGAAGGATTTTGATTAAAAAGTAGTGTTGAATTGATTTAGATACAATGTTTCATTGTGTAATAAAACTGAAATTGTGTAAGATATTTGTTAGTGTTTTATAATGCATTACATTCATATTTTTTGGATAATGTTTTATGTTTTTTCGATATGTGTTTATTGTTCAATAATTCCATGAGTATTTTTTTGTTGTGGTTATGAGTTTAATGTGAATAATTATTGACTTGAAGATGCTTGGAGTTGTTGTATGTTTAGATTAGCTAGGGGATCATAACAACATACCAAAAGATTAGTGAAAACACTGACGGAATCACCAACGGATAGCTTCATTTATGTCGGCAATTTCACATCCATTTCATCAAAAAGTCACATAAAGTTTGGGCATTTTCAACAGAATCAGCAATTGAAAATTCTGTTGGAAATTAATTTTCGATGAAAAATAGGCAATAAATCTGATTTTTTTGTGCGAATAATATATTGGCAACTTTTGTTGCCAACAAAAATACTGACAAAACGACAATTCCCGACGAGTAACTTAGCGATGACAGGTTTCCATCAAAAATTTTGTTAGCAATTAAAATACCGATGGAATATTGTTTGGTGTTTTCCAATTTTCTAGTAGTGTGAATACCTTGAAATAAAGAGGAAGTTAGTGTAGATTTGAGGGCTCCTGGAAGCCAAAACAAAAAATTTATTTCCAACCAAGGCATGAAGATTTGGATACTTGAACAGGCAGAATAGCACTTAATTTACTTCAGACCTCTCTATTCATAGCTATCTAATCACATTAGATTCATATGATGCTGATGCACATACCGCCCAGTTATGTGTCCTCGATAAACGCCGCGCAAGTGCATGGATGCAATATGCAACATCAGCCCGAGGTCTAGTAGCTGAAACGGCAGCAAAAATAGCTGCAAAGAGAATCAAATAGAAAGCACATGAGCTTCACATCCATCAAATTTTTCCTTCTCTAGAACGTCGCATTTTTAACTGCCACAATCAATATGTTGTTCCCAACTTCCTATCTTGTAAGATTAAGGAGAGCATTTCATGTACCTCTAATGTGTCTTTCCCTTGCAGGTCGCTCATAGTGATTCGTGGCCTTAACTATAGAAACGTCCAATTCCTGAAATCGCAAAAACCACCAAACCAACAAGATCAATACTTCAAAACAAAACCCAACTTTAAATAGCCACAACAACAGCTTCATGATTGTTTTAAACTAGTAAAATACCTTGTAATCACTATTGACTTTGGCCAATGAAACAGTGGTGGTATCCTTGAGGGCACCAAGTGCTTTCCTCAAACTTTTCTGGGTTCCACCTGACATTCTCTCTCCCTCTCAAATACAGAATTCTACAAACAAACTCATCAAGTCAATTCTCCTCACACTAACTCTCTAATTCAATTAGCACTTAATTTAGAGATTCAAAATCTGATCAAAGTTTTGGACCCCTGAACTGACTTTAATAAGCTCACAATTACCGTTTACATTACATTAAAGTAATTAGATCCAGCTAGATAAAAGGTAAAGCTTCCATCAGTAACAGTAAAATATCAGCAACATTTACTAATTTTTTTTTTTAAAAAAAAAGAATCTGAACTGTCACCACCATTATCACCAAAATCCCACAAAGTCAAAATAAAAACACAAAAGAGAAAGAAACGATAGGCAAGAAATCAACATAAAGAACAAAAAGCTGTGAAATCCACCAAATTCAATGAAAGAACAAAAAAATCAAGAAACGAAAAATAATGTCCAAGAAAACATTAATACAATATCACTTAACACAAACAAGTTAAAAGACAACAACAATCAGCAGAAGCAAAATAGCATCCATGCTCAGCTAAAGAAGAGAAGAATGGAAAAGGAAGACACCCTTTGACTTATCATCGCCAAAAGATCTAAGCCAAAACTAGAAAAACAAAGAAAACTTTGCAAATTCAAGAGAACATATTATTACATCATCAAAACTCAAATTTTAAAAAAAATCCAGGAAAAAAGAGCTGGTAATAATCACCTACCTGAAACTGAATACCAGAGAGAGGGAGATGGGGAGAGGCAAAGGAGGAGGAGGAGTGATAGAGACGAGAAAGAAAAGGCTGTCTGACAGAGAAATATGAAAGTATGTCAGAATTTGATTAGTTCGTTCGGTTTTGTTGGGTCGTCGGCGTCGTTGAATGTTATTTATTTATTTAATGCTATTTTTATAAAATTATAAATAATGTCTCTCTCTCAAGTCTCATCTGATGGTAGTTTCTCTCTCTCTGTGTGTCAGAAATACGGCTTGTACTGCTGTCTCCTTGATAAAAATAGCTACCCTGCCTGTGCCTGTACAAGTCAGTTAGCTCAGCTGTTAAAAATCGTGGCTTTTTGCCTATTTATTTTTAAGGAACTTATAATCTTCTCCCCAAGACATCATTTGTCATATGTTCATTCATAGAGTTATATTTTTAACTATAGGTTGTTTTTATATTTGAAATTGTATTTAGTTTTGTTTTTTATTTTAAAAAATTTAAATTGATAATTTTTAATATTTTTAATATTTTGATGTACTTATATTAAGATTTTAAAAAATATAACATAAAATTATTTTCATGAACTTTCAAGTAAAATTTTTTGAAAAATATCTTGTATCACAATATATATTAAGAGTCCTTTTAATATAGTAATAATAATTACTTTTTAAATTTCTTTCAGCTTTGAAATATATTAAAATAATATTATTTTTGATATATCATAACAATATAAAAATATTAAAAAATTAATTTTATTCAACAATTTTTTTTCACCGTAAAAACAAATAGGCTCTATAAGATTCCATTTAATTTGATTTTGCCACTTCAATGTGCTTCTTTTATTGAAAACTATTTGGACATTGTTATTCCAAAACAAATTTAGAAACATGCTTTACGAATTTCAATTTTAAGCAAGCTAATCCATGTTAATTGTTTAATAGTTATGTGGGAATTTTTAGGTTGTTTGGAATTAATTTTTAATTGAATTTAATTATAGTAGTTAATTTGAATTAAATTGATAAATAAATTGAATTCATATGTTTAGAAGAAGAGATAAAATTCAATTCATTTTGTTTTTTATATTATTTTCGTTACCTTTATATTATTTTTTAAAAGGTCTTTAAAAAAAGGTTCAAAAGATGAATTAACCTCTTATTTATTCTTGTAATATTTTTAAATATTGAATTTTATTTGAAGTTTAAATTTTAAAACTGAAAAGTATTTTAAATATGAGATTTCATTAAAATCTTTGAATTAAATTCAATTTAGAGATTCCAAACATCCTATTTTTATAAATGATAAATGATTGATATTTATATGAAAAAAAAATAAAAAAATTATGTTTGTATTGATATTATGAGATTGATTAAGTGACATTAATTACCTAACCCTTTTCTTAGATCCTAGATAATTAAGTAATTTGTTAGATAATAAATAGTTCATTGAATTATTCAAGCACCAGAAAGTAGATAAGCAAATACGATTGCCAAGATTATTCATTTAAGATTAATAGTGATCATGTAATTAATTATGCTACTAAATATTATTTCCTTATTGATTTTCTAACCGATCTTGTACATTGAAAGAATGGACTTACCGCTGAGATTAATATTAATCGTGTTAATTTTTTCTCAGAGAAGATTTAGAGAGAAAAAATCTTTCAGTTTTAATATTAATTAGTCAACAAATTTAGAAATTAAATAACTATTCATTTATCATCCAGAAAATCACTACTTCAATCGTTTGTGACAGAATAAAGAAATGTTTTCAATGGATTCGATTCATTAAAAAAAAAAGGTTTTTTCAATTGATTTAAGATGCATTGAATTCTAATATCCCTCCATTTTAATATAATATTTTTTTAAAAAAATATTTATTGCATTTTTCTTTTCCAAAAAAAAAAAGCATAGCATTATTAGCAACCATTGGAAGGCAAACATGGCAATTAATAGCTCCAATTATAAACATTTGCTCCGTACACAAGCAAAATTGAGCTTATGGAGTGTTTGGCAGTGTGGTTGCGGGTGCTTTTCAAATAACTTTTCGTGCCAAAATGCATGCCAACGATGTTTTTTTATTTTTTAAAAATCATTTTTGACATCAGCACATCAAAACGATCCAAAACGTACAAACCATATTAAATTTTAGCAAAAAAAAAAAAAAAAATTTCAAATTTTTTGGGAACGCGGCCGCAGCCGCGTTCCCAAACGGTGCCTAAGCCAACATATGGGTCCTTAACAAGAAAAACAATTTATATTACTGGCAATCTCTAGAACTATGAGGAAAGACAGGCCATTAATGCATTCCACCACAAGTTTAAATAAAATAGGGTGTGCGACAAATCAAACTATAAAATCGATGTGTTGTATTTTAGGACGGGAAGGGTGTTTGGGATAGTGTTATCAGTTATTTTTTAAAGTGTTTTTTATTTATAAAAGTATTAAAATAATTTTTTTATTTTTTAAAATTAATTTTTTATACTAGCACATTAAAAAATTTAAAAACACTAAAAAATTAATTTTAAATAAAAATAATAATAATAAAACGTAGCTTTAGGAGAACACAACAGTTTGAGGATTTCTTGTCAAAGAAACTAGAACAGCAAGAAGAACGGAAAGGGAAAGACGGGTTAAGGACAGGAGAGGTTTTTGACTATAAAAGAGTGTCAGCCAGCTAAAGTTTAAAGACATCAAATTTGAATTTTCTAAACTTTGGATGTGTGTCCTTGGCAATATCATCACAGCAGCCTTTTGCTATTTATATAGGATTTTCCACCTTTTCTGTCATGGTGAGTTGAAATGGACCCCACTTCCACGCGCCAAGTTTCATAAATGATTCCATCCTCTATCCACATCATTTACAATTTATATGCATGCATTATTATTTTCTTAATTAGCATCTCCGTGTTTTTTAATTCGTTTTTTGCCTGAAAATAAATTAAAATATTTTTTTATTTTTAAAAATTTCAGATTTTTGCAGGCGAAATTTGAATTATAATAGTTTAGAAGTGAGCTATCTTTACATCATTTATTGAATTCATGTATAAATATATTTTTTTATTTTTTAAAATGGTTTTTGCTTATTAAAATGTTTTTTTTCTATTTTAAAAAATTTATTTTTAATATCAGCATATTAAAACGATATAAAAATACCTAAAAAATTCTATTGAAAAAACTTTTTAGATTTTTGCAGGCCAAATTTGAATCATGATAGTTTAGAAGTGAGCTATCTTTGCATCATTTATTGAATTCATGTATATTGTTTATAAAATCTAAATTAAATTTAAAAGATAATAATAAGATTGTAAGATATATGATGTTAGAACAATAATACCAAACATATCAATATATTTATGTTGATAGATCTGATGACATGATCATCTATGTCAATTTATTTTCTAAAATAACAAGATAAACAATGCATCAACTTTCAAGATTAATTGATGTCATCTAGAACTACGTGTATTCATGTGAAATTTCATTGAACTCGTGGGAAAATCTAAAGGACATTCATGATTTTTTTTTTACAGTAAGCTGTTTAATCCGACAATGAAAATCATTGACAAAATCGAACAAACACTTATTTTTTTATTGGTGGGTGATCACTGATCAATCCGTGGACCGTAATAGTTAATAACTTAATACAGCTGGGAGGGAGGAAGAGGTTAGATCATCACCGTCACTGTTGGCGCCACGTGGAACACAGCTATGCCAGCCAGCAGTGATTCAAAATGAGCCACCCTATTCACAAAAGGATGATCACACCCTTCAATTAGGACAAAAAGAAAAGAAAGAGGAACAGGCTAAAAATATACTCACCGCCACGATTTTTCTTTTTTTAAAACACCACATTAAATTAAAAATATTCACGGAATAACATAGTTGAAAAAAATTAATGAAATAGCATTTATACATGTTAGGATTATAAAATACGATATTTATAGCTTATTGTTATTCAAAATAGTGATATCCAATGAAAAAAATATTAAATGAACAGGAAAAATTAGGGATAAGAGAGAAAAAAAAAAGAAAAAAAAACTTTATAGACAAATCAAAACTCTAATTACAATATTATTAGTACCATAAAAAGATTTTGATTAAATGAATTCAACAAATGTCACCAACAATAAAATAAGTGAGCCACACTTACTGTTTAAAGATGGTAAAAAACACTTGTTTTTGGCTGCAAATATACCCCACTCGATTTATCATTAGTTATATTTTCTAGTATTATTGAATTTGTTTTTTTGAGATTTTTTTCAAGTGTTCTAATCAAAATTTTGGTATATATTTAAAAATTTTCTTTTCTTTTACTTTTCTCTTCAGCCCATTCCATAATTTTTTTTTAATATCGCTATTCTAAATATAACAAGCTATAAATACAATATTTTTTAATTACAACATGTACGGATTATATTATTTTATTATTATTTTTGCATTATTTCACCAATATAAAAAAAATACAAATAACCAAAAAAAAAAAAAAAGTCATCCGCCACATCTTCCTATCATTAACAATTCATCACAGGGACAGCTTTTGTCCTGTTAAATTCTGTTTTAACTTATGGTGTCTGGTCCCACTCGGGTCCATCCTAGCTGGCCTTTCGATGGTTATAGGAATAATTAATACATTGATATGATATTTTAATATAGTTTTTATTCATCGAGATTAATTTTTTTTAATAAGAATTTAGATAGTTTTTCAATTATTTTTTTATATATTGACAAGGAATTTATAAATTCATCGATCAATATATTCATTAAATTTCTTCTTGTTCGATTGTGCTTTCTTCTGCGTCCAAAATAATAACACAAAAAATAAAATCATTTACCTATCTAAAGCAACGATGAATGGCGGGTCTGAGCAAGGTATTTCACCGTGGGCTCCACTCTCTGTCATTCCTTATTTACCCTGAAAAAGTTGTAGCGGTCCGATCACTTTTTTGATGTACAAGATTTGATTTTGACTTGGAAGCGGAAATTGGAAGCATTCTAGAAAGTAGAATAGAATCTCCTGCCGATTCTCGTGGTTTATATCAGTGCGAATCTACAAATGCCAAATCAGTCCAAATTTCATGAACCCTACAACGATGCCTTCAAAATCACTAGGAATTATCATGGAACCAACCTGGATGCCAAATAATGCCTTCAAAATCACAGCTAACAACATCACGTGGCATTATTAGATTGAAAAAAAAGAGACCAGAAGCAGGTTGAACAGTAGCAGTAACAGGAGCAAAACAAGACCCGGTCTATGAGCTTGGTGGGGCTCCCATGGGCATAAACTGAGTGCTGCTAAAGTGACATTTTTGCTAATACAAATATCAGTGGGCATTGACTGAAAATATGGAAATCTACGAGTTGAGGAGAAGCTACCCTCGGTCTGACATCATGCTGAGCGGGAAACCACCGCCCAAAAAAGGGGTTAGAATGCAATAGACGATGCTCTACTTATTCTCTCTTTGGAGATGATGGTATCTACATAAAATGATAAAAAAATAATAATAATGGAGAGAATTTGTAGAGAAACAAATTAAAAATGTTACAATTGCTATACCACCTAACTAAATTGCCTAGTGTTTCAAAATTGACTGTCCTTAAAGATAAACCTTCAAGATCTCTTGACAACAACAGTGGCAAAACATGGATGGTGGATGAACTCAAAGGAAACCTTGAGCGACGGATCGAGAGCTCCGACCTGGCAAATCACATTTAGGGCAATGCTATTGTGTTCTGCAACCTGCTCCAATACGCGGAGTTCAGCTAATCTGTCTGGGTCATTGGAAAAACCACTCCTCACCTCCTTTGCAATCTTCTGAGCATCCTTGAAATAATTGTACATAACTAATGTCTGTGGACAGAAAGAGAAATCAGTTGAGATTTATATAAGAAAAGATCATGTGGCGATAACTAGTAACCATCATAGACTACTTACAGAAAAGCGGGTGCGGGATGTTGATTCCTTGAATGAAGGGTATGAAATGTGATCAGGGATACAAGCCTTTTGTAGAAGTTCAAAATGCTGTATAAACCTCTGGAGAAAAATAAATTTGGCGTGAGAAGAAATGACATCATTGAGCCATCTCGTGGTCGCTTCTGTGCGAGAAATATTTTTTTATCTGATGTCTACGCTAATTTTTTTGCTCCTCCAATCAAATGAATCGATTTTAATGCAAAGAAAAGATAACTTGTTAAAATAAACACCGAGCATAATATCTCAGTCAAGACTCTGCAACACCATATTTCCAACAAACATATCAATTGATCTGAATGGCACCATTCATCTTGGCAACACGGTTAATGCTTAACATTATTTGTGGAGAGAGCAACCATTATTTCCTCTTTTAAACATATGGCATTCTATGATGCTCTACCAAACATTGCCTTATTGTTTATAGGTATGATATTAACTACCATATACACAAGATATACACTTTACCTCATGTTCAGAATTAAATGGGCTGGGAGATTGTAAGACCATCAGTTCATTCCTCAAAGCAGCAAGCAGCTAGACAAATAGAACAAGTCCTTCAGAGCAATTGAGATGACAAAAGCGAAACAAATGAATTTTATTTGAAAAGCTGGAAGCATATGTTCTCAGATTCACAATATATAAAAAGACAATATCGATTAAAATAAAATAAAAAATCCTTTGGAAACCTGCAAAGTAGGGTTCAAACTTCCTAGAAGCAAGGGCATATAAAATGAAAAAAAGGACAAATTCCATCCACAGTAACAATCAGATTAGGTAGTTCTCGAGAATGGATGCATAACCTCATAAACGAGACCCCCTCTCCCCATGTTTGTTGGTCCATCATGAGAAAGATAAAAATTACTATGATTGATTGTTCAAATTGAAAGATAGAATCAAGACTTCGGGTTCTACTTCTACATTTTTTAATTGGCTGTAATTGAATGAAGTTATATATACATATATATTATTGCAGTTTAAGAAATTGAGTAAAAGTTTTGTATCAGTTTAGCTTTTGTGCAATGGACATACGATATGAGACAAGAAGTATTTGAAAGGCATATGTACCAGTGTGAGTCCTTCAGCAAGACATATTTGGCATTGAAGAAACAAGATTGCAGGAGGGATCCTAGTGTCCCTTGCCAGGTCCTTTGGAGAATCCTTTCTTTTCTTTCCCTTTTGTTTAGCTGATTGACAGATGAACATGAATGAAACAAATTGGTGGTGTATGCTAAGGAGATTTACCAGTGAAGAAACAATTGTATGAAGAATATAAGAAATATTTTATTATCCTGGAACAAAGAGTCTGTCCACACTCAGAGGAACTGGCCCAGCAGCCCACCAAGTCAATTTTGTTCAATCAATGATCTGAAAATGCTAGATAACTCTGCAAATGACCCAGATGTCAATTTCCTGTTAAGCAACAGTTCATTTACAGCCAGACTCATCTAGTCATTTTTTATTTCGTTTTTCCCTTCTTTGTGCAAAAATCCTAGACTGGAACCCCAAGGCAATCTAGCAGAGTTGTTTTGTGCAGTTTTTGCTCCTAAGTTCTGGCCTATATCCTTGAAAACAAAACATGCGAGAAGTAGAGGTATGCTTACAACTGCCATCGCTCACTGTCATCTTCAGATGTGTTTTCTCTGCAAGCCTGATCAGAACAACATACAAATACCAATACACCATGCAATATTCACTGGGAGAATAGAGCTCTAATTCAAAACCCAGAACGAGAAATCGATGGGAAATCCAATAAGTTTGCTCCTCCACCCAAATGAGGATGTGTTTAAATATTCTTGCTGATGCATTCTGCAAAACCAAATAAATTTAATAACTCTGTAAAGTATCTCAGTTTATGACATTGGGTGAACAGAAACTGAAACACAGAACTGCTAGAATGCAAAGATAAAAGATTCACAGATACCCATTTATATCTAGTTCAATAATGAAAAAAAATAAATCTGGATCCACTCTTTTGTACTCATTTAAGCCAAATGGCAATAGAACTAATCATACAAGTATTGTCAAGTTTGGACGCGTGATGACATGAAATCTCAGAACAAAGAGCCTTCCTCTCAACAGGCAACATCTATGCAAAGCCTTGTGATGAAAATTATAATAGATTTAATAAAGATATATTAAGGATGACTAAACAATTAGAATACTTCTGCCCTACCTTCTGACAGTGTCCAATTACAACTTCATAACAGCTTTATACATGTTAGTTTTCTCACAATAGCTACGCTAATCACACTATATTTGAATTTCGAAGTTCTATTCACAATGGCAGAGTATGATCATGGCATTTCTGTTTTTCTCTTTAAGAAAAAATTAAAAATAAGAATGAAACCAAACAGTAAAGCCCCTCAGGCAATTCCCTTTTCTAAATGTATTATAAAGGACTCAAATGGTGAAACCACAAATACTGAGAATCTTGAGGCAATGACATTGATTCCCAAACTCTTTCACCTTCATCCATACACACGTTTACTTATTCATCTACCAATCTAAATGAGTATGTTTATATGTATAAATTGGAATTATTTACATGATTAAGAATCCAATTCCCTTTTATACACTGGTACTTTTTTGGGTGCAACGATAAGTAAAATGCTCAAGAGAGCAACATACCTCGCCATTTGAAACGCTAGAGCCTTCTCCAAACTCCTTTCTGAAAGCAAGCTCTATCTGCTAACAAACAGATGTAGAACATAAGAATAAACACCACCTGATGTCTGCCAAAATAACTCTGAAAGCAGATACATGGAACCATATAATTTACATTTGGTCTTGAAGAGTTAATAAAAATCATTAAATTGCAAGAAACTCATCAAGCTTGAATAGCCAGATACTTAACAGAATAAGGTGATGTTAAGGTTAGTGGCTGGGGAGGAGCAGACAACATTGCAATAGCAAAACCAGCACTTAAAGCATGGTAACCATAAACATCAAATAGATCAAAATGAAAAAAAAGTAAACAAAATTTTAAGCAGAAAATACTAATACAAGAGACAAGCCACACTTTCATAATTTATGTAGACAACGCAGATTGCATGATAGTTTATACAACTTTGATTAGGTTAAGCATTGTTACTCATTTCCACAATAATGGTTAGGTTCAGGACAGGTTAACATTCAATTATCTCTTCAATAAATATACTAGAAAGCATTGTCATTAAAATAAATGGTGCATTTGAAATGAAATTTGCTTCAGGAACAGAAACAAACAGCCCAAGCAGACAAAGCAGACAATACATTAAGGAAGATTACAAACCTGTACATAGATAACACGCCAATCTTGTAAAATCTTTCCAAGTTTACGCCTCTGCCATGCAGCATTTGTGCAAAGAATTTTGAGCATATTGATCACTAACTGCATCAAATGTGATAATTGAAAAAATATTAGAAGATAACATGGCATTGACCACCATCACTTTTCATGATATCAATTTATTTAAATAGGATATGTGATAGTCATGACTTTTCAAATTTGCTTCTTAGTTATTATGATTAATAACACGTTATTTTCAAGTGTCATTTTTACAATGGAAAGGCAGCATCAAAAATTTATAATGGGGAGTGGAGATAGTAATAAATAATGTTTCTTTAACTAGGGAAAAACTTTACAAGGCGGTCACTTTTGAGACTGAGGGAATATAATAAAAGATAACACTTGTCTTCACCTGTCCTAACTGTACAACATATTCATTCTTCTGAATATCATGGTGCAGAAAGACCTCAGGCAGACGTGCAGCTCTAATAATCAGAGAAAACATAGGACACCGCCCGTAGAGTTTTCCATCTTGAACCAACAGAAGCTGTTACAAGTAGTCAAGTTTGAGAGTCCAGAAATGTAATGATAAGTAACTACCAAAAGAATCTTGTACAAAATGGTGAACACGTTAAACTAGATAAAAAAAAGGGAAGACAAAGTAGGAGAGATTATTAGAATGCCAATCACTAAGCATAACTCAAGAAACAGATAATACAGCATTCCATAACAGGCTCAAGTCCATATTCTTCTTCTTCTTTTCAGCTAAAAGTGAAGTGCATAATTCTTTTCAACATGATAAGAGAACTGGGTCAGTTAAAAAGGTTAAGGAATTCATAAACAAGGAAGCAACCCGGTAGCAGCCATTCTAATAATCAGAAAGATAGTGTGGAAAAAGTCAAAATAACCTGGAGATGTGCTCTTGCAACCAAATCAGGCTGTGCTTTTTGAAATTGAGCCACAAAGCGCAAAAGAACTTCCAAAGAAGGGTCCAACGGGCATGAACATATAATATCTAGATCATGAAGAAGTTTTTCAAAATACTCAATGGCCTGGCAGAACAGAAAGACAAAAACATTAATGAATATGAAATGAAGAAACACCACACTACTAACCATCAAGTTCTAACCTTTTTCCAACTAAGAATTTTAATTGAACGTGGTGGAGTTGGGGCTGAAATTCTGCTGTTTAAACTAGCATCAAACCCAATAGCTTGATGGCCAGAAGCAGTTGTTCTATCTTCTGTACCATCTTCACAAGTTCCATAGGCATTAGACATTAGGAATTCTGCTGATTTAAGAATTATTCCTAGCTCTGAAATGCAGGAAGCTATATGTTTTCTTGCCAACTCTAGACCTCTTCCTTGAGGTCGCCTCATGCAGGTTAAAACATGGAAAAAGTGCTGAAAGCAAAAGGAAAGATGGTTAAAATAAGTACAAGACATACCACAAAAGACAAGTGCAAGGTGCTGCAAAGCTTAAGCACATAGAACCAAATAAAAAAAAACAAATGAAGTTGACTCATGGGCGACCATATTTTCCAAAAGTGAGAAAAGGATAGAGAAGACATAAAAGAAGAGGCATACTTGGAAATCCAAGATACCAGGCTACCAGAATTGTGTTATATTAATAACAGCCAGGAGAAACAAGAAAACGTAGATAATTGATGAGTAGAAAGGAAGAAATATCCAATTATAAACCATATCACTGGTTCCTCAACATTGAAGTAAGGAAAAGAAAACCCTAATGTTGCAGACAATATTTAAGTCTTTCAAAAGTGACTGTCAAAATGAAAACTTCATCATTTGTTTTCAACAACATGAGGTTTTTTAACCAGAAATCAAAGCAGGTGTTTTAAATCCTGAAACTTTGATAAATTTTGGCATTCAATATCTCCAGAATCCTCTATGCAGCTACAAGCGAAACTAACTAAATTTGTCATCTCAATTAGAAAAGAAATAAATCCACTGAATATTCAGGATATGAGCAAACATTATGAAAGAACAGAAAATTAAGCATAGACAGGACCCATATTCACCACAACACATTTTAGAGCAAACACAGGATAAGACCTTACGAAAGCGTAAGCGGCATAACAATGCTTTGCAGTAGCCTTCTTCCAGATCAGAATTAGTTTGTAAAGGCTCTATATCTGCATCAACAAAATCACCATACTTAATTAAGAGAAATACGATGATACATCTTGCCAAGCACTAAAAGATAGCGTGGAAATATGAATGGTAACAAAACACAACCTTCTCTTTTATGAAACCAGTGCAATTGATGTGAAAGTCACAATTTTACATATTAAGTTATTGAACAAGTAGATGAGATCAAGCTTTTCAAATACACGTTCAAAACAATTCAAAGATCACCCCCTCTATCCTAACAACATAAATATGCAGCCCTCGTGAAATTTTTTTACTTTGAGTGCTCGTTTCATCCAATCCTTCTCAATGTTGATATACAATGCCCCTGCTAAAATTAAATATGTTATCAGATAAATACCCTCTAACGGTTTTCTTTTGGATGAAGGGGCTTTACAAGCTCGTAGTTGGCGAGAAATATTCTCTTCAACAGCATTTAACAATGACAAGCACCTTTCATCTCCATCCCCACTCAGGGGAAGGCCATAAGCCATTGTAAAAAGATCCTCTTCCTGCCAAATAACCAATTTGTAAATCATTTTATAAAAAACAAGCACAAGAAACAATAAAAAAAATCCCAAGTATGCAGCATGTCTTGCAATTAGAATGATCATAAAATTTAATATTAAGATAGCAACCATGCATGATAAAGAAAAAAAAAAGCAAAAAATTAATGATACAAAATAAACAGAGGTTAAAGGAGCTGTTGGAATACTTTACTTCATGAGTACGTGCATCTGAGACAACTGTAATCACTGCCTTGCATGTTGCACGTATGACTTTGCAATAAGAATGCAGTAGGGCATGTGATGCTGTCCTCTCTGGTCTCAGAAGGTAGGCGCAGGAAAAAACAGTTTGTGCCAGTGAGTGACCCTTGTGCCATGTTGCCTTCCATGAAAAGACAATTGTTTAGAAACATTATTGTATTACTGATAAGAACTCAAATTAGGATTTGCCCCACTCCAGCCCACCTATTGAACCAAAGTCCAGGACCAGGGCTGCTTATGATGTATCAGCTACAAGGAAAAGAAAAGAAACAACACCCACATTCACTCATACTTGCACATTAGACATGTGTAATTATTAATGCATGCAAATTCCAGTGCATGCACGTGCAAATAAAGAAGTATATTTTTCATCAAAGATTTCACATTTTCATCACAAACAGGGCAAGTGAGAATTGGATAAAAAGAAATGTTGAAAAACAATATGCGTTAGGGAAAAGGGAGCATATGGAAAATATATTAAGTAGATGTTTGAGAGAAATTTAAATACAAAACGAATTTTAAACAGGTTTCTTTCTTTCAGATAAAAATGTAACTGTCAGGTGGTATTCATAGAACTTCCACATTCAATTGTGATGAAATGCTCTTGATCCCGCTAAATTTATGCATCACTAAAGGAAAGAAAACCTCTTATTAGAATTAACTCCACAATACCTCACACGTCAAGAGATGGTCCATGATGTCAATCATGCACTGAACATCAGTAGTTTTGTCAGAGCTAATAGGCACAGGCGCCACACCGTCTTCAATTGCTTCATCAAAAGAACAGTACCTGTTGACGATACCAGAATCCATCTTCGGGTCCATTATCTAACAAAATCAATTAATACACAAATTAAAGCCAAAAAAATCACTAAACTCATAAATAAATACTGTATTAAAAATGAAAATGTATCAAGTTACCTCTAAAGCAGACATTGCAGCGTAAAGATTGAAATTCTCACCGTGAATTAGCTCACCATCGCGTAAATCTGTCACAAATCATTATTTTAATTAAAATCAATCATTAAAAAAAGAGTCGCATTATACATTTTGCACTAATTAATTACGTATTAAAGAAAATTCAAATTCTAATAATTATAGAATCAGTATTCTAATGCTTGATAATAAAAAAAAAAATGAGAGCTCAAATCACAAAAATAAAAGAAATAACTAAGTTCACGATTAATATTTTACTATTTCAAATGCGATAAAATAAAAATAGAGTTTTAGGAAGTCGAAAAAGAGAAGCTAAATCGGAGACCTTTACAAGCCGCTTCAAGGAGAGAAGACGCGTCAGCCCAGACAGTGTTTGCAGTTGCAGGAATTGATGAGGAAGAGGAGGGTTGATGCAGTGCGTGACGGTCCATCGATGCTTGCTCTGTGCTCTTCCAGTCCGTTGATGAATGTTTAAGCTCTCCTTGAAGTCAGAGAGAGTGAGCGAGTTTTTGAGTTTGATGCTTTGATTCCAAGAGCGAGATACTAGAGGGACTGTGCGCGTCTAAAAGTAAATGGAGGAGAAGGTTTACTGGTTTAGGGCACTTGTCTCGGTTTGGACTTTGTACTTAATTGTGCACTTGGTCCTCATACTCTTACGTTTGTCTTAATTTAGTCTTCTTGCTTCTGTTTTTTTCCTTTGTCCTTCCTTTGCTCTCTGTAAACCATGGGTATTTTCATCATAACTCTTAAAAGAAAAAAGAAAAAAAACTTAAAATGAAATTTTTTAGAAAAAAAAATCAAAACTCATATGGGTAGATTACTAAGTTGATTTTTTATAAGCCATATGTATTTGATCCATATTATGGATTTATCCCATCCAAGTTTTTTTTAAAACAAATCCTAAAACAAGCCTTATATTAATAAATTATTAGTTTATTTTGCAGTATGGTTGTGAGTACTTTTCAAATAACTTTTTATGTTAAAATACATGCTAATAAAATTATTTTATTTTTTAAAAATTATTTTTGACATCATCATATTAAAACGATTCAAAATGTACAAATCATATTAAATTTTAACAAAAAAAAATCAAATTTTTTAAAAACACGAGTTGAACTGGTTCCAAACATGCTTTAAAAGTTAACTTATCAAGGCTAGTTCTTTTAACTAGGCTGCAAACCAGAATTCATAAATCATCACTTAGGATCCACCCACTTTTTTTTTTTTTTTTCTGTTGGTGTTAGTTGGATGAGTTAACATAACCATTTTTTTTATGATTCGGTCTTCCACTCAGTTGCCATTATAGACAGTGTGCTAGGCGCATATGCATTATCATCCTTTATCAAGCTGTGGTCAATGAGGGTGCTTTTACCTCTGACTGCGTTTTCACATCTGTTTGTCGAACAGAGCAGAGTTTCTCACAGCACATCGCTGCTTAATTCGTATGATCCATCATGTTATATGGACTGTGGGAGATAAGGATATATCAAAACTACTGTTTTGTCACATCCACACACAATGGAAAAGGATCATAACCGAGGCTGAAATGAAATGCCTGACTTGGTAAATCTTCAATCAAATGATAGTGTCTATGGCATCCTATGATTAAGCCTCCTTAACCATATCGAATGAAGTATCATATGAATCATATCATATGGCTTTGCCGGTCGATTCAACGTAAAATGTCTCTGTGCTTGGATCACTCTTCTCTGCATTGTATGGTATCTTTTATGCGAGATCCCTTTTAAAATCGTTTTGATTTCCTGTATCTTCTCCGACGGAATGTTTACGGAGAACTTGCTCCAATCAAGAACATCACTAAATGGCAACGAATAGTTATCGGAAATGATCACAGGAACACACCCCAATTGAATCGCCGTTACCACCCTAGGACTTGCTACTTCATGCCCACTTGGGCACAAGCAAAACTTGCTTTGGCCCATTAATTTGAAGTAAAGATTATTATTTTTCTTCCTTTGAGTGACGTACTCGTGGACTTGAATCTCATCATCCTTGTCTTTCCACCGTTTTAACAAGACCTTCCTTATGCGACCATGAGCTCCGCCGGCGAAAAAGGCAAGGATTGGACGCTTACTTGGGGGCTGGGCGCCTTCACGCGGCAGTCCAAGCTTGCCAACATGAAGGAAGATTTCTGGTACCGAGACATCTCTTTGGGGCTGGAACCCTTCTGATGTATTAGCATTGCAAAGAGCTCTAATAAAATACTTGAAGAGTTCAGGATTGGCTCTTGAGATATCTGGCCCCTAGGATAAAAAATTCCAAATTAATATAGGATTAGCTTTCATGTAACATCCACTCTGATAATTAGTATAGCTTGTCAAAATACACAGACCAAGTTCCTTTTCGATCAGGTCTCAAACAGCTCTCTCTTACTCAAAGTCTCGAACTATTTAATGGATTCACAATTTTTCTTCTTCTTCAAGCCTTCTACAGGATTCGAGTCCTAGATGATAGCGCTAGTGGAAAACACACACACATATATATAGCCATAAATGAAGTAAGTTTTCCTTACCCAATCATGGCAAGAAATTGAGAAATGGTCAGCTCCATTGGTTCTGTTCCAGTAAGTGTACTTATCAGCTATAACACGAACATAATCTGTGACCAAGGTTTGTAGTTGGTGGCGAGAGAAGGTCACGCGAGGTTTATAGATATAGTGCATGATATAGGCCACACTTAAAGGGAGAAGAAATGCATGTGCTTCGTCAGGATGGCGAGCAATAAAGTGGCTTTTGCCCCTCTCTATTTCATCAAGAAATTGACCTTCAACGCTATAGATGTTGTTTACTGGTCCACCATGGAGAACAGGTAGTTCTCCTTCCTTATAAACCCATATCTTGAATCTTTTCTCCATCTCTGTGTGACTCCTGAATAAAAATTAATTAATATATATAATAACAAAAATAATTGCAGATTAATTTATTTAGATTTTTTTTTTCTTATTTCTTGTACGTTTGGTTTATCTCCTGTCAGGGGACAAAAGTCCAAGCAATAAACTAAACGGGGCAACACAAAACCAACTTTGTTTTGGCACAACTTATTTGTCAATCTTCATATATAGAAGTATCTCTCAATTATTAGTGATCCGAAAAAATAAATATTTCTCAAATCTAAATTATTGTTCTTGAACCAGCACAAATAGTGATTACAAAACGTCCCAGTCAGGGACGAATTGAGGGCGGCGTCGGCAGTGGCCCTAGGTCCCCAGTTTTTTTTTTTAAATCAGGTTCTTGGAATAATTTCCTAATTCTGGGCCAACTTGTGGCATGATTTTTCCACCATAGCTAGAGTCTTGCACAGATTTGGCAATGTGGTATAGTGAATGCCAAGTTGAGGTCTCATTGGGGTGGTTGAGACCTGAGACCTCTCATTGGCAAGCTGTCAATTTTACTACATATGCAGGCATCTGAAAGAGGGCTGTAAGAGGGGCAAGACAGCTCGCCAATTTAAAAACCAATAAAGCATTAATGTTACTGTTGGGGAAAAAAGAATTGTGCAGTCGAGTGAAATCTTGTAAGCGAAAATATTACTGCAAAAAGTGCAAAGACAGAGATCTCTACTCCAAACTTAACTGATGAAAAGCATATTGATTTCTGTAGATGAGTCCTCTAGGTATGTAACTTCCCTTCTTGTATGATGAAGAGTTCCTTGACCGAATTGCTCTCAAAATGGCATCTCTTGCTCTTGCTAAACCATCTTCAATTCTCTCAAAACCCGTCTTGATTTTCTGCCAACAAAATAAATAAATAAATCAATAACCAAAAAGGGAATCACAACTCAGGCTCACTCTCTCATGCCTTGCAACCGCTGGAAATCTGGGGCTAAAACTTACTGTAATATTCTGTACTGCCAATAGAACAGGTGAACGTGATGGTCGGAGCCTTTCATCAAGAGGGCTTACTTTGATCTTCCAAGTGATTTGCGCATCCTGGCCAACACCAAGAGTGGTGTTTGGTGGTGGTAGCAGCAGAATTGTTGATGGATGAGGTTGAAAATTAGGCGTATAAAAAGAAGACAAACGGCTGGGAATGTTGATAGGCTGGTAAAAGGGAGATAAGCAGACGAGAAGCAAAGTGGAAAGAAAAGCTGATTGCAGTAGGCAATTTATGGGAGAGCTAACAAAAGTTGCCATTGCTTCTCCTTCTCTTTCAGTACTTGGTTTTTTTCCTTGTACTGATCACGGAGACAGTCAGACAGAGGTGGATAAGCATGGTGGGGTATCTTCATAAGTTCATCAAAGACTAGCAGTGGCACTTTTTATTGATGATTGAATGTAGAGCTAGACTTGTCATTCGATTTAACCATGGCAAGTAGCAAGCAATCGAAGCAACAAATTAACGAAAAAAAGGCCCTCAGACTTTAATTTTTTGTCAAACTGACCCTTATTCAAAGTTTTCGCCCAAATTGATCATTCTACTATCAATTTTAGCCAATTTTAATTCACTCGTCAATCTCTGTCAATGATAAGAAATAATTTGGTAAATGTAAACAATGAAATATATACATATTTAAATAAAAAAAATCCAATTCATTTCTCCTGCTCCCATCAACGTTACTTGTAGAAGACTGAAGACACATGTGACATCATTTAATTTTCTTTTTATTACAACCCATATACGTGGCATGATTTATTCTTTTATTTGAGTCAGCTAGCAATTTTAATCAGCTAACTTCATCACTAAAGGAGGGGAGGAAAAAAATAAAATTAGTCAAAATCGACACTAGAACAGTCAATTAGGATTAAAATCTTGTGAAGGGTTGATATAACCAAAACTTTAAAGTAAGAGGACCATTGGTGATTTTTTTCCCCGTTGTGGAATCCTTTTGTCTTGTTTTTAAAAAAATTCAAGCTCAAAATCTCAATCATCATTGGGGAGGAGAGGGTACATTGACAAGTCTGATTTGTACCATTTTGGTCGATTTGTGCCCAAGCAGGACTGCGAAGGAGTTACTGAAACACCGACGGACCTTTTTCTTTTTCTTTTTTTCTTTTTTTCTGTTTTTTTCTTAAAAGACATTAGTACATTGGCCCTCATTTTGATGTCGATGGGATCAATTGTTTTTTTAATATAAAAAAATTATTAAAAGCATAAGGAATCTTTTGATAATGATATTAAATTCGGTAAAATGAGTTAATTTTAAAATTTCTTAAACTTAACTATTTACCTCACTCGAATTTTATTATTATTATTATTTGTTATTTAAATTACATGTAAGAAGAATGTTTGGGTGTATGTTATTTTATGTTGTTAATTGCTTTTAAATTAAGTTAAAGAATTTTCTAAATGACACTCTTGGATTTTCAAATCATGTTAATTGTTATTCAAATCTAAATTGTCCAAAAAAATGTGATCCCAGAAGAAAAATGGTGTTAATGTGGACAAATTATTAATCAGCCTCTCTGAAAATGGAGACATCAGCAGCATTGGTTTCTTGAAATTGGTTCGAACAGAGAAACAACTCCCACTTCTAGACCATCAAGCCTGGAACAAAACTTTGCAAGACTCTGGAAAGCCGCGTAACTTCACAGTCCAGTCTGTTTTGCTTAAGATATGCAGTAATGGCCTCTCTGTGCTAAGCTGCACCAAGGAATTTAAATGCTATCAAAGTAAAAATTCGATCGTTAACAATAATGAAGATGACAAGAAAAAAAACTTATCACAGCAGAGGAAACCCTTTCCTTAGCTAGTATTATGATCATGGTACTATAACTAAGTTCAGTTGCCTCAGCTCTCTCAAATTACTAACATTCTCTCATGTCATAGGACTGAGATTTCCAGCTAGCATGCCATCTAACTTAAATGCCATCCTCAAATAGCAAAATAATTTAGCACCCAATTTCACTTGACAGTCAATGAACAAGACCAAGTTCATGAAAAACATATTTGCAGATCTAGAGTGAAATTGCAAAGGCAAAAAAGCTCTGAAATAAGGGTGTTGACACAATCAGTTCAAAAGATTGTCGTGTAGTTGTTCCACATATGTGCAGAGGCCAGTTTGGAGCTATTGCCAGTGTCCTTGCCCCAAAAGATACAAGGTAGGCAGAACATTGGATGAGTTATCATGAAAAGAATCCCATTCTACTTGTCCAGAATTTCTCAGCATCAGATCCTTTATCTAATGGGGGGTTCAAGATGATGGAAGACAGAAATCTAAGACCATATTTCCAGTTTCCCACAAAGAAACTGGTTAACATAGACAAAAATCTACGCTAATTAATCTGATTCCTTGAATGGTTAGACAATAACTTGGATTTGCAGTAAGGACTGCAAAGTGCAAATCAAGGAAAACAGCAAAAAGCCCTAAAACATAGCAGCAATTGAAAAGACCTAGCAACACTGATGTATCTGTATATGGCTGTGCTACAGTATCATGCCGCTTCTAGTATGAACAAAAATCATTTAAATGGAGATAGATACGATACATTGAAAGGAGGTCCAAGAAACTCATCCTCTGTAATCTTCAACAAACCCCGGGCTGCATCATCATCCATCACAATTCAACAGAATTATATGTAACAAATCACAAAAGCAAAAATTCGAGAGAGAGCATGCTTTGCATACATTGACGGAAGTTTGGAGCACAACTGTTTTTTCCTTCCTTGTCAAAGAAACAATGTAGTGATTTCTTTGTAAACTATGGTTCGAAAACCCATGTTCTGAATATCATACATAGTTATAAAATGACTTTCTCAGTGAAAACACAAATACATTCATTTTGTTATGCTGTTTTGCCTTCTGTCTTCAAGCAAGAACACGACTAGAAAAATAATTCTTTAAGCAAATATTACAACTATACGAACTAAAAAAAAAAGAATCATGAATTTGATTTCATTCGTATGACAGACAGCAGAGAGTCTTGTGAGATAAGGAAGAACGATCCTCTTTCAAATACTTCAACAACCAATGGAGTTTCTCTAATAAATTTAAAAGTGATGCTTATGTCATGCCTTGTGTGGATGACAGTAGCCTCCAAAAGAAAGTTCATGGCACAAATGGGAATGAAAAGATTTCACTAATTTAGAAAGGGGTATGACATGACATGTACAACAAAAAAAAAAGAAGGGGGTTTGAGTCCTTCGATCAAATCAATCATGGAAGCTTGACATTAAGCCTCCTTAACCATACAGAATGAAGTATCATATGAAGCATGTCATACGGCTGGGCAGGTCGATTCAACGTGAAATGTCTTCGAATTTGCATCACTCTTCTTTGCATTGTAAGATACCGTCGAACCGAAATTCCTTTCAAAATTATCTTAATATCAGGTATCTTTTCCGACGGAATGTCAACGGAGAACTTGCTCCAATCAAGAACATCACTAAATGGCAATGAATAGTTATCGGAGATGATCACAGGAACACATCCCAATTGAATTGCTGTTACCACTCTAGGACTTGCTACTTCATGCCCGCTTGGGCACAAGCAAAACTTGCTTTGACCCATTAACTCAAAGTAAAGATTATTATTTTTTTTGTTCTTTCGAGTAAGGTACTCATGGACTTGAATCTCACCATCCTTTTCTTTCCAGCGTTCCAATAAGATCTTCCTTATATGACCATGAGCTCCACCCGCAAAGAAGGCAAGGATTGAACGCTTACTCGGAGGTTGGGCGTATTCCTGGGGTGGTCCGAACTTGCCAACAGGAAGGAAGATTTCTGGTATCGAGACATCTCTTTGGGGCTGGAACCCTTCTGATGTATTGGCATTGCAAAGGGCTCTGATGAAGAGCTTGAAGAGTCCAGGATTGGCCCTTGAGACATCTGGTGCCTGTGACAGATTTTGAATGTAGAATTAATTAGTTTACATTTTCACTCTAAAAAAATCACAGCACCATGATAAGATGCATGTAATTTTGCCAAAATAAGATTGGATTTTTACCCAAAGTCAGATAAAGCTCGACTCTATTTAGGTAAGAGGGAGAAGGTTATTGTTGATGCTGGTTATATGGATGCCCAGCAATATCCTTGATTGATACATCCGCTGGTCTCTTCTGGTTCAGAAATTTAAGTTATGGAGTTGATGTTAGAAATTTGAATTGTTAGTCATAATTTTCTTGTAGTGCATTTAAAGTTAAAAGGAGGATATTTTACTGGGGTTTTTAATTTAAGTTGTTTTTTTTAATTATGAAATGTTTATTTGTCCTTTCCTTATCTATAATCACATTCATTTGTTTTTACTAAGAATAGTTTCAAATTTTAATTTTTTTTACAAAATTATAATAATATTGTTTTGAAAAAAAAATAATATTTTTACCAGGCGATGAGTTGACCTGCTGAGATACATAAATTTAATCAGATCAACTTTAATTTTTTAAAAAAACTTGGCTTGGATCAAGTTCTAAATCGATCGGGTCTCAAATTAACCTATCAAACCAGATCAGTTTAATAACACATATAATATATTAATTTAAAGCCTATCTTTTTTTTGCCCCTAATTTATGAATTGAATATAGCTATGAGAGGTCAAATTAATATACATTTGGAGAGTGTGGTAAAGATTATTTTTTAAAGTGTTTTTGATTTGAAAATAAATCAAAACAACAATTTTTTTTAAAAAAAATTGTTTTTGATATCAACGCATAAAATGATCTAAAAATAATAAAAAATTAAATATTTTAAACATATTATGAGTTGACCTGCTAAGATACATGAATTTAATCGAATTGACTTTAATTTATTTTTTAAAACTTAGCTTGGACTAGGTTTCAAATCGATCGAGTCTCAAATTAATCTATCAAAACAGACCAGTTTAATAAGTATTAATTTGAAACCTATATTTTTTTTGTTTTTTTCCTTTAATCTATGAATTGAATTGAATGTAACCATGAGAGGTCAAATATATATTTGGGTTTATTTAAAAGTGTAATAAAAATTATTTTTTAAAGTATTTTTTATTTAGAAATAAATTAAAATAATAATTTTTTATTATTTTTTAAACTTTATTTTTGACATTAATTCAAAAATATACGATTGGACATGAAAATGGAAACTGGTAAGCGAGAAAAGAAGGAGGAAGTTTGTGTGTCATACCCAATCATGGCAAGAAACGGAGAAATGATCAGCTCCGTGGGTTCTATTCCAGTAAGGGTGCTTATCAGCTATAACACGAACGTAGTCTGTGACCAAACGCTGGAGCTGATCTCGAGAGAAGGTGATCAGAGGCCTGTAGACGTAGTGGATGATATAGGCCACGCTTACGGGGAGTAGAAAAGCCTGTGCTTCCTCAGGATGGCGAGCGGTAAACTGGCTTTTGCCGCTCTCCATTTCATCAAGAAACTGCCCTTCAATGCTGTAGATGTCGTTCACCGGCCCCCCATGGACGACTGGTAGCTCCCCTTCCTTGTAAACCCACACCTTGAATCTTTTCTCCATTTCTTCGTAACTCCTGAAGAAAATTATTTCGTTATTTGTAAATATTGCTAGTCGCTTTGCAAGAAAACAGGAGCAATTTTTTTGTCTGTAATTTCTTGTACGTATTGATCACGTTTGTTCCATGTTCATATGGGGCCAGCAGAAAAGAAGATTTTCTGCAGCTTTTTTTTATTTTTTTTGCACTAATTTCTGTTCGTTTTTATTCAATCACATCGAAGCCTTCTTAAAAAATCTCTTAATTATTCTTGGACAATTAGATGGAGATAAGGCATATAGTGTTGTGGTTCTAGTAAAATTGTATTATGAAAGCTCTGGCGCTATAGAATATTATTAATAATTAATAATAATAATAAAAAAACTCCCCAAGATAAACTAATTACCCATAAAATTAATTTGAAGCCTTATTATTCTACTACAAAACACGGTGATTTCGTATCTTAATTATTATCCGTCTTTACCATCTCGTGTATAAACACCTATAGAAACTCTTAAGAATATTTTATTGATTAGAAAAATAAAATTAATCTTCATACATGAAAGTTGATAGAAAAAAAAATAAATCTTTAAATTTTTTTTTTTAAAGATTCGAAACACCTACAGGTTACAATTTAATTGGTGGAGCACTCATGATTTAAATTTATTTTTAATAATAGTATATCAAAACGTTAAAAAAATATATAAAAAATTAAATTTAAATTTTATACATTTTGTATTTCAGCCACAATCCCCAAAAGAAAGCTTAAAATCCTAGAGCAAACTGTATTTTTAAAAAGTTTAAATTTTTTTTTATTAAAATTTAATATGATTTATATGTTTTGGATCGTTTTAATGCATTGATATCAAAAATAATTTTTAAAAAATAAAAAAACATCTATATATTTTAATATAAAAAATTATTTAAAACAAAATCACTATCACACTATAAAATACATGAATATCATTACTAGGAACATATAAGCAACTTGACAAAGGTTGATTTTGACTGGACAACAGTCTGGGCCAACTCCTGCCATTTTTTATGTCATTTGTGAAATTGATCGTTTTATCCAAAATCTTGCATTCCCCTTTTCTTCTCACACCCACACACAACCTCAAATCCATTAAAAAATTGAAAGCGTATGCCCAGCATTTTTAACAATAGTACAGCCACTAGAAAGAAGTTTCGTACTTCCATTGTTATATAAAGCATTCAGGATATTAGTTATTATTCAATTACATATAAAAATATTAAAAAATAATATAAATTATATTTTAAATTTTTATTTAAAAAATTAAAATTTTAAATTGAGATGATTTTTTAACTTAGTATCAAAGTCTTAATGATCAAACAATCATAAGTTCAAATCTCATTATAATTATTTATGTGATAAAAATTAAACATAAAGTAATGTGAGTCTGTACAATTTAAGTTTTTAGATTAAGATGATTTTTTAACTTAGTATCAAATTTTTGATGATCAAACGATCACGAGTTCAAATCTCACCATCCTTATTTATGTGATAAAAGTTAAACATAAGATAGTGTGAAGCTATGTAAGTTTCAGGCACAAAGAGTTTTCATTTGAGGGGGTGTGTTAGAAAATAATATAAATTATATATTAAGACCTTATCTAAAAACTTAAATTATTGAGTTTAAATAATTCTTTAACAAACATGCTGCGAAACCCATAAAATTTAAGCACTTGCCATGAATTAATTTCAGTAGTCAGTTTAGAAATAAGGTAATTAATGACTAAATTAAAATTAATTTGAAGCTTTATTATTCTACTACAAAACACAGTGATTTCGCATCTTAATTATCCGTCTTTACCATCTCGTGTATAAACACCTATATATATAGAAACTCTTAAGAATATTTTAATATTGATTAGAAAAATAATATTAATCTTCATACATGAAAATTGATTTAAAAAAACATAAATCTCCGAATATTTAAAATAAATAAAAAGAAGAATATGATGATTCGAACACCTACGTGCTATAATTTCAAGGTGGAGTACTCATGAAAAACATAATTTACCCTTTACTATTAGTGCACACAATGAAAGCACTTCATGTTTTAAAGGGAAAAAAAACAGATTGAGATTGTTTTTAAAATTATTTTTTTTAGAAATATATTACAATAATATTTTTTTTATTTTTTAAAATTTATTTTTAATAATAATACATTAAAACGATAAAAGAAAATAAAAAAAAATTAAATTTTATCCATTTTGTATTCCAGCCACAATCCCCCATTGTATCCATAAACTCGGAATATCATTCCTAGGACCATATAAGCAACCCGGCAAGGTTGATTTTGACTGGACAACAGTCTGGGCCAACTCCTGTCATGTTCTGTCAACTTCTAATTTCTTCCCGATCGTGTCATTAATGGCGGTATGACTGTATGGCACTAAGAGAATTTGTTTCCTACTTTCATTTATGAAATTGATCGTTTTATCCAGTAGCTTGCTTTCCCCTTTTTTTCTTCTCGCAAGGACACACGACCTCAAATCCATTAAAAAATTGAAAGCGTATGCCCAGCATTTTTGTTAACAAAAGTATAGCCACTAAAAAGAAGTTTCGTACTTCCATGGTTAAGAAGGCAAGGGATGTTAGCTACTGTTCGAGGACAAAGGCAGGATGGTGACAGGCTGCAAGACCCACTAAAATTAAGCACTTGCCGTAAATTAATTTCAGTAGTCGGTTTAGAAATAAGGTAATTAATGACTAAATTAAAACCAATATCATGATCCAGGGAAAATAAAATCAATACTGGCACGCATGATCCATCCTATAAAGTAGAAAAAGGAGAGAAGCTGTTTCCACTTCTGTAAGATAGGCAAAATGGGGCCAAGAGTGCTCCTCGAAATAATTAAGACATGAAGGGAATTTTAGTGGCGAGGGGAATTTATGCAGTGCAGGGAAATCTTAGAAACGAAAACAGCTTTTCAAATTAAGTACCAATTGGCTTGCTGCAAAGCGAGAATTATGAAGTTTTGAATTCAGATCCCACCTTCGTGAAGCAACTGCTAATAATATCAAGTACGAAAAGAATATAAATAAATTAAATAGTATTATTGGAACTTAACTGATGAAAAGCATATTGGTTTCTGTACATAGCTCCTCTGGGAACGTAGCTCCCCTTCTTGTATGATGACGAGTTTTGCGACCGAATTGCTTTGTAAATAGCTGCTCTTGCTATAGCTAAGCCTTCTTCAATCCTCTCAAAACCTGTCTTAATTTTCTTCCCAGAAAAACACACACACACAAATCAAGAAAACAAGAAACCATATATTCGATATATGCAGTGAAAGCTAAGTAACCAGGCTCACCTTTTCATGCCTGGTAATTACTGGAATGCCGGGGCCGCTAAAAACTACAGAACTGTTCTGCACTGGCAATGAAATTGGTGATGGTGATGGTTGGAGCCTTTCAGAAATCTTTCCCTGTCCATAACACCGGAGATAAAATCAAGCAATCTATGTTTAAACGAAAAGGAGAGGAGGAAAAAACATTTTTGTGCTGCCCATGTATGCGTGGCTGTAAAAAAGATCATTAAACAAGCTTTACTTTGCTCCTCCAATTAGTGATTTCTTGATCATCTCCAACAGTGGTGCTTGGTGGTGGTTGCAGTGCAACTGGTGAGG
Organism: Populus nigra; assembly: GCF_951802175.1. Taxonomy (NCBI): domain Eukaryota; kingdom Viridiplantae; phylum Streptophyta; class Magnoliopsida; order Malpighiales; family Salicaceae; genus Populus; species Populus nigra. The sequence continues at coordinate 22,337,456 of NC_084854.1, forward strand.
GAAAAGGTTGAAGCCTTTCAAAAGTATAATTATATGTATAAAAAGACGACAAACGGCTAGAAACTTTGATAGTTTGGTAATTGAAGGGAGATAAGCAAACAAAAAACAAGGTGGAAACAAGAGCTGCTAGCAGCAGAAAACTCAAGGGGGAGCAACTTAAAGTTGCCATCTGACTTCTCTTACAGTTCTTAATTTGTAGGGTTTATTAATTTCTTGTGCAGATATAGACACAGTAGGGGAGGAAGCATGGTGGGTTTTTCATATCTTACACCTGAAATAGAAGGCTAGCTAGCAGCATATTACAAGACACAACTAGCCAGTACAATCATCTTCAGAGTGGAAAGAAGGCTTTTCATGTGAGCTAGTAACCGTCGGGCATTGATTGAAGCAATAGATGATTTATTTAATTTTTCCTACCAGGAGAGCTGGGGCAAACTACATTTTTGCCCCTATAGATTCATAAGTGCTCCATTTCTACCCTTTTTGTTTAATATTTTTAATATCACCCCTACAATTCTTAAAACATTTTGATTTTACCCTTAATCATTAAATAACTAATGGAATGATCTAATGATGAGCCCACTTTTTGAATTTTATTTCTTTGATTTTATGAGATATATATATCATCGCATGTATAAGTCTTGAGAGGATAAAATATTGAGATAAAATAAGAAAAGGCACACAAAGAAGATGAAAATAAGTAAAAGAAAGAAAAGAGATTTTCTAGCTATTTCAAATATTAGGGGTAATATTGAAAGCTCTAAACAACTACAAGGGTAACATTGAAGTTTTAAATAATATGAATAGATTCAGGTCGAACATTGCTATATAGGTGTAAGATGCCAATTTTAACACGTACAGTATAAATTGACAAATTGTTAACAGGCGATCTCTTTAACTTAATCGAATCAAACCGATTTAATAGTTAAGTTTATACTTAATCATTATGACACTAAACATAAAAGTGAATAAAAAACCTAAAAAATTGATTAAATTAAAAAAGCTAGAGAAAAAAATTGAAAAAACCGAACCGTAAAAAAAACGATTAAATCGATTCAAATTTTAAAAAAACCGACCAGTCCGGTTCGGTTTTGATTTCATAAGCCTAAAACTAAAAAAATCAAATTGAACCAAACCGAACCCAAACCGGAAAAAAACCGAGCCAAACCGGGAAAAAACTTAGCCAAACCGGTTTTTGTCCTAATAACCGAACCGAACCGAACCGAAACCAGTCGGTTTGAACCGGTTTTGATTTAAAAAAAAATCATTTTGGTTATTTTTTTTATAAAAACCAAACTGAACCGAAAATAATCACCCCTAACTAAATATAAGGCAATATCATAAAATTTTATTTTACATTTGCGGGCTTAATCACCTTTTCATTTTAACAAGAAGTCGTTTTCGAACATAGATAAAAAATCGAGTTTTATTCGGAAGAAGAAATCGGTTTTAAAAGTTATTTTCCAGAAAAAAACAATTTGCTAAAGAGGTTGCTTCTGGAGGGTTGATCGGTTTCCGGATCAATACATTAGTAACAGTGCCAAAACAATATTTTTTTTTCCTCCCTTTCCTTGTTTTTTACCCCTCCTTTTGCATTCTTTTGCTTTTTTTATTTCCCGAGGCAGCTATCAGCCAATACATGGCTGCTTGCCAGCCGCCATCCCACAGGTAAACAAGAAACATCAAATTATTGACTTTCTTCCCTCTCTTCTCTGATCTCTCGTGGGAATTCTTCCTCCTTGATGAACGAGTTCATCAAATCCTTTTAAAACCTCGTTATTTTCTTTTGTTTTTTCTTTTTCTAGTTTTTTATTTATAAACTTATTCATATATTTCAAAGTTTTTAAAAGTCTTTCTTTATATGAAGTGATGACAAAGGCAAATTGAGGAATTCATCTTATTTATCATCATGGTTTTCATATTGATTTTTAGCCTTCTTCTTTTTTTTAAAGCACCACGAGAATTATTCAAGTTTTATAAAATATTATTATATTAATAGCTCTATATTCATAAATTATGTTTAAAATATTAAAATAAATATAACACTCACAACTTCAAATATTAAGAAATCAAAATATTAAACCTTGAAAAATGTAGTCATGTAACTCAACTGGTCAGGTCATAGATTTACTCTTTAAAGGTCATTAGTTTGAGAGCCACTAAAAGCTTATATGATCATTAATTTCAAAGCCCGTGGGATTAGTTGAGATGTGTTGGAATATTGCCAATTATGTGGCTGTCATTGTCAAAGAATGAGGTTACAATGGTGGGTTGTTGGTGGCAGCCAACAACCATTGTCTAATGTCAAAGTTTGGTAAGTTTGGCAGTCACCATTGTTGACAAAAGAGTAAGAGGAGCTGCCATGGATGCCTATAAATAGAGGCATATGTTAGAGAGCAAAATGAGAGAGTTGAGAGAGAGAAAGAAGAGCCAAAGATGTGAGAAATGTAAGAGAGAGTGGGCTGCCAAGGCAGCCAGCAGTACTGCCATTGCAGCACTAAGAAGAGAGAAATAGAGTGAGGTTGAGAGTTGCCAAAGAGGGGATGATTCCTCCTCCTCTATTGTTGTAAATCTTGTACTCTCCCTATACAATGCAATGGCTTCTCTCGTGGATGTAGGCGGTTTGCCGAACCATGTTAAATATTGTGTCAGTATGTTTAGCCTTCAATGGGCAAATATCAAAATATCACCGGTCGGAATTCCCTACAATTGGTATCAGAGCTGATGGTTTGAAGTGATGTTTGATTTTTGCTCAAAAATAAAAGTTGTCAAAATTATGTTTTGACCATACCATTGTGTAGAGGAGGAAGAGACAAAGCCACTGGTGAAAACGGTGTCGAAATCAGACGTCGAAAACTTGCGCCACGCGTCTTCTTCGCCCGGATGGGTTGACCCGACCCGAATACCAGTTGACCCGACCCATGTGACTGACCCGGATAAAAATGATGTCAGAATGTACAGTAGACATGCTAGGGATGATGTCATCCTGATGTAATTGTGACATCAGCATGTACAGTAGCATGCCATATCAACGCCCAGTCAGCAGCCACGTCAGCACAATGGCAAATTGAGGAATTTATCTTATTTATCATCATGGTTTTCATATTGATTTTTAGCTTTCTTCCTTTTTTTAAACTAGTTTTTTGCACCACGAGAATTATTCAAGTTTTATAAAATATTATTATATTAATAACTCTATATTCATAAATTATGTTTAAAATATTAAAATAAATATAACACTCACAACTTCAAATATTAAGAAATCAAAATATTAAACTTTGAAGAATGTAGTCATGTAACTCAACTGGTCAGACCATAAGTTTGCTCTTTAAATGTTATTAGTTTGAAAGCCACTAAAAGCTTACATGATCATTAATTTCAGGGCCCGTGAGATTAGTTGAGATGTGCGCAAACTGATCCGAACACCAACATTGATAAAAAAAAAAATTAACTCTAAGGGGTAGCTCAACTGGTCAAGCCTTGTGTTTGCTCCTTAATGGTCACGAGTTCGAGTCTCCTTAGAGCCACTAAAAGATTACATGTTCGTTAACTTCAGGACCCGTGAGATAAGTCGAGGTGTGCATAAACTGACCCGGACATCCATGTTAATAAAAAAAAACATTTAAAGTATTTTATTTTTAATAATGAAATATATTATAGAAATGATAGAATTATTTTTTAAAATATCATAAAGGGATTACCGAACAATGTAGTCTATCTTTATGTATATTGAAAGGACTATAAAAGTTAAAAACTATAATCCATATAGTATAATAGAATAACGGAAAAACAACCATGCAAGAAACATATATTAGAAAATCATATCAACAATACATGAAATATACATAAATTAAAGGATCATTAAAATAATTTAAGAGCATTATAGTCTTTTAAGATTATTCAAGGATATTATAACCAAACAAAATCTTTTTGTTCACATTAAAGTTATTAATCTTAGTTCTTATATGATTAATGATTTATAATCTTGGCCCTGGGAGATTTCTTTTGCTAATAATAAAACCTCATAAATAATTGTAAAACTTATAATTACCAATCTAATATTAAATTATGCTTCTATTACTAAACGACAAGTTTTGTCCCCCGACTAAAAGAATTCCACTGGTTTTAGCTCAAGACAAACACAGTCCAACCGTACTTATAAAGACATGGAAAAATACAAAGAAGTGGAAAAGTGGGCAGGCCACTAGCAAATGTTCATAATGTGACACATAGTACTGTTCCATCCCAGCAACCTACAACGCACGCCATCGTATAAAAACGTAAGAAAAAAAATAATGAATAATAAGAAATTTTAGATTTGTTTTTTAAAAATTATTAGTTTGAGTTTTATAAATTTTAGGGTTATTAAAAATTTACATTGTTATTAATTTTAGAATTTATAAAATTAGTCGAGAAATGTGTATAAACTAACATAGAGATTTATATTAATTAAAAACAACATGGAAAAAAAGAAAAACATTAACATGAAATAAAATAAAAAGGAAAGGTAAATTAGTTTAATCAGTGTTAGGAACCGTTTGTTTGTGTGCGCTGCGCTGCATAAACAAACTGTCTTTCAGTATAAATGATATATAATTATTTTAACTTAAAAATTTAATCTGTATGTAAGATATAAAAATAATTTTATATTTTAAAATATATTTCTTAATAAATCTTTTTGAATATTAGATTCACCGCTATCTTCGCAAGAAAAAAATGGTGACCAGAAAATAGCAACAGCTAGTACGAATGACAAGTTGTTTTATATACCTCATGGATATTGACTAAACAATGTCTCAAAACAAAACCCAGCATCTTGTTCAAGTAGGATTAGCCAATTGAGCCAAACAAATCAAGAATAATTGAGACTAGTTATATAATCTGTGCTTTGTTATATAGATTCTTTTAATGCATTTTTTATAATGAATATAAAAAATTGAAGGATAAAATTAAAAAAATATTCAAATTAAAAAATAACAAAAAATCCAAAAAATATGTTTTAAAAAATTAAATGGAAAAAAACTACAACCAGAGCCCCCAGAGGCAGTAATACTAACTATTATCTCAAACAACAATTTAAAAATAAAAATAAGGGTAGTTGCCTGTGAGACTTAAATAAAAAATAGTCTTGATTTTTTTAAAGTTTGATAATAAAAAGAATTTTTAAAAAAATATTATGCACCTGGCATTTATTTTTTATTTTTATTTTAGTTTTAAAGGGTTTTTAACCTCTTAAAATAAATAGAAAACAGGCCGCGTGCATGGGACTTTCCATATGCCTCACCTATAAAATGGGGGGCTCGCGTGCTAGACCTATGAAAGAGGTCAGATCTACAAGCCGAACCTTGTTTTCCCAGTAACAGAGGACGTATAACACGTCATCCACCTTTCTTCTTAAGTCGTCCGCCCTCTAATTTGTTTTTCAAATAAAATTACGTACAATGCATCATCACTTAGAATTCAGTGAGCAGGGATCACTGGAAAATCAGTATTTTTTGCCCAAAAGTTTTATTTTGAACTCATGCCTCCATCTCCATTTCCACTGGAAATTAGCTATGGAAATTTTTTCCACAGTGTTTTCATTGCTATTTATGGATACTTTTCAATAGCCAATGAACATTCTGAAAAGCTTAAAAAAAAATGCATATGAAAATACATGCATGTCTGCTTTTACTACAAAAGAATATCTTTTGATGCCCTACGTGGGTGTGGGTGTGGGTGTGGGTGTAGAGCTTTTGAACATCAAAATGGCAGCCTGACATTAAGCCTCCTTAACCATATCGAATGAAGTATCATATGAAGCATATCATACGGCTGAGCAGGTCGGTTCAGTTTGAAATGTCTCCGTATCTTTATAACTCTCCCATGCAATATCAGATACCTTCTGAACGAAATCTTTTTTAAAATTGTTTTAATCTCAGGTATCTTTTCCGACGGAATGTTCACTGAGAACTTACTCCAATCAAGAACATCACTAAATGGCAATGTATAGTTATCTGAAATGGTCACAGGTATACACCCTGATTGAATTGCTGTCACCACTCTTGGACTTGCTACTTCATATCCACTAGGGCACAGGCAGAACTTGCTTTGACCCATTAATTTGAAGTAATCGTTTTTCTTGTTATGATCAAGATACTCATGGACTTGAATTTCATCGTCTTTATCTTTCCAATGCTCCAACAAGAGCTTCCTGATGTAACCATGAGCTCCCCCAGCGAAGAAAGCGAAAATCGAGCGCTTACTAGGGGGTAGACCTTTGCCAGGCGGTCCAAACTTGCCGAACGGGATGTTGATTTCAGGTATTGAAACATCCCTTCGAGGCTCGAATCTCTCTGATGTATTTGCATTGCAAAGGACTCTAACAAAGTTCTTGTAGAGACGAGGATTGGCTCGTGAGATGTCTGGTGCCTGAAATTTGAAATGAGGAATCAATTAATTCACAAAATTAATCGCACACATTTAGTTTTCATTACCGGACGACAAAAAGAACGTAAATTTCTGATACCCAGTCATGACAAGAAACCAAGAAATGATCAGCTCCCTCAGTTCTATTCCAGTAGGGGTACTTGCTGGCTACTACAGTAACATAATCTTGGACCAAACGTTGCAGCTCCACACGAGAGAATGTAACGAGGGGCCTGTAGATATAGTGAATGATATAGGCCACGCTGATAGGGAGTAAGAATGTGTGTGCCTCGTCGGGGTGACTAGCAGCAAAGGGGCTCTTCCCACTTTCCATCTCGTCAAGAAACTGACCTTCAATGCTGTAGATGAGGTTTAAGGGCGCAGAATGGACTAGAGGAAGCTCTCCTTCCCTGTAAACCCATATCCTGAACCTCTTCTCCATCTCTGTATAACTCCTGAATAAATATAAATTAATTTTGGTTATGTATTAATTAATTATAATTAGTGCATGTTGATCTTTACAACTGATCATTGGAACATGTAACATGTAACATGTGTAGTACGAATTAATACTGTGAGAAAACGTGTCCTTAGTGGAGCTGATGTTTTTCTCAGCACCCTCCCTTCCCTATTCTTCTCTCCCCCACAGACAAATTCAAATAATATTCCATTGTATTGCCACTGTAGCCTTGAAAAACCAGAAATCATGCACAACCGAGAGCCATGCCACATATATACTGTACGTAGCATAGGGGAACCAATAAATGAAGTATCATTATCATGAAGGAAATAATTGGCGTACGGTGTACGATGTACAATGCTGACAGGCAGCTGGCACCTGGCAGCTAGCACAACCCTTAAACACTTGATTACCATAAATTTAAGTTCTGATCAGTTCAAAAATAAGGTAATTAATGTTTTTTTTTACGACGACTAACGAGCTTCAGCTAATTAAACTCAATATTATGAAACCAAAAAAATTTATAAAAAAACAAAATTAAAATATTAGCAACAATGAATTCTGTAAATATACTAACAGCTTCTTTTTGCGTTTCAAAAAAAATGAAAATAAATTTTGTACGGCATGAATGGCTTGAAGCTCGAATGGTCAAAGTTGTACTCTTCCTAAACCGAGAATGGTGGGATCTTGAATTCGAGTTCCACTTTTATCAATCAACCGCTAGTTAATTAATATCCAAAAAGAAAAGAAAAGAAAAGAATGTTGCAACTTAACTGATGAAATGCATAATGATTTCTGTACATGGCTCCTCTGGGGATATAACTCCCCTCCTTGTATGATGAAGAGTTATGTGATCGAACTGCTTCGTAAATGGCAGCTCTTGCTCTAGCTAAACCTGCTTCAATTCCATCAGAACGTGTCTTTTTCTGCCCAAAAAGTACACACACAAAGAAAGATCAATAACATAAAACAAATAAAAAAAGAAGATATTATTAACCAGGCTCACTCTTTCATGTCTTGTAATTAGTGAAATGCCTTGTGATGGTGACGGCGAGGGTGAGGGTGAGGGTTGAAGCCTTTCAAAAGTGGGGTTTGGAGGTGGTAGCAAAAGAATTGGTGAAGAAAAGGATTGAAAGCTCTCAAAAGTATGGTTGGTTTTACCATCAATACTGTAATTAGGTGTATAGAAAGAAGACGAACGACTTGAAATCTTGGTTGTTTGATTAAAGGGAGATAAGCAGAGGAAAAACAGAGTGAGAACAATAGCTGATAGTAGTAGAAAACTGATGAAGGAGCTAGTAAAAGTTGCCATGAGAACATGCTCTCTCACAACTTCTCTATAGGTTTAAGCACGCATGGTGTGTTCATAGGCTGACCTGGGAAGGATGAAAGACTAGCAATAATTTAGAAGATACAGCAAGCACAGAGAGACTTTTCATGTTGAGGGTACAAAGTATCCTTTCATACGAGCTGGAAATTGAAAGGAATTCATTCAGCAACAATATTTACAAATGAACTCTTGTTTTGTTCATTAAAAAGAGATGGGGAGAATTACGTATATCCTTTTTCTCCTATGTTGCATACAGATAAGATTTCAAGGTTAATCACTTATTAATTTATACCCATTGAAATTATTTCTATATTTTATTTTGAGTTTGTTCGCTTAATAATCTAGATTCATTAAAATTCTATTTGGACCTTATTTTAACATTATTAGATTTAATAATTTTACCACAAAATTTTATATTGTTATATATGTCATTAATGGACTCACGGAAGGAAACACTCTGTAAAAAAAACTCTCATCGATAATTTATGAGTTGTTGGTAAGTTTGTCGATAATAAATATATCGATGGATTTATAGACGGACAAAATACGCCAAAAAATTACTGTTTTATTTCGTCGGCATATCTATCAGTAAATATAATATACCACCAGCAGAATACCATTTGTAATTATGTCGGTGTATTAACAGTAGTAGTGATATTTGCAATAATTCTTTTCCAACTCTTTGAAATATACTAACAGTCTAGTTTTATCGGTAACTTTAATTATCAGCAATGGTGGCATTTGCAGTAATTCTTTTCTAACTCATCGACGGAACAACTTCGTCGGTATATTTTAGAGAAAATAAAAAAAATTATTGTAAATATCATTGTTAATGTCAACTCATCGATAAAATTATAGATGATATTTTATCGATGATATGTTACATTTACTATTTAATAAAGAGAATTCTATTTAGATCTTTTTTCTTTTTATATTGGCAAAAAAAAAATACAAAGCTTCATATAATTATTATTTTTTGGTTTGGATTGATTTTTTTAACTAAAGAAATGCTAATTTAAGAACAAAAATGAATTTGTTGATGCATCTAACGTGTTTTCTTTTTTTTTTTTGTTGAAAAATGAGCGAGAATGGAATTTTTCAAGCCTAGGAGTTGACAATTAGATTTTTTAGCCATCATAGATTGCTAAAATCTGAAACAAACTTGTCATAAAAAAACAAAAAAAAATAATTAAAGAAAGCCCAAGCGAACGTGCTTGAGCTTTTTCAAGGAACATCAGAACATGTGTGTTGCGAAAACAGTCACCGGCACCCAGCGGCTTTTCCTTGCTATTTAAAAATATAATAATAATTATTTTTTAAAATAATTTTAGTTTGAAAATATATTAAATAATATTTTTTATTTTAAAAAATTATTTTTAATATTAACATATCAAAATAATCTGAAAATATTATAAATAAAATATTTTATTTTAAATGTTTATAAAATGTTGTTTATAACGTATTTTCAAACGAGATCTTGAGACTATATGTTACGAGGCATGACATGAAACACGTTTGATGTTTCCTTGCCCAATTTGTTCACGCATGTTTTCTCGTTTTGACGTGGGAAAAGGTGGAAGATATGATGGAATTGATCCAACTCATCAATTACGATAATTACGTTGTAAGTCTGAATTCTTTTTATTTTTCTCGATAATTACGATATATATTTTCAAGTTAATTTTTATACATCAAGATTATGTTTTTCTATAATCGGATTTTAAACAAATCATCTATACTGAAAAAATATCTTTTCTTTTTGTTTATTAGACTAGAGTGTGTATATAAAAAATTGTTCAAAAAAATTGTTTTGGTACATCAATTAGCTTCATGGATTAAAATAGAAATCCGAAAAGATGGTTTTTATTTTATTTTTTTACATTTTGATCCTTTTTTGTTTTTCATTTAATTATTAATTTTTTTTTAATTTAGTCCTTATATGATGCATTTATAGGAATTTTGAATTGATAATTTATTTTAATTTGTCTTTTATATGATTATTGTAATATTAAAAAAATATCTCAATACCGAGTTAATATCAGAAAAATACTCTAGCATCGTGGTATAATATATTTTTAAGAAAATTTAGTTAAATAAAAAATAATTTAAAAAAACTAGGTTATTAAACTTCGTGAAGTCAATAACTCAGTTTGTAAGTTTAGCGAGGTAACCCTGGTTGCCTTAGTTTACGAGTTTAGCAGAGTATTTTTTTCTAATTTAATTCGATTATATATATATATATATATATATATATATATATATATATAATCATCTATTTTTCTTTTTATTATATAGTTAAAAAATAGTTTTAAAAAAACGTATTATTAAATTTTAGAAAATTCATGAGCCTGTTGATGGATATGGCGAGTTTAACTTTTCTTTTTTTTTTAATTTATTATTTTCAATTTTATTCTTTGATATTTGACTGATTGAGAATTGAATTTTATAATTTATTTCGTTTTGTTTTTTATGAGATTACCATAGTCTTAAAAAAAATCTCAGTATTGATTTGATGTTCAATTTTATGATCATCAATTTTTGTTATTATATAGTTAAATAAACAATAGTTTAGAAAAAAACAAGTTATTAATCCTAATGGAGTCCATTACCTGGTTTGCGGATTTAACATGTTGACCCGGGTTACCCAATTCACGAGTTTAGCAGGTTTATCCATTAAACCTTATATTTTTTTTTTATTTCTGGTCCTTTAATTTTTTTTAATTATTTTTTTATTTCACTCTTCTACAATATTGGATTGGTTGAGAAATGGAATTTATTGTTTATTTTTTTCTATTTTCTATAAGGTTATCACAAACTCAAATAAATATCTTTTTTAATATTGGTGTTTGATTTTAAAAACATCCAATGGTATCATAAAATTAAATAAAAATAATTTATAAAAACAACAAAGTTATTAAATTTATTGAAATTCATAACTTAAATAGCAAGTGATTGAATTTAATCTAATTTGATATCATTTCAATATAAAAAAATTATTGTGTTAAAGTTTTAAACCTTCATAATCTTATTACTTTTTTAAGTTTAAAAAAAAATAATCCAATCCGCGATAGAATACGGTCAAATATACTAGTCCTAGCTATGATGCGTGTCATGATCATTAAAAATTGTATAATTTTACTGACTAAAATCAATGAGGCACCCTAATGTTGAGCCTCCTAAGCCACACTGAGTGAAGCACCATATGAAGAACATCATATGGCTTAGCCGGTCGGTTAAGCACAAAATGCCTTTGCACTTTCATCACTCCCTTCTGCATTTTCAGGTACTCATCATACGAAATTCCTCTCAAAATTGTCTTAATTTCAGGAATTTTCTCCACTGGAATTTGTACCGAAAACTGGCTCCAGTCAAGAACATCACTGAATGGTAAATTATAATGGTCAGAAATAATAACCGGAACACATCCTGAATAAATTGACTCCGCCACTCTAGGACTAGCCACTTCAAAACCGCTAGGGCACAAACAAAACTTGCTTTGCCCCATTAATTCCATGTAATCTTGATCCTTTGGTAAGTATTCATGAACTTGGATCTCGTCATCTTTTTCCTTCCAATGTTTAAGCAAGATTTTGCGTATGTCTCCGTGCGCACCTCCTGCAAAAAATGCTAAGATCTTGCGTTCGTGGGGAGCTAAGCCACGGCATGCTGGAGTGAGTTTTAAGGGGGGGCAGTTCAGCTCCGGCAGTGTAGCATCTCTTCTTGGTCGGAATCCTTCAGAAGTGTTGGCATTACACATCACTCTTATCAGATTCTTGTATAGTTCTGGGTCATCTCTCGAGACCTGTGGTGCCTGAAATTACAAGGAAAATGCACGAGAATTCCAAATGTGCAGTCGCAACGTTAGTATAACTAGAACTTCAGTCCCCGTGTCATTTTTTTGCAGGGGACATGCTAGGTTTCAATCTTATCAGATTGTCTACGAAGAGACACACCAGAACTTCAATTCTACATAAATAGCTACGTACGTACCCAATCATGGCAAGAAACCATAAAATGGTCACCACCTCTGCTTCTGTTCCAATAAGGATATTTATTTGCTACGACTGTAACATAGTCCTTGAAGATTCTCACTAGTCTTTCACGATGATAGGTGGTGATAGGCAAGTAAACGAACTCAACAATGTAAGCCACGCTGATTGGTAGAAAAAATGCGTGGGCCTCATCATGATTGCTGGCTAAAAACGGGCTCTTCCCACTCTCCATTTCATCGATGAACTGGCCCTCAATTGAATAGATATGTTTCATGGGCCCGTTGTGAACCATGGGCGTTTCTCCTTCCCTGTAGACCCATATCTTGAATCTCTTTACCATCTCTGAATAACTCCTGATTAAGGCAGAAGAAAACCTTGTTAATCAATCCTGTACGTGTAATAAATAGCAAGAAATAAAGCTCAGTGGTTAAGGAGATGGCTGCTTTTCTTGATTTTCTAGTCTGACTTTCAAGAATATTTATTAAATTTTTCTAAGTATGTCAAGTCGATGTGGAGGGTGTGCCTTTAAAACATCTAGAGTAGAGAGGGACTTGGTCTAGTTGATACAGAAGCTAGTCCAAAGAAACCCTTATCATTAAAAAAACAAAAGAAAAAAGAAATCATGAGCATCCAACTAGTTTTAGAGACCTCGTATATGGATAGAATACAAATAAAAGTAAACTATAGCACATGAATCGATACAAACATTAACTACAAGGATAAAATTGAAAAAAGAAAAAAGAAGAAGTAGGAGAATGAACAATATATTCATTGTAGAATGACAGTGCTGTATACAGTGCATTTAGACAACCCATAATAAAAGCAACTAAGCAAGCCCCCTTTTAATTTTAATTTTAATTGTACTATGAAAATTTACGTGTCTCGCCATTATGGGCTAACATAGATGTGAGGGGGGGGGGGGGGATGCAAATGGGAATACGGAGGCATGCCCGTTCTACTCGTTATATGCTACCGAAAACAGGGCTAGCTTTTACCAGGCCACATGCCTCAACAAATTCCGATCCCTAAATAAAGTAAAACATTTCAAATCAGTCCCTATTGGTAGCAATATTTTGATAATCTCAAAATAACATATTTTATCATATGATTTTGATTGTTTCGAAGACTACTAAGTTAGCATCAATGCGCGCATCGCTACGTACTTAACACCTTTCCCTTTTTCTTTTTCCTAAAATAATTATAAAATGCAAGATAGTTGTTGTCCAAGAACTCAGCTGAAATAACGAACCAATAATGATCGATCCCATGACAATTTTTTTTTAAAAAAAAAACATTTCTTATAGAAATCCTTAAAAATCAAAATCATAGACTAAGAAACACTTTGTTATTATTCCATGTTTCATAATGTTTCGGTTGATGGGAACGCCAATGTTTAATTAGTCTTTTAAGCAAAAAAAAAATAAAGTTTGATTAAATTAACACAGATTGTAATCACAGGGTTGATTAACCTTCCTTCTCCTTCTTCTAAAAAAAAAACAAAAGTAAAATAAAACACCTCTTGAGTAGAGCTTTTTTACATGTAATATACATAAAAACTCTTCCTAGAAATGATATATTTAAATAAGACTTGACTTCTTAAATTTTATATATAGATATCAACATGATTAAAGAAATAAATTGAAAAGAATTCCAATTTTACGTTAGATAAGTGAGCAAATATTAGAATCGGCAGTATTTCTTAGGTGAAAAAACAATACAACCATGCATCACACTATAGGAATTAATGTGTAGTAGTATAAACATTAAAAAAAAAAAAAAGGAGTGGTCAATAGAAACTTAACTGATGAAATGCGTATGCGTTTCTGTACATGGATCCTCTGGGAATGAAAGCATCCTCCTTCTCAGTTAATGTATAGTTCTTTCTGCGAATTGCTTCTTGTATAGCCACCCTCGCATTTACTAAATCTGCTTCAATTCTCTCTATACTACTCTTCTTCTACAACATGAAAAACAAATGAGAAATAAAATCATCAGTCAAGCCAAACAAACAGTTTCTTACCAAAAAGAAAAGAAGAAGAAGAAGAAGAAGAAGAAGAATGTTGATGATCACTTTTTTGTGGCTAACAATGCTATTGTTTAGAGCAATATTGGTAGAAGTTAAAGGTGATCCAACTTGTGGAAGAGCTTGAGTGGTGTTGCTGTTAGATTTGTGTTGGTTAAATATTGGGGTTAAAGGAGGGGAAATTATAGTTTGATTGTTTTTGAATAATGGAGAGTGGTAGATAAGTAGGAGGAGAAAAATGGTTGAGAGCAGAATGAAATGTATGGGGCAACTAAAGGTTGCCATGGGGATAGGTTGTTCTCTGAGTGGTGAACTATCTGCTATATATCTAGGGTTCTTATATGTCAAGGTAGGAAGAGACTAGAACGGGGTTTGTGTAGAATTCTCTAACTAAGCCTCGCCAACTTCTTGTGTTTTAAAAATGAAATCAAATATAAAATAAAAAAAAATCTTAACCCAAAAAACATAAGAAATTTTCTTTGAAAATAATATACTGAATACAAAATAACAAAAGAATTTTGAAGAGAACCATAATGTGCTCTTAATAAAAACCGAACTATAATGAAAATAAATGTTCAGTTCGATTCAAATTTGTATTTTTTATATATATAATTTGGTTTAAAAACCAGAAAATAGTTACTATAAAAGTAAAATTAATAGTGGGAAGGACGTAATATCTTTCTAAAATCCACACAAGTCAACGAGAAGCATATACAGTGCTCTTTCCCTTCATTCACTGGATGAGAAATTTGCTATACTTAGCTTCTACATCATGCGGTATGTTCACTGCCTGATTAGCAACATTTGTGCTTTGAATCCGCTTTACAGTGCATGATCAAATCTTCTGTGTATATTGAGCTAGCTGTAAAAAGGCTATGGGGATGGGAAGATTGTGTATGGAGCTAGCTGTTCTTAGAATAAATAATTAAAAATAAGTTGAAATTATGCTTACTTTTTATACTGAGGCACGGACTTGACCCGGGAAATAATCTCATTCACCAAAATATACAAATAATTTAAACAAGAAGAGTTTCCTTCGCTAATACTCTATTGTTATTATTTATTTTTGATTCCTTAATTAAATCGCTAGATTAATGATATTCTTTACTAATTACAAGAAACCATATCTAACATAAAGAACTTGTTCACAACCTGACTAGAATAATTTAACGGGCGATGTCTCCAGTTTTTTCCTCAAAAATTTACTCTTCTTGAAGGGTAAATAAGAGGAAAGAAAGGCATGGTTACTCACCTTATGCATCCTTCTTGTGATCTGCACTGGTTGACTTTAATCAGCACTAATTAAATGCCCCACGTGCTATGGCCCTAAAAAGGGTTACAAGAGTTGTATATGACGAGTATTATTATAATTAGTAAATGAAAATATAGTAGTTCCGAAGGTATATTGGGCGGTTCCAAGACATTATTTTATAGAATATGATCATGCAATTAAGTTAATAATAATTAATTAATTATAAGAGCCCCCCATGACCCTGGACAAGGTCTCAAATCCGGAGTCGTCTTGGATCACATAAAACTTCTCCATCATCATTTCCCTTTAATTGAAATGCAAGCGAGTGTTCTTCCCAAGCTTTAACATTTCTTTAGGTTTAATATATATATATATATATATATATATATATATATATATATATATATATATATATATATATATATATATATATATATATATATAAAGCTAAGGCAGGGCGACCAGCTTTGAAAATCCGAAGCCGCATGGCCATAAGCTTTGCTTGCTTGGTGTTTTCATGCATGAAATTGTGAAGCCAGCTAGCATACTATATTTAAGGTATTGGGATTCACTATGCCGAGAAGGATACTGCTTTTCTTTTTCAAATCATTGCAACCTGGTTTTTGTAAATCCACCAAATTAATGTATTAAATAATTTAATTGATATTGAAGTCGTTTAGTCTAATACCGAAGAACATGTGCCCAAATTTTGTATTTAGGAATCATATTCATATGAAAAATCCGACTTCAAGCCTCTAGCTTATTCCCATCTAAATTTTGATTTTGACACCACGATGATATTTTTAATGTATATAATATATTTGTTTATCCCATGTTGATTAAAAAAAACCTTTCTTTTAGTCTAGGTTTATAATAAAGATATTTTTTTTTATAATTAATGCACAACATTTAATATATTTTTTTTCTTTATATCACCTTATTTTTTCTTTCTTACTTTTAACATGATATCAGAACCATTATTTTAGTATTCATCATCTTATCAAGAATTAAGTATATTATGTGGTTGTAACTAATAATGAGAAAGACCTTTAATATTTTAGTTATATTAAAAGTCAAGTACGCTAAATGATTGTTATTATTAGTGGGTTTTTCACATCAAAAAGACTTTTTTGCATGGTCTTTCCACGTTAATTTCATCTTGTTTAAGCACCAATTTTCTTTCTAGTTTCATCTAGTTCCTCCCATCTTTTACCTTTGTTTTTTTTTAAGTGTTTCCAAACAAATTATGGAGCTTCTTGAAATTTTATAAAATTGTTATGGAAGGGTCTAACTATACATTATATGGGCTCAAGCTATGTCTAATTATCTCATGAGTATAAAACTTTGATGATATGTCACTAGAGATATCACTGAATAAAAAAAATAGATGAAGAAGACAACACCAAACAAATAAAGTATCTTTAAGACTAGGATAGCAAAAGCCACAAGATTGATTCAGATCACATGTGCACATTCCACCAACCTCTAATTTGGTAGATTAAAGACCGCCTTGTCACTTTGAATCTTTCTAAAAAAATGTTACATCATTTTGGATTTATCACATCAATACCAACTTCTAAGCACTCTATATCTCATGCAACAACAATCTATACAATCCATCAATAATTTCCTATCTAAGATGCACTTTGTTTGAGATCGATTTCCTTTCTCAAAACTATAATTTATAGATGTCATCAATGTTAAAAAAATTATAACTATTGGGACCACCAACACTTGGTTCTTTTCCTCATAGCCCTTACTAATGACTTCAAGCATGTTTGTGCATCTTATTTTTATCGTAGTCCCTTACCTATTTTAGATCAAGCTATTATTAAACCTCTCTAAAAAAAAACTCGTCATGACCCTCGCCAAAATGACTTTTATTATGTTGTATTTGCCACTATCAAGGGACCTTAATTCAACAACAAAGGTTGGCCATATGGATTTTCAAAAGGATTTTGCAATTATTATAAGAAACCAGGATACATTCTCTAGAAATTACCCAATCCGAGTTTATTAATTTTATCAGAAGCAATCCCCTCATCCTTTTTAGCATGGTTTTTTCCAAAATACCAACATATATTCTTAATAAATACATATCTTATGGTACTTTTTCTAAATCTGTCACCATTACCATTGAAGGTTCATCATCCACTGCTCTTATTGAAAAATTCTTTGCTTTTAAAATAGAATAAATTTTCAAACAAGTCCTCGTTTATTCTGGTAATCTAGCCTTTATGTCAGTCACACCTAATACTTCATCTTGGTTTTTTAACTTTGCCTATTACAATCATATGATACTTGATTTCATTTTTTTTCCATCAAACATATATAATTATAGTAATACTTTATCAATACAAATTCATGATGGTTCTCCTATAACTGTAACCCATATTGGAACAATTTTAACATTAAACATTTCTTTTCCTAATACTTAATGTATTTTCAAACTCACTCTTAGTATCATATATGTTAGTCAACTATATGAGTTCGATCTAACTGTTTTTTTCTTTTCTTTTTGTTGTTATGTGCAAGATCCAATGACAGGACAAACTCTAAGGACAGGTCGTAAGGTTGGATGACTATTTAAGCTAATAAGTCTCCACATTCCCTATCATTTCTTTTCACTAGTTCAAACAGCAGCCTTAGTCTTAATCACCCCCATCCATTAGTCTCTAGAACTCTTATCTCGGTCATGCTTTTATTAGTCATCTTCAACTTTTAGTGTGTAGTGGTCATTGACTTGTTAATAAAGAACAAATTGATAGCCTTATTTATTAACTAACAAAACAATCAGCATTATCATTTAACAAAAGTTATTCCTTTTCTTTTGCACCATTTGATTTAATTCACTCTGATGTTTGAGGTCTATCCCTCACTGTTATTGTGGACGGTTTTAGATATTTTATTATTTTCTATTAATAATTCTTTTCAATACACTTAAATATTTCTTAAGTGTAATAGATCTAAATTACCTTAATTATAATCTGATTTTGCTACCATAGTTAAAACTCAGTTTTCATGCAATATTAAAGTGTATTATACTGACAATACTGTTGAATACACAAATTCAAGAGTTATTAACTTTCTTAGCTAATATAACATTTTTTTCATCGTTTATGTCTAAGCATCTCTTAACAAAATAAGCATGTTGAGCACAAACACCAAGTCATTCCTAATATTTTCCCTGGCGTTAATCCTAACCTCATGTCTAGAATCATTAGTTTTAAAGATTAACACGGGTTAACTTTATTTTTTTAGATCCTTTTATAAAATTTATTTATTTTCAATTTCATATTTCAATATTTTTTTTTTTTTTGAATTGCTCTTCATTTTGTTTTTACTTTCCATTTGTAGGCTAGCTAGCCCAATCATATGCCCATGGTCATAGGTTTAGTGAGTTATCCAAGTTGATTTAGATCTTTTTTTTCTTTGTTTTTTTCATTTATTTTTTTCAGTTTCAATCCTTGGTATTTTTTTATTGAGATTTTTGTTGTTGTTTTTTTTTTTTACCTTATATGTAATCAATCCTCATCTCATGACCATGATCACGAGTTTCAAATGTTCACACGAGTTGAATTTGGTTTTTTTTCAGATTTTTTTTAATTTCATCATTTATCATTTGATTTTTTGGAAATTCATCTTCATGATTTTTTCACTTTTCTTTTGCATTTAATTCTTTGTGAGATCAAATATCAATTTATTTAATTATATACATATATGAGCATTTTAATTTATGATTAGGAAATTTTTTATATAAAAAAACAATAAAAAAGCCTATATATTTATTTTTTTGCTGGAAAAAAAATATTCTACCCAATGCGAAGCATAAGTCACGTAGCTATTATCCACCAAGGCACATTCTTTGACCCATTATTTTTGTGTAATTTTGACGCTCTGGAAGGCGCTCATGGACTTGAACTTCCTTATCTAATTGGTCCTTCAAGTGCTTGAATACGACTTCCCCGAGATACCCACGAGCCCGGCCTTCAAAGAAGGCTAGAATAGGGCGGCTGTTAGGAGCCTGCCCTAGATGGACTGGACCAAGGCCTTTGAAGGGTATATAAGTCTTTCGCATAGGCATATCTCTTGAAGAGCATAGAATTTGGCTATTGAGACGTCCGGTGCCTGAAATGAGAGCATGACATTGTTAAAGCTCGAAGGAATGTGCCATAGAAATTAACATACCGACAGGCAGGAGCTGGTCATTGTCCCTGCTTTTTTTTTCCCTTTTAATATTCTTTTTTTTATATATATATTTAAGAGACTCGGAGATATATCTGTACATTTTTGCCATATTTAGTCCGGTTATATTATGATAAAAAGATGTATAGGAAGATTATTTTCTACGAAATTTAACTTTAATTTATGAAAAAGGAGGAGAGAATTAATGAATTGGTATTGTATTAATCTTTAATAAACAACACAACTCGAAGTCCTCAACTTA
The DNA here is from genome assembly GCF_951802175.1 of Populus nigra. Classification (NCBI taxonomy): domain Eukaryota; kingdom Viridiplantae; phylum Streptophyta; class Magnoliopsida; order Malpighiales; family Salicaceae; genus Populus; species Populus nigra. The sequence goes on from NC_084854.1 coordinate 22,357,368, forward strand.
AAGACTTGAAATTTCTACTTGGAGGTTTCATGTTTAAACCTTAAAAGAGATGGTATTGAAATTTAAGGATGGCAAGGGACTGCCCCTTTCTCTGTAAGACTGTAAACCGAGATCCATAAGCCCTCTCATAAGACCAAAAGATGAAAAAAATGACTCTGATCCACTGCTTTGTGTTGGCATTGCAAGCATTCACTATGATTGTGGCGCCATTACTATGTCAAGAAATATTTTAAGAGCTCAATGCCAAACATTTGAAATAAAATTTGAAGTTTCCCTGGAGACTTAACTGATGAAAAGCACAGGGGCTCCGATATGTGATCCTTTGGTGATGAAGGTCTCTTTCTTCTGTGAAGAGTAGTTCTTTGAACGAATAGCTTCTTGAACAGCTGTGTGGAGCCTTAGCTAAACCCCCCTCCACTCTCTCCAAGCCACTCCTTTTCTATTCATAGAAAATGTGAGGAAATCTTTCAAGAAAAAATTATCATCCCCAAAGAAACCAGCAAGTTTGAAAACTAATACGCACGAGAAGCTATAAGAACTTTCAACAGTATGGCTCACCTTCTGACTCTTCGCCTCATTTTCATTACTTGTATTAATGGATGATGAAGCAAATCCATGCAGCACTGGAGATGCTGGTGGTGATGTGGAGCCGTTGGCTTTTATGGGATTGAAAGAAGAGAAGAGTAGGGTGATATAGGGTGATATGGTGCTGACTACTTAAGGGAAAGAGAAAGAGGAGAAAAAGAAAAACTGCAAGCAATAAGCATAATTTCTCAAAGTTAAAGGCCGCCATGGCTTACTGATTAACTTAAATTCTCTGTCTTTCACTTTTCTTTATCACAAAGATTAGAAAGATAGAAAAACATAAGCTATATCTGCTATCTAGTTTTTTTATATATATAGAAACTTTATAATTGTAGTGGAAAAGATCATGGCTGGCGAATGGAAGAAGGCAAAGCAGTAGAAAAATCTGTAGAAGTCTTATTGATCCTTCTATTAAATTATGGCATTTAAGTATAGTAAAAATTAAGACCATGACCCATTAGTTACTGGGAATGTACCCAGTTAACCTTGATTGAATAATTTAATTGTTCTATCTACATTAATCTCTTCTGAAACATTATCATTTTGGTGCAAATGTATTGGAGGTACCTAACTTTAATGCAAGTATGTGCAGTAATGGAAGGAATTTGACTACACTATAATCCAGAAGGCCAGTTAGATTGTAATAAACAAAGAGCCGCTTGAAGGAAGGATCCCTTTGAATTTCTGGAATTTGGAACCAAAACGAGCCTTGGATAATACATGCACCATGTCAAATGTCCAAACTAAGGGCAGAAATTTTGGATTTCACAAAGCTAAACTTTGTCTGCAAGGAGATGACAGGTAGAGTTGCTCAATAGATTGGATTGATCAGAGAAAATTACAATTACAAGTTAATCTTGATTCATTTTCCCATGCATTATGAACTCCAGATTGTTTTCTTTTGAATCATATAGGCAATAGCCCATCTGCTAAAATGATTGTCACACTAGCACAAGTATACAACATTATAGACACTACTATTCCAGTTTAAGTGAGAATTCTAACAAATGAATATATTTCCCACCTAAATGAATCAAACACAAACAAACTTCACAATAAAACATATTGATGAATTTCTATAGTACATGTTGTAGATTTGCTCCACATCCAACATGACTGCGATACTCCAAGAATGAAAGTGTGGCACCATAATGAGCCAAAGCTCCTAATACCACAAAAACATGAAAAACTTGATGGCTGTGTCCTGTTAGGTCGAACCATCCAGGCTTCAATCTCTCTGGAAACCTGCTGACGTAAAACCCGGTTCCAGTCAAGTAAAATATAGCCATGGCAGACTCATAAGCCAAAATGGTGTCGCGCTTAGGGTTGCTCCAGTTGACAAATATTGCGTGGGCTGCTGGGATAAGGCCAAAGAGTGCCATGGAAGAGAAGAGGAAGGCTCGAAAAGAACGAAACTTTCCAGTCGATAGTGATGGAGAAAGTAGTGTTACTATAGTGAACATTCCCAGTGCAGTGACACCACCAAGGTAGATAAATTGCCAGTGTGGTTCACATTGGAAGATATAATAGATTGGAGGGAAAAATGAGGTGATGATCATTGTGGCGATGCCAACATAGTCCATTCGCAACAAGAGAATGTTCAAATGGTGTGAATGGCAACAAAAGAGGTGACAAATGGTACTTGAGAGGAGGCAGAACATAGAACCACCTAGGAATACATAGAATGGCCACCGGGTTGCCGACAAAACATCCATTTCCACGGGTGATATGTGCTCCAAATCTAGCAGTTGTGTTGTCCCCTGAAACACTTTTGGTGTTAGATAATATGAGAAATCAATTCACAACTGGAGAAGGGAGGAATGCGTTTCTTATCTAATATGAGGCAACTTACCAAATAGAAATCCTTTGAATTATAAGAAACATTTCTTTGTGCACTAGTAAGAATTGACCTGTAAAAATATTGCGAGGCTTAGCAATTTCAATTATCACCATAATTTGTTAAAGAACATTGAGGAACATTTCCAGCATTTTACTTGGACAGTAATATTTCTTAATTTCTTGACATGAAAATTTGGCAATACTTAACGTAAGTGATTTTCTTCAAAAAAGAACCCACACAAACTTATTCACTAATATTAATCTTAAAGCATAATTTCCTCCCTCTCCTAAATAATCTTCTACCTGATCATCCCCCAAGAAAACAAAATCCCTTTTTTTTTTTTCAATTTTCCATCCCCCCCTCTATTTATTTTTCCTCTTTGGTTAATTTTCCAATTAGCTGCTTAATTTAAGGGTTAGTGAATCTGATAAGAACAGGCAGCCAATTGTGAAGGTCTCAAAGAAATTTGTAGTTGCTGTAAGAAAAGGGAGAGAAAAATCATAGAAAAGAAAATCAAACTGAAGCTACAAAATTTCTTCAAATCCCATCTTAAGCTTCTGAATTACAAGAAGAATGGAGAGTCCATGTAATATTATAGGATTTTTCTCTGTAATTAGTAGTAATCGGTATACTTTTTTCATACTGGAAAAAAAAGGGAAAAAAAAAGAGTTAAGATTTACACAACAAATTACCTGGTTAACAAGCCAAGTAGATCCGCAACCTGAGGCACTTGCATTAAATTCGCCATAGTCAACCCCACAAACAACAAGAAACCAAGAAGATGCCTGCAAAATGTAATTGAAACCCAAAAATCCATTAAAAAGAAGAGTAATTATTAATTAACTAACTCAAAAATCAAGCACTAAATTTCCATCTCAAAACTAAAAGAGAGATTAATTACTTACGTCCAAACATTGAGGGTTTCATTATGCCAACGAAAAATGCTAAAGAGAGCTTCTTTGAGAGGCCAATCTGCTCTGTAGTAACTCAAGATGAACTCATTATCCTTCAAGTACTCTGGCAGCTCCCAAAACGAGACTAAATCACACCGTTTAGTAGCTTTTCCTTGGCTGATCTCATCTTTCGTGATCTTCCCTTGTTTCTTCTGGGCTTGATCCGTATTTTTCTTCCCTTTCCTCTTCACAGCCGTTAGAGCAGCCATAGAGTGAATCTTGAACGTAATTACAAATACAGTCGTTAATTTCTCGTCAGGATATTTGAGCTTGTTTGGTAAGAATATAGAAAGGCTTGTCTTTGGCCTTCTTTCTGTCTCTGTTTGTGCTCAGTTATTTGGAGGACACAGCACACCTATGCACCAGCCAACTGCACCATTTAATTATAGGGACATGCTCTCTCTCTCTCTTGTTAGTTCGGTGCGAGAGAGAGTTGCATGCAATGCAGTTCACCATTCAATAATAAATAGCGAACGTTGTTAGGTCACCAATAAATTTGTGTGTAAAAGTTTCCGTGTGAGAAACAGTCACCGTCCTCATGTTTTCCATTTTTATTTTTATTATTATTTTCGTATCAGTTTTTTAAATATCAAGATTATTTCTTTTTGTTGATTTTTTTTGTAATTAATGAGGTATATATTTCATTATCAAAACAAAAAAAAAAGAAAAAAAGGGTAGTTGCTAGAATCACTTTATATTTATTTTAATGATGGATCTCTAGCTAGTACTCTGCTTGCTTTCACATTGTTTATGGCAAGAATTCTGTTGTTTTTAAATTTGTAGGTCCTTCAATTAATTCCCAGTCTATCTTTACTTTTGGTTGGGAAAGGGTTTTGTCGTGTTGGTTTGATTTTGGGAGGAGGGAAAGCACTCTATGTTGTTTGAAGCTACCATTCAACTTATTTTTTATAAAAAAAATTAATTGTTTTTTAAAATATTAAATTAGAAATAGCTAGACAGCATTAATTAGGCAACCCATCTCAGCGGCGGAGATAGTTAGCCCACCACTCGAACCAATTCTTGTGTATTTATTCATTTATTACTAGTAATAGTAACTCATTGCCCTGAAGGCACTCCAAAACCTGACCACAAAACAATAATTTTCTTGCGCTAATGTTGGCTTGTCGAGCTAGACAAATCCCTGGTTTGTCGAGGCACCCCAAGTTTCATCATTTTTACGAACCATGCATCTTTAGCCCCACTCAAAGTTAAATAAAGATTTGCGAATCTGCCTGCCTTCCTCCTCAAGGCTATTTGAGATGAACACAAACAATGTGGTAATCTACAAGTAGAAACATAGTTTTGCTCCCTCGTTGAAGTTAAGGAACACATTAGGAAGAAAACATCATCATGGCCATGTATGTTTGTTTGTTTGTCTGTCTGGTTTTTGTTGGTTAAACATGGTCTAGCTTGATTCTTAGATAAACTGATTAGATTCGAATTACAAGGTATCTTCATCTTTCTTGTTTAAACTTGAATGGGAGATGATCATTCTCCTTTGATTGTCCCACATTAAATCATATGCTTGGTTGGGGCGCCAACTAAGTCTGATGGGAAATGGAATTGAGACTTTAAAGACGTGTTGGTTATTAGTTAGATTGATTATAATCCACCTCTTTCGTGTGAGTTTATTGAGTGACTCATGCCCATCAAATATTTCTTCCTTCCGTCTAAGCACCTATTTGATATTTTGTTTCAAAAAAGTTACGAAAATTTTGAAAAAAAATTTATAATTTTAAATTATTTTGATGTGCTGATATTAAAAAACAATATTATTTTAATATATTTTTAAATAAAAAATACTTTTAAAAAGAATCATTACGACTCTCAAAACCCTTTTAGATTCTAGAGTGTGTTTGTTTTTTGGAAAGTGATTTTCGGGAAATCACTTTCCAAACTTTCTTATGTTTGTTTGTCATTAGAAAAGTTGGTTAACCAAAAATATTTTCCAGTCAAAGAAAAATTTGGATTGGTTTTCAAGAAAGTGTTTTCCTTTTATTTTGAACGGAAAACACTTTCTGAAAGTTGTGAAAAATTTAGAAATGTCATATTATTTGCTGATTATATCAAATTTGATCTTTAAACTTTTGATTGCTATATATATTTTGTTTTGAATTTTTTTTTTCAATTTCATCCCTTAAATTTAATTTTTATAGTAACTTTGGTTCTTATTTTTATAATTGTTATTTGCTTTTTCCTTATTATTTTTTAATTGAAATTTTTTATCTATTAAATTTAGTCTTCATTCTTTTAATTGTTACTTATTTTATTTGAAATAATTTATCAAATGGTAATTATTATTATTTTAATTTCTTCATCTTTCAATTTTTTTTATTTGTTAGATTTGATCTCTATTATTTTGATTATTATTTATTTTTTTTGAGATAATTTATGAAATTATATTTTTTTTCAATTTCATTCTCATTCAACATTTTAATTTGTAAGATTTGTTTCTTATTATTTTAATAAATTTAAAAAAAAATAAAACATTAATAAGTTATTTTCCAGCTCATTTTCCATGATAAAACCAAACACTGGAAAGTGTTTTCTAATTTATTTTTCATTACATTACCAAACATTGAAAAATAATTCACTTTTCTAGAATTTATTTTTTTGAAATTCATTTTCTAAAAAAAAAACTACTAACTACTTTCCAGTAACCAAACGAGACATAATCTTACTATTATTTTAAAAAAAAATCAGAACTATACATCCAAAATTGTGAATGAACTCCACATTCGGAATTGAAAACTTTTGGCACGTCGTGCACTTCTGCCCTTTCTTAAAAGCAAGGAATCTATCAAGATGAGCTTGCCTGTCCATCCATGTTAGAGAAACAATCAAATTCCAAATACCCTGTGCAGGCTCGAACACCCTTTTTGTCAGTATCTTGCAGCATATAATAGACTAATGGTGAGATATTCCAGCCTCCCTTCAGATTTGACCATGCATGTGCATACTCCTGGCAAAATCTACAGTTTAATACTGGCAAATGTACCGACTAATACACAAAACAGAGGACCCCTGCCCCATCTTTATGTATACTTAAATAAACCTATTAATTAATACACCAGTGACAGTAATCTCTCTCTTTCTATATTCATTATGAGTTGTCTTGCTTTCCAATTCTTAGCTAATGTTCCAATGCCAGAAGTGTCATCCAACCTTTCCTCCTTCAACAAAAGGTCCTTCCACCATCAACTGGAAAAACTGAAAGAAGAAAAAACGGGACACAGTTTTCGGCAATTGTACCGTTTAAGACTGCATTTCTTGTAAAGGGCAAAGAAGCAAAGAGGAACTCACTACTTTCATTTAACAGAACAGAATGTGTGTGTTAACAGCTTTAAGATAACATTCGCATTCACTGGCTCTTGTGGAGACCAAGCCAAATATACATGCAACTCTGTGTCCTTTTATTGAGACTCTGGATGCAGTAGGATCGGTAAAGGTTTGAATTTACAATAGAATAAACAAAATGGGAAAAGAAAGGACCAAACTGGTTTTGAGGCGTCACGATAAAGACCCACAAACAAGCTTCTAAAGCATTCAAGATCATGAGAATGCTTATGAGGCGCTTGCCATGAGACAAGCAGGCAGAGACTGTTATGATAGGCGCATCATGGTCAACAGAAGCTGTTGAACAATATTGAACGAAGGAGAATGACACTTTAGCCCTTGAGACATCCTAATTGTTCCAAGGAACTCCTGATATCAGAGCTTTCTTCAGGTGCTTGAACAATATTAGGGCTCTCTGATGGCATCACATCTGTGAGAGGGTAGCTTCGATTGGCATGGAGTTGGTTACTTGCACTGCTACAGACTCCTTTCAAAACTACACTTTTGTGCAGCCCACCCAGCAATCCTTCATAATCTGTGTCTCCACATTCTCCAGCAAAAACAACCATATTTGCCAATTCCACGCCCCATCGAACATAGAGATACCTGAAATGTAGTTTTGAGTCAAAATTTCATAAATTAGCATAACAGGGAAACGAACAGAATATTTGTGTTCTGAGTTCAATCAGCCATGCCAACAAAGAATGAAAGAAAACCTCAAACGCATTATAGTGTATGGGAATAAGAATAAAATTGGTTATATAAATTTTCAATGCCAGGTCCCAAATTTTGGCCACACTGCTTTGTCCGTGCCTAAGGTTCCTTTACTATCCAATTTGCTATATGCAATTTCATTTATAACTTCAATTGCAATATCATGGAAAACATATATTAATGAAAAACCCTACCTGAGGGCTTGGGAGCGGGAAGCCAATACTGGAATTACATTTAACCTGGTCCCGTTTTGGCAATAAATAGCATGGCAACGGAGAGCCTGAATTCTCAGCTCCTTCTGAAGCTCCTTAACAGGCGGAACCTGCAAAAGACATGGATGTAACTCACAATGCATTCGCATCCCATTGCACTGCAAATCTTAATTTAAAAATAATTCAGGCACCTATAAACCACATCTAAACTAACCCTTAATTTCAAAAGAAAAATCAAGAAGTCACTTGAGAGAAGAGAAGTACCAATCCTGGCTTTTTCACTGTAAAAGCATAACAATAGTCAGTTGAAAGTTGTTCCGCTGCAGTTACAATCCGTTCCTCGTTCTCAGCCTTCTTATCAGAAACTGAAGATGCCCAGCGAACCAGAGTCTTCCTCAGCCCTTCTCCACCCCAACGATATTCAATGTGCGAGTGATAATAAAAGTCTACGACAAAGGGACCATCCTCCGGGTTGGGAGTTGAATAGTAGAGGTCACTACCACTATTGCAAATGAAAGCATCAAAATCACTGGGGCTAAATCCCCCTGAAGCCAGAAAGGAGCGTATCTCAGATATGGTCAAGGACGTTGACAATATAAACCCTATTGAACCTTCGGTCCTTTCCTTTTCAACAGCCTCAAAAATCTTTCTGGTGGCTTCAGCAAGACTGAAGATTGTATCAAAGTCCACTGCAATGACAAAGATTTGTTTCCTCCTCCTCAATGATGGAAATTTACCAGAACTGCTGTTTTGGTCAACAGCCTTTCGTGTGTCCTTTACTACACCCTTGGACCATGACAATACAGCATTCTCTATTTTACTCTTCTTATCAGTAGCATTTCCTTCAGAATCTAGAAGATTATCATTTCCACTACCTCCAGTCTTTTCCCCATCTAATGAGAACTTTAAGTTCAAAGATAAATCCTGTATATCTCTCAAGGAATCACCAGGAGAATCTGTATCGGAAGTATCAGCTCCATCATCACTTTTTTGCCACTGTGGATGCCTTGATTTGCAACTGGCTATTCTGGATAGGTAAGTCTTGCAATGCTCTGGCCACGAAAACAAGTGAATGTTCTTCAACCCATTCTGACGGCATTTTGCCCAAAGGTGCTTCTCGGCAACAAGCTTTAGAAGAGCACCAGCAATGGATTGCTGATCATGAGGATCAACAAGAAGACCGTTGTCAAGTACCTGAGGAAAGATCAACAATCAAAACTGGAACATTTATACACAACATGCTCATTCACATGCATAAACAAGTTATATCTCTTCGGCAATATTTTTATTGATGAGCACGCATACCCGGTGTATGTCTACTGGACCTCCATTTTTTGTGGCAACAATGGGCAATCCATGAGCTGCTGCCTGCTCGGTGGAAAAAAGTAACAGTTTATATTGGTCTCAAATAATAAATTATCATCAAGAAAAACCATTCATCTAATCAAGAAGAGCACCTCAATTAAAGTAAGTCCGAATGGCTCAATAAAAGCTGGATTGATGAAAACTCCCTGCACAAAGTTCCAGCTAGAATTAGGTATCTAACAATACTGAGTTATGATTGTGTGTTTGGAAACAGAGACTGAAGGCCAAAGGGAACCATCTATGTCATACAGATGGAGTATGACATATAACAGCAATTACATCAGATGATAATTAACCAAAATACAGCAACCAAAAACCAAGCAAACAGAATAATAATACCCAACCTCACATGTATCCCCTAGAAAACACATGAAACTAATATGCTTGAAATGCTTTACAGAGAATTAGACAAGCATTATAGAAGTTTTGTTAGTCATAATTGGATGGCTAATCAATTATACATTGCACTAAACTAGCTAACAATTAGAGGCTTAGGAGAGACCTCTGCCAATTATTTGTAATGTCAAGCACCATAAAATAATTGTATTTTTTAAATTAAATCTCGGCAGTTGAAAAACAAATGAGAAACTGCAGAACATAGGACACTCGTGAGATGCCTGATACGCTTTACAGTTTACACAGAATTAGACTAGCATCATAAAAGCTTTGTTAACCAAAATTTAATGTAAAATACCATAGAATTATTCTATTCTTGTAAATGATGTCTCAGTTAAGAAATTAATGTAAAATGCAGAATACAGGTCACTCAAGAAGCGGTCTAAACAGAACCAAAAAGAAAAGAAAACACAAGAAAAGGTCAGAGTAAGCTGAATGCACCACTGTACTAAATAACGGAGCAAAAAACATCACCTATTTTATGACTTTTCTTATCTTGAGCTCAGATGATCAATTCATTTTTTAGTTTAATCCAGTAAACTACAGGGCATACCTTTGTCTTTGCTGCTAGACGATATATGTCAGGAACATCAGACTGCTTGTGATGTTTAGGGTAAGCAACTTGCCCATACAGATCATACTTGTCAATAAGCTTGAGCACTGAAAGAAGGACAGATGCATTTGTGCTGGACATTTCATCAATGCCATCTCGATTACCCATAATTAGAGTCTGTAAAGTGAAGTGCAGGGCGAATAAAAAGATAGCATGACCTCAACAGAAAGCAAGCTCAATTGTGCAGCAATCAAGAACAGGTTTACATTTAGGTAACTTAACATACAAGGTTAGCAAGCTCTCTCAATTGTCGGCATTCTCCAAATGCTTCAACCAAAGTTGTGATGTTCTTTTTGGGATCTGGTCTTGCAAGGGCAAGTATCATAGGTTTGCGAGGATTGGTAAAGAAGCGCATGATCTGCAGCATAGCAAGTAATGAACTGAAATCAGTTGTCCAATTAAAAGTGGGGAAAGGGTAAGATTAAACATATTGGCTATAAGAAAAAACTGAAACCTCTGCCCATATTGGTGGATCAGGAGAAGTAGGATGGTCTTCATTTCCTTCTATTTCACCATCCATATCACCATCCTGTGGAATAATGTGATGAAACTCCATTCCAGGAGGAATTATCTGCAGAGCACCACAAGTTATTAACATATGTTTCCTTCACTAGAAAGCAATTTGCCTTGGGGAATAAGACAAAAACAGGCAATATGAATATTAAAGCTAGATAGGGTGCATGCTAGAAATCTACGTCTATGAAATATAGCCATCCTGCAGTCATTCCCAACCACATGTTCCTTGGAAAAATTTAGAAACTAAGCACTATTCACCATCTTGTACTTAGTTCCATGCGCATTCCGTTTAATGGGCAAAACATCAAACTCCAAGTATCCCAGATTGACATATACAGCCACTGGCATCATTGTTTAGGATGTAATTTAATACAACCATGCATTTAATGAACTGGAGTAAGGATCCCATTAAACCCACCCTAACCTAGCTGAGATTCACTAACCAAGATCTGAGGCAGAGCAAGCTTACTTGGATTCTGATAGTGTATTTGCTATTTGGAAGCAAGGAGCTTTTATGAGGTTACCAAACCCCAATCAGGGAAAAAAGGGTACTTACAGCCATGCGGGGCATGAACCTCCCATAACAACTCACGTTACGTTTGATTCTTGCTCGCAGTTTACGCTCCAGTATTGGATCAAAACCATCATACAAGCGCCATTGCTGCTCTATTTCTTGCCTAGTGCTGGTTATGACTATCTCTGAGGAATCAAGTGATAACTCCTCTGCCTCTATCCGACGCATTATTTTGTATGTTGAGTTGATCTCATCCCTTGAGAGTCGGCCTTGTTTAAGTAGCTGCTCTAATTTATCCCGGCCAAGTGAGTGACCAGTAAAAAGCATGGGGACATTTAAAGCACCAGATAGAAGAGCAGCAGAATCGCCAGCATCAGCATAATGGCCATGGATGGCAACAGGCCAGACCGGCTTTCCCCCACCAATTTGTTCTCCTAGGCTTTTAGACATCTGAATTATGTGGCAAAGTGCGCCATCTACAAATTCAGGGATGTGAGGCCACAATAGTTCCTTTGGAACATATTTATCCTTCGGACCGAAAGGTATGCGGACAATATAAGCACCACTGCTCTCCCCCATCTCATCCAAGAAATCTTCTGAGTTTCTTAGAGTCAACATCTCTGTGGGTTCACCATAACTCCAATCTACATCCGGGGCTGATACTTGTCTAGTAAACAAATCAACTCGATACACTCCTGGCATGGAGCCCAAAGCCCTTGCAAGTTCCACTACATATTTAACCTGATAGAAAAAATATCCAAGATCATTGGTTATCTATTCCTGCAGCTATGCAGTTATACTATGACCAGAAAATGGGAGTGAGAGCCACATATGACCACTCCAAAAAAAAAAACTTCATGTTACCTGACCACCAGTATCAGAATCGCGCCCAAGCTCCATATTTTCTCCTCGTATTAGACCATGAAGGCTGCATGCATATTACTTGTTAAAAATATTAAATCAGCAACATGCACACTAGCAAAATCATGTGGTAAATGCTAGTGCCGTAATCAGGACATATATAATATCCTATTAATTTCTCTTCAGCAGTATGAGAAAAGTGAAAATCCATTCGTTATGTTATAATAAACAATACCGCACCAACTAAATGCCTTATAGTCCTCTTCACAAGCACATTCAATTATTAGAGAACTAAAGTTCAGTCCATGCCTTATTAATACAATATATAGTTTTTTCCCTTTCTGCTGATTAGCCCAAGCCTCCATTGCATCAACAGAATTGATTCTAGACAGTCTGTTCCTGATGCTATCACCATGGGCCGATAAATCTCCAACTGCATCACCTTTCTCTCCCTCTGATAAGTCTTCAGACATATCAGCCACTGCTTCTCTGCGGCCTCTTTCACGTTCAAGACGACGTTTAGCATTTCTCTGGGCTAGCTCTCCCTCAAGCTACAAAAGAAAATACAATAGTCAATCATTCAGCCCAAGATAAAAAGAACCATGAGCCAGAGAATGCAGCATCTCCTTTGTACACTGAGATTTAGAAAATCCAAAGAAAAAACGAAAGGTGACACGTTATTCTTTGCAAAACTAGACAGCCACAAGGTAAACACTTTCCATTTAGACACATTACCCGCTCACCCCCAAAAAAGGAAGGAAAAAGATTAAAAGAAAAATTGAACTATATCAGCACATCCAAAGCATCAACAAGAGAATTTATTACCTACAAGCTCACACATCTCAACGAAATCTCAACAGATCTTGAAAGCTAATCGCATCGCAAGTAATAATATTTTGGAATGAGAACATACAAATTACCATATGATCATCTTCTCCAAAACGGTCATGTGCCCAGTGTGTTGCGATTGCAAATCGACAATATCAAACCCCATTAACTAACACTGATTTGTGATCAAACAACCTATTGAAAGGTTAAATCCCATGTAAGAAAAGTAACCAAACTCCACCCCCCCACCCCCCCCATTCCCTCCAAAAATATCCATCCAATCAAGTTCACCATTTTCCAACATCAAAAAATTCCACTCAACTCTCAAATAAATGCAAACACATCACCAAATACCAAATATCAAATCAAGAGCACAGCTAAAAGCGCCACAAAATTGATCTGAAAAAAAATCAACCTGTTTCTTTTGCCGAGCCAAGTTCCAGATCCTCCAACACATATTCTCCAACCTCGTATTCCTCTCTCGCGGACTCCTCGTCGCCTGAGCCTATACCAAACAGTAGACAGAAAAACACAGCCAAAATCACACTCATGCACGCAAAAAAATCAACAAAAACACAAAGGGGTACACTTAATACAAACATACTCGAACCCAGGCGCGATGAAGATCGGTCTCATCAAATCCAGAAACAACTTCTTCAACAAAATAACGAGTTGGGCTAAACCTGCCTCTCTCTCTAAGCAAAAGAGACGCGTTTTTTTCATCTAAGCCAGGACCTACATCAAGAATTGCTTCAAGATAGCTGTTTATCCAATCATTCCCCGCCATTTTTTAGTTACGAGACCACCAACACCGCCACCTGCACCACTACCACCAGCAGCAGCAGCAGAGCTGTTTGTTTGTGGTTTTACTTGTAGGATTAGTACAGTATTAACGGGAAGATAGCGTCTTAAAGAGAAAATGAGGGTGGCAAGGGAGAGGGCTTCCCTCTTTGTTTTGGACTCTACGAGATTTTGCTGCCTTCAAAACCGTAAATTGTCGTCTCTTTGGAATAATTTGGTATTTATTTATTTATTTATTTATTTCAGGTTTTTCAAAAAAGGAAAGAATTCTCATAAAAAAAATAAGAAGAAGAAATACAATAATTTCATTTTTTTTTCTTACATGACGGTTTGCATCAGTAATTAGTTGTTAATGTGAATTGAATTGAATACTCAAAAATTATAAAAAGATTACCTATACACATCTTGTTCGGAATATATTTTTTTATAAAAATTTAATTTATATCTATAATTTCTTGTTATACACCAAAAAAATTAATACCTGTAAACCAACAATAACACTAAATTTAGACACACACAAATATACAAGTATTTTCATAAAATAATTTATATTTAAACCATTTTTTATATATCAAAAATGAGTTTTGAGTGAATTGTTTGTAATTAAAATGATATAATGATGAGATTTGTTTCCTCCATTTCTCTTGTGTTTTAAAACAATATGGTAACTTGAAAAATAAAATGTGTTAGCATTTTAGCTCAATATTTAAGAGAGTCTTATGGTAACGGTTATTTTTCAAAGTATTTTTTATTAAAAAACACATTAAAATAATATTTTTTTATGTTTTAAAATTTATTTTAAACATCAGCAAATCAAAATAATTTAAAAATAAAAAAAAATAATTTTAAACAAAAAATTAAATCTACTAGCTCCTATTTAAATCACAATTTTAAACACGAACTGAATTAAAACATTTATGTGTTCAAAACTTAAATTTTAAGATTAATTTTTTTAAAAAATTAATTTTTTTATATTTTTAGATTATATATTGGTATAAAAAATAAATTTAAAAAAATAAAAATATATTTTAATATAATTTAAAGTAAAATATATTTTAAAAACTAACTCTGATATAATAAAAAACGAACAACCACGTTACTGTTTTGCCTTTTTGGTATTGCAGGCTCTGTATGGAAAGTGGGGTAAGTGAATTGAAATACATCGGCAATGCACTTGGAATTGTTGACAATTACGCACCATTACTTTTCACTTAATTATTATGTTTGAAATTAAATTTGGTGGGTCGAATGAATAACGACTTTGCTCTTTTAACAAATTAAAAAAAAATTGATCATGCATAAAATAAAAAAAATTGGTTTAATATAATTAACTCCACTATCTCTTGTTATTTGCATATTTTCAGGTATACAATAATTTTTAAATTTTTTTATTTTTAATATCAACATTTTAAAACTATTATAAAACATAAAAAAAACATTAATTTATTTTTTAAAATCAAACTCACTTAAATGCAGCTTCAAACACGAAAACAAATAAAAAATGCCTAAATATTTTATTTACATTACCTTATTTTTTTATATGAAAAAATACACATTATATATACATACTTTTTTTTTGGATTTGAGGAAACCCTACTTCCCGAAAAGCGCACTTTGTGGGTCCAAGTAAGTGAGTAAAACCTCGGCTGTCCCAGGCTCTTACAAGAGGTGCACGCCCTGACTCGAACTCGAGACCTGCTGTACAAATCTCAAGCTCTTTGCCACCATGCTACGCATCTTGGGGACCATTATATATACACACACTATCAATATCAACCATATATTGTGATACATGAAATTAAAAGGCATGGATAATTTAATAATTTAATCAACAATAGTGTTAATCAGAATAGTTTAATAAAGGTGTCCATGTGGTGCTCAACAAATTCCGTATGGGTGCAAGAAATTCAAAGGAAGAAGAGACTACCACCTCTTGTTCTTGGGTACCAGGCTAGCATCTTACGTGCCCCATGCTAATTGGACCCAGGGATGAGTAAGACAGATGTCCACATCGTTCTTCCATGGAAAAAGCGAATATCATTTTACTTTAATCTTGAAAGATCCCGAGATGATTAGTTTAATTGGTCGTCTAATAAATAATTGTTCTTGAGCGAATGAACAATTCACTGATCATGCCAGCACACCACTCATGGCAGACACACGTGCGGGGGGTCAGTTTTGCACTTGTAATATGAGGATGATAACACTTTTGTGAGTGATTCACATGGACCGTCCTGTATTTCTTAATCAACTGCTCTTGGATGCTTAATAAATACTATTCTGATAACAAAATCAATAATCTTATACTATTTTAATGCATTAAGAAAACTATTTTATTGTAAAATGAATTACTTACATTGGAGTCAAAATATTAAGATGAAAGAAAAGATGAAGATGGTGGTCGTGGTGATGAATATGGATGATGGTTAGGTGGTTATGGTTGTTCATTTACTGAAGGTGTCATTGTTACTCCTATTTAGTAGTGTGATTGTGATTGTTTTTTAAAATACTTTTCACTCAAAAATATATCAAAATAATATTTTTTTTATTTTTTCAAAATTATTTTTTATATCAGCACATCAAAATGATCTACAAATACCAAAAAATATTAATTTGAAGCAAAGAAAAAATATCAATTTTTTTCAAAAGTATTTTTAAAACACAAAAACAAACAGGGCTTTAACCTAATTTGTTGGCCCGTCTTCTAACCCAAGGTTGATTCAATTTGACTTGATTCATCCAATATATATATATATATAGACACACACACACTTTAAAACAAGTTAAGAGTTGTCGTGAAAACATTGTATGTATAGATTTATTGTACCGTGGACTAGAACAATGCAATAATTTCTTTGCCCTCCAAGACAAAAAAAAACGGGAGTAAAAATAATTGAGTTGTCATGAAAAAAATTTGTAAAACCAACTTTTAGGGGTGTTTTTTCCTTTTCATGTACATTTTTTTTTTGTTTATAATCAGGTTGGTCAAATGCAATTTAGTACTAAAATAAACATATAATATTATTTTTAAAAAATAGTTGGTGTATGCTATGCACGCTTTAACATGTTGGCAACTCTTTTTCCTCTTGGACGGTGCATGAGTTATTTCCAAACACCGCCTTGCCTTACGACTTTTCATTATAGTTTAACGCCAACGACCTTTTTTCTCTTCATCTTTCTCTCATCCTCGATTTCCATGCTGATCTTTCAGATTTTCAAATCAACCTTTCAGTTTATTTTTCCTACACAATTGGTCTGTTTTCTTTTGACTATCATTTCTTTTATTTGGGATGATTTATGAGATTGTATTATTTTTTTTAATTTCACCCCCTTTAATTTCTTAATTGTTCAAATTTTGTTGTCATTCCTTTGATTGCTGTTTTTTTTATTCGGAATGTTTTTTTAAATTAATTTTTTTTTGCAATTTCACTCTTCTTTGTTTTTTTAGGCCTACTTTTTTTTTTTACCTAGGCAAATTTTTAAAATTGATTTTTCCCCGATTTCATACTTCAACATTAAATTTATCGGAGACCGTGCTTCTTAATTGAGTTTAAGTCGGGATTTCACGGGTTACGAGTTTGGAAGATTAATCTAGTATTAAGAGATTCGTTCGGGTTTGATTGGTTTTCCTTTTTTTCAAGCTCGTGTTTTTTTCGGTTTCATTCCTTTACATTTATTTGATTAAAGATTGAGCTCTATTTTTTTTTTCTTTAGGATTTTAGTAATTTTGAGAATGAACCATATTATCTCGGGTCTTTTTATTTGTAGTTTATTTTTAAAATAATTTTTGTTTTTTTATTAGATTAGATTAATTGATTAAGTGTAAACATATGATGAGTTTAAGGGATTAACTTAGGTTTAGGAGATTCGTCCGGGTTTGCTTGTTTTTTTGTTTTATAAGCTCTCTTTTTTTCCGGTTTCATCTCTCAATATTTATTTGATTGGAGATTTTTATTTTTGTTATATTTTTTTCTATAGAATTTTCCACTAATTTTAAGAATGACCCGAGTTATCTCGAGTACTTGAGTCTTTTTATTTGTTATTTGTTTTCATAAATTTAGCTTTTTTAAAATTAAAATTAATTTTGATTTTGAATTAGATTTAATTGATTTATTAAATATAAACATGGAACGAGCCTGAGAGATTAAGTCATGTTTAAGATAGTCAACTAGGTTTCCATGGTTTTTTTTTTAAAAGTTCATGTTCAATCACTCAACATTTATTCGATTGGATATTGAGTCTTATTATTTTTTTTTATTTGCTTTTTAAAATATTTTTCACTAATTTTAAAAATAACACTGGTTATCTTGGATATTTTTATTTTTGTTCTTTTTTAATTTAGGTTTTTCAAATGAATTTATTTTTTTGAACTAGATTAAATGAATTCATTAAATATAAACATGGGTGTATTTAGAAAATTAACCCGAATTTTTTTATTTATTTGCCTATTAATTTTTTAATTATATTATTAAATTAATGAGTCCTATTAAACTTAATTAAATCAATAACCAGGTCGATCTTCTTTGCTTCTTTAAATCTCATTTTAACTGGCAGTAAAAAGATGAAATTTATATCATGACCAGCATTCAAAGAGTGTAAATTCGAACTCCTAAAAATAATGAAGGCCTAAGGATGCAAAACTTCAGAATTGCCATTTAACGATGTGTTTGGAGATGTGGTCTGTGATCTTGGATTCTCATGGCAAATAATTGAGTTTAAACCTAACTTACAAACTATTGAGCCGCTCTCGACTAAAGTCAATACTAATATATATACTAATATATATATATATATATATATATATATATATATAAGAGTTAAAAAATTACTGCTCACTCTTTTCTAGATTTTTTTTTGGGAGGTGGTATTGGGTGGCTGAGTGCGCAAGGATCAATCAAATAGTTTTTTAATGATTAAGTTGGGAGATTGCCTCTTTTGTTTTCAACGAGAATCTAGTCAATTTTAAAAAAATAAAATAAATAGCTAAACTAATTAGATCTAGCAGCTCTATAATATGTTCATCTAATACTTTGGATTATTCTATTAAAAAATAGTATAAAATTATATAATGAAATCTTCATCTCATAATTCAAGTTTCTAGGCTATAATGATTTATCTAATACTTTTGTTTCTTATCATTTTAAATTTAGTCCTACTGTTTTTTAGACAATTTCCCCCCATAGTTATTGAAGCTTTTCCTTAAGTCCTCCGCATATCTAATAATTTTATTTATATAAGATATTAGTTATTTATAGTAATATAATTTTCTATACTTGCACCTAAAATTAATTTAATCTCACAGGACAGGTTATTTACTCGATTATGTTCAATTATTTTGTTTATTAAAATTAATTTTTTATTTCACCAAAAGATAGCAAAAATAGATCCACATAAAATTGATTGAATAAAATCAAAGAAAAAAATTGTCTCGCAAGGTTGCACTTCTTAGAAATACTATCCAAAAGTAAAAAAATTCTCATCTTTAAAAATAAATTTTAATTATATAAAACATAAAAAAAAATTATATATGAACTAGAATAGTCTTTTAAAAAAGCTAAATGCAAACAAAATAATTAAAAAAACAACCATTATTTTAAAAAGACTAAACACAAAAAAAAAGAGAGAGAAGGGGTATTAATTTAAATATAAATTAAAAAAATATCTTTCTAAAAATACATATGTTTTCCTTTTAAAAAAGGTAAAATAACAAAAAAAAAAAGAGGTCACGCATCGCTAGGCTTAGCCTATCTAGGAAAGTGGACCATAATTTTTTTTAAAGTAATTAGGATGAACGACAAGTCATTTGCCTTATTATTTAAAAATAACAGTCAAACAACATGTCGTCTGATATTTTCTAGATTCCGGCCACTATAGCACCTAGAAAAACAAGTTCCATGTCTTTTGTACTCAAAACATTTAGATAAAGGCCTAAACACCTTAAAAAACCCATAAACGGCCTTAAAAAAACCAAAACAAAAACATAAAAATCAAAATTAACCCGAAATAAAAAATGCATCCGAGCTCGTGTTTGTTTTTTTTATACAATTTCAAGATGAAAAAAAACATCTAAGTGAAACTTCATCATCAAATAGTATCATTGGACACTAAGATCAAGTATGTGCTGATTGAAATTGAATAGTAAGTGGTGGCATTTTAAGATTTCGAAAGTCATTTGTTGATAACAACTAAGCACATTGCATAGTAAGTGGTGGCATATTCAAAACCACGTGGAATCGTTATGAGGCTTCCAAATGAACACCCAAAGATCTGTCGGGATTCCTTGTTGTTTTTCCTGAAGGTACATCACGAGATGAGTTAATTGCTATTAATTTAAGTTAACTTCTCAATTTGGCTCCTCAATCACTATTCTATTTATAAATCTTAAAAAGACTTTCGAAACCCAGATTTTGGCAAATTTCTTTTCTTCATGTATGCATCATTATGTGACCTATAAGACTAGATTTTATAATTATAAAGGTTTGCTCACTTTTATTACTTCTTAAATTTGAACCTTGATATTAGTGAGATGGTTTCTGTGGTTGATTCTGTTTTTAAAGCAAACCAGATAAAATAAATATTTGGTAACCGAAAAAACATGATTTATTTTATGAAAAACCCATCATGTTTTGTGTTTTAAACGCAGGTCAGCAATTTATGTTGCTTCTCTTTACCTCCATGTGTAGTTGTTTACTTTTATAAATATAAATAGAGGAGAGTGAATTTAATTCACTCTTCACTGTATGGAGATAGTGAAGATGTTTTTACTGTTCAGTCGGACCGGATCTGGCTTAAATTTTGTTCTTTACTATTTTGGTCGGATCAGATCTGATAAAAAATTTTAATTTTTTTAATTATATTTTACTTGAAAAATTAGTGTTTAATATTATTTAATAACACTATATAAATTAGAAGGAGATCGCATGATAACGTAATATTTGTAAAATTTGATCATAATCTTAATTTTATTCTTGATGATATGTTACCTGATTTTGTTACACGCTCAAAAAACCATGAAAACTGTAGTTATTATCGGATGAATTTCATCCGTGATGGAATTTTAGATAGGTTAATGAAATAATAAAAAATATTTGATATAAAAATACTATTTATTTAAGATGTAATAATAGTAGTCAAATCTACAATATTTAAATTAAAAAACATCAATATTAATATATATCTTTTTTAGTTATTTTATAACATCAATTTGAACAGTATTTTTTAACAAACACATTAAACTACTTTTTATTCAACCATAATTTCAACAAGAGTTTTAACCAAATATATATAAATACTAAACCTACCTCAATTAAAAGTACTTTTTATAAAATAATTTTTTTCAAACCATAATTACAAAAGCTACCGCTACCAAACACACTCAATTTCAATTCATATATAAGTTGATTTAAAAATATTTTAATATGCGGATATTTCTATATTAAGTAATATTCTAAAAGACGTGGGGAAAACAACAGTGCTTTCCCATGCCTGTACTTATAATTAAACTTATAACTTATATAATTATAATTATAATAATATAACTTATATATTATAATTATAATTATACTTATAATAATAATATAATAATAATAACATATACTAAAATACTATGAGCTGTCTTTCTTTTTCTTTTTTGTTTTTTTTTTGCTGTTTTTTTTTATTTTTTTTGCTCTTTTGTGTTTTTTTCTTTTAATAATTTTTTTTAATTTAGGTTGTTAATGTTTTTTTTTTATTTAGTTATTATATTTTCATGACACGGATCCTGAGTTTGACGAATTTTTTTTTTTTACATTTTTTTAATTAATTTTTTTCATTTAGTTTAGTTTGTTAATGTTAAATTTCTTTCTATTTAATTATCAGACTTTCATGACACATATCTCAGGCTTGACAGGTTAACCTGATTTGACTGTTTAACCCAGTTAACTCTTCAATTTTTTTTTTCTATTTAGTTATCAAACTTTCATGATGCGAATTCCAGGTTTGATGAGTTAACTTGGGTTGAAGGGTTAACCCTCAGTTAATTCAGATTTTTTTCTTTTTCTTCATTAGTTTTTTTTTTCTTCCTGTTGGTTTTTTTCTTTTTCATTAATCTAATTAATTATCATATTTTTATGATACGACCTTGTAGCTAGACCCACATCCAAGGCTATTAGGTCTAGTGTTGTAGCCAAACTTATTAAACTTAGGTAGTGCTTTCCCCGTGCTTATACTCATATATTATAATTATAATTATAATAATATAACTTATATGTTATAATTATACTTATAATAATATAATAATATAATAATAACAATATATATTAAAATACTCTGAGCTGTCTTTTTTTTTTGCTGTTTTTATTTATTTATTTTTTACCTTTTTCTATGTGTTTTTTTCTTTTAATATTTTCTTTTAATTTAGTTTTTTAATGTTAATTTTTTTATTTAGTTGTCAAATTTTAATGACACGAATCTCGAGTTTGATGGGTTAACCCATAATTTTTTTTACTTTTTTACTTTTTATTTTTTTTCATTTAATTTAGTTTGTTAATGTTAAATTTCTTTCTATTTAATTATCAGACTTTCATGACACGTATTTTGAACTTGACGGGTTAACTTGGTTTGATGGTTTAACTCAGTTAACCCGTCAATTTTTTTTTTCTATTTAGTTATCAAACTTTTATAAAGTGAATCCTAGGTTCGACGGGTTAACTTAAGTTGAAGGGTTAACCCAGTTAATTCTGATTTTTTTCTTTTTCTTCCTATTGGTTTTTTTTCTTTGTTTTTTTTTCATTAATCTAATTAATTATCATACTTTTATGACACGACCTTGCAGCTAGATCCACATGCAAGGCTATTAAGTCTGGTGTTGTAGTCAAACTCACTTAAACTTAGATCATGCAAGTTTAATGTTATTATTAATATTACTTTTGGATTAGACATTGCAGTCAAACTCAAAAATCTTGAATATAGTTTTATAGAAAAAACTAATATTTTTAGATTTTAGTTTTTTTATTTTATTTATATAAAAAAAATTAACCCATTCAATGCGGGTTATGTAATTAGAGTGTGTGTGTATTCCGTGCGTTCTTGAACTTGACGCATGCAAAAATATAGCAAATTCTACTGTGCTATGTTTGACTTGCTTTCGGTCAAGAAAAGGATTATAATGGGTTAGAATGGCATTTTGTGTTTTTATTGTTTAATTTCACTCTACAACAATTTTTTTTCATGTTAGTTTTATCATAAATTATACTTAGTAATTTATTTTTATTTTTTTATGTTAAGTTATATATACTAGTCTCATGAATTTATTTATTTTTAATTTTAATCTTCAAAATTAGATCTGTTGAAAATAAAATCATATATATTTTTTGTTTTTTATAAATTTATTTTAATCCTATGATGTCATGAGTTTGATTAAAAAATTAACCTAAGTTGATTCTTAGACCACTTTTTCTAATTGATTATTTTTTGATTTTATCATTTAATATTAGGTTAATTATTAAGAATTGAACTTTATAATTTTTTTTTATAGAGTTATCATGATTTCATAATCTGAATTTCAAATTTAATAAGTTAACTTGATCAATTTAATATGTCATTGCCTAAATATTTTAAAAAAATGATATGTTGCTGTGTCAATATTTAAAAAAAAATATATTATATTTTGAATTCATTATTAATTTTTTTAATTAAAAAACATATTCACAGCGTGTGGAAATTTTTTATATTAGACTTATTATCTAGTCAATACCGAAGGAAGGGTTTTATTTAAATGTTTAAATGAATAGTTAACGATGATTACTTGTAGAACGATATCGTTTATTGCCTCATGATGTAAATTGGTGTCCTTTAAAAAAAAAATTCAATGCACATCGTTTTGCTCATTTGTTAGGCTCCTCCCACTTCATGAGACAATGTTGTTTTAGTTCTTCGTTTTTTTTTATCTTCATCTTTCTTAATTTGATTTGCCATGGGACTGGTGGGCTAGAGCTTGGTGGACGAGGTTGACGATAGAGGGCTTTGGGACTCGAGCTCGAGCTTGCTGTTATCATGGCTTGATTTATTCAACTAACCTACCGTGGGAAAGGGGACGGGAAGGGCCTGAGCTCGAGGGATGTGGCTAGGGATGGAGGGAATTAGGGGGTGATATTGGGCCTGCTACTATTATGGTTTTACATCTCTCATTTTCTCATATTTTTACACTTTGCATCCTATTATTTATATAATTAATTTCAATTTACATCTTAAGTTTTTTTTTTTTTTAGTTTAACGTGGGTGTTTGGGCCAGCTTGTGCACACCTCAACTAATCCCACAGGCCCTAAAGTTAACGAACATGTAAGTCTCCAGTGGTTATCATTTAAGCAACCACATATCTCGAACCTGAGACCACAGAGAGAGCAAACCTCTTGATTCTAAGCTCTTACCACTGAATCATTACTTAGATGGTTTCTTAAGTTTTAATTTTATTTAATACCATTAGTTACTGGAATCATCAAATTAATGATTGGCCACTCATATAATAGATTTTGTTTGTTTGGCTAAAATTTTCATGAATTCTATTTGTTTACTAAACCATAATCTGAAATTAAAGTTATTGATCTGTTAATTCAACTATTTTTCTAATTTTCTCCGTCAAGAATCAACCTTTATTCTTTGTAGGATATTATTAATTTTTTTTTTTTTTCCTTTTAATTTTGCTTGTACAAAAGTACAAATAAGAGATATATTGAGAGAGAAGACCGACTAATTTGTTTTGTATCTTCAATTTCCATTCCTAGGGTTGCTTAAGAGAAAGTATTAAATTTGATGGCAGTAAGCGGGATAAATTGAAAAAAAAATAATAAAAAAAAGAATGAAAACAAAATAGAAAAAAATAAGATAAACAATGATTATAATATGTTCAAATGTACATGAATTAAAAATTAAGAGATTAAGGGCGCTTATAAATTTATAGAATGATTAAGAGAGATAGAAATTATAGTATAAGAAAATGAAATAAGAAAATGAATAAAATAAATTGGGAAATAAGAGTTTAAGAGGATGAAAAAAGAATATTGAAAATTTTAACTAAATTTAATGCCGAGTTATATCGGAAATGGAGGAATTACCTGAGATAAGTTGTATGTGAAGAATTTTGAGATTTTATGGATTAATTGATAAGTTGTATATGAATATTATGCAAGGAAATATTAAGGAATGTTTTGGAATTTAAAAGAATATCCATGATTTTTAAGTAATAAAAACCTTTATGTGAATTAAATGAGAAAATTGTAACAATTGAGTGAAAAGTTGAAAAAATTATGAGTTAGCATGTAATTAAGTTGATTTTCGTTTAACTAATGATTTAGATATATTGATGATGATTTTAAAAAAAAAATATATCTTTTTTAAAAAATGATATGGTTAACATTATACCCAAGAAAGAGTTATATGATAATCATATAAGTTGAAAAACTATTTAATTATGGATGAATAACAAAAATGATATGGTTAACATTATAAGAAGTTGCATAATCAATCTTTTAGGGTTGTAATTTATAAACATTTTATTTTGACGTGTAACAAGATTTAATTGTCTAATATTAATGACTAGATATGGTAATGCAACGTATGATGTTTTGAAACCATAACTTACAAGAAAAGAAAACATATAGTTTAGACCACAGAGGTGTTTTCAGTAATTTTATGCACTCACCAGTACAATTTTCATCGGCGGGTGAGCGATCGATCACAGGTTCTCAAGACTTGACTAGGAATATTAAAGAATTCTATGCTTGATTTTTTGTTTTTGAGAAGATAATTCAGTAATACATACGAGTTTGTTTATTTTTGTGTTTTAAAAGTATTTTTTAAAAAAATTAATTTTTTTATTTTTTTATTAATTTCAAATTAATATATTTTTAGTGTTTTCAAATTATTTTGATGTGTTGATATTAAAATTATTTTAAAAAAATAAAAAAACATAATTATCATATATTTTAACATGAAAAATTAGTACAATCATACTATCAAACAAAAACACTCCAGCTGGGCACCATTTTGGTAGAGTTTGATATTGTGCACCTGATCAAAATTTATTAATTTTTTTTATCAAGATAATGTTTTTTTAATTATTTTTATAATTTGGTTTGGGAGTGGCGAATCCCTTGAAAAAACCATGGCGTTCAGATTTTGCAGGTTTTGGTTGCGCTGTGCTTCTTCTCACCACATCTGCCAAGAGTCAAAAGAAGTTGTCAAAAAAAGAGAAGAAAAAGAAGTAATTGTCATCTATGTCAAGTCATATATCGGTGTTGTGCCGCTTTCACACCCAAAGTTTTAAGAGCTTTCAATTAACTACAAAATATCAATGGTTGGCAACATATTCAAACCCACGTGTGAACTCATTTCTACGCTTCCATGGACAACCCCGTAAATCAAGTTATCTTATAGATCAATCTATTACAGTCGAGACTTTTTTTTAAATAATAGTATTATTTTTAATTTATTAAGTAATACTCTAAAAAGTGTGGGAAAAACACTTAGCTTCCCCACGCCTTTTAACTTTTCCCACTTTTCTTATTATTTCCCCATTCCCCACACCTTTTACTTTCCCCATTATTTCCCCATTATTAATATAATAATAATAATAATAATAATTATTATTATTATTATATTATAACACACATATATTTTTTCGTTTTTAATTTTTTTGTTTTGATTTATTTTTTTATGCTTTTATGGTTTTTGTTTGCTTTTTTGTTTGTGTTTTTTTCTTTTAATGAATTTTTTTTTGTTTAATTTAGTTTGTTAACGGTAAAATTTTTTTTATTTAGTTATCATATTTTCATGAAACGGATCCCAGGTTTGATGAATTAACCTGGTTTGACGAGTTAACCCGAAATTTTATTTTTTTTGCTTTTTTTCTTTTTAATTAATTTTTTTCGTTTAGTTTAGTTTGTTAATGTTAAATTTTTTTCTATTTAATTATCAAGCTTTCATGACATGTACCCTGAGCTTGACAGGTTAACCCAGTTAATTATGGGTTAACCCATCAATTTTTTTTTCTATTTAGTTATCAAACTTTTATGACGCGAATCTAAGGTTTGACGAATTAACCTGATTTGAAGGGTTAACCCAATTAATTCAGATTTTTTTTTCTTTTTCTTCATTAGTTTTTTTTCCTGTTGGTTTTTTTTGTTTTTTTTAATTAATCTATTTAATTTGCAGCCAGACCCATATCCAAGGCTCTTAGGTCTAGTAAAGTTATAAAATAGATCAATCGAGTGGAAGTTGGCATGATTAAATCCGGATAACTTGATGAATTAATTTATAATCAAGTTAAAACGTAATTTAACTTTTTATAAAAATACAAAATAATATCATTTTAATATTTTTTTTAAAAAATTATGTTATTTTAATTGGCTCGAAATAACCCACCCAACCCCATGATCTAGGTCTTGAATCGGGTCATGGCCATGCTAGTCATCTAGATTACTTTAGAGCTTGCCAAGTTATTTGAAGTATATTAAAATAATTTTTATATTATTTAATTTTAAATTCGGACTAGACAGAGTATCAGGTTATAACATTTCAAAGTTAACTCGGTTAATTAAATTTAATAATAATATCAAATAATTTTTTTATATTTTTTTTTTACATTCAGTTTCTTTTGGTCTAGCGTGTAAACTAATATTTATTAAATTATGGATAAACATAAGTGATTCAACACAACATGACAGCTGCATTCCTTGCCATGAATGGCAAGAGTGATTCTCTCTTCTTCTTTTATTGTATTCACAATCTCATTTTCTGTATTTTTTTTGGCTTGTAATTATAATAATAATAAATTAATATACATAATTAATTATAATGAATAGCTTTTTAGAAGCAGATAACATTTAGTTATTATTTCAAAAGGACATATCTCTTGTAACTTATTTTAAAACTATAAAAATTAATCTTAAAACTGTATTAGAATTATATTTATTTTATATCATTTTTTTTTATCAAAATACATTTTCTAACCTAATATAGATATATGCCTGAGAATGTGGTAGCGATTGCTTTTTAAAATAATTTTTACTTTAAAATATATTAAAATAATTTTTTTTTAATTTTTTTTATATTAATACATTCAAACGCTATATTTTTTTATTTTTTCAAAATTCAGCAAAAAAATGGCTACAACACTCAGCAAAACACCCCCCGTAATCTAAGCGCCAATAGAAAGTTGTATCAACTTCTAGAAACTTGGAGTAATTCTAGAAAAATAAGACAATTCTAGAAAACTACAGCAATTTTGAAGAGAGAAAATCTGAAATTTCTAGAATTGAAGTGATTGGTAAACACATTCTTAAAGACATTAGGGTCCAGAGACATAGAACTTGAGTTTTACGTTAATTTTGATTTTCGCAACAACTCATTTTCTTGACTTTAGTCGTGTTTGTATTTATATTGTAGTGTAATGTTTTTTTTTTAAAATAATTTTTATTTAAAAATATATTAAACTAATATTTTTTATTTTTAACATCAGCACATTAAAATAATTAAAAAATATCAATTTAATTTTTAAAAATAAAAAAATTTAAAAAATACAGCACAACTTCACTCCTTGGTGTTAAAAGCTTATTAGTATTTGCTATTTCCATGTCATAAAAAAGAAAGAAGTTTCGAAAGTAATTTGACGAGGATTAAAGTCGAAGGTTGGACCCGTTAGGAGGAATCAAAGCAAATGCCAAGAATTTTCAAACGGTCAATAATGTCCAACACCTTGGTCTTATGCAATGACAAGAAAATAAAAAATAAAAAAATTCATGGCATGATTTACATAATTACCCAACCATGGCCATCTTTTTGCATTTATTTGTTTTTCCTTGTTCAAAACAAAAACACATGGCTTGGGCCGGTCAGACGGTCTTATGCTTGTTTCTTTAAAGTCTACTTTGGTTTTTATTGCTTCTCCCAACCAACAGAAACATCTCTCTCATTAGCCGCCTTTTTGTCCTCAGGTTTGGTTTTGCCACTGTTATCTGTATGTATGTAAGTTGTGATATTTATATGGTTGTTTCTGCTCTTTGCTGTGGTTGTATGTTGTTTTTTAGTGTTGGATTGTGAGGTTTTTTTATTGTTATTATTCTGTTTATCTGGGTTTGATTCAGTTCATGATTTGGTGAGGTGGGTGGAAGAGAATTTGGTTCCACTTTGAGTTTTTTGCTATTTTTGGAAGGTGGGGTTTTGATCAGTAACTGTTGTCGCAACTGGGGTTTGAATTTTGAATATTATGTTGGTTTGATGATCAGTTTGTGAAGGACTTTGGTTGGATTCTGTGGCTGTTGCCAGGGATTGAATTTATCTGTTGTTTAGAACAAATTTTGAGGAGTTAGAAAGTCATCATCAGTGTTTTATCAATTTGGTGAACTTGGTCTGAATTTTTGGTTTTTGTGGTAATTGTGAGAAGTTGAACTTGCCTGTTTAAGCAGCTTCAATTCTTGAACTGGAAGTATTTATGGGGTTTTAAGTTTCAGTTACTTTTTTATCTGGACTGCTGTCTTCTGTTGATTTGGTGGCGTGGGTTTTGAGCAATTCAGCCGAGTTTCATGGTGATTGTAAAAAATTGTGGTACCTGGAACTTACGAATTCGAAGATCAGTGGGTTTTGAACTTCCAGCTCCGTTTGTTTCTGTGTATTTGCTACAGAGTTGGATGCGCTGGGCATGAAAGTATGAGCTGCATTGTTTGAATTTCTTAAGATTTCCGGGGTCGCAGTTTTGTATATTCTGTCCATTTAGCTTAGTTTGGTCTATATCCTGCAATGTTTCCATCATCTTTAAATTCCCAAAGATTGAAATAAATCACAATTTTATTTATTGAGGATGGCCACGGCTGCATTAATTATATTCTTATTGATGCAATTTCGGATTATACTGGCCTCGGGGTTTGTGATACAGTCAAAGGTTTGTGGTTCTGATCATATAGCCTATTCAAATTGTCACGGTCACGAATTGTTCTACATTAACGGGGAGCTCAAAGAAAAAGAATCATTTTGCAAGGCCCTCCATTCCTTCGACGTAAATGATTGTACCTTTGAGAACTACCTTGGGAGTAGCTGCAGTGGATTGGACCTGGATCTTTCATTAGGTATGCGCTTGAACTAAGATCATGTTTTGGTTTCTAGTTAAGAAGTAAAGCATATTAATGTTGTAAGCTTATACCTCAATGAAATGAGCCAATATTCAATTGTCAACAGTCAACATAAGTTCCTCATGTACTGTTGTTTTGGCAGCTGACTCTCCTCTCAAGCCTGAAAGAAGTCTTTTGCAAAAGGAGGTAAGAGAAGAATCCACGAGTCATGATCTTATTCAGGATACTCCAAAAGAGAAAACTCTTTCACCCCCCTATAAAGCTGGGATAGGAGCAGCAGGAGTTCTTGTGATGTGTTGTACTTTTCTCTGCCCCTGTCTATATAAGAAAAAGAAAGCAACCACACACACTGTTCTTGAAAAGGATCCAAAGTCAAGTGAGTCTAAAATGATCCAATCTACATCTCAAATATTTGAAGTTCATGGATACTATTAAGTTGTAACTTGGGAGTTCACCATTTATATACAGTTCTATGATTAGGGAGTTCAATAGGAAGCCAATGAATTAGCTCTCTCGTATTTTTTGCTATTTTGTGACATTGTATTTAATCTTATACAATTTCCTTGCTATTTATGGATGATATAATTGACTATTCACTCAATTATGGTCTGGCAGCGGATTCAATATCCCCTTTCAATGTCAATTCTGCTTCTGAAAAAGTGCCGCCTAGTCCACTTCGGGTGCCCCCTAGTCCCTCTAGATTCTCTCAGTCTCCAAAACTCAGTAGATTAGGATCAGTTCATCTCAATTTGAATCAGGTTGCTAGAGCCACACGTAATTTTTCGCCATCACTTCAGATAGGAGAAGGAGGCTTTGGAACTGTATACAAGGCTGAACTAGATGACGGTCAGGTGGTTGCCATAAAACGAGCAAAGAAGGTAAGCAGTAATACCCTTCATGATGATTGCCATTTTTTCTGATTAGCCTACTGTTGGTTATTATAAAAACATCATGTAGGAACACTTTGCGAACTTGCGAACTGAATTCAGCAGTGAAGTTGAACTTCTGGCCAAAATTGATCATCGGAATCTGGTGAAGTTGCTTGGTTATGTTGATAAAGGAAATGAACGGCTTATTATTACAGAGTATGTGCCCAATGGTACTCTCAGGGAACATTTGGATGGTAAGCATATGCAATTATAGGAGAGGTAAAGTTCAATCTACAACAACCTTTATGCTAATAGTTCTGAAATTCCTTGCAGTCCAGCGTGGCAAAATCCTGGATTTCAACCAGCGGCTTGAAATATCTATTGATGTTGCTCATGGACTAACTTATCTCCATCTATATGCAGGTTGGTTATTTTATTTCTAAGAAATTTCATGCATTGAAATGTCAATTCAACTTGAATAATGGCTTTCCAGGAAAGCAAAGAAGAGTGCTTAAAACATTCAAATGTACATGGTTGGAATTTTTGTACATGCACAGGTGGCTCTGTTATTCTGGGGAGAACTAATTTGATTTAACAAGTTATACATAGAGAGCTCTTTTGGAACTGAAGATTTCTTGTGGGTTTACTTATTGGATTTTGTTTAATACCCCTGATCGAAACCCTTGTTAAATTGGAACAATGTTCTGCTTCCCCTTTTCCAGATATTCCCATAGATCTATCTCATGGCTATCCGTACCTTTTCTTTTGAAAGTAACTGCCTGTACTCTGCATTGTATAATTGTCAACTATTTAATTGCTTTTGTGTTGCGCATCTCACAACAGAGAAGCAAATTATCCATCGAGATGTGAAGTCATCCAACATTCTATTGACAGAGAGTATGAGAGCTAAAGTAGCAGACTTTGGATTCGCCAGGATGGGTCCGGTAGACTCTGATCAAACTCATATCTCAACCAAAGTGAAAGGGACAGTGGGTTACCTAGACCCAGAATATATGAGGACCTATCAACTTACCCCCAAGAGTGATGTGTACTCATTTGGGATTTTACTTCTAGAAATCCTGACAGGACGCCGCCCTGTGGAGCCGAGGAAACCTGCTGATGAGCGGGTGACACTGAGATGGGTAAGCTTTCCTTATCTTAAATTGATAATGTGTATTTTGTGGTTACTAACGTCAAAACATGTGCAATTACCACACCCTGGATGACAAACGTTCCTCATAGAAGAGAGCCCTTGGCAAATGAGCTGATGATGATGATGATAATGACCTTGACCACTGTAAATGAGATGGCCAATATTTTTTGTGGCTAGAAGCCAATTTTAGTTCTGGTCCAATCTCAGGCACATGCTTCAAAAGCAACTAACAGTGAGAAATCAGCCTTCATGATGACTGAGTCCTGCCCAAATTGCAATGGTTCTCATTTAGAGTTATGCTGGACCATTCTAAGCATGTCAAATCTCTAATGTTTTCACTTTCCTTGTGCTGATCATCACCATTTGAGAACGCTAACTAAAATAATGTGGTTGTCTACTCTTTGTTTTTTAATCACTGGGGACTTCTGTATTGTAGTTTATGTTTTATTTCTCACAAGGATATTATGCTAACATTGAGTGTTGAACCTGCATTAGGAAGTGCTGCTTCATTATATTGGACAGTTAACAAGCAATTCCAATGCAAAAGATCAATTGGACTCCCAGGATGCATTCTTGCAGAACTGAGAGTCTGAATTTGCTGCCTGGGAGTATCTGAGTGTTGACCCCTTTTCTACATCTGTGGATATATCTAACCACCTACAGAGTATTTCCAATAAAACTTGTGTATTTTTCAAAACAGTATGTCATCTCTTCCTTGAAGAGTACGACGGAGCATTCTTGTTTTTCTTTTCAGTGTGACTAGCTAATTGAATTTCTCAAAACCTAAATGCTGTTAACTATGGCACAGAGAAAGTCATGCTCCAATTTCAGTTGCCACTGTTCTTTTGTCCCTTCTGTATAATATGTGCGAGCTTGCCTCCAAGCACTAAGTCATTCATATCATATGGTAATTTGTGCAGGTCTTTAAGAAGTACAACGAAGGAAATGTAGTGGACATGGTGGATCCGCTTATGGAAGAAAAGGTGGACACGGAGGTACTGTACAGCATGTTTACACTAGCAATCCAGTGTGCAGCACCCATCCGATCTGAACGACCAGACATGAAAGTAGTTGTAGAGCATTTGTGGGGAATAAGGGCAGACTACCTGAAAGGTGTAAAGAAAGGGTAAGAGGACAGCACAAAAATTCGGTGTTCTACTGGTCGTCCCATCTCATTCCATTCCATTCCATTCCGTTCTTTTGTTACCCTTTCTTTTAGCCTACCTGTAAACAAATTGTGTTTTTAACCTTGGGACAGAGACTATTTCCTCTCAGATCTTTAATCTCCACTTTGTCGCTCATCGTTTTATCAACATACTTCGAGATATGCTGTTCACCTCGTCATGTAGAGGGATCCTACTATGAGAAACATAAACCAAGTTAAGTCCTAACATGTCATGAGAGGAGGTAATCATTGCAGTTCTTCTGTCAAGTACCAGCCACTTGTTCCAGGATTATTAAAAAATAATATTGCATTGCTTGATTCGTCCCTAGTTAACTTGGCCCGAATCATAATTAATGCCTAGAAGATTTACATTTTAGTTAAGTGCGACATGGATTATTAATCTTTTCCACCACTCCAAACAGAGGATTCAGGCCCAGTAGATGTTCTAGCATGATATCATGCCTTGTCAACTTAGCCACGATTGAAGGAGATTAAACATTGACATTTGCATGTGAACTTATTGGGGACAAATTCTCTGCATGGATTAGACTAGAACAATGTCAGCAACCCATTACTAAAAACAAGAAATAATTAGAGCCATGGTGAGATGCACAGAGAGGACACAAGGCAAGGAAACAGAGTAACTACAGCATGGAGAATCCCATAGGCACACAAAAAACTAGGGCTTCTGAACTGAGGCAAATTGGATACAGTACAAGCATGAAGAAAATAAGGAATCAACTGTCTGTCACAAGAAAAAAAGTGGCATGGGTCGAGTCATTCGAACTAATTTTTTAAAATCAATTTGGAATTCCAAAAAGATCACGTTGGTGGAGAATTCCATCTGCAAGCATGGCGGACACCTTCTGGTTCAAAAACAAAATTATTGAACTAAAAGTAGCTTTCTGTCTTCATAGGATTTATGAAGATTAATGTATTGTACTTGTTCTCGTTTAGCTGCTGTTTGTTTTTGAAAATGTTAGCCAAAATAACTGCGCTTTTTCTTATTTTCAATGGGCTTAAGTAACTTGCTTGGAGCTAATATTTTCTTGTAAATTTTGTTAAGATGCATGCAGCTCTTTTAATATTTTATATTGATTCTACATATATATTATTTATATTATTTTAAGTAGAATAGAACTTAAAAAATCATAGGAATAAATTAACTCTTTAGTCTCTCCTCTCCATAAAAAAATAAATTCTATATTCATAATCTTTTCATTCAAAATACTTCAACATATATATTTTTAAAATTTATCTCTTTAAAATATTGTTATATATTTATTTAAAAAATATATTTATTTAAACATCTTTAAATCTTTAAATTTATTAAATTTTACAGGTAACAACTACTTACGGCTAACTTGAAATTAACAAGCACCAGTAATAGCTTGGGAGAAAATGGATGATTTCTTGGTCCAGGAACCCCAAAAAAACCCCAGCCTTTTCAACTACTCGTGTCCAGTTACAATAACCTCCTGATCGGTTCGCATTTTAGAGCTGTTGAAACATGGCTTTCGGCAGAAAGAGATAGAAGGATCGTTCATCTTGTAAAGCAGAAGGAAGCCGTTTCATCAAGCAAGGCCGTGACGACATTCCGGAAAGCAAGAAGCCTGTAAGTATACTGTAGTAAATAATTTTTCGTGCTTAAGAATAAATTGAAGCTAAACATGAAATAAAAATATTTGTATATTCATTTTCAGTGGATTCCAAAAAGTTTATGAGCAAAATTGGAAATGTTTTGTCAAAGCCAGCAACTCTTAAGGTTCCAAATGGGAACTTGGGGAGAACAGAGTTGTTGAAGTGTGATAATGGCATCGTTTATATTTCAGAATGGCTGGGAAGATTTTGTGGATTTGTACTCTCTTAATCTTAAGAAGAGAGATCTGCTAGTTTTTGAATACAAGGGAAATTCCAAGTTCTCTGTAATCTGTATTTATGTGTAAAGAAATGGACTGCCCAGCTGGTGATACTGATTCAGCATGCTGTGAACGAGTTGGACGCTTTGAGGAAGGTATGGAAGATGGAGACTAACTTGAATTCTTGGCTAAATTTTCAAAAGAAAAATCAAAAGTATCCCTTTCAGTGTCCAAGTCCGACTCTGATTCACGTAGTTGTATAATTATTTTTTTATGTTAAATCAATCTATGATATTTAAAAACACTAAAAACCTCTCCATAATCAGAAGATGGAGTATGATTGCTTTAACAAAGTTTCTAAAGTCTTTCCTACATATTTTAGGTTAAAAATGAATTTTTATATATATTAAAAAAAACCTCTATTTTCCCTGCTAAATTAATGGCTAGATTTTGGGCACCTATAAAGGACTTATCATCTTTTTTTAAAAAAATAATTAGTGCAAATAATATATTATCTCTCTCGTTAACTAAAAATATTAAAAATTTATGTCTATTCTCTTTATGGATGTGATAGACGCTAGGCCTGGTTCTCCAGACCTAGTAACACGTGGCCTTATTTATTTATTTATTTAAAAATAATTTTAGCATTTTTGAAATAGTTATTATTGTTTAATTATATTAGGTGTTTTATTTTTTTGAAAAGTGAGTATAATTTATTTATAATATTTTTTTATGTATATATTTTATATAAATTCAGTGTGCATTTTTTTTATATTACTTTTAATATATATAGCCTTGCATAATATTTTTTTCTTTTATTTTTTTCAATAAATTTTATGTGTCGATTTCTATTAAAAATTAATTTTAATAAACAAATTTAGTACACATAACTAAGTAAATGACTCATGTTGTAATATTAAATATCTTGAATTATATTGATTTCTTAAAATTTTTAAATTCTATTTTTATTTATTGTTAATGACTTTTTTTTTGTAAATTTATTTACAAAATAGTTTGTAATTATATTTATTATTTTTTTAATGTAAAGAAAGGCGCTGAGAAATTCATCAAATTTTAACTTATATTAATGTTTTCAATTTATTCTTATTCTTCAAATTTCTTAATTCTTTTATAATTTTTTTATTATTTATAATTTTACGTTGATAATTATATTATTTTTATAAAAACTAACTTATTTAATTGATTGAATTGATTGAGACTATACCCGAATTATTAGATTTCTTTTCTTTCAAAACGTGCTTGCGACGTTAGTTTTCAACTATAAATAGGCATCATTTGTATGAGCAAAGTAGAGCCGATTGTAGAAAGAATAGAGAGGTAGAGAGCTGTCTTGGCAACAGCTTGTAGTGGCAAGCTGAGTGAGAGTCCTGGGAGTTTAGTGAGAGAGAACTATAAATTAATGGTGAACTTTCACATGAATAATCTCTCTCCCTAATCATCCGTTGCCCTAACTATACAGTATCTCTGATATTCAGATAGATTTTTAGCCTGCCTGGTGAATGATGACTAGCTTCTGGCTTCAATTTCAACTTTTGGTCCTCCTTCCTTGTGTTTTCTTGAAAACTGGGTGAAGCAATGCAAGAAAAATGATAAGAGTTTGTGGATAAATTTATATACAAT
Organism: Populus nigra; assembly: GCF_951802175.1. Classification (NCBI taxonomy): domain Eukaryota; kingdom Viridiplantae; phylum Streptophyta; class Magnoliopsida; order Malpighiales; family Salicaceae; genus Populus; species Populus nigra. Next base: position 22,393,690 of record NC_084854.1, read on the forward strand.
ATACCCAATTATTTTTAATGTGAGATGGTAGGAAAGATGTTTTTCAACAAACTTGTATCCTATAATTTTATACGCTTTGGCTGAACATGAGAATAAATTCAAACTCCTAAACATGGCAGAATGAGAGGGTGATCCTTGAAATAATCCTATCATGTATCACCTACTGCAGTAAGGATTTATTTGAAAGAATCAAGTGTCGCAGTTTCCCTCCTGTAAACTATAAATCCATGCATCATTATGAACTCGTCTCAATGGCTTGAGGCTGGTAAAACAAAGAAAATAAATAATTCAAAGTGAATAGAAAAAAAAACCCACTAAAGGGCAATTGCATTTATTCACAACGTCTCCCTGGCTATCAATGCACCATGAAACAATGATTTACCTCCTCGCATACATCATACTACCTATAAATAGCCGAATGATTTAATGAATGTTCTTATCTGATCTTCTTTAGTTCTGGTTTCTATGAAAGAGTTTGAAAATAGTGATAGCATGATACCATATTGTGGAGCTCAAATAAGAGAAGGAACAAATATCATTTTCAAGGGCGAGCTCCGTCTGCTTGACTCCAACGCTCTAGAAGAGTTTGAATAAACGAGGTGCCTGGATTCTTAATCTTTTCCACCTGCTTCTAATCAGCATAGGATGCAGACCAAGTATATGCTCTGGCATGAAATCGTGCCTAGTCAATATACCCACAACAGGGGACCTCTGCAGCGAAGGAGAAATAACATTAAAACATATAGACAGCTTATCTCACATTAACTAAAAGAGTGACATTGATCTCATTGCTACAAGTAATGACACACAAAAAAAAGCGCTGAAATTGCATCCACAAAGAGGACAAAGAGAACGCAACCAACAAGTAATCCCATATGAAATCTCATAGGCACACCAGAAACGAGGTGAACTGAAATAGAAGGTAAATTGAATGCAAAAGGAGAAGCCAAGTGAAAGAAGAAATCATCTGCAATGAAGATTTGCTAGTGCATGGTAATTCAGGGTGTTGCAGCAGGAATAGTTTTGTGAATAAATAATTACTGGAAAATAGTATTTTGTTGCATGCAATTTACAGTGCAAGTGCAAATCACATGCAAACTTCAGGAATGGCGAAATTAATTGAGCATGATTTACGTGAATACAGCTTTCAAGGGAGCGAGAAGCAAAAGGAGGTGATTACAGATCTAGCAGAACATACATGATCAAGGAGACAGAATCAACAAGAGTACAAGACATTAATTAATATCAAGTGCAGAGCAACAACTTGTAAAGTGCCTTAAATTTGTTTAAGCTACAAGTAGACATTTTAAAAAACAAAAAGCGAGGATAGAATTCCTTACACCAGATATCTTGGGTATCACCAGTAAATGCCTCAAACCAACTTCTCGGAAAAGTATGAGAGCCTTAGCCAGTGACATTGTCTCCGCAACAGTATAAGGTGAAGCATTCGTAAATGGATGTAAATCTAAAAACATCTCCATCTCTTCTTCGGTAAATTGCAGATCCTCTATCTTGTCTCCATTGCCTGAGCCCCTCTTTGCAAAATCACCAGCAAAGAACAGCTTGAAGGCATCAGTGCCTGTTGGCACTGGAGTTGGCACAAAAGCTTTCTTCTTTAGCAATTCAATTAGATGAGCACGGAGGATTAGACCATAAAGAACTGGAGACTCAGAAAGCGGAGGCTCATCAATTACGGGAAATCCATTATGACTCGTAGTTCTTAGAACATGTACTATTTTGCCAACCTTTTCAATGCCCTGAAAGATCTGAAGTGGACCCCTAACTACTTCACCAACTGTCAACTGCCTCATATAAGGCTCGGTGTGAGCTTCTAGGTAAGGAAAACCCTTTGCATTCATGATAAGGTCATAAATATTACCATTGAAAGCATCAGCCACAGTCTTGGAAATAAGAAGAACAAGCATTATCAAGGGTAGCAGCAACAGATTATTTGTCAATTCTAGAATAATGACACACAGAGAAACTGTCATCCTCATAGATCCGCCTAGAAATGAAGCAGCACCTAAGACAGCATAGAGGCCGTGATCAAGATTTGAGTGTGAACCAACTAGCATTCCAACAAAACGTCCATAAGATGCACCCGTCACGATAACTGGTATGAATAAACCCGCGGGGGCAACAATCCCATAGCTAAAGATACTAAGAAAGAAGCAGGTCACAAAGAATATGAGAATTGACGAATATTGAAACTCAGAGTTGGTGTCCTGGCTGAAAAGATTTTTAACAGAATCATCATTTGTGTTAAATATAAGGCTGGCCAGATCATTGTACTGTCCAGGAGGACATTGAAATTTCTTGAAATTACCAGACCGGCCTATTGTTGGACAAGCTTCCGACGCATCAGACGGACAGGGTTGGCAAGAGGCAAGCCATGGTAGTCCAAAAAGAAGACAGGATGTGAAAATGGAAATTGCACAAGCAAGTAAAATTTTGTAAACAACGCCTTTCCTGGAAAAGGGAAAATATCAAGAAATATTATTCGGAAATCATATGTTGTCATATTGGACAATGATTTTGTTATAACAGCGCTGAAGAGAGCTTACTCATTGATGAGATTGTAAATTCGAAGAACCTTGTCTAGAAGGAAGTTATACAAACTTCCCAATATGCCTCCTATAACTCCAAGGGTGAGCACAGGTGGTACATCAATGAGGTGGTACGTAACACTTGCTGAATACACATCAAACATTATGAGCCCTCCTTTTCCAAATAGCCCACATTTTTCACTTAAACAAACGTCAATCAGAGCCCGAAGCACTATTGCAACTACTGCTGTTGTGAAGAAAGCTCTCCAAAGAAGGGCACTTCTCCACCTGCAGAAGAATATCTTGACATTAATGTTGAAGATAAGTACATACGAATTTTTCATGACATCTGATGGACAACAAAAATTAAGCTAAATAACCAATTGCTGCATTGATATGAAGAAATATTTCAGCTTCAAGCCTTGATATCTTGCTCCAACCAGAAAGGAACTAGATGGAGATGATTGGTAAGACGTTCAACTCAAACACATTTCCTAGGAGCAAATTTTTATGTCCATATAGATGCAATATAAATGTAGAAGTAACAGTAACAGATAAAATTAACATGGTCCGTGAATCAACATGTACAAGCCATTGAAAGTGATAGTCAATTGATAACAGGCAGCAAACTGTAGCAATTTTTTGTAATTCAGACCAGTCCATTCTAGAGGGGAGAGGGGAGGCTATTAGCTGATCCACATTACTATTTTCTCAGGTGGACATCCTGTTATTCTTCTGTCATTCATCTGAGAATCCACTCATAAAATTTTACAAGAAAATGATGAGGAAACTCATCCTGGTACATGATTTTTCAATACCAAGAAAATAAGTACTCTTCAAAAAAAGTTGTGATAAAAATCGCAATCATGACAAGCTACAATAATAGCAACAGAAAAGGAAAATTACAGAAGGTTCAGTTCAATAGCATTTACCATGTAAGAAACATACCAAGATGCCATTTCTTCAAGTGCAAACAGCACACCTCCAACTGGGGCACGGAAGGCAGCAGCTATTCCAGCAGCTGATCCACATGTTACAAGATCCCTTCGGTCTCGGTCATTTTTGAAAAAACGAAGCCATCTCCATGTTAATTTAAATCTCTTGGATCCACCCTGACCAAGCAATGCTGCAACACATGCTCCAGTGTGCACCATTGGCCCTGCCTTTCCAACAAAAAGAGACGAGGACACCGCAGAAATGCTTCCAATAATCTGCAAAATGAGCAAAAATATATGAGACTTTCTGTTGCTATGCAAACAACAAATTTCTCTTAAATTAGCTACGAGTTCCGCAGAAAACTTCAACAAGAAATCAAATTAGCCAAATCACCCATCATAAAAAAAAAAAAAAAACATAAATGGGCACCTCCATTACCAAATAGAATACATAGTGAGCCAATGCAAGTTATAGAACCCAAGCTATTGAAAGCAATCTAAACTGAAAGAAAGAACTCCCCAAATCTCACCTTAATAACCAAAGTTCGCAAGGAAAGAATTCCAGGTGCATCCACACCATTCAGGTAAGCCTTAACTTCTGGAATACCTGAACCAGCAGCAGCTGGTGCTATAAAAGCCGTGATGATGGATGCAAACAGGGTAAGAATCAAATTAGAAACTGAGAACACAAGAAAAGCCATCCCAAACCTACACAATAATTAAAAAAAATGCATTAAATATCATTCCCATTCTCCTCAAACTCAAATTCTTTTCTCCTCTTTCCCAAAAAACATGAAAAGGATTAAAAAAAGAAGAGAGGAAGCTAAATTAGCTCTAAGAAACAAATCATTCAAAGGAAAATTAATTCTTCACTTCATAATACAACTTAATTTCCATTAAAAAAATACACAACCAGGAGAAAATTCCAAGCTTTGATAGAAACCAAGGTTACTATAATTACTAAAGCATTACCTTTTGGGCAGCATCATATTGGAGGTGACCACAAACTTCAAGCCAGCAATATTTTCAACAGCAAGATTGTTAAAAAACCCAATAAGGCTAACAATCAGTCCGATCAAGAAACAAAGCGACCACTTCATGAACACATACTGAAATATTTGCATCTTTCCACGACTCCTCCAATCTTGTTTAAAGAACTCATTCTCAGCAATCCTATCAAAAGAGACAAAAAAAAAAGTTCAAAAATTTAAGTCAAATAAACCTAAAAAAGAGAAAAGTAATGAAAAGATGAGATTTTAGCATGTTGGTTTTACTCATAATCAAGACTTTCAATGGGGCAGACATTAGCTCCAACGATGGCAACTTGAGAAGTGGAGTTAATGAGTGATCTTCGAGGGGACAGGAGAGGAATTATAAGAGACTCTTGGTCTGTGTCTGCTTCCCCATTGATAGAATTTGTTGACATGGTATGGTGTTTTCTCTTTTCTTTTCTTTTCTTTTTAAGGTTTTATAACTGGTTTTTTCAGTTATTCATTGGCACATACAACGAGAGAGAGAGAGAGAGAGAAAGAGAGAGAGAGAGAGGAGGAGAGAGAGTTGAGTGTTCTGAATTGTGAGGAAGTGAAGGTGTCTGTGTATGTGACAGGATGGAACTCTGGCTTTGGTGAGGGGCTAAGGCCTGGTGGAAAATGATAGGCTGGTGTGGTTGTTATGGGAGTTCTCATGGGTGGTCTGATTTTTAATAACATCTCTTGCCATCAAAGAAGGAAAAAAAAAAAAAAAGGAAGAAAATGGTGAGTGAAATAAATTCACCAAAACCTATATTCAAAGTATTAAAAACTTAGGGCATAGGCAGATGGATTCTACTCTTCCATGGTACAACGTACGGTCCCCCAAAAAAAAGAAAAAGACTCCATTGCCATATCTGTTAAACTAGGACAAAACTTTTATCCTGAACATTCAGACAAAATTTGTCACCATCCCATGAAAATATTGGTCTGAAGAGGTGAGAAAATCAAACGGATAGGGCAAAGCAACACCCCATTAGCTTTTTATGTCCTTCACAGGCATGGTGCTCTGGGATTTTGCGGTCAATTCTAGAGGGATTGTGAGAAAAGGGAGAAAGAAGAAGAAGAATGTAGCACTTGTTTTGTAGGTTGTTAGGGGGTTAATTTGTAAATAAATAAGAAAACAAAAATTTAGCCTTGTTTTGTCATCTCAGTCGTTTGTAACAGTTGATTTATAAGGTTATTTAGGAATATAATGATTTTCTAAAAAAATAAAGTAGAAAAAGAAAAAAATTGAAAGTTTCTATTTAAATATAATAGAAAACTAGTTTTTTTTTTTTTAAAAAAAAAAGTTTAGAGGTTCTCCATTTTTTTTCTTTCCAAGTTTTTCATTGTTTTTTAAATGAAAAATAACATGAATAAAACAATTCATTTTGTATATACAAGCATTTTCTAGTAAAGTAAAAGATTAAGATATTTTTTTACTTTCATATTTAGTTAGTGTCGTAAATTTATTTTTTATTATATATTTAATGTATAAAAAATTTCTTTTTAGTAAAGTAAAAATATTATTTTAATATTTGTGTTTAATTAAAATCCGGGTAATCTTTTCTTTTAGAGTGATTAACAATTCAGTCCATCGTGGCACTTCAACATTTCTAACACGCTAACCGGTAACACTAATTTCTTGACTATCTAATCGTTGACTTTGGATTGCAAGATCCCTTTCTCTCTCTCTCTCTCTGTCTCTCTCTCTCTCTCACACACACACACACACACGTGTACACACAAACACATGAAGGAAAGCACAGTAAGAAAGATAAGCACAACAATATGAGGTTCTGATAAGAGTACCACGAGAGTGGCGTCCTCGTAAATTAATATTGTTATTATTCTTATTTTCCTTCTATTAGAGCATCTCCAAATAAAAATATTATTTAGAAGAGCTAAATTAATTTTTTAAATAGTGTAAATATAATATATATATATATATATATATTTTAATGGTAAAATTATTTTGAAAAGCTAAATGTATTTTAATACATTTAATATATAATTATTTTAATAACCTAACTTAGTTAATTTAACATGTTTAAAAATAACCTGAAAATTTTTAATTAATTTAATATTAAAAGATAAAATTAAAAAAATTCAATAAAAAAACTCTAGTTAATATAAATGAGCTTACCAAACCCATGATATGAATCATAAGATAGAGATAATTTTATAAAAGATAAATTATAAATTATAAATTATAAATTTTTTTAAAAATTCAAAAAAAAAACTGGTGAAAAAAATAATTTCTTTTAGTATTTTTTTTACAAGATACATAGTATTAGTATTTTTACAAGAGAAATAATATAATAATATTATTTGGAATTCCTTTTAAAAACATGTAAAACAAACATAAAAAATAAAATAATATTTTTTTTTATTCTTAATTTTTTATTTATTTAGCATCTACATAAGATGCTGTTACAAGACGTCACTCTCTTCTCCTGCTTTATCCCAACAGCACCGAGTTGATGTTATCTTGTACGCATCCGATTATTTTTGTTTTGTTTTAAAAGTGTTATAATTAATTTTTTTTAATTTTTATTTCATTTTAATGTGTTGAAATTAAAAATAAATTTTAAAAAATAATATTTTAATACTGAAAGAGTAAGGCACCGTTTGGGAACGCGGCTGCGGCCGCGTTCCTAAAAAATTTGAAAATTTTTGTTTTTTTTTTTGTTAAAATTTAATATGGTTTGTATGTTTTGGATCGTTTTGATGTGCTGATGTCAAAAATGATTTTTAAAAAATAAAAAAACATCGTTGACATGCATTTTAGCACGAAAAGTTATTTAAAAAGCACCCGCAACCACGTTGGAACCCAGGGATTGGTCGTAACAATTAATTGCATCAATTGAAATGGAAGAAAAGGAAAAAATCATTGCTTTCAAAATTCGAAATGTCCTGTAACAGTTATCCATTATTAGTGCTTCCTGGCGTGGAATTATTGAGCAATAAATAATGCTCGATTCTGACTGGTCGTTCAAAATCAGGTTGCTGGTAGCTGGGCACAGCAGGCAACTGCTAAACCACGTGAAAAACACCAGTTACGGTCCTTTGTTTTATCTTAATACGGTGCGGTTTGGCTTGGCTTGTGTTTTGTCTTAATTATATATTCGAAAATATTTTATCAATTAAAATACATCACGAGTTTCATTAAATCTTTTAAAAAAACTTTAATTAACAAGAAATTATATTTTTTAAAAATTTATTTTCAAGTAATAATATCATATTGTAGTTTTATGAAGAACTGACATAATACATCCCATTAATTAGTTTTATTCATAAAAGTATTTCAAGCTTAATTTTGATATAAATATAATTTGGATTTTTCTAGGTATTTTCATAGATTTTATTTTCCTCATCAAAAGATCACACACTAATAAGTAAAAAATATATTGCATTGGTGCTTTTCACACGTAACATATACATGGAAAAAGGGTATAGAACATTATGAATGTGTTTTATAGTGTGTCAGTGGTTGCTTTTCAAATAATTTTTTATGCCGAAATACATGCCAATGATATTTTTTTATTTTTTAAAAATTATTTTTAATATCAGCACATCAAAACGATCCAAAACATACAAATCATATTAAATTTTAGTAAAAAAAAATTAAATTTTTTGAAACGCGGTTTGCACTACGTTCCCAAACACATTCGTTAATTACCATAATGTAATGGTTAGGGCTGAGTTTTAACTTATTTTTTATTTTTTATATTTTTAAATTATTTTAATGTGTTAATATTAAAAATAAATTTTTTAAAAAATAAAATAAAAATAAAAATTTAATATTTTTTAAATAAACAATTTTTTTATAAAAAAAAAACAACCATTAGTCTACTGAAAATATACTAAAAACGTACCTCCATGAAATGACCAATAGAACGTAGACATCATCCCCCTACTACCGACGGTGAAATTGTCTCTTGCGTGGAGCACTTTGTAAAGGAAAAGGAGGGTTCCCGCCTGGTGACGTTCATCGCTTGTAGAAAAATAAAGGGTACCCTTTATTGGTCTGCAAATATCGGTAGATCACAGTCGTTGGTAGTGCGCTTCACCAAACATAAAATCAGTAGTTACTACATAAAGTCTGAAACCCCACTTGTCTGTAATTAATTTGGCAATGGAGTTCTCATAGAATCAAGAGAGAGCCAAAAAGAGAGAGAGAGACTAATTTTGATACCTTTAGGACCATACAGCATAGTCCAGGTATTCTTAAAAAAACAAAAAAACACACAAAACCTAGCGGTCCGGTTGTTTGGAACTCTAGAATTCCAAGAATGTCTTTGTCCAAGTTCCCTCTCCCCAACTTCTGTTGAAAAAAAGTCCTGCTAGATATTCATGGCTGTGCATTGATAGGGGGGAATGGGCATCAGAATGTTTGGGGCCATGGAACCCCCATATCTTAGAAACTTCACATTTAGTCCTACAAGTTTGAAACTTATTTAATTGTCTCCTTCAATTCAAGGCTTGTACCAGTGTTGTGCGCCCGCCCTTAAAAATATATTTGCTCTATAGTTTTTTTTTTTTATTTAACTAGGTAGGTGATCCGCGCTATACTACGGGCTGGGCCAAACTTTTTCAACCCTAAAAAAGAATATTGAAGAGAAGATAATCTGATACAACCAAGGTTAAATTAACTAAAACATAGCTTGGGATATGAGACCGAAAAAACCTGTAAAAAAAATAAAAGGAAATTGTAAAGTCCAGGGTCTAATAACCTAATGTCAAAAATAAAAACAAAAAAAAACTTTAAAAAATAAAACATTGAAGAAGAAAACTCGAGTCAACTCTGTGTAACTTGATGAGTTAAGAACCTGCGATATGAGATCAGGATAAAAAAAAAAGAATTTCTAAAGGATGACCTAGTAATAAAAACCAAAGTACAATAAAAAAAATGAAAAAACCCTGAGTCAATTTGGGTTAACTTTACCAACCCGCTCTCAGAATAACCAAGCTGTAAGAAAAGTGAAAAAACAATAATGCTCAAGGGAAAATAATTTAATACAAAATTAAATAAAATGTCTAGGGATGAAATTGAAAAAAATCAAGCTTAAAAAAGTATCAAAAACCAAATAAACAGTAATTAAATGAAAGAGGACCCAAATCGATAAGATTACAAATCGGAGGACACAATTGTTTTTTTGGAAGTTCAGGCGTGTTCTCCTATGAAATGAGATAGAAAAGAGAGAAGGAAAAAACCTCCACCGCAACCTAACTGGACCTCCTCCATGAGCATGCGCCACATTGCCAGAAAAAGAATGACGCGCCGCTCCCAACGTTGCGGCGGAAGTAGGACTTGGGCCACCGCACGGTCCCTTACGCGCCACCTGAATGGCACGAAGGTCATGATGCACTGACACATCTTTTATAATAATATTCAAAAACATAAAATTACCAAACTATCCATGACAAAACCTAAAAATAACAACAAAACCAAAAAAGAACAAAACACCTTCGCAAATAACCTTTATTCTTCGAATTGCAAGGTTAATTATGCTATTTTACTGTTTTTAAAAAAGGAAAAGACAGAGAATCCCCTCCATGCATGTATATTTTTTTTCTCATCCAATAGCATGACTGTTACTCTACTATTCATTAAAAAAAAAACAGAAGAGCCCCTCACCTAAATAATTTTTTTTTTGGCTTTCGTGGGCAAAATAGTCGTTACATTGTAACAAAAAAATGTCCAGACCATTTTTTCACAATCAATTTTGCAATGACGAATATATCTCATGGAAAAAACATTTCTACCCCTAATTACAAGTTTGATCAATTTTGTTAGCAGAAAAAATTATATTTATATTATTCTAATCCACAGTTTTTGATATCTAGGGCCACAATAAAGTTTTTGATATCTAGGGCCACAATAAAAGTATGAGCTCATTTAGTTTTTTTTTTGGTAATTTTTAAGTTTATCCTAGTTTTTTGTATTGTCCCGTCCTAAAGTTTATAGTTTTGATCCTAAATGCATAAAATGATAAAATTGATGATGGTGTTCATGTCCATGACATTATAAAGGGGGGTGTTTGCCTCGTGGTTCCACAAGAGTGTATTAAAATTTTAAATTTTTTTACTTTGAATTAATTTGTTTTAATGTTTTAGGATTTTTTGATGTATTAATATAAAAAATAAAAAATTTTAAAAAATTATTTTAATACATTTTAAAATAAAAATAACTACCACCACCGTCTCGAACACCCCTAAAGTAAAGAGAAACTTTTTTTCTTGTTTTGTATTTTTTGGTTTTTTTTTTATGTGTAAGATAGAGAGAATCGATAGGTTATAGATCAATACGGTCACTTATTTTCACATTTTTTAATCCCATCTTGTTTCAAGAAATTAAGGCTACTATTAACACAATATATATACAATTTGATTTCATGACTTTTGCTCTTGATCACGTGCATCAAATGCACAAGGCAGCCACTAAATTAATGGGTCAACACAACCTAGCAAGCTAAATATAAATAGCAAAGTGGGCAATTCATGCCCGCGGAATCAGATCCAATAAAGAAAGTTGCAAATATTCTATCATTGAATGACTGAATCCAAGCATTCTCTTATGCTTGATTGTCTCTGTATTAGTGATCAGTTTTGCATCCATTTTAACCCGCCCCCAAGTGGTCCTAGCTTGCAGGTGCATGCTCGATCATGAGGAGGCTTGAAAAAACGTATGGGAGCAGAGGATTATTCATGGGAGATTAAACTATATCCTTGTTCAAGTAAGATGTCTCTTGTCTTGATGATCTTCATCTTCGTGAATGGTCTCAAGTCGCCCATGCACTGTGGTGCCCACGACAGCATTGTTCCTTAACCGACAGCTTGGAATCAACAAAGAAAGTAACATATCACGATGCTTATCCACATTGATCAGTCAGATTTGAAAGCAGCCAAAGTTTTTCCAGAATAATTGCAGCTGGCTGCGTTGGTCTTGCTCTAGTGGGTACAAGATTCGTTGCCCACTTTCGAGTTGTTTCCTTGTTATACTTGAATTGAAAGATTAATACTAGCAATACAAGAGCAATTTGGATGTGATTTCTTCTCTATTTTTTTTTAATTTTTTTTTACGATATTGAAGGCAATGTAACCTTGCAAGACGTAATTATAGATCTATTGCATGATGGACCCCAAGCTAGTTTGACTAAATTAAAGCTACCTCTTGAATCTTTGATACATTGAGCAGAATAAGTACTGTTGAATCTTGTAGATCCGAAGGAGAGCTTGTTGAGCATGTATGTATTCTCATAAAATTACATTTAGATTGAAATAATATAAAGTACAAGATGCTTTATATATATATATATATATATATATATATATATATATATAATCTTTCAATGATTTTGATATTTTCATTTCAAGATTATCAAAAAAAATTATTGTTTTTAGTCCAGAAAAAATTAGCAAGGGACTGTGTCACTGCCGCGAGTGGTCATGTGGCAGGCCATGTGGACGTTTATTAAAAGGAATGGGGGCAGCATGCTGTGCTCTTAATTAGAATCATGCCGACAAAATGCTTGCCTTTCAGACTCAGTCATTCATATCTCAACTCATAATGTTGCGATCATTACTCCAAAATCTTCCCAAGGCAAAATCTTCGCCAGATTTTCTTGCCTCGAGCACGTTACGTAGTTATTTCCTTGATTCGCACTACTTTGTCAGTGTATTGCTTGTCTTCCGCTTGCAGGTTGAATAGATAAAAATTATGAGGGCAAATTGGATAGCCAGCACAGGAAATACAAATAAATAGGAAGTCATACAAGACCTGAAAATTTTTTGGTGAAATTGTTTGAGAATATTATGTTTAAGACGCGTGATATTTAATAATATTATATTTTAGAACCTTGATATTATTTATAATTTTGTTGATTAAACGTTGTAGTTTTGAACTATGAAATACATTAACAAATCATTATAAAAAATATCTCTAAGTGCTTGTTTGATATTGTAATACCAACTGATTTTTAATGTTTTTTTCTCAGAAATATATCAAAACATAATATATATATATATATATATATATATATTTTATTTTTTAAAATTTATTTTTAATATCAACAGTTAACACATTAAAATAATCTAAAAAGTAAAAAAAATTCACGAAAAAAAAATTAAATTTTTTTAAAAACCTGTTGCAGAAACAAACATTCACTAAAACTTTCTGAAAACGCTAAGATATAAATAATTTTCTTGTTAAAGGAGTCTATTTCTTTCTCAGGCTCTCATTTCCCAAACGTCTCGAGCAGTTTAAAAAAAGAAAGAAAAAAGGCTGGGAGGTCCAAAATACATGGGCCTCAAATTGTACCCTAAGAACATCTAAAATGAAACAGCATGGATCATAGTTTCAGTGTCATTGTGGGCTCCAAGTGGAATTTAACCTCAAATTTTACAAACAATCGCTCCTCTCTCCAAGCATGTTCTTTGTTCGTAAGCCAACTGTTTATTCCAGCATTTTCATTTAGCCAATTTCAACCCTTTTCTCTTAATTTATTCTTAATTTTATCCTTGATTGCATTAAACTAGTTCCTCAATTATAATTTTTATATTTGAAATAAAATATTAAATCATATAATTAAATTCAATTATATTGTTTGAAATACCAGGGGAAATGAATTGAATATCAATCTTGACTATTTCTTTTTGTTACAAAAACAAAACCTTGTACTTTTTAAAAATAACCTAAACCATAGGTGTTTTGAAGAATATATAAATAGAAAGGGGATCACATTGTTCTTTCATGAGCACGATTCACTAACATGTTCAAATATTCAAAAACTAATGCTGCAATGTTCCATCAGTTGCCTGCATAAATCCTCCTGATTCCACCCTGTTGTATATGTTCTACCGCGAGTTTGTCATTGTGCTTTAGAAAAGCAGAATAAATATAGTACATAGATGGAGCTGAGACAGTATCTTCTGCCATGGCATTCACCATTGTTTGCTGATAAAACTCATTATATACTCCACAAATAACCATATATCACACATAAACGAAAAACGTTGTGGTTCACATCTGGGAAACTAAAGGAAATCACCATTGTTTGCTGATAAAAAAGCTTGGACATGGAAATCCAAAAGCTTGATCTTGGAAAATGTAACTGTCACCTTAGATATTGCTTACTAGTCACAAATGCGTGAACATCTGAGCATCATAGACACGCATACCACCATAACATGAAAAATGAAAGAAAAAAAGGTTCATCTATGCCAACCCTTTTGAGGGAGATTTAGGGATAGCACTTCATCAAGCTTTCTCTGATAATCTTGATCGAATTCGGATCTATCCAAAGCATTCAACTCATGATATAGTTCCTGCACAAGAAGAGAGATTTTAAGGTGGGATCACAGGAACAAAAGCTAAAGCTTCTTAACACCCCAAATACAGTTCAACATTCTTCAACTGTAGTTAAATAAGCCAAAAACTGAGATTAGTTAAATAAGTTAAACCCAGAGCTGCAATGCTCACATGGACTATGCGTACCAGACTGAAACGAGCGATTAAAAGGAAATCAACAATGCTTTTTTTTTTCCCCTCCTCCTTCTGAGAATTCGATATTTGAAGTTAATTAATGAAGCAAATTCCAACAGTAATTATAGCCAATGACCAAGTTTCAACTAAGACATTCTACGTACAGACACTGATCAACAAGTAGCAGCATCCCAGAAAGACAAGACACAGCACAGCACAATTACCTATATAAATGCAAGCATCGTTTTTACAATTGCCCTCCATGTTTTTAAAAATTATATTTTGTATCCTAAACTTTGATATAAATTACATTTTATATCCTAAATTTTAGTTTATTTTACACTCACTAATTACATGAACTGTAATTTTTGAAAATGCAGAAAATAAGTGTAAAAATAACTAAATTAGATAATGAAAATAATTTTACCTATTATTTTTCCATATTAATTTTTTTAAAAATTATTGTAGCAAATCAAAGTTCTCCCCTCTAATTTGCCTTGGCATATTTTATTCAGATACAATAATTAATTTAATCATGTGAATTGCTCCAAACATGCTATAATTAAAACGGAAATATGTCATCATCCTCTAGAGGTTATACACAAGGTTCGAAACCCAGGTCTTGCAAGGGACGACAATGTTTACACCATATGCAAACTATCATCCTCACAGTCACTTCCATGGAATAAAGTTCAGACCTCCAGCAGTAAATGTGATTCTTATTCCACTATAATTAAATCCGAGACTATATATCGTTGAATTATAGTTATCAGATCCGCTGACATAGCTCACAACCTAATCAAACTTGACAATGATTTTTTTCTTGGGATAATATTTTTCTAAAAAATCCAAAAACTAAATCAATAAACCTATGAACATCTGGCAACCAAAAATTGAAATCAATTAATAGGGAAGATGATCAATGAATAGTTACCAAGATGATTGACTTTTTATATATATTAACGAAAAGTTACATTTTAAATTACTAATAAATCTATTATTATTATCGGGAGACAAATCTCAAAAGGTCAATAAGTTAATCATGTCAAGGGTGACGAATATTACTAGTCAATCACACATATAACCAACAGACTTGCCATTTGCCATCTTATCAATGAGATCAGAAGCATCATGATAAAAAAAATCAGAAACATCCAATCCATCTCAATCCACTGTCCGAAAAAAACCAGAACAAAATAAAAATAAAAGGTCGGCTTTTTGTCGGCAAACGACCTTTTCTCTTTCACTTACTTTCTTGCGTCTTAAAAAGCAGAAAAAAACATCAACATCTCCGGTCCAAAACAAAAAAATATATGAAAAAAGAAACTTTGATTACAACGAACACCAAAGCCAACTACCATCAAAAGCAACCCCTAATAAACAAAAACAAAGAAGTAGTGAGCAAACGCTTTTATAGCCAGAAAACAAGAAGCGCACACAAGGAAAAGGAAACTTCTCCCTTCTTCTGTTATCATTCATACACACTACTCCTTTTACATTCTTTCTTTTTCACCGTGTACTGATTAAAAACCACAGAATGTCGTTTTTTGTTGGATTGATTATCGGTCTTGCTGTCGGTCTAGCATTGATTGTCGGTTTTGTTAAGTCTGAGAATGCAAGATCCAAGCTTCGGTCTGAGCTTGTAAGTAGCTTTGTTGGCTTGCTTTGATGTTAATTAAGTTGTTTTGATTATAATGTTAGCCTCTTTTTGTGTTTTTTGTTTCTGGGTTTTTGCTAAGTTGTTGTGAAGTTTGCATCTTTATGTGTTTTTGATTTCTTTGTATTGATTTGGTTTCTGGGTTCTTGTTTAATCATAATTTCAGGCAACAACTATAGCTGCTTTTGCAAGAATGACAGTGGAGGATTCAAGAAAGATCTTGCCAGCTGAGTACTACCCTTCTTGGGTTGTCTTCTCTCAGCGCCAGAAGTTAAGCTCTCGTTTACTCTTACTCTTCTTTGTTTGGTCTATGTATATGTTATCTATGTGTCATTGAGGTTCTGATTTGATTTGATTTTTATTTTTATTTCTGCAGTTGGATTGGCTTAATCAACATCTTACAAAGATCTGGCCTTATGTTGACCAGGTATTTTGCTTTTGTGGGGTTTCACTTTTTATTTAGTTTATAGCATATGACATAGTTACGGGTTGTTCTCAATTGGTTCTGAGAAAATGAATTTATCTATAATTTTGGTGTGTGTAGGCAGCTTCTGGGCTGATAAAGGATTCAGTGGAACCTGTCCTTGAGCAATATAGACCGATTATATTGTCATCTCTCAAATTTTCGAAGTTTACTCTTGGTACTGTTGCGCCCCAATTTACAGGTTGGTTTGGTAAATTTCTTTTTTTGCAATTGATATGCAATTATTTAGGTATTTGCTATCGTGCTTCGATTATGTTCATTTGCAATTAGAGATTACTTGATAGGTTAGTTGCTGTAGGCGTGCAGCCTTTCATCTGGCTTTTGCTGTGCTCTACTGGTCCATTGTGAGCTGATTGCCAGCTTCTGTTGGAGACTTGTTTCAGAGATTTCTTTGTTTTCATCATGTTCATATGGCCAAAATGGTGGTGCATGTGTAGGTTCCCTAGTTCTTGCTAGGATATGATCAAATGTAGAATTCGGTTTTCTGTGTATTGTAATATTGTCACATTATTTTCTGTAGATGATACAAAATGACAATCCTAAATCAATGTTATTTTTAGGAGTTTCTATCATTGAAGATGGAGGCAGTGGCATCACCATGGAGTTGGAAATGAACTGGGATGGGAATCCGAGTATAATACTTGATATTAAGACTAGACTTGGCGTTTCTTTGCCTGTACAGGTAAAAAAAAATCAGAATATCACTATATCAACCTTTTAAAGGAAATCTAGTAGAGAATGTAGAATCTTTATCCTTAATTTTGACTTGTTGTCCGTACTTGTGCTGCTGAAACTCCGCTCTACTGGTTGAACCATAATGCATAGGCCGCCTATTGTGTTTTCACATCCGTTACAACTTTGAATGTTGTGATTAGAATGGGACTGAACTCAAAAACTTGATACGGTCCTAATAAGCATTGCATTAGAAGACCTTAGTTAATAAATATTAGATTTGTATCATCTAAATAAACATTCTGTAAACTAGAAGATGAAAAATAAATATCAACCTTTAACTGTTCTTTTGCTCCCAACAATTTTAGTTTCTTGCGTGAATCTTTAAAAATGCTACAAAATTATCACCCGACTCTGCATCTTTCAACACAGATTTCTTGAGTAAGCACCTGAAACTTAAGAAGTTTCCTGCCCGAGAACATATTTTATTTTGCTTCCAAAACTCTTCAGCTGGTCAAATGTAGAATGCTGGGACCTCCCTCCCGGCATTTACATGTTTCAGCCAGACATCTTATTGTGATAATGTGCTGTCTTTCTCTTTGTTCAAGATTTTTTTGTTGTATCCCATAACTTGACATTTAATGCAGCTTATCATCATCTCATGCTTTGCCCTTTCTCTGTCTGTCTGCATTTTTTTTTCTTTTTTTTTTTCCTTTTCTTCTCTCTTCTACTCAGGTAAAAGATATCGGATTTACTGGGGTTTTCAGGTTGATCTTTAAGCCACTAGTTGCTGAGTTTCCTTGCTTTGGAGCTGTTTGTTGTTCTTTGAGACAAAAGGTGCAGTATCTGTTTTCAAGTGTTAGAATTTTTTATTTTTATTTTATTTTATTTTGGGGGGAGGGGGTAGAATATTTTACCCGACTGTTATTTGAATATAAAATGTCTAGTCTACTAATTACTGCCATACATTAGTATGCTACTTTGTATCTATTGATATATTTGGACTGTAGCACCAACCAACATAGTAGCACACATAGACATGATCAATTCTATATTGCTCCCTTTAGATCAACCAATATCCATTTTTCAATCATATGCCTAAGAAATTCTCTTTCTTTTATTTCTTCTTTCCTTTGCTTAATATAGAAATTTAAGACGTTTTTTGATGGGACTGGGAGTTTGAACTGTCATTTGAATGGGAATTGTAGCAGCATCAGCATGCAGCCCAAATTCTAGGTGCGGATTGATCCTAAGCTTCAACATAATCTACTTGACAATAAAGAAGTGAATTTAGAAAAAATAATAAACCGTGATGATGTGTTCTTTAGGCCTCTATCTCTCTCTCACGTGCACTCACATGCTTGTGCGTGAACACACTGAGCAAGTACAAGTTTCAGCGTGGATGTTTCCTGTCTTGCAGAAAAAAATGGATTTTAAACTTAAAGTTGTTGGTGGTGACATATCAGCAATTCCAGGACTTGATGATGCTATTCAGGTTTGTACTACCCATTGTTAGCCTCCTTCCTTTCATCATGTGATAACAGAACCCATTATCATCTTCCCTGATTTCATTATGTGATAATGTATTATTGTCTGGCTCTATCAATTAACATTACTTCCTTTTGAATTCTATGGATTAGAAATAGCTTTCCTTTCCCATTGATAATTTTTAGTTTCGATTTCACATACTTTTCCTTAAATTTTAACTGGCCAACATAGAGACTAGTCTTGTTGTTCAAAGTCAAGTACGCTAAATTCTCTTATTAGATTATAGTTGATGCATTTAATTCAAGATGAGATTAAATTTTCCAGTTTCGTTGTCATTTAAATCAGTCTTAACTGGTGGACTTCAGGTACTTCATCTCTCTGTTGGTACTGAGGTAGATTCCGTCGAAGAGATTAAAGTGTATGAGTTATTACTTCTTAGTTTAGGTCTGTGAAAAGACATGTTCTTCATGGCTTTGCGAATGATTTGAGACCAAAGATTTGGAAGGCCCGGTTGAATAACTAATTGGAATCTTGTCACAGGGACAAAGTGTTGTGACAATGTCGCGAGTTCTTGAATTGAAGTTGCTTGAAAAGCATCTATTGCTGCAATTTGGGATTGATCCTCGTGATTATATATTCAAATATTATGTTGGTCTTTGAAGGCTTTTGACATGGGCTGTATTGTGATAGAAACTAGATTATTTTGAGTAGGTAAATTGTAAATACAGAAGCATGTTGCTTTTGTTTCATTACAGTGTGTGTGTGTGTGTGTTCAGGCATAAGCAAATACTCTATAGCATATTTATGGTGCTTGTGGAGGATGATGGGATAATTTTATTTTTTATTTTTCACTATAAAACACAGAGCTTTACTTTCCAGATTTATGTGACAACATGATCCAAGCATAATAAAGCTGCATGTTCACCCATACAGGAGACAATACAGAATGCTGTTGAAGATTCTATTACCTGGCCTGTTCGGAAAGTTGTTCCAATTTTGCCTGGGGATTACAGGTATGTCAGTGCTCAGCAAGAGATGGAAGCACTTTGATTGCATTTTTCACTTTTCTTTCCTAATAAAAATTACTGTGTGTTTTGATTGCTGGTCTCTCATTATTCATTCTGTAATTGTAGAAAAGCATTTGAGTAATTTTGAATGATTAGTTATAACACCATGGACCTATCACCCTAGAAATACTTAATGGAGTAGCTTTTGGGGTATTGGAAGTAATTTTTATACTAGAAATCTACCTCACAAGAACTCAATTTAGGATTTGGTTGTCAGATAAGCCATTCTTTAGACCTGGTATTCTTGTGAGGGCCACACTCTGTATGTATACCATTTTCACGCACTCTTCAGACTGGCTGCATACATGTCAGTTTGACTTGACAACTGTTCCCAAGCAAACATGGAGTTGCATGAGGTGGCTGTGGTCCAATTTTTTATACCTTGCAGGCATATTACCAAAAAAATGCTAGTAAGAGTTGCTTTTGAGATCATCAATTAATGCAACTCTTAATCTCCTTACACGCTCACCAAGGGTTGGACTTGGCACCTTGTGTTAAGTTCTCATGCTTGAGTATACAATCTCTCTCTCTTTAAATACTTAGTTGAGCTGTCCAGAAGTGGTGATGGTTCATTTTTTCCTTTCAATTAGCTATAGAAGGTGGAACCATAGGACTGCTAAGAAGGGGTATTTGTGGTGGTTCATTTTCTCCTTTCAACCTGCTAGAGAGGGTGGGACCATGGGAGAGGAGGCAGGGTGTGGTAGTGGTTATTGGCTGCATTTGTTTTTGTTTTGTCAATTCATTGAAGTAGCTAATAATGTTATTGTGCAGTGACCTGGAGTTAAAGCCTGTGGGAATATTGGAGGTGAAGCTTGTGCAGGCAAAGGATTTGACGAATAAAGATCTCATTGGGAAATCTGATCCCTTCGCCAAGTTATACATACGCCCTTTACCTGATAAAACGAAAACCACCAAAATAATTGTGAGATATTTTTATGCATTTTGGTAGTGTAATTTAAAACAACATTTTCTCTTGAGGGGTTTTGTTTTACAAAACTTGATTTGAAATGAATTCGTTTTTTCTCCTGTAGAACAATGATCTGAATCCAATATGGAACGAACACTTTGAATTTGTTGTTGAAGATGCAACTACTCAACACTTGGTAGTAAAAATTTATGATGATGAGGGGATACAGGCAGCTGAGCTCCTCGGGTGCGCCCAAGTAAAACTAAATGAGCTTGAGCCTGGTAAAGTGAAGGATTTGTGGTTGAAGCTGGTTAAGGATTTGGAGGTCCAACGAGATAATAAAAACAGGGGGCAGGTGAGAACACTTGTCACTTCCCTATGGAAATACATTATCATGAAGACTCTGAGAGACCTTTTACATCCCAGGGTAATACCATGAAGACTGTTCATTTGTATTGTTGTCTCAACTATTGTTTGATTTTAGGTGCACCTGGAACTTTTGTACCGTCCTTTTGGTATGGAGAATGGCCTTGGCAACTCTTTTGCCTCCAGCTTCTCAATGACTTCTTTAGAGAAGGTACTTAAAAACGGCGCAAACAGTATGGAAATTACTGGAAATGTAAATGAAGTCACAAAGAAGAGAAGAGAGGTTATCGTTAGAGGAGTTCTCTCTGTCACTGTCATTTCTGCAGAAGATCTGCCAGTGGTGGATTTGATGGGTAAGGCTGACCCCTTTGTTACACTAACAATGAAGAAATCGGAGATGAGAAACAAAACCAGGGTAAAGGCTTCATTCCAAACCATGAACAACTTCTTCTTCTTCTTCTTTTTGAACTGCTGTCTTTCTTGAGATTTCTTCATTAACCTTGCCTTTCCACCTCTAGTTTTTTCTGTTCCTTATGCATTTTTTATGGTGAAGGAGACCCTTGAAGAAGGGGATTTTATTTATCTTTGCACTTCTACCTCATGCTCCTAGCTTCTTAATATCTTCAATGGTTACTATTGCTCTCTCTGGCTTCAGAGTATAATTTACTTCATTGTTAATTTCCTTTTCCAGGTTGTGAACAACAACTTGAATCCTGTTTGGAATCAAACTTTTGACTTTGTTGTTGAGGATGGACTACATGATATGCTTATTGTCGAAGTTTGGGATCATGACACATTTGGGAAGGTACAAAGAAAAAAAGAACTATCTGCTGTTATTTTTCAAGTTCTTTATCATTTACTTACGTAATGGTACAGTTGTGATCATTATAGGCCCATAGTCCTGTGGTTCATTTGCATTCTCGCAATTATCCCCTAGGTCGGCACTACAATGACCTGAGTTGATCCTAGGTTTGTTTTTTAAAAGAAAATTTTTAATAACAATCTTTGTGGGTTGTTAGAGATTAATCAAAGCTGCTCTTATTGTCTGTGGTTTTGAAATTAGAAAGTTTTAATAAAATCCTTAAAATCTACTATTCTTGATATTTTATCTTTTGATGCAATCGTCAAAATGCTTGCTGCTTGCACATTATACTCCAAAATTAACGTGTTGGTAATTATATGGTGGGGCTGACTTCTGAACTGGATGCTTATACGGTTCCTTGTCCATCTTCTCTATTAATTTTCTGATGTTAAACATATTGGCCAAATGAGTGGCTTTAATACCAAGTAAGTATTGGTCCCTAAACCACTACTACGTGCATATCTCACTATGGGAGTGCAGTTGTGGTGCCTGAGCGCACTTTTTCCATCGGGATATCTGGTGCTTGGCGTTCTCAAACTTTTAACAGAAAGCTATCCTGATATATAACACAAATCTAGTTGCTTCGATGGATTTAGAGACTGCTGCATTGTGCTGCATGCCTTTGCTGACCTTGTGTTGCTGTAATGAGTGCTGACACCATTTTTGGGCTTGATTTTATTTACTTCAGGATTATATGGGGAGATGCATCCTGACTTTGACCAGGGTTATATTGGAAGGCGAATACAAAGATTGCTTCCAACTTGACGAGGCTAAATCCGGAAGATTAAATTTGCACCTCAAGTGGTCGCCACAGCATATTTATCGCGATTCTTGAGTGAACCTGTCGAGTAGCAGACCCCAGACGGTGAACCTTTTGAAAGAGGCTTTTTCTTCTACCCACTCCATAGATGCATACAGAGAACATTACAGTCATTCTTGCGTACAAGTTAATAAATCTCGTGCCATGTATATGCGAGGAAACACCTTTAGTGTAAATAACTTTTTGCTGTGGTCTAAAGGAAAAAGGATTGAAGTATACCAAACAGGTAGATTGGTCGAGAGGACAGTAGGAAGTGCTGTACCATGAGATTGTATGATTGTCACAGGACAAGCCACGAGTTGAATGTTCCTCGGGAATGATGCTAATTCCCATGATTGAAGTTATTCCACTTTTTTTTAAAAAAAAAACTAGCAACATTCGATTATTCCTGACTGTTTCTGGTACGTAGCAAACCAATTCATATTAGAAGGCAACTAATACTGAGTAAGTTCTTACAAATACTACTATGCCAACCAGTTCCCCTCCTCATCCAGGACTGAAACTAACAAAAACCTTGTCAGAATCCATTCACTCGAAACCTTTACCAACCATTGAACGAGGATGCCTCATGTGGGTTCTCTATATATATGCAATAACACTAATAATGTTAACTCATGTAAATAACCCAAGTATGCAAAGAATATATTTGGAAGATAATGTTTTTTTTTTTAAAAAAAAACATGTGCTTAATTATTTTTAACCATCATAAAACAACGTGATCGAGCTTTTCGTATTTTTATCTACGAAAATTGGGCACTAGGGATTGCTTTTCATAATTAAATTTTGAGCTTTTATAGTCAAAATAAAGTGCTGATAAGCTATTTATGTTCTGAAAATCTTGCCTATTCACTTCAATTGTTTTTGAATATCTTTTCGATATTCTATATCTTAGGTTTTTTCAAAAAACTAAGAAATTAACATCATCAAATATACATATTTAACACTTGCGTGTTTCTGTGCGTGTCTCAAGGACATGAAGGTTAATTTCGCTTCAACATGTGAGCATATACTACTAGCTAGGGCCCTTATATATATATATATATATATATATATATATATATATATATATATATATATATATATATATATATATATATATCAATGATGATAGATGAATCACACGTTAATACAGTTAGTTCTCTACATTAATTGATCCTAACGTTACAGAAAATATTATCTTTTACAGTTGACTAATTAAATGATAAATGATTTTGTTAATTTTGTTATCATTAAAGATTTTAATTCAAAGAGAGGCATACCTAAAAAGTTTAGTTTCTTGGATATACTAAACTGATGTGAAGGGCGATCCTTTGAAAAGAAAACTTAGTCTTGTCCGATGCCTAAAATGGTTGAGGATATATGATATCGTTATATATATATAAAAAATAAAATAAAATAAAATAAACCCTTATTAACTCATGGAATTATTCGTTTCATATTATCCCAGAAGATGCCAATACAGCATCAATATTCATGCACTGGATCTTATGATTAGTGGCTTCTAATGAAGAACAGGAAGGAAATCTCAATTTATGGCTCTAAAATGGCGTGTTAATATTGTGCACAAATTAAGAGTTGGTGCATGCCACCCTTATTCAGTATGTTTGCGAGATCTTCTTAGAATCAAACGGATTCTCAGCCAAGAAAACGAACTACAACTTCTGTATCAAAATCCCATATTTAAGTTTACATCTCTCCCGAATTCATTTCATTAATTAGCAGTAGAGCTCCAAGTAAAATTCTTCAAAAACCTAGCGACGAAATATCCATCTAACATTGGCGAAAGATTGATCTTAGAGAAGGTGTGATTGCTCGCATGGCCTATATAAAACGGGGGGAACTCTGATGCTTAGAAAAATACAAAACACAAATAGGGAAAGATCATGAAGGTCGACCTTTACGCATTAAGATCCCATGCATCAAGTTTCGCAAGGTCATATGGAGAGAGGAAAAATTGTGCATTGACATTATAAATTAGAAACTAAAAAGGACAACCAAATAACTAAGCATGTTTTTGTACGTATCTTTAGTTCAATGTGAAATCCAAACACATGATGAATAAAAACAAATAGAAATAGGTCAAGCATAAACAACTAGCATGCTTGTAGTGTTCTACTAGACAATATTAATTAATTTTCTAGAGCTTGAGTGACAAATCAAGTCCCGAATCATCTGTTTGATAACTTTTTGGATGGTCAGTTTGCTGGACATGATCAGTACCGGGAGGCTTGTTGATTGCAACGGTATTGGATGATGGAGAAGAAGCAAAATTTCGAAGGAGATTGTCCTCAAACCTTGAAGAAGATGAGGAACTAGAAATTCCAAATCCACCACTAAAGGCATCCAAACTCTCTGTCGTTAGTCTACCATTCGAAGGTTGTGTATTCATCGTAGTTTGCCCGGACCAGCCACCATGGGCGCCGTAGCGAAGCCCTATGGGGGATGTCCATGAATAAGGAGGCGATGTCTTGTGAATCAAGGAATCCAACCGTACCCCAAGTGACCTATTTAAAGATCCATAATATGGGTTTGTTGAGAGGCTTGAATAGGGATAATATGGCAAGTGTACCAAAGCACCCACATCCATCTCTTGACGCCTCTTGGCTAGTGTCCTCTCCTGTTTGTGTGCGTTTTGATGCCCACCTAAGGCTTGGGATGTGGAGAACTCTCTCTTGCAAAAGTTGCAAGGGAAAACCCTAGACTCGGTTTGCTTCAAGGTCTCATCGGTAGACTCTTTAGCAAGAGAAGAACCAACATTCATGGGGCTAAATAGATTGAATTCTAGCTTCGACCCGCGGATCGAATTATCTCTAGAAAGCTTCAAATCCAGCAAAACACGAGCACTCGATTTGGGAAGGAGGGCTGGTTCAGATCCTTGGACAACTTTCTCTTTCATATTCGTATTGACCATCTCTGTTTGA
Source organism: Populus nigra (assembly GCF_951802175.1). Lineage (NCBI taxonomy): Eukaryota > Viridiplantae > Streptophyta > Magnoliopsida > Malpighiales > Salicaceae > Populus > Populus nigra. The sequence goes on from NC_084854.1 coordinate 22,418,912, forward strand.
TCTAGTTCACTACCATCTCTATGTGGTGTTCCTTCCGAGGTTGCTGATATGCTAGAACCCTCAGAGGGGCACCTTTCTGTACCACCTGTTTCCATTGAGAACTCAAGAAAGGTCAAGCTTGAGTTTGGTTTGGCATTAAGATTGTGAAAAATGTTCCTCTTTTTATTGAGTCTTGAATTAATGTAGTATCTTTTCATGAATGGAAAGAATCCCATTGTGTGGTTATTACAATGCATCAATTGAAAAAAGGGCTTGAATGATGACGAAGCTTAGAAGATTTTGTTTCATTAAAGAGGATTCTCATACAAATATTCCTAATATGTAATTGAACTCCTGTGAACAGGGCTGCACAATCAAAGAGTCAAACTTTCGTAAATGGGAGCGAATGCATGATTTGGTGGTTTTCTGAGCATTAAGGAAAGGAATTATTTGCATTAAGGGAAATTATCTTTCCAGTTATGCAGTTCTTATTTATTTTTTTGGATAATGACTCATGGTAAAAGATTAATGCTTGCGATATCAATATCTTGTAGAGGTTTTTCCAATGCTAAACTGGACTAGGCGCGTGTTAATATAATGCATTTGCTTGCAAAGAAAAAAGCCCTTGATAGCATAATCTGCACACCTTGATCATTTCACTGGATTCTGTGCATTTATGGGACAGGATATCGCACTGACAGGACAGGCATTATCCATGTGTTTTTGTTAAGGAACCATTACAATTGCAAGATCAAAATGAATCTCCATTCAGAATGCTTGATTAACTAACATTCCATTTCCATCAATCTTGCCGAATACATCTGGAGATAGCTTCCGGAGTTCTTGAAATATTGTCAGTAACTTGAAACCCAGCCAACAACAGTCCTCAAATGATGCTTCTTCAATTTTTTTCTTCTCAGATTACTTCCCCTGTGTAGACACATCCCAACTTTGTAAATATTATCTCATTAGCAAGATAAAATAAAAACTCTGATTACATTCTGATATGGATGATAAATTGCCAGTGCATAATAGTTTTAGACTTCAAGTTATACTTCTTCATTACGAAGGCTAGATTTGTGAGTAAATTTAAATTTCTAACTATTATGACTATTTACTACTGTCATTATTTATTCCTTTCAATAGGATAACATGCCCTTGTCAGCGTATCTTCAACATCAATACTGCTACTACTCCATCACAAAAATAAATAAATAAATACTAACAAGCTGTCTTTCTCTGTTAATTGTTCCATGCAGGGGTGGAACAAGAATTTTAGGATTGGTGGGGGCAATACGAAAAAAAGTTGGATAAACTTGAAAATAAAGTGATAAAGGGGGAGCCATGAAGATAATACATAATTTTGGGGGGTAAAAAGTACATATTTCCTATAAAATAAGCCTAAACAAAAAGGATATGATTAAAACTATTCCAAAATTTTAGGACCAACATGTTAACCAAACACATAGACCTCCCCTGGTTCCATGCTCTTCTTGTACGAATATCAGTGTTGCCAGAAATGACAATTTAGAGAACATTGCTTACATCTGATTTTTCAGAAGCAGAAAACTTGTCTTTTTCGACCAAAAACACAATTGCTGTTATATTGTGGGTACATTGAAAAAAGTGGTAAATTATACTTACCAGTACTGGTTGTGTAAGACAAATGCATCAGTTGGCACTTTTTTCCCATCATCATTGCGGTTCCAATGGTAGATTGCATGTGTCCTGTTCTTTATCTCCAATGTAGAGTGCCCATAACTGGCTTCTCTGAATGCCGAGTAATCTGGTTGTGGATCTCTAAACCTGCAGGATGAATGCAACAATTATTTAATACCACCACCAGCAGTGTTCTCTATAGGCAGAATCTTTTCCCCGAGTAGCTTCAGTTACCTTCCGGCAAGACCTTCTTGATTTCCTCCATCTCCGACAGTAATGTAGACAGGGGCAGATTCATCTGCTGCCGGAAAACGGTCACCACTAGATACATTGTAGTGTATGTTTGAGACTCGATACTGAAATTGGAAAAAACAATTTATGAAAAACAGTGTTTTTCTTCTAGTCCAAGGAAAGATATTTGTCAATGGAATTGTATAAAATTGTAAAACAAAATTCATGACATACATCCACTATTTATTAGCATGACTAAATGATGATCAAAAGAACTGTGCTTCGGAATTACAATTTGTTTAGTTGATGACAAGTTAAAAGTTAATTGGATTTTGAATGAACCACCAAACAGTTTCTTCGAGAAATTCTTTTTTTCTGAGATCTTAACATACAAACATTAGCAACCAGATTGTAAAACAAAGGGAAAAACATATGAGGAAAGAAGCATACTGATCTTTCATAAGCATGGACATGCCCAGCAAAAACTACATCAACTTTGTAACGAACAAACCACTTCTCAAAGACTGCCCGCATACTTTCACCTTCCATGAAGTGTGCTTCGTTACTGTTGTAGATGGGGATATGCATAAGAACAATGAGCCAAGGTGTCTTCTCCCTGTCAACCCTTTTAAGTTCTTCTCTGAGCCATTCCCACTGAGGGGTATATTTCACTGTTCAAAAGTTCAAATGAAATTAGGGATATAAATGACACAGCTCTTCCCTTAAAAAGAACGCTATATATTTCTCTGTTACAGGGGTTTAATTATTCACTTTGGTTTTAGCGAGAGAGGTCAAAGTCAAACTACTTGTATTTGCTGAGAATTTTACTTGAAACATAATTTTAACGTAAGCATCTCAGAAGACACGTTTGTGGAATGCACTGATTTTGCTTGGTAGATTTCAGGCTGTCCCCATATTAACATTTTTATACACCAAGGTCTTGAAACCATAGCGGGTACCAACATGTTGACAGAACAGGGAGGAAAAATACTACAAATACTCCTGCTAAAAATCCTTCACTTTTAATGATAATGCATATCCTCCAGGGAATGTAGATAGTCCTCGAGGATTTTCAGGAGCAGCACAATAGATGCTACAAAATCAAGTGGGAGATGCTAGCTAACCTGACAAATTGAGACATTATGACTGCTGGGAAGAGATCAAAAGTGTAGGCATTGTAAGACAATTCGATGACTCGTGCTTTTAACGTGCTTGAGACAAATTGTGTAGCTAGTTTTCCCTCTTCCAGCATTATGCAATTCTATAGCAAGGCCAAGGGAAACTGCTGCACAAAGTGCAGTACCAGTGAACAACCTTATGAACAGGCCAAGCACCCATGGTGCAAATTGAACAATAGGAATTTTTACCATATAAACACTCTAATCTGAGACTGTCCTATGACTAACATTAAAATCGTGAAGTTTTCTTGACACTGCACTTGGTCACAATTTAAAGAGAAGTTTTTCACCTGTCACTTATAAAATAGTTTCCTCAGGAAATTTTAAGAGGCTGCCAAGACTTCCAGAATCATGCTGGTCAAAGAACCTTGTCAAAACCTTTCACCGTATGTGATTGACATTATTAATATCAATCACATAAGGTTCTGAAGTAGTAAATTATGAGATGGGAGAATGGAAAATACTCGTGTTTATGCTCATAAACTATGTCATTGAAAATTAGTGAACTCCCACTGTGAGGTAGGAGAGGAATAGAATGTGATTCATTGGACTACTTTAGTGTGGATCCATAAAACAATGCACCATAGGATGACTGCTGAATTGATATCAATGTAGAGAAGGGAATGAAAAGTTACCGAAAGAAGAATAGCTGGACAGCACAATTATATGAGCAGATGCACGTCTAATGGCATACCAGAAAGGGCTGCTGCTTTTGGAGGCTAAATGAGGAGTAGGGTATCGATTAAGATAAGATTTGAAAGGAATAACTTCTCCCTGTACATATGTTACAATTGTAAAGAATTAGGAACTGAACAAGAACTTTAACTTCTAAGGAAAACAGATTTCTACATGTGAACTATATTGCTATGCATTGCATGCTGAATGTATGAAATAAAACAAAAAGGAAAAGAAGAGACAAAAAAACACCTAATAAATTATTTAGGTTATTAAGGTCCACACACAGAAGCTGAAACTCATGTCTTGTCATGCAAACTGTCAGTAAATTTGCTGTATTCTTTGACTTATTGATATTTCATTTCTTAAGGACTAAAAAAATTTGCAAATTAGGGAAAAAGCAGTTACAGTAGGTTCAATGGTACAGTTAGTTAAATCATCTTATATAGGTGTAGCTGGACATGGGAGTTTACAATAAGCAACAAGGATATACACAAGGAAAAATATCTAACAGAAATTGAAAAGATCAAGTAAAAAAAACTTTGCATGTGTCCACAAGACTATTCCATGCTTATGGAATGGAATGAGAACAATGGTACTGTAGGAACAACGAGAAGCAATAACCTGTAAACGGTCCAGAGAATGTTTACTGTCAGTGTTACCAATTCAGTATGCAAGTTCTTTTATTCATTAGACAACATATATCAAGAATTCAAGATAGACCGGAAGTTCTCATAGCACCGAAAAGTTAAGTTAAAAACTGAATGATGACATCGTGACAGAAAGCAGTGCAAATTGATGAATGACTGAACACTGTACCATGTAAGGCATGTACTCTATTTCATGATTTCCAGCAGACCACATCCATGGCTGATATGCTGCACTGCGCTCAACAAAACGACCCCAGCTATCCCACCGTATACCAACATCATTGTATTTATATCTATCAGCATAAGCAAGATCTCCAACAAATAATACCGCTTGAGCTCCACTCTGCATGTAATGCTCAAGTGTAGACAGGGAATTATATGTCTGTCCCAAGTCACCTGGAATAGAAAAGGAGTAACGTATTATTGAAATTCATAAAGAAATGGATCCAGAGCCTCCAAGCAAGGGACCTGCCCCATTGGAGATACCACAACCTCTGGGTTCTTTAAAGAAAGGTAAGCCTTTTATCCAATGACATGCATACAGAGAAAAGAACTTATGGATATCAACTTTAAGGCAATAGAATAGAAAAAAGGAAGAGTAGAAGTATCATGATTAACGCTGCAAAAAGAAAAAGGCCGTGATTAGATAGAGGAATTCCCTTGAGAAGTTGGATTTTTGAGAAACACATGACTCTGGCATGCACAAACCCTAGCCGGTTCTTTAATTCCAAATAACGAACCTCTCTTTCATTGTAACATGCCACGTTTTAGTTCAAAGACATAAGAAATTATCCATGGCACATTCTGATAGTCTTCTCTAAAACTTATATATTGGGTGCCCATCAGGCAGGGGAAATATTTTGTCCAGGTGAAGTACTAATTTCCTCCAAGTTCTGGAAATTTCAATTATCTAATTGTTTTTTAATAGCCATTATCATGCTTCACGTAACAGAACCATGTCAAGCCTAAACAGCACAGATTCCATCAAATATATGGTACCAAAGTACATATTTATATATATATATATATATATATATATATATGAAAATCAGCAGTACATATCGAAGTTCAACGCAGCTTACTATTTTAACCTTTCAAAAATTTTACAACGGTCCCTATAAGACTTTGTAAAGAAGGGAACAACTCACCAATTATTCCAAACTTGTAAGGAGTATCTGGATTGATCTTTGGAGGTGTTTGGAACCAGAATTCTCGAGAAGAATCACCGCTGCCAATCTTGTAGTAGTACTTGGTCTCATACTGGAAACAAGAAAGAAACTCAAATGGTTACTTCTTAAGCAGTTGTGAGCCAAAAAGATTTCCAAATTGGTTGTGTCAATTGGCGTAGCATGGAAATTCAATTGGAGCATGTTTATATCCATACTAACTACTCAAAAGTCATTCTAATGTGTTTGGCATAGCAGAAAACCCCCAGAGTGCCTTTTTAATCTATTTACTATATGAAAAAGCTCTGCCAAGATCAGAACCTGTTAAAGTTGATATATAAGAGGGTGAGAGACTTTTTTCAAGTAATTTCTAACACAATAATTTACTATGTCAACTTGCAGTTGGTAATTTGTATGTTACTCAGAGAAAAAGACAAAATATTCAGCAATTCATCAATTTACCTACTTCCATGGTTCAATTAGCAGTTACCTCAAGGCCATCAACAAGGCACTGATGAATGTAGCCAGACTTGTAATTGTAAAAGGTATAATTTTTCACTGTCCCCTCTGCAGTAAAATCATATTTCTTCTTTGACACACCATATTGCACTTTGTTGGTGCCTGGTTCATCAGGTGTCACCCACGAGATTATTACAGCCTTTCCGTTGTAGTCACCTTGGGTTATATGTACCTATGGTTAAAGTAATTCAGGAAAATATGGTTAAATAACAAAGAAATAACTATAAAAAGAAACAAAATGCAGATATATATGGTAGACGATATTCATCCCATCATCATCTGAACAAAATGATTCCAGGACTCTCAATTGAATGAAAAGTGTGCTTGTGGTAACACAGTTTAGTAGGTTTCAAGATATATTAACCTCGTATTGTCATAAACACCAATCAGTAATCTTTGCACTTGAATGCTACTTCATTTGTTGTAACACCTCTTTACTTTAGTTTTTCTTTTAGAAAAAGGACCTAAAACCTATTTAACAAACAGAAGTACTTGATTACACTAATCTACTTGCTGTGAAAAAGGGGTCCATATCGAAGGTGTAAGAAAGACAATTAGAATATGCACATGCACCAAAACGTCATTTCTTTCCCTTTCCATCTTCACGTAATTGCATGATAATTCCATGGAGCATTAAATATGGGCAGAACAGACAAAATTATCAAGCAGATTCATATGCCCATATGCAATCTCACCACAGATCTTTTTAGCACAATATATTCCAATTGCTTACTTGTTGTGGTGCATTATGACCCTCTGGGACTGCAAATACTTCATTATCAAGAGGGATGTCAATAGATGGCCATTCTGACCGAATGAAATCGCTCGTTATCCCAGCATTTCCATTCTTGAAAAAGCCCGAGAAAATGACGAACACTAGTATAAGTTGAAGCAATATGGGCTGTGTCTCAAAAACCTTTGGCATGATTATTGATCAATCAGCCACTAACAATTCAATAGCTGCATCCCATAATCAATGAAAAATATCAATCACAACGGAAAATCAACAAAAATAGCCTACTATCCATGTTCAACTAGTAATTCTCCTCTAAAACCATATTTTTCAATAACAAATAATTCAACAACTGCACGCCGAATCAATGCCAATATATCAATAAATCACAAGGACAGATCAACAAAAAAAGGAAAACAAACGCTATTATCAATTTGGACTATGATTTCACTCTGGAACCATATTTTCATTCCAGGATTTCAAGACTGCATAAATTTCAAAATGAACAACCTTTTCTAAGCTCTAAGCTCAAATAATCCACACCAACCAATTCTTTGTACAGTCGATTTCCAACTCTAAAATCAAACAAACACAAACCGTTTTGAAATCCCTCTAAAAGCATCAAAAGAAGGGAGCAAAAACATTACTTGCAACAAGAAAAATGGCTGACAAGTTCTGTATATTTCAAATATAACCAACAAAAACCAAGAAATCAAAGTCAGCCAGCAACGAAAGAAGGCTAAACACGTTCCTCATTCTAAAACGAGCAGCAAATCAAAACATTTCAGAAAACAAAAACCAAATCATCCACATAATAATAACATATAAAGAACAGCAAGGCAAAAAGAAAAACAACAACCTGAGCTAATAAATTTTCAACATCATCGTCATCATTTTAACCATTGAATTGATGAGGAATCGTACCTTAGAACATTAATTTGAAGAGGGTGGCAGAGGTGGTCATATGATGATAATGTCTGTATCAGACTTTATATGGAGAAAGGGAAGAGGAGGAGTAGGTTAGCCGGGAAGAACGTGGTGGCGTGACGTAAGTTAATTAGATAGAAAAGACAGTTTGTCGTGTGGTTTATTGATTGCCTTGGAGCCAAGAATATATGTGGTAAGTTGCAGAGGATTGATTACATGGCAGCCCATAATTGGTAGGTTTCCTTCCTTGCAAGGTCCAATGGCTCGTGTCTGCAATACGATATAAGAACTCATGTGTGATTCAATCCTAAGGATGTGCTTTTGGATGAGATAACGTCAGAGTCATTTTCTTTTTCTGGGCCATGTCCAATATTCCACATTAAATTAAATTAAAAAAAAAAAAAAAACTAAAACGGAAAGGTTGTCGTGATAGTGTTAAACACTGTTCATTCCATAATGAACTAGAGTAGTGTTTTTTATTGTTTTTATTTTGGTTGCCAAAGTTCTTTTTTAATTGATTGGGTCCTTCGATTGTAAAATTGATAGCCAATTACTTCTTATTTGCTTTTGTTATCTTAGTGACAAGCATCTGCCCTGGTAAAAACTCAGATTGAATGGTCTTTTCTACCATAGAAAACGTTGTGTAAACACACACAAAATGGTCTTTTCTACTGGCTGCATTGTTTTATTCTTTCCTGTTATTGTATGAAAAAAATGGAGGGGAAGGAGATAAAAACTTGTTGAAGCCACGTTTGGAGTCCAACGCCACCACACTACTCTAGAGAAGGAGCTCGAGAAGACAATTTCGACAGTTTTTTTTATTTGGTCCCAATTTTTTTATAACTCTTCAATTTAATTTTAAATTTCATCTAGTTGTAGAGACCCAATTGAAGCTTATATGGAAAGAGAGTAAGGGACCTCATTAGGATTATGTTTATGACCTGAATTTTATAGGTTAACTCATATTGACCGGGATCGAAATAATATGACATAATTTTTATATTTTATCTTCAATTCTTTTGTACCTCTTCAATTTAGTTCGAGACTTAATCCAACCCGAGATCAATTAAGATCCAATTAAGGCCCAAACAAAAAAGGAATGAAGGAAGGAAAAGGAAGGAGACATATTGTCCAAGTAGATTAACTCATTGCAGCCGTGTCTATTATCAGGTCGTAAGTTTCGCATGTTAACTTGAATCAATACAATATGTCATCATCTTTTATTTTCACTCCTTAAAATTCTTTTGTGATATAATACTTTAATAATCTTTTGTTTCACATTTAAGCTGGAGTTAGACACAGGTTAAAACGACATCAGCGTGATTTTTTAAAACTCAATCGGCACTTGAACATGGCAATTAGTTTGCTCTTGGGCTACTAGGTTGAAGAAGTCACACCAATTTGTTTTTCATTTATTAATGCACATGATGATTAATTAATTTGATCCGATACATTGGTAAAAATTTTATTTTTTAATTCAAGTATTTCATCACATACAGAACAAAATAATAACACTCATATTATTTTATATAATAATTGGTTTTTGATCCGAGTCGTGGTGAAGCATGAGCCTTAAGCCTATTCTACTCTAATATCTAAATTCTAAACTAAACCATCATATGTGATATGTGGTAGTAGTTAGTTCTATATCAAAATGGATTTTTTTAAGATGTATTATTAATAATAGGAATGAGAATGATTATTTTTAAAAAAGATGACATAGTATTATATTTTACAATTATGATGGATAGTAATCACTTTTACAGTCATAAGGTTCACTATTTTCTTCATTATCTCTATCGCTATCATTGTAAGTGATGGTATTGGGTTTTTTCATGTAATAGTAATAACAAAAAAATCCTATTATTATAAATGATATTAGGAGAGATTGTTTTCGGTTCGATTTAGTTTTTATTAAAAAATAGTAATCAAACCAAATTTTTGTTTTAAAAAAACCGAAACTGATTCAAACCAATCGGTTTCTATTCGGTTCGGTTTTTTAGGAAAAAATTGATTCAAACCGGTTTGGATCGGTTTTTTTGGTTTGACTTGATTTTTTTTATTTTTTTTTTGGTTTGGTTTCGGTTCAGTTCGATTTTTTCAATTTCAGACTTATAAAACCAAAATCGAACCAGTCGGTTTTTTCAAAATTTTAATCGATTTTTTTCATAATTCTGGTTTTTTAATTATTTGTTTTCCAATTTTCTCGATTTAATCGATTTTTTTATCTTTTCCTCACCCTCTAAATGATACTTTATCGTTAATTTTCGTCACCTTCGTTAATTTTCATGCTGTCACCACCATAGTTATATCTATAGTTATTATCCTTTGTTGCTTCCATAATTATAAGCTAATATTGTCAATTTCTCCTCTCTTTACTATTATCACCACTCTTATATTAAAGAGTCATTCTTTTAAATAGAAAACAATAATTAAACAATTTTAAATGTTTTTTTTATTCCTAACGAGAAGGAAATTAGAGTGAGATTATTTCAAGGAGGGTGGGAATAAAAGTAAAGTAAGGGAAGAGGGTCATAAATCAAATATGTGAACTTTTGGGAGGGTATAGTTGAAAGAACCCTTTAATATAAGAATTAAATTGCATGTTATATAATTAAAAAAAAAAGAATTGCATAATATAAAAGAAGGAAAAGCCTTGTTGAAAAATTTGCCTTGTCTTTTGTTCTTCTGAGTTGCTATTCTAATCACAGTTTTGGAATTGAAAAGTCATAAAGGTTTTGTATTATTCACCCCAAATCCTTCATTCTCAATCTTTTTTTATTTAACATTGTATTTGGTTAATGTTTATTTAAAAAATAGAAATGAAAAAAAAAATATTTAATTGAAAAAATCAGATGAAACATAAAATAAATTTATCTCTATTGTAGTTTTTAGAGTGAAAGAGATATATTTATTTTATTTTTATTATTTTTGTATTTTTTATTTCAAAAAAATAATCAAATAGTATCTAAAAAATTCTCGATTCTCTGAGAAATTATTCAATACTCTTTTCTCATGTAAAAATAATTTTATTGACAATTTAATTTTAAGTGAGAAAGATGATTTCATTGAATTTAAAATTACTTGGGCTATAGCCCAAACCAGCAAGTTCAACGAGTAAAGGACTTTAAGCCCAGGTTTTGAAACACAAGAGAAGAGGAGAGGGTTCTCAAAAATAAGCCAGCCCGAGGCGACATCGTATTATACCTATCTTCTCTTCTTGTCTTGTAATTAAAAAAAAAGCACAAAACCAAACCCTAGCTTTCAATTTATCCCAAACACATTACTATAAATACCACCGCAACAATGAATCCTCCTCTATGGCCGTTTGTCGCAGCTATTAGGGTTTAGTGGAAATCTGCAGCGGCTATCTCCTCTTATTGCTTCCACTTTCTTTAGCTATCACCACCGCTTCCTCCTCCTTTTCCTCTTCTTCATCCTCCGTTTTCCAGGCCTTCCGCAGTAATAGTGTTTTGGTCTGTGTAGAGTATAATTTCTTCTGCTATTGCCTATGATGGTATTAAATATACTCCGAGATTTATATATCTATGAAAAAAATTTTAACCTGAGGCATTTATTTAGGCACATTTATTTCTTTCTTTCTTTTGCTTAATTTTTTTTGCTGCATGTTATTATGAATTTAAATTCTTTTTTTTTTTATGTAAGCTATGGCTAAAGTAAAAGGCAGGTGATGATAAAATAGACAGGGACATCAGTTACTCTCTTTTTAGGGAGGATGATGACCAAGTCTAAAATGGGAATCTCTCTGATGCCTTTTTTATAGCTTAAAAACTGTTCATTTATAAAAAAAAATTTGCATTTATAAATTGTGCTGATGATGATAGAACAGACAGGGACATCAGCCACTCCAATTGAAATTGGAGAATGTTGACTTGTCTAAATGGGAATCTCTCTGATGCACAAATCACTTTCTAGAAATCAATGTTTGATTTTAGCATTTCATGTGTTTGTGTTTGAATTTTGCTTTCTTTTATCGCTTTCATTGATGTCAGTGCATTTAATGGTATACAAAATTGACCTACTTTGCCTGTGATGCAACAGAATTTACGTATTATCAGATAAGAGTATCATGATGATATCTATCTTATTGTCACTACCTCTGAGGCAAAGTAATGACTACAAGTTGGATTTTTATTTAGTGTCACCTCGAGTGAATTCAGGGTCTCATGTGATTGGTTTCGTATAGATTAATTCTTTGTTTTTTGATTTTTGAGTGTTTGTGAGAGCAGAGTTGTTTACAAGTATAAGTTATATATTTTTGTGCCAATGGTGGATTTAAATATACCATGAGCTATTGCTATGAAAACAACCTAATCTGAGGCTTTTCTATTCTAAACACCTTTTGTTTTGCAAAATGCTATCCCGTCAGGTTCTGTGAGGACAGGATTGCTATGCCTCTGAGGCAGTGACAACAATGCATCTTTGCTGAATTTCCTGGTGACTTTTCTAAGGTTATAGTTTTTCCCTGTGGGTATAGCTACTACTTTGTTCCAATCAAATCTTTCTAGTTGCAGAAATCTGCTGTTGAAGTATAAATAATAATAGTTCCATAGTTTCACATTTTGGACGGTTTTTCCTTCAGTCTGCAGAAATTGAGATTGAACAGAGCGAAGATTTTTTCATGATGGAGTTGATTCGATGGAGATTTTATTGGTGAAACTACTGGCATCTTTGTAAAGGTTGTCTGAATGCCAATTGCTAATTGAAAGCAATTTCGGCACCGCACCCTGTTTGTATTCTCAGCATATTTGTTAGGGCTTGGCCTGTTAACGAAGAGGAGAACATAAAAAGATTGATTGCCCTTTCCCAACCGGACTGGACTCTTTTGATTGGTGCTGAGCTCGACCCAGACTCTTTCAAGTTCTAGCGTAGCCCAAATAGTTTCGACGGTGGACGCTCGCTAAAGCATGACGAAGGCAAAATTCAGAGAAGGGATTTGCAGCTCCAAGTTAAAAATAAATAAAAAATGAACCAGTGATACAGTTAATTTATTAAATAATATTCTTTGGACCGCAACAATTAAATCGAAGCTATTAGTTTCTTTATTTTAAGAGCTGAGTGCCATGACTACGTGGAGGGGTAATACAAGCACCCACGAGAATTAAGTATTCGAGAGCAACCAGTTAATTTGGACCCATTATATATTTTTTAAAAAGTAGAAAAAAACAAAAAGGAACATGGTTCTGAATCTGATGACATGTTCGACTGCCTTGCTGATTACTTCTTGCCGTTTGCATTTTCTCATTTTTTTTCCTTCTAAATCACGTGGTCAACTTACTTATCCGGGAGATCAAATTTGTTAATTAGTGTCAATCAAGCTTAATTAATTAAGATTAGTATTCTGGAGAATGGCATGTAGTTTGCTATAAATATATAGTTACCTAAATATAAATATTTTTATTCGGGAGATCAAATTTCATTAACCTAGTCTTGACTTATAAAATAGAAGTGATTTTCTCTATCTTTTAGCCTCTCTTTTTTCTTTTTTTCCAGTCATTTCATGAATAGAGTATAGATTTAGTCATATAGTGTAATATATATATATATATATATATAAACTAATTTCCTTTTTTTACACGAACCTGAACCTGCGACTGGTCGTTGAAGTAGTCATTCTCTCAGGAGCTCATTCGCATAGAATTTAATTCATGACGCGTCTCTCCAGAAATATATAAAGATTCAATCTTTCTCTAAAAACAAAACCAGGCACTGAAATGATGGAAGACACACCATCAAAAGAAGAGATTACACGAGTCCTTAAAGTCCTAGAAGCTCTAAAACAAGCTTCTCATGACTTGCAGACACACCCCAGTCCTAACTCGGCCGAGTCCAACTCTCCTGCCCTTAAAGCTTTGTTAGAGCTCGAGACTGAATCAGATACAATTCTCTCTAAAGACCCCCTTCTCTCTACCCTCTCTGAACACCTTGCTAGCCTCAAATCCCTTTTCGACACTCTACAGAGAAGCTGTGGGCATGGACTTAGAAGTTTCTTGACTCGCCGAGTCTCGACTCAGTCTATATCCCGAGTTGCTGGGTCGATCGAGTCGGAGATTCAAGCTTGGATTGATCGCGAGTGTATAGACAGATTGATGAAAGGTTTGAAAGATCCGTTGCAAATTGAGGACGATGAGTTGGTGGGTTTGTTGAGTCAGTTTGAGGACAGAGTTTTACAAGGGTTTAATCGTGAATTACAAGACCTGGTGCTTAAATCAAAGATTTTTTGTTTACTTGAGAGAATTTCATGTGATCCCAGTTGCTCAAGAAAGGTAAGAGAACAGTGTGCTTTCGTTGTTTCAGCTTTGATTAGATTCAACAAGGATGTCTTCGTTGGTCAAGTGTTGATGAGTCGCTTGATTCATGGTGTTGTCTCAATGGCTTCTTGGAAATCAATGAAGGTACTTTGTTCACTAATTAAGTCAATAAAATCACCACTTGTTGACGAGATTGAATCTAATGGTGAGATTCCAAAAATCATTAGTTTCTTGGACTACAAAGACTTGCATTTGAGAGTTGTAACAATGGATTGCATTCTTGAAATTGGCTATTTCGGCCGAAAAGAGGCGATCGAAGCTATGCTTAGAGAAGCGTTGATAAAGAAGCTAGTGGAGCTGCAAAGATCAAAACTTGGTGGGGATTTGATTGACATCGGAATGTTTGATGACGAGAAAGAGAGAGGTAAGGGGGAGACGAGGTTCTTAGAGAATCACCCATTTGCAAGCTGTGTGGCAAGATTTGCAGTTCAATTAGAGGTCGGAGAAGGGTTGAGGCAGAGAGAGAGGAGGGCATTCAAGCAAGAGATATTGAAGACAGTAAGGAATGCTTGTGTTTCTAATGCCGAGGCTGCTACTATTGTAGCTGAAGTTCTTTGGGGGTCCTCACCTTGATATTGTGTAATTAACAAATTTGGATTTGCAGGAAATTGGAAAGGTAATTGCCTTTGATCTGGTTTAGTGATTTGTTAGGATTTTCTCTTGTTTCGTGTCCATGTATGAATTGATCAATGGTGTAAAGGAATTGCTGAATAAATTGTTGGAGTGTTGGATTCATTAACTGGTAGTCAATTTACTATCCCCAAAATGAATGAAGAAATTTCATTGATCAAACTTTGTTTCAAATCTTTTCCTTTATATATATATATCATTTTATTTTACTTTCTGAGAAATAATATTGTTTGAGTGGAAAGTTTAACATTCAACCTGTAATGGTTTGAGAGAGATGTGAGGAATCTGAGGGGATTCTGGATCAAGCAACCTTGTTATTCCATAGTTTGGGAGATGACGTGGATGAATGAACACTTTAAAATTTAGGCTCCTTTAGGCCTTGCTTCTTGGCATATGCTGATCTAATTTATGTTCTTCCATTGTTGAACACACTTGAGACAAAAAGTAACTTATTTTATATTTATTTATTTATTATAATATAATTATTTGGAGATCAAAGTTTGTAAATTTATTAGATTAGTGAATTAAAATGTTTAGTTTATTAAGTCAAAAATGTCTTAAAGAAAAGTTCATAGTTCATCCTGCAAATTAATAATCCATGGTAAACATGTTTTCAACACAAATATAATAATAAAATACTAAGCATAAATCTAGACTTATAATTGATATTAATTCAAAGTCCTAGCATGTATATTAATAATAAAAATATATACACTTAAAATAATGAGATTTTTGTTATTGTCTTAGATAAATTATTTGTTCTTAAAATTTTATTATTTTATCAATTAGAATGTTTGCAATATGTCTATGAGGATTCTTAGTTAAGGAAAGACTACAATCAATAAATTTTTTCTTTAATAAATTTGAGTAAAATAAAAATATATTTAGTTAATAAATGAGAACTTGCAATTTCAATAGATATTAGAATGACATCGAAAATATTTAGTCAAAAATCGATGCAATAAAATATATCATATTCTATAATCTTCAAATTATAAACTAATAAAATAATTTTCTATCCACTTCATCTTCTAATAATCATCAAAGTATCTCCTTAACCTATAGTTGAAATATTTTTCTTAATTAAGCTATCAATATTATGCATTGATATTAAATAAAATGTGTAAGTTATTACGTATACGCCAATTCAATAATTTTCTTATATATATATATATATATATAGACACATGTTTATATACTTCTCATACTTTCTTCAAGATCAATGGTGCACAATTAAAAAAAAAGAGCACGTGGTTTAGGCCATGGTCCCAATGGCATGGCCACTAACCACGCTACACCGCGCGTGGTCACCACCCCCCACGACAGTTTCGATGATATGGTTAAAAACTATCTTGACTTTTTTAATGTCATTGCGTGGTCGCCACCCCACCCCACGAGGTGACCATTTAATTTTTAATACTGAAAAATATTATAATACAAAATAGAAAAATAAAATAAACTAAAATAATATTTATTTTTCTAAAAACCTCCTCCGGCCCTAAAATCATATTGTATTAATCCAAATCTTTTTAGGGGAATTAAAAACAGAAATCCATGGGAGTGTATAAAAAAATAAAAACAATAATATATATTTTTTTACACGTGGATCAGTGAAACTCAACTAAATGGTAAATACAGGCTCTTTTTTATTCTCACAAAAATTGTAACTTATTGCAGTAGTTATAAATATATATATGACTTATGCTTAGGATTAATATTTTCGAAACAATTTTTGAAAACTGAAAAGAAGAGACTTTCATTTTCCAAGAACATGGGTGCTTCTGATCTGTTGCTTTCAAGACAAAAACCCGATTCTGAGAACAACAGGTCTGTAATTTTTGTTTTGTTTCGTGCTATTCTTTTTCTTTGTAGATAGAATCAGATTCATGTGCGAATGCACTGATAAATGAACAGGTTAAACAACTAATGGAGCCCAGAATGTTGAACATCAGTGATACACACCGAGCTAGATTCTTTGATGCTTATACTGTCAAATCCAACTACTGGTAAAAAGAATTTCTTGTTGCAAGAGAAAACAGAACCTCTAATACTAGAAACACATGCTAAAGTGCCAAACCCCACTATTGTCATCATCGTATTGTGGCCAAGATATGCCCTAAAGGAGCAAATTCATTAGCATTTGGACAAGACTACATCCCTTGGATGCATAAAAGTTGGGAATTGTCCACCACCATCTTATAGAACTCAATAGTCATCATGGCCACACAATAATTTCACAGGATACATGATTGTTATTATCATAATATCTACTGTCTACTCTATTTAATGCCAGTCACCACATTCCCAGTACCAATTTGCAAAAAACAAAGGACAATTACACTTGTATTTCTTGAAAACTTCTGTATATCTTCTTGTGGGGCTTGGAAGTATGGGTGATAGAACGAAATTGCAGAGGAAGATGTTTGCTGGTGAGCTGATAGATATGGTTAATCCTAATGGTCATTCAAGACCCTCTGGAAGCTAGTCATTTTTTGCCGACATGGGGTCCCTGTATTCCATTATTATGACAGTAAGGAAATCGGAATTGAGGCAAAAGAAAGAAGGCAAGGGGAAACCACCTTGACATGTGGCTTGATTGGCGGTCAAAGTTGGCTTGCATTCAAGAGAGACTGATGCAGTCGAATATTTCTCAACATTTGGATTGGTTGGACTGGGAAAATTGAAGCGGATACCCTCACTATGTGCAGATTGGATACAACTGAAGAGCATACCGGTGTCCGTCTCTCGTTTCCGAGGAAAAAATTCGACACACTTAACGACGAAAGGGCTAACTTGTGGTCAGTTTTTAGTGGACCAGGTTTTAGGTTATGGTCGGGATTTGAGTTCTTTCTGGAAAAGGCGTGAGCGCAGTTAATTGATCAATCATTGCATGCCAATAAATGGAGAAACATGAATGGATAGTCACTAAACATAGTTCACTAACAATTTGAGGACACTAAAAAACTTAGACCATCATAAAGGTTTCATTCTCTGGATCGAAGTATAAATTCTCATTTTCCAATTTCCTGTACAAAAATAACAACGATTTATTTGTTACAAGGCTCTCAGCCCAAGGCTGGCGGGCCAGTTGTCTGCTTTCAAGTAAAATGGAAAAACAAAATATCGCTACCTATCCTCCTTCAAAGATGCATCGGAAAATCGCAGCGCAGGAAAAAGAAGAAGAAAAGGACAGCCTCTGCAAAACTTAGCTCTTCATCTTTTTCTTCACGTGGAAGGCCGATTTGCATCCCAGCTAAGTAAATAAATAGCTTTCTAACAATGGTTCCGTCCTTGAACAAAGAAAATCATGCTCAATCGAGGACAGCAAAGACTCATCCCATCTCCAATACTTCCCTGTTTTTGTTTTCAGTCATTTTCTTATGCAAAATGGCCTTGAAAATTGAGAAAACAGAAACGAGAGCAATTTCAATGTGCTCAGAGCTGCTAATCTTTATATTAACTTGTCCCATGTTCTGGCTATTCAGATTGGCATTAACAGCCATTCTCATGCCTCTGACAGGTCTAAATTCAGACTGAAACCCTCCGCCCAGCACCATTTCCTTCTTAAAGGAGAGAGCTGACATAGACAGACTGATTCTATCATCCCTCACAGGGTAGTCCCCCCCTCTTAATGTGGCCTCAAGAGTTCCACCATATGCCACTTGTTCAGAGCACCTCATTTGGCCAGCATTCACTACAAACTTGAGTTGCTTCCCAACTAACATGGTATCTTCAAGCTTGGTACCAACATAGTACTTGTTCCCAAAGGATGTCAAGGAAACCCCACATTCAGTTACATTTTGCTTCAGATTCTTCAGCTTTGTGTTGCTATGAACTGTATAGATCGTACCTTTTCCAGAAGACTGAACATCAAGACCTACAGAATAAGTTCGGCCCCTAGGATCTGCATAAGCTGCAGCGCACTCAGACTGAATACTGAAATCCTGCTTGTCCTTGCTCATCTGTCCAGTGATTGAGGCATAGACATTCTTTCTTATTTCTATAGCTGTCTCCATGTTTACACCATCAAAGCCCACATCATGATCCCATCCGTGAGGATCAAGAACAGGTCTCACAAGCCACTGGTCACTAGTGACAAGGCATCGATACCTGTGTATGGTGCAATCTGAGTCAAAACTTGGAGGGACCGCCATATCTGGCAACAAAACAGCCTCTGGAGATGCCTGCTGGGGATCAGAATTACTGTCCTCTCCAAAATTTTCCTCTCCAGAAAGCTTCCTCTCCCTTCGCCTCCGAGACTCTTCTTTTAACTGTTTTTTCAAATATAGTGTTTCTCGATAATCCAGCTCGTCAAGGTAGTCTTTTTTCTGTGATTTAGTCAACTTTTCAAACTGAGATTTCGTCATGATTCGGATTGGAGGTAGTTGATCATAGTCATCTTCCTCATCTGCATCTGAAAGTAAAATCTCATCAACATCTGGTTCTGATTCACCCGGGCATGGTGTAGAGCGATGCTTTAGAAAAGATGAGAGAAGATGGGGCAGAGAAGGCACCCGGGGGGTAATCAATGGTCCCAATTCAATGCCGCCTTCAAATTCCAAGAGGGTATTAGCATCACCAAGAACTTTGGTGCATATGCAGAATAATAAGAAATGAGATTTCCATACTTGTCCATTGGGAAGAACGCTTTCCCCCATTAAGTTCTTTTTACAGTGAGGATTGTTCTCCACTAAAACTACTGGATTTTCAAGTTTTGAGTCAGATACTGCCTGATTTATATAATGTTGCATCAAACCTGTGCATTGAGTCACATATGATTCATAGCTAATAGGATATCCAGTAGGTCCTTCAGGAGTTGAAGAACCATGAGTCATCACAAGGATGGTGTTAAACCACACAGCATTGCCAAAGACTTCGGTCATAAGCTTCAGAAGGGGGAAGTCACAGTAACCCATGTTGATGAGGTCAAGGCGTTCAAAGAATAGAACAATGTCTGGTGGTGATTTTCTTATGAATCTCCGAACAGAAAGCATAATCTTCCTATTTCTTCTCAAATTACTTGTAGATGAAGGTAAAAAACCAGGTGTGTCAATAAATGTTACTTTGACCCCATTGATAGACCCCACAACCTCTTTGATGTGTTCAGTGGCTGGTCGAAATGCATCAGTCAGAGCCTTTGGTTGATCAAATACAGAATTTATAGTTGCACTCTTTCCAACACCTGTTTTACCCAACACAAGTATTCTAAGAGAGAAGTTCAATTCAGGTGTACCAGATGCCTCTTGTTCTGCTGCTACAGTTCTAGCTCCATCAACTTTAACCCTTTTCAAGTTTGATTCCCCTGCTCGTATTGCAGCTGCTAGGTGCAATCTATGTAAAACCTTAGCCACCAGAAGATTGTCATGTGACTGCCCAAACCTTAGAAGAAGACGGAAGAAGTTAATTCGAAGATCCTCAATCTTGGTCAATGAATCAGCTTTCTTTACCTCAACCTCATGATTAGGTTGGTAAGAATCTGCAGCCACTTGCTCCAGAGATTGAGGAGACCCAGTTTCCTGATTACAGTTAGACGAGCATGAAGTATCAGAAGTTGGTGATGAAGACTCTAACTGGGCCATGTGAGCTGCAAATAATAACAAGCAAATAAACTCTTGCTGAATGCAAAAATCAACAGTGTTAAAGTCAGATGGCAAACATAAAACAATTTCAAACTCAGCTCCCAGCATTAAAACAATTTTTTTTCCTTGTCAGCATATGGTCATGACAATTACTGTTCATACTCCATGTAGAAAATGCCCATTATACATGTCATACTCAAAAGTAAAAAAAAGTAAAACTCTACCAAAATGTTTTCAAGCTAGTATGGAGCAAGATAGCTTATTACTTCATACAAAATTACTGCAGTAACTAAAACCAAACGTTCCAGAAGATTCTTAACAATTTACCATCTCTGCACCAACAATTAAAACAGGCAGTGCAATTCATGATCCTTGAATCATTGATCCCCAAACCAAGCCCAATTTAATTCAAATCCATGGGACCAGAATCCAATAACCAAAAGTTAGTTGCTTTGATTGGTAGAGCTATAAACAATCCCATCCCCGACCCCTAAATAAAGAAACACCTCATTCTCCCTAAAAAATTTTACAAAGGTAATTAGCCTGAGGGGCCAAACAAACATCACGAGCAATTCTCATTTCCGCAAGGAAACTCATGTCACTGGATTCCCCAACACAACTACCAAAAATATCTAATATCACAAAGTAATTCTCTCATTTCAACAAGAAAACTCATTGTTCCAGTACCTAACTGAGAAAACCATTTCTCCATTAAGCAAAACATCCTCCGAAGAACAGTAATTATCCAATTAAATGCCAACTGAAACACATATAAAGAAAGACAAAACTATGAACAAGAAAACAACGAATTTCACAGCAAGAGTGGAAGGAGCAAAAATAAGCACCTGGGTCATCAGATTCTTCATTAACAGGCTCCTCGCTAAAGAAACTGCCACTGCCTGACAAAGGTCCAGTTGAAGCCAAAGACTTGGACAATAACTGACCAAAAACCCAATCTCTAATACCCTTCATTCTACCTGCAAGAACTAAAAAAGATGGCATCTTTCGTAATGATTTCAAATGTTAAACAATAAAACCAAACAATCAATAACCTGAAATAAGTAAGAGATTTACCCAAATCAGTCCAAAGTGATAAACAAAAGTTGTTGAGCCCTAATACACAACTGAAAGAACAAGAAAGAGAGAGAGTGCCCAAAAAAAATCAGACAACTAGGTTTTGAAATTCTGTGTCTAAATCAAAACCCCAGTTGGAATCAGCTAAGAAAGGTGTGTGCTTTTCTTGGATTTGGTGATGACGAGAAAGTGGGAAGGAGAGGTGAGAGACTGAGAGAGAGATTGTAGATAAGACAGAGATCATTAACACACAGAACACGGACACAAACAACGCCCTGTTTTTTCTTGTTGTTGTGATTTTGTGAATAAAGAATCGAAAGAAAACAAGAAAATTATTATTGTTGTTATTATACAAAACTCTAAAAAGTTAGGGGAAATATTGTTGCCCATAGCCCCTCTCAATTCACTGATTTTTTTTGTTCTACTTTTTTTTACCTTCAAATTGCTAATTTAGAGGCTAATTTAGATTAATTTATTAGGAAAGATTAGATTAAAATATGGAAGATTAAAGTGAAAAAATTAAAAGTAATAAGTGGCTTTAAAGTGAAATATTCATTGTAATTCCCAAACTTTATTATAAATCTTTGGCCCCTTTTATTTTTAAAATTTAAGAACAGAGTTAATTTTGGCTCAATCCTTTATTTTTTTATTTTTTTTTATTTTTATTTGAGAAAAAAAAAAGAAGAAAGTGGCTGGGTTTCATGGGCAAATAAAGAAAATCATCATTTATACCAATTTCAATCATGAAAAATAATAATTTTGATATTAATAGATTTCTTGAAAAAAATTTATCGTAGGTGTTTTTCCCCATGAACTTACTTGATATTGTGGATATGAGCTCAAAAATAATTTTGATTTTGAGTTGATAATGGATTTTCAGGCTAATTTTTAGATTATTTGAAACTATGAATATATTTTACATGGTATTTATGATGTTTTTTTGTTCAAAATATAGTTGAAATGTTTTTTTTTGTCTAAAACATCATAATCTAACTTTCCGACAATATTTAGGTAGGGCAAACGAAGTGTCACCTTCCTTTTTAAAAAATAAAAATAAAGGGTGGACGAGTCATTCATCCCATGAGAATTTTTTTTTTTTAAAAAAAAGATCCAAGAACGTTGGCTGCATGATTCCTAGCCAATCAAGGATATCTAGCCAAACTTATTATCTGGGTCATGGACTCAATTGATCTAAATAATTTTTTTTATTTGAAATGAATACCTATAAAATTGAGAATCGATAAAATATCAGGAAAATTAAAAGAGAAAAAAATATCAAACCAAAACAAATTACATTGCTCAATTAGTAATTAACAAAATATTAAATGATAAAATTAAATAAAAAAATCATTAAAAATCCATTTATAATAGGTAGAATCTAGGGGGGAAAAGGTTCAGGCGCTCAAGTTTGGTTGGGTTAGAGCATACAAGTCATAAGAAAAAGACTCACATGTGCAGGTCTTCTTAATTTTTTATGTTATATAAATAGTTTTTAATTTATTTAATTAAATACAAATATAAATTTTATAATTTGCTATTGATATTTTTTATATTAAAAAACATGTAAAAAGTAATATTTTATTAAAAAAAAATCTAACCCGTAGCAAAAGACGGGTAGATAGCTAGTTATTATTCGGTTTGATGTGAGAAAATTTTTAGCGTATAGGCTTCTGCTTTTATTTTTGTTGGACCAGATCTTGGGCTGCCTTGGAAAGTCAGGTCCAGTTTCGTCCTTCTAACTCGGCCATTTTGCCACTTTTCAAAAAATATGAACCCTAAACCCATGCATTCCAATTTATATGGAACAAGAGAAATTATTATTAGATGCTTTGGGGGTTAATTATCCATGCACTACAGGCACTTGATTAATCAAGTTTTTTTTTTATCAATTTAAACATCAATTGAATTCATATATTCGATCAATTTGTTTAACGTAAGTCTTTCATTAGTAATTTGGTTTATTAAACGACGTGTGTCTTTGACTGGTTAATTTTATTATTAATTTTTAATTACAAAAAATAAAAATAAAAAACTTGTAAAAAATTATAAATTTCATAATTTCAATAAATGCTTTTTGCAATAAAAAAAACTAACTAGGCCAATGAGATTAAACAACACATGTCGCTTGATTATGTAATTTACTTAACACCGTCAACAAAATCTTAAATAAATGACTCACATTAAACAAATCAATTTAGTATAGAGATACAATTAATACTTTAGTCGGTATAAGGATGTGATTAATCAATCAATTGCTTGTGGTATATACGAGATCATTCTATGTGTTCTGTTGTAGGTTAGATTAATTTTTTTAATATAAAAAAATATTTAAGTATTGTTAGTATGTTTTTTTAGTAAAAAATAATAATACGAGAATTAATTTAATGTAACCTGATTGGCTTGATAGATTCAAATATAACTCGAATGATAGATAAAAATAAAGTTTTATTTTAAAAAATCATGATAATATATTTTTTTAAATATTAAAATAACAAAACATTAGATTGACTTAGATTAACCTGTCAAATCTGTTATCCAGGTCATGAAACCCTGATAACCCTATAAAAAGCAAATAAAAAATTTATTAAATTTAATTTTCAATCAACCCAATACTGAATGATAAAATTAAAAACAAAATTTAACTAAAAAAATATGTCTAGTCAACTTTAGTTAACTTGTCAAATATAAATCATAAAACTGAGATATTCTTATGAAAAAAAAATTAAACACAAATTATGAAACATGAATCCTAATTAACTTAATATTGAAGGGTGAAATTTAAAAAAAATCAATTAAAAAAAAACACAAAAAACCATTCGAGTCAACCGAACAAACTCATGACCTAAATCATGAGATTATCACCATTAATCTCCAATTAATTCAGTATCTAAAGATGAATATAATATCAAATGATAAATTTTTATCATTATTATTATAATAATTACTATTCTTATCATTATTATTATCATTACTAATATTGTCACTATTATTACATTTACTATTATTACTATTATTACCGTCACTCTAACTAATTATTAGTTATCAATGAAATAACTAATATTATTTTCAAAACCGGTTAAGCTTCGAGTATATAGCACTTCTCAAATTGTGCTATTTTTATCTTATATCAATTTGCTAATTTATTGTAATAATTGCCTAATTTATCCGGATTCTCAAGTGTCTTTTAGAGAAATTCAAAGACACTGACCCTGAAATATAAACACCTTATCAGCTTTTGCCAAATTGAGGTGTCTCGTCATCTTGCTAGTTTGCATCTTTTTACATGTTTCAAGAGGAGAAATCTACCACATTTGGATTGATTTCTTCTTCTTTCATTGAAGATGCCTCGAGTGGAGCAACATTATCTTTAATTGCGAGAAACCAGTTGTTCATGGTTAAAATATAATTTTTGAATATTCAATCATCAGAAAATCAATTGTATAAAACATTATGGCTTCCTTCTGATGAAGAACTAGAAAAGCTGAGTTACGAGAAACCAATTATGCAAATGATGCGAGCATGAGATGCAAAAGTGGAGCAATCATGCCACATATCCCTCATCTTTACCATGCCTATTATTAACATTCCCCTCTCTTCCTTTCAGAAAATGAAGGCAGTACGAATAGAAACTTCAACTTCATTTTACAAATATACTGTAATATCAGTCATAAGCACACAAAACATGTCTGCTGGTTTTGAAGGCATTGTCATTCATATTTAGCTTGGTAACAAAGAATATTCACAACTTGTTATAAGGCTTCTATTCGTCACCTTAGGTTGAATATATAAACAAAATATTCAAAGAGCAATGATATTCATGAATTTCCTCTTGGCAAATGCCAACCACCATTTGTTTGGAGTCCCATTGGGTCTATATGCGACACTCAGTAATCTCCCACTTGTTTCCTCCCTTGTCTGTTTAAGATACTTTCTGAAGAGCTCTGCATTTTAAGAATTCAAAAGTATAAATAGGCAAAAAATTTGGAATAATAATAGCAGAGTAGTCACAATCATACTGCAAACAAACCAACATTCAAAACGGAAGAGCTTAAAAGTCCAAGATTTCAGAATTTTGGCTCAAATCAACAATTCTGTAGAACAGTTAATAAAGTGAGCTGTAATGGAGAACTTGCAGCCAACTG
The DNA here is from genome assembly GCF_951802175.1 of Populus nigra. Taxonomy (NCBI): domain Eukaryota; kingdom Viridiplantae; phylum Streptophyta; class Magnoliopsida; order Malpighiales; family Salicaceae; genus Populus; species Populus nigra. Next base: position 22,444,386 of record NC_084854.1, read on the forward strand.
AAACTATTATTGAATTTTATTTACCATGCAGTCTCAATTCAAAAACTTAAATAGCTAAAGCCATTGGAATAATACAATATCATCAGGCTCGAGGATATTAAACTGCCCTAATGATATAGTATTGATATGGCAAAGAACTATGAGAGTAAAATGACAAAGTCTCCATGGTTTGAAATGTGAATAACAAAGTCTGTCACACAAAATTTTCATCAGCAGAACAGTAGTGAGGAACAAGAGTAAAAGGCAGGCGGTAATGCCCATGTCTTATTGATAGCTGAAAACAGAAACAAAATTGATTTCATGATCCCTATAATCCAGTCACAAACTGAGACGAGAAGTTAATTCAGATTACTAGCAGGGTTACAGCAATCTGCTAGATAAATATCAGCCTGCAATCAAGCATTGACATTACTCCTCAGACTCGTAAGTCTAGAGGTTGAACATAATGCAGTTTGAAGAGACTGCTAGTGCATTTCAATGCTTCATTGATATAATTATAATATAGCATGCAAATAAATTTGCTCATGGATCATTTAGGTTATCTAAAACTTGGTTCGTAATTCATATAGTTTTACAAATTTGACCAAGTAAACTTGCTCCTAACATGACATCTGTTACACAAATTTATCTCCAGGAAAAAAAAAACATAAAAAGGAAGTTTACCTGCTTCCTTCTGAGATTGAGGATCCGCAAAAAGACCCGGGAAAGGAAAACCAGACTCTCCAGGCACAGAAACCTTCTCCAAACCCAAGTTAATTATTGCCTTAGTACCTTCAGCCAAAGTTCTACAACCCTCAAGCCTCTTCAAAGCCACATTGATGTAGAACGTTAAGTAAATAAGGAGCTTATCTGCTGGGCTCTGAATATTAAAATTTCTAAAGAAAACATTGGCACGAAAAAACGTGATTGCTTCATCAACTATATCAGTTCTATCTGCATAAAACACATCCCAGTTTCCACACAATCAAGACCAGAGAAAAAAACCATCTAACAGTCATTCAATCATCGAAACAAATTATAATGCATGTGTTTATAACTTTACAACCTTGATCCGAAACTGGAGCAGGACCCTTTATATGACTTTTCAACGGAAGCAAAGGACAGCCACAAGCTTTTTTCACTCCCTCCTCATCCACGAAACTAGAGTGATGAACCTAAGCATGAAAAACCATCTTTCAAACTTCATCAATAAACAGAAACTCAATTCACATTTGGTTATTACCAAATATAAATACACGAAATAAATAGAGCAAGAAAAATCCTAAGAACGCGGATGCCTTCATTAGTTTCAAAGCAAACCCAATTATGATGACAACCAAGTTTTTCCCATTAAATGACTAAAGCCACAACCTTTACCATATCTACTCTTTTGATTTCAACTAAACCTGCCTCTACCCCAATAGTACAAATAAATCTGACATATCCAATCGACAATTTATATCAATTTTTGAAAGTAAAAATACAAAGATGAAAAGTAATGAGGAAACAAGATTTCCAGATTCCATCCACATACCATTTTCAATCCCAAAGCTCGAACATTCAAACTTTTGCAGTATTTCAGTCAAATAAGAGTATCCCTGAAAACAATTAGAAGCAAGATATTAAATTTACAAATTTCGAGAGATGAATTGATGCATTAGAGAGTGCTCAAATGGTAAATTATTGTAGAGACTCGGATATAAAAACAACCCTGTTTTCACTGGAAATGAATGAAGACGTAAGGAGAGAAAAAAAAAAGTCCCATGATTTAAAATCTTAAGAAAAGTAAAGGTAAGATAGAAGTAATAAAATTACCTGAAAATTTTCAGTCCCGCTGGAGTGCGTTGTCGGAGTTTGATTGACGTCGCTGTTGGCCTTCGATCTGAAGTTTTAAGCAAACGAGGAGATCAAAACGCGCTGTCGTTTTGTTTTTTCTTTATTGCGTGGGCTGTCGTTTCTGCTCGGACTCCAAATGAGAGTTTTGAATCCCTTTTGGGAAAGCGTTTAAAAGATATCTTCTAAAATTTTGAGGTTCTTTTTATGTTTTTTAATTTTTTTATGAGTTAATATTAAAAATTAATTTAAAAAAATAAAAAATATTATTTTAATATATTTTTCTAAAATTGTTTTTTGAAAAACAATGTTATTGCACTTTTAAACTCTCTCTAAAAATGGGTTTTCTGCTTTCATTCCTCTCTCTCTTTTTTTCCCCTTTTATTTCAAGTAAAAAGAAAATATCATGCATGTATTATTTATTTATTTTGGCTAAAAGTCTGAGAATTTATCTTGATTATTGATTCAGCCACGTAGAATTATATATAATTTCTTTTATAACATGCTGGGCAGAATCCACACCCCATCTCTTTGAATGCTCAAACTGTCTTCAAGTACAGAGAAAGATACAATCCGAGGTAGCTGTACATTTTTTTTTTATTATTTGCGTGGGGTGTTCGGGTCAGCTTGCGCGCACCACGACTATTCCCCACGGCTCATTGAACATCCTGCAAGCCCAGGAGCAGGTAAGGCACCGCGGGAGTGACAGACGTGCACATAGAGAATCAAACCTAGAACGGGGACGGAACAAGTCACACGATTAACCACAGTGACTAGACCCTCAAGTGCTGTACATTGCATTTTAATGATAACAGAAGGAGGAGTTAAAGATAGTGATGATGCAGTCCCAACTCGTAGAAAGGCTAAAAAATTATTTCTTCTGGAAATCAGATGCCAGGAACTAGATAGATAGAAAGACAGACAAAAGCCTTCTCTAAAACTTATCAGGTCAGTATCTATTACAAGGCATTGTCCAAGATCTTACATTTAAAACCATAAAGCTGTCTCCTGCCACAAAATCTTTGAGTGCAGAAGAGCTTGGACTGTAAGCAATCGGATGAGTTTCTGATTCAATCCTGCAGATTGCGTCTAGCATTCTGTAACTTTTCTCTCTAGGATTATGCGAGCCCACCAGCATCTTGTGATTAAGAAACAACAGGACATCCCCATTTTCAAAGAGCTTTATCACCGGAACGCAATCGGAGAATATTACCGTGACAAGCATTTTGACCCATGAGTCGCTCACGAGTCACACCATCCTCTTGCATTAGCCACACCTCCACAGAACCTTGCTTGAAGGCACAGAAATACAAGGAGTCGTCCCTAAAAACCCTTGAATACAAGCGAAGTTGAAGGGCTGGCATACGGGATTTGAGAGCAACTGGGGATGATCCATTTATCTTCTTGTCTACGGGAATTCCATTCCCTGTAGTTCCAAGAACCTTCCTCACCTCATTTGCCAGTTCTATCACCATGTCATCCTCATGACCAGTTTACACGTTCAGGTGCTTTATTAGCAAATACGAATTCAAGATGGGCATTTACTTGGATTTGAAATTTATTATTTAGTTTTTTTTTTATTTCGAGTTATTATGTTCTTGGAATAACATTCCACTATAATAATCATCTATTTTTTTATCATATTATTAAATAAAAATAATTATTATATTATTAAATAAAAAATAGTTATTATAAATTGATTTTTATGATTTATTTCTATTTATTTTTTATGAGATTATTGTAATTTTAGAAAAACATACCGGTATTGAGTTGGTGTACGGGTTTTCTAGGTTCTATTTTTTATTATGTTATTAAATAAAAAATAATTTCAAAAAAAATATAATTATTGAGATTAGATTTCATAATTTATTTCAATTTAATTTTTTACATAGTTATTGTGGTCTCAAAAAAATATTTCAATATTAAATTAATGATTGGTTTTGCAAGCATTTATTGTTTTATCATATAATTAAATAATTTTTTTAAAACAATAAAGTTATTAAATTCAATAAAATTCATCATTTTCATCACTAGTTTGACAAATCAATCTAAATTTACTAAGAGTAATATAATATCTTAGCATCTTAATTATTTTTAAAAAATGTTATCATTTTAAAAAAATTAAAATTAAATCACGTTTTATCATTTATTTATCTGAATTTTCTTACCTGTCAAATCAACCAAATAATATTAAAAAAATCCATTTTCTCCCAGGGGCCAGGGCCAACGTATGAACACATTCTTTTCAGAAAATCGAGCAAAAATATATGAATATTAAAGACACTGTCTCTTTTAGCTAAAACAGAAAAGTGACGTCATAGGCGCCCTGTAATTCACTTACACTGTAACTTTCTCTCTTGTCGGTGTAAATACTTTATCATAACTTTTCTTACATCTCCACCCTCAAAATAATAATCATCAATCATCACGGGTTATTGTCATCATTCCACCGCTATCATCACTAATTATTTTATTATAATCATTATTAATATCATTATTATCATAGCAACAATCATCCCTAGTTAAAACTCATAATTAATATTAATTAATACCATAATTATTATTAACTACACATTAATTTAAATATTTTCTAAATTTTCAACAAAACTCATAAATAAATAAAATTAATTGAGGATTATCTATTATTTCTTTAATAAAACTTATTCAATCTAAATTAATATTTTTTAATTATTATTATTTTCACGCAAAATCAACTTTTCCTAAATTCTCAACTCAACCATAAAATTAAAAAAAAATGATACTTATTAAATTATTTATCATTTTTTAAATTTTAATACACTTAAATTACAAAAATCATGGCAAATTAAATCTATTTTTTATAAATTATTATGCAAACTATAAATTCTACAAATAAATTTTAATAAATAAACTTTAAGTATTACAACAAAAGTGGATGGGTTTTGTGAAGCTCGATAAAAAACAATAGAATTAGAGGAGGGAGATTGCAATATTTATCAATAAACAGTGACATAAAATAATATTTTCCCTCTGTGTTTCCATTATTATTTTTTTCTAATTTTCTGTCAGTGTACTGCTGATGTATGCTTTGCACTCTGAAATTTGAATGATGAAAAGTCGAGTCGTCCAAACAGCAATAATTTAAGAGTGGTGATGATGATGATTTGTCATCGATATCATATCATAATCATTTTCAAATCCAATTATTTGCCTTCTGGTGTTTCCTAATGAATAATGTTTGGTCCCCTAATTAGACATTTGTCACTGTTTGCCCGATGAACACCTCGTCTGACCATGAAATTTATTTCCAGATTTTAATGAAGTATGAAACAGACACATCTGGGATATTACTTGTTCATTCATGATTCTCTGGAATTATGTCCCTGCACCCATAGTTGAACCCTGTAAAACCCAATTTAGCTAGTTATAAATTGGGTGCTTAAATTTATTATATTGTTTTGAAAAAACATAAAAAGTCAAACCATATATATATCCAGATCAAATTGATTGAGTTTGAGTGAATCAACTCCCACCTGACTCGACACTAAACTCAACCCATACTAAATCCTAGATAGGCGAGTTACCATGTTGACTTATCAAGTCAAATTTAATATCATTGATTGAATTTAGCTCAAACCGGCTTGTTAATCTAAAAAACCTGAAATTTTGATAAGAATTAAACTAGAAAAGATATTAAACTTGCAAAATTCAGTTGACTTGATAAGATTTTTTATAACCCATCTGACCAGCTCTAAACCCTAACAAGATCAAGATGGAAGAAGAAGAAATGCCATCATTCTAATAAAAACTACTGATCAGGGTTGATCAGTAACCCAAACATTTTTTCGGATCAATCTTCGAATCTGATCTAGCTACTATGGGCCCGCAACCAACAAACACAGCTTACTATGAAACTTCGAATTAATATTCTATGCCAGGAATCTTAACTTGCAAGTTACAACCTGCTTCGTGGCTTATTCAAGATTCTCCTCGATGCTGTCATCAATTTCCAAAGATAATACGAAATGCTGTTTTTTGCCTTTAACATTGGGAGTATCTTCTGAGCTGTATATACAGAGATTAAATGATACGTTCATCTGAAATCTTATTTCCGTGACTTTCTTTAAAACTTAAAGGCAAAATGACAAGAAAGAAAACAAAACCAGTTACCGTCAGAACCTACCAACCATTCCTTCAATTGTATATATAGTATAGGATCCATTGTTCAAGCTCTCAAGTCATCTCTCTTCCTAAGCTAGGAGGGTTGTTTGTCTGAAAGAGGACGAAAATATTAAGTTTAATTTATGGTCATAGCTTGCTCTAACCAATCACTTGTCTGTCCCACAATTCACACGTCAAAGGTTGTAACTGTACACAATCCACCACCTTACTATCAGATCGCTTCAGATTGATTGTTGTTCTGTTGTAAACATTCAGCAACTGTCAATAACACAGCAGTAAGATATAATAAAATTGAAAGGACATCAAACAAGTTATTTTCAATTGTTTTCTTGGGGATCAATTTTGTTCTTCCATTTTTCCTTTTTACAAAAGCTACGATGAATTGAAGTTATCACAATGTGGTTATTTCATTAGAAAATTGTAATTGAATAATTTATTCTGTGAAGTTGTAGCAGAGATTTCTTGGTTTTTTCCAACATTGACATGAAGTCGGAGCAACTAGCGCGCCTTAATTATTCAGATTATCAGTATCAATGCACAAGTCGGTCTTCTTCTATATTGTTTAAGCTTGAAGTAAATTATAGCAGGGGCTTTATTCAAAGCCAAGCAAACTAGACTTCTTTGTTGTAAAGAAAAACCATCCTAGTCAAGCATATATATAGATTGAAGATTACAGGACTAAAATTTCAAGCAATCAATGCCAGGGTTAAAACTGAAGAGGGAAGCATGATTCATATCCTATGGAACTATTAAGAAAAAGATCATACAACACAGTCGAGTTTCACCAGACCACTAACTCCTTCCAAGAAATACCCTAAAAGAATCACAACCTGTACAAACATCAGAACATGTTCTTAGAAGAATTCACTCTCCCATTAGTTGGTACTCGTTGACTCTTAAGGACAAAGAATGGCACTATTAGAACTAGCTATACATTTCATTCTAGTACTGACAAACCTTGGTCATGGTTGATGGTGCACACTGGACGATGATGGTTTCATTGATCAGATTATGCTTGTGAAAGATGCTGTCAATACATAAGGGATATTCACAAGAGGACCGCGTGCTTGTGCGAGTTCATGAATGTCCTTTATGATGTCAAATACAGCCTCCGGTTGGGCTAGTTTGAGTGCATTCTCTGACATTCTTTCAAGTTCATCTGTTTTCGTGCAAAACCATTCTGTCACAATTTTCGCTGTTTCTTTAGGACTTCTGGTGAAGACACCAGCCCCATTGTCTACCACATAAGGAACATTTCCCTTTTCCTGCGGTTGCCAAATGAAGATAAAAAAATGAGATGAAATAAGAACTAAATCTTGACTGTTAGTTTGTCAAGTTAAGCAAATGTGCAGAACGCCAATCGCTTACTTGTCCAGGAATGTAGTCGTTGAGAATAATAGGTAGCCCCCTTATCAATGCTTCTGCAATAGTGCCAGGTCCAGCCTGTGAAACATTGAAGTCAGTAAAATCAATTAGATTAAGTTAATAAACAAAAAGGATTCATTTAGCATCTAAAGCTAAAATATCTGTAGCATACTTTGGTAATTATGCAGTCACAAGCTCCCATCCATTTCTCCATCTGTGTCTCAAATCCTCTAACCTGCAATTAGGCAAATAAAAAGACCAATATTCAACAAATAATTTTGTAAATGTATGAAGTATATCATACGCTTCACATACTACACGGACGGGAAGTAAAATCCAATACCTTAACTGGGATTGTCCATTCATGAGATTCCAATGTAGATTTAAGAACCTTATTACGGCCACAAATGATGATCAATTGCCCAAGTGGTTTCCCAAGTTCTTTATCAAACAACGATTCTCCAAGAGCCAATGCAGTTTTCTTAACAGGACCCATACCTTCACCACCTCCCATCAGTAAAACCGCTGGCAAACTAGGGTCCAGTTCAAGCTCTTCTCTTAACTCATCCTGTATGACAAGAAGCCAAAAAAAACAAGCGCACAGTTAAGTGAGAAAACCATCCTAGTAGAGCATAACTGTGCTTTTAATTGTGTGATCACAGTTGTGCACCTTCGAAAGAACTGCACGAGCAAAAGATGGCCGGATAGGCAAACCAAAAACACGAATTTGAGAATCTTCTAGGCCATCTAATGCAGCCCTCTTGGCAACCTCCTCTGATGGGCAGTAGCATCTATTCACCCCAGGATGAAACCTGAAAGTACTTTCATTGTTACAATAGATAACCAGTTATGATAAAGGGAAACAATGAGACATATATCTTCAAAATGACTGAATTAACTTACCATGTAGGATGGCAGCTATTGAGGTCGGTGATGACTGTAACAAAAATCACTTTCTTTTGTAAGCCTTGCCATTTCAGAACCCACAAAGGAATATGCTGCATCATGGGATGAACACTGATAATTATATCCGGTTTGTACTCCATTAGACCAGCCTCCACCTCCCTACAATCACACACACAACAGAATAAGATTAAAAAAGTTCCACTAAACTTATTAACACAAACATTGGATTCACTTTCTTTCCGACATCCAATCACATTTCCAGCTCAAGAAACAAATGATTTTAGCTTTAACAGTAATCAACATTGTGTGCTGATAAGTGGGGTCGGAAAGAAACATTTTCAAGAAGAACCTACAAATGCATAATCAATAGTGGAAGAGGAGAAAGAATAAAAAAAGTCCTTAAAAGCTCTGACATTTATTAATCAAAAGATTCAATCTTTATTATACTGTAGTGACCAAATTGATGTATTAATCCATAAAATTAAAATGACAGCTGTAAATTAAAACTATAAACTACAATCCACTTGCCAGCAATAAATTATCATAAAATGAAGAAATATCTCCAAGGAAAAAACTGAAAGATTGAGGGAATTAAATTACTTGGCATAGTAGGCAGCGATAGCGGCAAGATAGCTGGAGTGTATCCATCTTGGAGAAGTACTGTGAAATGCCACCTTCCATAGCTGTACGTGTTTCACCATGAATTTGTATTGCCTCTCCATATCATTCAATGGCCAGCCTGTGTACTCTTTCCAAACATCCTTCACAATTATCTGAAAGCAATGACATGTAGTAGAGGCCTTATTTAGCAGATGAAATCTTTAAGTCCAGAAACAAAATTTCTCCAGTAAAACAGAGGAGGAGAGATGAGGAAAAGGCCTTGAAAAGAGGAGGAACTGATTGAATGTGAAAACAACAGAATTGATTATTTGCCGCGAAAAAAAACGTTTAGCAAATTAGAGAAGAAAACAGCAAACAAATAAATCCAAGAAGAACAAAATGGCTACTACCATATTGACAAAATCGGCACTTTCCTTATCCACTTACATATATAGAAAAACAAAACACCTCTAACAAGATAATCAGAAGATCATAATCAGAGGCAACAAAAAACAAAAAAAATAAATCATGTTCTACACAGAAGGAAACTCAAAGCCTAAATAAATCACACACCCTGTATTCATCACCATATTCAAGCTTGAAAGCATCACGAATGGCTTCAGCAGAAGCACGATGGCCACCACCTGTATCACTCATAAGGATCAAAACATTCTTGGCTCTCTCAGCACCAATTTGAACAAGTTCCATGGTCCCATCTTCCTCTTCAAAATCATCGTCACTCTCTTGGATATAATACTTAAGCCTTTGTAGATTGTTGCAATTATAGCTGTCGCTGCTGCTGCTGCTGCTGCTGCTGCTGCTGCTATCACTATTACTGCTAACCGACCCGAGATTACTATAAACTCTTTGTAAAACCTCAGTAAATGATGCTTTCCTCGGAGGAGCCTGCACCCTCATCATTATAACGAACTTTCAAGTATTTGAAAAGTCGGTAAAAGAAAAGGCAAGAAAAACCAAGTAAAACCGAACGGTCAAACTTCCTTCCCGCCACCGGAAAATGGGGTTTTTCCTGGCCGAGAGAGGGAGAGAAAGTGGAGGTTTTGAGAGAGAACGAGGGAGGGGCAAAGGAGAGAGGGAGTGAAGGTTATATTGTTGGTGTTTAAGGTTGTGTGTGCTGGCAAGAAAATGTTTTTGTAGGTTTTAAAATTGTAGTGGAAGGATGCTCATAATGTGCTTAGCTGCCAAAGAATGACGCCTTTTTTGCATTAGGATTTGTGGCTTTTTGCGGGGGGTTATTTAGAGAGTTTATTAGCCGTCGGGTTCGCATTTTATTTTGGAATGTTCGTCTGGGGAGATTTTTAGATTCGAATCTTCTAAAATAGTGCTTGCCGCTTGGAGGGTCATGGTGAGTTTTGGGTTTTGCTTTTGTGCCCTTTTCTTTTTGGGTATTTGCTCGTGTCGGCTAAGAAAGAGGGAAGAAGATGGTGTTGTTAACGAGGGTGGAAGGGGAAGACAAGCTCGGCCCTTGATGATGGTTCCTATTGGCTGTTGTGTTGAATTATGAGTAATTAATTTATGATAATTGAAAATGGTGATGTGATTAAGTAGAGGAGAGGGACAAGAAAATAATTAAAAAAAAGAAATGATTGGGTTTTACTTGAATTAATCAAATCTTGCCATGATTTTAAGATGTTCTTGGCATCATTCAACTAAGTTAGGCTCTCATAACGAATTGAAAACGATTCATGGATTTATTTCTTTTTCATAGACTTCGTTTTTGCCTTCTCATCAATGTAATGATTTTTTTGCCTTTTTTTCTCATCATTATCTCATCCATCTCTTAATTACTCGCTATTTTGCATTCATTATCCATAATTATTCCTATTTCACCAAGTTTTTATAATCCATTTTATGATATATATATATATATATATATATGAATTAATTAATTTATATATTCATTGATATTAAATTTTTTTTAATAATTTAAGAAGATATCTTCACGGTTGTCTAGTGTATTCAGAATAATTCATTTTTCTAAATATTATTTTTTTAAAAAGAAAAAAACCCAATTCTTCTCTTGAAGTTAATGTAGCCCCTCTCGATGATCATTAATCCACCATGATTTTTGTTTTTGTCTTTTAGTAATTTACATTTTGATCCTTCAATATTTTTTATTTGATCATTTAATATTGCAATAATATGGATTCGGGCTTGACCAATTGTTTTCTATGTCTGCGAGTAAAAATATTAAGTGTTGACAAAATATTTTGTTGCTTGATTAATACTTATTTTGACAAGAGAGTAACTAAGACTTCAAAGACCGAATTTTAAGCTTTGAAGAATATTAAACACCTTTAATTTTCTCCTATTAGGGACGGGGTTGCATGAGTAAAGAAAGATTATTATGATCACTTCTTTTTGTTTCTTTTTGTCAGTGATTATTATGTTAGTTAAGGATTGGGCTTTGTATTTTTTTTTTTGAAAAATATTCTTTTTGTACATATTATTATGATCACTTCTTTTGATTTAATTAAGTATCTTTATTGTTGATGCTTTTTTTATAATATAATTAAAAAAAATTATTTTACTCAATCAAGTCTATAAATCGAGTCGCAAATTTTTCTTACTTTTTTAAAACATGCTTACAGAGCCTAGACATTTTTTTTATGCTATTTTTTTTGTCCAACCTGCAGTGCAATGCATGCCACGGATTCGTTATTTTTTTTTTTTGGCAAGCATTCTTTTTGTGTAGAATATTATGATTCTTCCTTTTGATTTAATTTGGTTGACTTATTGTTGTTGTTTTTTTATATCGTTTTAATGTAATGATGTCAAAATTAACCTTTAAAAAATAAAAAATATATATATTATTTTGATGTAATTTTAAATAAAATACACTTTAAAAAATAATTATTACCACACTCACAAAAACAAAAAAACAAAAACAAAAGAATGGATCACGAACGCTTTTTCATTCTAAGTACTAAATTTGTAGGTAATTGCTAAAAATCGTTGATCTTTTCTGATCACCTTGAGTTTGAGCATCCAATTATATAGAAAGTTACACTTGATTCCAAAAGGAATATGCTTATGGTGTTATCTAACTGTGAATAACAAAAATAAGAAAATAGTTACTTGGATCGTACTAGATTATAGGCACGTGTTGTATTACATGTTAAATTAATTTTTTTAACATAAAAAATACTAAGATGTTGCTAATATGTTTTTCTAATAAAAAAAAATAAATTGTGTGAAGATTGATCTAATATGACTCGGTCAACTTGGCAAATTAAATGACTACCTAGATTAATCTGTCAAACCCGCGATCTAGGTCATGAAACCGAGATAACCCAATAAAAAGTAAATTAAAACAAATCATGAAGTTTAGTTTCCGATCAACCTAGTGTTGAAGGATAAAATTGAAAAAAAAATCAGTTTAAAAAAGGACATAGAAAATAACTCAAGTCAACTCAGGTTAACTTGCCGAACCCGTCATTAGAAGTCATAAGACATGGATAACCTTATAAAAAGCAAGTCTAAACAAATAACGAAGCCTAATTTTCAATCAACCCAACGTTAAAGGATAAAATTAAAAAAGAAAAGGTTAATTAGAAAATAAAAAAAAACTTGAATCAAATGAGTTAACTTGTCAAACTTATAATTTAGGTCATGAGAATGAGATAACTTCATAAAAAGTAAATTGAAAAAAAAAACATAAAGCCCAATGTCTTATAAACCTAATATTAAAAGATGAAATTAAAATTGAAATTGAAAAAGGAGGGAGAAAAACATTATTTCAATGAATAGTGTTGATCCGCGATTCGAGTCATGAGATTGGAATAACTTTAAAATAAGTAAATTGGAAAAAAATTATGAAATTCAATTCTTAATAAATATCATTTTAAAGAGTATAAAAATCCTTCTTTTCTGGTAATTTTTTTTTTAATCAATGATCTAAGGGGACGATGCTCTTGTTATAGCAATCCTCCAATCTCTTCAGCCCATGGTTTGTTTGTTTTTTGTTTTTCTAGGTATCATGTGTTTGTCCCTAGATAAAGAAGTCGATAAAATATCAAAATGAAGCTGCTTTTCTTCTCATGTTATTACTGTTATTATTATTGGATGGCCAAAAAGAAGCTTTCCAGTGATTGGATTTTGCAGCAGCAGCAGCAGCAAGCCAAAAACAAGTGTGTGAGAAAAAGTACGGACCATGGGGGTGATAAATTGATTTCATGGCAAGGATCTTGATTATTGTTATAATAATAATAATAAGTTTTAAAAAAATCATTGCTAGGAATATATTGTTGAAAAAGGCTAGTCTGGAATGAGGTAAAATCTCAGGCGACCACAGTGGGAGTCGAACCCACGACCTTTTGATCCGAAGTCAAACGCGCTAATCCACTGCGCTATGCGGTCTACATGTTATGTAGTCGCTGATATTTCTATATAGTCTACTTAGCTGTTTTTTAAACAGCCAACATTAATTTATATGGCATGGCTGATAGCATTACTTCAACATCTTTTTTAACTGGTGGCCGGACCGCATCTCTCCTTGACTTGACCTCTCAACTTTAGCCAATCAGGCCATATACAGATCGACAATTAGGAATGGTGCCTGGAAAGGGGTTTGTGGAGCTTAAGGAACATAAGAGCAGCGACTATTGATCACCGTGAGAGCAGAAATAATGAGGTCTCGCTAGGTGTGTGTGTGTGTGTGTAATATATATATGTTATTTCAGTATTTAATTATATTTTAGATGTTAATTACCCAATTGATCCCCAAATATAATATAAAAACTCACTACATCACTATTAAATATAATTTTATTTTTATCCTTATTATCTTCATCCGTTCTATTCTAAAACAATTATCGAACGAGATTGCATCCTTCATTTCATCTCATTCTTTTATCATTCTCAACAAAAATTCCGGGAAAAAAAATGTATAAAATGTACCCTGCAAACGACATCGTATAGGCAACCGGATGGTAAAAACAAGCAAATACAGTCCTTGCACGCCTCTTGTTCTTTTCTTAAATTTCCAAAACAACCCCTATAAATTCCACTCTCTTCCAAATTCAGCCCAACGTTTATAATTTAGTTTTCCAATACACCCTTCCCCCACCTTGCTTCGATAATTCACTCAAATTCCACAAAGCCCCCAATTCTAGGGTTTCCATCTATCACAAATCCCTGCCTCTCATCCTCTGGTAAAATCCCTTCTTTTTTACTCTTTGTAAATCAAAGATTTCATCTCTCTCTAAATATCAATAAAAGTTTCACCTCTATAGTCTTCTTGTGCGTTTTTTTTATTAGTGACAATATTAAGCTCACGTGGCATGCTAATGTAGTGTCTTTCTTTCTGATTTTGTTTCTACAATCTTGATTATCTGAGATTTGGGTTATTGGGATTTTGTTAAATAGTGTTGGTTTTGTAGATTTTTCGGCGAGTTGATCATAGACTTTGGTTTGGTTGACTTTTGTTTGTGTGAGCTGTTTGGTTTGTTTGTGTTTTGACATTGTTGTTTAGTGATAGTTTTTGTGCTGTTTCGTTGCTGGGAGTTGTAATGTCTTGTGCTTTTTTGCTGTTTTACTTGTAATGTGGTTATGTAATTGTTGGTTTTTGACAGTTCAGGTTGTTTTGTGTCTGTTAGTGGTTTATCCCTTGGATAGTTAGCTTGGGTGCAGTGATTGGCCAGTTTGTGACATTGTTATGCTATGTTTGAAAGGCAATAACTGTGTTAGTAACCAAAATGGATTAGTTTCCTGTTGTGGTGGAGTGGCTGATGGGGCTGGACCAATAAGTCGGGGGCTAATTGAAAGTTTGCTCTTAAAGTGTCTTGTAAGTTGGGACAAGGATAGGGAGAGAACATCTGATTCGCTGGCCTATCAGTCTTTTCAGGAGTTAGTTTCGTGTATTTTAGTGTTTACTCGTGATTTGCTTTCAGTGGCTGGTTTGTTCATATGTTAGAGCTTTGCTTTGCATGTCCCTTGAAAATGGGAACTTGAATAACTGTATTCAAGTTGTAAAATTCAAGCCAATTTGGTTTTGATTTGCCCTTGCCCTTGCCCTTGATTTACAGCACATGCTACGCAGCACTGTGTGCACTCATGTACTTGATCTGCTAAGATCAAACGATGTCTCTGCATATAATCACCAACTTGTGTTTCGTTGTGCTGTATTGAAAAGATATTCAGTAATCCAACTTTTACAGGCATGCTCTTTAACTTCCTTATAGATTGTAAATCAGAGCATTGTTCCATCAAGATATACCAAGGAAACTTCTTCTCAAATTGGTTGTAACCAGATGTGCTTGCATTCTTCTAAAACTATGATCAGCGCCCCTGTAACATGTTTTTGTATGCTTTTACAGTTTCTTGATAGCTTTTGAACATACTTGCTAATTGTAAACATATGAAACAATCTTTTATCTCAGAATTTGTTTGTCTTACAGAAGTATAGACTGTTTTGGAGATTAAAAAGATGCATGAGATGTGTGTGTGTGTGTGTGTGTCTGGGTATAATAACATGTTTTGATTGTCAATTTGAACCACAGAAGTGATTTCTGATGCCAAGGGAAAAGCTTATACTGATCTGCCAGTCTGGTGGTGAATTTGTGACGAATGATGATGGGAGTTTATCATATAATGGAGGAGAGGCACATGCCCTAGATATCAATATTGAAACTGTGTTTGATGATCTGAAATTAAAATTGGCAGAAATGTGTAACTTGGAATATGAATCTTTGTCAATGAAGTATTTTATCCCTGGAAACAAGCGAACTCTAATTACTGTATCTAGTGACAAAGACCTGAAAAGGGTGTTTGATTTTCATGGGAACTCGATCACAGCAGATGTATTTGTCATGGGAAGAGAAGGTTTTAAACATGAAGATTACATGCATACTAGCAGGTATATTTTTCTGTCTTTCAGCTGCCTCATGTCTCTAAGAGCATGGATTATTGATTTTCATTATTGAACAAGTCTTATAATTCTTACTTTACTAAAAATCAGTAATTGTCAAGTTGTTGTATTGAGAGATTTCAATGCCATAGCATTGCTCCCCAAACTGGGTTCTTTGATGAATGACCCCGTGTTCTTCCACAGTAACCCTTAGTTTTTAATTTGGTACATTGTGATTGGTGGAATTTTTTTGGTTGCAGCAGTCATGGGGTTTTCTCTCTTTCTGACATTGATTAATAGTAGTTTTAAAAATTACAGAGGAAGTGGGATCCAACTAGCTGAAACTGTGCTGTCTCCAGTTCCTATCACAGTCGCTCCTGCTGCGGCCGCCTTTGGCAGCCGTCGTGTGTTGTCATCTAAATCGAAAAGAGCTGCCAAGGATAAAGCCCAAAGCCGTGCATCATCCTGTATTGCTGTCCCTACTCCAACAGTCACTCCTACTGTTGCCTCTGGTAGTCGTCGTGTATTGTCTTCTAAAACCGCAAATGCTGCCAGTGCAGAAGCTAAAAGCCCTGCTAGTGTGGCACTGGCCATTATCTCAAAAAAATCTCCTGCCACCAGTACCAAGGATCCTGGTGTTGCTAGTTTGATTCCAACAGATCTTGTCACTGTTCCTGTTGATACAACTCTCCATGACTCAGTTACAGTTGATATGAATACTTCCCCTGCTGACACTGTTAAGAAGCGAAGGCGCATTGCATCCTGGAATATCAGTGCTAATGGTCCCAGCATTGTTCTTGATGACAATGACGACAACAATGACAATACTGGTGATGTTAATGGAGAGACCAGAAGCACGTCACGAAAGACAAACACGAGGACAAGAAAAAGTACATCAAGGAAGAAGAACGCTTGGGACCATGATAATGCCTTTGTAGATGTCGAAATAGAATGGCAATCAGACAATGAAGATAGTGAACTATGTGTACATGGTGTGAACTCTAAGGATGTTTCAGTGGAAAGGATGGTTGCCTCTTGGAAAAAGAGAATTACTGGGGTAGGCCAGGACTTCAAAGATGTAGCTGAATTTCGTGATGCCCTGCAGAAATATTCCATTGCACGCCGTTTTGCGTACAGATTGAAAAAGAATGACACTAATCGAGCAAGTGGCAGATGTGTGGTTGAAGGCTGTTCTTGGAGGATTCATGCATCTTGGGTCGAATCTGAACAAGTATTTAGGATAAAAAAGATGAATAAGTCACATACTTGTGAAGGAGAATCATGGAAGCGTGCTACTCCAAATAAAAATTGGCTGGTCAGTATCATAAAAGACAGGTTAAGACAGACACCACGGCAAAAACCAAAGGACATTGCCAATGGCCTTTTCCAAGACTTTGGGGTGGCGTTGAACTATTCTCAAGTGTGGCGTGGAATTGAGGATGCAAAGGAGCAACTTCAGGGTTCCAAGAAAGAGGCATATAATATGTTGCCTTGGTTTTGTGATAAGATAGTGGAGGCAAATCCTGGCAGTTTTGTGAAGCTTTCTGTTGATGATGACAGCAAATTTCAGCGTCTTTTTGTATCCTTTCATGCCTCAATATATGGTTTTCAGAATGGTTGTCGCCCAATTCTCTTTCTTGATTCTACAACTTTAAAATCAAAATACCATGAGATTTTGCTGACAGCTACTGCATTAGATGGAGATGACGGGCTTTTTCCAGTTTCCATTGCTATAGTGGACATTGAAAATGGTGATAATTGGAAATGGTTTTTGAAGCAGTTGAAAGCTGCAATTTCAACTTCACAATCAGTAACTTTTGTCTCTGATAAAGAGAAGGGGTTGATGAAATCAGTGCTTGAAGTATTTGAGAATGCTCACCATGGTTACTCTATATACCATCTGCTGGAAAACTTGAGGAGAAATTGGAAGGGGCCATTCCATGGAGACGGGAAAGTTTCTTTGCCTGGAAGTTTAGTGGCAGCTGCCCATGCAGTCCGGCTTGATGGTTTTAGAATGCACACGGAGCAAATTAAACGGATTTCTTCAAAAGTTTATGATTGGCTTATGCAGATCGAACCAGAATGTTGGACAAATGCGCTATTCAAGGGAGAGCGTTATAATCATATTACAGTTGATGTTGCAGCAACATACATTGACTGGATTGAAGAAGTGCGGGAGCTACCTATAATACGGAAGCTGGAAGCACTTACATGCAAGATAATGGGGTTGATCCGCACATGTCAAATGGATTCAAATGGCTGGACTGCAAAACTTACTCCATCCAAGGAGAAAAAGCTACAAGAAGATGCTCTGAGAGCTCAATTTTTAAAAGTGTTATTCTCATCCGATACCTTATTTGAGGTTCATGATGACTCTATTCATGTCGTTGATACTGAAAAAAGGGACTGCACTTGTCTCGAGTGGAAACTGACTGGGCTCCCTTGTCGCCATGCTATTGCTGTCTTCAAATGCAAAGGCAGTAGCATATATGATTATTGTTCAAAATACTACACTGTTGATAGCTTTCGCATGACGTATTCAAAGTCAATACACCCTGTTTTAGACAATTTCAAGGATCTGGCTGAAGAAAAAGAAGTCTCCGGGTTGGTGCAGGTGCTTCCTCCTAATACCCCAAGGCCTCCAATCCAGCCAGAGGAAAAACGATATTACTACAGAAAGGGAGAACCCACAAGGGTAATGTCTTGCAGCAGATGCAAGGGAGAAGGGCACAATAAGGCTACATGCAAGCAACCCACCCTACCCCTGGAACATGCCCTAGCCCTAGCCCTTGATGCCCCAGCTCTAGCTCTTGATGCCCCAGCTCCAGCTCTAGCTCTTGATGCCCCTGCTCCAGTTCTAGCTCTTGATGCTCCAGCTCTGGCCCTAGATGCCCCAGCCCCAGGTGGCAGAGAGCTGGCATTCATAGCCCAACCCTTGGAACATGCTACCGCCCCAGGTGGTGAAGAGCTGACATTGATAGAGCCCTGTCCTGGTAGTCCAAGCCCAGCTCAAGTTTCTTAATGTGCTCAATTACTACTGGTTCAAAACGGGACCTTGATGAGTCTGCCTTTCCTGTATCAACAATAATGTACAGTTATATGAGCAATAATGCTACGGAAGTGCTCTGCACTTGATAGATATAAAGAATGAAATAGTGCCGTGTCGGTGTGACACTGCCTTACTTTTTGTGCCTGAACAGCATGAATTCTTGTAAGATTTGAGTTTGCACTTTCCAAGAACCATTTTTGCAAAAATTGGACTGTAAGATGCTGAAAGTTCTACATTATCTGGTTGTGGAAACGTAATCAATTTGGGACACGTGGTCCTGAACTCCTAACAAGTGAGAAAAAAATTTCCTTGGGTGAGCTGATGAGATCTTTAATTTTCCTTTCCTATGCCTTACAGTTAAAGTAGGGCAGCTTCCATAAACGTAGGGCATCGGGGAATTTCCCACCTACGCCCGAACTGCAGTTTACTTTCCAAGTACTATTTCACTTTATTCCATAAGGAATTGATTCTTTTGACATTTCTTCATGAAGCTCCATTTCCTTTCAAAACAGAAATTCATGTTAGGAATTTTAGCAGGTCAGTCTTTGCAAGGATTGAAGTTTGCTTTGTTTGCGTAGAGCTTAACTGATGATACAGGAAAATTTAGGAGCAAAGGTTCCTGTAGGTATATAGTGCAGCAGGTATTTCAGACGTCCTTCTGTAACTGTTCCTCTACCAACAGGGAAGTAGCGGCCATCCTCAATGCTGAAATGAGTAACCAATCCGAGCGGTCATTTTTGCTGGCCCTCTAAAATCCGATTACAAATGCACAATCTTCCCTTGTTGGCCACGTCTTAAGCAGCAAGAGGTAGGGTGAACATGGTGTTTCATCTTTTCTGGCAGAGGATTTATGACCTTTTGGTTCATACTTGACAATAGCATGTTCCTTGAAACTCCTGTCCTAGTTTTTGAACTACCAGCATTATGGAATTGATAACACGAAGGGAAACAGATTATATGTTACTCTGGGCAATCGGTCGTGCAAATCCCTGTTCAAAGCTTCCAAGCAGGAACAAATTAAAACATTTTCATATTTGAACGTGTACTGCCACTTCTTCCACCAATACAATTACAATATTGTCAACTCATACCAAAAAACTACGATAGTCATTTACTGATATTTTGAATTTGTTGTACCGCCACTTCATACACCAATACAAACGTGTGTACAACATTGTCAACTCGTACAACAAAACTAAAATTGTCATTTACTAATATATTCTCCTAAATATGCCACCTTAACTGGTGTCCGTATCTTGACAAAAACTGCGGTGTCTCTCTCTAGGCCTAGCACTAATGAGAGATGACTGCAGCTCATACTTCTTTTCAACATTCTCGACAGCAATGAGACTGTGAAGAACTGCCGATCAAAATCCTTTAGTCCTAATGACACCTCGCTAAGTCTATTTCAACCACCTATACTCTGTTACGTCTGTCCTAGATAATCAATAGCGTAGATGTAAGTCAACATCACATTACTCTTCTTCTCTAGAGGCATCTGCTTCAGAGAGCAAGCCCGAGCACAATGGGCAGGGAGGATCACGCATATCTTCAATACTTGTTTTCTGCTCCAAACATTCTGAATGATAAACATGACCGCAAACTAGAATGGCCACAACAGAGAATTCACCAGTAGTTAATGCATTTCCTAGAAAATAATTTTTCCTTCTCACTAGTTTCTGACAGATTCCACATACCATCTTCACTGCATCAGATGAAACTGCATTCATTACCAAGGAACTGAATCTAACCCTGTCTGGCCTGCTAAATTCTATTTCCTTGTTTTCTGAAAAAGTGGAAACAAATTAAAGTCAATGCAAGTAAATGTAAATAGCTGATGTGTAGAATCTTAAAGATGCATTGAAAAACTCTTTCATCTTGTGTGCATAAGAATTTTAGCTCTGAACTTGTAGAAAATGATACCACCTCTGATATTTTCGGAAATAATATAGAAATTATTTAGGTGCCTCGTTTGCATACAAGCGTGAATGAAGCAGCTAGATGCTAGATTATTTCCATGGGGAAGGGAAAAACATTGTCTTCAACACCATGCAACTATGAATATCTCACCTGTATGGCACCCAGGCTTGGAGCCTGGTTGACTCATAAGCTTGAAGGTAAGCCTCTCATTACGTGAAAGGGCAGTCTTCCCATGAGAAGTTGATGCATCAGCATGGCTCCCCAAGTTTCTCCGGGAGTATTGATGACCATAGTAGTGTCGTGATCGTTTCAAGACTATTGAACGGCCAAGGTTGTGATTCTGATGTGCATGAGAATGTTGCGCATTCAATACCTTTACAGTGTTATCTGAAGTATCCACCATGGGTATGAGAGGCCTTGATTCACTAGACTCTAGCAAATAAGATTTCTGCAAAAGGAAAATTAAAAACAATTATTTTTTTCTTTTTTCTTTTTTTTGTTCATCGTGAAGACATTTAAATTTCTATTAGGTCACAATGTGAATAAAAAGAAATATGAAAATCTCATCCTGCACCAAGTATTCTGATCCAGACATAAGTTTTCAAGTTTTCAGTTTAACCCCTCATCATCATCCATGTAGGAAAGATAAAGTGAGAGCAAAGCAGCACACGCAAGAAGAAATTACAGTATCTCATAATTAAGGAAAAAAACGACTAACCTCTCTAGACAACAATTCTGTTCCAGAAGAGCATGGCAAGTCATCTGCAACATAAGATACAACGATCATTTTCAGCCCAATCATTTCCTCTTAGAGTAAGAATGAGCTAAAAAGGAACTATTTCTAACCATTTACTTGACACAAAAGGTCCCAATCCTTTTTCTCTAACCAGGACTCATGCACTTTCAATGTCACTACTTTTTTATTCACCACATTGTAGGAACCACTGTTAAGGAGACATGATTATAAAGTTGAAGTGAAGGAAGAAAGTGCAACTAATGAATCACCACAGAGCAGAGCAATTAACATGATAGAAAACGTTCAACAGCCATGCAAGCAGGTCAGCAGCCACAAATGTGAAGGATGTAGAATAGGTAAATGTGGAAATCCGTTAACTCAAGGATTCCAAAGATCAGCAATAAAAAATCTCTGGGAGTAAATACAATGACATTTCCATTGATGGATAAGAGGATAGATTCGAAGATTAAGAAAAAAACCCATATCGTTGCATCGACTACTTCTCAGTATTAAATAGCTACAAAGGCATGCGGCGAAATAATGATCGAGAGTCAAATTCATGGGATGACAAATAAAGAATGCAGGATGTAAATGACTGGACAATGTTGATAAAGGCAATCCATCAAATAAATTTATCAATCAAGAAATTAAAATAATCCAAAGTTCAATTACCAATAAAGATGTATTGACAGGTCGTTCCATTAGCTAGAAAAAATATTTCATTGAGGCAAATATGAAAATCCTAAAACAATAATAATAATAATAAAAACCATGCTGGAATGTAAAAGGTAACAATCACTGGGAATGGCATCCATGATCATCAATGTGAACACATGATAATGATCCCTGCAGGGCTCAGAAAGCCATGCACAACAAATTGTTATAAGCCAAATTAAGAACTTGACACAGTTTTCTTTCCTTTATCTTGGGCTTGGCCAATTAATTTTCACAAACCCACACTCGAAATCCAACCCCACAAACTTAATCCCAGAGAAATTAATCACTTTTCTCCTCGGAATTCATGTTGCAGCTGCGCACATTCTCTGCTAGGATCCCAAACACCCCATTTTCCATCAGATCAAACAATAATCAAATTACTTTATCAGACAAAAGGTAGCCGTGATCATTCAATCCAGCCTTGATCAAGAAGCAAAAAGTAACCCCAACGCATTTCACAGTGAGAAAATCAGAAAGATCAGGAACTAGAACTAGTAGCAACCAGAGCAACAAACAATTTAAAGAAAAAGGAAGACAATTAAACCCTAACACTCAATTTTACTGTTAAGAATTCAAAAAAGAAAGGAAAAGACTCCTTTTTTAAGAAATAAAGAAAATCAAGTCTTCAATCTTTAAAGCTTCATCCGTAATAGATTCTCATAAAACACAAAATCCCACCATAATCGCTTCTCTTTACTAAAGTAAAATCCCATTTCCATTCAATCATCAAGATTCAAAACTCCCTTCATCTCCCACCATTTTCTCAACAACCCCAAAATCATTTAAAGAAGCAAGAGAACTGATACATTACCCGAAGAAGAAGTGCACTTGGTCTTGTTATGATCACCACTACTTCTCTTTCTCTTCCCCATAACAAAAGAAAAACTTTGATGATTTAGTCCCTTTGGTGGTGGCTGATGGTATCTGTTAGAAGGGTCTGAATTTGCGGTGATAAGAACTTTTATGTGTTACGAAGTGAACCTACGGTCATCAAAACACATAGGAAGGGAAAGAGAAGTGCTTTTAAAAAGTTTCGAGATAGAACGTTTGGTATCGTGTTTGTAAGTGTGTTTTGTTAAAATTTAAATTTTTTTTTTATTAAAATTAAGTGCGGTTTATATTTTTTTGGATCATTTTGATGTACTGATGTCAAAAATAATTTTTAAAAAATAAAAAAACATCATTGATATGCATTTCGATATGAAAAACTATTTGAAAAGTACCCGCAACCACACTGAAATACATTCATGTCTGAAAAAAAAACAAAAGGAAAGAAAAAACGTGCGAAACGGTGGGTGAGGGAATTTCTTATTAAAAAAAAGTAATGTATTGATAATAAGAATGAATAAAAAAATAAAAAATATATTATTTTAATATTTTTTTTTAAAAAAAACTTTTAAAAATAAAGTTAGCACACGCTACTTCTTCTTCAAGTTCCCTCCATCTCTTTGTTATTTCTCCTTTTATTCTTGCCCCTACACGTGTAAACTGTCTCAAACTGTCCATTTCTTTTGATACAAGCAGCTTCTCTCTCCTTCTCCCAGTAGTTAGATATTTTCTCATCTGCTCACAATCATTTTTAACTCAAATATTGGTTTCGGTAATTAAAGAGATTTTTTTAAAAATATATATATTATTTTAATATTAAAGTTAGTATTTAAAAGAAATTATTAAATTTACATCCCAACATATAAGAGTGTTTTTAAAATAAAATAAAAACTTTGATAATTATTTTTTTAGAAAATCATGAAGGTTTACAAAATAAATGCTTAATTGAACCAATTTTTTCTTTGTATATATTTTTATAAAATTTAATTTTACATAATACAAGCTATTGATATCATCATTGTTAACAAAAAAGAGAGAGATAACTGCATTCTTAGAGAGTGAGTGCCTTTCAATTCGGTCTCCATGTTGGAAATAATAAAAATTTAAAAATATTGCAGCAATTATTTTTTAAAGTATTTATTTATTTAAAAATATAATAAAATAATATTTTTAACATTAACACATTAAAGCAACCTAAAAATATATTAGAAATTAATTTACAATAAAAAAATATATTAATTTTTAAAATACAGCAGACTTCAGTAATGCTCACCTTCATCTAGATTTTCCAATATTTTTCACCTTTACCACGCAAGATTCTCAATATTCACCTCTTTCTAGATTTTCCAATTTATTTCAACGCCCACCCCAGGACAATTAATGAAGGGAGGCTGTCTTTTAGATATTTGTTCTGTGTTTAAAAAATATATTTAATTTTTTTAATATTTTATTATATTAATATAAAAATTAATTTTTTAAGATTCGAGTCTATAGCTACAGTAAGGACATTATTCCTACTCTTTCTATTTTAGTTTATTTTGCTATTGTTATGTGAAATAATACAACTGAACAAAACAACCCTTCAATGGGCAATGATGGTTTTTAAAAATAAAAATAAATTAAATTTGCTTTTACTCTATGAAAAAAAACACAAGCGATGAAAATGTTCATTATGTTTTGAAAGAAAATGTTAATTGGCTCTCTAATTAGATTTATTGTTAATTCCGAAGAAGTTTTGGTCGAGGCCAAGAGAATTTACTGCAGAGAGCACTTACCGTTGAAAGATTCTCTTTCATGTAAATATCTCATGGAAGAAGACAAATTAAAAATCAGCAACCATCTTCGAACATCACTGCTACAATAATTTTTTTATAATTATTTTTAAAATATTTTTTATTTAAAAATATATTAAAATAATATTTTTTATTTTTTTAAAATTATTTTTGATATTAGCATATTAAAATGTTCTAAAAATATCAAAATAATATTAATTTAAAGTAAATAAAAAAATAAAAAAAAATAATTATTTTTAAAAATACTTTTGAAACAAAAAAAAAACAACACCATTATATATAATTGATTAAAAAGATGTTAATTAATAGATTATAAAATATAATTCTTACTTTTAAAAGCGAAAATAGTGATTATGCTCGTTCTAGTCATCATTGAGAGATTGTTGAAATTTGTTTTTCAAAAAAAAGAGGAGACGAGAGGTAGAGACTTTTTTAATGGAATCATCATAAATTTATAGCTATAATTTTGAGCCCTTTAAATTAAATAAACGTATATGTATATAAATATTTGATTTTATCAAATTATATGATAAATTATAATTTCTATTTAAAATATTATCACAAAAGAATAAATAATCATTTGATTTTTTTTTTGGATTTAATATGTGATGACTTGATTTATTTATAAAATTAAGTTAAAATCCATACTTTGCAGGAATATAAATTTAAATATTTTTTGTGAAGTGAGATTTAATAATCTAATAGATTTAGTCAAATTACATCAGTGTTCGGTTTTCTTTTGCCCTCTTTCCCATGCCAGAAGGTGTGCTATGTTAGTGTTAGGCAGCTCGATGGGCCATCACTGGTTACCATCACCTATGAAGAAATATCATGGAACGATTATGAAACTTTTGGAGCTGGTTTGTTATTGTAATAATAATAATAATTTTTTAAAATATTTTTTATTTAAAAATATATTAAATAATATTTTATTTTTGATGTTCACGTCACAAAATGATATGAAAATATAAAAATTAATAATCTAAATAAAGTAAAAAAAACAAAACAGTTTTATTTTTTTAAAAAAACATTTTTAGAGTACAAAAACAAAGTTTCGAGTTATGAACTTTTAAGCAAACTATACCAGGGTCTATCGGATTACAGATAGGTTACCCAGGCCAGGCCAATCGAGATATGTTCGTGAAGTTTTACTATTTTTTTCTCTTCTTGATTTTCACTGTTAACAAGGTTATGCATCTATAATATTATATTTAAAATATTTATATTATATGTATATTTATATTTTTTTTATAAAAAAAGCTATATGTAAATATATAATATAATAAATTTTTTTCTTTCATAATTACACTTATTATATCTCATCTTTTTATTTTGAGTGGTCAAATAATTACAGTTAATATTATATATATATATATATTAGATAAACTTGAAAAAAATAAATTATTTATAAATTATTTTTCAGCTTAAATTTTATGGCATTGTCCAGCAATAAAAATTATTTTTTAATTTATTTTTTATGATACACTGAACATAAAAAACTAATTTATTTTTTATAAAAATTATTTTCCAATTACAGTGTCCTGGGAGCACAGACGAGTAAGATATACTTGGCCCTAAAAAAAGTAAAATTTTTGCTTCTCTTTTTCCTTTTTTATTTGAAGTGGGTCCAAGAGCATACTTTATCGTTTAGAAAGGGCATATTTTACGGGAAGGCGCAAACCCTCAAAAGCATTGGCTACCAATTTTATGCAGCCTGATTGGTGGATCCTCTTATTTGCACTCTTATTAATTATTATTATGCAGCCTTTACTTTCTCCTTACCTGTCAGGAACTAAGTCCTTTACTTTGAAATATTTTTTTTTAAAAAAAAATGGTTAAAATTGAGTTATTTTTTTAAAACTTGTTACTATTATGGAAAAAAAATTAGAAAAACTTTTCATTATTTGACTATATTATAAAAAATAAAATAAAAAATAAAATTTTAATTTTTTAATTTTTTTCAAATTTATTAAAAGAATGAAGATGTAATCTTATAAATAAAAAAATTGGACGATAAAATTGAAAAAATTTTAATTTTATAAATTATTTTAAATAAAATAAATAATAATTAAAATATAGAAGACTAAATTTGATGGATAGAAAAGGTTGAAAGATGATAATTAAAAAATATATAATTTCATAAATTATTTCAAATAAAAATAAATAACAACAAAAAAAATAATGACCAAATATGATAGATAAGATTTTCAATTAAAAAAATAATAAGAGAAAAAAAAAGATCAAAGTTGATATAAAAATCAAATCAAATTAAATCAAATTTGAAGGGTTGAAATTGAAAAAATATATTCAAAATAAAATATATAACAATCTAGATATTAAGAACTAAATTTGATATAATTAACAAATAACAAGACATTTCTGAGTTCTCCATAAACTTTAAAAGGCATTTTTCATCCAAAATAAAAGGAAAATACTTCACTGAAAACCAAGTAAAAATATTTTCTATTAATAATTTTTTTTAATAATAAATAAACACATAAAAATTTTAAA
Organism: Populus nigra; assembly: GCF_951802175.1. NCBI lineage: Eukaryota > Viridiplantae > Streptophyta > Magnoliopsida > Malpighiales > Salicaceae > Populus > Populus nigra. The sequence goes on from NC_084854.1 coordinate 22,471,652, forward strand.
AATCATTTTCAAAAAACTACTATTCACTCACGAACAAACAAATCTTAACATACATAACATATCACAACTCTTGGTTTATGCTAGCAAGATCATAGGAATATTGGAAGGAAAGAAAGATATTGACAAAAAATGTCATGAAGAATTGGATCAAGAGCAGGCCCAACATGATTTTATCACCTGAATGAAGAGCAACCAGTGATAAGAAACGAATTGGTCGGGGAGAAGTCCCCATCCAGAGCTTCCAGACAAACCAATTTTTCACTGCTAAAGTCACTTTTCACCTCAAATTATTGGTTACGAGACACGATCACCTCCACGGTGTCGTTGCATGTGTATAGCTAATTATTTTTTAAAGTGATTTTTTTATTTGAAAATATATAAAATTAATTTTTTTATTTTTCAAAAAATTATTTCTTTTTTAAAATTTAAGAAAACAGTGTAGCACCGACTAGCGGAACACCCTCCTAAAGTAAAATGTTAGAAAGCAACTGTTGTTCTTGCAATATCTTGTGCAACAAGAAAGTAAATGCCCAATAACTCTCTGTCTCTGTCTGTCCTGGTTTTAAGACAGCACAAGGGCACGATGAACACCTTACCCTTTTTTATTTACTGAGAGGACCTATTTTCTCCTGTCCTCCCATGGAAAAGAAAATATTCGTGTCTCTGATTGAATTAATTGAGATATATAATAAACTGATTTAAAAATTTATTTTAATAATAATAATAATAATAATGCTTGTAAAAATATCATGTAATTACTAAAAGTTTATATGATCATTAATTTTAGAATCCGTAAAATTAATAAAGACGCGTATAAACTGTCCAAACACTCGTATTAATAATAAATAAAAAAACCCATGAAAATAAACCACGCCAAACACATGCAAAACCATTGTTGAATAGATTCATGAACAAGGACTGTAGAGACATGAATAAATTTGCATATCATTATTATATTGGAATCGTTCATTTTTATTTCGTTTTTAATGATTATGATATCTTCAGTTGTTTTTATGCACGGTTTTTTTTCCAGATCATCTTAAACAGGTCATCCAGATTCAGATTTGTAGATTTATGAAAGTTGTTTTCTTGAATCTCATCTAAAATTCGAGTCATATATAATTAATAATATGAAAGACAAACAACATTTACCAGCCAGACTAAACTCGGATATATATATATATATATATACACACACACACACACACACACATATATGATTGCGTGCATTTAAAGCTGGCCACGCCTTGCTGAAATTTCAATAAACAAGCTGGCTTCGGACACCCAGTCATGTGCCCTAGCCCATTAACTACCAACCTGGTCCATAAAAATCCAACTCAGCTCCTGTCACTTCCACTCATTTAGCGTGTAGATCAGGATATGTATGGAAGTATGATTATGATATTTTTTTTAAAATGTTTTTTTATATTAAAATGTATATAATGATATTTTTTTTATTTTTTTAAATTTATTTTTAAAATCAGTACATCAAAACAATTTAAAATATATAAAAAAATTAATTTGAGCTCTAGATAGATGTTGGCGCCACGGGTCTATATTTTTTAAATTGTAACAAAATATTAAAATAATATTAAGATTTTTAAAAAAAAAAATCTAAGATTTTGTTCATTGAAATTAAAAAATTTGATAACAATAACAAATAAAGTGGAAAAAAATAAAAATAATTCAATATAAAAGATGAATGGTTGCTAATATTATGAAAATATATCTTTTCAATATTTTTAAAATATATTAATGATCTTATACGTTAATAAAGTAAAAATTAAATTAGAATGATATAATTGCATGGAAAGAAAAATGAAGAAAATATAAATCTTAATTTTTAGAAAATAAAATTATTAAAAACAAAATTAAAAATAAAAAAAACAAGAAAAAAAATATTGACATGAGTTTGTTTAGGCTATGACACGGATGAATTCTGAAAAAATCTGAAAAACTCAAAAATTTTCTTGACCCAAGAAAAACGGTTTTTTTCCTTCCTTTAAGGGTGATTAAATAATTACATTGTGGGTAAATATTTTTAAAATATCGATCAAACCCCTCCTTTCATATAATGACTAACGAGTCCATAGAAAATGCTCGCCTACCTCTAAACCCAAGCTTTGTGAGTTTGCAGGTTAAAGGTAAAATGTTAGTTTTATTACGTAAATTCACAGTGAAATATGAGTGTGTGCACAGTAAATATTTAAGCTCTTTTAATTTTAATTTTTTGTATAATTAGCATTAGGGTGAGCAAATAGCCGTTCTGTTTGGTTTTTTTATAAAAAAAACCAAGCAATCAATTTGAATTTATAAAAAAACTAAATTGTGGGAACCAAATATTTTGGTTTGGTTGCTTGGTTTTTAATTTTCTTAAATATATTTTTTTTGTAAATTTCAATTTTTTTTCTTGAAAATAATAATTGAAAGAAAAAAAAGAATTTTGATTGTTAGGTTTTCAAACCAATCCTAACCAGATAAATAAAAAAACAAACCGAACTGAATGAACTGAATTATAAATGTTTGGTTTCTTTACTTGGTTCGGTTTTTCTCACCCACCATCAAAATGTATAGAAGGTGAGATCTAGCAAATGGGCTTAGGGTCCCACGTGACTACTGTACCTTACCTCACACAACACAACACAAGTCCCCGTACTTTCTGTTTCTCTGTATTGTTTGTCGACGTGGCAATGGACATGCTATGTTTTGCTAATTGTAATTGGTTTGCGGTGTAAACTAATACACGATGCCCAAACTGTACATTCTTGTCTCTGTGCTCTTCAGGAGTCTCGGGACAGAACTCGGATTTGCAATAAATCAGAACTTGAATGGCCCATACAGGGAAATAAAGAGAGGCTGAATCCAAGATTGATATTTTTTTAATATATTAATATTAAAAATAAAATTTTTAAAATAAAAAAAATATTATTTCAAAGTTATTGCAGTTAAAGTTAACCACTACCAAGAAATACTGCTATTAAAGGTTAAAACAGCCGAGAGATCTCGACGGTGCTCGAGGAGACCCGGTCTTGCTCTGTAAATCTGGACTGAAACTCCACTCAAAATAATAAAAAAAAATATTTAGGAAAAATAGCAAAGACAAGTGTGTATGATCGAGCCTGGTATCCGATGTTTAAAGGCAAGGGTAAATCATGATGCTTCCTTGGAGCCATCACCATTTTTATAGGATTCTTATTCTAAAGAGAACAATAAAGAATTTATCCGTTATTCTCTCCGATTACTTTAATCTGATGCTTCCAGGTGGCATGTCTTGATCAGGCAACAAGCAACGTGGATCGGATTATAAAACAAGGAACTTGTAATAAAATAGTTATTATTGATATAACAAAGAAGGCGGTCCAATATTGAAGGAGATATGGGATCGTTGTAGTATAGATTCCATCCGTGGGTCCACGTGTCTTGCTTGTTGGCTGCTGGGCTCTTGTCAGATTCTGGGTAAACGGTCCTCCTCTCTCGACGGGCCAATTTAGGCACACCCATGATTAGGTGCTTCACGCGGTCAATTGATAATGACATGGAAACCCTCTCAGTTGCTTCTGGTTCGAGGGTGTTTTCGTCTCGCCGTAAATTTCTCCCTTCGTTTTATAATTCTTGATCCATACTTAAAAATTAATCATCGTTTAATCACTTGTATTATCATCAATATTTCAACAAATATCATTAATTTGCCACCACCACGCCATAACTACTCATCATAATAGCCATTAAAATCATAATTTCCTCTGTTACAACATCGTTGTTCAATCACTCATGCCATCACCAGCATGACAACAAGTATCATTAATTTGCTGCCGTCACATAATAATTACCCATCCTAATTACCATTAAAATCATAAGTTATGTCATCAATTTTCACCGCTATTACAATGGCATAAAAAATATTCCTTTACAGAAAACATGTTCAGACATGTGTTTCATAATAATTCAAATAACAATTATTTTTTAAAGGAAAATGTTATGTGAAAAAAGACTTGCGTTTAAAAAAACATTACGTTCTTTCATGTTTACAGTTTTTAGGACCGTCACATGTTATACCATAGGTTAGAGTTCAAAATACCTCCAATAACAAGAATAATAAAGCTAGTTTAGTGACGGGACAAAAACTAAGAATCTATTTTATTTGTAACCTCGACCAACCCTTTAATGAACATTTATACACAAAAGGTCAAAAAACATAAAGTGAAAGATAAAAAGGAGAGTTTTTGGACTTTAGCACAGTAAAAAAAACAAAAAAAAAACTAACATATTCTAAAAATTTACAAATTACATCTCCAATTAGCAAGTAGCAAATGTCACCCTTTCAAATTGCAAATTTGATAAAAAGATTATTTAATAAGGAGAGATAGGGAAAAAAAAAGATCCCCACACCGAAAAGATTCGACGAGTTGGATACAACGACACCGAGAAAAGTTACCAACGGTGACCGGAGTGGGCTGCACGAGTGCTCCAAAGGCAAGCAAGCCTTGACACTTTTGGACGACTCGTATGACCAACTGCGTTCACTGTTTGTGACCAACATGAGCGCTCTAAAGGTAAGATAAATCTTTTCAACAATACTGGTGACGTCATTATCTAAATTTCAATATACCTAGGTTTTTTCTTTCTTTGTTTGTTTTTTTCTCTCTCCTCTCTTTTTCTTGTAATTTGTGAAGAGAGATAAGAGAGAAGAAAATTAAAAAAATAAAGAGACTCTGAAGACACATCAAAACTCCAATGATGACACAACTAGTATCGTTTGAAAGATCTCGACGAAACAAACAGAACAACACCAGGAAAGATCACAAATTGAGAGCATAGTAGGCTACATGAGCCAGATAAATGTGCCGAGGCTAACTTGCCTTTGACCGCTCGTGTGGTCCATTCCGGTCACTATTGGTGATCTTTTTTGATGTCGTTGGATTCATTTTATTGAAATCTTTTTAATGATACTAGAGGTGTTATCATTGGAGTTTTGATGTGAATCCAAAATCTTTTTATTTTTAGCATCACATTATTATACTATATATTTTTTTTACCGTGCTAGAAAAAAAAGATCGATAAAAAGATTCTAAAGGTACTTCGAAACTCTGATGATAACACAACTAATATCATTGGAAAGATCTCGATGAAACAAATACAACGACAACAGGGAATGTCACAAAATTGAAAACATAGTAGGTTACATAAGCCATGCAAATGTGTCGGGGCTAACTTGCCTTTAATTGCTCGTGTGGTCCATTCCGGTCACCATTGATGATTTTTTTAGTGTCGTTGGATTCGTTTCGTTGAGATCTTTTTTTTTTTAGTTTAAAGTAGGTGTCCGAGCCAGTTTGCGCACCTTGACTAGTCCCACGGGCCTTTAAGTTAACGACCATGTAAGTCTCAAGTGGCCATCATATGAGGAACCACAGGGCTCGAACCTGAGACCACAGAAAAAACAAACCTCTTGATCTCAAACTCTTACCACTGGATCACCACTTAAATAATTATTATCCCATGCTCTTGAGATCTTTTTAATTATACTAGAGATATTACCATTGAATTCAAAATCTTTTTATCTTTAGCATCACATTATTTTACTATATATTTTTTTTACCGTGCTAGAAAAAAAAAATTTCGATAAAAAGTGGGACAGATTCTGACAAGACAACACAGGAAAGCGTCTTAAAATACGCGGCTGTTGTTAGAGTTATCCGGAATAAATCCGCCACCTCGTGATGACACACCAAAGCCTCGAAAGTAGAAACCATACGAAGGAGCAGGACAAAAGGAGAGAGAAAAAAGAAACTTTCCCATTAAAGGCAAAGCAAATTCTTGAACATTAATGCTCTCATCTCACACCACATTACCAGAATGACATTCCCCTCTCTTAGGACCACACATTGAACGTCTTGTGGTGTTGTTGATGATGATAAGGTTTCTTGTGTTGTTTTCAAAAAATCTGCCCTTCAAGAAATTTCCCTGGTCTGGAGAAGCCCTCCTTGTGGATAAACATCTCTTCCATTCCTTTGGCCTTTTCTTCCATAATATTATCTCCTTTTTTCTTTTTTTTGTTCAAAGGGAATCTCAACCGAGTCCATGTATTTTTAAGAAGCTAGTAAATTAAAACTTGTTTGTTTTTTTATTTTAAAAATATTTAAATAATAATAATTTTTTTTGTTGCTTTAAATTATTTTTTAGGGTGTTTTTATATCGTTTAAATATATCGATATTAAAAAATAAAAAAAAGTAATGAATATTTGAATACACAAGTGTATACGGTTGTTGCCTTCCCCGGATAATATTATGTTCATGTGTTCAGTATGGTAATTAAACTAATAATCATGCTGGCCTTCGAGAAGAGTAGGGCCAGGTCAGCAAACTCAATAATATATATTATTGTTGATGGGATGCTAATCGAACAACACACAATCTTGTTCAAGCGTTCACACTTTATAGATTTTTTTCATATAATATGCTAATTTTATGCTTCAATTCTTAGTTTTTGAATTTTATCTTGGTGAGTGACATGTCAACTTATCAACCTAAAATGCCTGCTCCTCCATCATTATTTTATTCATTTTCAGTTTGCCAATTTTGCCATGGCAAGTGATTTTTCAAGCTAACAAATCAAATCCAACGACATGTGTAATTTATTTTTTATAATTAGCCGTGTTTTTTTTATGGGTGATGTGTGTTTAATATTATAATATAAGATGTTTTTTAATTAAAAATATATTAAAATAATTTTTTTAATATACAACCATAAATTCCCAAAATTTGAGCATAAATAATCCTAAAATAACCATACAAACCCAAAAAGTAGCAAAACAATTATTCTAACTACATGAGCTGATTTCACCCTTTACCGATCGCCAACAAGTCAGATCTGACTGTCACTCACTATAAATAACTGCCCTATTCTCTCTCTCTCTTCCACTCTATCACGCATTCCTCATTTCTTTCTCCAGTAACTTCCCTTTCTTTTCTGTCATTGGTAAAATTAATAAAGAAATCAATTAGGGTTTGGAGCCATGGTTTCGGTGATTTTGCCAGATCTGGGAACGGAGATTCTGATTCCGGTGTGTGCCATTATTGGAATCGGATTCTCTCTCCTTCAGTGGCTGTTGGTTTCCAAGGTCAAGCTTGTACCGAGCCCTGCGACGTCGAATAACAGTGGTGCTGCTGGAAAGAATGGGTACGGTGACTACTTGATTGAGGAAGAAGAAGGTCTTAATGACCATAATGTTGTTCTTAAATGTGCTGAGATTCAAAATGCCATCTCTGAAGGTATAATATTATCAGTATTTTGGTTGTTTTCTTGAGTTGGTTCTTGAAGTTGTGATTTTGGGGATTGTTGAGTTTAGATCTCTCGTTGAATTGGTGTTTTGGTTTTGAAATGGAAGGAAATGAGCTGTTTTTGTTGCTAAAGTTTTGTTGTGGTGTTGCATTTATTGTGTTTTTTGTGAAGGATTCTGTATGAGTTTCTGATATTGTTTCTGGTTATGGACTTTGAGCTGACTGTGGAAAGCTTTTTTTTATGTTTTTTTTATTTAGTTTATTTTTTCAGCTTAAAGAAAAAGAATCCAGTTTTTATATGAATATTTTTAAAAATATTCCTTTTACGCGTGAGCTGGTGGCTAGTTCTGGAACTTGGTCTGAGGAGGTGGAGTTCCATTTATTTCCGGTGGTAACATATATTTTTTGCTTAGACCGAAGGAATGCTATTTGAGATCTAGCCAAGTTTTTGTTGTTTTATTCTGTTGGAATTATGGTAATGGTTATTTAGTTAAAACACACGAAGATTATAGACGTCCGGTCATGACTAGAATGTTAAATGCGGTATTTTCTGGCATGTGGGTGCTAGTATTGATATGCTGCTACCAACCTGTCAACCCTGATGCTTACTGGCTGGGAATGGTACCTTTTGCGGTTTTAAGTTGATGGTTTGATGAAATTTTGCTAGATCTACAGGCTTTGATGAAGTTATTGTAAACCTTCAATAAATCTAAGCATTTTAGGCATAATTCTTCACCTGGTATTGTTAATTAAGTTGATTAGTTTCTCTTGACATCTTTTAAGGTTATCTTGTGGTGAATCTCTATTTGTTAGTTATCATTTGCATTAATATTATAACTAGGATGTGAAAACCAGATGCCTGGGGCATCATACAAGTATTATGTCACCTCCATCTGTCTTTGACAGATGATTTATAGGTCTGGAGTCCCCTTATTTAACTTCATACTTTATTGTTGAATGGTAAAATATGAAGTATAAATAAACTTGTTGGGGAGGCCATATCCAGGATTGTAACTGATAGCTTGTTATATGTTCTCACAGTCCAATATTAATGATTTGTTGCCTAAGCATATAAATAACTGAAAACATAATTTGCATCAACTTGCTCTGCTTGTATTGGAGTGTTTCTGCAATGTAGTGGTGGTTTTTTTACTTCATTTACACATCACTATGTTGTGGTGATAATGTTTGTCAATATCATTTTTTATACTAATTATGGATGTGGATATTTTTACTTTGCAGGTGCAACTTCTTTCCTTTTCACTGAATATCAATATGTTGGAATTTTCATGGTTGCTTTTGCAATCTTGATTTTCGTTTTCCTTGGCTCTGTTGAGGGATTCAGCACTAAGAGTCAGTCTTGCACATATGATCCCTTGAAGATGTGCAAGCCTGCTCTTGCCACTGCTGGCTTCAGCACCGTAGCCTTTGTGCTTGGTGCTGTCACTTCAGTGGTTTCTGGCTTTCTTGGGATGAAAATTGCAACCTATGCTAATGCCAGAACCACCCTGGAGGCAAGAAAAGGAGTTGGGAAGGCTTTTATCATTGCATTTAGATCTGGGGCAGTCATGGGTTTTCTCCTTGCTGCAAATGGACTCTTGGTGCTTTACATTACCATCAATGTTTTCAAGCTATACTATGGTGATGACTGGGAAGGGCTTTTTGAGTCTATAACTGGCTATGGACTTGGAGGATCTTCCATGGCTCTCTTTGGCAGAGTTGGTGGAGGTATCTACACCAAAGCTGCTGATGTTGGTGCTGATCTTGTTGGCAAGGTTGAAAGGAACATTCCCGAGGATGACCCAAGAAATCCTGCTGTAAGTAATCCTGCTCTATAGAAATAACCTTTTTTCTTGAACATTGACATGATTTCTGGTTTGGGTTGTGTCTGATTTCCTTCTGTGATTGCAGGTGATCGCTGACAATGTAGGTGATAATGTTGGTGATATAGCTGGCATGGGATCTGATCTTTTTGGCTCATACGCCGAGTCCTCTTGTGCTGCCCTAGTTGTTGCTTCCATCTCTTCTTTTGGAATCAATCATGAATTTACTCCAATGCTATATCCTCTCATTGTCAGTTCTGTGGGAATCATTATTTGTCTGATAACCACCTTATTTGCAACTGATTTCTTTGAGATCAAGGCTGTGAAGGAAATTGAGCCAGCACTAAAGAATCAACTCATCATCTCAACTATTCTGATGACTGTTGGGGTTGCCATTGTTAGTTGGGTAGCTCTCCCATCTTCCTTTACCATCTTCAATTTCGGAACCCAGAAAGTTGTCAAGAATTGGTAAGATCTATTATTGATGTTCTTTTGAGAAAAACGTAGCGCCATTCTAGTTGGGTCATACTGTCTTAGCTTATAGCATTGAATTCTACATGCAGGCAACTCTTCTTGTGTGTTGCTGTTGGTCTCTGGGCCGGTCTTATTATTGGATTTGTAACTGAGTACTATACCAGCAATGCATACAGGTAAGCTTTTGTCCTACTTTTATTTCTAGTAACTGCTCCCGCTCCCCGAATAACAGTTAGTTTAACACTTAATTTACAAAAACCTGCAGCCCTGTTCAGGATGTTGCTGATTCCTGCCGAACTGGAGCTGCCACTAATGTTATTTTTGGGCTTGCATTGGGATACAAATCTGTCATCATTCCTATCTTTGCTATCGCAGCCAGCATTTTTGTTAGTTTCTCTTTTGCTGCTATGTATGGTATTGCTGTAGCTGCCCTTGGAATGTTGAGCACCATTGCCACTGGGTTGGCAATAGATGCATATGGTCCCATTAGTGACAATGCCGGAGGTATTGCTGAGATGGCAGGCATGAGCCACAGAATCCGAGAAAGAACTGATGCCCTTGATGCTGCTGGAAACACCACTGCTGCTATTGGGAAGGTCTGAAAAACTGTCTTGCTTTAACCACTTCCTTTTTAATTGTAGTCGATGTAAGCAATCTGTAGTTGCTTTTACATGTCATGTTAGAATGCGGGTTTGCATGTTTTTTTTTTTCATGCATTGATGTGTTTGGTCAGTGGTTTTACTGATTTTTTGTTATGAGATCACATTGAAGTGGTGCACACAGCACACAACCAAGGAAATAGGCAACTTGCCCCAGCTGTAGTTTTGGTTTTCTGTGTTTTCTTCCTTTTAAAAATGAAACTTTAGATTTTTTATTTTATGATTAGACAAGTTGGGCGTTACCATCACATTGCAAATTCCTAGGACCACTTATCATGGAATTGCCTTTCCCTTCTCCAAATAAAAAGGAGAAATGAAAGTGCTTAATACTGTTCCATGTGCTGTCATTTTGGACACATGATTTTGTTTTTAGTTGGGAACAAGGCTTCTGTAGGGGCCTTAATCTTTCTGGCAATTTATAATTTGTTGGGAGCTTGAGTCTTTTTTGCAGTGAAGTTGTATTTGCATCATTAGTTGTAGAACACATCATTAATTTTGTTTTGATTGAAAAGAAGCATCTGACAATGACTTGTTGAACTCACAGATCTTAAGGTTTTATTCACACTTCTAATTGATCAATGTGCTCTGCTTTTTTCAGGGATTTGCCATTGGCTCTGCAGCTCTTGTCTCCCTGGCCCTCTTTGGTGCCTTTGTCAGCCGTGCATCTATCTCAACAGTCGATGTATTGACTCCAAAAGTTTTCATTGGTTTGATTGTGGGTGCGATGCTTCCTTACTGGTTCTCTGCCATGACAATGAAGAGCGTGGGAAGTGCAGCGCTTAAGATGGTTGAGGAAGTTCGCAGGCAATTCAACACCATCCCTGGCTTGATGGAAGGCACTGCCAAGCCTGACTATGCCACCTGTGTTAAGATCTCCACTGATGCATCTATCAAGGAGATGATCCCACCTGGTGCACTTGTCATGCTCACACCCCTCATTGTTGGGATCTTTTTCGGTGTTGAAACTCTATCTGGTGTCCTTGCTGGATCCCTTGTGTCTGGTGTCCAGGTAATGCTAAGGCTACTGGTCAACATAATGTCCTTAGTCAACATAAATTTGAGATCATATTTGTTCAGGTTATAGATGTCCTGTTACCGCTTGTCTGATCATTTTGTTTCTGTTGTTCAGATTGCCATCTCTGCCTCCAACACTGGTGGTGCATGGGATAATGCCAAGAAATATATTGAGGTATAGATCGAGTGAGCTTTATCACTTCTTTATTTGTAATTTGGTGTGCGTGCTGAAATAAAGGTTTTTGTAATGCGAATATGCCCTGTATTTGTTCTGTTGGAAACAGGCTGGTGCTTCAGAGCATGCAAGATCTCTTGGCCCAAAAGGATCAGATCCACATAAGGCAGCTGTTATTGGTGACACCATTGGGGATCCATTGAAGGATACATCTGGACCATCACTTAACATCCTCATCAAACTGATGGCTGTTGAATCACTCGTCTTTGCTCCATTCTTTGCCACGCACGGTGGCCTTCTCTTCAAGATATTCTGAGAATGAGAACCGGACAGGCAGAAGAAATGGTCCCACCAGTCCCATCTCTCTTGTTTTGCCCTACTATTCATCTTTACCTCAATATATGTAGTTTGTAGTTCGTGATGACTTTAAATTTCTCTCCTCGTGTTGAATGGTGGAGAAAATCATCCCTGTTAGGGGGTTGATGATGACAGCGATGACGACGATAATCAATCTAGTGAAGAGAGCTGGACCAAAGTTGTCATTTTGTTTTCTAGTAAGGACAGTTAATTTTGCACATTTTACGCAATTTTGATTGTATGTTCTCTCTTTTTGCGCTGTCTTTTCATTTATCTTTTCTGTGCTCCACGCCAAATATTTTAATCAGCTGTTGCGTAAAATGCACAAAACATGCCCCAGCTGCCTAATTAAATTTTTTAAAAAAAACTTATCCTCAGTGGATTTGCATGATGACCTTTTCTCCTTGGATTTCTTACACGTTGGTCCTTCAATATTTTTTTATTGTAATTTGATTCTCAAAAACTGATTTAATTTAATGCGTGCATGTATGGATTTCTTACAATTTAGTTTTTATTGTTATGTTGTTTATAAGAAGAGAAACATGTTATTGTAAAATGAAAAAACGAGAATGGGAGAAAACAGTTTTTACTAAATGAATACATTTTCCACCAGTGCCTTTTTCTACACGTTTATTTTAATTTTTATATAAATGAATTTCGCAAAGTGCTCCGTGACAACGACTGAGTTTCTGTGTGTTACTGTTCAATAACTGATAAAATTTATCCTCAGTGGGCATCAAACTAGCTGGAAACAAAAAGAAGAACACACGCCGTCTCATGCCAGAGGGGAAGAAGCACCACCAAACGGGACGTTATTAATTCGAGACTGTAAAACATATATCCATAGAGTCAATACGGAGACAGTGGGATTGTTAATCCAACAGCGTAAAATATATATATCAATGGATGCATTATATATATATATATATAACTGCTAGTTTGTACTTGGCCCTACATTGGGTTGAAATGTGTACAGGGGGGGGGGGGGCAGGGGAAGGAGGTCTAATTCCAAAGCTTTCGCACCTGTCTAGCTGCTCCTTTAGCCGAATTACTTCCTTATCCTTTTGAGCTACTGTGATATTTAGGTTTCTTATTTCCTCTTCTTGGCCAAGTACCTGATTTTTTAGGGAGTTTCTTTCTAAATTAACAGTAGAAATTCACTTGATTTGCAGTTACTTGAACCTGGTGGCTTCTAAGATGGCCTTCCCACCAGAAAAAGGCTTCGCTTTTCTCCGTTGTTTGTTTCTCCAGTTGCCTTTACCTACTCAGTGCCACAGCCACGCTTTGCTTTGGGGGGCCATGGAGCTCCACAGTTTTGAAAAGTTTCAATCTCACCCTTGAAATATTAGCTTTCCATAATGGTTTAGCGTTTTACCAAAAACAATATCACATTTTCTACTTGTTCATAAGCTCTACTCGTTTCGAAATTCACCTTCTTAAACAAACTCTTGTTGGAAATTATTTTTATTAACATGATTTAAATAAATTATAAATAAATAAGAAATTAATCTAAAAAAATTCTTAGTTTTTCTACTAAAAAATACTCTTCATTTTTCTAGATTTAATTCTTGATTTATAGTGAGTAATCAAATATCAATAATAATAGGAATTGATTCTTATTTATTCTTTAATTTTTTTAACCTCTAAAATTCACTATATAAAAAAAGATGAATAAAGAATTTTTAACTTGAATCTTTCAGATTTTACACTATTTCTTACTTTATTTTTAGTATTTTTTATTCTTATTTTTATGATTTAGTTTTCATTTTAAATCTAGAATTTAGATTCATCTTGTTAAATATATATTTCAGTTACATAATTTTTGGTTCAGAGACCTTATTTAGAAATGCATCTAAACAAAGATGTTGTTGTTGGAATATTGAGAAGCGTATTGCAAATATAATAGCTGTAAACGTGAATAACAATAAAGCTTTAAGGATAAAATACTTATTACTATAGCTAATTTTATTATTAGTATGCATGCTAGGATTTTTATATCAATTGTAAATTTGAATATATACTTAGTATGTATAGTAATATTCTATTATTATTTTTGTATTGAAAACATACTTGCCATTAGTTATGCCTTTACATGCTTATAGTTTTAAACATATATAAACTTTAATCTCTTGTTATATAATTTTTGTTTAGCATGTTTTTGTGGTGATAAACTAAATATCTTTGCTAATTAGTTTATATATATTTAAAAGCTTTTATCCATAATTTTTTGGTATGTAATGATTTTTTTCCTTTTTCTTTTAGAATGTTTCTATATATCTTTATTTTAAAGTTATAATTTATCTTCTAAAATTATTTTTCATGCTATTTGAATTGTTTGATGCATATCATAAATCTTATTAATTTATATTTCCAATAAGTTAATTATAATTTATGTTATTTTATTTATATTCTACAAGATTAACATCAAAGTTAACTAATCAATTTTTTTCACACATACATTACTATACACACACACACACACACACACACACACACACAAAGTTAGTGCACACACACACACAAAAAGTTAGTGCGGTAAATAAATATGGTTTGGAAAATCCTATCTAAGAAGATTAAATTTTAAGTAATATTATCGTGACGTTTCTAATTTTTATCTGGAACTAACGTAGTAAAAACATAATACTATTTTTATATATAATATAATTTGTAAGTGAAATAATTATAATTAAACAAATCTTAATGAACAAAAAAGGACTTAACATAATAATCCAATGATTGTGAATTATGTCAAGCGTTTTGTGTTTTAGGTGTGATATATATATATGGATGAGGAGGCGAGCTTGGCTTGCGTGCTGGGAACGCAAGTGTAGACTCGCTAGTGCCTGAGTTTTCAACGGCAACAAACTTCCCTGGTTTTAGTTTTTATAAAATTACATGAAAACTACATCCCGCGTTGTTTTTCTTTATAATATTTTAGGGTCAATTATATTGTAGTCCTTGTAGTTTATTAAGACTAATTAATTAGTCCTTGTATTACAGGACAAAAATGAGTGATTAGTTCATTGAAAAACATTGACCATCTCAACTTATTAGTGTTTTTTTGTTTTGTTTTAGAAAATATCTTTTTTTTATCAGTTCTTTCTACCTTATTTGCATCTCTTTATTTGTTTATCTATATATAAAAAAACAAAATAAATTGTATAGGAAAATAAAAATAAGAAAGTTATAAATGAGTTTAAGATAATGTAAAAAATAATATATTATTTCTGAAAACAAATGTACTAATTAACTCCATTTTTTCTTATCCGTCCATAAATTGCGGATGTGCCCGTCCACTCTTTTTGATCTTGTCCAAAGCATTATATATATAAAAGAAATTATCAATATCATAACTTTTTTTTTAATTATCAATATTTAAAAATAAATATTGGATTTTAAAGTATTTTTTATTTGAAAATATATTAAAATAATATATATTTTTTATTTTTTTAAATTTATTTTTGACACGTATTTATAGAAACAATCTAAAAAAATTAATTTTTTTTTTAATAATCAAATTTAAAACAAATAATATTTTAATCACGTACTACCAAACACAATTGACGAAGACAGCTCCCATTATTGTTATTGTTATGTCAACTTGCCGAGGAACACTTGACAAGTTGAGTTAGACGAGGTTTCCTTAGTTCCCTGAGGTCTTTTTTTTATTGAGGACAAACTACAAATATACCCTCCATTTATTTGTTGGGTTTCGATTATGTTGTTCTCCTCCTAACTGCACCAATTTCACCCTTAATCTACCCAAAGCAATCCCATTTCTTCCCTCTTCCCTTGTATCGCATATCAAACTCATGCACGTGAACTCTTCTTGTAGTGTCAACTTCGTTACTTCATAACCTTAAAGGATTACTCTTGTGATTAAGAAAGTTAACTTTTTTTTTTTAATTTTAGATAATGATGAAAAAAACAAATATGAATTTTGAGAAGATTATTGTGTGATGAGGAAGTTGGTGTTCATATATATATATATATATATATATATATATATGGTTATGGGATAAATATTGATTTAAGGGAAGAAACGATGAGCACTATGCGGACTGGTTGAGGGTAGCCTTGGCTGAATTAGAAGAAGAAGAATCAAATCAAAACCCGTCAGATAAATGAAGGGCACATTTGTAGTTTGTCATTTGACTAAAAAGAAGTTCAGCTGTAGAAAACAGAGTTCCTTTCGTCTCCTTTTCCATGCTGTTTCAGAGCCATTTCTTCGTGGCTTCCTCTCTGTAGCCAAACATTTTCCCAGCTCGAGGTAAGTCCTTGAGATATGTTGATCATTAAGCTATATTGCTACCCGGGTCATCTTTTCTGATTACAAAATACATGCTTTTGGGTTGTTTTTCTTAGGCTGATCAAGACCTTGTAATTGGGAAACATGGCAGCAGCGGAGATTACGGATGGCATTAACATTAATGCAGCTATAGATAGTGTCCAGAATGGACGGCATCACCATGATATCGAGCTCGTCGTGGTCCCTCAACAACTACCTCCTACTGGTGATGGAGGTAATTTATTTAGCTGGATGTTTTATTACAGGTCTTGTTAACTTTATGTTTTGGGAGTTCGCATTTTGCAATGGCCCAGTAGAGGGAAAAAAAAAGTTTCTCCTGTAACTTTTTCAATGATTGAAAACATTAGTGGAAATTTCATGTGATTTTAACAAAAGAAGGGGAAAAAACAAGAATTGTAATAATAGTGACGTAAAAGGGTATGATGCAGTGAAAATTTCATTTCTCCATTTCTATTGTTCGATTTCCTGCATCTGACTGTATGAAATCTAGAAGTTCTATTCAATAATTGCAAGTTAATGATGTTTAATGCGAAGCATTAGTTTTCTATAAAAGCAAAACTATTTTAATTATTTCTTCCTGACAGTGGAAAGAAGAAGGAACTTGCAATTGTATCAAGCCGCTCTGAGTGGTGATTGGGACACAGCTGAAGGCATTTATAAGTTATTTCCAGGAGAAGTTAATGCTAGGATAACTAAGCGAGGGGAGACTGCTCTACATATTGCAGCTGCCGCGGAGCACACTCATTTTGTGAAACAGCTTGTTGGAATGATGAGCATAGAGGCTTTAACTTATAAAAGTAGTGCTGGCAATACAGCATTTTGCTTTGCTGCTATATCTGGAGTTGAGGCACTTGCCAAAGTCATGATGGACAAAAAACGCGATTTGGCAATGACTCGAGGTAGAGGAAACCTGTTACCAATTTACATGGCAACTCTATTGGGGCATAGAGGGATGGTATCATATCTTTATGATGAAACAAAGGACCAGTTAACCGATGATGATCGCATAAAGTTACTTGTTGCTTTGATCAACAGTGACATATATGGTGAGCAATCTTTTCGATAGTTTGCTATCATTTAGATATTAAATTTATTTTCATAAATGAATCAATCTGTTTTAGTTTGTGATTGCTACTACCCAGAAGAGAAATTCAACATTCAACCCTGAGACAGCTTATTCGTAAGCCTTTGAAAATCCAACTTGTTTTCATATTTTTGAATCCTTTTGTTCCCAGATGTAGCATGGAAAATGCTAAAAGAACATCGCGGGTTGGCCTATGCTCGTGATGAACATCAGCTGACGGCATTGCATGCATTTTCCCAAAAGTCTTGTATGCCTTCAAACGTTGTCGATCAAAGTCCTCCAGGATTTTGGAACAAATGCCTCAACCCCTGTTAGTTCTCTGATGCTCCAAATCTCTATTTCCTTAGAAAGAAAACCAATCCGAAAATTTCATCCTGTTAGAGAATGCAAAAGATTAACTTTATATCTTTATCATATTCATGAGCACTTTATACATCTTTTTCATGGATGCATATATTCAAGCTTGCAAACTTGTGTGTTTCAAGGAATTAGTGATAGAAAGCATCAAGAATATTCATTCACTCCTTATTGATACATTTCAACTGTACACAAGTATATGATTATAAAGGTTGTACAAGAAATTCTAATCCGGGTAGATAATTCTAATCTAGGTAGGTAATTATTCTTATACATAAATATAGCTTAATTAGAGGTAACGGTCAAATTCTAAATTTGTTCCTTACAATTTCTCCTTCAAATCTTCTGCAATAATTCTCCTACAATTTCTCCCTCAAATATTATGCAATAACTCACACCAACAAGTAGCAGTTATCATTTTATCTTCAATATTTGTCTTAAAAAAAATATCCAACAATCCTGTAAACGATGCACAAAGAAATTTATAGCAATTTAACTTTTAAATACACCAACATTCTTGCAGAAGTGATATATTGTATACCTCAATACACAGAATATTTCGAAATGTTAATGATTTATCAGATCTGTTCACTCGTTGGCTAACTACATTTATGTTTTACATCTTTGATTTAGAACTTAACCCCATTTCCCACAATTCAGTTTTGTTATATTTAATCCTCAGTTTCAGAATTCAAATTGGCTCGGATGAAGAAACTTATGCACAAAGAAGCACTTGACATAATCCAGTACCTTTGGGAACAAGTTGTATTGTTGGATGATGCAACAATTTCTCGTCAGATTGGAGAACCCTTGCCATTGATATTCACTGCTGCAGAAAGAGGGAATCTTGACTTTCTAACAATACTCATTCGCTTGTATCCTGAGCTGATCTTCAAAGTTGAGCACAATATGTATAGCATATTTCATATTTCTATCTTGAATCGTCATGAGGACATCTTCAAGATTATATACCAGATTGGTTCTATCAAGAATTTGATAACAACATACAAAGATAAAGAAGGAAATAATATGTTGCATTTGGCTGCAAAAGTACTGGAATCACCAAGTCGACTTAATGCTATACCAGGAGCAGCTTTACAACTGCAACGCGAATTGCTGTGGTTTGAGGTGACTATTCTCACTCTTTCCATCAACAAAATACATTTGATTGTAGGTCATATGCGTTAAGCCAACCTAATTCGTCCATCGAATGTGGATCACGTTATGATTGGCGGATAAGATGTTCATATGCACATGCGATATTCTCCTTCTATATATGAATCTCACAGTCTATCTACATGATCATGATTTCTAGGAAGTGAAAAAAGTCGTTCAACCACGGCACATTGAAGAAAAAAATATTCATGGGAAAACTCCAGGAGCTTTATTTATAGAACAGCACAGGGACTTGATGAAAGAAGGGGAGCAATGGATGAGAGATACTGCTGATTCATGCATGCTTGTAGCAACACTTATTGCCACTGTGGTTTTTGCAGCAGCTTTTACCGTACCAGGAGGTAATTTACAAGATATAGGGACTCCTGTTTTCCTTAAGAAAATTGCATTCAAATTCTTTGCCATATCAGATGCAATATCGCTAGTAACCTCTGCCTCATCCTTATTAACCTTCTTGTCAATTCGTACTTCTCGGTACGCCGAGCAAAATTTCCTTTGGTCATTGCCTAACAGGTTGATTATCGGACTCACAACACTTTTCATATCAATTGGGGCAATGATGGTAGCCTTTATGGCAACATTTTTCCTTGTTTTCGGCAATAAATTACTACCATATTCTATCCCTATTGCTGTCGTTGCTTCTTTGCCAGTCATTTTCTTCATATGGCAGCATTTCCGTTTATTCGTTGACATGATTCATTCAACCTATACGTCTCGGTCACTTTTCAAGCCAAATAAATCTCCTCTCTTTTCCAAGAAACTCAAGACAAAGGTTGCTTAACATCCATGTATTATAATTCTACAGAATGCTTTCACATCTGTAAGAAAATGCTTGCGTTCATGTTATAAAAGTCATCCTGTTGTCTGGTGCTAAGACTGGAAGGCATGTAAGCGAGGCTTGATTCGAATGAATCGCTATAAATGTACTTGATTTGAAGCTACTTGTACTTGGTGCTTTGCCAAACATAGAAAGGCATTGCCTTTTCCATTGTTTAACCTGTAATATCCTTGATGCTATCAATGAACCTGCCCTGAAAAAGTAGAACTTCTGCTGCTAGTGCAGGTATTCGGCCATTCCTTCTATTTTTACTGTTTTCTTCTTTCATTTTTCAATTAATCATGTTTAAGCCTAAAGCTCCGCGTGTTAAGTAATTTCATTTTCTTGGTGATAAATTACAATAATTTTTTTAAAACCCGATCCGGAATCAACCTCAAAAGAAGGCCTAGATCTAGAGTTAGGAAAGTAAATCCAAGTTAATCTAAATTAAAAAAAAAAAATCAAAGTGTCATTGTTTTGACCAAAAGCAATTAAAAAAAAGTCAATGGATTCTTAACTCGTGTTTTGTCACGGGTCGACCAGGTCGCAAGGTTAACCCAAGTTTTTTATTGTGTTAGGTCAGATCAATCCTTCTCTTCTTTTTTTTTAACTCGAACTGATCAAAGCATCAAGTTGGTCGGATCCCATCTATTATCTTTCAAATACATAATAAGATAAATTGTTCAGTTTAGTTCAAAGCATGCTAAACACAAGACAAGATAATTGTTTGTTTAGTCATGTCATATCCACTCTAGTCCAATTAATAATGTCCAACATACTAAACACTACCTAATAGAACCTGACCTATAAAATGCGCTTGTAAAATTTCAACTAGATTCAATTATTGAATTAAAAATTATATATGTTTTTTTTAACAAGCTCATTTGACTCATCCTAATTTGTTTTTAAGTCCAAACCCTATAGAAAAAAAAAGTGAAGAAATCATGAAGCTCAGCTTTCAACAAATACATAATTGAAAGATAAAATTAAAAAAGAAAATTCATGTAAAAAAAGAGCTAAAAAAACCGATGTCAAACCAGATTAACCTTTCAAATTTATGACCTGGATCATGATACGAGGACCACCCCATCCAAAAAATTATGAAGCCCAACTTATAACAAATCCAATGTTTAAGGATGAAATTGAATTTTTTTTAAAAAAACACAAAATAAAAAATTACAATTAAAAAAATAAAGATCAAATTGATATAAAAATAAAAATGATAGGACACCTTGTAATTTTGGTAGACCAACTCGAATCCGAGGATATGAGAAAGAAAAAAGGAAAAAGAAGAAAGAAAAGGTTGCTAAAGCCTCTCTCTCGACACACACCACACCATTGGCAAGAGCTCGCTACGTTGCTTTAAATAGAACCGTGGACGACAATGTTCCAACGCCTGAAGAAGATGCACACGTTGCTAGAGCATGGAGGCTTCACCCCGCACGTTATCATGTGCATTTTACATGCCAACCACATTATGTTGCTCGTCCTTTTCAGTTCCTAAAAGTACTTTTTTGTTTCAAATTTGAGCATTCAAACCTTAATTGTTTTAGATCAATAAATTTAATTTAATTTTGCAAAACTGAGAATCAAACACATATCAAAAATTTTCCTCAACACCATGGAATCCCTCCATCTAGGCAATAAAAAAAAAATCAAGTCCAATCACAAGTAAACTTAATTTAAAATGCTCAAATTTAAAAAAAATTGAGAGACAAAAACAAGAGGGTTGAATTTCTCGTTTGCTCGTGCAATTCAGTTTGTGATGTTTACAAGAAAAAAGAGTTTAATACTTGTCTAATGCTCAAATGTGGTTTCTTAGCTTTAATTTTTTTTAATTCAATTTATTTTCATTTAATCTTTCCGAATCAAAGCATCAATCGAGAGTCGGTTTTGTTTCTCAACACCACGAGTAGCCAATACCAAACCAAGCAAAGCAAAACAAATAACAAAACTCAATTTTAAATTAATATAATATAAAAAAATCAAATAAAAAAAATCAAATGATGGAAAAAAAAGACTAAAAAGAGAGAAAAAACATTGAGTGAATCCATAATGTTAATTTCCTCTCATAATACGCATGAAAAGTTCGATCTCTTTTATTTTCTTGATGCATAAACGTTTGATGATAAGGAAAAATTCGTGTACCGATAGATTCACTCTAGGATTTTATTTTTCGAGTTGGAACTTATGACTTATTATTTGAATTTTTTGAATTGATCTAACTTAATTTTATCTACTCGTGAAGGTTTTCAATTTAATAACCATGCCATTCAATTCCAGTGATTTATTTTATCACCAAGTAATTATTACTTCATAAATATAATATTATTGATGAATATATATAGATCTACAGTTGTAATTAATGGAAGTTTGCTTTTGCTAAAACAAAAGAATAAAAATAAAAGCTTGCTTAGATTGATATTTGAAGGGTTTCTCGATTTCAAGTGGCACTAAATTAAAGTTTATTTAATAAAGAATTAAATTGATTTTTGAAAGTACATGATTGTAAAAGATATACAAATGCATGCCTTCCATGTTCTATATTTTTCAACATAGAAAAAAACTGGCGAATGAATTGCAAAAAAGAAAGCATGAAAATGTTGATTGCCCACATGACTGTTCATCCTCAATTTATATGTTCATGATAGCTACTCCATGGACGACTTCTTTTTTTTTTTTGGTATAAACCACACAGTGTCTTCGACGCTAGTCCAGACTAATCCACACTTATACGGGGTTAGCCCACAGAGAGGTAAAATGCTCCCAAAAAGAGTATTTCCATACATAAAGAGGGGTCGAACTCCTACCTTATTTAAGGGATGAGAGTGCCGAACCCTGGCCTTATTTAAGGGATGAACGACTTCTTCTTTAATATCACAAGATAATGCTTCATTCTCCAACATTAATTCTCATGAATTCTACTCATTCATTAATCTAATTTATTAATCAACATATTGTAATTAAGATGGTATCTGTTTAGTATTGTGGTGTATAATATTTTTTAAAATATTTTTTATTTAAAATATATTAAATAATATTTTTAAATTTTTTATATTAGAATATCAAAATTATAAAAAAAAAGTAATTTGATATTTTTTTTATAGTAGAATGTACTTTTAAAATAAATTAAAAAAAATAAAAGTTACTTCCTTTTCAAATGATGACGTAATTAAAAAAATTTACTCTTAAAAATCAAATTATACCAGGACACCAAACATATAATAAAAGGTGTCTGACTCAATCAATAAGAAAGAAAAAAAGATATTTCGGTCGTCTATACATGAATTCCGAGCGTCTTTATTTTATTGATATTAAATTAACGGAATCCAAACAACCTATATTTCATCCAATCGTACATGGCACCTGATCTTAATCCAACGGCCTAAAGCTATCGTGACTATATATTTACAGAAACGTCACCCACAACTGTCGTGGCGTGGCCTCCGATTCGGACGGAAGTGAATGCCCAGGGCAGGTCAGGTGATGATGTCGTGAAATAGGCCCTGTCCAGTTGAAACCTTAAACCGACAAAGGGGCCCACAAGACTTGCTTAAATGTCCAAAAAGGTCCCAAATCATACGGGGATTGTTGCCATCAACAGGGTTGGTTTCGTACTTTGGAAACTAAAAATTAACACACGCTTAGATCTTGGGAAACCCTAAATCAGACCCTAATATATTATTCTGTCACTAATCGAGTCCTAATAAAAATAAGTTATCAATTAAGTCCTCCGTGCTTAAGAAGTTTCTCATTAGGTGCTTCTTTCCGAGCCTGTTAATTTACTGGTCGATTTTTCTTCAAATTAAAGACATCATTTATTGCGTAGAATCAGAAATATTAAGACTACATGCTGATAGAATATTTGAAAAAAAAATGTTAAGAGAGTAAAAATCAAATAATAAAATATTAAGACTACATGGATCAAATATCTTCATTTTTTTTTATTTCCAGAAAGGAAAAGAGGAAATAAATTGGTAATAAAATTCAATAAAGTAAGAGAAGCGAAATATAAGACTAATTTCCTCACATACCAAACGTATTGTAACAAATATTGATAGAAGGATCAAATTGAGAAATGTGTAAAAAATTAGGGATAATACTAATAAATTGTTCTGTTTCGGGACAGGATTAGAATGAAGTGACTTTGATTTTATCGTCATAGCCTAAGCCTTAATTATTTCCACTACGATTCGATTTCGATCACCTCTCTCTCCAACTCTCTTCTAGCCTAAGCCTTAATTAGAAGATTTGTTTTTCGTTCTGTAAAAACAGAAGCAAAAGTCTTCTTATTTATTTCAGTCTTTTCTCGATTAGTTTTGTTTCCAGTCTTTTTGGAGATCTCTGATTGCATGTAGAATCTCTTCTTCATTGAAAAAAAAGAATTTTTATTTTTATCTTCTACCGTATTTTCTCCGTCGATTTATCTGACTTTATGGGGTTGATGTCCGATCCGACCGTCAGTATTCATGACTTTTCTTTTTGTCTCTCTATTTTCTCCTTTTCGATTCCATCATAAATTGATTTGTTTCCTTTTTTAGTTTTTTTTTCTTATTTTAAAAAAGTAGAATTAAAAAAGAAGAAGCAAATATGAGTGTAGCCAAGTCTCAGGTATGGCAACCATGCAAGAAGAAGAGATCTTGATAGATAGAAAATAAGAACAGGAACTTCAGTTTTAGAGAGAGAAAGAGAGGGAAAGGAAAGGAGTTTTGATTGATTCCAGAGAATGTCGTCTTCTAGAAGTGGTGGAAGCGGAAGCAGGACACGCGTGGGGAGGTATGAGCTCGGAAGGACTCTCGGAGAAGGAACTTTTGCGAAGGTGAAATTTGCTAGGAACGTTGAGACGGGAGAGAATGTTGCTATTAAGATTCTCGATAAAGAGAAAGTTCTTAAACACAAAATGATCGGTCAGGTATTTCTTTCTGATTTTTTTATTTCATAAAATTCTGTGAATTCTCAAGTTTTATTTTATCAAATTCAACTTATTTTTGTGTTTATTGTAGCTCATGATTTTTCTCGTTGTTAGTTGTTATGTCTGGTCACCGAGAAAATCGAATTGAAAATTTAGAGCTGTTAGTTGTAGACAATAAAAAAAGAAAGAAAAGTCAATTTGAATAGGGAGACTAGTCGTTTGCTATGCTATATTTTTGTTTTTTTTTCATTGCAGATTAAACGGGAGATTTCAACAATGAAATTAATTAGACACCCGAATGTCGTCCGCATGTATGAGGTTGGAAGTTTTTTTTTAATTAGCAAGTTGTTATTATTCTTTTTATGTTATTGTCGGGATTGTTTTAATAACTTGCAGCAGTATTGGTGCTGTAGGTGATGGCGAGCAAGACCAAAATATACATTGTTTTAGAATTTGTGACGGGTGGTGAACTTTTCGACAAGATTGTAAGATGAATATGTCTGAAATTGATGTGTTGGATTATTCTGCATGTTAATGTTAATGACAAGTCTAATTTTTTGTCTTTTTTTTGCTATTTTTCTTGAGTTAGGCAAGTAAAGGGAGGTTGAAGGAGGATGAAGCGAGAAAGTATTTTCAGCAACTTATCAATGCCGTGGACTACTGCCATAGCAGAGGTGTATACCACAGAGATCTAAAGGTGCGAGGTTGTTGCTTTTATTCTTATTTTAATGTTAAAATGACAATGAGCCTCACTAATCTCTTTAGTTGAGCTGACTGATCAATCTCTTATTAATATCGGTAATGAACTAAGTTTTTTACATCTGGTTTTAAAACTACAGCCTGAGAATCTGCTATTGGATGCTAGTGGGTTTCTTAAAGTTTCGGATTTTGGATTGAGTGCACTACCTCAGCAAGTTAGAGTATGTTAACCTCTGACCCGAGAACTCTGCCCAAACATTGATTATTTTCACTTCATTCCAGAAGATTTCCTGACTGTTTATCTTTTATTTCTCTTTTTAGGAAGATGGGTTACTTCACACAACGTGTGGAACACCAAATTATGTTGCTCCAGAGGTGTGGTAACTTTTCGTGCCATCAATATTTCTTAATGCTCCAGCCATATATGTTATTTTATTCATTGCTTGGTGTTTCACTTTTCTAGGTGATCAACAATAAAGGCTATGATGGCGCCAAGGCAGATTTGTGGTCATGTGGTGTGATTCTCTTTGTCTTGATGGCTGGGTACTTGCCTTTTGAAGAATCCAACCTTATGGCACTATACAAAAAGGTGATTGTTTTCATTCTTTCTCATTGCATTGTTGTAGTCACCCGTCTTCATGTTTGTTGGTTATAATTGTATAAAATGCTAGAGTTGGGGAAATGAAGCTCTCTCTATAGAGAAAGACCGCATCAAGTTTCATTTTTTTTGCTTATTAATTCTATCATGTTTACCTGAAAACAGCCGAGTAGAAAAGATCTTCTAGATCTCTAAAGCCCTCTTAGAAACTAATCTATGAAAACATTTAACAATTATCAACTATTATGATTGGAAATTTAACCATAATTTCACAAGTTCATTAATCAATTTTGTACTGGGTGGAGCTACTCCATGGAAAGTATGATTGGAAAATGATCCAAAGTTCTGCTCGAGTTTGGCTCTTTCAATGTACACATGAGCTTGAGGGAGCTTTCAGAAAACCTAGTCATGAGCAGGCTTTGATTGTTTTGCAAAATGTCATGATCAACAGTGCTGTTTATGTCATTGGCATCTTCTTACAAGATATTTGCTACATCTGAGAGCATGTGCTAAAAAATTAAATAGGGAATCAAGTGGCAGCTTGATATCTTATTCTGGTTTGTAAAATTAATGACCCAAGGTTTGAAATCAGAGCCTTTGTGCATATCTGCTTAGGTAAACCTGTTCAGTTGCTGTGTAAAATAAGCAAAATGTGGTCATAGTGCATTGCCTGAATGGAAGGTGCTTTATTGTATTTTACCTAGGCTAAATGTGGTTTTTGTGCGACTGCAGATATTCAAGGCTGACTTCACATGTCCTCCATGGTTCTCCTCAAGTGCAAAGAAACTAATCAAAAGAATTCTGGACCCTAATCCTTCAACAGTTTGTTCCCCATCTTCTCTTTGTATAAATTTATTGTACACCTTTCCTTCTCTAGAAAGGATGCCATATAATATGAGGTATTTGTCTTACTGTACATGCTAATGGTATGAAACAGCGTATTACCATTTCCGAGCTTATTGAAAATGAATGGTTTAAGAAAGGATATAAGCCACCTACTTTTGAAAAGGCTAATGTTAGTCTCGACGATGTGGACTCTATCTTCAATGAATCAATGGTAATTCTTGTGTTTCATTTGTGCATCCTGATTTCAAACTTAGTACACCACCTGTGGGTTTGTAATTGATGTTTCTCATGGCTAACAGGATTCTCAAAACCTTGTTGTGGAGAGGCGAGAAGAAGGGTTTATAGGGCCTATGGCTCCTGTAACCATGAATGCGTTTGAACTTATCTCTACCTCTCAGGGTCTCAACCTTAGTAGTCTTTTTGAGAAACAAATGGTAAGTTTTAAACTCGTTGTTGTTCTATGTTAATGAAACCAAAATCTGGAAAATGTTGGAACTTGAGAGAGCCTGACAGCGTGGTACATTTGTTTATGCTGAAATCTTATCAAATTATAATTATACCAAAGATTAATGGTTGAATACTCAACTGTAGCATTATACACTTAGATTTTCTACCATTTAAAAGCATGTTTTAGTTGGTATTCCAACTTTGTTCTGATATATCAATTTTGTGAAATAATTGCCAAGCAAAAATCAGATAACTGTTGTCTCCCAGTGTGTGTTTTTTGAAATATCAGAGTTTAACGAGCCGCGACCACCTCCTTGGATGTGTAGTTATCTTTGAGTTTCACAACCATAAACCTAAGAGACTTTCTTTTCCTTTGGCAACCAGGGGCTTGTTAAACGGGAAACGAGATTCACTTCCAAACATTCTGCTAGCGAGATAATCTCGAAAATTGAAGCAGCAGCAGCGCCTCTGGGTTTTGATGTAAAGAAAAATAACTTTAAGGTCTGATAATTTTCTCCTTTTTTATAAATGAGAGTTTTTGGTGGAATGTTTAATTCATGTTTAGCAAGATTCCTGTGGTTTTCCGGCATCCAACTTGTTGTGATGTCTGTATGGCTTTCAAGAGCTACCTCCAAACTGGAATCCTTAATATACCTGAATGAAATTTGCCATCTTTTTTTTCTCCTTGTCCTTTCACCTTCATAAGTAAATTGATTTATCATATTAAACTTTTTCTATATAGTGGACTCCTGATTTATATAGTGGACTCCTGATTTTGTGTGTGAGGAAACATGATTCCTTCAGAAATTTGATTTTGTTATCAGTCAACTGTTAAATTATTGTTTCTACTGAAACAACTCTTCTATTTCAAATCACAGATGAAGCTTCAAGGGGAGAAGGATGGACGCAAGGGTCGTTTATCTGTTTCAACAGAGGTATGTCTCTAGGAAATCTGTACTGATAGACTTGTCTGTAGTGGTTTGAACTGGGTCCTAACATAATTCTCTTTCTTTCAGGTCTTTGAAGTGGCCCCTTCTCTTTATATGGTTGAGGTTCGCAAGTCTGATGGTGATACCCTGGAATTTCATAAGGTAATTTAAATATTGGTGCTCTTGTGGCAATTAAAACAGTAATGAAGAATTTCTCCTCCCTCAAAAAAGTTTCTGGTCTTCGTATTCTTTTTAGTCTATCAGGTTGATGCCTGTGTAGTTAGGTCTTGTGTGTGACCCTTGGTTTGGCTGCAAATTGAATGGATCTGTTCTTGAAAAGTATATAGTCAGCTGGTGTGCTTATTTCATTTTTCATGCAAAAACAATTATGACAAGTGGTTCTTTTGGTAAATAGGGAGGGTGGACTGGGAGGGCTTTGTGAGATGCCCAACCACAGTTGATGGCGTAGCCAATAAGTATATCATGTGTGATTCAGCTTTTTCCATGGACTGGGAGGGGTATGTGAGATACCCAACCATGGTTCATGGTATACACATTGATGCCAAGAACTAGTCAATAACTACAACATATGATTCAGCTCCACCCATTTAATCCTCCAATTACTGTTATTATTATTATTACTGAAAAAAAATGCTTATGATATTAAACATTCCAGGCCAAGTTGAATTTAAAACTTTTCCCAGGCACAAGGCAAAGTAAAAAAAGTTAACTATAGCATTGTTAGCTCAAGAATAAGGTGAAGCTAAATGGGTTTGCTTACTTTCTGGGTCTTATAATCTCATGGAGTGAGCGGAAGGCTAGATTTATGTCTGGTCTTGTTGGGTGGACCCAACAGGCCATAAAATATGTAGCTCCCTCCACTGGCATTGTTGTCCCAAAACTATGTTATCAGTTAATTCTTTCTTTAATCTTTAATTGTTGTAAGGTGTAATTTTGAAATCATCTGGCTTGAATGACAGTTTTACAAGAACCTTTCAACTGGGCTGAAAGACATCGTATGGAAAACGATTGATGAAGAAGAGGAAGAAGAGGCAGCGACGAATGGTTAGTATTTATTACCCATGGAGTGTTATAATGAGAAGTAAGAAATTTTTTTGAAGAAAAAAGTGTAATTAAATAAAAAGTAGAGGGGAAATGACATTAGATGTTTTAGGCTGATGGTATGTGTATGAGAGAATTATATGAAAGTTATTGCAGTTAGAATTTAGATGGGTGCGATGAAATGGAAGTAGGAAATTATTGTCCATTTTTTTTAGCATTTGGGTTTTAGGTAGCGATTGGTTAATGTTTCAGGATAGGTTGAGGAGACCAAGATATAGACAAAAATAAATCTGTTCTTGAGATAATTTTGGAGTAAATTTCCTTATTTATAAAACAAGAGGCATACAAGGGTCAACTTGAGTTAACCTTATTTTTTTTTAATAAAAAAGGATCACAACAACATTGTTTTGACCATTTTTTTTATTCAATGGGTTCTTACTGGGTTTTATCCTGGGTTGATCAGGTTGTGGGTCGTCCTAGTTTTTGACTGGGTTGGGCTTGGTTAATCCCTTATATTTTCATAAACCCAGTTTTTGACTGGGTTGGGCTTGGTTAATCCCTTATATTTTCATAAACCCGGACTAGCACAGGCCCCAGGCTGGCCGGGTTCTAGGTTGACCTACAGGCAAGCACGCACCATCAACTACAAAGGATACAAATATAGTAATTTTTTTTGTATATCACTACTAAATACAATTTTCTTTTTGTCTTCCTATCTGCGTTTCTGTTTCTTTCAACCCGGGACACTAACCAAATACGATGTTAATGTTGCAAATAATAACAATAACAACAACAAGAACCAGTTTTAACTACAGGCTGGTCAAGTTTCAGTATGCATTCGCGCCTGCATCACATATTATGTATGGGCATCATACTAATTCTATTTTGGATATCTTTCTCTGCAGGTGTTGCTCGGGTTACTGCACGATAATTGGCTTCCTTCCTTGAAATCAAGAATCGTCAAGTGGTTTTCCTGTAAAAATACAAATGTCGATTATTCATATGAATGTTGTCTGGTTTGTATGTATTTTTTCCTCCCTCAATGTTATGAAGTTTAATGGGGGGAACATACTGTAGGTTTCAAGGACATGTTCCTTGTGACCCTGAACAAACTCAATCCCTTGGCCTGGTTTTTGTCGAAACTGTGAATGTATCATAACATGTTTGCATAGTTCGGTTTTATTTTGAATGTATCATAGACCCCTTTAAAAAAAGTTTTCTGTTATGTACACTCTCCCTCGTGTCTGGTTTTATGCTCCCAAACCCTCTGCCTGATTGCGATGCCCTTCGTTTATTCTAGGCAGCACGTCTGAGCGGGCTCCAAGCAAAATGGGCGGTCATGAGGGTACTGTAAACAGCTTTTTAAGTGCTAGAAAAGAGGGAGCAGCTCGACCATAATTACAGGGAAGAGGCGAGAAGGTGGGGTGCATGGTTTACCATCTTGATATGGTATTCCATTTTCCAGCCCTAAACAATTTTGGTTTGATGTTCGAGTCCCAAGGCTGCTTAAAGCTGCTGCTCGTGCAATGTTCTCTTCGGCAGGAGAGAATGAGACTAATAAAAGGATTGGAAACCCATGGAGGGGTTTTTCCATCTTGGTTTGTTACTCCATTTGCATGATTACTTGGAGCAGCCCCTGTAATGTTTGCTTCTGCAGATGGGGGTGGGAGGCCACTTGATGTCTGAAGAGAGGTAGTGGGTCAAGTATAACACCTACGGAGATAAATTAGAAATTCATGAGTTTATGTTAGAAATTAATTTCAACAAAGTTTTTTAATATAAAAAGAGGGTTGATGTACTTTCAGTGAAAGAGTTTCCCAAGGAATCTATTTCTTTAACATTTGCCATTATATTTTGATATTCTTTGTACTCGTCCATGTTTGGGCCAGAAAGTGGTAAAAATGGGTGGACTCAACCGACCTTTGTTTTTTATAAGGTCAGGATTGGAATTGATGGTTCAAAAGTATCGCTATGTAAGATGTTTCTTGATATTTTTTATGTAGAAGGATGCAGAATAGTTGAAAGGTCCCGTGCTGAACATGATTGGCATGCTGTAGGTTCACAGTTCATCACATTCACCATGAGAATTTTATATCACTCTTTCACGTACAAATTTATTGAACTTGAAATGTGTACAAATTTATATTATTTTGTGTTTAATTTTTTTTATTAATTATAATAAAAATAATAAGATTTGAACTCATATTCACTTAATCAAAATAATTTTATATTATTCTAATATGATTTAAAATACATCTAGGGATATCTTTGATATTTATTTCTGTTTATTAACAATGCAATGGGCCAGCTAGAGAGGTTGGATTTTGTATTTGAATACGATGGATCAAGATTTTATTTGTTGATTTTTTTCAAAAAATTATTTGGATCAAGGAACGTGCGTGATTCAAAGCCCCGAGGGAAGTTTTGCAAAGAATATGAAGCTGCAAATATTGATGAAAGGCTTTACAGAATCTTGATAGGCTGCTTGATGTACCCAACTGCAACAAGACCATATATTATGAATGCTATAAGTCTACTCTCAAGATATATGCATTAGTAGCAAAAAGAATTGTTAGATATATCAAGGGTACGATTGATTATGGTCTGAGGTTCTGTCAAGTTAAAAATTTTACACTCCATGTATGATAATGATTAGGATAGTATGACATGATAAATACTTCAGTTTATTGTTTTGGTTTTGGTTTTTTTTTTTTATAATGTTCTAAAAAGCAAGAAGTCATAGCTCAATTCACACAGAATATGTAGATGTTGCTGCTGCTATGAACCAAGCTCTCTAGATTAGGAAATTAATGGCAGACCTGCATATGGAGGAGAAGGA
Source organism: Populus nigra (assembly GCF_951802175.1). Classification (NCBI taxonomy): domain Eukaryota; kingdom Viridiplantae; phylum Streptophyta; class Magnoliopsida; order Malpighiales; family Salicaceae; genus Populus; species Populus nigra. Next base: position 22,503,507 of record NC_084854.1, read on the forward strand.
AAGCACGTAGATACTTGTAGACTGCCAAGCTATAATTTTAATTGTGTTTCATCAAGCTGAAACTCTATTTTCTAGGAGAGGTACAAAGAAAAGGAGAAATATAACTGTTTTATTAGGTATATTTCTTAGAAAAGCACAGATTTGGAAGATTTGAAAAGTGATCTCTTAGCAATCTTGGAAAATTATAATAATGCGATTTACTTTCCATTTGTGTACTAATACCATTTAAAGACTTTAGTGTAGTATATATATCATACAATAAACTCATCAACTATTTGGTGAGCGCAGTAAATTAATTACACCACCTTTTCTTTACATAATGAAAAGTAGAACATGCAAGGCACACAATCAATTCAACTTGAATATTTGAAGCATGCTAAGAAACCTTTGGCTTGACTCGTTTAGAAAAGAGAGGAGATTTATTTGGCTTGAAAAGAAACCGAGACGTATAAGTTGAATGAATCATGTCAAGGAATAAACGGTAATGCTGCCAAATGAAGAAAATGACTGGCAAAGAAGCAACGACAACAATAGGGATAGAGTATTGTTGTAATTTATCTTTGAAAACGAGGAAAAATGCTGCAACAAAGGCTCCCATCATTGCCCCGATTGATATAAAAAGTGTTGTGAGTCCGATAATCAACCTGTTAGGCAATGACCAAAGAAAATTTTGTTCTGCGTACCGAGAAGTGCGAATTGACAAGAAGGTTATCAAGGATGAAGCAGAGGTTACTAGAGATATTGCATCTGATATGACAAAGAATTTGAATGCAGGTTTCTCAAGGAAAACAGGAGTCCCTTTATCTTGTAAATTACCTCCTGGCAAGGTAAAAGCTGCTGCAAAAACCACAGTGGCAATAAGTGTTGCTACAAGCATGCATGAATCGGCAGTATCTCTCATCCATAGCTCCCCTTCTTTCATCAAGTCCTTGTGCTGTTCTATAAATAAAGCTCCTGGAGTTTTCCCACGAATATTTTTTTCTTCAATGTGCCGTGCGGTTGAACGACTTTTTTCACTTCCTATAAATCATGATCATGTAGAGATCAGACTGCGACATATTCATATATAGAAGAAGAATATTATAGCAATATTTAATCACACGTGCATATGAACATCGATCTTATCCGCCTATCATATGATGACGAATAAGGTTGGCTTAACGCATGATGACCTACAATCAAATGTATTTTTTTGATGGGAAGAGAGAGAATAGTCACCTCGAACCACAGCAATTCGCGTTGCAGTAACGTTGTAAAGCTGCTCCTGGTATAACATTAAGTCGACTTGGTGATTCCAGTACTTTTGCGGCCAAATGCAACATATTATTTCCTTTTCTATCTTTGTATATTGTCATCACATTCTTAATAGAACCAATCTGGTATATCATCTTTAAGATGTCCTCGTGACGATTCAAGATAGCAATATGAAATATCCTATACGTATTTTGATCAACTCCGGATACAAGCGAATAAGTATTGTTAGTAAGTCAAGGTTCCCTCTTTCTGCAGCAGTGAATATCAATGGCCAGGGTTTTCCAATCTGGCAAGAGATTGTTGAATCATCCAACAGAACAACTTGTTCCCAAAGGTACTGGATTAGGTCAAGTGTTTGTTTGTGCATAAGTTTCTTCATCTGTGCCAATTTCAAACCTGAAACTGAGAAATTGAATTGTGGGAAACGGGGTTAAGTTCTAAATCGAAGATGTAAAATATAAATGTAGTTCACCAACGGGGTTAAGTTAAAAATGTGATAAACTTTCTTTGTGCATTGTTTATTTGGATACAATTTATTTTATATTGTGATGATAGAATGATCAATGCTAATTCCTTGTAATACACAAGTTTGCATGCTTGAATATATGCATCCATGAAAATGGTGTATAAAGTGATCATGAATATGATAAAGATATAAAGTTGATCTTTGGCATTCTCTAGCCGGCTGAGATTTTTGGATTGGTTTCTTTCTCAAGAAATAGAGATTTGGAGCATCAGAGAACTAACATGGGTCGAGGCATTTGTTCCAAAATCCTGGAGGACTTTGATCGACAACGTTTGAAGGCATACAAGACTTTTGGGCAAGTGCATGCAATGCCGTCAGCTGATGTTCATCACAAGCATAGGCCAACCCGGGATGTGCTTTTAGAATTCTCAACGCAACATCTGGCAATAAAACATTAAAAAAATATGAAAACAAGTTAGATTTTGAAAGGCTTACGAATAAGATGTTTCAGAGTCGAATGTTAAATTTCTCTTCCAGATAGTAGCAATCACAAACTCGAACAGTTTGATTTCATTTCAAAGATAAATTCAATATCTAAATGGTATCAAGCTATCAAACATTGCATGTTCATCCATACATTTAAAACGTAGAAAAGATTTAATTCTCACCATATATGTCACTGTTGATCAAAGCAACAAGTAACTGTTAACTGCTCGTTTCGTTTCATCATAAAGATATGACACCATCCCTCTATGCCCCAACAGAGCTGCCATATAAATTGGTAACAGGTTTTCTATACCTCGAGTCATTGCCAAATCACGTCCTGTCTCCATCATGGCTTTGGCAAGTGCCTCAACTCCAGATATAGCAGCAAAGCAAAATGCTGTGTTGCCCGCCTCGTTTTTATAAGTTAAAGCCTCTATGCTCATCTTTCCAACAAGCTGTTTCACAAAATGAGTGTGCTCCGCTGCGGCTGCAATATGGAGAGCAGTCTCCCCTCGCTTAGTTATTCTAGCATTAACTTCTCCTCGAAATGACTCATAAATGCCTTCAGCTGTTTCCCAATCGATCACCACTCAGAGCGGCATGATACAACTGCAAGTGTCTTCTTCTTTCCAGTGCTGTCGAGAAGAAATAGTGCTGGACAAGTTAGAATAGTTTTGATTTAGGCAATTTCTCCTCTTCGAAACCTTACGTAATTTCTGTAGAATTTCTAAAATCACTCACAAGTCATTTTTGTTGCAGTGACATAACACGAACATGAATTACATAGAAAGCTGACTATAACTAATAAGTATAACAGTGTGTTTAATCATTGAAAAAGTTACTGGATATTTTTTTTCTCTACTGGCAGCCATGGCAAAAAGCAAACCCTCACAATATGAAGTTAACAAGAACAATAATTAAACATCCAACTTAATTATTTACCTCCATCACCAGTAGGAAGTGGTTGTTGAGGGGCTACTACGACCTCGATATTGTTGTGTGGTCCCGCACCATGTGATGGTGGGACCACCACATTAATTGTCAAGAGACATGTTGTCTCTTGGAATTTAAATTAATGTGGGTCGGATACTGTAGCAGCAGCAGCAAATTTAACAAGAAAGGAGAAGAAAACCGAGAGAAAAATAGAAGAAGAGGCAGCAGAGCAACCTGCGTTCTTTCTTTGATTTCCAGTTCGTTCACCGTTGGATCGGGCTGAGATTTTGACAGCAGCTTCTAGACACATTCCTCTTCATTCTGGACGGTTGGATCGAAGATTGGTGGTGTGGAAGCTGGCCGTTTTGACAGAAAACGGGGCTGTCAGTTTTGTGAGTTTTTCTCAAATAATTCTCCTTTAATCTTGTTGTAATCCGAGAATAAGTAGTTCTTGATGATATATATGTTGTATCCCTTAGTTGAATCTGAGGAAGAACAGTTGTGAACCCATTATTTGTGATAGTGGAAGTTTTTAGGTGGACTCCGGTCCCGTGGTTTTTCCCGCATCGGGTTTTCCACGTAAAAATCTTGGTGTTAATTTGTGTGATTATTTGCATTATATTTGATCATTATTTGAATCTGTTTTTTACTGCACAAAGAGGGAAAAAGGATTGGGACTTGTGAATTGTGAATGTATTCCGCTTAATTGATCCGGTTAGTTGTCCCGAGTTTTCCCAACAAAGTGGTATCAGAGCATTTGGTTGTGTAGATTGAGTTCTTGTGCAGTTAAAATGGAAAAGGAAGATTCGGGCATGATAAAGCTCACTTCCTCAAATTATTTTCTGTGGAAAACAATGATGGAGGATCACTTATATTGCAATGATTTGGCTTTGCCGATTGAATGTAAAGGAATAAAGCCTGATGACATGGATGATGCAAAATGGAATGGACTAAATAGAAAGGCTACCGCTAATGTTAGAAAATGGGTATCTTCTAAGTCCATTAATCATATTTCTCAAGAACATGACTGTTATACAGTGTGGAAGATGTTGGAAGAAACATTTGCCAAGGAGAGTGCACAAAACAAGGTTTTTGTAATTAGAGACCTTGTGAATTTGAAGTATAGAGATGGTGAAGATGCTTCAGTGCATATAAATGTATTCCAAGGGTTCTTGAATCAGCTGTCATTGATGAACCTTGAGTTAGCCGATGAAATGCAAGCATTAATCCTATTGAGTTCATTGCCGGATAGTTGGGAGACTTTGGTAGTGTCACTTAGCAATTCTACTCCGAATGGAAAGCTCACTTTGAAAACAGTGAAGGATTGTATCCTCAATGAAGAGAAGAGGAGGAAAGGGACAAGCACTTCCGAGTCTCATGCACTTGTTACAGAAAGTCGAGGGAGAAGTCAAAGCAGGTTCTCTCACGGCAAGCAAGATGGAGAATCCAGCAATAGAAAAGGCAAATGGAAGCCAAGAGGAAGATCTCAGTCAAGGAAGGGTTTTAAGTGTTATTATTGTGACAAGCCTGGGCATATGCAAAAAGATTGCAGAAAGTATAAAAGAGATAAAAAGGGTAGAGATGAAGACAAGAATGAAGAGAATGGTACAGCTGCAGTTGTATCTGATGGTGATGTTGCCATTGTGTGTGATGATGGTTGTGTTAATCTTGCATGTCAAGATACCACCTGGGTTGCAGATTCAACAGCTTCTTACCATGTTACACCCCGACGTGATTTTTACACATCCTACACTGCTGGTGACTTTGGTCAAGTTAGGATGGGAAATCAAGGGATGGCTAGTGTTGTGGGCATTGGAGATATTTGGTTGGAAACCAATACTGGGTGCAAGTTGCTACTCAAAGATGTTAGGCATGTGCCTGATATGCGCCTACATTTGATCTCTACTGGTACTCTTGATGAAGAAGGCTATCACAGTTACTTTGGAGATGGTAAATGGAAGCTCTCCAGAAATTCCCTAATTGTTGCTAAAGGGAAGAAGATGGGTCTCTACATGTCACAAGCCAAGGTGATCAAAGGGGAGGTAAATGCAATTGAAGATTGCTCTACTGATTTATGGCATAAGCGGCTTGGACATTTGAGTGAGAAAGGCCTTGGAATCCTTGCCAAGAAGAATTACCTTCCTTTAAAAGGTATGAACTTGAACACATGTACTCATTGTTTAGTTGGTAAACAACATAGAGTTGCATTTCAAAGATCACCTTCACATAGAAGGTCACATGTTCTTGATTTAGTTCATACTGATGTTTGCTCAATGATTGATAAGTCTCTTGGAGGTGCATTGTACTTTGTTAGTTTTATTGATGATCACTCCAGGAAGATTTGGGCCACTTGTTTGAAATCCAAAGATCAGGTGTTTGATGTCTTTAAGGATTTCCATGCCAGAGTTGAAAGAGAAACTGGTAGAAAGCTGAAATGTGTTCGAGCAGATAATGGTGGTGAATACAGGGGTCCTTTTGAGAAGTACTGCAGGGAACATGGCATCAAGTTAGAGAAGACAGTTCCTAAGACTCCACAACAGAATGGAGTGGCTGAGAGAATGAATAGAACAATTGTTGAAAGAATTAGATGTATGCTCTCTCATGCAAAGCTGCCTAAGTCCTTTTGGGGTGAGGCAATGAAGACTGCAGTTGCCATGATCAACCTTTCTCCATCAGTTCCTCTTGAGTTTGATGTTCCAGATAGAGTTTGGAAAGGAAAGGATGTTTCCTATGCACACTTGAGAGTGTTTGGATGTAGAGCATTTGTACATATTCCAAGGGATGAAAGGTCTAAGCTTGATAGCAAGACAAAGCAGTGTATTTTCTTGGGCTCTGAAGATGATGAGTTTGGTTATAGGTTGTGGGATCCAAAGGAGAAGAAAATTGTGAGAAGCAGAGATGTTATCTTCTTTGAAGATCAAACCATTGAAGACTTTGAACTGAAGGAGAAAACAGAGTCTACTACTTTTATTCCATCTAATTCAAATCCAGCACCTACTCCACAGTTATCTTTGATGCCTGCTAATCATGGGGGAGACTTGCAAAATGATGAAAATGGTGGTTTTCTTAATGAGCCATTAGTTGGTGATCCTGAATCAGCTAATGATGATATTGATGTTATTCCTGAACAGGTTATGCAGGAAGCTCCAGATGAGCCACAATTGAGGAGGTCAACTAGACCTCGCCAACCTTCCACCAAATACTCTCCTCATGAGTATGTGCTGGTTACTGACGGGGGAGAGCCAGAATGCTTTGATGAAGCTATGTCACATGAGAAGAAAAGTGAGTGGTTGAAAGCAATGCAAGAAGAGATGAAATCCTTGCATGAAAATCATACCTTTGAGTTAGTGAAGCTTCCTAAAGGTAAGAGAGCGCTCAAGAACAAATGGGTGTTCAGGTTGAAAATTGATGAACATTGCTCACAGCCAAGGTACAAGGCAAGATTGGTTGTGAAAGGTTTCGGTCAGAAGAAGGGTATTGATTTTGAAGAAATCTTTTCACCAGTGGTCAAGATGTCTTCAATCCGAGTTGTGCTTGGCTTAGCTGCTAGTTTGAATCTTGAAGTTGAGCAACTTGATGTGAAAACTGCCTTTCTCCATGGTGATTTAGATGAGGAGATCTACATGGAACAGCCTGAAGGGTTTGAAGCAAAAGGTAAAGAGCAGCTAGTTTGCAAGTTGAAAAAGAGCTTATATGGGTTAAAGCAAGCTCCAAGACAATGGTACAAGAAGTTTGATTCTTTCATGGTGGATCATGGTTATGACAGGACTACTTCTGATTATTGTGTATTTATGAAAAGGTTTCCAGATGGAAACTTTATTATTCTCCTGTTGTATGTGGATGATATGTTGATTGTTGGCCATGATGCTAAGAAGATTCAGATGTTGAAGGAAGAGTTAAACAAGTCTTTTGCAATGAAAGACTTAGGACCGGCAAAACAGATTCTTGGCATGAAGATCACACGTGACAGGAAGAAGGAGAAACTTTGGCTATCTCAGGAGAGATATGTCCAAAAGGTACTTGAGAGATTCAACATGAGCAACTCCAAACCAGTTTGTTCTCCACTTGCAAGCCACTTTAAACTAAGTTCTAAGCAGTGTCCTTCAAGTGATGAAGAAAGAGATGAGATGGAAAAGGTTCCTTATGCATCCGCAGTTGGTAGCTTGATGTATGCCATGGTTTGCACAAGGCCGGATATAGCTCATGCAGTTGGTGTGGTTAGTCGGTTCCTCTCCAATCCTGGTAAAGAACACTGGTCAGCAGTGAAATGGATACTCAGGTATCTCAAAGGTACTTCTAGTTTCAGCTTATGTTTTGGTAATGATAAACCTGTGTTGGATGGATACACAGATGCAGATATGGCTGGTGATGTTGATTCTAGAAAGTCCACATCAGGATACTTGATGAAGTTTGCAGGGGGAGCAGTCTCATGGCAATCAAGGTTGCAAAAATGTGTGGCATTATCCACTACAGAGGCTGAATATATTGCTCTTACTGAAGGGGGCAAAGAGTTGTTATGGATGAAGAAGTTCTTACATGAACTTGGCCTAGTTCAAGAGAACTTTGTGTTGCACTGTGATAGTCAAAGTGCAATCCATCTTAGTAAGCATCCTACTTTTCACTCTCGGTCAAAGCACATTGAGGTTAGATATCAATGGATTCGAGATGCTATGGAGATGAAGTCATTTGTTGTCGAGAAGATTCATACCGATGACAATGTGTCAGACATGATGACCAAACCTCTATCGAGAGAGAAGTTTGAGTTTTGCAGAAGGGAAGCAGGCTTATCAGAGCCTCCTAAATTGAAGTTTACATATTGATCGCCAGTATGGCGAATTCCTCACATGGTGCGTGAGGGGGAGATTTGTTGTGTGGTCCCGCACCATGTGATGGTGGGACCACCACATTAATTGTCAAGAGACATGTTGTCTCTTGGAATTTAAATTAATGTGGGTCGGATACTGTAGCAGCAGCAGCAAATTTAACAAGAAAGGAGAAGAAAACCGAGAGAAAAATAGAAGAAGAGGCAGCAGAGCAACCTGCGTTCTTTCTTTGATTTCCAGTTCGTTCACCGTTGGATCGGGCTGAGATTTTGACAGCAGCTTCTAGACACATTCCTCTTCATTCTGGACGGTTGGATCGAAGATTGGTGGTGTGGAAGCTGGCCGTTTTGACAGAAAACGGGGCTGTCAGTTTTGTGAGTTTTTCTCAAATAATTCTCCTTTAATCTTGTTGTAATCCGAGAATAAGTAGTTCTTGATGATATATATGTTGTATCCCTTAGTTGAATCTGAGGAAGAACAGTTGTGAACCCATTATTTGTGATAGTGGAAGTTTTTAGGTGGACTCCGGTCCCGTGGTTTTTCCCGCATCGGGTTTTCCACGTAAAAATCTTGGTGTTAATTTGTGTGATTATTTGCATTATATTTGATCATTGTTTGAATCTGTTTTTTACTGCACAAAGAGGGAAAAAGGATTGGGACTTGTGAATTGTGAATGTATTCCGCTTAATTGATCCGGTTAGTTGTCCCGAGTTTTCCCAACAGATATTACGGTGATGTTGTCCTGGCCGGACACTATCTGTAGCTGCATTAATGTTATTGCCACTTGTAATCTCCGCTGCTGCCGCCATGCTTCCCGGTTACAAGGCCGCCTTGACTTCTAGCCTAATAAAAATAACCCTAAAGCATCTATTTAATAACCAGAAAAGATGAATCAGGTAGCAAAATGACTCTGCAAGAGCATGGAAAAGGAGTCGTGCATGAGAAACTTCTTTGTTTTGGGTGCTTGAGCTCTCTTTTTTAAATCAAACGGAAACTATAAATGTGCCCTTCATCTATCTGATAGCTTTTGATTTGGTCCTTATTCGCTTAATTCAGCCAATTCTACCCTCAACCTGTCCAGATTGTGCTCATCTCCTTCTTCCCCAAAACACACACGCAGACACACTGTGAAATTTCACAAGAAAGTTGTCGTATCTCGACTTTTCTCTGGTTTTCTCCCTTTAACCTTGTCGATTTTAATAATTCTAATCCATCTTTAACACCAACTTAATTTATTATCACACAGCAATTGTCTCGAAGTTCATATCTCTTATCACGAGCATCTAGTTAAAGAGAAAAAACTTCAAAAAAACTCACGATTATGGACAAAAATAAAGAAATAATTGTATTCATATCTTTTATCATAATAATTCGCTCTTTTATTCCACGGTAAATGATATTTTATGCCAATTTTCATGTCAAACAAAACTAAGTTTCGCTTCCTACATGAATTTAATGAATACATTCAGAAAATTTTAATAAAATCTTCTCAATATATATTAATTAACCTCATGCAAGATTTGAATTCAAAAAGTAAGGGAAAAAAAAACACTAACCTCCCTTCTTGATCACTAAACTAACCACTAGAGGTTATGAGATAATTATGAAGTTAGCACATGCATGAGTTTCATAAGTAATGTCAGGGAAGAGTAACGTGGAGGGAAGGGATTGGACTACTTGGGTGCTATAAGGAAGAGAACAACCGAATCAAAACCTAACAAATAGGTGGAGGATATATCTGTAGTTTGTCCTAATTAATAAAACAAGAAATTATATAAATAATTAATAAATCCGGTCTTGGCACGTTAAGGTGTTGACAATTTGAGAGAAGTCCTCGTCAGTTTAAGGAAACGTTTGTTACTGTGTTTGTACCTGCATTTCGTTAAAATTTGAAATTTTTTTTTTGTTAAAATTGAGTGCGATTTGTACTTTTTGAATCTTTTTGATGTGCTGATGTCAAAAATGATTTTTAAAAAATAAAAAAATATCATTGGCATGTATTTCGGCAGGAAAAGCTATTTGAAAAGCACCCGCAACCACACTGCCAAACACGCTCAAGTATTCCATAATTACAAAATAAATAAAAAATTATGATATTTTGACAAAAGGAAAGTTCTTTTCCTTTTATGAATAAATTTGCTTGGAGAATATGAAAGAAAAAAAAGAAAGAGAAAAGAGAGTGACTCTATTTAAAATGAATAGTGAACATTCCCAAAAAAAAAACCCCTGCCTTGTGTGTGGATGATGAAACGACGTTGTTTTTATCAAGTTTCACTTCGGTGCTCTTATTTGAAACTCTCACCTTCGGTCCTCTTAATAAAATGGTCAATTTCTGAAAAAGACTTGAGGCAGTTGGTCGGAGAAAAACAGAAAATGATCGAAACTTTGATCTTTTAATGAAAATCGAGCATTCATAACTTCCATATATATAAATTTATATCAAATAATAAAATAAAAAAATAAAAAGAGGTTATAAATCCAAAGAAAATAAAAATATCATATTAAAAAATTAAATTGAAAAATAAAAAAATAAAATAAAAAAAGGAGGCCAAAAAATAAATGACCAATACAAAAATCCAAAGGGTTTGTCACTACAAAAAGAATGTTTGGGAATGCGGTGGAAATTGTGTTTTTTAAAAATTTAATTTTTTTATGTGTTTTGATGCGTTGATCTCAAAAATATTTTTTTAAAAATAAAAAAAATATTATTTTGATGCATTTCCATATAAAAAATATTTTGAAAAATAATTACAACCACACTCCCAAACATGCCTCAAGTGAGTGGGCCCTCTCAAGAGTTTTTTTTTCTTTCTGTTTTTTAATAAAAAGATAAACAAGCAACAAGTCATTTGTCTTCTCAAAATAAATAATCCACACCTCCCAGTTTCGAACCCACGAACTCTATATTATACACACACGCGTGTTGTTTTTTTTTTTTTTTAGAAAAATAGGTCATATGAGAATAATTAATAATCCATGCCTTCCAATCTCAAACCCGTGAATTCTATATAATATACTCGCGCTTGACCACTGAGTTATTGTGAATTTTCTACGGTTTAACTTTAATATTGGAAGAAATTATTGTGAATTTTCTATCGTTTAGTTATTTTTTCAGGAATCATATTTTACATACAAAATCAAACACAATTTTTAAAGTTACATTTTATGTCATCACAAAAAAATATCAATTAAAAAATTTAAATTATCACTATATTTTAATTATAGTTCAGGTTGAGGAATTGGAAGGATTGGCTTTCTGCTCTCCCAGTTCCAAAAGCGTGGATAAATTGTTGGGTCTGTCCTGGTTGGATTATTGTTGGTGGTAATTTTTGTCATTCATAGCTTTGTGGGCACAGAAGTTGAAACAGAGGAAGAAAACGCAGCAGATGGAGAGGACAGTAGAGGTGCGGGAATAATCCTTCCTTACAGATGAAATCAATTGAGGATACGAAAGCAAATTTAATTTAATCCAACCACCATTAAATCCGAACACAGAGAAATTACAGCGAATTTATTAAATTTAGTAGGATTCAATGAATTTATTAAATTTAGTAGGATGGGTCATCCCACTTCATTCTGGGATGACCCAACAAGAAAGGGCCAGACGCTTGCAATGGGTCAGAGGCTTGACGTACGAGGCTCCCACAGCTATAATGTAAGAGGGGCCCAAGCATGAGAAAGGTGGTGATGGAGATGGGCATTGTGCTCCGTGCTGAGTCCTAGCAACTGTGTGCAGAAACACAGTATAAAGAACGTGCCGAACAAAGCTGCCACAGCTGTCTTTTAAGACCCGAGCAAGCACTTCAAACTCAAACTCCATTGTTTCTCAAGACAAGAGAGGGACAATTGTCTCTTTCTGAAGCCAAAAAAATGCTCTCCTTCTCTTCTCTCCACCTTCCACCTCCAAAACCTTCTCTTCTGTCTCTCTCCCCTGTCCCTCTCTGTTTACCACCGTCAAAATCTCTCATTTTCACTCCCAGGATCAAACCCATGACCCCCACAACCGTCTCTCCCCGCCTCCAATCCTCCTGTTCCTCCTCCGCCACCAAAGCGAACCCAAAAAACCAAACCCAAAATCCCTCTTCGTACGATTTAAAAATAGCTATAATTGGCTTTGGCAACTATGGCCAATTCCTCGCCAAGACCCTCATTTCCCAAGGCCACACAGTCCTTGCTCACTCAAGATCAGACCATTCTCTTGCAGCCAAATCCCTTGGTGTCTCTTTCTTTTTGGACCCTCATGATCTCTGTGAGCGACACCCAGATGTCATTTTACTTTGCACGTCAATTATTTCAACTGAAACAGTGCTAAAGTCTTTGCCTTTACAAAGACTAAAGAGAAACACGTTGTTTGTTGATGTGTTATCTGTGAAAGAATTTGCTAAGAATGTATTGCTTGATGTATTGCCTCATGATTTTGATATCATTTGTAGCCACCCCATGTTTGGTCCTCAGAGTGCAAAACATGGGTGGGATGGTCTTTATTTTGTTTACGAGAATGTGAGGATCGGTAATGAGGAAAATAGAGTTAATAGGTGTAAAAAGTTTCTGGAAATTTTTGAAAGAGAAGGGTGTAAAATGGTGGAAATGAGTTGTCAAGAACATGATAAGTATGCCGCGGAATCACAGTTTTTAACGCATACTGTGGGGAGAGTGTTGGAGATGTTGAAATTGGAGTCCACGCCGATTAATACTAAAGGGTATGAGAGTTTGCTGGATTTGGTGGAGAATACTTCAGGGGATAGTTTTGATCTGTATTACGGGTTGTTTATGTATAATAGGAACGTGCTTGAGATGTTGGAGAGGTTAGACTTGGCCTTTGAGGATTTGAGGAAGCAGCTCTTTGGAAGGTTACATGAGGTTGTGAGGAAGCAGCTGTTTGGGAATGCGGAGAGCCGTAAAGTCGTGCAAGAGAATTACAGTAAAGGGCACCTCAATGGTGCTGCTGCATTATCATCTAGTTCAAAATCTGTGAGGTAAGTGTTTAAGCAAATTCTTGGGTTTTTAGTTTTAGTAAGTGATGTGGGTGTTCTTGTGCATTTCCCATCCTGTTGTTTTATCATGGCATTGGTATGTTTTCTTAGTGCTGATTCTCATTCTAGTTTCCCATCTCAAGATTGAAAAGCGAAAGGTACTTGTAATTAGGTATAGGATCTCCTGTAGTTTGTGCCTGTCATAGATGCTACCTATGAACAATTTAGGGGATCTGTGCTATACTTGTTTAGAGATATGAATTAAATTTTGCTGTTTGACTATTGTGAAGATCACCTTGTAAAGGCTTGTATATTCTGGAGTGAAGAGATCCCACAAAAATGTTTGACACATTATGAAAAACTTGAGGAATAGTTTCTTTTACTTAATTCACTTAATTAAAGCTTGAATCCATCAATTCAAGTAGCTCTCATGTTAGACAAGAGATGCAAAAGTTATGCCAAAATAACAAGAAAATTAATGGTATTGGAGAATGTGTTAAATTGCTAATAGAGAAAAAGCAGGTGTCACTTATTTGTCTGGAAAACTTGTGTCCGTTGAGTGCGCACATATGCCAAATGATAGGGTAGTTTTCACAATTTACCAGGGGGGGAAAAAGAAAAAAAAGGGAGCAAGAAGTCCTCAGATGGTGGTTGGTGTTAGGGTAGGGATGGGAAATTGCACTCTCTGGGATAGTTTTGACTGCCGAAACCAAATGAATGATCATTAACATAATTTTATATGAACCTTTCAGATTTCAGGGCTCTGCCCAGACATACAAGTACGAGGCAGAGAACTCAAGCTGCTCTGATGACAGCTCCAAGCTCAAGATTGCTATTGTTGGATTTGGAAACTTTGGTCAGTTCCTTGCAAAAACCTTTGTTCAACAGGGTCACTCAGTTTTAGCCTATTCTAGAGCGAACTACTCTGATGCGGCTCAAAGGCTTGGGGTCTCTTATTTCTCTAATGCAGATGACCTCTGTGAAGAGCATCCAGAAGTGATTGTTCTTTGTACTTCTATTCTCTCGACAGAAAAGGTTCTCAAGTCATTACCATTTCAGAGACTGAAGAGAAGTACTCTTTTTGTTGATGTACTTTCAGTTAAAGAGTTTCCAAGGAATCTGTTTCTTCAACATTTACCATCGCATTTTGATATTCTCTGTACTCATCCTATGTTTGGACCTGAAAGTGGTAAAAATGGGTGGAACCGGCTGGCTTTTGTTTTTGAGAAGGTCAGGATTGGAAGTGAAGGTTCAAGAGTATCACGATGCGACAAGTTTCTTGATATTTTTGCTCGAGAAAGATGCAGAATGGTGGAGATGTCTTGTGCAGAGCATGATTGGTATGCTGCAGGATCACAGTTCATTACACACACCATGGGACGGGTTTTGGAAAAGTTAGGAATGGAGTCAACTCCAGTTAACACTAAAGGCTATGAAACTTTGTTGAATTTGGTGGAAAATACAGCTGGGGATAGCTTTGATCTGTACTATGGTTTGTTCATGTACAATGTAAATGCAATGGAGCAGTTAGAGAGGTTGGATTTGGCTTTTGAATCATTGAAGGATCAGCTGTTTGGACGGTTGCATGGAGTTCTCAGGAAGCAATTGTTTGGGAGTTCAGACAACTCTCAAGACTTGAGTGAGGAACCTTCGGATGCAAAATTCTCTCAAAATAGTGCTGCATTGGTGTCTTCTTGTTTGGAGACTCTTAATGCTGAAAATAATTAACATCTATGTACCTTTGCATTATTGGTAAGTGGCAAAGGCATTTCAGTGCTTATCATTTCCAAGTTTAATTCTTCTTTCGCACCATCTATAACTGATGCTGCATCTATATTATTGCCCTCAAGAAATATCAAACTTGAAATCCTAGAAGTAGAGCTATTAATGACAGAACCATTCTGTTAAAAGGGAAAACGTCCTTCATAGTTGTTCTAGTTTTTACATGTCTAAAACCTTGAACATCAATATTATTTTTAGTAAAATCTTTGACAGGTCTTTCTTATTATATCAGGTCTTTGTCGCCATGTTATGTTGATTTTTAAACAAATTTGTCAATCATTGTTCTGGGAAACGATGTTTCCACTCCCCCAGTTTAATTCCACTCCCCAAGCAGTGCTATTATAAGCTTTGTGGGAGTGATGAAATACACTGTTGAGTGGTGATATCTGCACCGCACCCTGTTGTACAATGTATCATTGAGTACCTTTTATTCTCAACAATTTCTCAGATTTCTCTTGTGAAAGTTGGTTGTTAAATGTTGATTAATAAAATATAGGTCCTCCATCAGTGGCTCTCTCTTGTTTTTGAGTGTCATGTTGAATCATTTATAAAGACAACTCAGAAATGTGTAACACTGTCATTCTATCTCATCATAGTTCAATCATATCGTTCAATTTCTCTTCTTGTTTCTTCTCTAGATGTTTGCAAGCGTAATTATTAATCATGTGTCATCTCTGTCATAGGAGTTTTGTGCTGCTGGGTAAGTTGGTAATTCCAGCTAAACAGAATCGGCAGTAGAGAAAGTCATCCTCGAAAAATTGTATTTAAGCCACTAGCTGAAAATATTTTTGCAACTTGCTAGAGGCAATGAGTGATGGTGAGATGAGGCGTATATGAAGATGCTTCCATGACGTGTGATGTAGATGGGAAATAAAATTGATCCAGTGTGACAGTATCTCAGGGACAAGCAGAAGTTCAAGTATGTGAGAAGATCCCGGGCTCGGTCCAGTTTAGTATCAAACTGATTCTCTTTCTCCGGCGTTAAGAAAAGGGTTTTTGCACAAGCCATTGCTTAATATGAAGTTCGTTAAGTTCATTCTCCTGCAATTTTTAGGTTATTTCTCCTTCTCTGGTTTCACAGCCTGTTATTTGTTGTATCTTTTTCCTTTCATAGGTAGGTGAGTTTGTTGTATCATTTGTTTCTAGTAATTGTTAGGGAGCTCCATTTTTGTTCATCAGAGGAGCTCCTTTGACAGAATTTGTTTCCAGTTCCTTTTGATGTTTACATGAATAAAAAAAGCCAGAAAAATTCTTTGGCTATTTGTCACTTTACCAGCTTTGTGCTCCTCTTTTCAACAATTTTCAAGCATGTACTAGCCTTGAGTCTGTATGGCGAGAGATGTGTCCAATGGAATATTGAGGAGCTGAGGTTTGCATAGCTTTGAGCAATACAGCAGGTCTTGACTCAGGTTGGCACGCAGCGTCTTTATTCTATACCCGAGTGTAGTTCGATTTTCTTGTCTGTCTCGTATTTGTTTACGTTTTTTTGGCTGGCCATGATCAAGGCAACATATTTTATGCTTGCAGGAGGATTCCCTGCACTTTGTATCATTTTGCGCGTGGAAAAGGCCTCATTAAGTGAATTGCTAGTTTTTTAATTCGGACAATCTTGATTTTAGTATCTTTTTAATGGATTGGAATGTTAGCGCTAATTCACAAGCTGGCATGTGTTGACCAGTTTTAAAGCGGTGAAGTGTTTGATGATTGGTCAACTTTCTCCAAGCATCTCTTTGAGATCGTTTATTTTGACGTCCTTTGCACTTTCTTCTTCTTGATAAATGAGAATTATCATTCAAAAAAAAAAAAAAAAACTCCCGGTTTTTGCTTACACCAGAATACTTGGGGGATTGTTCATAGCCTCTTGCAGAGTATTGGACTTTTGCAGAGTTTTCGCAATTACATATATTTTCTTTTTTTATTCTTCCCCATGAAAAATCTTTTTATAATCAACTTGAAGCCTAACTAATTCTGGGAGTTTTTAGGGTTTGGGTTTCTATGGTTAAAAGATTTGTGAACAAATAAAATTTATGCACATTTCTGAACTCCCTCAAAGGTTCCTAGGGCTAGAACTTCCAGTATGCGTTGTTGTTGTCATTAATAATAAAATAATAATAACTCTAAAAGGTGATTTCACCCTACATAAAACACTGTGTTTCTTATATTTCATTGTGAACTCACTTACTATGTATTTTTTTATTTTTATTTTACTCATCAAACTTTTATTTTAGATGATTTCATCCTTTTATTTTTAAATTAAAGACTATTTACTTCAAATTTATTGAGGAATAGCAAGATTAAAATAAAAGGATCAGCATGAAAATGGTGGATAAAATAGGTGGTAGGTTCATAATTGGGTCAAAAAATTCACTTTGATCTTTCACCTTATTAAATTATAAACTTCTAGCCCCTTAATTTTTTTAAAATTTAATTTTATTACGAAACTTCATTTTCCCTATCTTTTAGTCTCTAGTTTAAGACATGAGAAAGAAAGTGGCTGAATTTTAGTAATAGAAAGAGTTTTAGTTAACACTGATTTCGATCATGAAAATAATCGATTTTGGTGTTAATAAATTTTATTCGATGGAAGGAATTTACCCTAATTGTTATTTGCCCTTAACCTTGCATGAGATTGTACATCTGAGCTCGGAAAGTGTTTTGGTTTCGGGTCAGTTTTGGTTTTCTGTGTTATTTGAGGGCATTGATGAATTTGTCAAGGTGTATTGGAAAAAAAGAGGTGAAAAATTAGTTATTTTAGCATAAAAATCTCATAGTCTGAATTTTCAGTGACTCTTTAATTGCCTGAAATTGGGTTAGCAGGCAATGAACCACCTGCTTAGTTTAAAAAATAAAAATAAAAGGTGAACAACCCTTAATAAAAAAAGAAAAGAAAGACAACCCGGACCCATGTGTCTGGACTAAAAGGCCCACACACACTGCTACCTAGGCTAATATTTGCGCACCTATGCTTTTTTTCTCTCATTTGTTTATTGAGACTAAGATAATCTCATGCGAATAATGTAAAAACAAATTATAAAGATTAATTCTAAAAACAAATATTTTTAAAGGATTAAATTAAAAAAAATGGAAGGAAGGGAAAAAATAGAAAATACTATTCATTTTATGAAAGTAGCTACAGTGATTCACACAATCTTTTAGGTTTTTTGTAATAATTGTAATGTTTCCAATGGGCTATTGAGGAGCCGAGGTGAATGTAGTTGTGACTTGTGACCCTTTGCATAGGTTTGAGCAGCACAGCCAGAGAGGCAATGACTGAGGTTGGCAGCGTGAGAATCTTTGTTTTATCAGTGTTTTATTCCTGCATGAATCTGTTTGCAGGATTTTCATATTTGTCTCATTATTTATTTTTCTTCCTTTTGTCTTCCACGTTATTACTATGTAACTTCTTGTCTGGTTTGCAGCCATCATCTCTGTGTGCCAGGGAAATCTGCACGGGAGAGTTTTCATGTGTTGAGAACACCCCATGAAACTCCATTGTTGTGATTCCAAGACAAAGTGTCTAAATTTCTAAAAGGTTGTATATTTTACATCACAATTTCTAACAGGTTGTGTAATTTACCTCACAATTTCTAACCGTTTACTTATGGATTGTCCTAACCTACATGCATAAACCTGGTTTTCAAGAGAGTGACAGAAGTTGCAGCTGGATCCTTTAAATTCTCATGTCATGTTCATTTTAGGCTAGCTTTATTCTTACGGTATTTTTTGAAGCTGTATGTTTTTTCTTCAATTCAATAATGCATGCTTGTGTTTTCTCTGTCTGCTTTCCATTTCCCTCTTTCTGGCTACTAAGTGGCCAGGTTACAAGTTCTTGTTATTCTATAGAATGAATCTCAATTATGTTCCAACAAGAAGCAGAAACATTGCTTTCCCATCTTTATCTGATAATCCAGGTAAGGTAACAAGCACCTCGGCACCACAAATAGTCACGGATTGCTATGGTTTTTCTCATGTCTATTGTTACACCACAAAGGTTCTGTTATTACATATGAAAAAAATTTAAATCTTCACTGCTTCTATTGGCCTCTTCCCTTGCTGGTAGTATTGAAAGTAGATACTAACATAATCTTTCACCTTCTTGTATAAACTTGGCCTCGTTTCACTGATAAGCCCATCTGCCGGTTTGATCTCTTTATCTGAGTCGGGAATGCAGAACACAGCCAGAGTGTTCCTCTCCTTTTCTGTGTTTGTCACCACCCTGTGTACAGGGCTCATGAATATTCCATTGCTCATTATCTGTGTGTATCATCGCATACCAGTTATGTAAGTCTGTCAATTGTGAACTTATATTATAGGTTCAATTGCTTGAAATATTTTAAGCACAAGCTAAACCTATTCTGTAATGGAGATTTGTTGCCTGTATCTTGTGAAGTGAAATATGAATAATTAAAGCTGAATTTGGGGAGAGAGTTTACAGTGTAATGCCATTCGCTCCTGCTAACAAGAAAAAGAAGCACTTAAAAGTAATAGAATTTACCTCTACTTGATCTCCGACATTGATTAGAAGAGCATGTGGAATGATGGGAACTCTAAACCACTGGTTGTCTTTCAGGAATTGCAGACCTTCCACTTCTTTGTCCTGCAAGAGGAAGGTAATTGCCGATGCATCTGCATGTGGCTTAACGCCAAGAATTCGATCAGGCCTGGGACATGGAGGATAGAAGTTAAACCTGGCAGCCACAAGTGGTCGCTCTCCATACTGGTCTAAAAAGCTGCTTTCCTCCAAATTCAATGACATTGCCATGGCTCTAAGGAGAATTTCATTTATCTCTTGTAACTTCATGGTGTATTCATTTAGGGTTTCCCTGCAGCAATGGTTAGGAACAAAGTTAGCTTGTACTTCTCTCAAAGTCTTAACCATGCATTGGATGGAAATTGCCTCATTATCAACTGTAAGTTTTACCAACTTCATTGTACTGAAACTCAGTAGATATGTCAATTTTTCTTTTTAACACTGAAAATCCAGTGAATAATTTGGTAGTAGTGTGATTCAATTACCTAAAATCTTTAGGATTTTCGGGCCAAAATTTGATCTTTCTCTGGTCTTCTGGGCTAATAGTAAGATACAATCGATCAGACCAGTCAATCGTTTGGTGGTCTGAAAGAATCATGTCATTTCCATACCCTTCAATGCTGTCAGCTTCTCTGGAGTATTTCTGCTTATCTTCCATCGACAATGCGAAGAATCGCTTGCTTACATCACGAATTTTGTCTAAAAAGGAACTTGTCATCCCATGATTTACTACCTGAAACATTGAAATTAATCAATTCTGATTATGAAGCAAGACTGTAAGAGCAAGCCAGTTCTACATGTTCGATTTTATTTATTTACACAATGAAGCATGTAATTTAGATGGAAGAAAATATAAAAAATCCGGGTTGTCTTCATAACATAACTATCCAGTTTTTTGTTAAATCTTGTTATCAGATATAAACCTGAAACGCAGATAGACCTAAACTTGCTTGGCTAAAATACTCAATCCAGATAACGCAAATTAGAGAATAATATCACTTCATCAATCCAGTTGACCAGTATCGATTATATCCTACACATCTTGTGCTATCTTATGTGACTCCTTATTCACACTCCAACTATCCTTCTGATGCTGAAATCATATTGAAATAGACATTGTATAAAGAGTGAGTTCAGAAAAGAAAGGACCTGAAAGCAGCCCCATGAGCTGACAGCTAAGTGAAATTTCTCGAGTTCTTGTGCACTGGTTGATGGAGATGTTAGGAGACCAAGATCAATAACTGGAATATCGATTAACGGAACAGAAGCATCAAGGACTCCAACATCATTTCCTTTACAGAAATACTTCACTGGTGGTTCTTCCCCGTTGAGAGCCATTTCTTGGACTGAATTTGATATCAACTCTGCCTTGGCAGCCATATATGTTATCTCACCAGCAGCTGCAGAAAACTACTTGCTTCGGTCGCAGTAAAGGTGGTTTTATCAAAAAGGGTGTGAAAACTTCAGCTGTTCCAGTGGATTGTACAGCGAAGGAAGATCTTGGATTTATCTGCGGTTTAGGATCTATTTAATTCAAACTTGATCTGTTGTTATGGTGCTGATCTTTTTTTTTTCTTTTTTTTTTGGTAGCTGTGGTCAAAGAATGGGGAATGGCACTCACATTTGCAGCCCCTTCAATTTTGTCTGCCTTTATCCACTATTCTATTCTTGGAGTCAACATGATTTTGGAGTCTCAGTTCACCATGTGATCTAACACAGTTATGCATGGATGAACATGTTTGGTTTTGATTAAAAAAATTCTAACTGATTGGATTTTTTTTTTCTTTTAAAAAAAATGTGAACCAGATCAAATCAAATAAAAAAACTAAACTGATTGTTTGGATTGGTTTTAGATTTATTAAAATCATATAAATTTAAATTAATAACCATTTAGTGGAGTTATTTTTTATAGATTTTGATATAATAAGCTTTTATTTTATAATAAGTTTTTTTTTATTGTTTGTTACTTTTTGGTTCAGTTTGTCTGAAAAACTGAAACCGAATTAAATTATTTTTTTAATTATTTTCTATCCAAATTATCCAACAAATTAGAAAAATTGTTCAATTTGTTTAATTTTAGATCAATTTTTATAGATATTTTGTAATTTTGTCACCCCTTTACGTTTTTGTTTTTTTATTAGAGAATAGTTAAATGATAAGTGCATCACCTCTTATTCTGTTTACTAGAAAAAAAAAAGTTTATTGTTATTATTAGATACATAATAATTGAAAAATAATTATTAAATTAAAATTTATAATATTATTTAATAACAATGTCAAAATTTAAAAGTAAATGAATTAAAATATCAAATTTGTTTTAATGTAAGAAAATGAAAATATAGATATATGGTCCACTAGAAGCACATGTTGGCTTAAATATCAAGCCCTGTATTTAAGTTGACTTTGATTTTTTGTATGAAAGGGATAAACGAATTATTTTTTTTAAAAAAATTATCATGGACAATGTGTCGTTTATTGTAGTAAATAACATGTTCTTTGTAATCAAGAACATGAGATCAAAGTGGCTGGGAACTAGACAGAAAATCAAATTATATATTTTAGACCAAAAAATCTATTTTCAATCAATTTTTTATATGAAAACATTTGAAAAACACGCTACAAACCTTACTAAACCCACTTTTCCCTTAAAATAACAAAAAAAAAAAGGAGAAATCAAGAAATCAACCATGAGATCACAAATTTTCCCAAACTCCGATCAACTTTTCTAGCAAGATGGATGCTAAAACTGCCACCACAAACTCATCTCGTCGATAATCATTTTGACACTAAACTTGACTTTTTTAATTGCCAGAATAAAGTAATTGATTATTTTTTTTTTCCTATTATTTTTTGGCTATGCGTTCTCTCTCACCTAAAAACTGAAAAATAAATAAAATAATTTTTTTTTTACTAAAATAAAAATTACAAAGAATTTAGAATCAACCTTGATTTTTCTCATTGTGTATGACATCTCAATCATTTTTCTTTTAATTTGATAGTTTTATTATAATTTCAAAACTAATTTATGCTACCTGGGCCATAAAAAATTGAGAGAGAAAAAGCGTGGAGGTCATCTGGTTCACTAAAAGCATCAAGTAATTCTAATGATTAAGAAAGTGGGGTAATTGGTCACTATCATGATAAAATATGATCATACAAGCTGCCATCGTTTGTTGAAAATAGCAACTTGTGACCTAATCCATGAGAGATTATTTTAATGTTGAAGTTGCAACTTCCAAGACTGGAAATTTTGGTAGTATCTCCTCCTTGTCTTCGGGCAGATTACAAGAACTACTAAAATGCCTGCTACTTACAGACACAGCACAGCCCTTGAAACACAAGGCATAGGATGCGCTGACAAAAACCAGCTGAAACCCATCAACTGGAAAAACCAGCTCAGACAGCGAGCGGAACTTCCTTTTTTTAAGTTTTTACTGTGTCCAGTGCTATCTTTTCTCTTCTATCAGCCATTGAGCTGCTTCGCTGCCGATGTAAGACTGTCCTTTGTTTAACTTGACCTGAAGCTAGCAACGGGATTAGAGACATTGCAACCCGTTACACGGGTTTATCTTATATTCTGATCTCTGCTGAAAACAACAAAATCTTGACCGGAAAGCCACCTCAGTTCACAACCTCTCTTGCTAAAATCATTACATTTGAGGGTATTCTGTCTCCCTTTAGCATAGCTAAATCCAGACATTTCTTAATCCTGTAAGCTTCAACAATTCCTCGTCATTTGCTTTCATACTCGCTTTTTGCAACCAACATTGCATTTATGGACCTGTATCAGAAAGGTTACGAGGTGTGCATAGATGATAACAAGGATTAGAAAACGTTTTTGGCTATGGATGGAGTTCATGACTGGTATCTGTGACTCCAGGTGATCATTTTATTCTATCAGGTGAAAAGGACGTGACTATATAATATATGCAAATGAAAATAATACAGAGACAAATTAATTAGTGAGGAAAATTATTGGATTGCTTAATTCAATTATAAAATTTATCAACCTGATCAAATACAATGTTGTTAATTTGAACAAGTAATTTATTATTAAATCACATAATGGAACCCTGGCTCTACGATGACCCTGAACTCCAATAATTCAGTAGCTTTGACCATTCAACTTTCAAAATCAAATAGCTGAACAAGAAGCAACAGAGTGTACACCACGAGGAAATTTTTAGCGTGTCAATTGCAACATTGCCTTTCTGGTGCCACTCATAGTAGACGAGGCCATAATTTTTAACATTTCTGTATAGTCTCGGTCTTTGCTCATCCACCAAGCAATCCACTGGGCCAATATCTTTTTCTGGGTCTGGCTCGTTGAATAAGATAATAAACTATTTTAATTTAAAAACTTAAGTTATTAGATAGAATCTCAAAATATAATTTATATAATTCTAAGTTTTGTTACTACCCGTAGCAATGGACTTCTGAACATCCCATCACTCATTATCTGCAATGTTTCAAAAAACCAGTGATAAAATTCAGAAAGGTGGCATGCCGGAAACTATGACTGTCGTCCTACGGTCCTAGGCAACTGCTACTTGTTCACTGGAGTCTTGATTATCTGATGATTATATACTTCTCAAGTTTCAGATTTTCATGCAAAATACTTTGTCAATACAGCCATGCCAGAAAGACAAGCATATACCTGCATTTGATCTCCGAGATTAACAACAAGTGCATCGGGAACTATGGGACTCTAACCCATTTATCATTTATGAAACTTGAAGTCCTTCCACTTATCTGTCTTGCAGCAGAACTGTTATGCCTGACCTATCAGTACGAGGCTTTACACCAAGAACAAGATCAGGTCTAGAACACCTTGGATGGAAATTGAACATTCCTCTCTCCAATCCTCTGTCACCAAACTGGTCTGAAAAGCTTTCTATTCTAAATTCAGTGACCTTTCCACAGAGACATCCATCACAAACTTTAATCTCACTGCGTATTCGTGGAAGATCTCTCTGCAAGGAAGTAATGTAGAAGCTCATCAGTATAAGATCATAATGGATTGGTAAAGCTAGTTTCTACAACTACTTAGGGCCTGTTTGGCTCTGCGGTTGAACCTGCGTTTGACCAAATTTTAATTTTATTTTTTTTTTGCTAAAATTGAGTGTGGTTTGTACTTTTTGGATCGTTTTGA
This sequence comes from Populus nigra, assembly GCF_951802175.1. NCBI lineage: Eukaryota > Viridiplantae > Streptophyta > Magnoliopsida > Malpighiales > Salicaceae > Populus > Populus nigra. The sequence continues at coordinate 22,527,907 of NC_084854.1, forward strand.
TGTGCTGATGTTAAAAATAATTTTTTAAAAATAAAAAAAACATCATTGGCATGTATTTCGGCACGAAAAGCTATTTGAAAAGCAACCACTACCACACTGTCAAACACGCTCTTAGTCTAAAATGGGTGTTATGCAGGCGGAAGCTAATAGGACAATGATAATATAAAAAATATATAAAATTTTAACAAGTAAAAAATATTGTAAATATGAACTCTAAATTCTCAATTATATTCTTTAAAAAATAAATGTATGGTGGCTTCTTTCTCGTGAGATTTACAAAATCTTTGAATAGGCCAAGAAACAAATAGTAATCTCAAAGCATAAAAAATTTAAAACAAGATCCAAATTAAAACAATAAATTTAAATGAATACAATAAATAAATAAAAAAACATAGGAAAAAAAATAAAATTAATCCAAACAATAACTTCTAACTTGACAATCCTATAAGAAAATTGTCACTAGAATCACTTGGAAAAATCCAATGCTAAGATCTCTTGTATCTTTATTTTAAGGTGCTACCATAGTCTTGCAAGACCAGATTTACTCTTGAGTTTAAAACTATCACACCAGTCATAAAAATATATGTTAGACTATCAATATAGTCTATTAGGTCAAATCTCATCAGCTTGTATTACATCCTCTCTTGAATGCTCAGAATCTTTAATTTTTATGAGCCCGCTACACAGGATGACAAACTATCAGTCAGCATTCGCATTTGGTAAGATCTCAAACAAGAATATAGAGTTAACCTGAAATCATTTGGATTTTCTGGACACAGATTAATCCTTCTTAAATCTTCTGGAAACACCCCTAGAGTGAGGCGGTGTGACCAGTGCAGAACTTACTTTTCCGAAACTGTCCCTTCACTTCCATTCACTGCCCTGGCGTATTTCTGCTTCTCTTCCACTGTAATGCAAAAAAAAATGACGTGCAATTTCGAGGAATGAACTTGACATCCCATGTCCTATTTCCTGAAATCAAGAATCCTTGACGTTTTTCAAAGCTTGAAGAAAGCTATGCAAGATGAAAGATTATTCAAATTTGTTCGCCAACTCTTAAATGGAGAGAGAAATTGTTACCTTAACAGCTACCTGTCCTTTTCTGTAATTCAATTATTTAATCTATCAGCTTGACCAAATATCTGGAGTAGTTTGAAGAAAACTCTTCTTAGACGGCTATAATAAGATGATAGAATGGAAGATATATAGCACTACAAGGTATCACAGCAGAGTAATTTTCTGATAAAAAGAAGATGAAGAACCAAATCATGTGTGCTAGTATTGTGATTTTTAATGGAGTTAGGGTCTCATATCACCATTGATTGAAATCTGTGTGTATCCAGGATAGTTTTACCAAGCTTCTCTTTGTGGGCAGGTAATTTCAAAGCCATCTTTGCTCATCTTTAAGCCACAACTGGTTCAAGCTGCTCTAGTTGGCTTTTCTTGGCCCTTTTTCCCCCCTCGGTGAAAGTGCTAAAGCTTATCCAGGATAGTTTTTCAAAATTTGTTTTACAAACTGGTGAAGAAATTCAAAAAAATCAGATTTCCTTAAAGAATCACAATCTTCGAAAATGCTTAAGAAAAAAATGAAATTATTAGAATTTAAATAAATTCAGAAATAAAAATATCAAAAAATTAAGAAATTTCAAAGATATTTAAGAAATAAAAAAATGAAGATTCTCAACCATTAAATTTTTTGAACAGATTTTAAAAATAAAAATTATTTTTATAAAAAAAATAAGTTTTGTAAAATATTTAGGAAATTAGAATTTTGAATATGTATAGCTATTTAAGTTTTTTTTTTATTTCTCGAACATTTCAGAAAATTCTGATTATTATTTTTTTCTTAAACATCCTACAATTGATAATCGTCTTTACAATTTAATGAAATTCAGTCATAGACTAGATATGATGTATGCCTCCGCTGCAGACCAAGTTAAAAAAAAACTACCTTAAAAAAAGTGATAGGCTAAAATTTTTTTAAGTCTCGAGTATTTTATTCAAGTGGTAATTTAAATAATATAAAAAATAATAATAATTAATTAATTAATAAAAACATAAAAAAATATAGAAATATCAAATAACTTAATATTAACTTACTAGAACGAAAACCATAAGAAAATTAAAAAGTAAATTTTTTTTAAAAAAAACACCAATTTAAAAAAAAGAACAAAAACCAAGAAAGTCATTTGTAATTGTTCATGAATTGAAAAATATTTATAATTTAATAGTTTATTTATAAATTAAAAAATAGAATGAAGTGAAATTGAAAAGCATTTATGATTTTATAATTTATTTCAAAATAAAAATAAAAATAATTAAAAAAAAAATAAAAACTAAATGTCACGGGGAAAAATTGAAGGTGTTGTTTTGAAATTTTAGAAAAGTTGGCGCAAAACTTGAGATGGAGAGAGAAAACAAAAAAAATAAAAAAGAAATGATTAGCAATGACAAATTGCAGTAAATTTTGAAAAACACGTCATACCATTAAGAGCATTAATATCTTACAAACACCACCCGAGAAGAGTTTTTTAATTATATTTAATAAATATAATTTACAATAATATCTCTAAACACTGCTAAAAATTACAAGAAAAATAATGTAAAATGAAAAAAAAAAAGTCATTAAATGAGATTTCCATTGGTTTTGTTTTTAAAAACATCAAAATAATTATATTATTTTAAAAAAATTTAAAATATAAAAATATCATTAAGTAGTAGGCATTATGTTATTTAATTCCAAGGTTAAACGAGTAATTTTATTGTATATTAAAAAAATAAAAATACCAAACTAACATTATATAATTTGTAAAAAACAATTCAATGCTTAGTTCAAAATTTTAATATTCAAGTAACAATATAATAATTACATTATTACAAGGCAATATAACTTTCCTTCCCCTTTAGTTATTTTTTTTTAATTGACGAAATTTTGTAAATATAAGGTAAGTAGTAACTGAGCCGAAGCCCACAAAACTTGGTGTAGGTCCCTCTAACTAACAACAGCCACAAACCATCTTCCTCCGTGGCCACCTCAGGTCCTTGCAAATGATATGCCGAAGGTATCTCCCATGGCTTCCATTCACTTAAGTATCACATAAACTCGACACATTACATGCTGCTGCTAACACTTTTTATCTCTGTATATCCACTTCACTTCCAGAAATTATAATTCCTTTTTGTCCCTCAAGAAAAAAAATGGCAAATTTCACCTTGAAAGCAGAGAACTTTTCCTCTCTCTCACACCACACAAGCACACAAACCTCACTCTTGAACACGACCACCTCATTCAAGACCAATTCTTTACGTTTCTTACACTCTAAAAACAGCTTGACGTTCAGGGTTTGGTGTGGTATTAAAGAGAAAGAGAATGTGACAGAAAGTGAGAGGGTCCCTGATGCACTCACTGGACTAAAAAGAGTTGATGAGTTGGACCCCAAGAGGGGTTCAAGTTTGGATTTTGAGCAAAAATTGGGGAATGATAGTGGGTCTAGTGAAGTGGGTTTTGATTGGAATTGGCCTCCGTGGAAGAATATTCCTCAGAGATATAAGCTTATTGGCACCACGTCACTTGCCTTCGTTATTTGCAATATGGACAAGGTAAGTGTATTTGGTCTAATTTGATATGTTCATAGGCCTTGGTAATTTTTCTTGTCGGATTGAAACAAAAAAGGAGTGATTTTTAAGGTGCTGCTAATGTTAGCTACTTGGTCATGTGTGTGTGGCTAAAGTTAATTTTGATCAATTTGCTAAATTGGGTAGGTGAACTTGAGTATTGCTATAATTCCTATGTCACACCAATTTGGGTGGAATGCATCAACGGCTGGGCTAGTGCAGTCATCCTTCTTTTGGGGTTATGCTTTGAGTCAATTACCAGGAGGTTGGCTTGCCAAGATTTTTGGGGGGAGGTTAGTTCCTCATCGCTCGCTGTATTTACATGGTCTTTCATGTTAGAGGACCGTGTCATTTCCATTAATAAACTACTTTTTTCTAAACTCCAGCGGTGAGAAACCTCTTGTTTAAGCTCCGGTAATGGATATAATCCTTTGAAGCATGAGGAGGGCTATATTAGTATCTTCCTGTGCAGAATTTTACCTTGAGCTATTTTTCTTCTTCTCCTATATACTTAAACTGGTATAAGTACTGCTAACTCTTGATTAAGATCTAGTTGAATGATCTTCTATGTTTGGTTACTGGCCGAAGGATGTTTTCGATCACAATAAGTTTATCCGATAATTGAACATAGCAGGAAAGAAGAAGAGATTTATATGGTTAATTTAACTTGTTGTCATTGATGTGTTGGGTTGAATTGAGGTGTTAGGTGTTGGAGTTGAGTGCTATATTTACTTTTACGAGCTCAAATTCCCTTAAGAAAGGTGGAGCTACTTCTGATTTAACAAAAATCAATATTAGGTCATTGCAACTATCAATTTATCTGCTTTATTCGAGTAGCCCCTCCATTAAGATTGAGAAAACTGTTCTTTTTGTTTGATCGTGATCCTACCTTTCTGCTCATTGATGCTGATACATCCCATTTTCATTGATGTGCGTTGATATACTTCATTTCCATTTGACTTTCTAAACTCTAAATGTGACACCTCAACTATAGCAGTTTTGGGCAATAAGAACAGCAAACAGTTCCATTATAACCTTAGATTTCATACTTAATCCATCCCCTCTAGAGCTTAAATGTACAAGTTGTAAACAGTTTATGTTCTTGCACAAGTTATTGTTTCATCTCAATGTAATTGAATGATTGCTCTATGATTATCCTATCTATTAAAGCAGTAAAAAAGGTATATGTTTCTGGAAATATGGCTGACTCCACTTGGGCAGTTCATGGTTTTAATGGATGCACAGGGTCTCCTTAAAGATTGAGGATAATGCCATAATAGACACCCAACTCTTTCTAGCATTCTAATTCAGAAAGAGAGGACTCCAGAAACCAACTGTTTTATGGAGTAAAATTAATTTTCTAGAGATCCAATGCACTGCAAGCGTTTCACCTGTCTTCCGGGTTTGGTGCAAATTGTATGATACAAGCCTAATGCCTTACTTTTTATTTATATTTATTTTTCAGAAAAGTTCTTAAGTTTGGAGTTTTGACATGGTCAGTGGCCACAGCACTTCTTCCTTTTCTTGCTGGATATATGCCCGGACTTATGTTGTCAAGGGTTTTGGTATGTGCAGCTTCTCCCATACTCCATATGTTGAACTAGTATTTCAGTCCAACTAGTGTACATCTTTTCATGAATCTGCAATTGTTTAGTACTTATGTATATGTCATAAGCATTTGATAATACTTTAGAGATTCTCCCTTTCTTAATTAGTCCGTGTCTCTCTGTCTTTCATAATACTCTTGTGCATTTTGCTTTGATGTTCCTTTACTCAATGTTAAATTGGTTAAATTTGTTTCTTGTCTTATTGAGCTTTTCTCTTACGTGTTCCATATCTAGGTTGGAATAGGAGAAGGAGTTTCGCCATCGGCAGCAACTGACCTCATTGCCAGGCATGTATGACATCCAAAGCTCTATAGGAGCAAGTTTTAGTGAACCTTTTAGATAATATTTGCTGAAACACAATCAACCACTGCTATGTTTTTGTGTCGGGTTTTTGGTTGGTTTGTTTCATGTGTTTCATTAGAGTAGTATTCCTTTGCACTTTTCTTGATTTTTCTTATGCTCATGCTCATGTCCAGATTGCATTCTTTTACATTATTGAGTAAAATTGGTAGTCTCGTGAAGAACTTCATAGAGATTTCATTGTGGAATATTTGGAAGTTAATTTTGTTATGTGGAACATTATGACTCTTTCTGTGGTTTATAGAGTTCCCTGCCCACCTCTAACAATTTATATATGTACAATAATAATCTCTTAATTGTCTATATTAATTCATGTTTACACTTAGACACTGATGTCTCCCATCTCTGCCTTTTGAGGTTCTTCTTGGCTTTCTTCTGTTTCATATCAACTTATTATCTGTATGGGACTTGTCTTGCCTATTTTGTGGTAGGCTGTGTCCTGTTCTCTTATTCTCTGCTACTGAACTTGTGCTCTTTGGCTTGTTATAATCTGTTATATTTTGCATCCTCATTGACTGATAGTGGCCCATAGGTTGCTCTCTTATGTTGCTTGTATTGTAGAAAGCTGATCTCTGTTGAAGAGATAATGTAGAGTTATTTTCTCCTTTTGATTGGTATTGACCAACATTGCATGCAGGTCAATACCTTTGGAAGAGCGATCACGAGCTGTAGCATTCGTCTTTGGGGGACTGAGTGTAGGAAGTGTTATAGGGTATGTTTTTCTAAATTTGGTCTGTGATAGCAACAATTCTTTTCTACTGATCAGGAAGCTGCTTACCACTTTATTTACAGAATGTTAACCGTAAAAATTGACCATAGAGTATATTCAACCCATTGGCATATGTGATTGTCAATTATTAGAGAAACTAACACAGCTTTTCATCTTCCTGGTGTTAAATTGCAACTGAAAGAATTAAGTGTGTTAGGTCTGTGAAACACATTTAATAGACAAATTCATGCTATGCTTAATGTTTTTCTTTTTCCTGAGTCTATTTTTTTAGTTAAAGTGAGCACCTGGCTTCAATTGCTAGTCGTTTCTAACAGTTTTAAAGTTCATGCAGGCTTCTTTTAGCTCCTCCCCTTATTCAGAATTTTGGTTGGGCATCTGTATTTTATATATTTGGCTTTCTTGGGTTAGCCTGGTAAGTATCTGTCACTAATCTCTTGGATTCCAATGCTTACCTGCTTCTGCCTTGAACAGAAGGAATTTCACACTTTGGTGATGCATAAAAAGGCTTTTCACTCAATGTTAAATAAAAAGATAATATTTCATGGCTTTTTGGTTCACTGTGATTCTGAACTGACTGTTTAATACTTGCATTTGTTTATTTGATTATATTCAGTTTTTTAAGTTGCTAATGTTAACAACTGAATGAAAGTTGACTTCGTACTTGTGGCAACACCAAAAATTATGAAGGTTTTTGGGGTTTCAATATCTTGAAGAGGGGCAAGCTTCACACGCTGCCAAGCCTGCCTCACGTAAGCATTAGCTTCTATTGTTTTTTTTTTCTATTCTTGATTTGATGAATAAAGCTTCTTAGTTTATTGATAACTAGGTAATGATTGGTTGACTACTTTTATATAATTGCCACAATCATATGGTGTCTTCTTTTGCATCTCTTTTCATGTACTGGTAATACCTTATTCTACACTGCCTTTCTGATGTAAATTATTTGGTTAGTCCACCTGATGTTGCATGTATGATGAATATTTTCCCTAATTTATACAAATTTAGCAATTATGTAAGCTAAAGGAGTGGCATATCTGAAACACCCTATTGTTTGGGTAGCCTCGAACAATAGTTCACATATTGTCATATTGAGTTGCTAGAGAATAACCCACTTTATATACCAAATATCAGCTTTGTCATAGAAATATGTCCTCCATATTATTCAAAGCATACTCTGTATCTCTTTTCAACTGGGTACACTTGAACTGATCAATTTTGTTGCCTCGGAGACAATCCACTAGGATTTATCTCATCTTCTAAATGGAGTTAGCATATTACTTTTACACCAGAAGCATGTTTTCCCGAGTCTTCAGATGACTTTCTATGCTCAACTGCAGTATTGACCTCTCATTGGAGGGTTATCCTAGGAAAGGCTCAATTCTTAGGTGGTGTACTGATATGATCTACATAAAAATGATTGGTAGTGAAAATGTCATTTTTCCTTGAGATCCTTTCCGCATAGTCATGAGGACTTTTCCTTGATATGTTTGACAGGGCCCCAATCTATCCATATGGAAAAATCTTTTAGTAATTCTCTTGCAGCGTTGGGTGGCTCACTGAAGGTACAATGCTTTCTCCTTTTCTTTATTCGGCTATATAAGATTGGAAACTTGAAGGATGGAAAAGGGTACTGATTGAGCTATTGATTGTACCTTAAATGCAATACTTCTTGAAAAGTCGCATGTTTCACTGATTTGTCTAGTAAAACCAAGTAACTAGGCTTAGGGGTCATTCAATACTCTTATAGTCAATGGCAATAGCCAATAAGTCTGCCTGAATTCAACGTACTATTGTTGACTGTTCTTTGTAACAAAATGGTTTGAAACATGGTTCACTAGGATTGCCATTACCATCACTCTCATATTATTGATTGTTCTCACATGAGTTTAAACATGTTGGGATTTTTTATTTCTTTTCCTATTTTTGTGAACTGTATGATACCTGATAACGAAATTAAAAGAACCTTCCTAAAACTTTTGTGTTACCTTTTGCCTCACTTTCCTTCCTGGCTCTATTGTGGCAGGATGTGCCCTGGAAGGCTTTTTTCCGAACCCCAGCTGTATGGGCAATGATATATGCTCACTTTTGTGGAAGTTGGGGTCACTATAACTGTTTATCTTGGCTTCCTTCTTATTTCAGGTATCTTTTGCAGTTCTACTCTCTGAATTTCTTTTCTCATCGTTCTGGAAGAAAAGCATTTATAATCTTCTATATCAATATCTTCAATGTGCTTGTCATTATGGCTGTAATGGAAAAGAAACTTAACTTTCAATCGATATGCCATGCAGTGAGGAGCTGAGCCTGAATTTGACAGAAGCTGCATGGGTAAGTTTGAAGATGTACGATTGTCCTACAAATTTTAGCCCTTCTCACACTTTAGTCATTTATAGTACTTGTATTGTAAATATAAGGAATAATTCTGTAGCTTAAAATTTGACAAATTAAATTCTCACGTCTTGAAATGAAAAGGAGCGCTGTTGTACAAGAAATTGCTTGTTTCAACATCTCATGCTTTGGCCTTGGTATCCTATATACGATGTAATTGAAATATAAGTTCTGGTTTGAAATCATCCATCTCCATGCATCTTTTGATGTCAAACACTGCTACAGTGAAAGGCAGGTCCAATAACATATCAGAAGCTTGGGTGATATCAAGACAGCATGCTTTTTTTATCTGAGAGGAATTAATCTTCCTTGCAGTAATTTGGCCAAATTTTGTACTCTGAAAGTGAGTACTATATGAATGCTTTCTACTAAATTATCCTGGTAAAATGATTAGTTAGTACCCTAAATACTTGGGAGCTTAACATGTAAAGCATTGGTGATAAAACTTGACAAACTTGAGAATGCCTTGCCATTCCAAAAGGTCTGAATATTGGATAGTCATCCGTCATTTGATTGTTTAAATGCATTTGAACATTTTTTATATATTTTATTTTCCTATGAAGTAACTATTAACCATTTCAGGTTTCCATCCTTCCTCCCTTGGCTTCAGTTTTTGTGACTAGCTTTGCCGCACAGCTCGCTGACAACTTAATCGCTAATGGAGTTGAAACCACTACGGTCTGTAAAACCAGACATCTATTATAGTTCTGCACATTTATAATCATCACCTTGAAGCTTGACCTTTTTGACCTTGCAGGTGCGAAAGATTTGCCAAACAATTGCCTTCTTGTCTCCTGCTCTTTGCATGACGCTCTCCTCTGTTGATCTAGGACTTCCACCCTGGGAGATTGTGGGGATTCTCACTTGTGGCTTGGCCCTCTCAAGCTTTGCCTTGTCAGGTACTGAACTATTTAAGAACCTTTTTAATTCATTTTGTGAATTGGAACAAATTGACTTGTGCTAGGTTAATTTCTATTTCATTGATCTATCATTTTTGCAGGACTTTACTGTACACATCAAGATATGTCTCCTGAATATGCAAGTATACTGTTGGTATGTGGCCTACAAATCATAATTTTGTTGCATATGCTATGCATTTTCTGATCAGTCTCCTGGTGAGATTGATCTTAGGTGTCATAAACATGGATTATTAGCTTATTTCTCACATGTTCCTCACTTTATATCTACTTCAAATCAACTCAGCACATGGTTCCTGAATCTTGTGCATCATTATTTATGACATGGATCTGTAGAACCCACATATCCAATAATATACCTCTTGCAAAGTGGAGTTGATTTTTCAGGTGAAAAATCAGAAACTGAAAAATAAAAAACCATGTTGATTCACTTCATTTAGTGGGTTTTTCTCAGTGATCTGTTATCTTATTTTTCCAGCTAGCCACTTCTCTTAATAAAATTGATCGCAAGACTAGCATTCTAAATTATCTAATAAGACCATTATTGGCGTGGATTTTGCTCCTATCACCAATGAGCATTCCCGTGGTCTTCCTGTAGACTCTTCATGCTGTTATGCAAAATTGTTTTGAACTGGAAGTTCTAGACTAAACTTTCGTGAAACATTCCTGTGGTAGTGTTTCTAATTTTAGCTCCAGGTCAAGCACATAATTTATTCATTTGATCCATGATCAATTGAGTCCTGTAAGCTTGCTGCCAGTTCAAGGTCTTCGCTTGAATTTGTATAGAAAAAGGACCTTCCTTTAACCATTATAATCATTCAATCTATCTAATTTTCCTACGCAGGGCATTACCAACACCGTTGGAGCAATACCTGGAATTGTAGGTGTTGCCTTGACTGGTTATCTTCTTGATACAACTCATTCGTGGAGTGTAAGTTACCTCTACCTCTTACGGAATATTTGGTTGAATGTAATGGATCATGGTCCATTATATTCTTAAGTTTGTTTTTGTAATTTTTAAAACTGTAATAAAATGGATCATTATAATTTATATTAAAAAAAAGCTATGTAATGAACCATTACATATTAAGAGTAATCATGCAAAGATGTAATTATAAAGAAATTTATTAAAGACGAAACTGTAGTTTTTCTTATAAAAAAAATTATAAGAACCAAGAAACTTTCAAATAAAGACCAATTTGTAAAAAAAAATGAAATAGAGGGACTAAAGTAATTTATTTGAAAACTTTAGGGACTGAAAATGAAATTTAGTATTGATTACATTACATTACATCTATTTTCAAGTAAGTAATCTCTGGATAAGCTGTTATTAACTTCTTCCTTTAACTGTTTGTTTCTCATATTTGTACTCCGCAGATTTCTTTATTCGCACCATCAATTTTCTTCTACTTGACTGGTACGATTGTATGGTTGGCATTTGCCAGCAGCAAGCCTCAAAACTTCTCCAACACAGATTGACTTCGGTTGTCTTTGGATCAGTTTTCTTGAATGAAGCATCCAAATTAGAGAGAGAGAGAGAGAGAGAGCACACCATTCATTATGTTATACATTTTACTTCTTTTTCCATAGCGTTTGGTGGGAATTGCCTCATCTACCAATAGTTAGCTTCATTTGTATATCTCTGTACACAGAAAATACCTTATGTATATTGATTTCAAGTGTAATCCACCAAGCAAAATGCATAGTTGACTTACAGCCTTGGTTGGCCACCAAAAACATACACTTAACATGCTTGTCGTATAGCTGTGTTTTAGCCCTTTAAGGCTTGCATTTTACGTTATGCCTCTAAACCAAGAACTCTGTTACACCAATATTTCTCTGCATTTTACGTTATACATCAAAGGAAATGTCCAAAGGCAGTTCATTGCGGGACCAGCTGCTACAAAGCAGTAAAGAAATTTATGTTGTATTCCGGTCCATTACATGGGCACTGGTTGTAAGAAAAAAAAACCATGGCATAATAATTTACCAAAAACATTTGTCATTGTATTCTTCGCCAAGAAAGAATGTAACATGTGCTTGTATTCTGTCTTATTTGGCGGATCACTATTTACTACGTGGAACCAATTTCAGTTCCGTGTAGAGCTGCTACCTAGCTGCAAGCAGGAAGAACATATGGCATTTGAACGAATACAATAGAGAAAGGAGCAACCATTATTGGCTTAGATGAATTTACATGTAAAGGCTCCAAGGAAGGGATGTCCCCAGATGAATTTACAGTTAAAATGTTCCCATTAAGTAGCATTGTTTGGCTGTGTAAATCTCCATCTTTAGCTGTTAGATGGTATTCCTCTCTTGTTATCCCACTTGTGGACCGTTGAGGTACCTGAATGACCTTTGATTTATGGGACTTGTGAGACCTATGAGACCTGTGAGGTTTGTGGAGCTTGTGAGACCTGTGAGGCTTGTGTTTCTGGTGCAATCTCCAAGTACTGTTGAATGTTACAGTGACTTCAACAGTTGTGCTATTGTCAAGGTTGATTAGTAGTAATGTGATCCCTTTCTGCGAAGATTATTAATCAAATTAGATAATAAAGGCCTCCACTTGTGTGATGATTGTGTTATTGAATTAACTTACGGATTGTTTCGCGCAATGAGTATAAGCACGTATCTTTTTCGTTCCAGAAAAGCTGGTTGATAGAACGTTTCTTCCCATTAATCGGTGCCAAAGAAGAGCACTGCAACGAAGATAGCGAACATTAGAATTTCTTAGAGACCTTGTAAGACCGAGTTATAATAGATATTCCCTAATGGGAGTCAAGGGATTTCATCTTTGGCCTGTTCTGACTATTGACGAGGCCAGGGTTGATCAAATTATTTTCATAATCAGCATAAATTTGGAAAAATGTTCCTAATTTAGCATGCCTATTTTAAAACTTCATCTTCATTCTTTTTGCAGACAAAGGAATTTCTTAAAAAATCGTAATAATAATAAAAAGAGAATTCATTGCACTCTTTGATTCTATCCTAATATCTAACTTTTCAGACCACCTGCCAGCATAAGAACACCAGTATTGGAATACCTGTAGTAATCCGGATTTGGAACAAAAGTAGTGGTGTTGAGTAGACCATAATTGCCACCAATCAATGACTGTCTGCAGTATGTTTTTGTATCATAAGCTGATGCCATCCCAAGCTGATCCAAGTACCTGTTTTGACATCCCTGGTCTTAGAAATCCACACAAGAAAAGCTGAAGATTTTTGTTATAAATTTGTCCTCACTTACCAGAAACTAAACACGAACGCATTGGTAACAAGGTTACGGCCACTGTTGTAAGCCCCACCTGATTCACCAACCCATGCAACTGCTGAAGTTGCAGAACTCTTGATGGTGCTTTGGAGGCTATGGAATGTATCAGCCTCACCATCAAGATAGGATGGGTCAAGGATCTTTCCGATGAGATGTGTATCAACCCCTGCACAAGAAAAGGATATAATCATGTCAGATTCGACCTACTGTACAAGGTGTAAGGCCACAGAAGTTGAATCAGTTTCTTCAAAGAGATACCTGGACCAAGATTGTATATGTGGTGGGTGATCGCATTTACAGAATTGCCTGTTTTATCTACAAACTCTTTGAACCAATTTGCATCAAAGAATCCTCCAGGTGCTATAACTAGTGGTTTCGGTTCAATACTGCTGTAAATCTTTTTCACTGTGTTATACAGGGAAATTGTATCAGAAGCATACTGAGCTGCTGCAACTCTTGTTCCAACACCACTTCCACTCAATTCATTTCCTGTTCAGCAAAAATTACTTACAGTTGGTTTGGATAAATTAATCTCAGCAATATAAATTGATCATAGTCAGTTCCCACTTTCCATATGGTGAATAATCAATGATACTTCTATGGATTTCATGAAACATTAAGCGTTAGCATTAATCATGAGAAATCAATGGAGAGTGTTCTCACCGAGCTCCCAGCCATAAATTGAGTAGTTCTTTTTGACAGTATAGCTTATAAACGATTCTGCATTGGTGTAGTTCCAAGCTCCTACTGCAGAACCATCAGATGTTATGGACCGGCCAGCGAGAGCATTTAACCCAAATATAATTTCAGCCCTGAATTTGCAAAAGTAAGATGTGGTTCAACTCCTAGAAATTGTGAAGTAAGGTTAACAAGAAACAGGAGAGAACATTGTTCTTAGTTGTTACCCAGATTTCTTGAAAAAGGCATTTAGCTCATCCCATCTATACATGGGCAAGCAACCTTGAGTGAAACCAAACATCTCACTGGTGTTTTTAACAAATTGAACACAAGGTTGCTTATTATCTTCAGTGTCGTAAATGACCTTATCTTGCAAAGTGCCTCCTAATCTGATTTTCAATGGTGAAAAAGCTGGACCGTTGCGCCAAGAAAAAGTAATTAGAATCCTAAAAGGCATTAAAAAGAGCTCTTGCTAAATAAAACATGAAATTGAAGAAGAAAAGGTTGCTTTGCTTCAAAGGACTCTTACCCTTTATGGCATTTAACAAGATGTTGTTGTTGAGATCCTGCATAAGAGAAAATATAAAACAAATTTCAAAAAGAATAAATGTTTAGAGAATAATTTCCTAAGAACTCATACGTAATAGTATAATGCCAGTGAAGTTTGGAGAAGTACAGGACAGGAAAGGACAAGCATTTCAAGCTCAGTTTCAATGATCAAACATCATAATCAGATATCTAAAACAACTTCAAAAGCAGAAAAGCAGACTAAAATGGATCATTACCAGATTAATGAGAGAAGCCTGGTCCCAGCTGCATGTCCCATAATCACATTTCTCAGGTGGCCACCAATCCAAGGTGGCACAAATGAAATCTTCATCAATCTTTCCAATGGAAGTTTTTCCATCAATGAAAACAGTTCCTTCACTAACACTGCTATTATCGTTTCCAGCCACAGCACTTTGTGAACTCGCATAAATGAAGCTGCAGCTAATGATGCACACCAGTAAGCACAACCCCATTTCCAGGTTCTGCAAAGAACTCATCTTTTTGTAAGCAAATACAAGTTCAAGATCTAAGACTTTCTGTATAAATGGGTAAGGTAGCCATGAAAGTGGCAGAGGATGTGGGGTTACCAGAGGTTTTGCCACAGCAGGCTACAGAATTTAATAAGGGATATAAAAAATTTAGAATACGTTCACAAGTAAGATATAAATATGATTGATGATATTATAAAAGAAAATAAATTTATTGGTGATTATTGAAGCTTTGTTTGATAGGCAAATACTTAGCAACTTGTAACCACATTCAACCTTTGGTTCTCTTTTCTTTAAATCTTTTGCCTTTGGAACCTTGCAGGTCAGAATAATGAGAGGTTTGTTGCAAAGTGGGCCATGGCTTTTCATGACAGCGGCTAGTTGCCGATCAATTTTCAAGGGCCTTTGTGCCTTGCTTCTCTACGAATGTGTGTGATCCTGATACCCACTCGTTTGGTTAGTTCTTAAGTTTTTGTTGACACTCTCTGTAGTTTTCGAATTAAAAAGATGCTCTTTTAAAATACTTTTTAGTTAAAAATATATTAAAGTAATATTTTTACTATTATTTTAACATGACATATCAAAATAATTTATAAAAAAAATTAATTTAATATCTTTCTAAATAAAATACTTTTTAAAATTAAACCACGTTAACCAACACACTTTTAATTATTAATTATTAATTATGTTGGAACCTGGAAAGAGAGGGTAATAATTAATCTTTTATTTAAAAACTATTAATTAAGGTGTAAACTACTAAAATAACCCCTCTCTCTGTCTTATTACTCCGCCGTTCATACTTTTTTTACCGCTGTAACCGATGGCTCTAATCTACACGTCCATGCACGGAAAATTATATCAATGTAAGAAGGTAAAAAAAAAAAAAAAACCATGGCGTGCAAATTATTGTAAAAAAAGGAGGAAGAAGAAGAAGACAGGCAGGGAAAAAGATAAACATGAGGAAGCATGGAACAAGGTGCATGTGATGTTATCTTAAAAGTTACAAATATGGCATCTACTTGTACTTTGGTTTTTCAAATTTTCAACTGCCCAATCAATCCCTTATGCCATTGCCCTTTTTATTTTATGGGACGGGCAAAGCATATGTCCAAACTTCCTGTCAAATGTCAAAGGACACATAAATGCATATAATCCAATTTTATTAAAAAAACAAAAAAACTTAGAGTCTTTTAGGGTTGCCGTTTAATCTATTTTTTATAAAAATTTAGTATTTTTAAATTATTTTGATGGGTTAATATCAAAAATAAAATTTTAAAAATTAAAATAATATTATTTTAAAAAACAAGCAAAGAAGGGTTTTGGTTAACCAACAAAGCATCAGAATCTGTGATGATAAGTTACACCTAATTTTTGCAGACTCACAACACAATCTAAAGGCATGTGTACTAAGACTACTCTAGCTGGAAATTTGTTGAGTATGCTATAAACCTAAGGCTTGTATTTCCCTTTCACAGAGCTGGGTCCATTGCTGCATTTTTTTCTAACTAGTAGTTTGGCTTTGAAGCATCCTCCCCACCTTATCTTGTTTCCATGGGGATCAGTTTCTGCATGCAGAAGGGGATCCACCCAGACCTAATCCATTCAATGTTAGTTAAAGGGAGAAATCTAGGTTTGGTGGCATTAAGTTTATTCCATACCTAATACCATTGGAAATATGACTCTGTGAAGCTGTTCCCCACTACACTACCTCTCATTGTCCATGTCTAGTATTCCCCCAAAGGAAGGAAATGACTGCTGTTTATAGGATCAAGATCTCCTCTTCTCCGAGGGCACAGCCACCGCACTGCCACCCCTTGCTTTTGACTGAAAAGGGAAAGGCGTGGAAATAAAGTATACCATAAAGTGAACACGCTTCCCATTTCTTCCGCTTGCCACTCTCTCCTCTGGCCCTAAATCTGGCTGTGGATGGCTTAAATATTGAGAGAGAGAAATGATTTCGATACATGTGAAAACCGGTGAGAATATTATGACCATTAAAAAAAAAGCTTCATGGGTAGAAAGATATTCTTTCAAGATTCTAACCATGTCGGGTTTTTTTTAGTTATTATTTTGAAATAATAAAAAACACAGCGAATAGAAGCATGTTATCTTTGTCCTTTTGTTCTTTTTATTATTATTATTATTATCTCCATCAGAATATACTCATCTCGAGATAGGAAGCAATCACTACATAATTAATTTAATATCATGCTTAAAATACAAAAGTAATAATTAATCCAAGATAATTTGGATGATTCTGGTATATTATGACAACCTATTTTATTTTATTTTATTTTATTTTATATTTGGGTTATTGAGAGATCTACTGAATTAAATTAAATGGTGGTAACATTAATTTTTACTACTTTTATTACTTTTATTAGGGGTGATTATTTTTTGTTCAATTCGGTTTTTATCAAAAAAAATAACTAAACTGAAATTTTAAAAAAAAACCGAAACCGGTTCAAACCGATCGATTTCGGATAGATTTTTAGAACAAAAACCGGTTCAAACCAGTTTGGCTCAGTTTATTCCTGTTTAGCTCGGCTTTTTCCAGTTTGGCTCTATTTTGGCTCATTTTTTTCCGGTTTGGCTCGGTTTTTTTCAGTTTTTTCGGTTTGGGTTCGGTTCTGTTTGGTTTTTTTATTTCAAGCTTATAAAATCGAACCGGTTGGTTTTTTCAAAATTTTAATCGGTTTAATCAGTTTTTTTCACTGTTCGGTTTTTTCAGTTATTTTTTTTCAGGTTTTCTCGATTTAATTAGTTTTTCAATTTTTTTACTTACCCCATTGTTAATTTATCAAGTATCTTGAGAATTAATCCAATTTTGCCTCTATCGTAGCCTTGAACCCAAGAAAACGAAAGGGACCTGTGGATTTTGTGATCTATTATTCTAGGAAAAGGGCCTTGCAACTTGAATAATTTTCTTGCATGTCATAATTATGATGAAGAATTTGTCTTAATTCCAACTTTCTTTTACAAGTTTCAGCCTAATGGAAACTTTAGATTAACTCATCTTCATCCTTGAGGGTGAGAGTAATTGTAATGTATCATTCACTAAAAGTCCATTTCATGGCATGTCTCCATCTAATCCTCGCCCACAGCCATAATGCAAGACAAACCGGGGCTTCAAGAGGAGATAAGCATTATTAATGTCTTCTTTGGCCTATGATTGCATTGATAATGAACCTTATTTCTTGGATTTATTAATACCTAATCTTCGTTTCTTCTGGTTGGATATACATCTGTGTATCCATTGAAAGATTTGACCAGATTATTTACGGGCAATAAAGCAAGAGTCGAGAGGCAAACAGGTTGTTTTGGACAAACAATGCAAACGTCTAGTTAGGGCAAAGGGAAGATGAAAATGTGTTGGAAATTACAAGAGAAACAAAACAAAGAGAGAGTTCCGATCGAGAAGAAACCACAGAGAGCCCAAAGCTTGATGAAGAGACTGCAAGTTCAAACATAGAACCAAAGCCCATTTGGTGAATCCACCTGAATATTTATTTTCCGATAACAGGCTCATCTTATAGTAACGGTATTTATAGTTAGGCAATATTACTGGGCTGATATTAAAGCATTTTTTATTTTAAAATATATTAAAATAATTTTTTAAATAAAGTGTTCATGATTCAATTAGATTCTATCCTAAAATAATACTATTTTAAAATAAAAATAAAACATTAAATTAACATTATTTTGAAAAAAAATCCTTGAAATTAAACTTATCGAGTTTTACTCGGGTTCGATCGAGTTAACTAGATCATAAGTTGACTCTTTAGCGTGACAATATTTACTTCTATTAAAAAAATCCATATCGGGTAAGATTAGGTTAGAGGCCAATAAATCATTAAAATACCTGAAAAATGATTTCGGACCTCTAATTTCAATTACAGCTCATTCAAAGGCCGTCATCCAAGTTTATCGGTTTTGATAAGCAGGAAACAAAGGAGATCGATAGAACATCCGGTAAGGCACTGTTGGGACACAAATAAGCTATACATTCTAAAACTAAAATTGCAAAAGATTGAAGAGCAATATTCTATTGGAAATCATCAATTTAACATCAAAAAAGTGCAATACTATTATTTATTAAGGTAATTATTTCCCTGCAAAATCAGAGGCATAATTAAATGCATCCATCAATATAGAAATCTCACAAAACTGTTTTTAATCCAATATTTATATAGCTAGCAGCTGGTTTGTCACAAGGAACCAGACCCTTAATTTATTGTAGACATTTGCTACGAACTAGGTCTCATAAATCTGACTCTTGGAAGGTACAAATTAATAATATGCATGCACGTATCCTTATTCTAAGCAGAAGACAAATGCCCATGCATCTATGGAAATTTGTATCCTTCATTTTGACGGAGAAGGTGTGCAGCCTTCTAACGTCCAATAATATCACAAATGCCCTCAATAATAGAAGGAGCTGAAGAGTTCGCCGGGAACAGGAAAGAAAAGCATTCTTTATCGATTGAAGTCACGACTTCGCAACAATCAGGTGCAATATCGACAAAATCTCCATCGCCGGAAAGAGCTGCGTTGATTGAATCAAGAAACCCTACTACACTTTCGAAAGGTGCCAAGCAGTCAGGAATGCTTGCATTCTTTGGTTCATTTGTAAGGGTTTGAGGTGGATTGTCTCTAGCAAACCCATACAAAACCAAAGCCTCAATGCATGCCAATGCCAAAAGAATTGCATGGGCCTGTGTAGATATTCTTGCCATAGATACAACGCAAAATTTGGAATGTTTTGGCTGAACATTTTAATAGAAGGTCTAACGTGTTTTATTTACCATAATAATTTGAGCCTTCTATGGAATGAAAAGCTTAATTATATATTGCATGGGTATGTGGACCTTGATTTCTTCTTCTTCTTCTTCTTCTTTTTCTTCTTATTATTATTATTACTATTTTATTGATGGTGGTGGAGGTGATATAGTTTGAATTTGAGATGGGCAGTTTATGAGAATTACTACTTTACCTACATTAATTAGTTGAGCTGTAGAAGCAATCTATTAATTTTCATCGCTGTTAATTATAAACCAAGTTATTTTCAAGTCAAGTGGCACGATTCATATTCTTAATTATAATTCAAAGAAAATCTGAAAAAGAAAGTTAGAAATACGTACCAATACAACAGTTGAAAATATATATGACCAATATTTTCAAGATTTTATTAACTTAAAGGAAGTACATATCATATAATATTTCTTAATGAAGACCGATCATCTAAGATCCAGCTGATTATCATCACCATCGTTAATCAGCCTATTATTATATATTACAGGCATTTGTTAATAGCTAGGATGTTGTACTCACTTGAAGATGCAAGTGTATACTTATTTTAGAAAGCCACATATGCTATACGCTGCTTATTCAATCAATACGATTAAGGTGCCGGCGCCGGAGCAGGGCTGATTCCACTACGAGAACAGATGCCTCTAAGAAACTTACCGGTGGCAGGTATGGAAGGAAACAGTCGAGGCCAACAGACATCGGTAATCTCATTGATGACTTTGCAACAAGCAGGACCGATACGGCCAGTGCCAGCGGAAATGGCCACAAAAATTTCCTTAGAGCACCCTGGTATAGTTGTGAGAGGTAAAAAGCATGGAAGTGTTGGAACTTTCTGGGCTAACCCAGATGGGATCAACGTTCCCATGTACAAAAATGCCAACAGAATTGCTATGGTCTGTGTTGACATTGTATAAGGCAAATCAGAATTTTTTCTGGGAGTATTAGTGTTTTTGTTTTTGAAATGTTTAACTATACTGTGGATTGTGTAGAAAACATAATGTGACTTAAGGGGGATTTATACTAGTTTTGTGTGCTTGTGGTGTGGTAAAGGCTATCAAAAAATTTAATTAAACCTAAAAGTTTATAGTTTTAAAATATGATTTATATATATTATTTTTTAACATATCTTTTTTAAGTGAAAATTTTTTGGATTTGAAACTTATATAAACTCATATTATATTATGCTTAATTTTTATCAAATAAATAAAGATAATAAGATTTGAACTCGTGATCGTTTAGTTATTAAAACTCTAATATATATCATGTTAAAAAATCAATTCAACCTAAAAACTTATATTATAATAAAATCTAAATATATAATTTATATTATTTTTTAATAGAAACCATTTACAAGGGCATGAAAAATAATAATAAAAATAAAAGATTACAAGGGCTTCTATTTGAATGTATGTCAATTAATATGCCTCCCATAAGCTGTTTAATTGATTACGGAGTTACAAAGTACCTTTAACAAAGTTTAAGGTTTTAAAATATATATAATTTATATTATTTTTTAATATATCTATTTAAGCAAAAAAAAATTTGAACTTGAAACGTATATAAACTCACACTATTTTATATTTAATTTTTATCAAATTAATAATTAAAGATAGTAAAATTTAAACTCGTGACCAATTGATCATCAAAACTTGAATATCATATCAAAAAATCAATTTAATCAAAAAACTTATACTATAAATAAAATCTTAAGATATAATGTGTGTGTATATATATATATATATTAATTAATATGCTTTTTAATTGATTACTATTGATTACGGAGTTAATTGCCTAGACTTCGATATCCTCCCATCCAATCTAATATCTAATGCTAATCTAGTGTCTAATTCTACGACGATCCCACACTATCTGCGGTGTAGAAATCATAACCATGTATATAGGATTGGCATAGAATTAGATATAAAGGTAGTATTGATAAAGAATCTCTAAATTTATATTAAATTTTTGTTTTTTATTGGGTATCATTATAACTTTTTAAAAGGTGAGATTAATCTGTTTAGTGTTCGTGATAAATTTATATTATATAAAATAAAATAAAATAAGACTTATATAAAAAATAATATACAAAAATCGATAGTGTATGTTTATTATTTCCTTGAATTTTAACTTTCTTTATGGATGGATATTACATCCGAAATTAGGTAGTTAAATTGTCATTTTATTTTGTTTATGTTTTTTTATAAATTCCTATCTATCTATGTTTTCGTGGATATGTACATTTTTTTATTAGATATTATTGATGTATTCTATATATAGGATAGAATCTTTATTTCTATTGAGAATATGCTTAGAATAAAAACTAGTACTTAGTCGTTTATGATGTGTCAAATATAATTAATTAATGAGATTTAATGGTAGATTTGTGAAGGAAAAAAAAACTATTAAAGAGGGTTAATTTTATCACTCCACAATTCTATGGAATTGAAATAACAATAGAGGAAGTGGAAATAGCGTCACTCTTGAATATAATATCGAAAATCATTAATTGTTCTAAAGCAATCTCTGTAGCTACTATCATTTACATTGTAATAATCAATAAACACTTATTTTTATTTTTTATTTTACACTGCATATTATTCTTATTAAATATATATATATATATATATATATATATATATATATATATATATGGTGTTAATGTAATTTTGTTCTCTTGAATAATAAAGATTTTCTCCCACACAAGACCTTTTGGGTCATTTTCCTAACACATTTTAAATATATTTTTATTCAACCACACATATAACTAAATATTTTTTTAATTTAATTTCTTTTGCTGATCATGCTTTTTAACGCTATAATTATAAAAGGAAAACGAAAGTTAAGATTTAATATTTAACCATTGTCTCCCATCAATCATTAATAATAATATAATTACATTTTCTCTCTCTTTCTACTAACATTTAATCTTTCATTTATAAATACATTAAACATCCTTAAAAAATCATTTTTATACACTTAAAAAATGTTCTTATAATAATTTACCTTGACTTTTTCCAACCCCATGCTAAATGCCGCGTGAGAGTTAATAACATTGCTAACATTCTAGCTAGTTATGGCCCAAAATTAGAAGGATTCAAGCATACCTCGATGCATAATTAATTAAATCCTCTAAATAAGTTGACATATTTAGCAGCAATCCCGCAAGAGACGCCCTATTTATGGATAGACTTTTTTCATAAAGTTAATTATAATTTAGTTATTATTGTTTAATATAACTAACAGTTAATTCTTGTGATTTTATAAAATATATATTTAATCCTTATGTTTTTAAATCTTTTAGTAAATTAGCCTTTTTATAAATTCATTGTTGATTTTAATTAATTCTTTTTTAAGATGGAGAAAAGAGATTTGGTAAGATGGAAAACTTCGATTATTTGGAACACAAAACTATTAAACTGATGATGGCCAATGCCTTCAATACTACAGGAACTAAGTTTTAATTAGGTTTTCTAAGCTAATAGACAGTTATAATTCAGTCTGATTTCTTAAGACTTACTCTAACTATTTTTTTTTTAATTAATATCTAATCTAATCTAATAAATATGTAATTCCTTTTTTTAGGCAGTCTCGTGCCAATTCAAATCTCTCGGGGGACGGAGCAAGCCATGCACCTGAATCTGTAAAACTTCCTTGAAGTATTGTTTGAATCTGAGACGGGCGATTTATGAGAATTAAAAGACAAATTGATTAGAAATATCAATATATAATAGTACTTGAAAATATAACTAATATTCTCAATATTCAATCAACTCAGTAAATGCATATATATTATATAATAATATCTGTTAATTAAAATAACATCTGTACAAGATCCAGCTGATTATCACCCTATGCCGTTAATCATGAAATAATTATAAGATATCTTTAATTCGACTCATAAGAAAGGCTGAAAAGCCGCAAAAGAGTTTCAGGGCTTATTCCCATTGATTTCCATTTCATTTATTAATTCAATCAACCAAATGCCATATAATTTGTTTGTTTTTGTATTTTAAAAATATTTTTTTAATTTTTTTTCAAATTATTTTAATATAATGATATTAAAAATAATTTTTAAAAAATAAAAAAAATATTATTTTAATGTATTACAAACACAAACACTTCTTTTATATTAGTTCTGAAGCTGGTGGTGGAGGCAGTAGATATTAGTGGCAAGGGCTATTCATCAAAAAGAAAAATCACAAGGGCTACTGCTTCTTCTTTTTATTTATTTGCATGTATATTAATTAATATGTCTACCATAAATCTATTTTAATTGATTATGGGATAGAGGAGTTAGGAAGGGACCTTAACTTTTCTTCCTATTTAATATAACCTAATCAGCTCTAATTTCAAACTAGTATTCTACCGTTGAGCTGCCGATAGAGCATGTGATATCAAAAGTCTTCAACTATGATATTTTTGGTATTATAATAATGATTAATTTTTAAAATATTTTTTATTTAAAAATATATAAATAATATTTTTTAAAAAAAATTTATATTCGACATCAGCATATCAAAATGATATAAAAACACTAAAAAAATTAATTTAAAACAATTAATCATGATAAATTTAAAAAAAAATCAGATAGAGTATTTAAATTATAAATGAACGACGTTTGAAAGAAAAAAGAATTAATCACCATGATGAATTACCAACATAAGGATCAAGTTACAATCAAATATTACTTGATATTAGGTTTTTTTAAAAAAATAAAAGGATCGACTAATTATTTTATTAAAGACACATAGATGAGATAATAACTTCATATTTACCCTTGTTTAGCCTTATTAAACACGTACATTCTAAAATCAATTACAATTAATCTTTTCAAACAAATGGCATTGTGCATGAAATCTACCTAGGATTAAAACTAAACTCTCTAAAGTCTAAAGACTCGTCTTTCATTTGTAACACATGTATAGAAGATACATAGATTAAGAATACACAATAAAAAGATTTTCCTACATTAATCTTTGTTAGAATTCAAATCTAGAATTATAATAATTAATGGAAAAGTCAATATTTGCAGCCTCCCACCCCCACCTCCAAATCCAAAACTCGTGGAGGCTATGTTGTGTGTGTCTATATATATATCCCTAATCTTTAAGCCTATATTGCATTAGGTTTTAGTGCAAGGCTTCAACCTCACGTGGGATGCGAGGGCAGAACTAGAAAATAAAATTAAAAGGAGTTAAAATTTTAATTATTTTATTATTTAAGTTAAAAATATAAATATTATTAAGAGAAGGGTTGGAAAAATAATTTTTTTATAGAGGTGGGCCCCTGCCAGCTTCCCTGTCTCTACCACTAGATGTGAGGAATCACATTTTTAATTTGTTTGTTTTTGTATTTTAAAAATTTTTTTGAAATTTTTTTTATTTTAAATTAATATATTTTTTAGTGTTTTTAAATTTTTTTAATGTACTGAAGTTAAAAATAAATTTTAAAAAATAAAAAAAAATATTATTTCAATATAATTTCAAGCTAAATTATATTTTAAAAGACAATTTAAACCACAATACTACATATATATTTTTAGACATTAAAAAAATCTGGTCCATTGACCATGTTAAGGTTTTCTAGCTTTTTTCCCCCCAATTTGGGTCGTTAATTATGCTCTTCAGTTTCTAAGTTAATTAAATTTAGTAGTTTAGCCCCATTGTAAACCTTAATAGCATTGCTAGTTATGGACCAAAATTTATAAATCTCTGGCTTTTGAATGTAAGCATAAATTACTAGGATCCAGTACTGTTACGACCCCCCTTTCTCATTGATTTGGAAACAAAAATCCACCATACTCATGCTAATAATACAAAAAATAAAACCAATCACGAATCAAAACAAGGAAAATAATCTGAGCAGATGATATTTGATTTCAAGATTTTGACAGCAAGTGGTTCTTGAGTTCGGTGCGAGCTCATCATTGAGTTAAAGAACATGCAGTAGTGATGAGATTAGGGAGTGGAATCTTCATCCTGGGCAAGCAATTACCAGTAATTGCAGAAAGGGCCGAGCAACATCTGTTAGCAGCAGCAGTAATAGGTGACTTGGTGGCAAGTTCAATGCATTCTGGTAAATCTGCAGAAGATGAAGCACAACTTAAAGAGATTTTTGGGATTTTTTGCTCATGATATTCACCATCACTTGTAGGTGCGATTGTAGACTGTGGTGCCATAGGACGAGCTATCCCATTGATTTGGATCAACATGGCCGCCATGCACCCTGTGATCATTAGCATGGAAACTAGTTTTTGGTGCCATGGTATTGGTCATGGTGGAAGATTATTTTGTATTGGAATTAATGAAAAATTCTTTTTTTTTTTTTTGTAATTATATGTATCTGGATAAGCTTATGTGCATCTCAATTAATCTCCCGAGATCTTGAAGTTAATAACCAGATAAACCTACAGTAGTCTTGAGATTTATGGTACTCGAATTAGTAATTTTTAAGGAACAAACTCAGAATCTGATCAGTTAAATTTCATTCTTCAAAGTTTTAATTTCTTGTTAAAAAATAAATTTAAAATCTTGTTTTATAAGAAACCAATTAAAAAAAATAGCATGTACCTGCTAGCTAATTAGAATAAGCTATAGTAATGATGAACTATTAGTTTTTTTTTTAATATTATAATAGCAGTTATTTTTAAAAATAATTCTTATTTAAAAAAATTAATATTTTTTATTTTAAAAAATTATTTTTAATATCAGTACATTAAAATAATTAAAAATATTATAAAAAATTAATTTTTTAACGAACAATATTTTAATTGTAATATCAAGCATGCTTTTAAATATCAACTTGAAATAAAAAATAAATATTAAATATTTTTTTCTTTTTAATTTCATGATATTAACATAATTAAATTTGAATTGTGCTTAAACAAATCAATTAAATCACTAAAAATCCTCCTGGATCAACTGAGTTTATAGAATCAATTTGGATTGGGCTTCGACACATGTTTTATAGATAAACCTACCAAGCAAGCCGAGTTTAACAAATATGGTTAAGCTTGATAACAAGTAGCAGGCATGACAAGTCGTCTACAACGATTTTTTCTCACCAGGGTTACCCACCTCTTTCCACGAACCAAAAAATGCCAAGACGAAAAACAACAAAAGTCCAAGTCAAAATTGAAGACAAGTTCCAAGAATCCCGAAAACCCACCATCACCACAACAACCACCTTCTCCTCCTCAACCACTGCTACCAGCACCTCCTTTCTCCTCCACCTCTTTGAGCCCTCCAAGTCCCACCATATTGGTCTCTCCCCATAACCAAAACCCCACAAAAAACCACTAAAAAGATCAAAACGTTTTTACAAAAAATCCACAGAGCAATTGAATTCCTTATGGAGGTGGAGGTGAAATTGCGTCTGCTTGATGCAGAAAATCACAGCCTGTTAAAAGAAATCCTTTCACCATTTCACCTAAAAAAACTCAACCAAAAAAATGTATTTTATGATTCTGCTAATGGCGTTCTTGCTTCTCAAAGGGCAGTGCTTCGCTTGCGTTCATTCATTGATAACAACGATGAAAGCACGCGATGCGTTTTATCACTCAAGGCAAAATCAGTACTGATTAATGGCGTGAGTCGTGTCGAGGAGGATGAGGAGGAAATAGAGCCATTGATTGGAAAGCAATGCGTGGAGGAAGCTAGCAAGTTGGGGTCGATTGAGTCGAGGGTTATTAAGAGGTGTAAAGATGAGTTTGGGATTGATGGGGAAGTGGGTTTTGTGTGTTTAGGTGGGTTCGAAAATGTGAGAGAGGTTTATGATTGGAGAGGTTTGAAGTTGGAGGTTGATGAGAGTAAGTTTAGTTTTGGAGTTTGTTACGAGGTTGAGTGTGAGAGCGATGATCCTGAAAGAGTTAAGAGAGAGCTTGAAGGGTTTTTGAAGGAGAATGGGATTGATTACAAGTACTCTGAGATGTCAAAGTTTGCGATTTTTCGAGCTGGGAAATTGCCTTAGTAAGTGAAAGATTAATTTTCGGACTTGTGTTTTATTTTTCTTTTTGATGTCTGAATGATTCTTGATGTGAAAATTGCTTGTTGGTGAATGATTGTCATTCCTTGTTATTTTTTATATATTGTTGTTGGTGCTTTAGAAAATTGCACTCTTTACTTGTTCTGTTGTTATTGAGTAGTGACTAGATGATTTTGGATGTTTTGTGAGAGGACTGTTGTTTGCTGAATGATGGTTTTTCTATTGTTAATGTGATCTAGCACTATAGCTTTATCCTGGATAAATGTCAAAGCCTGGGAAATGACAACGGTCAAGGAAACCATTTATATGTTTTCTCTTTTATTCTTTCATGAAACCTGGCCAATTCTTTTGAAGCTAGATGCTAGTCACTGATTGTTCGACATTTGTTCATCATATTCGTTGTCTGAGATTCAGTTGCCAGTTGCGTAATACATCTTCCACAAAGTTCTATTTTTTTCTTGTTTAACATGTGGTTGCGTTCTTTTTGTACGATTGATAATTGATTCTGTTTTGCAATTGCTAACACTCATTTTGATCGCTTAGGTGGGCACTGTAAATAAATCTTCAATTTAATCTCAGCTGTTGAATTTTGTTGGGAGCATCCTATTTACAGCAAAATGCTTCTGTAATAACAGATGAGATGTAGTCACCAGAGAACTCTAGTGATTTTGCTTTGTGTGCAGTTTTATTTGCTGTTGAAAACCAATATGTTTACATATCCTCGGAATGAGTTGTGTCCAGATGCCTGTGAGCTCATCCATATTTACAACAACTAAGAAGTCTTCACAAGCCAATCCCTTTGATTCACAAACTACTAAATTGATCAGCTGGTTTAGCTACTCACTTGCCTCAAAGGAAGTTGATTTGCACTGTTCACTACTTTTACCAAGTCTGTTTATCAAAAATTCACTTCAGTTCTTACCTTGGGTTGTTTAGTTGTTCCTTGTGGCTCTTGAAAGAGTTCATAGAGTTTCTTAGCATGCATTCTTGATTAACTGTTATGAGGTAACCAGGCTATGAGCTTACAAGTGTAACTATTCTCTTGCATTTGATAGCTTTCCTAGCACAGAAACTTGCAGATTTTTCATGTCTTTCACTTTGCATCACATCTTTCTTAAATGTTGAGGTTAAGAATTGCAGTAGCGATGCATATTTTATTTACTTGGTTACGAGGCAAAAGAAAGGCAGTTTTTTTTCTTTCTGCTCTAGCCATGTCTGCAAGTCCTCTGCACGTTGTTAATTATGCCGTGCTTTCACTTATAAAAGGACAGCAAATTCATACCATTTTTTGAAAAGTTCATGATATGGCATGTTCTTTTGAGTGAATGAGGATGTCATTCTCAAACTGCAACTATGATTAATCTGACAATATGATTTTCATTGGCATTGCTATGGTGATTTATCCATTCATTCATCCTTTTGCAGGTTATCTCAGCACATGCTTATTTTGTGCAAGTGGTTCTAGCACTGGAACCCAGTTCGAAGACAATTCTGAAGAGCACTAAATTTTCTTCTCTTGAATGCATCTTGCTCTCCTGCTGCAGCTGCACTCACCTGTTGACATCTATCTCGGCAGTGAATTCTATTTTTCTTGGTAGTGCTAGTTTGAACTCTAACAGTAAATTATTTCTGTTCTGCAAGGCTGTTATACTATAACCTTAGAACAATGCAGTTATACTGTAACCTTGAGATGTTTTCGTGTCCTACAATTGCTCATCCATCACATGAAGATGATCCTTTTTTATTGTATCTTTTTTGTGTTGTCTGTTTGTTGGTGGTTATCTGCTTGCCCCTAGAAGGAACTGAGTCGCAAGATAGCATGCTAGAACTATTGTATTCAACTCCTGGAATATCCTCGAGATTCAAGAAGGGTTTATAAAACTGATAGGATCAATCACCAGAAAATGCTTGAGTTTGAAGGTGGTTATTGTGAAGTTTGAGTTCTTCAAAAGGAATCGAGTCTCTACCAAATATTTTAATAGAATTCAACGCAAAATTATGAGGAAAAGTTCGAAGAAAATTCCAACGAGGGAATTCGATTCCTTAGCTAAACAAGAAAAAAAAATTTAAAAGTAAAACACCCTTAAGGCACCAACATGAATCTTACATGGTAAAATCCTGAATGCACCAGAGATGCACAATGACCATAAAAAAAAATTAACCTGACAAAACCCTACAAAAAACATTTAGCCAATCTAACAATGGGACCATAATTTAGCCTTTCTTGCAATGCTGTTGGAGATTGAGAGGGAGTATCAAGTTGATATAAGGAACCCATGCTTGTGCCAAGCAGTTCTCCTCCACCACTTTAAGCACACTGCAACAGTCAGCACTAATCTCAAATTTTGGATTTGATAGTGATGATACAAGCTCGCATGCACACCTAAGGATGCCTGGTACAGCTTCATGACATTTCTGCACTTGGTCACTGGAATTTGGTGGCACATATGGATTCTGGGCTGGTGGGGTTGGCGGCTGGTGGAGATGGGAGATCTTTGGCTGGTGGAGGGAGATGAAAATGGGGCGGTGGGCATACGCATTGACAGATGCAAAACTTGGAAACTGGGCCAAGCTGATACCAATGTGTTTGTGATTTACAACCTTGAGCACAGGAGCATGCACAATTAGCATCTCCTAAGTCCTAAGCAATCATTAACGAGAAATGCTAAGCAAACAAAAAGGATTACGAAAACTTGAAACCTCATTCTGCCTTCTCAACTCTCTTCCCTCCTTTTTACTTCTTTCTTGTACAGTCTGCTAGGTTTGCTTAGGCTTTTCATAGAGGGTTGTGATTATCCTTTGAGAGTTTTTCCCCCCTTGAAATCCCAATTGCTATCTGGATATGGTTGAGTAAGTTTATTAAAAAATGATTGATTTTATCTTTTTCAACACTTTGCTTTTGGCTTCGAATTCTCATTCTTAATTGCTGGACTTTTCATTGGTGTTTAGTTGACCATGTCAATCTCACTTTAACTAAACAATGAAAATAAGTTCAAAATTAAAAATTGAAAAAGTCAAAGCTCGTCTGTCTCTTGGAATTGTCCTTGAGCCTGGTGCACTGCTCTTTCCTAATTCTAAATCTCGATTTTCTAGTGCTTAAACAAAAAAAATACTGGGAAATTGAGAAGAAAAATATAAGTGAATCGAAATGTCAAATCTAAAAATATTATGATTTATTTTTTTTACTCGATAACTTAAAATATTTATAAATCTTGGTAATGTTTGCTCACCTTAAGAATTGCATTAAAATTAACTAATGAAAACATTAGTGTTCACTATTTAATATAGTGTTTAGCATGTTATTAGTAGAGTGGTTGGTAAAAATCAGTTGACTAAAAAGAATCATGGATGAAGAAATTAGGTGTTTAATTGCATTAAATATTGCATGTTTTTGCTTTATCACCTATTTGCTAGAAAATATGGTCACAATCTTTAGTGTGTATGTATAGTATGGCCTGTTTGAAAAATATTATCATAAATGAGAAAGGATTTTTTTTAAAAAAATATAAATAATAAGAGATCCTAATATAAATAATTAATTGGTCAAAGTTTGATGGTATAATTATATATCATTCAATAGAAAAGAAAAGAAGAGTAGAAGTTCTTGAAAAACTTTAGTTGCCATTACTTTTTTAAAATGTTTTTTATTTATAAATATGTTAAAATAATTTACTGGTAGATTTACTGTTTTGAAAAATCCTTTTCTTTCCATATGTTTTTCGTTGTTAGATCTAGATGCTAAACATCATAGATCCTGAAAAAAATTCCCACCCCAATTACAAACCCTAGAAGAAGCATAAAACAAAACAAAAAAGAAAGAATAAAAGAAATTGAGTAAAAGTACCAAGTAGATTGGAAATAATACCAAAACAAAAATAAAATCTGATGATTCTAAAACTAGAGAATAAATCATTAATGTCTTCATTGGCACCATATATATATATATATATATATATATATATATATATATATATATATACACATACATACATACATACACACACACACACTTCTTTTTTCTAAATTGGCTTGCCATATACTGCATTCTGGAAAAAAAAAACTATAAAAAACAAAGAAAAAGGATGAAAATATCCAAAGAAACAAATGAATTATCGAGGGGGAAAAAGGGGGAATATTCATAATCATAGGCAAACTGCATCTAGACCTTTGGCATCCTCCTGACTCTCTCTCTCTAGCAACAATCCTAAGGTCCCAGTCAACGCGGACGGCCAAATAACCCCTCTCATAAACTTTCAGGAAAAAGCTCCCAAACAAACACAAAGCAAAGCATCCTCTTTCCTTTCCTTTGCTTTCTTTTTTAATCTCATCAGCACAAATACTTAAAACCCAAATCTTCAATTAAATAAATCTTTCAATAAATTCACATCTCCAAAGATGCCATCAGAGATTGAGATAGTAGAGGAAGATGTGGTGGCGCAATCCAACGATCGAGAATCAGCAGCTGTTAATGGAGGCAATAGTAATAACGGGGTTGCTGTTGCTGGAGAAGACAGCTTGAGAAATGATGTTTACACAGCAGCTGCTTATGGAGATTTAGAGAAGCTTCAGAGATTGGTTGAGAGTGAAGGATGTTCTGTTTCTGTACCTGATAACCTTGGTTATTATGCTTTACAGTGGGCTGCTTTGAATAATCGCACGGCTGCTGCTCAGTATATTATCGAGGTTTGTTTCAATTCTGGGTGGATTTTGTTTTTTTGATTGGTTTCTTGAAATGGGTTCTTTTGTTTTTTGTGTTCTTCAATGGATTTGTTCTCCTTGCTTGTTTGATTAGTTTTGACTGATGGGTTTGATTTTGATGTATTGAAGGGTTTATTGATTTTTTAAGTGTTTATTGTTAGTTCATTTCTCGATCAAAAGTGATGATTTTGATCTGGGTAGTTGGATTTTGTGGTCAAGTTTGTATCTTTTGGTTTGAATTTTTTGAACGAAGTTCAAATTGTTTGGTTTAGGTTTGATGCATTGATGGAGTTTTTTAAGTGCTTTTGTGTATTGATAGTGGAACTGGGTTTGCTTGTTAGTTCATTTTTATTTATTTTTTTGGTTAAAAAGTGATAATTTGATTTTGGGAACTTGATGTTGTGGCAAAGTTTCTGTCTTTTAGTTTGTTTGTGTTGATCGAAGAGAGTTCAATTAATGATATGTGATGATATCTGATTTGGATTTCATGATATAAGATGATCGACTGATTTGGTACTGGATGTTTTTCTGATTGCCAGCATGGAGGAGATGTAAATGCGGTTGATCATACAGGCCAGACAGCATTGCATTGGACTGCAGTCCGGGGTGCAATTCAAGTTGCTGAGCTGTTGCTACAAGAGGGTGCGGGGGTAAATGCCGCTGATATGTATGGCTATCAGGTTAGTGTAATCTTTGTTGTGCAAATATGCCTTCACTTTGTTTAAGGGAGAGATGAGAACTGTTTTATCAATTGTGTTTGAAGTTATATGTGTTGTGAAATTATTACCTGTTTTTTAATTGGTACCTCTAGCGCTTGGTCATGAATGCTAATGGCATGACAACTCTCTGGTGCATGTACTTCTACTGTTTTTTTCTCTCGGTGGTTTATCATTCAGGATAAACATATATAGGAAGGATGGATATCTCAGAAATTTGGGACACCTTCATGCAATCTGTTTGCCTGTTAATTCAGTGTTAAATAATGTCACAATGATTGTTTACATCATTGTTCATGGAAAACTGTCTAACTAGTTGTGTTGATTCCCACCTTAGAGATGTTTGTGAGGGTATCTTCAGTTGTAACGATAAAAGTCTTGGGCTAGCAACCAAGACGGTTGAAGTTTGATTGGTTATTTTATGCACAAATGATAAAAATATAGGATCATTTGAGGAGCTCTTTACTTACCCTTCAAGGGTACTCTTTTTTTTTTTTTGTCGAATAGTACTGATTTCCCCCCTCTGATTGACACTTGGATATGGTTATAAGTAGGTCAGCTTAGTACTCTTTGGTTAATTGATTTTTACTATAATTGAAGAAGTAGGTTGAATTGAGTTTTCAGATCCCTTGGCTACTGGCTCTTTCTTCGCCTTTTTTTTTTTCATTCTTCTTCAAGGGATTCTATATCCAGGGTGCAAGAGTTTCAATGCAAGAGATCATGTATCAATTATGCAAAAAATTTATCACCTGTTGCTGCTTGAACACAGTATAACTGGAGTCGGTGGCTATGCTTAGACATTCTGTAATATGTATAAGAGGTGGCTGTGCTTAGACATTCTGTACTATGTATAAGAGGGTCTTTTCTCACATGTAAACGGAATCCAAAACATTGATCATGCATAGAAATGGTTTAGTTTGCATATTTCCCTTGAAGGAAGCTTATCGTTCTAGTAAAGCTTCCATGGTCAGCATTGCAAATCAGTATTTGGAGACACAATTTGATCATTGGTTCCATTTTAATAACTTCATCCATTTAATAGGTTCTATAGCAATGGAAAACTTCCAGATATATCAAGAGAAAATACATTTAAAATGGGATGAAATTTGCCATATTTAAGGGAGCAATTCTACAGTAATCCACTAAATGGGATCTGTCAAAGGGGTTTCAGGTTTTTCTGTTTGAATGTTGAAGTGATTGGAACTTGAACTTAAGAAGTATAATAAAACTATTTTCGTCCCTGCATTTTTTAGTCTTGAGTGTCTAAGGGTTCAGGGACCTTGTTGATGCCGTCTCTATTTATAAACTCAGGTTGCTTGTTTACCTTCTAAATATTCCCTTAAATTTGTGCTGCTCTAAGAAAGGCACCTAGTAAGTGAATTGTTGCAATTTATTCCTACTATTTGAAACATTTTTAAAACTGATAATGAAACTCAATAAAATAATGAAAGCAAATCAGGTTTTCAGCTTAAAATTGATAAAAAAAAATATGTGGCTCAAACTGGTTAGGATATAGCATATAGGAGCATGAGATTGGTTATAACAGATGGTTTAGGGGCCTATTATTGATTTAATGAGGGTTAGGTAAAGAAGAGAGCCAGGAATGAAATCCCTGAGCTGCAATGCTGACTGAAATATATAGGAGGTGAGCAATAGTTTCTGTAACTGGCATGACCTTTGGCTTAAAATCCTAAATTCAAATTTTCATAATTCTGTCCTAGTTAAAAATGTTAACGATGCTTAAAACTCTGTGCTATCAAAGCACATGCAATCATATTTTTTCCGTGCCTTTTTTTTTTTAGTTGTGAAGATGCCCTCTCAAGATTACCAAAAACTATTCTCTATCCATTAACTTGGACTGTTTTAATCATGTTTGATGTGAAAATGAAAACAGAAGGTTTCTAGATGCTGTGCTCTGGCTATCCTGTCCTGAATTGCTGGTTATTAATTCCTCTAACCAGTACTTATCTGTGAAATCTGAGGATAGTGACACATTGGTTGTTAATTGGACATCAATGCAGACAACTCATGTTGCAGCTCAATATGGTCAGACAGCTTTTCTCTATCACATTGTCTCAAAATGGAATGCTGACCCTGATGTTCCTGACTTTGATGGAAGAAGCCCTTTACACTGGTATATAAGAACTTCTGCTTCCCTTTTATTGTTGAAAAGGTTATTTTTTTCTTGAAACACTTTTTTTATCTAAAAATATTTCAATGTTTTCTTGCTTGGGCCACACCATTGTGGTTTGTTCGCTATGATGTAACAGCTTGCTCAGCCTTTGTTTTGAGAATATCAGCTTATGTTTGGTTTTGTTGACAAATATCTGTGGGTCACATGCTTAAAATCAACAAGTTAGCTTCGATATTAAATGTTAAGCCACTCTCAATTCCTTTATCGGTCATTATTTTGTTGTATTAAATAGCTCCTATACCAAGAATTACGTGCCATAGTTTCCTTTTTATCAGTGATTGGTAGTGTTTTGATTTTTTTGTTCATTTGTTTCTTTCTTGGAGTATTTTAGGGCTGCTTATAAAGGTTTTGCTGATTCTATACGCCTTCTATTGTTTCTGGATTCTTATAGAGGACGCCAAGATAGAGAGGGTAAATCAGCTTCCCAAATGTTTGAACTTCTGTTTTGTCAACATATAAATAATTAGTGAAATATACATGTGTTAATCTGTATGGATAAATGTTTCTATTCCCTTACATTTTTCACTTATACATTAGGATGCACTCCTCTCCATTGGGCTGCTATTAGGGGTAACTTGGAGGCATGCACAGTGCTAGTACAGGCTGGAAAGAAGGAGGACTTGATGGTGACTGATAACACTGGCCTTACTCCAGCGCAGCTTGCTTCTGACAAAAATCATCGACAAGTTGCTTTTTTCCTTGTATGTGTCCGACAACAAAAAATAATTTAAATTGGTTAGCAATGTTACTTTTTTGAGGGATTTATTGTTTTTTCCATATGTTCTTATGTGAGGCTCAAGTGCTTTTTGTGGCTAGTGATTTGCCATTGAAATGATTTCTTCAAGACTGAATTAAAATAATATTGCCACAAGCAAGAAAGGATAACAATAAAAGAAGTGTATACTAGAACTGTTGCAAGAGGCACCTGGAACTTGGGAAGTCACAAAGACAACATAATGGTAGGATTCCACAGAAAAAAGGAAGCTTGTGGTCTTGTTGATTTTGGATGTTGTGTTGCATCTAGTTATATGAAGTGTGCTATCTCAAAGCGTTTTTTTCTTTTTGGATCTCCCCCACATTCACTTATTTGGCTCTCATATAGATAAAGCCCTTCCTCCCCAATGTGAACTATAGTTGCCAAATGATGTGTGGTTCTAGGTTGATAGTTGCTTGATTTGATTCTATAATTGTAAAAACCCTTTTCTGACAGAAACCCTTCCATCTCAATAAAGGTCTTCAATCTCATTTGAAAGTCTATATACAGAGTCTGGTGTTTCCTTCTAGGTGTCTCCATTTGTATGGCCATCCTATCTCAATGCAAACATGCAATAGACCTTCTCTCTTGGACTGGTCTAACTGTTTGCAAGCCAGCTGAGATTCCTATAGGATCATTAGTTCTCAGTTGATGAAGGAGAACTGCAGGAGGATCTTTCAATGTATAGATGTTTGGATGGAAACCTAATCTACCTGAATGTGACTAGACCTGATATGCATAGCATATGCTTTTTCTCCCATTTAATTTTCATTTTCCTTCCAGGTGTGGTTCTAAGAATTTTGAAAATGCTGATGAGTTTTCTGTTTATTTTTCCAAGTTTCCTAGTGTTCTATTCTAATTTGAAAGTCTCTGAAGTTTTTCTTCAAGTTATATTTTCTGATAGAATCCCATTCTGCAGGGAAATGCTAGAAGGTTGCTTGACAAACAATGTGATGGGAACAACCGCCTGGGACGCCTCTCAAAGTTGGGGCTTGCACCTGTGTTGTGGTTCATAATTATACTTCTCCTGTTTATCTATGTTCATTCTGTCATCCTGGGTATCCTCCATTATCTTTTTGATACAATGTATTTTTATTCCTATCATCAAGACCATCAACAACGTCACTTTCTTACATTTTCATTTGATAACTTTGGGTGCAGCTTCAAATCTGCCAAAGTTAACAGCTGGCTTTGGCCTTCTTGCCTGGCTTGCTGTTTTACTGGCTAGTGCTGGACTAGTTATGTTTTATAGATGTAGCAGGTATGATCTATTGTGCATTTCTAGTGACTTGTTGAATAGTTGAATAAATCCATGCTAGAACTGTTGTCTAAGTGTGCTATCACTTCTCTTTTTTGTTGCGAAAGAAATCATTAATAAGTAGAGAAATATGTGAAGGAAGAGATGTAGTTCCTATATGCATTTGAGGCCTCCATCAATGGCTCAGGGGGTTTTGCTATCATGCAATGCTCAAATTCAGATATTTATGGAGTGAGCGATTTGATATATTGAGATACAGTAGGAGCACTGTTTGTGAATTGATTAAAGGCACCATTTAAATTATGAGCAAATGGAAAAATTTCTTTGCATGTCTAGCCGTGACTGTTTGTGGACTGTTTTGTGTGATATAAATCATGCAATGCCTTTAATTTGTTTTATTGGAGCTGCATTCTGAGATAGTTCTGTCCTGTTGAAATTTATGGTCAGAATGTTTCAATAGACACGGAACCCTTTGGAGTCTTAGCAGATCTGCTTCGGTTGGCTATTGTCATGTTCGTCTGTTGTCATAAAGACACTTGTGTCTGTTGAGAAATTTATTTTTCCTTTTCTTTTTAATTTTTGGGAATTATGTATATTCTATTTTACCTTTTCCTTTCCCAAGATATGGTAATCATCTAAAGTTAACTTTTTAATATGTTTTTTTGACATAATTAATGCTTCTCTCTTTGCATATTAATCTCCAATCGATTACATACTTGCATCCACACCTGTGAATATATTACAGTTGATGATAAAACATCTGATTCTTTTTTGTTCATTCTACAATGTGAATCTTTTGTGTACATGAAAATTATTGATTTAACATCTTACTTGAACATTGTAATCTCAATTGATTTTGGCTTTCTTTTTTCTCGATGTTATTTCTTTGCAGGAAGGATCCAGGTTACATTAGAATGAATGTGCATGATCCACAGAATATGAAAGATGATGTACATTTCATCCCTTATATGTTAAGCATGTTTATATTATTACTATTCATGGCTCTTTGGAATGTAGAAAGATAGGTTTCTAATCAGTTCTTTCATTGAAGGCATACAGGGTATCTATTTTCTTTCTTTTTGGCGCAGGCCCTGTATATTCTCTGATTACTTTTGTATCTATATTGTCCCTTTATTCTAGGAGCCACTTTTGAAGATTGAGATAAACAACCCTGCTTTGCTAGCTGGGAATTGGTCTCAGCTCTGTGCAACATGCAAGGTACTGATTTTAGTCAGCCTATATGTATCTTGCTCGATGAGTGTTTCGTCTACCTTTTTCTGATTAATGCTTGTTTAATATCAATCCAATTTCATATAATAATCAGATTGTCAGACCTCTCCGTGCAAAGCACTGTTCCACATGTGATCGATGTGTTGAACAATTTGATCATCATTGCCCTTGGGTATCTAACTGCATTGGCAAGGTGCGTAGATACAGTTTGATGTCTTTTCTTTCAACTCATAACAATTTGATCATCATTGCCCTTGGGTATCTAACTGCATTGGCAAGGTGCGTAGATAAAGTTTGATGTCTTTTCTTTCAACTTATATTTCTACTTGGTATTTTACTAGCAAGGAAAATATAGTTAACATCTTGCATTCAAAATAGAATTCAGTTGATTGCCCTGGCAATTTGTTTGATAACATTCAGCCATATAAATTGACCTTTGACAGTTTAAAGTCCATGTGACTGTTTGGAATGCATGTCTGAGTGACAGACTTAAATAGATTGGCTTAATACTCACATTTAGTTTATATACATATGACTTGAGATTTCCTTAGTGGGACCATGCCATTTACTTTTCATGGTTTACCATGCACAGATGATCAACATCACTATTATTTTTCAATGTATTTAGCTGTGTAAAATAATGTGATGTGCTTCTGATGCAGAAAAACAAATGGGAATTCTTTGCATTTCTTGTTCTAGAAGTTTCAGCAATGTTGATAACTGGTGCAGTGACTCTCACAAGTATGTGAATGATTAGCCTTTCAGATTCAAGCTATTTCTAAACATATTTCTAGCTTCTTTTTTTTGGTGGGGGTTTTCTGATTGAGAATAATTGCTGTATGTAGGAGTTCTGACCGATCCATTTGCTCCGTCTTCACTGGGAGCATGGGTAAACCATGCTGGCTCTCATCATATTGGTGCTATATCATTTCTGATTATGGACTTCTTCCTCTTCTTTGGCGTGGCAGTATTAACTGTTGTACAAGCTTCTCAGGTAAGTCCTGTAAACATCTGCTAGTGTTGAATATCAGAGCCTGTTGGTGTTAGGTGATTTGTTCTGTAGCAGCTGTTACAGAACAGTTGAATTCATGAACTTGAGTTGCGTGCTTATATTTTCACTTGACATGCAGTTCATTTTATAGTTGTCTATCTTTAGACTTTATGGAGTGGCAAGTGCAGTTTCTTGCTATTGCTGTGTGCTTGTCTGAAGAAAAAAAGCCTTTTCTTTGGAGTTCACTTAATTTGCTATTCTATACCAAGCGATGGTCTTAGATAGAATAGCATGCGTTAACTACGATTTACACATCAAGAGGATATTATATGGTGTATTTGTAATCCAACTTTATTTGTTGTGAATGTTTTATGTGCTGACAAGCTGTGCTTTGCCATTTAACTCTAGTGTTTCGGGCTGTCACTTTTAACAGTTTAGATGAATAGTTCTGAATCGTTTTTTTTCCTGTCACAGATATCTCGCAATATAACAACCAATGAAATGGCAAATGCACTGCGGTATAGCTACCTTAGGGGCCCAGGGGGCCGCTTCAGAAACCCATATGATCATGGCTGTAAAAAGAATTGCTCAGATTTCTTGATCAATGGTTACAATGAAGATGTGGATTATAATGAAGATTCTCCACATTCTGAGGGGATTGGAATGATGCACATGTCGAGGAATTCAAACTTGCAAAATGGGGATGCTCATTCTCATCACATGAATGGCAATGGCCATGTGGCTATCAATGTGAATTCAGAAAATAAAATCCCTCAGGGTCATGTTCATTCTTCCCATTGCAACCATAATCACCAAGGGAAGCCAAGAACAGATAGCGCACCCTTGGGTTTGGGTGGTCTTGGTCTTGGAAAAAGCAGTGCCCGAGCAGTTGAAGCTTCATGATGGTGTGATACTAGCTGAAATTGATATGTTTTGTATCATAAACGCATATGATATACCATTTGTAATTTGATTGATTGCTGCTCTTTTTTGCCCCCCAAAGGTGTTCAATTTTTGTACAAATTTGGCCTCTGAAATATTTGTAGCGGCTGTTAGTGATTATCAGATCTAGCATGTAATCCTCTTGAAAGTTAAAAGACGTGGGCACAGTACTACAGAGAGAGAACTATTGCTCAAGGTACCTTACCATGTATCTCGCTGTTTTTACATATTGTTAACCCTTAACAATCATACAAGTCCCTGTCAATGTTTTCAATTTTTATATTGCAGATCTTCATTTTCCAGAGCTGCACCCTATTTCATGGATTACAGCTTTTTTGGGGTTTTCCTATCCGAAAAGCAGCAGTTCTGTATGTACCACTAGCCATGTAATTTTGTTACTTCTTTGACTTCATGCGGTTCCCCACAAACAGTCCCCAATTGGGGAGTAATTTGAGGCATCCTATTCCCATGGATTTAGTCAAAACTGCTGTTGATATCTTGAAATAAGCTTGTCAGATACTACTTTTTTTAATTATTTGGAAGCGAAGAGTTTCAAACTTGTACTCAATTTTGCTTACATCCAAGGCAAATTATTTGTATTGGATTGGATGGACAGTGTTGCTGACACTTCTCCTCAAACAAGGTGTTATTTTCGGATTAGTTTATATACATGGATTAATTTATAAACTCTCTTTTTTATTTTATTAAAAATGGACTATTCATATTGAGGTCAAGCAATCGTGAAATCCTTTTGATGAGTTGGAATCCAATTCTTTATTCAATATTTGTAGATAACATAGGTATTAGATGTAGAATAAGTATGGGATGCGAACGCAGTATAAATAGTGTTTTTAAAAAATTTAATTTTTTTTTATTAAAAATTAATATATTTTAGATTATTTTGATGTGCTGATGTCAAAAGTAATTTTTAAAAAATAAAAAAACATCATTAACATGTATTTTGACACGAAAAGTTATTTGAAAAGTAACTACAATTACACTGTCAAATATTCTCATAGTTTAAAGTAGGGCAGGAGTGTATTTTGTTTAAGGTAGGTGAGGTAGGGGATTGATTATAATTAGCTGAGGTTGTTTTTTTTTAAAAAAAAGAGAAATAAACTTTGAAATAACTTTGTTTTTTTTTTCCTTAAAAGAAAAGCAAGTAGTTTGATTACTGGACTTGAATTAAATCCTAAATCAGCTAATTAATCCACCTAGATGGAGTTAATTCCACCAAAGTCGAGTTAAGTCTTGCAAGGAACTTCCTAATCATTCAATCCACCACTTGTGAATTAAAAATAATGAGATTGCCGTCTAATACAAGCAATCAATCAAGATTCAAGGCAT
Source organism: Populus nigra (assembly GCF_951802175.1). Taxonomy (NCBI): domain Eukaryota; kingdom Viridiplantae; phylum Streptophyta; class Magnoliopsida; order Malpighiales; family Salicaceae; genus Populus; species Populus nigra. The sequence continues at coordinate 22,569,429 of NC_084854.1, forward strand.
TTATGGAAGCTGTCTCATGTTTCTCAGGAATAATGATGAAAGTGCAACAACTACTTTAAATACAAATTCTTTGTCAATGAATCTACCATTGCTTCTCCTCCTCCCTTCAAACAAATGGAAATGTATACAGAGGAAAGAACATTGCCGTCTATCCCATTATGTTGCTAATAAAATACTCTTTCCTGCACTAAAGCTTGGTATCATTAGCGCACTTTTATGATTAATTATTTCGTAGTTATCCCTAATTAATAAATTCTATAAAATACTCCTTCTATCCACAGCATCCTTCCTCTCGTCGTCGTCTCCCGGCCAGCCGGCCCCACAGCTGAGTGTCTCAGGTGGATAACATAAATAAATCTGTGGACGAAACAGGGGGCCATGAATGCCCTCTTCGAAAATATCTCGAAACATTTAGTAGTATTACCGTAGAGATTAATGAAAGTCACGGATTCAAAGATAAGAATAGTCCCTCGATTTTACAATAAATACTAACTCAGTTCATGTTATGATAATACCACCTTTTACCCTATTAATTGCTTACGTTGACTCATTTACTACAGTGATTGGATCTTCAAGATTTTCTAAAGAAATTCACCTTCTGGATATACGAGAATGGAGATTTTTTGACGAGTGGATTCATGAAAAATAAATAAAATGATACATGGGTTTCCATTCAGTGTCGAATTTTTAAAGTAAATTGGAGTGAAATACTTATTTAAATTAAATACGTGGATTCTTTGTGCATGTTTGGAAGCATAGTAAATATTGATTTTCAAAATATTTTTTGTTTATAAATGCATCAAAATAATATATATTATTATTATTGATATTAGCATATCAAACTAATAAAAAAAATTAATATAAAACTAAAAAAATATTTTTTTAAAATACGTTTGATCTGCAATACTAAACACTATCTTAAAAAAACGAGTCTTGCATGTAATTTACTATTAAATATGCCTGATTATCATTCTTAGAAACACAAGGAAAAAAAAGGTAAATATCAATTTAATACCGAACTTATGTATATATTCTTAATTGAGTCCTAGACATAATAATTTATTAATTAAATATTTAAACGCTACTTCTGGCATCAATGAAGGGTCTTTTTGTCAATTTTTGAAAGCATTTCTTAAAATATTAACAAAAGAACCTGATTGAATATTGTCTGAAACGTGTGGGACGAAATTGATAAAATTTAGTTTGGGACTAAATATAGATTAAGTATAAAGGTCATGGACGAAATTGAGGTTTCCCAGAAAAGTTAAATGTATAGTAGGGCTACGAGCAACGATTTGTGTACGTACAGTGCAAAAAAGAAGAAGGAAAAAAATAATAATTAAAATAATGGCATACCCATTATTTCTCTCCTCCCGCCGGATAAAGCAGAAAGGACGCAAAGCGGGACCCATCAAAACCAAACACTTATCACCTCATCAACCACTCAATTTCCACGTGTCTTTCATCGAACGGTTCCAGCCCCAGTTCCTTCACCGCTCACTCTACTTTTCTCTCCTCCCGACCTTTTTTGCTTTCAGGTTCGGTGCTCTCTCTCTCTCTAAAGTCCTCTCTTTCCCTCTCCAAAGCTAGACCCTTTTTAGTTCAGACAAATCGGTTTTGTTATTTGATCACTTTCACTTGATCACATCAAAGTTTGGCTTTTCTAAGGTTGTTTCTTTCTACTAACTTTGATGATGTTTTGTTTCCTGAACTGTAACTTTGATGATCATTAACTGTTATTAAAGGGGCACGATCATGTAAAGTTTTGTTTTTGTTGGTGTAAATCTTGATTTTGTAGCATAAATCTTTGTACTTTTTCTTTAGAACTTGATATAGTGAAGCTGGTTATCATTTGATTGTGATTGAAGTTGTGATTTTTGTTGGAAATGAATATTTACATGTGCCCCCTTTTGTTGTTCTGGGAAGTTGGATTGGTTTGATTTTTTTGAATTGAGAGATGAGACTAGCTTATTTATAAGGGATGATTTCTCTGTCCATTCATTTCAAGCTTGCCTGTGGAATAAGAAAAAAAATGAAGAATTTTATCTGTGATCACCCTCTTTGCATTTTGGAAATGGAAGTTGGTCCGTATTTCTTAATTTATCATGTTGTTTTGGCTTACTTTGATTCCAGATGGTTTCTTAAAAGTGCTGATGATTTGTGTTTTGAGGTTCTGAAGTACGCACATGGCACGCCTAACTAGGAAAGCTGAACTTCTGGTGTTTTCTTAAGTTGATACAAGGAATTTTATCTTTGTTGTTTTTAATCCATAAGGTTTCTTTGTCTCAACTGGGGAATTGTTAATAGTGCATTAGAGTTTGCATTGTATTATATATGAACTATGTGAAGGACCAACTTCAGTAGTGTTATCATGTTGTCACCCTAGATTATGGTAGATGGTTAACTTTTATAGCTTTCTTATTTTCCTTACTATACTAGTCAAAGAAATTCTAATGTGATACTTTTTTTTAACCATACAGGATATATTAGGCTTATTGCCCTATGCTTTGGCTTTGAAATGGGAAACAACACCGATCTTCTGCTTGTTTGATGACATCAATAGATAACCAGCGAGATCACAAGTCAATGGGTGGAATTTGTTCAAGGAAGAGAGACCAGCAGGTTTTAGAGGGTAGAGTACGAAGAGGGGTTTCTGGAAACTATAGTAAAAGTTCAAGTTCAAAATGGCTGGGGACCACATTTGCTCGACCCAATGCTGATCTTCAGCCAGGATGCAGTTTCCCATCTCTCCTGGAATTATGCATCTACAGAATACGCGAGGTTACTTTATTTCTTAGCCTTGTGTTGCCGTAGGATTGTTCTTTTTGACAGTTTGCTCAAACTTTTATTCTCGATTGTAACAGGACATCAGCAGATATAAATCATATTCTATGCTGCCAAGGGATTTAAGTCAGCAAATCTTTAATGAATTGGTAATCTCACATAGTCTTACAGCTGCTTCTCTTGAAGCTTTTAGAGACTGTGCTCTTCAGGTAATTTCTCAATGTATTTCAAATAGAAACACTTTTATGTTGTTGAGCATGGGCCAATTTTCAGTTTTTCATGCAGGATGGAACTAATTAGTTTGCCTTTTTTTTGTTAACAGGATGTCCTTTTGGGTGAATATCCTGGAGTTATGGATAGTTGGATGGATGTCATCTCTTCACAAGGTTCATCTTTGCTTTCTGTTGACCTTTCTGATTCTGATGTCACAGATGCTGGGTTGGGTCTCCTCAAGGACTGTTCAAACCTCCAAGCAATTGCTCTAAATTATTGCAACAACATTTCTGACCATGGTCTGAAACACTTAAGTGGTACATCTCAATCGACTCCCTTATTTTGGCTATGTTGGTGCAAAATCTGATTTCATTCTTTTTAACTCTTATTGCTATATTAATAATTGTTACATGGGGCATGGTTTGTTGCTAAGTTGATGACTGTTTTTATTTTCTGCCATGTGCTTTATGGAAATAACCTTCTTAATTATACATGCTGCCATAACCCAAGTCTGTGTGTGCAAAATCAATGTGTTGCAGATTCTATATTCTGGGTGGAAATTTAAGCTGCTATGTTATATGAAATATAGTAGTGGGTACATTCAAATATAAAGCTGATTCTTTAGCACAATTGGGCCACCAAAGATTAATGGAATGATCTTTTTATGTTTAGGGTTTACTTAACCATATGAAGTTGAAATTTGGAGTTCAAAGGGAGATGCTTATTTTGTTTGGAAAATTTAATAGGGCAAGTCATTTATAATTGTTGTTTTTAATCTGTTTAATGTTGAATAGAGTAATTGACAATCTGCATGCATTCATCCATGGTGAAAACCATGCTGAATGTTATGCGGATAACAAAATCATGTCTCTGGTAAAAATTGCTGAGTAAGTTATCTTGCAATGCTGCATGTTACTTTGGTTGGTCATGAGTTGACGGTACTTATTTTGCATAGCATTCAATGGAAAAGGTCAACTTCTCAAGAAAGATGTAATATGCACTCGGAAAATGGTTAGATAATGCTAAGAATGCCAACTTGTTGGTCTGTTCCCTGTTTGTTGTTTTAATGGAAAAGGTTCTCTTTTCAAGGAAGATTTAATGCTAGGAAAATGGTTAGATAATGCTAAGAACGACAAGTTGTTGATCTGGTTCCTGTTTGTTGCTTTAAATAAGTACTTTTGAATTGTTTCCTCAAGCATTGTAGCAAATTTTGAAGTATAATACTTGGAGGAATTTTTGGAGCATTTTGAAGAGATCTGTTATTTATTTATTTATTATAGATCTCACAGATTTTATGTTGCCATGTGCCCATTTAGAAAAAAATGGCTTCAAATAAGCTCTGAGCTGCAATGGGTATGATATGAAAAAAGATATATTTGACTATCTGAATGTTACTCACTTAATGTGCCATTTGGAGCACTTGAACAAATGTTTTCCAGTGAACAGATTTTATGTTGCCATGTACCCATTTAGAAAAAAAAATGGTGTAAGTAAGCTCTGAGCTGCAAGGGTATGATCTGAAAAAAAAAATTGACTATCCGAATGTTACTTGCCTAATGTGCCATTTGTAGCACATGAACAGATGTTTTCCAGTTTGATGTCTGAAATTGATGGCTGTTCTCTTTACCATTCACCATATTGTTTAAATTTTTCTCTTGCATGTCCAAGTAATTACCTATTTAATAATCATTCTGACACTCCACTAATAGACACCAATCACTTGCTGGGTATTCTTAAGGTCTTACAAATATTACATCCTTGAGTTTGAAAAAGAGCTGCTCTGTAACTGCTGAAGGAATGCGTGCCTTTTCTACCTTACTCAACTTGGAAAATTTAGATATGGAGGGGTGTTCTGGGATTCATGGTGGACTAGTTCATCTTAAAGGTTTGTCTTTTTGTTTGATAAATGCATCAGGTTTCTTTGATGTATTCTTCAGAGAACATTGCATTTTTGCTTTAAATTGCATGCTTCCTAGAGGTGTGAACAAAGTAGTTCAGCCTACTTATGACTCCATAGAGTTTCAATGTTAGCCTTTATGCCTAGCACTTCTATATCCTATCACGTGGGATTTGGTTGCTAATCTGCTGATCTGGCTCTCACTCTTCAATGCTGCCTTTTTTGTTTTCTTTTCACAGGATTAAAAAAACTTGAGTCCCTTAATATTAGATGTTGTAAGTGCATCACAGATATGGACATGAAGGCTATATCAGGTACTTGTTTATTTACTTTCTTGTTTAATTTTGTCTGTAGGGGTACCTGTATATGTCTGTTTTTGTGAACATGCTTATCTTTCCCAATACCTGTTTCTTTGATTGTAATTTGAGGGTACTTGAATTGAATGACTCGTGAATGCACTGTTTGCCATCCTTGGCTGGCGGGAATACCAATGGCCCAGCTTCAGTTTTTAGCACTAAAGATGGAATTGTTAAAGAGTATTAAAAAAGTAGGTCCTCATTGACCACATTTAAGATAAAAAAGAAAAGAAAAGAAAAGATGCAGGCTTAAGAATGTTTACTGGATGATGATCAAAATTTGTTGTGATTTCCATTTCCAGATTTTGGTCGATATCTAAAGTCTCATTTTTCTCATGTTTCAGGTCTTACTAACTTGAAGGAGTTACAGATTTCTAATAGTAACGTTACTGATGTTGGAGTTTCTTATTTAAGAGGTACTTTGCTTCCTCTCAGTTTTCATCTAATAACATGGCTGCTTAGCTTCTCCTGGTCCATTTGCTTTGTTCAATTGTAAACAATTTTCATTAGAGATATGGGCAGTATAAACTGCAGAAGTGTGTAGCACAAGAAAAAACAGAAAGCCACTAACAAATAGCTGTTTTTAATGGTACATTGTACATTTCCAGAGTCAGAGAAAATCGCAGAGCCTCTCATTATTTTTGACCTCTTAGTTCATATGCTTTGGAAGAGATTCAAATATATTAATACTTAGACACAATCTTAGACTAGATTGAGCTTGAGATATCACCTTACCAGCTTATATTGCAAACTCCATAACCGACTGTAGGAACACCTGTGGTGTGCATGTAAACAATTCCAGATATCAGGTTCCACTGAGTTTCCAATAAAAAAAGAAAGAAAGAGGTTCCACTATGTTTCTTCTCTGTTCTTTTTCAAAAGCAAAGATTTACTAATTTTCCCAAAGGGATGCAATCCATATACCCCACATGGTGTTGCATATTGAGGAATGATATTTATATGATCTGTGAAATGTGAAAGGGGAATGTGGCTTGACATCTGCGTATACCAGTGAGTATTCTCCCATCTTCCCCATCTCACCCCCATGCCCCAAATTTTATGATTATATAGTTGCTTCGCTTTTAAGATTAGATGGCTATTAACAAAGGGTGATCACCTAAAGGCCTTTCCATGTATGAAATTTTATTGTATGGAAATCATTGCTATTTCTTCAAGCTAGTATCTGTTATTACTAAATTAAGTTGCTCTGGCTCCCAAATATTTGAAATGGTCTACAATGATCCCACTAATCTGGCAAATGCGTGCCTTTTTAGCTAATGGTCTTGCACACAGTTTCCAATCTTTAGGGTAGACATGTAACAACATTTGTTTGTTATTGGCAGGCTTGCAGAAGCTTATTATGTTGAACTTGGAGGGGTGCAATATTACCACTGCATGTTTAGATTCCATTTCAGGTTTACTCATTGTTTAGTTATTGGGTTTTCAACCAATACTTAATATATTGCTGCTTACTAATGGGAAATCAAGTAGGTGTTTCTCTGAACTTGTCTTTGCAGCTCTTGCAACCCTTGCCTACTTGAATTTAAACAGGTGTCATCTACCTGATGATGGATGTGATAAGTTCTCTGGTGGGTGAATTAAGTTTACTTGTGACCTTACTATGTCCTTCATAAGTTTAGTGGAGCATATTTATTTAATCTTGATTTTACGGCATTAAACATGTACAGGATTGAAAAACTTGAAGGTGTTGAGCTTGGCATTCAACGATGTAACAGATGCATGTTTGGTGCATCTAAAAGGTTTGCAATGCCTCCCTCTCCCCTCACAGAGGATACAGAGAACCTCTATATAGTTGTACATTTCTTTGATGTTGTCTCTAAGATTTATATGATTTCATTTATTCATGGTCCTACAATTGACCAATTATGTTTCAGTCACCTATTTTTTCTTCTTGCTCTTTCTCCCATAAAATGATGGTTCTTGCACTTATCATCTTCTCTGATTTCACTTCTATCAAGGCTTGAAAAATTTGGAGAGCTTGAACTTGGATTCTTGTAGGATTGGTGATGAAGGCATTGCTAATTTGGCAGGTATGTTCTATCTTGAATATTCTGGCTGCTTAATAATGTCACTGTGGTGTGCCACCTTTCCATAGTGACTCTTGCTACCCAGGGCAAAAGAAACTCCTGATGAGATAAAAGAGCAACTGTTTTGACCAGCTATCCTGCATTTGGCCTTCACAAGCATTTTCTTATTATGAATCATCGTTAGATCTCACAAATTTTGAAATCTTTGTATATCTTTTGGTAGTTAGAGAGGAAAAAGAACCCAGGGTTACATAAACCATGTTGTTTTATGTTATTTCAGATAGTCATAGCTTTGTTCTTGGTGTCTAATAGCTGTCAGTGCTGCTTTTCCCATTCAAGAATCTCCATCTGCTCTAAGGGTTTTTATAACCATGCATCTTGATAACTGAGAGCTCGTACTAGTTGTATTTTGGAAAATATAGAATATGCCGGCTACTTTCTAAAGCAATGACTCAGCTTATAGCTGAAGTTCCAAAGGAACCATTCATTGTTCATTGTTGTGTAGCAATGGCAACAACATGCAACTAGTGCTGTGTGCTGTGTTTTTATTGGCGCTTTAATTTGTGAGCTAGTTGCATGTCTGGGAAAAAAATATGTCGCGACAATGGTGCTCTAATGATTTTTGATTGAGGGGCAAACAGGTCTATGTTGTACTTGTGTTAAAGCATGCTTTTGATATCTGCTGGGTTTCTCACTTCAGGCCTTCCACTTAAAAGTTTGGAGTTGTCTGATACTATAGTTGGAAGCAGTGGGCTGCGGCATCTTTCTGGTTAGGATTCTATCCACTTACCATCTAGCATTTGTCTTGTGTGACTCATGATACTTCGTCCTATTCTGGTTTTAGCTGCAGAATATTCTGGAACTTCAATTCCACCTTTTTTCTCGCTCCAGAACCATTTTCAATTCCACCTTTTTTCTCGCTCCAGAACCATTTCTTCCTTTTCTTAATTCTCTTTTGGTGCTTGCATCTCACCATGATTAATTCTCCCTTGCATGTTATTTGTTTCTCTAACTTTAAAGAGATTTTAATGACTAGATGATTATGGTTTACAGTGCTTTCAAAGAGAATAGAATCTAGTTTTTGATTAGGTCTTGAATTGAAAATATAGATTAAGTGGGGAGTTGAAAATCATGCTCATGTGTAATGCGTATGCATGTTTATGCTGCTTTATATTTTAGATGTCCACTTAGTTGACAAAAAAAACTTAAGCTTACCTTGCTTGAAGATTCTGTGTTTGGAACATATCATACACCATGGCTATATTTGAAAGTGTCATTTATTGGCATGGTTGGTAGTGTATGAAGCTGAGTGCAGGTCCATATTTAAGAGCACTGGAATATTTCTACAGACTGTCTTTGTTTCTCCTTTTTTATTCTTTCTTTTTTTAATCTTTTCTCCTTTCAGTTGGATTCTGAAGATTCACTCACTGGTAATTGTGCTTTGTTAATTGTGTTGAGGCATTGAAAATGGGACCCTAAATTCATTTGATGTGTTTTTTCACATAAAAATGTTTAGAAAAATGTTGGCTAGCTGAAACACTAGAAAAGCAAATGCACGTTAAGCATACAATTGGCTTGTCTGGTGATCCTCCCTTTAGTAGGCTTAGTTAATTATCCCTTTCTTATGTTAAGATTTGATTTTTGGGATGAAATTGATGGGGGTTTGTTGCATTAACCATTATTTGTGTTCTGTCTGATGTGAAGACAACTTTATACCCTATGCATCTCTCTGTGTATTTATCAAATGGAAGGGCTTTCTTACAATTTTGTCCCATTGTTTTAGGAATACCTCATCTGGAGAACTTAAATCTATCATTCACCTTAGTAACAGATGGTGGTTTAAGGAAGTTATCTGGACTGACATCTCTTAGATCACTCAACTTGGATGCTCGCCAAATTACAGATGCTGGACTTACAGCTCTTACGAGTAAGCATTAACCCACATCTGATTCACCTATGAATATGAATGCAAGTATTGGGTTATGCAACTATTAGAAACCTTATGGTATTCTTGTGCTGAGTCATGTTTTGTTGAAATAATGAGGCTCCTGTGTGTCTTTGAGTTAATGCATTTGTGGATTTCAGCATTTGGTGGAGGTTTATTTTTAATGCTGGGAACCCACCAAAAAAATGGATAAGCGAACTTAATTACATTTATGAGCTCTTTCCCAGTGTTATTGGGATAAATCTGTTGGAAGCTTAAACTCAGATGAGAAACTAGGAATTTGGAAATGAAGATATTTTTTTTGAGGTTACCTTGGTATATGAAGCATAAGTTTCTAAATAGTAAACTGATGCTAATCTAGAAACCACAAAAAGAGAGAACTTTGAATAGAATACGAGTCTTCAAAATCATACAAGGATAATCTTCCTTTTCTCTGTTTAATCATGTTTTGCCCTTGCTAATGCTTTTGTTGATGCAGGTCTTACTGGATTGACACGTCTGGATCTTTTTGGCGCTCGCATTACAGATTCTGGAACAAACTGTTTGAAATGTATGGATATACTTTATCATTGCATAAGTTGTCTCAATCCCAAGTTGCTTCCCTTTGTGCTATTGAAATTTGCAGATATAAGTAATTTGACTCCAGACTGTCCACAATCATTTTTTTGGCATAAAATTCAAACTTTACCAGGAGTATTTTCCTGCTCTGATCTGCCAAATGTTCTTACTCCTAATATTTTTATGCCAAGCAGACTTCAAAAATCTCAAATCACTTGAAATCTGTGGTGGAGGACTAACTGATGCTGGGGTGAAGAATATCAAAGATCTTGTACACCTGACAGTTCTGAACCTGTCACAGAATACGAATCTGACAGACAAGACCTTGGAGTTGATTTCTGGTATCATTTGCTTTTTGTTGCTCATAAGTTTATTCTTTACTGCATAGCACCTGGCAAATAAAATCATGTCATTATAGATGATGCACAGGGGTACGTGTGCTTGTAGAGATTGGTTTTGTCATGTTTCTTTGTTTTGATAGTGTGATGAAATTATTCGAGACTACTAGTGCCATATTTCTTGTTATTTGCACTCAATTGAGAAATTGGATTTGACTAAAATTTCTTTTTCAGCTGACACGTGTTCACTATCTTCCTTGTGACCACAGGGTTGACAGAATTGGTATCATTGAATGTTTCAAATTCTCTCATAACCAACGAAGGATTACGCCATTTGAAGCCTTTGAAGCATTTACGTGCATTAACTTTGGAATCCTGCAAGGTAACTGCATCTGAAATCAAGAAGCTTCAGTCAACTGAACTCCCTAATCTGGCAAGGGTTCGGCCAGAATAGCGAGAGACTGGTTATATAACACCATGTATATAGACTGTTATCAACCTGATAGCATTGTGTACAGTTTAATTGTTGTTTTGTACAGTTTAATTGTTGTGTAAAGTAGGCCGGTAAGGAATAGAAAATTATTGGATTGGCAATGGGCATTGGCGTCGGAACTTGCAATGCATTTGCAGAAAGCTGAAGGTACATGTAAATATTGCTTGCTGGCTGCTACAGAATGAATCTGTATATAAATTGTCTATGTTTGCTGCGAACAACTACTATCTGCCCTGCTTTGGAAACTCCATTTTGCAGTGTGCAAGTCCCAGTTAATGGTATTAATTAACCGTGCTGGAAATAATATAATGTCTACTTTTGGAATTATTCTTGCCATATTTTTTGGTGCCCATCCAACAGCGGTGTGCTTCACGTTAGTGTGCTTAACAGTCGAACGATTATTTTTCTTTTCGTGGTTCCAGATATTTTTCTGATTTATCATGCAGGAATTTTGGATGTGCTTGCTTTTCTTTCCCCGTCCATCCCATTTGGTGGAAGATAGATTCTCAGAATCTTGATTAAGAAAATATGATATCAAGTGCCATACCTTAAGGCTTCTCCAAGTTTGTACTATTAAATGCACAGCGCATGGGGTGGCCTAATTTGTTTTCACATCCAACTCCGTCTCGGTTAGATCTTTGGTTGTCCAGTCTTTAATGTTTACCGTATCGTGAGTGCTTGGATTTTCACAATCTTGTACCGGTAGTGTTAGTTTCAATCGGGATCGGTTCTCAGGGTATTATGTAGGGGTTTGAGTTGGACATAATTTTGGATGTGGCGGTAGACCTAACTAGGCTGTTCTTAACGAGATGTTATGGAGCAGCTGGTCTTCTTGCCTTGGTTAATACTGTGGTTCATACTGCAACTTACCCCTGTAGAAGTCTCGTCGGAGCAACAGTCTCACCTAACCTTACCACTGGCCATCACCAAAGAGGCCCGCTGAAGGATCTGTAAGATAAGAATTTTGGCGTTGCAATAAGAAATTATTGCACCGAATCTGCCTCAGTATGAGTTACACACCATGAGTGAATCTGTCATCAATTTACAATGGGTTTACACGAATGGGTGCTTTATGCTAATGTGGGGTTATCTAGTACTTCATCTGAACAAGACACCATCTTAGATTCTTCAGATACACTATACCAAGGATTTGTCACCTTTTTGACCTAGTTAATGCTGTCCTGTGGTTTCCACTGGACTGGATTTACTTATGTTTCCAGCCAACAAGTGTTTGATGTATTAGAATAATATGAGCTCCAAGTTTTGCTCACATGTTATAATCCTAGTGAGTTCTGATGATCTATATAATTATGATCAAGTTAAATCCAACTAGAGATGCCATATTCTACATGATGTAGTCGTGAAATGCTTCAGAATGAATTTGGGCTTTCCAATGCTACGACTTTGGGATGATCCATGACTTTTCTTGCGAAACAACCATCTTACAAATATATGGACACTTCAATGCTCAAACTAGTAAAATATAGGAGGGGAAAAAATAATATGCTAAAAAATAAATGAAATTATAAGAAGTGTGTATCTGTATGTTGTGTTTTTATTTTATTGAATGATTTGTAGTTCTAGGAATTGGTGAATGCTTGATGAAAGTTTTAAGCTATGACTTCCACTCTTATCCTTGTCATGTCTAATTTTGATGAGCCTTTCGTTATCGAATCTAATGCTTCTTATGGTAGTTTTGTCAGCAGATTGTACAAGCTTTGTCTTTCCAATCTACACGAAACTACTTTGATTGGGGTTTGAATGAAGGGATAATGTGTTTAATACGACACTTCCAGTAATAAACTAGTGCAGGAAACGCAAGATTTCAGTCTGGTGTTCTTCATATTCGAATAACAAGACTCAAGAGAAACTGCAAGTTGCAACATTAAGCTTCGAGAAATGTTCCAAGACCCGAAAACATGAGAGGCCAAGCCGTCGTCTCTGGCTTTGCAAATGATTGATTAATTGAATGGAACAAAGCCTCGTTATGTTAATTAACATAAGCTATGGCCATGTTTCAGCTTGGCAAATGTTCCAAAGGATAAAGAAACAATTTGGGATATAACAAGCAAATATATGGGAATGCAATACACTGGATTTGTTTGTTGAATTACTTGCTTAAACGTAGATGAGAGAAAAATTTAGTTTCAATGTCGGAAAGCAAGCATGGACACAAAATTTTTATGGTGCTTGGAATGGTTAATGGTATTTTATTATTTATTAAAAAAAATACAAGAAGGAGAAAGAAAATTAAATCCATGAATTTCAAAAATGATAAAAAAAATTTCTGTAATTTCTCTATTGTAGTATTTTTTTTTTCAAGTGAACCCTAAAAACTAACTAACAGGATATCGTTAATCTCTAATTATAACATTTCTCAGTAATGTTCTACTATTAAAAAAAACTAATAAATTAAAGAGTTTAACAAAAATAATAAGTTAATCCTCATTGTTTTATAAACTATCTATTTGATTTCTATATTCTTAAGTCCATTTATAACTTAACCCTCTCATTAATTTCATGCTCTTATCCAATTTATTATGTTTTTTTTTTCTTTTTTGAAAATAGAAAAAAAAAAGAGAAGGTAAGATGAAAAAACTTGATCGGGAGAGAATTAATTTTGAAAATTTTTTTTATTAAATTGAGGATGATAAATTGTAATCAAGATACCACATGATTATTTTTATAATAAAAGGATTAATTAAATAATTTTGATGAAGTATGATAATTATTAAATTATAGTAGTAACTCAGCAAATTATGAAATTATAATATGATTATAACCCAAAATAAACCCATTAGAAAAAAGCCCAATCATCACGAGCCCACTACAATCATGAGACCACAAGAAAGGCAGTATTACACGTCATTATTATATGACGTGGCAAACTTTCATTGGCCAATCAACGCAACAACAACGCTGCTTCCTCCTCTTCAATTCTCAACACAAAACCCAAAATCTGCATTTTTTTGGAAATCCTTAGATTATTAGGTATACAAATAAAAGAAAGAAAAATAAACCACTCAAAAGGAGTTTGAAAGATGAGATTTTTATGGTTAACAGTGGTGTTATACACTGTATGCATCCATGTTTTAGCTGATCAGATCTATCCTACTCATGCAGGTAATCAAAGATTACTGCTTTCATGTAGATTTGTTAGCTTTATCTATATAAGATTAACGGGTCTTTGAGATTTTATTGTTTTTGACATGGGTTTTTCTTGTTTCTATTTGGTTCTCAATTTGAGGGGAGTTTTGAAGAACTTGGTTTGTTATGATTAATCAATGGGTAATGAGTTTCGTGAGCTGTTTTATTGTTCATGCAATGTGTTTTATTTAAAGCTTATTATGTTTTTTGTGTTGAAGACGTTGGAGTGTTTTTTTAATGGTTTCTTTTTTTGGGGAGAGAATTCAGAGGGGTTAGTAATAGTTTGAAATATGCTAGGAAGCTGAATTGGCGTGACCTTTTTTATTTTTTAGTTGTTTTAGATCAAAGTATGCGGTGCTTAACTGTGTGTGAGCCTTTGAAAAGAACAAATAGATGAACAACTAAGTGGTGGGCTGTAATGTAACCATTACTGATGTTGGCAGTGATCAATCATTTACAAAGGTAGTTTGTGTTTTACATGTTAAGCAAGTCAGTCAAATCAATGTTATTAAGTTGTGTCCTTCTCCTGTTTGTTTTGTTTTGTATTTTGTATGTGCTTTGACTTTCTACTAATTAACAGGTGGTACGTTCAGTCGTAGTTCTCGTGAACCAAAATATCAGATTGAATTTCATTCAGAAGAGTCTCCTTTTCATCCCGTAAGTAAGCTTTGGATTATTGGCATCTATTTACTTCCGGCCTGCATATATCTTTGTATTATGCTAGTCTGTTCATTGTCATGGTCATCAACAAGCATGCTTGCTATATTTTGAAAATACCTCCTTAACAGTGCTCTCACCACATGTTCTTGTACTGCTTAAAATTACAATACGATGGTGGCCTGGGACTTGGGGACAGCGTTGCACTGTACTTTTGGCTTGAAAAAATGAAAATCTATCATGAGCACAAGTCTTGGAAGATGAATGGTTCTCAAAAAGTTTGTATGCAAAGAGAGCTGGTATTATTTGATAGTCAATGAGAGTTTCCTAGTTCATTTTCTGCAACAGATGGGTATTGGGTATTGAGGGATTGAAAAGTGACATGATTGCAAGATGCTTAACTCTGTTGTAATATTAAATAGCTGCAGGTTCTGTCTGTGTGTAATCTATTTTAAGCCAGTTTCTTAATGCTCAGACCAGGACTGATGTATTAACTTTCTTCCTTTTTAGCCTCTCCGCATCCCATGAGGCTGTTATTTTTTTTTTTTTGTGAAAAGCATTTCCCTGAAGCAACCTAATGACAATTTGTTGGGTTTCTGATGTGATAGACCATAATTTGTTTCTGTTCTAGTTCCTTCTATGTTGAATATGGTTTCTTTATCTTAATTGCAGAAAAAAAGTGTGTTTTTGTTTTAATCCAACATTCTTGCAGGATGATGACCAGGAGTCAATGGTCATGCCCAACAAAAATGGTGAGAATTACATATGCTTCTTGCCCAAGGTGGTGAAAGCTAAGAGTGAGATGCCACTTACTCAGCTGAATGTAAGCAGCTTGATTGTGGAAACTGAGAAACGGGTTAAATTGAAGACACCTGATGAGCTGCTTGAAGAACTGAAAGACTCATGCCTTGTCAGAGTCAGTATCTATTACCAAAAACCTTCTTGTACATGTTCATGCTAAATAATACTCTTATATTTGTTGATCAAAATTGCTACAGACATCATCTGTAACTACATAATTTGCTGCTAGTTATGCTTTTTTGTTTTCCAATATCAAGATTTTTTGAATAAATTTGTATCAGTCTCAAGTCATTTGTCTTGTACTGTTGTATCTTTAATGCAGCAAGAGGGTTGGTGGTCCTACGAGTTATGCTATCAGAAGAAGTTGAGGCAATTCCATGTGGAGGACGAGAAAGTTAAGGTAGCCACTTGAGCATGTATGAGTTGTTCTCATGTTTGATTTTTCAATTTCTTTTGTTTTGCATTCAGGTTTGATGTTTTCTTGCTTTTATAAGTGGAAGTATGCTATTGAGGGCAAAATTTATTCTTTTTCAATTTTGTGATTTGTTGTGGCTGATGGATTAATAACTTTGAAGTTTAAGTGGATTGGATGTCTTATATAGATATTTCTTTGTGGCTTGTTGTAGTAATAGCAATTGTACCAGCCAGCTGCTTTATCATTATTGTATTGCAAATTTTAGTTTATTTTCCAATTATAGACCAGCAGCATAGTGGCTTCTCTTTGTATATCGCACATCTGCAACATGTATTCTATTACCTTAACGATACATGTATTTCCCATTACAGGCTGTCCAAGAATTTATCTTGGGTGTGTATGATGAAGAGGCCACAGCTGCATTCAACCAGAATCTTTCTGACATTTCTACATTGAAAGATCCTCGTTCAAAAGATGCATCTCAAAGGTATGATTGTGAACCCTTGCAACAAGTTTGTGCGAGAGAGAAACTTCAATTGTGGTTAAGTAAAGCAAGAAAAGGTAGTAATCACCCCATTTCTTTTCTGTTTGTTGTGTTTGAGCAGGTATCATGCTCATCAGTATACAAATGGAACCATATGCGATCTTACAAATGAGCCGCGAGAAACTGAGGTATGGTAAAGGAGTAGCATTTTGGAACCTTTGACTCTCTCTCTCTCTCATGTAGTGTCCATGTTTTCCTTGTGTGTAGGTGAGATTCGTTTGCTCAGAGCCCAGAGCTATGATTAGTTCAATCACTGAGCTATCCACTTGCAAGTATGCACTTACAGTACACTCTCCAATGCTTTGCAAGCACCCGTAAGTCTCTCTCTCTCTGAGGTCAAAATCACAGATGCTAAAGATCAGATGTGATAAAATCTTGCAACCTTTAAAATGATTACAGTTCAAATGCTGTCAAGGAATAAAATATACAATGGCATGTTTCAGCCTTCCTGGTCAACCTTTTCTCTAATAAAAGTGTGTTGCTAGTTGTTTAAGTTGTAATTTATAAAAGAAAATTTGTCTCAAGTTTAGACTAAACTTGACGGTCTAGGGCAATGAACTGTCCTGCTCGGGGTACTAAACTTGATGGCCTAGGGCAATGAACTGTCCTGCTCGGGTAGAAAAACAAGCCAATCGTACTGCGATGGGAAAAAATCATCTCTCATCATGTTAATTGTTATCTGAAAAAGGGCCATGTTGCTACTACACAAAATGGGGTATTTATCTATCTTCTGTTCATTGCAAAATGAAGCTCAAAATTTTGATATGAATGACACAGATGGAGAATCTACAGTTTTTAAGTTCCTTGAAAATTCACACCATAAAATGGAAAATACTCTCTGATACAAAGTAATAATATATCTATATTCAATCTGTTTTTACTTGTTTCTTCTGTAAAATGCACTTATTTTATCTGTTGAGCTGATGATTGGACTTGTTTTGAACATGAAGTTCACTTCTATCTGGCTTCAAATGGACCATAAGTTTCCTTAGGAAACAGACCATTTTCTCCCACTGAATCTTGTGTGTTTACTTGCATGCACAATGCATTGCATCCACTTTTGACTTTGCAGATTGTTTCAAGAAGAGAGACCAGTGTGGCACACCATTAATTGCAATCTTCTTCCCAAGGATTACAAGGAAGCTAAACCAGATAAAGTCGAAGCCGATGATAAGCAGATCTTTATGGTACCTGACATTGATTCCTCTAATCATGATTCGGATGAATAAGCAACGTTTTGCAGAGGGACCTTTGTCAATACAAATCAAATTAAACGAGCTAATGGAATGTATTCTTCATGTTTTATATGGCTCTTCCCTTGCAAGTACAAAACAGTCAATCAATCGCTCTCATGCCATCGGTCCAATGAGCGGCCTTTTCTGGACTCAGAAAACATACAGCAAATAGTGCTTGACAGTGTTGTTGTAACTTTGGAAAAATCGAAGTTGCTGAAACTGATGGGAGAATATATGTAAATTCTATGAAAAAAGACATTCCTTAACGGTCTTACCGAAATTTTCTTCCTTTTCTTTCATTGATGGTTAATTTGTTGCTTTCTAATATGTCAAGTTATGCTCTGGCTTTTAATGTCGTTTATGATGTTGGTTCTGAGATAAAAGGTTGGCTTCCTGCAAGAAGGTAAAATAAGATTTGAGGAATTTTATTTGGACCATCCCTCTCTATTTGATTCTTTATTAAGCATTGCGTCCTTTCCATGTCGTGTATTTTCACCACAAAACAATATATTATATCAGTGACAAAAATGACAACTCCACCTCCAAGAATTCTATTAAAATTTGAATATTTTTGCTCCTCTCCCATCGCTAAGAATCCTTTAATAAATCCTGAAAACCAACAATAGATGAACGAAAACAAAAATATACTCGGGAAACAAATAATCAAGTAAAAACAGCGAGTGTTTTTTATTTGGTGTAAATTTCACTTATTAATGATCGTTCGCTCTTCTATAAAAAATAATAAAAAAAATTTGTATGGAAATTTCAAATATTATTGCTCTGTTTCTCGTAATAGCTACATATATAATCTAACAATAACATAAGAAACCTGAGAATAGCCTAAGATTTTATTCGACTCTTTATGCATTCGGCTCAATCATTGACAAGATCGCATTCCTAAGATTACAATAGCCCGGATTAAATTGAATATATTCGGGGAGACGATGGCATTTCAGAAATAAATACATTAAAAAAAAAAAGGTGAGTTAATATGAATTTCTTCCCGTTGTCGGGGCAACCTTTCGTCTCAGAGAAATCTATAAAACAAGAAGACTTCTTGTGCCTGTGTGGCATCCATCTCCAAAATGCATTCATTTGAACCACGAGGTAGGATAAAAAAATTCAAAATGAAAAGGATAGATGCCTGCACCACAACTCTCAAGATGGATGCTGCACAATCTACTGCAATTACGTTTGCTTTCTGTAATGCTGGTCAGTACAACGATGCAACTTATGCTAGTTCAACCCCTAACTCCTAAAGGCTCCCCATCCTATCATTATAATTGCAATTAACATCATTCACATTATATTCACAGATATGCTTCGTGTCATTGTTCCAGTCAGCTTTCCTCTTAGTGGGACAACTGGGAAGACGAAGCTTTTCCAATGCCACCCCCTGAATCCAGCAAAGCGAGGTACTCATTTATGGCATCGCCTTCCTGTGTCACATCAATGTTATAATCTGACAATGCATCGCCTCTTGTGAGTTCATCAGCAATTTCATCCTCCATCTCTAAGTCCCGCTGTTCGGCTGAAGGACCTTCATTACTATTATCAATGCCCAAAGTATCTGGACTAAGATTCTCCACAGCAGGGTTGGTAGG
This sequence comes from Populus nigra, assembly GCF_951802175.1. NCBI lineage: Eukaryota > Viridiplantae > Streptophyta > Magnoliopsida > Malpighiales > Salicaceae > Populus > Populus nigra. The sequence goes on from NC_084854.1 coordinate 22,588,464, forward strand.
AGTTGAATCAGGAGCACAAGCATTATCGTTAGCATTTAAGTCAGTACTTGCATTATTGTTCCCAGAGGAATCATGAGCATTGGAGCTGTCATCAGCTGCAGCTGTGGTGTCTGCTCGGGGATATGTGAGTAGTTGATGCATAACTTCCTCTAAAGAGCCACCAGCTTGGACAGCACCAATCACTGCAGAATGCAGGCAAAAAAACTGTCAGTATCCAGTAAGGTAATCCAAATGCCTAAAATTAGTGGCGCCACAAGGCATAGGTGTGTGTATGAGTACCTCTAGATCTTTCAAAGCCCATGGACACAAGCTGTTCAACTGTGGCATCAGTGGCTCGTTGCTGTCTTTTCCTTTTTCTTGATTCTATAGCACGCTGCAGGTCTATCAAAGTTGGTAATGGTAAAAGTTTAAAACGAGATTCAGACAAAAATATTTGAACTTTCAGGACCTGGAGTTCAGTATTAGCTTCTGGGTTTGTCAAGTCATCCAATGCCTCCTGAGTACCATTCTCATTTTTTCGAAGAGCTTCAGCAGCAAGCTCCTTCTCAAATCTGCCAAGTTGAGGAGCTCTTAGCTTTTATCAGGGATGATAAATGCTAAATGGATGAAATAGGCAACCATGATTGAGCTAGTAAGTGCCAATCTCATATTTACAGAATGTGATTAAAAACATTGAAGAACTGGATAGTCTATATGTCAAAATATTCACGAAGTAAATAGGAATCTCTCATCCATCTGAATATTAAGGTCAGTTACCAAGAATGTGCATTGGAATTTGTAAAACAAATGTTAAAAGAGCACCAAAGGTATAAGCTCAAACATCAGAACTCCTAAAGTAAATCACAAATAAATTTTCCAACATGAAACCACGTTTCCTCAGTCACGCCATTAACAAAAGTATTTCAGTGCTTGCTTACCCTATGGAGACCAACTCTGTCAGTTTCTGGAGATCCACAGCTTTCTTTAAGGGTGTAACTCCATACCGTTTCTGCTCCCTGGAAATCAGCAGAGAAATGAAGGTTACAAACAGAGGGCAATTCCATAAAAAAACAGAGATCAATTTTATGACACTTGCTTGATTTCATTTCTTCGACGAATGTCATCTTCCCGTTTCTGTTCTCTCTTTTCCCTTTCCAGTACAAGAAAATTAACGGCACTCTGAACATCCTGATTGCTCATTCTCAATGCTCTTTTTGCATCTTGTTCCCCAAATCCAATGCTCATGACAACTGATAAGGCTTCATCTGGCACTTGTAGCTGGAATCCACAACAGGAGATTGTATTCAGAATGAATACAAATGGAAGGAGGCTATATAACTTTACAGGAAATGAAAGAGTGAGATGAAAAAGAAGATCAAAGACAAAGTAAATGAAGAGTCCAGAATTACTCACTACTGATAATAATTCAGAAGCAGCATAAGCAATATACAAGTGTTCAATTTTGAGATTCATAAATTTGATTGTTAATGTTTAGACAAAAGCAATAGCCAAAGTTCAGGCCACTTCAAGCAAAAAGTCTAAAAATTAGATTTTATTTGCAGACGCATAGGTTTCAATTTTGGTACAAGGTTGCAAACAACATACAACATTAGAATAGAAAGTGAAAAAATCAGATAACATTCAGTACCATCATCCACTATTCTGGAAAATATCAACCAAGATGAGATAAAGTAGTGAAATTAATATGTTTACCCAAACAATTTCATGTTTATACACACACTCATAGGGAAAAAAACTTGTTTGACCTGGAAGAATTTTGCTTGTGCAGAGGTCAAGAACTTCCTAGATTTGTCAAACTGGCCACTGTGATATGCCACCACTCCTTCCAACAATTCCAATCGCAAATATCTAACAAAGAAGTAACAGAGCGGGATTAGCTTCAAAGTGCCAACCAAGACTTTCTATCCAGCTATCAGTAAACATGCTGAAAGTTTACAATAGATACTCACAATGCGAGCTCTGAAGAACAACCAGCTTGAAGCAGTCTGAATCGGGAGGAGTCCTTTCCGTGAGCACGTTCAAGTCCTTCTCTAGCCTTTTCGAGGCGTAATCCTGCCACTGAGAGCCAGGCAATATCTTGGAGCATGAAGTAACACCACACCATGTCTATTTGCAGTATTGGGATATTGTCGACAAGCTGGAAGCAACACATAGCCAAAAGGAAAAAAGAAAAGGACACAATATTAATCACTTAACCATAAAAGATACGAGAAACGAGATATAGCATTAACGATCTTAGTTAAAGAAAAAGAATAGCTCACTCACTTCAATAGACTTGGGATTGCATAGAGAGAAAGCCTCCTGCAACATAGAAATCATTTCATATGTATGAGAAAAAGTTTTAAAATGAACTAAGCCATATAGAAGCAATGCAATGCCAATAGCAATAGACAAGCAGAGGAAATATGGCAAATACAGGGAATTGTGATCAGCTAATTAAAGAAAAACTATAAAAAAGTATATGATGTCGATCCAAAAGTTATACTGTTGAGGGCGCCCTCAGAAATTGCAATCAAAATATACCTCAACAGAAGCACCACTAACTTCAAAATAATTGATGAGATCATAGAAGCTAAGTATGCAAATCAATTGAAATGAATTAACCATTTAAATAAATGCAAAAACAAACCTCTCCCATAGTAAGAACTTCAAGTGCATCACTAAACATTTGCTTTCTGATAAACCGCTTTCCACTTGTATGAAGCATCAGACCTGTCATTATTGCCCTGCCAAATAATGGCTCAGATCTCACTTCTTATAAAGATGGATGATAGTCCCTTAAACTCCCAAGGGAATTAGTTTGTCAGGTATTAAAATAATCTAGAAAAGTTCAGAATTTACTTAAGTATCTTACTGTCTATCAGTCTCAGAAAAGTGCACTTTCTTCCCACTCTGATCTTCGAGTTCGATATCGAAGTCTTCTATTGGTAATGCACCATCTGCATGTCTCTTGGACAATGCAGTGACTGCTGCCCTGCCAAGTTAAATGAAACCAACAAGTGAAATGCAACAATTAGCGATGATAGTCAAGCAAGCAAATAATAAAGACCCGTAAAATAATACATAAAGAGACCAAATTCCTTACAAACATCTTAAGAAACTTAACACTTAAAATTTATTCGATAAATTCAAATAAGAAAAAACCTATAGAAAACTCACAAACCCATCACCAGCAACAATCCAATTAAGTCAATAACAAGTCAATATTACAAACAAATTAAAACACACACACACACACACACACACACACACACACACACACACACACACATATATATATAAATAATCAAAGATGATAATTGTGAATGAAAGAAACAAGAAAAATAAAACTCACTTGATACGAGCAAGTCTACGGTTTCTTTCATCATCAGCCAACAACTCATTCTTTAAAGTTTTACCCTCTTCCACAGAGACACGACAAGCAAGAATTTTAGAGTTATTTTTAATACCCAATTGAGAAAGACTGTTTTTTTCCTCACTGGTACAGTCTTTCAAGACTTTGCCAGCAAAAATTAGATTGATCGACTCAGTGCCCATGTTTGATCTCTTTGCAATCTCCTCTCTCAACATGAGCACTGTCCAATTCTCTGGTTCTACCTCTAAAACTCCAGCCCATGTTCCTGCTACCTTCAGTTTTGCCATTGAAGGAGAAGACATTGTGTTTTTGTCTTGTGGGCTTTGTGACTGTCTGTGTGAGGAGGGAATAAAAGTTAGTTTCTTTCGGGTTTTTACAAGGTTGAGTGACCATGAAAGTTTTGTTATTTTTTGTTTTTGTTTTGGCTTTTGTGTAATTTCATTCCTTGGATATGACGCGGTTTCGGGTTTTCTGATTGGTCTGGCAATTGTGTTCTGCTTTCTGTGCCGTGTTGGATTGGCATGGTATTAATTCGTTTGGATTAGTGTTAATTGTAATTTTATAAAATTTATTTTGTATGAAAGTATTTTAAAATAATATTTTTTTAAAATAATTTTTAATATTAACATATCAAAATAATTTAAAAACATAATAAATTTAATTTTAAATTTTATTGAAACTCTAATAATGATATAGACTCGAATAAGTTTAAGAGCATGTTTAATAGTATGATAATGGTTACTTTAAAAAAGTTCTTTTTACTTTGAAATGTATCAAAATAATATTTTTTATTTTAAAAATTTATTTTTAACATTAGCATATCAAAATAATTAAAAATATATAAAAAATATTAGTTTGAAAAAAAAAATAAAAAATATTTTTTAAAATAATACTTTTAAAATATAAAAATAAACAGGATTTAAATTAAGAGTGCGACCTGTGGTTAATTTACATTTAAACTCTTGATCTTTAGTGTATTTAAATATGGTATATGCTTATTTTAGGATAACTTAATTTAGTACGATCCAAGTAAATATAATTTTTCAGATTATTAGCACTTTCTTTTATCCATGAGAGGGCAATTTTTGTTATTTGTTTTATACTATGGTGGATGATAGAGTCATATTGAAAGGATAATGATTGACAGGTGCACGTCATGGATGAACGCACTGGTTACGTGTTAGTTTATCACTCAAATAATTAACCATTAAATAAAATCTTTCTTCAGTGAGAATGGGTGTATCTATGAAGTCAAAAGCTCCAGAATATGTAAAAGGATTCCGATGAAAATACCGATGAGTTTGCTTTTTTTATCGACAGCTCCGCCGATATTTTCACTATTTTATTTTTTTGTTTGTTGTTATAATACCCAAACTAACAATTACCACCAGCACTGTCCACTGCCGCGCCGAGCATGTGAAAGATCTACATACCCAAAGATGAACGATTTCTTTTTAATGGGAGGAAGAAGATCACCATTCGACACCCAAGCTTGCATCGTCTGAAATAATTATTAGTCACTACTTTTTATAGCTTCATCGTTGGGGTGCTCTGAACTGGACCCTAATTATATATCATCATGGCATCTCAACTTGAGGAAGATCATGATTATTTGTCTGATGTTTTTGAATCAGATCATCCTCGTTGTGTTTTCATTGACAGAGGTAAAGCTTCAACCTTGTGGCCTTGGTAGAATATAATTTCTCCTTGTATCATATAAAAATTTTATAGTTATTAAACCCGGTTTGAAAATTGATTCAATTAAAGAATTAGATTCTAGATTTTATAGGTTAACTTGGGTCAAACTGGAAAAATTAAAAAAATATTTAAAATTTTAATATTTTATATAAAAAAATTCAATGTAAATAAATACTTTCATGTTATAAATAATAAAATTTTAAAAATATATTTAAATTTTTTTCATATTAAAAAATATTATATTATTTTCAAAAAATTTTGAAAAAAAGCACACATCACTAAAATTTTCTCTATCTCTACCAAAAGTGAAAATAAGTTGTCGCCCCATTCTTCTTGCTCTTTCCCCTCCTTCAAGAGCACACCCCCACCTAATTGATTGGAAGACCTGTAACCACAAGTAAACCAAATAAAAAGTTAAAAACTTGTGAGGAAATGGTCCGTATAAAAAACACTGATTATTCTGGAAGCGGCATTGCACCCACATAATTACCTTGTCATCACTAGAGCTGGCTAAAAAACGAGCATTGGCTTTCTAGCAAGGATCTTTAGGCAACAAAGAAGTTTGCTTCCATGTCTCTTCAATGTATTTCAAAATGACTAGTGATTCACATGTGACCTTACTCTCAACTCTCTCTTCTTCGACCATCTATTAGCAGCGGTCAAATGCAATAGCGTTCCTACTCTGTCTTCCTTTATAGTCTCTGTTGCTAATAGCAGCTCATTGTAGAAAACATGAAGAAATAAAAAGGGAAGTTGAATGACAAAAATCACATTTGAAGAAAAAAAACTGGGTTTTGTCGGGTTGTTATACCAGCCGATTACTTATAAAATCCAAACTGGTTCATTTATTGGATCAACTGGATCCTGGATCAACCAACGAGCTGGTTCGGGTTTAATAATCACGGAAAAAGGTATTGAACTTTAATAACATTTGGCCTAATTTCTTCGTGTCATGTAATTTCCATTTTCTTTTTACATATTTTTATTTTTTCTTTCCTAATATTATATTTGTTGACAAGATAAGATTTGAGTTCGAGATCTCTCTCTTGTTCTACAGTAGTAGTTAACTTTATTTGTTTTTATGTTTTAAAAATATTTTTTTAAAAATTTATTTTTTTTCTTGTTTTAAATTAATATTTTTTGTGGTTTTAAATCATTTTGATACGTTGATGTCAAAAATAATTTTAAAAAAATAATAATAAAATATTATTTTGATATATTTTCGAGTAAAAAATACTTTAAAAAAATAATCACAACTACACTCCCAAACAAACTAAAACCACCAATCAAGCAATCATAAAAATTTAGTCTTATTTTAGGTTTAACAAATATTATATATTGTTTTCTGTTGCAAAGATGGCTTAAAGATGAATAGGGGCATTGGATAAAACTATAAATGGATTTTTTAAAAAATAATTAAGAAATATCTTTTTTATTTTTTATGCATGTCTAATTAACAAGTGGAGTCTTGAATGATTTTCATTTCGTATTTGAGGTTTTTATTAAATGAATATAATTTTTATTTAATAAAATATAATTAACAAATATACCTTACTTTATTCTTAAGATCTTTTTATTAAATAGGGAGGGTCTTGAATCATTGTTCAAGTTATCCATATATTCTGGCCAGCTTTATTCTATTGAAATATGCAATTTAAAGAATTGAATTATTCTTATAACCAACTTGCGGACTCAATTCCTGCAAGTTTCTTGTTCTTGTTCCTTTTTTTTTTTTTTTTTTGGGAACTATATTAGGGATAGTTCATTACTAAGCCTTACAATCTTTTTGAAGGAAAGAGCTCGAATTTGGAAGAGGCTCTTCAAGGCAGACCTTCAAAATCTATAACATATGTGGTTTGATTCAAAGCTGACCTAGCTATACCGTGGGCCGCTGCATTGAAAGTCCTATTAGGCTATCACCATATCCTAAAGCCTGGTTTCTGAGGTTGGGTTACAGGTCCTGGGTGGACCAAAAAAATCTTTATTTTTATCCCATTGATGCGCTAATATTTTTTTTTATTATTGAGAATGAGGTGGATATTATATTTTAAATTATTTTTCATTTGAAAAATATATTAAAAAAATAATTTTATTATTTTTTATATAAAATGATTAAAAAATACTTAAAAAAATTAATTTTAAATAAAAAAATCATTTTTTTTAGCAGAAAGCATTTTTGCCGCCAAACGCCACCAAAGGATCTTTGAATCGGGGTTGTCGATGCTTTTGTGATGAGTACTGTGTTGGGTTGTGTTGCATTATATATATTAAAAGTAATGTTAGTAAAAAAAATTCATAATTGATTGTTTTGCATTTAAATAATAAATCTCATAAAATAAAAATATTTTATTTTTACTTAAAAAAATATTCCATCCAATAACAAAAAAACATGGAACATCATATTTAAAATGATAACTTTTTAACATGAAAAATATAGCTTAATTGGTTAAATTTTAAATTTGTTTTCTAAAAATCACTAGTTCAGGTCTTATAAATCTTACAATAATTAGAAACTTACATAATTATTAATTTCAGTACCTTTAAAATTAATCGAGGTATATATAAACTATTCGGATATCCACTTTAATAATAATAAAAAATAATCAATTGTCTTTGATCATTAAAGTGTTAAACATAAACTACCTGCACATTAATAATAAAATAAAATAAAAGTAATCAATTGTCTTTGATCGTTAAAGTGTTACAACTTTCAGCAACTCATCAGGAAAAGAAAAAAAAAACAAGGATCTCTTTAGTTTTTACGAACTGCAGATTCCATGAAGGAACGTATGCAGAAATCAAACGGGGTTGACTACAAGAAATGAAGAGTGAAAGAGCCATCTGCTTCGACTCCATTGATCAAAATTTGTTGCTTTCGATGGCTTTTCTTCCTTTTTACAGATTGATGGAGTGTGCTAAGGGCATTGAAGGTGGTAACTTGGATGTTGCAGATTCACTTAATTTTGGCAGAAATTCGATCTCTAGCTCCTAAAGAAGAGAGCATATCGACGAGGAAAGTTGTCAATTAATACTGTGCTGAGGCTCTTGCCCTGCGTGCGTGTCTATGGAATACGTCCTCCATGGATCCTTTACCCTTGCTAACTCCATGCGATCCATCCCATTAGTATTGGCTCGAACATGTAATTAACATACAAGTGATCCTTACATTTTTAACCTTTTTAAAGTGGATGAAATCTGGGGAAAAAAAAAAACCATGCCTCTCTCTTTTCCATAGATATGAGGGTAACGTGGGAGAGTGATAGTGGAAGAAGAGGTCTGCCTGGTTGCATGGATGTCACAGTCTCAGTCTAAATCGCAATCAGAAAAGGGCGTTGGTCTCTAGCTAGGGTGAACTACGTACGGCATGCATGAGCATCCCTTATGTTATAATTCACTTTGTTAGGTTCTTCATCTGGGATCATTTTTAATGCTTGCGATATTGTGGAATGCAACCACCATTGTTAAGGCTCGAGAGTGAAGACTGTCAAGTTGTCTATGTCTGCAAATGCAGCATCCGATTAATGCCTTTTAGATCAAAGTTAAATATCTTTAATTATTACAGATTATCAAAATAAATTGGTGTTGACACTCTTCGTACCCATCAAAATCTGAAATAACTACAGAAGCCAGCGTAAAATCTCATCTCCCATGAAACAAATGTTTGCACAGATAACAAGAAAGTTGTTAATAAAAAATAAAAAAACTTTTGGACTTTCATGTGATTATTGGGATTTTGCATGATACTGAAATATTTAATACAATTGATTAAAAATCCCGTTGTCGGCCACTGCTCTCTTTAACCAGCACTTACCTACCCTTGCATGTTGTGGCCCTTACGTTTTACCAGCTCCTTCCAAAGATTCATTAACCTCATCCATCATCCCGAAAGAAATTAAAAGATTTTTTTTTAATATTTTTTAAATCAAATCGATTTTAATTAACTAGATCTACCAGATTTAATAGAATCAACTCACTTTGTTTAACTTAAGTATATATAATAATAACACTGCATATAATATTTAGATTGAGGGATTAATGTACCCAACCTATAAATGTGTATCCGTACGTGGAGTTACCACTAACCCTTCATTGTTAATGAAAGAAAGGGCCGTGCTGAAGTCAAAATTAATAGGCACCAGTTCAGTGCCAAATTAATGCAAGGTTGGGATGATTAAGCTACATCTCCCATTATTTTTTAGTTTGAAAAATGTTTTTAAAAGATTTTTTAATTTTTTAATTTTTTTTTATTTTAAATTAATTTTTTTTTAATATTTTCATATCATTTTAACACGCTTATGTCAAAAATAATATTTTTAAAATAAAAATAAAAAATATTTTAATATATTTTTAAATAAAAAATATTTTAAAAAATTAATCTAATTTAATCAACATGAATCCCTCTTAATTTCGGGCCCTCATGATCTTAAAGCCCTGTATTTAGTGTTCATCTGTCTTCTGTCTTATTGTAACTGTAGCCGAGACCCTGGTTGGTAGATTTTGTGCTAATTCAATGGGCCTAAGTTTTAATGCATTAGGTTTGAATTAAACTCCATGAGTAGGTTTCTGACAAATTTCATCAATGATTGTACTAACTGGTTTCATTTGATTATCCATCAATTAGTTTGTATTCGACCTTAATGATTATATTATATTAATGAAATTGAAATTGAAATTAAATTTAAATGATGCATAATTTGTTTGAAGGAAAATGTTTTCTTTCTTATATTTTAGTTCAACTTAAAAAAAAAAAGTTTTTAGAGATGTTTGAGAGTACTATGATAAAAATTATTTTTTAAAAAAAATTTATTTAAAAATTTATTAAAATAATATTTTTTTTAATTTTAAAAAATTATTTATGAATTAATTATCAAAACAATTTAAAAATATAAAACAATAATTTTAAACATAATTTTTTAATTCGTTTTCAACTCTGCTTGGGTCGTGTTCCAAAAGCGTCTTCCTTGTAAACATAAAACTAGAGCAGCTTAGAAGTTTTTGTTTTGCCATGGCTTGGTCTTAAATTATTAAGCAAGGACAGAGCAATCGGATTAGGTAACCACTGGAAGTCTGCAAATCTAGCTGCTGATAGGTCAGGGCAAATTTATGAACCATTTTTCTTGTTAGGATTACAGGTAAAATATTGTATTCTTGAACGGAGGCTTCTGGTATAAACCAGTGAAGTCAGACCAACAGAGCTGGCAACCCAACTGGGCATTGGCTTTTGCTACCATGGCAGAAATTAGAAGGCACATAAACATGGTGCTACTGTAACAATCCTTTTCAAGTGTTTGGCCATGGCAATTGACATTCTAGAGGGCTTCAAAGTTCATGTCCACTGCCTGTTCCTAGAGGGCATCCCAAAATTAATGATGTTCTTAACCACTAATTATTGAGACACAAATTAAGGCTGATTTTTTTGACCAAGCTCAACCTCCACATTACTGTCATTGTCAATTTCAACTGCCATCCAAATTTCATAAAAAGATAACACTTTTCCTTCCCCACCTTTTCAATTCATTTACTTGACCTTCTTATCTGTTTATATATGTATATCTATCTCAAGGACCACTCTTCACATGCAGGCATATCTCATATAGCATCACCACACCTTACGTTTTTGCATCATGTAACACAGCCAAAACTTTGTTATCTTTGGCTATGGACTGGTTCTCTTGGCTGTCAAAAAGCAGCCTCGAGCCCTCACTAATCTATGAGTATGGTCTTGCCTTTGCTCGTAATGAGCTCCAAGCAGAGGACTTGACGTACTTGAACCATGAGTTTCTTCAAAGTATGGGTATTTCAGTAGCCAAGCATAGGCTAGAAATACTCAAGCTTGCCAGGAAGGATGTTGGGGGAGGTCCACATAGCCTCTCTAAGTTCATTATGGCAATCAACAAGACCAAGAAGAGCATCCAGAAGTGTATCAATAAGTTGGTTTTTCATCGGGATTCTGCAGCATTTAAGGCTGAACTAGAGCCAGAGCTAGCTAGATATCAAGGACAGTGGAAAAGAGGAGCATTGACAAGGAAGTACAGGAGTGAGAAGGAGTTGATCAAAGTAGAGCAGCCTCCAATACTGAAAATCAGGAGACAAGCAAAATCTGGTCCTTTGGATACTAGGATGCAAGAGAATTTGATGCATGCCAATAGATGCTTGAAGCTGTCTGGGCCTCTGGATGGGAAAGTGCAGGAGAGATTGGTGTTTGCTTACAGGAGCCCAAAATTATATGGGACTTCAGATGGAAGGGTGCCACAAAGTTTGATGATGACTAATAGGAGCCCACAAGTACGTAGCCCCTTGGATGCAAGATCCACAAGCCCAAAAATTCATTGTGATTACAGCAAGGAAAGAAGAGGACTCAACGGTGATTTTGACGATCAGTCACTTTGGTCTGCACTTTTTCAAGACATGAAACCCACTTAATCGAATAATTGTTTTCTTGGTGTGTCTTCCTTTTTTTTTTTTTTTTGGTTCCCAATCTTGAAACAAACTCTTGTATGTTTATGTACTTTTACTTGCATCTCTTTTTCAGCGTGATTTGGAGGTTTACCTTCAGACATCAAAACATAGTATGGCATTCTTTGGTTTCAATAATTTGGTATTCATTTGGCACAGTTGCTTCCACCAAGTCATTCTTCAGCTCTAATCCTGCTTCTCCTTTTTTGCGTTGGAGCTGAAATATTTAAGTTGAAGGACAAAAGTTTAGATAGGTTAGAGATTCATGGACCCAGTGACGAGGATATTGTCCTATTCTAGTCAGTTTGGCCACCCAATCAGTTGCTCTATCAGCAGTTCTAGCTATTTTTCAAACCCAACTATGAACAAAATTATGCATGAGAGCTCTGTTTTTTAAATCTGTGAGTGATGGGTCTAGACAAAACAGTCCTTGTGCATTTCACAGCCCAGGTGTTGGGTTAAAGATACGGCATAGGGGTCTCCTTACTCCTAAGCATGCTCCACGAGGCATGGTTTTATGTTTAAGGAAATCCAAAGTTGGTCTTTCCTCCTGGTAGAGCTAGGACGAACAGTACCCAAACTCAAGGCCAACTCTTAGCTGTTTTTCAGATTGGCCTAGGACAAGCTATGCCCGAATCCAAGATCATCTCTTAGCCTTCTCTTAATTAAACTCGATCACTTTTACATCTTTACTTGATGATCCCCTACATTATGCATAGGATTTGTTTTGCAGGAGATTATGACTCTCACGTCAAACTCTTCTCTAACAATTTCAAAGCTCATCAACTAGTCTTGAAAAAAGCTTAGCATCGTTTACTCCAGACTTTGTCGCTAAGCAATGAAGATTGTATGAGAATCAAACACATTCAACTGCCACTTCTTCTGCAACTGCGGCTGAGGAAACTTTAGCCATTTGAATACTACAAATGGTCCCTATACCTGCCAACTATTTGCATATGTAAATGATGCATCGAAATTGATCTTAATCTAGCTTTTTTAAGGAAGGACCCATCTGCTCTGTATTTGACGAGCAGCCACGGTTGGAGGCCTTGGTTCAGGGTCAGAATGGGAGAAGTTCTGTATTTACTCTGCTTGTTTTATTGCTTGGGCTGCTGCCTTTTCTGGCTACAAGTTACTCTTGTTGAAAACAAACTAATTTCTCGCCTTCCATTTAGCTCAACAGAGCTTCTAACTGCTACTCTGGCCTACAACATTCAAGCTGCATCTCATCAAAGAATCAATAGTGTCTTGTCCCATTTGGTGTTAAAGACCTTTTCTTACCTGATTCTAAACTCTACTACTTCAAATCAGTTACAATGGCCAAGTTGGGCGCGGCGCCTTGGGTGTAAATTTAGAGCTTCTATCAAATCCAATCCTATCGTAGACGGAAAGTATATCGATAGAGGAACTTATTGGTTGCTGAAAAAAAAATGGAAAGAAATGATTTCTTCATCACAAATTTGCTATGTCCATTCAAGGAAAAGAAAAGGAAAAGGAAACACTTGTATAAAGAGCACAACACAAGTTTTCAGACATAACTTGTACTAATACGATAAGATTGAATTCGGTCTTGAATTTGAAAAGTAGAAACACCACACATGCTAAAAATATCTACACAAAAGGTTTCGGACCTCTAACCAGGATGGCATATGAAGATTGTCCACAAAAAAGTAGTAGCAATTATTGATGCTTTGTTTAATGAAATAAAACCATGCTCGTCTCCAGTTGGGGTTTATGTACAAAATTGCAGCTGTTACCAACAGCATCATGATGTATGTCACAACAAAGCTCACATAGAAAACATCTGTATCCATGAAGCCACTTTCTTCTATATCATCCGTTGAAGTCCTTTTTGGTAATGACGAAGCTTCTTCTTCTTGGGTGGTGCAATGTCTTGAGAGTGGTGGTCCACAAAGGAGAGGATTTCCCTCATAGCTACTCTCGTTGAATGTTGAAAATTGTGGAATCATATTAGGTGGTGTTCTACCAGATAGGTTATTGTGGGCTACACTAAAAACTGCCAGAGAATGCAATTGTACAAGTCCAGGAGGGATAGCCCCAGTCAAGCTGTTATTGGAAAGATCCAAACTCTCAACTTCACTCAAGTTTGAAAAAGTTTGTGGGATAGGACCTATCAAAAAATTATTTGACAGGTTCAGTACATGGATATGATTAAGGTTGCCAATTTCCGGAGGAATCTCACCTGTCAAATTGTTGCAAGAGAGATCCATTCCAGACATGATGTTCAAAATGCTTATCGGGTAAGAATAGGATACACTCTTTGTTGTAATCTCTAAAGGCTCTCGAATCAAATACCTATCAGGATATATTCTAAGATTGCTGTACCAAATACTGCTTCTAAATCTTAGACAAGGGAGGATATGACCAGTAAACTTATTATGAGAAAGATCAATGAAACTCAATTTGTCCAACTTGCACAACTGGTTGGGTATTCTGCCTTCAAGGTTATTATAACCTAAGAGAAGATAGCTCATGTGGGAAAACTCACCAATCCATTCCGAAATGTTGCCAGTCAATTGATTATGGCTAAGATCCAATGTAATGAGCTCAAAGGACTTATGAAATGCATCCTCCAAAGATCCCTGTAATTTATTTTGTGACAAATAAACATGAACTAGTGGCAAAGAGCTAAAACAAGATGGCAGCTTTCCAGAGATGTTGTTTTCTGAGAGATCCAAAACTTGAAGAGAAGACATATTGCCAAACGAAGAGGGAATGATACCGTTGAAGTGGTTTTTAGACATGGATAAAAATGTCAAACTTGGGAAATATGCTCCAATTTCAGTTGGGATGTGGCCGTCCAAGTGATTGTCAGAAATATCTAATTGTGACAAACTCACATGGGGATGAATTGGCAACTGGAAAGGTCCTGAAAGAGAATTGTTGACCAGGAAAAGTTCATGTAGGTTTGTGTTGTTCTCTAGCAACCAATTTGGAACCCCTCCCCTCATTTTCATGTTAGAAAAATAAATCTCCGTCAAGTTGTGTTGATAGAAGAGGAATTTGGGAAAGGGCAATGCTCCACCATATGCTTGACCAGATAAATGAAGTCTCTCTAGTTGGAACTTTGGGATCAAATTGTGCTCCTCTAGCTCTGCACATATTTCATTATTATAACCGAAGAAGAATTTGAGTTCAGAATGGTTGGAAAATGACCTCAATGAGATGGGGATTTGAAAGTTATTGTCCGAAAGTCTTAATTCTTGGATGGATGTCAGAGTTATAAGAGGAGACGAGGAAATATCTCCCCCAAAGTGATTGGAAGAGAGATCTATTTGTTTCAGGGATGTCAAATTTGCCAAACAATTAGGCAAGACACCGGTGAGACTATTATTGCTGATATCAAGACTTTGAAGATGCTTTAACTCGCATAGACCTGAGAATTATCAATTTACAAACTATTTAACATGAGAAAAAAAAAAAAGAGAGATCAGCAAGAGAGATCAGAAAGGACCATCAGACTTACCCTCGGCTATAGGTATGCTGCCACTGAGTCTACAACCATTCATCTTTAAACTCGTCAGAGTAGTAATCCTTCCTATTGTTTGCAGAGAGCTATTATCGAGAGTAGAGGAACTCAAATCCAACTTGTGCAAATTCTTGAGAGAAGGCAAGGCTACGATAAATCAAACCGACAAGAAATGATTAGTATATTTTGAAGAGGATAAAGTAAGGGATACCAATTAGGAGAAGCTCAAGTTGATCTCTATAGCCAAATTAGACATCAGTACATATTGCAACTCACCTTGAGCTAATATTGTTCCTTCGAAATTATTGTTCCCCAGATCAAGTGTCTTGAGGTTTGGGAGTTTTGCCAATGATTGCAGTAATGGAAGTGAAATTCTTCTTCCATTTGCGGTGATATTAAATAAACGAACTGTGCTTAGATTTCCGAAACCTCTAATACCTGCAAGAGAGAAGAGAAACAAAACAAGTTTCACACCTTACGAGCAAATCAAAATCGTCCTTACTGCATGGAATCTTGGGTAAAAAGTTAGGTGGGTCGATCGATCCGTGAAGCCACCATCGTTCATGTGGAATATTTAAGTAATACCTTCTGAGAACACAAACTCGTCAATCTCATTTCCGCTGAGATACAGCTTCCTCAAGTTGCTCAAAGCTTCCAATTCTAGGTTGCAGGAAAATAGAACTGATTAGGTCACAGCAAAGCCTTGGAACTCATTTTTTGAAATGGAATAACATGTGAGCAATAATTGGTTTATAAACCTTTCATATTGAATGTTCCTTTCAGATGGTTCTTTTCCAGACCGAGATTCTTGAGAGATGAAAGACCCTTGAAGGATGATAAGATACTGTTATCAAAGCGATTACCTCCCAAGTCAAGATACTCCAAATTGCTCATTTTCAGCACTTCATCCTCACCACCTGTAAGAAATAATTGTACAAGGTTTGATGTAAAAATAGCGAAACTGTGAAAAGATAATGCGTAACTCAAAAATCTTTCGTACCATGAAGGGATTTAAACCCTTCAATGTGATTGCTCGCAATATGCAGATTCCTTAAGTTTGTCAGATTATTCAATCCTGGAAATACGTAGAACATAAATTAATGCTATAAATAATTGCTTTGGAATCATGATTATGTTTGAGACAATTAGTTTAAGAACTGAGATGAGAAAAGCCAGGCTCACCTTCCACGCTTATTGTTCCTTCGATTTCATTATTGTGTAGAGATAAACATTTCAAAGATGAAAGACCACCTAAGGATGAAAAGATGCTGCTGTTGAATTTGTTTTGGCCCAACTCGAGTCTCTCCAAATTGCCAAGGACTGATAGTCTTTCAAAACCTGCATGAGAGTGCATGGTTAGCGTTTAAGCATTAAAGTTATAAAACTTGTATCAATTTCTAAAATTGCAGCTAAGAGGCAAACCTTCATTCTCAAGACATCCAGCAATACGATTTCCATACAAGTTAAGAGCGTTCAGTTCTGGGAATGGAAGAAACAAAGACGCATTCAGGAGCCAGTCTCCCAGCTCCCAACCCCTTGAGAAAGAAAGGTCTATTTTGACAACTCGAAGTGTGCTGGAGTTGCATTGGACTTGTTTCCATTCGCAGCAGTTAGCATCTCTTTTCCAGGAGTGCAGGAAACTGCCATTTGGGTAACCAAAGGCATGTTTGATTTGCAAGAGAGCAACTCTCTCTTCCTCCAAACAACCATGGCACCGCCACCCTTGTATTAAAACCACCACATTTATAATCATTATCACTGCTAAACACAACCTGTTCAACTCCATTTGAAGAACTTTGCTATTAGTTAATTCTCAGAAAAAAAACAAAATACACCTCTGTCGCCGTAGAAAGTAACTGTCAGAGGTTCTCTTATAGGATAGGATAGCGCAAAGCTTACGTTTTTACAAGACCACGGTCCTCCGGTTAATTTGTAGAGAAATTAACGAGAATTACTCCGTGTGATGTTCAACAGATTTTCTTTTTATTTTTTATTTTTACTTTCAAGTATGTGTACAGAAGATCTACTTTGTTTGACTTCTCATTAGTTGGTTTCAGACTTGGCATGCGTTTTCTTTTAGAAAAAAAGGAAAAATTAGATATATGCATGCCCTGTTACTGCTGCATTTAGCGTGCCTCCACTGCACTGTACATCGTTAAATAAAAAATAAATTCTAGAAAGTTCTCTGTTGTAGCATCATGGGTAATATTTCTTGTAAGAAATAGTAAAACAAAATGCACTATGCACTGTTACAGTGATTTTAGTCCACCATTCTTTTAGTCATTTCAAAATTATCAAGATTTATTTTTTATTTTATCATTTCATATTATTTTATATGATTTCAAAACTTATAATTATTTTTTTTACAAGTTATGATGTATTCATGATATAAAAAATCATCTCTTGATATTTGATATTTCAAAATATAATTTAATTTCATCAAGTAAAAATTAAAAATTGAAACAAAAGGGACAAGATTTTAACACTTGAAAAAAAAACAGCTGTTTCTTTTAATGTTCATTGGACATGGAAAACTATAGTTCTATCCTTGAAATTTTTATTATTTGTTTTCTATGTTTTGAGAGTTTTATATTTCGGTTGTAAATTTTATTTGTTTTATGTTTCGAATCCTAAATTTTTTTTTTAAAAAGTTATTGAAATAAAAAAGAAAAGAAAAGAATGATTGATTAGCCACATTCTGGCTACCAAAAAAATTTAATCTTGGTGTTAATAAGTTCATATTAAATAGAGGAGTTCTATGGAAATATATAATATTGTTTTTCCTTTAACATGTCATGATAAGAAGATTAGAACCCATAAAGTTTTACTTAAAAAACAATGCTTCTCATAAAAAAAAAACATGATTTCATCAAAATAAAAAAAAAATGCATGAATAAAAAAAATTAGATTTTGATTAAAAATATATGGTTTTTTTTTCTTTTTAGTTAAAATCAATATTGTTTTTCTAAATATTTCCTTGATTGTTGTTTCTTTTTATTTAATAAACTATACCGCTAATAAAAAAATATATTTTTTATTAATAATTTTATTTCTTGTTTTTTTTATTAACATTTATTTTTATTGTGACATAATTACGTGTGACAGCTCACTTAAAAGATGACTAGTGTTTACAATTTCCATCTAGCAATGCCTATTATATTATCTTGTCTCTCCAAAGCTGACATTCTTGTAACCAAAATCTAGAATTTCATAAATAATAAATAATTAAAAGGGCATTATAATTATACGAAAAAACCAATCATGAAATGATAAAGAAAAGTCAAGTCACATATTCATAACAAAAAAGATGAAAATGGATGGTCCACTCAAAAGTTTATCCTCCTACAAATTAAGAAAAACGATTACAAATTAACAAATTTATCTAATTTAGTTTCCATTTAAACTAATATATTAACTCTCATAAGTGATAAGATGTAGATCTTATAAATCTTAAATGAGAAATTTATATGAAAAACTGTCTTGAATCTTGATAATGCTTTAGTTTTTACGAAGAAAGGATCGAGAAATGGAAATTTAAAGGATTTAAAAGTAATTCCTTGCTGCCTGGCTAGGTAATTGCATTGCAACTGCACTTTGAAATGGCATAATTTCCCACCGACGTCTACAAAATGATATATACATATATAGATAACTTATAGTCCATTTCTTCGTGGAAAATGGAAAGTGTTGGCTGTAGAGCTAGCTAGCATCGACATGCATACTGAATTAACGTCAAAATCAGGTTTCAGTCAGCAGTAACAGACAGTGTGTCCACCATGGCTCGAAGGGTGGTGGATATCTACATCCACTGGCCACATCTTCCTCGCCTTAAAGAGGAGATTTGGACCTTGACTTGGAGTCAATTCTCCAAAAATTAATTATCAACCGTTTACTCTGGGCTTTTTATTAGAAATTAAGCTCGGTTAATTTTATTTGCATACCTATGACAAAGAACATGAAATCCCCTTAAGTACGTCATTATAACAATTAATGAGATTTTGGAACTAAGTATTATATATGGAGTGTTGATGCCTCTAATTACCTATAGTGGATTCAGAAAAACACCACCCGGCATCTCATAGGCAATGATTGATGATCGAAATCCAAACTCCTTTGAAAAATCCACAGCTAGCGCCTAAGACAATTCAACATTTAGAATGAGCTGATTCATGTCTGAAGATCCTGAACTACGAGCACGATAAATATACGAGCATGAGAGATCTGGTGCTTACTTTTCTTATCCATGATAGAAGCTCTACGCCTTGACTCGAAGTCAACTGAGAAAATCTAAACCAACTTTTTCTCAGTAGACTTTTTAGATGGTTTTACAGGGTTCTTGATGCAGCTTTCTTTTCTTTTGTCTTAGCAGGTGGCCCATCGAGCCATCATCAGGTCAAGCGATGAATGAATGCAGTAACCTTCTTCTTGGTCATAGCGTGTAATTTTCCACAACCAACAACAAGATTGACAGCCATTGCATTATTTTTGGCCGTAGGGAACACGTCGCGCGTTATGACCAGTTCATCTGTCTCTTGTAAAATGTAAGAGTAAAATATTCACATGCAAGACTTTTCAAGGTCTTTTTCAGCATTCCGCAGCTCTCGGGGTCAGGGTTTGATGATTAGTCAACCTGTGGGTTATATTATAATAGCTTCCTGGCAAATTGGTCTCTCTGTTTTTTTTTTTTTTTTTCCTTTGACAATTCGGTGTCTTCTCTTTTTTGCCCTTTGAAAGTTCAGGCTGGGCCGAGACATGCAATGTCTGTTTCTTTTACTTTGGATCCTTGGGCTGGGCCATCGCTAAGCATTTGGAAGCCCATGAATATCATCTTAACTCTCCATATTTCGACCGCATTTGCAAGTCTTTTCATCTTTTAGATGACCTATGGTCTCCATAAAAGTTCATAATATACAACCTGCTAATTTCAAATCCCAGATTTCATTTTTATATCAGTATTATTGTAATGATTGTTTTTTATTTAAAAATATATTAAAATAGTATTGTTTTTAATTTTTTAAAATTTATTTTTGATATCATTATTTTTGATCTGCTGTTTCTTTCATCCCTAGCTCCATATATAGCTGAGTGGCAGAGATAATTGTAAAATAGCTGTATATTTTAAAATCAGGAAAATGGTGAGAATTGCACACATTCTTGTAGTGGTATATATAGGTAGCAGTATGTTTAATTTGAATTCAAAAAACAGATAGAATCTACTCTGTTTCGATTAAGATAAAAAATTGAAAGAAATATAAGCTAGCATAAATTTCAAAATAACAACGGGCAAATAAGTCTCGGAAGCAAAACATTCTGGAGATTTAACATTGTCCCATGAATTTTAGCTTGTCAATCACCCACATGTCTGCAAATTCCACACATCTGCAACAGAAATCTCCAAATTGCACAAGAGAATTGCATCATTGGAAAGGTACAAAACTCTATTTTTCTTGCAAATATAGCTGCTAGTTGCTACTGGGCCCCACAACGTTCACCAAAGCACACAACAAAAATCAACCATTGTTGTCTTGTCCATGCCTTTGGGTCCTGGAACTCGTTTCTCTTTCAAACATCAGAAAGTAAGTAGTTTTAACAAATCCTCAATTCTAAGGAAGGTGGGGACTATATGTCTAGTAAAGGAACTGATCTACAAAGAATAAATGAAAAGAAATGATTCGTTCTGTTGCAACTTTGCTCGGTAGAAACGTTAGAAAAAAAGCATGATTATTTGCACTTTTGCTATTTGATAACAATATCAAAGAAGGGAGACATGATAGCTGAGAAGGATTAGAATGGTGAAGGTTTTGAAAAAGAAAATGAAAGAAAGAGTTAACTTAATTGAAATCTTGATTTTCATTAACTATATTATTTAAATTAATTTGAATCTTGATTTTTATTTAAATATATTATTAACAAATAAAAAGACGATGTTGCTAAGTTAGAATTGACATGGGTAGGATTTGAGAATTTCTTGATAAATAACCTTCTCAAGTTTCACCTGACCCACAATCCAAGATTTGCTCCAGATCAACCTTGGATAGGGTTCAAAAACCACGGTGAAAAGTAAAAGGAACGTAACAGAGAGACGAGAGTCGTGTGTGTTGCCAGCCATTGAATTGATATTGATGTAAAGCAAAAACTTGGGAATTTCCTCGAAGAATCAATGGGACAATAAGCCAAATAAAGAAGACTTTATTACATATGGAAAATCATGTGATGACGACGACCAAACCACAGGGTAGATAGCGTGGAATTGAATTCCAGTGCCATACAAGTGGGCTGTTTAATACAATTCATGAACGAACACTTTCTCAACTTTTTCATCGTAAAAGACAGCAGTTAATTAAATTGATCTGCTACTACAGCAACAACAATCATAAGATCGAGTGTGTTGATTCGTCTTATAGTATAAAGAGCAGCTTGTACAAAGCCAGTGGTATACAATTTAATTCATAAAGTATTTCAAATGGGTTAAGCAGGTTCTCTGTAGTAGTGATAAAGCTGATCTTCATGGTTTTATTACCAGGGTGGCGGTGCCATTTGTGTTTGGAGGAAGAGAGAATTGCTCCATTGGAATAATTGACAAAGAGATCCAGTGCTTCCTTATGGAGGGCCCAAACCCCCTGTGCAAAGTCAATCCTGGAGCATCCTTTTCTTATCTATGATTGAAGCTCTCGAAGTCAGCTGAGGAAATCTAAACCATCTTTTTTTCAGCAGTCTTCTTAGATGGTTTTACTGGGTTCTTGATACACATGACGAAGAACACGCAATCATTCGTTTATAAACGCCGAGATAGTAAAATGTGTTTCCATAGGAGGAAAACAGCTTGCAGGCACATCGTGGCTGGCAATTTTGACCACTGTAAACAGCTTTCTTTTCTTTTGTCTTAGCAGGTGGCCCATCGAGCCATCATCAGGTCAAGCGATGAATGAATGCAGCAACCTTCTTCTTGATCATAGCGTGTAATTTTCCACAACCACTAACAAGGCTGACAGCCACTGCATTGTTTTTGGCCGTAGGGAACACGTCGCGCGCGATGACCAGTTCATCTGTCTCTTGTAAAAAGGAAGAGTAAAATGCAAGATTTTTCAAGGTGTTCTTCAGCAGTCCCCAGATCCTGGGGTCAGGGTTTCATCAATCAACCTGTGGGTTCTATTATAATAGCTTGTTGGCAAATTGGTCTCTCTGTGTTTTTTTTTTTTTTTCCTTTGACAATTGGGTTGGGCCGAGACATGCAATGTCTTCTCTTTTTTCCCCTTTGAAAGTTCGGGCTGGGCGGAGACATGCAATGTCTGTTTCTTTTACTTTGGATCCTTGGGCTGGGCCATCTCAAATCATTTGGAAGCCCATGAATATCATCTTAAATCTCCATATTTCGACCGCATTTGCAAGTCTTTTCATCTCTTTCTATGGCCTCATAAAAGTTAATGATACATAACCTGCTAATTTCAAATCCCAGATCTCTAAGTTTCAGTGTATTATTATCTCAGTAAATATTATTTACTTGAAAATATAGTAAAATAATATTTTTTATATTTTAAAATTTTATTTTTAATATTAATACACTTTACAATTACAAAAAAATAACTTGAAACCAAAAAAAATAAGATAAAAATATATTTTTAAAATGCAAAAATAAACATACTCTTAATAGCCATGATCAATGCTTTTAAATTTTTTTATTATGAACGGGTTCAAGTTTGACTAAACTAATGTTTCGTACCGTCCAATAACAAATCTAACACTAATATAATGGGACTGTATGACTAGTAAAGGAACTAATCTACAAAGCATAAATGAAAAGAAATGATTCGTTCTGTTGCAACTTTGCTCGGTAGAAACGTCAGAAAAAAAGCAGAGCTTCGCTGCAAGGACAAAGTTGCAGTCTTGTTAAATTGAAAAAAATCTATTGCTTTTTTATTATTTTATAAGTCAATATTAAAAATTTTAAAAAATATTTTAATATATTTTCATGTAAAAAATATTTACACCGTAATATCATACATTCATTTTATATTAAAATACAATATTAATTAACTAATTATACCATTATTATTAAATTGATATTATTTTAATTTTTATTGTTTTTTATTTGATAAGTTAATATTAAAAATTAAAAAAATATTTTAATATATTTTTAAGTAAAAAACATTTACATCATAATATCAAACATGCATTTTATATTAAAATACAATATTAACTAGCTGATTATATTATTATTAAATTCAATTTGGCTCAACATCATATTATTTTAATACCTCTTTCGGACTGAACTTTTATAAAAAAAATATATATAATTAAAGAAACGATTAGTGAAACCTAAATGATTAGACAGTCTTTTTTTTAATAAAAAAGAAACTATATTATTTTAATTTTTTTAAAAGAAATATTTTGAATGTCATAAATAAAAACATTAAGAACCCTATAGAAGATTTGTAGAACGAACTTTGAAAGATATATTAAAAAAAAAAGGGTGAAAAACCATTTTGTAAAACCTATGACCAAGCCAATGAAATAAGTCGCACTTGAGGGTCTAGTTCAGTGGTCAACCGTATGATTTGTTTCGTCCCCGTCCTGAGTTAGATCTTCTATGTGCACGTCTGTCACCCCCGCGGTGCCTTACCTGTTCACTAGACTTGCAGGATGTTCAGTGAGCCGTGGAGAATAGTCGTGGTGCGCGCAAGCTGGCCCGGACACCCCAAGATAATAATAAAAAAAAATTAAGTCACAAGATGCTGGTTTTTCAAATATTTCATTAGTTTTCAATTTTTTTATTCGGTTTTTTTGGAATATTTTCAACCTTCCTCTTGTAAAAACCTTCGTGGTGGTCCACAAAGCAAAGCATTTCACTCGTAGCTAGACTCTTTGAATTTTCTACTACCATTAACAAGACTGACACTGATGGCACTGTTTTTCAAATATTTCATTAGCTTCTTTGATTGAATGATTATAGATGTTTTTTAAATAATTTTTGTGTTAAAATATATATTAATAATGTTTTTATATTTTATAAAAATTATTTTTAACATCAGCATATCAAAATAATTTAAAAATATTAAAAATATATTAATTTAAAATAAATAAAAAAATAAAATAAATTTAAATTCTTTTAAAACATAAAAATAAACAACCTCTAACAAAACTGATCGGTAGCGCAGTGTCTTCGCCGTAGGGAAGACATTGCATGGAAAGACCATTTCATTTATCTATTTTATTGTAGAAAACAAAAAAATTAAAAAATATTCACACGCAAAATAATATACCGTAAAACATTATTTTTTTCTAAATGTTCCGGGTTTTCGTATCACAATATAAACTCATTCATATCCAGCCATAAGAAGAGGAATTGGTCACAAAATTTCTGATATAAAATTTAAATGAATTATTTGTGCGTTTCTCTTGAAAAACAACCCAATTTTTTAATTTTAAATTATTTTAATGTGCGGTGTCAAAAATAATCATTTTAATAAAAAGAATCAATTTCAAGAAGGGCTATTTATTATAAACATGAAGGGCTAAACTAAACTAACACTAAACTATGAGGGTTTCCTTAAGCTGTTAAAGAAATTAACGGGGGACAATTTTCCCCATCAAGTGTATTGAGGCAATCACAGATTTCAAATCCAGCCTGTGATCGACCTAAATCAGCTTTAATTTTTTTTATAAATTAAAATGATATTATTTTAATTAAAAAAATTTATCAGTGAATTTTAACTGGCTCAACAACTAGTTAAATCACCCGGAATTTAACTTCCCCTGTTTATTTAAAATCCTTCCAACCTCATACCAGCCTAGTCCCAAGTCGCGCGGTGACTTTGTCTATGGAAAATTATGACATTTGATTGTGATATTGCAAATTGCAGTCCAACGATCTTATTTATAAAGGGCCTCTGACCGTTGTTTTTCGGTACATAATTTCATCGAGGAGTCCAAATGGGTTTAAACAGGTTCTCTTCTTTAGCAGGGACACTGATGATTTATGCTATGGTTTTGTCAGAAAGCTGGTGGTCATGTCACGGGTGTTTAGACGAAGAGAGAAGTGCTCTCTTGCGGATTAAAAGCTCCTTTAATTACCCAAGCGGCACATTCCTTCAATCTTGGGGAAAAGTAGCCGACTGTTGTTCTTGGAAAGGCGTTGACTGCAATTTCACTACAGGACGAGTTGTCGTACTTGATCTACAAGGCATAAGGGAAGAGGGATTGGGAGATTTGTACCTAAATGTCTCTTTGTTTCGTCCCTTCCAAGAACTGCAATCTCTTGATTTAAGTGGAAATTTTATAGCTGGCTGTGTTGAGAATGAAGGTTTATCTCTTATTTGCGTGCTACTGCAATTTCAACAGGAAAAAAAAAGAATAGATTCTATATTTTTCAAGCTACTGATTGAAATGCCCATGCAGGTTTTGAAAGACTATCAGGACTTGACAGCTTGGTGTTTCTCGATTTAGGCGTAAACAAATTCGACAACAGCATCCTTTCATCCCTTGGTGGGCTTTCCTCTTTGACAACCCTGTATCTAGATGGTAACCAACTCAAAGGAGCAATTAGTGTTGATGGTAATTAAGCTTGATCACTTCACTTCTCTCCTTTTCTTTCTCAAATAAAACCATGTTAATTACTGCCCTTTTTTTAATTGTTGTACTTGGTACAATTATATTTGGCCAGAACTGAATAATCTAACAAGCTTGCGGTGGTTGGAGTTTGGTGGCAATGAAATTGAAAGCTTTAAATCCATTCATGGTATGAAAGAGTTGTGAGTTGATTGAGCATTTGTTTTCACACATAAGTACTCCATTATCCTTTCAGGTTACATGAAAGCTTATGGTATTTTTATAGGTACTGGTTACGGGTTACTGAGGTTAAGAAATCTGGAAGAACTTGTTTTGAATGTTAATCGCTTCAATGACAGTGCCTTATCATCCCTCAAGGGTCTTTCATCTCTCAAATCCCTGGATATAGCGTACAACCAACTGAAAGGATCATTCAATGTGACTGGTAACCTCACCTTTTTCGATTCCTAGAAACCAATCTGTGATTTTTGCTGTGACGTAATATTAAATTTCTGTTTTTCGACAAGCTAGAGCTGGATGCTTTGATCAACTTAGAGGGAGCGGATCTAGCGGGAAACGAGATTGACAAATTTGTGTTATCCAAAGGTATTGATTGCTTTCCACACTGATTGATGGTAGCTTTACCTCTTGATCAACCTAAAATCTCATTAATTGAATTGTATTTTCGAGGATGATTTTGCTCAAGAATAAAAGCTCAGAAGGTTTTAAAACTTGTTTTACTTCTGCTGTCCCCTGCAGATACTAGAGGTTTTGGAAATATAAGCTTCATTTCATTATCTAATAGCACCTCAAATGGAAGAGCTCTTCCATTTACATTACTGCAATCATTGACGAAATTCCCAAACCTCAGGACCCTTTCTTTGGCTGAGAATAATCTTGAAGGAAGTTTCGGAACAACATTAGATAAAGGTAATTTGTTGTATTGATGCCTAAAAGCGATCCTGAATATCTGTTAATTGTTCTTTTTTTCTTTGTAAACGTGCTTTAAATCATATTTTCCTAGTTATAGGAATTTAATTGATTGTAGCGGGGACATTATAATGGAGCTTCTTGTTGGTTTCATCATCTTGTTTCCTTATCATTATCCGGCTCTTGAATACCGAGCATAATTTCTTGTGGGTTTGATTATTGTAGACTTGGCTTCTCTCAAGATTTTAGAAACGTTGGTTTTGAGTTACTCCACTGTCGATAATAGCTTTCTGCAAACAGTCGGGAAGATTACTACTCTAAAGAGTTTAAGCTTGAGGGGCTGTCGACTCAATGGCTCCATCCCTAAAGCCCAGGGTAAGTCTGACCACCTTTCCCCTCTTTAGGCGTTCTGCTTCTTCTCTGACTAAAATTTTTATGAATCAATAAATTCTCAGGCCTATGTCAGTTAAAGCATCTCCAAAATCTAGATATCAGTAGGAATGATCTCAGTGGTGCTTTGCCTCGGTGTTTGGCAAATTTGACATCCCTTCAAGGATTAGATTTGTCTTACAATAACTTTATTGGAGACATTTCCTTCTCTCCTCTTACAAGTCTCACATCCATCCGAGGGTTATCACTTTCAGACAACCACTTTCAGATCCCCGTCTCATTGAGCTCATTTCTCAACCATTCACAACTCAAGTATTTCGATGGTAGCAATAACGAAATATATGTTGAAGAATTAGAAGAGCATAATTTGGCCCCAAAGTTCCAATTAGAGCATCTTCGTTTATCTGGCAATGGATATGGTGGAGCATTTTCCTTTCCCAAATTCCTCCTCCATCAATACAGCCTCCAAGTAATTGATTTTTCTAACCTGAAAATGAGGGGAGGGTTTCCTATTTGGTTGTTAGAAAACAACACAAACCTAAATGAACTCTATTTGGTCAACAATTCTCTTTCAGGGACTTTTCAATTGCCAATTCATCCTCATCAGAATTTGTCTGAATTAGATATTTCTAACAATAACTTCGAAAGCCACATTCCTACAGAAATAGGATCATATTTTCCAAGTTTAACATTTTTATCCATGTCTGATAACCACTTCAGTGGTCGCGTTCCCTCTTCATTTGACTTTCTGTTGTATCTTCAAGTTTTGGACCTCTCAAATAACAACATCTCTGGAACCTTACCATCTTTCTTTAACTCTTCAAACCTCCTGCATGTTTATCTGTCACGAAATATGCTACAAGGATCTCTAGAACATGCATTTCAGAAATCCTTTGAGCTAATAACGTTGGATCTTAGCCATAATCATTTGACTGGTAGCATTCCAAAATGGATTGGTGAGTTTTCCCAACTGAGCTTTCTTCTCTTGGGTTATAATAATCTTGATGGAAGTATACCCACGCAATTGTGCAAGTTGAACGAGTTAAGCTTCATTGATCTTTCTCATAATAATTTCTCTGGTCATATTCTACCTTGCCTAAGATTTAAAAGCAGTATTTGGTTCATCCTACTCGAAGAATATCCTTCTGAGTTTTCTCTTCGAGAACCATTGGTTATTGCAACGAAGAGTCTGTCCTATTCTTATGCGCCAAGTATTTTGTACTACATGACCGGATTGGATGTCTCCTGCAACAGTTTGTCAGGTGCGATTCCTCCTGAAATTGGGAATCTCAACCACATTCATGTATTGAACCTGTCCAACAATCATTTAATAGGCCCAATCCCACAAACTCTTTCAAATTTGAGTGAAGTTGAGAGCTTGGACCTTTCCAATAACAGCTTGAATGGGGAAATCCCTCCTCAACTTGTACAATTGCATTCTCTTGCCTATTTTAGTGTAGCCCACAATAACCTGTCTGGTAAGACTCCTGAGATGGTTGCACAATTCTCAACATTCAATGAGAGCAGCTACGAGGGAAATCCCTTACTTTGTGGACCACCACTGCTTAACAGTTGCACCAAAGATGTACCACCACCTGGGCCTTCTACTGATGAGAAAGAAGAGAGTAGCGTCATCATTGATGCACAAGTTTTCTGTGCGAGCTTTGTTGTGACGTACATCATGGTGCTGTTGGGAATAGCTGCAGTTTTGTACATAAACCCAGACTGGCGGCGAGCATGGTTTAATTTCATTGAGAAGAGCATCAACACTTGCTACTACTTTGTTGTGGACAATCTTCTTAAGCCATTCAGAATCAGAGTTCGGAAGCCTTTGGTATAAATAAATCTCAACTTTGCATTGTTTCTACATCTCAAAGGGAAGATTTAGATGGTCAATCTTATCTCATCTCAGTAGTATAAATTATGTCTTAAAGCTGTGTTTTTTAGAGCAATGTAATCAAGAAAATCATTTCTTCACAATTTTGCTTTCAGCATTCAGCAAGTTCTTTCTCATATATCTTCCTTCAAATCGTAAGAACGAGTAATGGATATACCTATGACAAACCTAAGGCATGCAACTTAGTGTAGTTTATTTGTAGGAGTATCTGTTGAATTAGGCAGAAAATGGTAAAGTTTTCATTTACCCCGTGTTATAATTCGAGGAAATGTCAACTGGAACAAAGTAGCTCTGGAGTTTGTTTTGTGTGAATGCTCCGAAATTGTTAGTTGGACTGAAGCTTTGAAACGATTCGTATGTACTTCAAATTAGGTAGACTAAAGTTTTTTTTTGTTAAATATGGTCCTTGTTCTTTCAATTTTAATTTTCAGCCCCAATTGATTCTAATTTCTCAAAATCAAAGACTAATTTATCATTAAGTTCCTCTCAAAACTCAAAACATGCTTGATAGTGCAAATTAAAAGAAATGTAAATAGAAAATGATATAGTAAGGATGAAATTGAAACATTAAAAGTTTGATGATAGGCAATTATTTTTTATATGCTGATTTAAAAAATATATATATTATTTTAATATATTTTTAAATAAAAAATAGTTTAAAAATATTAGAGTAAAGGCCAAAATGTTTTGGAGTTCTAAAATTGCATCCTTTTGGAACTTCAATGAATGAAAGGACCCTTTCAGAACTTGGAGGGTTTAAAATTTTATTGCAAATTTTTTTTGTTAAAATTTTTTAATACAAATCATTAAAAAAAATTATGAATGAAAAAAAAAATCTTTAATAATATCTAATTAATTTATTTTTATAAAATTCAAAATTCTCTATCTCACATTAAAAAAATACAAAATTCTCAATCTCACATTAAAAATATAAAATATAAGTTTTTTTTTTTGCAAGCTCATTTACTTATCCGGTCCATGTATAAAAAATCTAAACAATCTTCTTTCACTTGAATAGTTTTATATGTAATTAAAAGGTCAAATTTTAAAACCAAAAATCTATCAGCATAATTTTGTTTTTATGGAAAATAATTCAAGCAAAACTGTGCAAATTAACTTAGTAATTACTAAAATTAATTTTGCATCGGTTTTAATTTTTAAAAATAACTTAGGTTATTATCTTTTGTAAAGAGATATTGAGTTTTATTGTTTTAATTCATAGAATTTATGTAGAAATACAACTAAATAAATTGGTATTTTTTTAAATCTTGAAGGCTTATTGATATCGCTCCATATGAACCAAAAAATAAATAATAAAGCTGTAAGAATAAAATATTAATCTTCAACAATAATTAATTTTTAACTAAATCACATTCTAAATACTTCAACAATTAAATATCTTTCACTATTTTAGTTCAAGTATAATATATTCAATTACATGCTAAGCATGTTAGAATTTTGTTTTGCTCTACATTGCAAGTTTTAATATTTATTTAGTATGGATGCTGTGATTTTATTTTGATCAAGATGAACTTAATTATATAAAATTGCATGCAATCTATACTAAATTATAGATCGAAAACAACAGTTGTCCAATTTCAAAAAACACTCAGAGATTTGAGCTGAACCATTACATACAGCAAAAGTAATTGTATCACACGAATGCAAAATTATTCATCAAAGAAATTTAGAAGTGCATCTTCAAAGAAACCAGAAATAATGGATACATGATGAACCTTGTTCTGTATACTTCTAGCTAAAACAGGATATCAATCATCGATAACTATCCTCATAAATTGCATTTTAGCTGTCATATCGAGAGGAAAACTAGAACCTGTTGATTTCCTGGGTTGGCACTCAAACTTGCAATGCATTGTGCAAATTCTAAAAATGTGAATTTACATGGCCGAAATATCTACTACGTCATGTGCTTCAGGAGAATGGCCTCTCATGGCCTCAACTTATCATAATCCACTTCGAGCAGCTTAGTGGTTTGAAGTTTGAGGAAGCCTGAAAGAACCCCCAGCATAAAGCATCTCATAGACTGGCCTTATCCTCATAGTTAGAATAATGCTCAAGATGGAGCCCAAACCGCAGGCACCAGCCAGAACCAAGAAGGTGAGCCTGAAGCAATTTGGACCCAAGCAGGAGATGCTTGAATTGGACAGAAAATTTGGTACCTGCTGCTTTGCTGCTTCAGTATCATATACATAGCCTGCCAGGAGACCTGAGAAAAGGAACGCACCGAGAGGATTTCCTAGTGACATGAAGTTGTAAAATAAACCAAAATGCTTCAAGCCGAAAAGCTCAGAGACAGTCGGTATCATTATCGAGAACTGAACTCCATAGCAGATCCCAAGTAATGCTGTTGCGGCGTAAAGGATACCATCAATTGAAGAAGCAAACAACAGGTACGTTATGATCATCATTACTTGAGTGCATGTCATCCATATTGTCCGAGGGATTGTTTTTGTTCTGCAAGGAATAAATGTCCAACACATCAAAGTAATACCACACCACAAAAATATTGTAGCCTGTGCAGTCTGTATTCTTTTGGAACAGACAGTCAGACAATTACAATGGACTGATAAAGAAATTTAAGGACGTGCCAAAGACAAAAGCTCATGGAAATATGACAAGTAACATTCATATGACATTTTGGCAGAACATGAGCTATGCTTCTTATGCATATGTTTTCTCCGTCTACGAGCATCAATATCTGGAGCATATAACAGAAGAAAAACCGATGCAACTTAATTCTCAGAGGACGCTCGCAATGTCCAATAGATGGAGTGACAGTATTATTCCTAGAACTAAGCCCCATCATGACATAATTTGAGAATGAAAATCATCTTGGCATCCTTTGATTTGGTTTTTCTGTGTTTTATATTTTGTTTATAAAGTCACTGGCTCTAAGCCAAGACTTGCATGGTTTAGATGATTTGGTTTTTTTAACCTTTTAAATGTAGAGCATGTAAATCAATTAGGCATCAAAATGCAGAAAACTTCAATGTAATGAACTTAATGATTAGCCAAGAAGGAAAGAGTGTAGTAACCTGACAAAATGTTCAGACACAATACCCCCACCAAGACGCCCCACAAAATTGCAAAAGCTGAAGAGCGACAACAAGATGGTAGTATCATGCACGCCTTGTGCAATTCCTATCTGGGCCAGATTATTGAGCACCGTTACCCCAGATCCAACACCCACAAAGTACACAAAGAAAAGAAGCCAGAAATCAGCCTTTATTAGGGCTTCAGTAAATCTGAAATCCTCCCCTCTCTTGGGTCTCCTCTTCTTCTTCACAGCCCCTTCACCCTCAGCTAGAAGCATAGCCACCTCAGATGCCTCAACGTTTTCCCGAAAACTTCCGAGGGCTGTTGTTGATGAAGATGATTTCAGCAGTGGTTCGGTTTTGTCTGCGTTGTCTTCTTGTATCACACTGTCTGGAGTCTCAACTGGCTGGTGATGCATCTCTGGTTTCCTGACTCTCATGCGGTGAAATGTCATTTTTATGGGTATTGCAAATGGAGCCATGAGAAGGACAACCATTATAACAAGAAAGGTATTAGATACCGGAGCACTGAAATGAAATATGTGATTCAATATGGTGGTTGTTAGGACATTTAAGCCGAGTACAATAAGAGCTCCTTGAGTGAAAAGCAAATGGGCGTGTTCTGAAGAGTCTTCACCTGATGCAGGGGTACAAGCTCTTACAAAATACATGACTATGTAACCACCACTTCAGAGCTTCTAACCAAGTATTCAAAGTATGAAGCTTTAAAGGTATTGAAAAATAAACTGATTATCTCTTTTTCCAACATAAAAGGGTTAACTTGTGTAGCTATCTCACTCTATCTTTGGGTGTATTCCCTTATAGACTCCTTGTTGTCCTTCTCCATAGCTTGCAAGCTTAACCGATCAGGACCCACGTCTATATTAAACTTATATTTCTTCATGAAGGCATCAACTAAATCCTTTCATTTTTTAACCTTGGTATTGTACAACCGCATATACCAAGTGAGGGAAACATCACTCAAGCTGTCTTGAAAGAAATGAATCAGCAATTTCTCATCATCAACCACCTCAGTCATTTTGTTGCAGTATGCTTTGAGATGAGTTATAGGGTATTAAGTTCCCGTATATTTGATAAATTCTGGCATTCTAAACTTTTTGGGAATGACAACGTTAGGCACCAAACACATCTCAGCAACCTTTGTAGGATCATGTAGGCAAATTCCCTTAAATGCCCTCATCCTTTGTTCTAAGGCAATGAATTTGTTCAGATTATCTTCTTTTACCATCTTACCCTTTTGAGATTCCTTTTCTGTAGAATCAATGGTTAACGGCATTCTCGTGGGGTACGCTAGTTGGAAATGCATGGGAAAATCAGATGACCAACCGTTTGCCCCTAGATTCTGTGGATTGACAGGATTTACGGGCATAAGTTCAGGCTGAGCTATATGTGTTGCTATTCCGGATTTGACTCTCAAGGCTTGTTCGAGTAGACTGGTAAGCCTTGCGACTTCTTCTCTAAGATTGTCCACCTCTTTTTGGTGTTGGGATTCCAACTGGGCTCTTTCTTCGTTTTTCATTTATCTTTTTCTCGAACAAGTGTTATAAATGGGTTTCAATGGGGAACCTATATTTCAACCTGTTGAATGTAAATCATGCAATTATGCAAAAAATGCTGAAGCAATTAAAAAAAAATGCGTATGAAATGCAGACTCACCCTTTACGGGATGACAACCTAATAGGAAGATCCTAATTGTTGAGTGCATCAAAGGGTCTCTCGCATGCTCAGTGATCGTCCATGAAAGATCGATATGAGGCTTTCAAGTAGTGTGAAAATAGAAGCCCTGAGTAATATCAGTTTGACATATCAATCACTTCCAAATAAACAATCAAGCGAGAGTTGAATGGTTTCACGAGTCTTACCCAGGCTAAAGCCATTAGGATACCGTTACTTCCTCACCTATCCTATATTTTAAGGTGTGTGCTCTTAACATGATGCATGACAATATAAACAATGATGCATGTTAAAGCAGTAAATACAAGAAAAATAAACAAATAAACATAACATAACAAATATTATAGCAATTGACAAACAAAAGGCAAAGCTTAGTCCATTAGTCCTCAATGGAGTCACCATTTTGTCGCACCTGACATCGCGATGGCCTTAAAAATTTTGCATGGAAAGAAATGGATTTCTGGCATCCTATTATTTGATGAGGAATGATCTTGTTTAAGAAGTCGTCACCTTGTATTATGGTCACTAGGAACCCTAACTGGTTAACAAAGATTCTATGGTTCGGGACTGGTTACGTAAAAGGGAAGATATTATCACTCCTTAAACGTTCTGCCTGAGACAAATTGCATTGCTGGTTTTGTCTTAAATTGCTAAACATTTATTATTTTATGCTATGATGATTTGTTTATAATATTCTTGACTTTGTCGCCCGTGAATATTCAACTACGAATACTTCCAACTCTAGCATTGGTAAATATTACGTAGTTCTAAAACAAAATAAATTTAAATCCATATTTTTTATTCCTGACTCTAGCGTCAGTGAATAAAAACAAAAATAAAATTTATTTTTATGCATACACAATTTTTATTTTTTTCTTGCTAAATAAAAATAAAATACAATGAATAATATAAATTTAAACCGATATTTTTATTCTTGATTTTGGCGTCAGTGAATAAACCAATAAATTTTTATTATTTTTATTTATACATATATTTTTTTATTTTTTTATTTTTTTAGTATTTTTTTATTTTATGAGCTGAGCAACAGGAGTGCGCAAAGCGCACCCGTGTTGCTACACTGTGCAAGTGAATTAAAATTCACTTGCACAGTGCAAATGCTAATCAAATGAAATAATGCAAGAAGAAGAGGTTACTGACCTGGTCTGCTGAGCGCCTTTCTCCTTCGCCCTTCTTCGTTCTTGTTATTCTGCGAATTCGTTCTTCTCTTTTTGTTCTGTCTTTGTTTGCTTGTTCTTCTGCTTTAACTTGCCCCTTTCTTCCCCTGAGTTTTTCGTCTGGTTTCCTCTGTTTTTCGTTGTTCTTCGCCTGTTTTCCTCTTTCTTTCCTTTTTTTGTGTTTTTCTCTGTTTTCTCAGTCCTTGTGATGAAGAATAGAGGTCCCAGTTCTCTCCTTCTCTTTTCTTCGTCCCATGCTCGTTCCCCTGTTTTATGGGTTTTTCCTATGTGTTTTGCTTGCGTTCCCCTTCCTAGCTGGTTTTCCCTCTTTCATTACCTGCCTCTCCGTTTTTTGTCTCCGGTTCTCGGCCCCTGTTCCCTATGGTTTCGATCTCTGTTTCATCCTCCTGTGGTTTTTTTCTTTGAGATCGTGTTTGGGAAGAAAGCTTTTGGTCTGTGCTTTTCAATTGGGGTTCTGTTTCTTCCCCGTCCTTTTCGTCTGGGTTTTTCCTCCCTGTTTACAGTGTTCTTCCCCCTTTTTTTGTGAGGCCTTTCTCTGGCTTTTATAAAGCCAGAGAAGGTCTTGGGTCCCTGCCTCCAGCAATGGCGGGTATCGTGGAGGCGAGTGATCATGGGTGGCATCGTGGGTATCGTGGCCGTGATTTGCTGGATTTCTCTGTTGAACTGGTTCTGTTCCGCACAAAACGTAACGATGAACAATGCTTCCCAAAACGGCGCCGTTGTGTCCTTGGGATGACTGTTTTTCAATTTGGTCCCTAAACAGTTTAAACTTAACAATTGGGATCTTAATCAGTAATAATTGATTTCTAATTATGCTCTTGGATTAAATTCAATTGAATCCCTAAGTTATAGCACCATTTACACAACAGTCTTGAGTTTCTGGACTATTTAATTTGATCCTTGAATTTTAATTTTCTAGCGATTTTTCTTTGTAGAAGCTCCAAACTTTGATGTTTCTTCAATTGAACCTTGATTTCTTTAATTAATTAAATCAAAGTTTAATTAAATCTTCAAACTCATCAATTCTTTAATTAAGCTCATGATTTCATTAATTAAACTAATCTAAATTTTAATTAAATTCTCAAAGTTATTAATTCTTTAATTTCTGACCAATTGACTCTCAAATTTTAAAAATTTCAACCTTAAACTTTGAATTTATGTTTTCTTAACCCAATTTTTAATTATAATCATTTTTTTAATATTTATTTAAAAATTGGGTTATAGCATAAGGAAACAAACTCTGCTTAGATTTCCGAAACCTCTAATACCTGCAAGAGAGAAGAGAAACAAAACAAGTTTCACGCCTTACGAGCAAATCAAAATCGTCCTTACTGCATGGAATCTTGGGTAAAAAGTTAGGTGGGTCGATCGATCCGTGAAGCCACCATCGTTCATGTGGAATATTTAAGTAATACCTTCTGAGAACACAAACTCGTCAATCTCATTTCCGCTGAGATACAGCTTCCTCAGGTTGCTCAAAGCTTCCAATTCTAGGTTGCAGGAAAATAGAACTGATTAGGTCACAGCAAAGCCTTGGAACTCATTTTTTGAAATGGAATAACGTGTGAGCAATAATTGGTTTATAAACCTTTCATATTGAATGTTCTTTTCAGATGGTTCTTTGCCAGATCGAGATTCTTGAGAGATGAAAGACCCTTGAAGGATGATAAGACACTGTTATCAAAGTGATTACCTCGCATTCAGGAGCCAGTCTCCCAGCTCCCAACCCTTGAGAAAGAAAGGCCTATTTCGACAACTCGAAGTGTGCTGGAGTTGCAGTGGACTTGTTTCCATTCGCAGCAGTTAGCATCTCTTCCCCGGGAGAGCAGGAATCTGCCATTTGGGTAACTAAAGGCATCTTTGATTTGCAAGAGAGCAACTCTTTCTTCCTCCAAGCAACCATGGCACCGCCACCCTTGTATTAAAACCACCACATTTTTAATCATTATCACTGCTAAACACAACCTGTTCAACTCCATTTGAAGAACTTTGCTATTAGTAAATTCTCAGGAAAAAAAAAAAAATACACCCCTGTCGCCATAGAAAGTAACTGTCAGAGGCTCTCTTATAGGAGAGGATAGCGCAAAGCTTACGTTTTTACATGACCACGGTCCTCCGGTTTGTAGAGAAATTAACGAGAATTACTCCGTTTATTGTTCAACAGATTTTCTTTTTATTTTTACTTTCAAGTACGTATACATAAGATCTACTTTGTTTGACTTCTCATTTGTTGGTTTCAGACTTGGCATGCGTTTTCTTTAAGAAAAAAGGAAAAATTAGATATATGCCCTGTTACTGCTGCATTTACTGTGGTGCGTGCCTCAACTGCACTGTACATAGTTAAATAAAAAATAAATTCTAGAAATTTCTCTGTTGCATGTAGCATCATAGGTGATATTTCTTGAAAGAAATAGTGAAACAAAATGGTATTTTATTGTTCATTCTACTACGACGCCTGACTTACATGCAATATGTACTGTTACCGTGATTTTAGTCCACAATTCTTTTAGTCATTTTAAAATTATCAAGATTTATTTTTTAATTTTATCATTTCATATAAAATTTCAAAACTTATAATTTTTACAAGTTAGGATGTAATCATGATATTAAAAAATCATCTCATTATTAAATTGATATTTGATATTTCAAAATATAATTTAATTTCATCAATTAATTACAAAAATTAAAACAAAAGGGACAAGATTTTAACACTTGAAAAAAAACAGTTTTTTCTATTGTTCGTCGGACATGGAAAACTATAGTTTTATCCTTGAAATTTTTATTATTTGTTTTCTATGTTTTGAATGTTTCTTGTTTTATTTGTAAACTTTATTTGTTTTATGTTTTAGATCCTAAATTGTTTTTTAATAAAAAGAAAATCATTAAAAAAAATAGAAACAAATGATTGATTAGCCATATTCTAACCATAAAAAAAAAATTAATCTTGATGTTAATGAGTTCGTATTAAATAAAAAAAATTTAAAATTACAACAATGCTTCTCATAAAAAAAATTACACATGATTTCATCAAAATAAAAATAAAATGCATGAATAAAAAAAAATTAGATTTTGATTAAAAATATGTTTTTTTTCTTTTTTAGTTAAAATAAATGTTGTTTTTCTGAAAATTTCCTTGATTATTGTTTCTTTTTATTTAATAAACTATACCGCTAATAAAAGATTATTTTGTTGTAAAAAAATCATTTGAATAAAAAAAAAAAATTGACAAAGAGATCCGGTGCTTCCTTATGGAGGGCCCAAACCCCCTGTGCAGAGTAAATCCTGGAGCATCCTTTTCTTATCTATGATTGAAGCTCTACGCCTTGACTCGAAGTCAGCTGAGGAAATCTAAACCATCTTTTTTTCAGCAGTCTTCTTAGATGGCTTTACTGGGTTCTTGATACACATGACGAAGAACACGCAATCATCCGTTTATAAACGCCAAGATAGTAAAATGTGTTTCCATAGGAGGAAAAAACCTTGCGGGCACATCGTGGCTGGCAATTTTGACCACTGTTAACAGCTTTCTTTTCTTTTGTCTTAGCAGGTGGCCCATCGAGCCATCATGATCAGGTCAAGCGATGAATGAAGGCAGCAACCTTCTTCTTCGTCATAGCGTGTAATTTTCCACAACCACTAACAAGGCTGACAGCCACTGCATTATTTTCGGCCGTCATTCTAATGAGGTTTTTCCGTACCTCATTCGTTTCGATTCTTTTTTTTCTGGTTCTGCCGAAGCTATTGCATAGTTTACCTAGCCTTTATTGATCTTATTCGTATTCTTATCGAAGAGTGAGGCCCTCTCATTCCTTAGAGTAGGGAGTGAGAGGGGCAAGGGG
Source organism: Populus nigra (assembly GCF_951802175.1). NCBI lineage: Eukaryota > Viridiplantae > Streptophyta > Magnoliopsida > Malpighiales > Salicaceae > Populus > Populus nigra. Next base: position 22,627,011 of record NC_084854.1, read on the forward strand.
AAAGGTGGGTGGCCCCCTGCACCGGCGTTCTCGCGCGCGATGACCAGTTCAATCTGTCTAATTATAACATTATTATTAACTAATTAATTAACTAATTATATCATTATTATTAAATTCAATTTGACTGAAGATCATATTATTTTAATTTTTATTGTTTTTTATTATTTGATAAATTAATATTAAAAATATAAAAAATTAAAATATTTTAAAAAACAACCCTATAGAAGATTTGTAGAACGAACTTTGAAAGATATATTAAAAAGAAAAGTGAAAAACCATTTTGTAAAACCTATGACCAAGCCAATGAAATAAGTGGCAAGATGCTGGTTTTTCAAATATTTCATTAGTTTTCAATTTTTTATTCGATTTTTTTGGAATATTTTCAACATTCCTCTTGTAAAAATCTTCGCTGCAGCTTTTGGGGAGTGGTGGTCCACAAAGCAAAGCATTTCACTCGTAGCTAGACTCTTTGAATTTTCTACTACCATTAACAAGACTGACACTGATGGCACTGTTAAAGTTTATCATGTATATTCTCCCCTTTGTACCCATCATATTTATTATTTATTATTAAATTAAAGTTAAAATAGCAACTTGTTTCTGTGCGGTTGAGATGACTTTGCCAAATGATATGGATTTTTAATTTTTGAAATATAATAAGATTTTGTAGGTTGATATAGGGAGACTGTGGGGACTTGTTCTGGAGATCCCTAAGAGGGAGGAGTATAGTTGACAAGGTAGTCAAATTTGCCAGAGGGTTGCCCCAAAGTGTCAATTGTGCGGTCTCCTTGATTGTATCTCACTTTTTGCTTTTCACCGGAGGATTTTTGTTTTTGCTTGGGAGAGTCAGGTTCCAAGTCCTCATGACAACAACTCTCATAATTACAGATGTCCCAAAAAACATGGCTGTCTTGAGAAAAAGAATAGACTGGGCGGCCGTCTTTGGAGAAGAACTCGACAGGTACTGGAAGAGGAGCTTGAGCGGGTTGCACCATCGAGATGGAGGAGGAAAAGATTCCTGGTGGAGAAGAGGAAGATTCTCCTTTCTTGAAGATGATTTCAACAGTACCATCAGCTTTTTTGGTGAACTCAGGTTCTGTGGATTGTATAGGGACAGAGCTTTGATGCAGCTTTTCATAATTTGTAATCCAAGAAGAAGGGAGTAACTTTTGTAAGTCCTCTTTCGAGATTTGCCTCGGGACATGAGTACAGGTAGCTTGTTGATTGGTATCAACTGTGATAAGCAAAGCATCATTGGTAACAGGGAGTACCAAATCAAAGGCATGATTTTGGACCCGGTAAGCCATTTGATAATGAAGAGTGGCTTGATAGGTGTCTAAAACTTGATCAGCACCAGTGATCTGTAGTTTGACTTTTAAAAAATTATGGAGTTGAGGATCGTCCAATGCCATATTGAAGTTGGGATAGAAAGTAACAACTACCGTATCACAATTGAGGGTGGTTTCAAGAGAACCAATGCATACATGTTGATACTCTAGATATCTGGTATCTAGAAGAGCTAATCGGGCTGCAACAGGTAAACCTTTACGGCCATGGTAAGATAAGGCTAGCCGAATAGCACCAAAATAAATATGCATGTAGCCTTGAGAAATCCATTGTCCTGGAAATTTAGTTGGAATTTCAAGAGTAACAAATTGTTTCCGAGAAGTAGCAGGAATTTTATGTTGATCAAAAGAGGAAGCTTGAACATATTCTTTGGCCACACGGGAAGGTTGTTTGATGAAAGTTTTAATACTGCGGATAACAGATGGAGATTTTTTGGTAAAAGCATGATAAGGATTGACTAGAGAAAAATCTGTTTCAGAGATTTTTTGGGTATCATCTAAAAGTCTAACCTCATAGAGATAGTCAAGTTTAGTGGATGTAGACTGTCGAATGAAAGGAGAAGGAGGAAGATGAAAAGAGGAAGAAGAAGTTAAAAGAGAAGAGGGATGAGGTGAAGACGGCGAGGAGGAAGTCATGGTCATCCACAAACCAGAAGGGCTCTAATTTTATAAATTAAAATAATATTATTTTAATTAAAAAAAAAATTTCAGTGAATTTTAACTGGCTCAACAACTAGTTAAATCACCCGGAATTTAACTTCCCCTGTTTATTTAAAATCCTTCCAACCTCATACCAGCCTAGTCCCAAGTCGCGCGGTGACTTTGTCTATGGAAAATTATGACATTTGATTGTGATATTGCAAATTGCAGTCCAACGATCTTATTTATAAAGAGCCTCTGACCGTTGTTTTTCGTTACATAATTTCATCCCTTGGTGGGCTTTCCTCTTTGAGAATCCTGTATCTATCTGGTAACCAACTCAAAGGAGCAATTAGTGTTGATGGTAATTAAGCTTCATCACTTCTCTCCTTTTCTTTCTCAAATAAAGCCATGTTAATTACTGCCCTTTTTTTAATTGTTGTACTTGGTACAATTATATTTGGCCAGAACTGAATAATCTAACAAGCTTGTGGTTGTTGGAGTTTGCTGGCAATGAAATTGAAAGCTTTAAATCCATTCATGGTATGAAAGAGTTGTGAGTTGATTGAGCATTTGTTCTCACACATAAGTACTCCATTATCCTTTCAGGTTACATGAAAGCTTATGGTATTTTTATAGGTACTGGTGACGAATTACTGAGGTTAAGAAATCTGGAATCCCTTGGTTTGAATGGTAATCGCTTCAATGACAGTGCCTTATCATCCCTCAAGGGTCTTTCATCTCTCAAATCCCTGGATATAGCGTACAACAAACTTGAAGGATCATTCAATGTGACTGGTAACCTCACCTTTTTTGATTCCTAGAAACCAATCTGTGATTTTTTCTGTGACGTAATATTAAATTTCTGTTTTTCAACAACCTAGAGCTGGATGCTTTGATCAACTTAGAGAGACTGGATCTAGAGGGAAACGAGATTGACAAATTTGTGTTATCCAAAGGTATTGATTGCTTTCCACACTGATTGATGGTAGCTTTACCGCTTGATCAACCTAAAATCTCATTAATTGAATTGTATTTTCGAGAATGATTTTGCTCAAGAATAAAAGCTCAGAAGGTCTTAAAACTTGTTTTACTTCTGCTGCCCCCTGCAGATACTAGAGGTTTTGGAAATGTAAGCTTCATTTCATTATCTCAGAGCACCTCAAATGGAAGAGCTCTACCATTTACATTGCTGCAATCGTTGACGAAATTCCCAAACCTCAGGACCCTTTATTTGGATGAGAATAATCTTGAAGGAAGTTTCGGAACAACATTAGATAAAGGTAATTTGTGGTATTGATGCCTAAAAGCGATCCTGAATATCTGTTAATTGTTCTTTTTTTCTTTGTAAACGTGCTTTAAATCATATTTTCCTAGTTATAGGAATTTAATTGATTGTAGCGGGGACATTATAATGGAGCTTCTTGTTGGTTTCATCATCTTGTTTCCTTATCATTATCCGGCTCTTGAATACCGAGCATAATTTCTTGTGGGTTTGATTATTGTAGACTTGGCTTCTCTCAAGAATTTAGAAGAGTTGGATTTGAGTTTCTCCACTGTCGATAATAGCTTTCTGCAAATAGTAAGGAAGATTACTACTCTAAAGAGTTTACGCTTGAATGGCTGTCGACTCAATGGCTCCATCCCTAAAGCCCAAGGTAAGTCTGACCACCTTGCCCCTCCTTAGGCGTTCTGCTTCTTCTCTGACTAAAATTTTTATGAATCAATAAATTCGCAGGCCTATCTCAGTTAAAGCATCTCCAAAATCTAGAAATGAGTGGGAATGATCTCAGTGGTGCTTTGCCTTGGTGTTTGGCAAATTTGACATCCCTTCAACAATTACATATGTCTTCCAATAACTTTGTTGGAGACATTTCCTTCTCTCCTCTTACAAGTCTCACATCCATCCGAGAGTTATCACTTTCAGACAACCACTTTCAGATCCCCGTCTCATTGAGCTCATTTCTCAACCATTCACAACTCAAGTATTTCGATGGTAGCAATAACGAAATATATGTTGAAGAATTAGAGGAGCATAATTTGGCCCCAAAGTTCCAGTTAGAGAACAACACAAACCTAAATGAACTCCATTTGGTCAACAATTCTCTTTCAGGGACTTTTCAATTGCCAATTCATCCTCATCAGAATTTGAATGAATTAGATATTTCTAACAATAACTTCGAAAGCCACATTCCTAGAGAAATAGCATCATATTTTCCAAGTTTAATACTTTTATCCATGTCTGACAACCACTTCAGTGGTCACGTTCCCTCTTCATTTGACTTTCTGTTGTATCTTCGAGTTTTGGACCTCTCAAATAACAACATCTCTGGAACCTTACCATCTTTCTTAAATTCTTCAGACCTCCTGCATGTTTATCTGTCACGAAATATGCTACAAGGATCCCTAGAACATGCATTTCAGAAATCCTTTGATCTAATAACGTTGGATCTTAGCCATAATCATTTGACTGGTAGCATTCCAAAATGGATTGGTGAGTCTTCCCAACTCAGCTTTCTTCTCTTGGGTTATAATAATCTTCATGGCAGTATACCCACGCAATTGTGCAAGTTGAACAAATTAAGCTTCATTGATCTTTCTCATAATAATTTTTCTGGTCATATTCTACCTTTCCTAAGATTTAAAAGCATTATTCGGTTCATCCTCCGCGGAGGATATCCTTCTGAGTTTAATCTTCGAAAACCATTGGTTATTGCAACAAAGAGTCTGTCCTATCCTTATCCGCCAAGTATTTTGTACTACATGACCGGAATGGATCTCTCCTGCAACAGTTTGTCAGGTGCGATTCCTCCTGAAATTGGGAATCTCAACCACATTCGTGTATTGAACCTGTCCAACAATCATTTAATAGGCCCAATCCCACAAACTCTTTCAAATTTGAGTGAAGTTGAGAGCTTGGACCTTTCCAATAACAGCTTGAATGGGGAAATCCCTCCTCAACTTGTACAATTGCATTTTCTTGCCTATTTTATTGTAGCCAACAATAACCTGTCTGGTAAGACTCCTGATATGGTTGCACAATTCTCAACATTCAATAAGAGCAGCTACGAGGGAAATCCCTTACTTTGTGGACCACCACTGCTTAACAGTTGCACCAAAGAAGTACCACCACCACCACCTGGGCCTTCTACTGATGAGAAAGAAGAGAGTAGCGTCATCATTGATGCACAAGTTTTCTGTGTGAGCTTTGTTGTGACGTACATCATGGTGCTGTTGGGAATAGCTGCAGTTTTGTACATAAACCCAGACTGGCGGCGAGCATGGTTTTATTTCATTGAGAAGAGCATCAACACTTGCTACTACTTTGTTGCGGACAATCTTCTTAAGCCATTCAGAATCAGAGAATGGAAGCCTTTGGTATAAATAAATCTCAACTTTGCATTGTTTCTACATTTCAAAGGGAAGATTTAGATGGTCAATCTTATCTCATCTCAGTAGTATAAATAATGTCTGAAAAGCTGTGTTTTTTAGAGCAATGTAATGAAGAAAATCATTTCTTCACAATTTTGCTTTCAGCATTCAGCAAGTTCTTTCTCATATATCTTCCTTCAAATCGTAAGAACGAGTAATGGATATACCTAAGACAAACCCAAGGCATGCAACTCAGTGTAGTTTATTTGTAGGAGTATCTGTTGAATAAGGCAGAAAATGGTAAAGTTTTCATTTACCCCGTGTTAACTGGAGATGTCAACTGGAACAGAGAAGCTCTGGAATTTATTTTGTGTGAATGCTCTGGAATTGTTAGTTGGACTGAAGCTTTGAAACGATTCGTATGTACTTCAAATTAGGTAGACTAAAGTTTTTTTTGTTAAATATGGTCCTTGTTCTTTCAATTTTAATTTTCAGCCCCAATTGACTAATTGATCATTAAGTTCCTCTCAAAACTAAAAACATGCTTGATACGGCAAATTAAAAGAAATGTAAACAGAAAATAATATGGCAAGGATGAAATTGAAAATATTAAAAGTTTGATGATGAAAAAGAATCATTGTTCAAAATAAACAACGCAATCCATAATAACTATTTTTTTAAATAGTGAATATCAAATATGTTTTAGTTGTTGTTATTACTATATATATTTATTGAAATCCAATTTTTCAGAAATATAATTAGAGATATGCACATTATAAGGATTATATATGGAGCATTTTACGAGAAACAATAAAGAAAGAAAGTATTTTTGGTATTTTTAGATTATTTTGATATGCTAATATAAAAAATATAAAATATATATATTATTATAATATAATTTTAAATAAAAAATATTTTAAAAAATAATCTATAATACACTTTTAAATACCATCATAATTTACAGCATTATAACTTTGTTTGAGGAAGGGCAATTATTTAAAAATATTAAATTGAAAGGCCAAATAGATTACTCATCATTGGGTTCATGATCCCCAAGCCTCTCATATATTTCTAATGTTTTGGTGGACTTGCATCCTTTTGGAACTTCAATGAATGAAAGGACCCTTTCAGAACTTGGAGGGTTTAAAATTTTAGCATGTTAGCATTTTGTTTTGCTCTACATTGCAAGTTTTAATATCTATTTAGTATGAACTTAATTATATAAAATTGCCTTGACTCGAAGTCAGCTGAGGAAATCTAAACCATCTTTTTTTCAGTAGACTTTTTAGATGATTTTACTGGGTTCTTGATACACATGACGAAGAACACGCAATCATCCGTTTATAAACGCCAAGATAGTAAAATGTGTTTCCATAGGAGGAAAAAAGCTTGCGGGCACATCGTGGCTGGCAATTTTGACCACTGTTAACACTTAACAGCTTTCTTTTCTTTTGTCTTAGCAGGTGGCCCATCGAGCCATCATCAGGTCAAGCGATGAATGAATGCAGCAACCTTCTTCTTGGTCTTAGCGTGTAATTTTCCACAACCACTAACAAGACTGACAGCCACTGCATTATTTTCGGCCGAAGCGAACACGTCGCGCGCGATGACCAGTTCTTCTGTCTCTTGTAAAAAGTAAGAGTAAAATGCAAGATTTTTCAAGGTGTTCTTCAGCAGTCCCCAGATCTTGGTGTCAGGGTTTGATCAATCAACCTGTGGGTTGTATTATAATAGCTTGTTCGCAAATTGGTCTCTCTGTTTTTATTTTTAAAAAAATACAAAGACAAACGTGCTTTTAATAGCCACAGTGAATGCTTTTTAAAATTTTTTATTATGAATCGGTTCAAGTTTCGACTAAACTAATGTTTCATACCGTCCAATAACAAATCCAACACTAATCTAACAAATCTTGAAACAAGAAAATTTAAAATCCTATATGAATGGAATTGTTGATTTGTAGGATAATTTTGATATCTCCTAGAGCATGATTATTTGCACTTTTGCTATTTGATAACAATATCAAAGAAGGGAGACATGATAGCTGAGAAGGATTAGAATGGTGAAGGTTTTGAAAAAGAAAATGAAAGAAAGAGTTAAATTAATTGAAATCTTGATTTTCATTTAACTATATTATTTAAATTAATTTGAATCTTGATTTTTATTTAAATATATTATTAACAAATAAAAAGACGATGTTGCCAAGTTAGAATTGACATGGGTAGGATTTGAGAATTTCTTGATAAATAACCTTCTCAAGTTTCACCTGACCCACAATCCAAGATTTGCTCCAGATCAACCTTGGATAGGGTTCAAAAACCACAGCGAAAAGTAAAAGGAACGTAACAGAGAGACGAGAGTCGTGTGTGTTGCCAGCCATTGAATTGATATTGATGTAAAGCAAAAACTTGGGAATTTCCTCGAAGAATCAATGGGACAATAAGCCAAATAAAGAAGACTTTATTACATATGGAAAATCATGTGATGACGACGACCAATTCCATCCAAACCACAGGGTAGATAGCGTGGAATTGAATTCCAGTGCCATACAAGTGGGCTGTTTAATACAATTCATGAACGAACACTTTCTCAACTTTTTCATTGTAAAAGACAACAGTAAATTAAATCGATCCGCTACTACAGCAACAACAATCATAAGATCGAGTGTGTTGATTCGTCTTATAGTATAAAGAGCAGCTTGTACAAAGCCAGTGGTATACAATTTAATTCATAAAGTATTTCAAATGGGTTAAGCAGGTTCTCTGTAGTAGTGATAAAGCTGATCTTCATGGTTTTATTACCAGGGTGGCGGTGCCATTTGTGTTTGGAGGAAGAGAGAATTGCTCCATTGGAAATATGCACAAATCTTCCAATTCCCAACCCCTTGTTAACGAAAGATCGAGCGTGTTGATTCGTCTTGTAGTATAAAGAGCAGCCTGTACAAAACCAGCCTGTATATTTGTATACAACCAAAATTCCTCTAACCACCCAAACGACGGCGAACACCTGCAATCTTGGGGAAAAGAAGCCGGCAGTTGTAATTGGGAAGGTATTTCCAGTGGAGCAATTCTCTCTTCCTCCAAACACAAATGCCACCATCACCCTAGTAATAAAACCATGAAGATCAGCTTTATCACTACTATAGAGAACCTGCTTAACCCATTTGAAATACTTGATGAATTAAATTGTATACCGCTGGCTTTGTGCACTGAAGGGTTGCTCTTTATAGGAGGAGAGCGCAGTACTGTACCCTACAACCAGCGGCGTTGCGCGTTCATATTAGGAAGAGCCCTTATTATGGCACTGGAATTCAATTCCACGCTGTCGACCATGTGGTTTGGATGGAATTGGTCGTCGTTGTCGTTACACAATATCATATCGGGCGACGGCTCCATTTTTATTATTTATTTAACAAAAAGATTTTTTTATTAAAAAAAATAAAAATTTTATTAGAGTCGTCGTCTAGTAACTTGAAGAAATTAAAAATTTCAAATTAGATATTAGTCCCAGAGATTTCTATATTTGGTTAATTATGATTAAGAGAAGATAGTCATCACTCTTAAAATATCCTTTCAAAAAAAAGGCTACCCTTACTTGTGTGTTTTTTTTATTTGATTTAAATGCTATTATATTTTGAGTTTATTTGCAATTTTGTTTTTAAAAATGGTTAACGTCGGTTTCTAAAAATAGGAGACACGTCAAAATGACATCAATCCTTAAAAATAGAAGACTCGTCTAAAATGTTAACGTTTTAACCTTAAAAATGAGAGTTGCGTCTGAATAAAAATAAATAATAGACATAATTCATATTTGATATTTAAACTTTTGACATCGGTCCTTTTTTTTGTAAATAAAAAAGACGTGTCGACAAACAATATTCATAGGAGACACATCAAAAAATAACATCAGTCCCTAAAAAATAGGAGAATCGTCTAAAATATTGATGTTTGTCCCTAAAAAGAAGAATTACGTGTAGGTTACCAAAAGAAATAATGGACATAATCCATATTTGGTATTTAAATTTTTGACATCGGTCGTTTTCTGTAAATAAAAAAGACGTGTCGACAAACAATATTCATTTATAAAACAAAAATTATTTTGATGTCGTTGAGAAATGGGTATAACCATACTTGAGAATTGGGCTTTGGACCTCATGAACGATGACATGATAAGATGGGTGTTGGACCCGCGTCGTTATTCCTTTTATATTTATTTTTGGTTTTTTTTTGTTTTTTTTTCACATGCAAGAAAATTTACAAGTATTTATATATATATATAAATATCAAAAATACCATTAGAAACCCCAAAAAATTACTTGAGTGCCACTGTATAGGTAAAAGACTGAAATATCCTTGAATTTCTTGGAAAATTACAAAAATACCCCTGGTGGCGCGTATGGCTCACGCGCGGTTACTGTTGGAGGCAGTGAACTTTTTCGGTGAGATTTCCGGCCAACAAATGGTTGATTCTGGTATATCTAAGGGAGAGGATTTTGATGACGGTCGTTGATGGCTGATGAGGGAGAATCGTCGGTTTGAAGCTTTGGGTGGCCGATAAAAATCGCGGCCTTTTTCCAGCCAGATAGGGAGGCAGAAACGCTAAAACCGGCCGGGGTTTTGCTTTATAGGAGGCTAGTAACCTTTCCGTGGTGGTTTGGAGGCTTCAAACAGCCGGAAATTGGAGATCGGATGAGAGAGAGAGAATCGTCGGCGAGAGAAGAGAGAGACTCCGAGATTTTGCTACGGTGTGAAAGTTAGCATGGTGCACCGGTGCAGCTGAAGGTTGTGAACCGTTGGATCGCGGATGAACTGATCCTTCGGCTGTGATTGGCTTGATTTGCAAGTTGATCGGACGGTCCAGATGAGCTGATCTTTGATCTGGTGTGGCGCGGAATACCGAGAGCTTGGTACACCGGGTGACGTGGTACAACAAGATCGAAAGGCCGATTGTTTTAAGGGCTGAGATGGATTTGGGTTTTAATCTAGTGGGGTAAGCCCTATTGTATCCTTTTAAATCAAAGGTCCAGAACTAAATACTATTAAATCTAATGGTTGAGATATTTTTAGGATTTTCAAATTATTTTTTTTAAAAAAATCAATATCTTACTAGTGTGAATGTATAGCAAAAAAAACTTATACAAATCTTTTTCTTTTTTTTTTTCTCTTTTCTCTCCCCCTGTGAATTGTCACTGGCTATTTATAGCCACTGATGAGGGACATCAAGATCTAATGCAGGTGGCACGTATCTGCTTTAAAGAAAAATTTCATCGCCACAACTACTCTACCTATCATCGATATAACTGCCCCGCCTATTATATGACAAATTTCTATATTATTGATTTTGTTTTATTATATATAATAATAAATATTTATATTGATAAAACTAAAAACTCAAATTAATATTAGAAAAAACTCGTTTCAACCGCTAAAAATCAATTTTAATTACCGAAAATTATATTGAAACACTAAAAAAAAAATTTGATGGGTATCAACCTGGTGGACCGGGTTTTGACCAAAAATAACAGTTTTGACCCAAAATGGCCTGAAATTCATTTTTTATCCCGGTCAGCATGGTTGGACCCGTATTGACCGGGTGGAATCGGTTTTGACAAAAAATGATGGTTTTGACCCGAAATGGCCTGAAACCCATTTTTTACTCTGGTCGACATGGTTTGACCCGTATTGATCCGGTGGACTCGGTTTTGATCGAAAATGACGGTTTTGACCCGAAACGGCATGAAACTCATTTTTTACCCTAACTTATTTTTTACCCTGGTCGACATGGTTTGACCCGTACTAACTCGGTGGACTCGGTTTTGATGGAAAGATGCGGTTGACTCGAGAAAAATATATTTTTGAATTTTAAACTTTTTCTTAATTTTTTTGGGTTTTTATGAATAATAATAAAAATAAAATAACTTTCAGAAAAATATTGATTAATTCAAAATTGGATTACAACAGTCGTCATCACATGATTTTCCACATATAATAAAGTCTTCTTTATTTGGCTTATTGTCCCATTGATGCTTCGAGGAAATTCCCAAGTTGTAGCATTACATCATGCATAGTGCCAGCAGAAAGATCATCAATTCAATGGTCGGTAACACAGGGGTCTCGCCCCCCTCTGTTACGTTCCTTTTACTTTTCACTTTGCCTTGGAATGACACTAAAAAATATCGGAATATCGAGATTTAATCTTATATTACTGATTTTATTTTTTTTATTAGATCATAAAATAACTTTCTTAAATTACTTATAAGAACTAGAAATAATTAGGGTTATTTCTCAAACAAAAGAAAAGGTAGTGGCACCGTAAATACACCATGCCTAGTTTAGAAATTTATACAAGGATTTATGCATATTTAAGGTTGATAATGCAGTTTAATAAGACAAAATTAAGAATTTGGAGGGTTTATTTTTATCGACTAAACTAATAGAAAGAGTCGAAATCTAGACGAAGGAAATCACAAATAATTATTGAAGTCACAAAACTTAAAAGACAAGTGAAAATCAATGACCCAACCAAAGTCAAGTCAACCGTGAAAACAACCTTTAATCATGTGACTTTTTACCTTTTAGATGGTTTTAATGGGCTTCTCATATGCGCACGAAAAATTGAAATAGAATAGCTTAGTATCAGTGGGAGATGATATTTTTAAATTTGATTAAATAATTTATTGACATCGAGTTGCTTTGTCTACTAATTTAAAATAAAATTTAAATTTTTATATTATTAAAAATATTTTTATTGATATTGATGTTAACATTGAGGAATTGAATGATGCTTTGAGAACTAACGGACATACAGAACCAATGTAGAAGATTATGATGGAGATGACAATGACGAAAATGAAATTGAAGAAGATAATTCTGATTAATTTGCACAACACACGAATGTGTAATGAAATTATCTTTAGGGTAATGACAATGACATGCATTTATTATTACATGATAAGGAAACATTTATTTTTTTGTAATTTTATTATCATACACAGAACTGGTATTATTGTGTTGTGTATGCTGTTTTGATTTTAAGTATTTGCATGATGGATAGATAAAGAATATAGATAAAATATGGCCACATATATTGTTTTATACAGATGGAATTACCGACTTACTATAAAATACCAACAAATACACTGACAGATTAAGTCTATTGGTTTATTCCAGAGAGGTTTGAAATTGTTCACTTCTCAATAACACTATTCATTATATTTATTACATATGGAATCACCGACAAATTAAGCTCATCGATATTTTCCTGAGAGCTTTGGAATTGTTCACTTCTCAATGACATTGTTAATTATTGTTCATTGCAGACAAAATCAGTAATGGATTGAAAAGTCATCGGTGACATTTGGGGGGTTCTGAAAATTTTCAACTAAATATTACAGATAAAAACACCAAAGAAAATGTCAAAAATATTAATATTTAATTATCCATCGGTAAAACTTTCTATAAAAAAACCTTAAATAAAGACCAGATTCCCTAATTTCATAAAAGACAAGTATTTCTTCTTCTTCTCTCTTCTTTTTTTTGTAAAAAACAAAACCTCTCTCTCTCTCTCTCTCTCTCTCTCTCTCTCTCTCCCTCTCTCTCTCCCCTTCGTAACTCCTTCTCTTCTTCTTTTTTCTCCTTCATTCCTACCAGGTAAGTCATTCTCTTCTCTCTTTTTTTTTTCTCTTCTCAGTTTTACTCTTTTTTTTAATTAACATATTGTATGAATTTGTCTTTTTTTCTCTACTCAACTTCACTCGTAACAAAATTAAGGTAAGATTTTTCATTTTTCTTTTATTTTTTTATATATATTTGCATTATATTTGTTTTTCTTTTTATTGTTGAATTTTTCTGTTCAATTTTGTTGTTGGAATTGTTTTCATACGAAAATAAATTTTTTTTAATGGAGAGAGTTGTGGTTTCTTCCCATCTTCCAAGGTTCTTCTACAGGGTGATCATTTGTACCCTTATCTGTTTATCCTGACTATGGAGAACTTAAGAGGTATTTTTAGAGAGGCCTCACAAAACTCTTTAATTTAAGGTTCTATTGATATCTACTAAACTGACTCACTCTGATTGTAAGCCTTTAGTAAAGTGGATTCTCTCCGAGATTAAGTTGTGGACCTTTTTTTTTTTTACTTATGTTGGGCATGTTCAGCTAATCAAATCATTTCTCTTCTCCATCCAGTTTTATTAGTCCTCCATGTTTATTCTTTCTTGCTCTATTATTAAGAGGATTAAGGATATCTTAGCTGCCTTTCTTTAGAAAAGTAGCTCTATCTCCCACTTAGGGGCTAAGGTGGTTCGGGTCTATGTTTGTTATCCCTTAAGAAGGATGGCCTCAAAATAAAAGGGGCTCAAACTTGGAATGAAGCAGTTATTCTCAAGCATGTGTAGCGACTACTATCAGATTGATCATCAATTTGGTCGGGATAGGTCGATAATGTTTTGCTCAAAGGCAAATCCTTATGGCACGTCTGCCTCCTTCAATGTCCTCTTAGTCATGGAGAAAGGTTCTACTCATCAAAGATTGGTGTAAAAGGAAGTTCGTCTCCAGTATTGGTAATGGAACTACTACCTCTTTTGGGTTAGACTATTGATTGCCAGATGGGCAACGGTTATGCAAACTAATGTCTTTTAGGGTGCTCACTTCTATTAGGTTGTCGTGGAATGCTAAGGTCTCAAACATCATTAAGAGGGATACTTGGGTTTTTTCATAGGGTAGTCTAGAGCTCCAGCCTATATAGACTCGATTACTTTTAACCCAAGAGTGCCTTACCAAACCATTATGTTTGGAACGGTAACTCATTGGGGAGGTTCTCTATTGACTCGGCATGGGAGGTTCTTAAATATTCCAGACCCATAGACTATATGCACCATCTTCTCTGGTTTTTAGGTTTCATCATGAGACACTCTTTATCATATTGCTTGTATCTATGGGTTGTCTCAACATCATGGATAGACTACATGCTTTTCAAATCATTCACTATTCGACATGTTTCTTTTGTGGGTTGTAAGTTGAAACACATGAACATTTATTTTTTCAGTGTCCTTTCTTTGCTACAGTTTAGGGTGTTATCAAGAATATGACCCTTATGGGTTGGCCTTCTTTTATATGGCATCATCTACTTTAGTAGGCATCCAAGCACTTTAAAAGAAAAAAGAATTTACACATCTACTTACTTGGCTAGCCCTTACAACCTTGATTTACTTCATCTAGTGTGAGAGAAATAATCAAGTCTTCCATAAGATTTATTGATCTCATCAAGATGTTTGCAAAGACATTTTTTATTTGGTCCAATCCCGTTTGATGGAGCTCGAACCAAGTTTCATATCCCAACTATTTTCAGGTCCATTTGATGCCTTTGAGAGTCGTGAGATATAATTGCTTTTGTTGATTTCGAGATTCTGTTTGGTACAGTTTCATATGTAATTAACTAGTCGACCGACTTATCTGTTATTTGTCTTCACAATCTACTTTTGTCCTTTTTCAGTTTCTTTTTTAGCTTTTGCTTTTTTTTCTTGTTATTTTTTGTTAAATAGACCAGGTAACAAGCATTTATATTTCTTGGGGTATGCCCCTCATACACTATATACATTGCAAGTTTTAATATCTATTTAGTATGTATGTTATGATTTTATTTTGATCAAGATGAACTTAATTATATAAAAATGCATGCAATCTAAACTAAATTATAGATCGAGAACAACAGTTATCTAATTCAAAAAAACTACTCAAAGATTTGAGCTGAACCATTACACTAATGCAAAATTATTCATCAAAGAAATTTAGAAGTGCATTTTCAAGGGAACCAAAAATAATGGATACATGAACCTTGTTCGGTATACTTCTAGCTAAAACAGGATATCAATCATCGATAACTATCCTCCTCAATTGCATTTTAGCTGTCATATGGAGAGGAAAACTTTATCATCATAACTACTATAACATGAATTAGATGACTGTTGATTTCCTGGGTTGGCACTCAAACTTGCAACGCATTGTGCAAATTCTTAAAAAGTGAATTTACATAGCCGGAATATCTACTATGTCATGTGCTTCAGGAGAGTGGCTTCCCATGGCGTCAACTTATCATATTCCACTTCGAGCAGGTTAGTGATTTGAAGTTTGAGGAAGCCTGAAAGAACCCCCAGCATAAAGCATCTCATAGACAGGCCTTATCCTCATAGTTAGAATAATGCTCAAGATGGAGCCCAAACCGCAGGCACCAGCCAGAACCAAGAAGGTGAGCCTGAAGCAATTTGGACCCAAGCAGGAGATGCTTGAATTGGACAGCAAATTTGGTACCTGCTGCTTTGCTGCCTCGTTATCATATACATAGCCTGCCAGGAGACCTGAGAAAAGGAACGCACCGAGAGGATTTCCTAGTGACATGAAGTTGTAAAATAAACCAAAATGCTTCAAGCCGAAAAGCTCAGAGACAGTCGGTATCATTATCGAGAACTGAACTCCATAGCAGATCCCAAGTAATGCTGTTGCGGCGTAAAGGATACCATCAATTGCAGAAGCAAACAACAGGTACGTTATGATCATCATTACTTGAGTGCACGTCATCCATATTGTCCGAGGGATTGTTTTTGATCTGCAAGGAATAAATGTCCAACACATCAAAGTAATACAACACCACAAAAATATTGTAGCCTGTGCAGTCTGTATTCTTTTGGAACCGACAGTCAGACAATTACAATGGACTGATAAAGAAATTTTAGGATGTGCAAAAGACAAAAGCTCATGGAAATATGACAAGAAACATTCATATGACATTTTGGCAGAACATGAGCTATGCTTCTTATGCATATGTTTTCTCCGTCTACGAGCATCAATATCTGGAGCATATAACAGAAGAAAAACCGATGCAACTTAATTCTCAGAGGATGCTCGCAATGTCCAATAGATGGAGTGACAGTATTATTCCTGGAACTAAGCCCCATCATGACACAATTTGAGAATGAAAATGTTTTTCTGTGTTTTATATTTTGTTTATAAAGTCACTGGCTCTAAGCCAAGAAGGAAAACTTCAATGTAATGAACTTAATGATTAGCCAAGAAGGAAAGAGTGTAGTAACCTGACAAAATGTTCAGACACAATACCCCCACCAAGACGCCCCACAAAATTGCAAAAGCTGAAGAGCGACAACAAGATGGTAGTATCATGCACGCCTTGTGCAATTCCTATCTGGGCCAGATTATTTAGCACCGTTACCCCAGATCCAACACCCACAAAGTACACAAAGAAAAGAAGCCAGAAATCAGCCTTTATTAGGGCTTCAGTAAATCTGAAATCCTCCCCTCTTTTGGGTCTCCTCTTCTTCTTCACAGCCCCTTCACCCTCAGCTAGAAGCATAGCCACCTCAGATGCCTCAACATTTTCCCGAAAACTTCCAAGGGCTGTTGTTGATGAAGATGATTTCAGCAGTGGTTCGGTTTTGTCTGCGTTGTCTTCTTGTATCACACTGTCTGGAGTCTCAACTGGCTGGTGATGCATCTCTGGTTTACTGACTCTCATGCGGTGAAATGTCATTTTTATGGGTATTGCAAATGGAGCCATGAGAAGGACAACCATTATAACAAGAAAGGTATTACATACCGGAGCACTGAAATGAAATATGTGATTCAATATGGTGGTTGTTAGGACATATAAGCCGAGTACAATAAGAGCTCCTTGAGTGAAAAGAAAATGGGCGTGTTCTGAAGAGTCTTCACCTGATGCAGGGGTACAAGCTCTTACAAAATACATGACTATGAAACACAGAACAGGAATTCCAAGTGCAAGAAACATCAGAAGCTTAGATGAGGAATTGCGGAGCAGAGTACTATAAATTTCAGTAAATACTGCAGCACTGATTCCACCGTAACCTTTAAGAACACCAGCAACAGTGCCTCTACTAAGAGGAAAGTTTCTCATGTTGGTTACAAGAACAGCTGTGCTCAACCAAGCACTACTATTGGTGGCAACACAGAGAGCAAGGCATAGCTGCAATATCGTGAAGTGAAAACAAAAAATGTGACTTTAGTCCTTTTGTTGGAAAATTTTAAGAATGAACATATATGCCACTCAACCAAATAAAAATGATGAAGAATTTGAGAAATTAAACATGCATTAAAGTATCTGAGTACAGGATATTTTCCACAAATCACAAAGTAAACCACATGAAGCAGCAACTATATCCAAATTTGCAGAAAATCTCACTCCTATGCATACAACAACGAAAAAAACTTGTGAGTTTCTACAGCATAACAGTGATTCGCCATCCTTTAACACTGTAGTTTATCATATCTGTCATGAGCAATAATATGGAAGCTGATTTTACTAGACAAAAAGGTAGACAACCTTGAACTCAAATGACAGAAGTGCGGGGGGGTGGAGTTGCAGCAGATTGTGAGTTCAAATCTAGTATTGAACTCATTTTTTACCATTTTTACATTAGCCATAAAAAGAGGACAGCCTGATGGTGCTCTTTCAGCAGGAAATGGAATCCTTGCTTGTGCGTACATGCTTGTTCTCAATCAAAAAAAGTATGTATGGTCATTCATTGTTTGCATTTTGTCCATGCAAATTCAAGGTTTCCCCTCCTTGAACATTATGCATCCGTGATTACACCTGAAACATTATTCTCTAACCTTTCCTGAGATGAAGTTTATTGCTTAATGATGCAGTTAATAATTTATACCCAGTAACCATATATCAATGACGAGAAGTGCTTCTAGTATTTCCAGACATGATTGCAGAATTGAAACTTTATCTTTCTCCCATACTGTATGATTATTTTAATGGTGTTATACTTTTCATGGTGCCTGGTTATTTCTTTTCATTTAGTTTCTTTACTGTCCCTCTAAGCTTACCAGGCTATTCATCCTGATTCGGCATAATAGTATTAGATTGCGTGGAGTTCTCTTTAATCGTCCATTTACTTGTAATTAAGTCTCGTTTAAGCTTTCCCCCCGCAAGCATCACGAACATTTCCTCCCACTTCCAAGCAACCGGAAAAGCCAAATCTATTGGAAATTTACCAAATTATATCCACTAAGTTCATCAAAAATTCTCTCCAAAACAACTTTAGAATGTAAAAGCTTTCCACTCATTGATCATAAAAAAGTAATTAAAAAAACATTGCAATACGAATCCAAGATCGGTGTAATTAACATTAATCACATCAATTTGATAGCCCCTAAACCATGTAAACAATGACCACTCTACCTTCAACCTCTAAAATCTTAATTCAATGAAAACAGAAAATGGGCGTCAATTACTTTCACAAAAGGTCTTTCTAAACATTACAAATAAGCAATAGCTCAGAGAACTCACCAGCCAATAAGGCAAGGATTGTACTTTACTGCTAAGAGCAAGCCAAAGAACACCATAACCAAAGAAGCAGGAAAGAGCACCAATCAAGAGAATCACCCAAGGAGGGAACTTGTTGCAAGCAATACCAGGAATGAGTCCAACATTCTCACCAACATCATTAGCAACACCAAGCATGGTAAGCTGGTGCTGGTTAAATCCCAGAACAGATTTTAAAGAATGGGAATAAAGAGGGAAATTGTAAGCATTCCCTGATGCTATTTGCACCCAAACTGCTGCTCCAAGTCCAACCCATGGCGGCCTTGTCCCAGCTTTCAGGTTCACCATGGTTGAATGGTGTTGAGGCCGAATAGGGTAGTGGGTTAATTCTCTGTTTTGCTTATGAAGTCAGGAGACAGAGAGAGGGGAGGAGGGGTGGAGGGAGAAGGACAAGAGAGTGTCTTAAAGTGGGGTTTGGGTGAGTTTGTTTGTACATGTAATGTAATGTAATGACTTGACATTTGGAAAAAGAGCTGTACTAGTTCATGACTTTCCTCCATAGCTACTGGAATTTCCTTTTCGGTTTTTATTATGTTTTCTCTGTAGCAATTTTTGGACAGAACACAATGAACTGCAGTGTAGTCTTGAGGATGCTGTTAGATTCACGTGCATTAACCCATATCTCTGAAGATAACTGCTAGATTGATTGATATATTTATCAATTGTCTAGAAGTATGGTTTAAAATATTTTTTATTTAAAAAAACATATTTTATATTGTATATTTTTTAAAAAATTTTAGTGACATAACAAATCAAAATAATATAAAAATATAAAAAAAATTAATTTTTTTAAAAACATTATTTTAGCTGTATTCCCAAAGATTTTCTTAATCAAGTGTAATGAAATGTTTCATGGATATATATATAGCTTAAGAATCACTGTATACATTAATTAAATGGTAATGCATGCAGTTTGTAATACCACCACAAAAACTTATTTTTTATTTTATTTTATTTTGTAATAGTTCAGGTTTTTTGAATGGCCACTATAATATATAGTTGAAGCTTGGAAAGATAAAATCATTGGAAGCACCGGATATTTTCTATTGAATTGAAGATTTTGGGTAGAAATAAATCGAAAAATATAACAAAATGGTAAGTTCTATTTCTCAATTTGATTTTTTTATATCAAAATTAAAATTATTTTAATTAATTATTAAATAAATCATCTGTTATTAAACAGAACAATAATAATATCATTCGATATTATTATAATACTATTATTCAATTGCATATACCATTTAAATTTTTAAAGTCATTATTCTAATTCAAGAGAGTGTAAATATTATTTCTCACTTCAAATTAGCATACTCTTAAGATTTATTTTTTTTTTAACAATTCCGTTCGTTCGAGTTTCCAATTCAGAACAACTAAAAGCAAATGTGCTTACCATGTGAACAAACATTTAAAGATATTTATCCCTTAAAATATTTTTCACTTGAAAAAAATTAAATTAATATTTTTAAAATGTTTTTTAATTATTTTAATATAAAAACCTAAGAAAAATTAATATATTTAAAATAAAAAATACTTTTAACAAAAATATTATCCGGAATATTACCAAACATATACTTTATATATAATTATTTTAGAACTAAAATAAGGTTAAGAAAAAAAAAGTACAAAGTAAGGTAAATTTCAAAGTTAGATCATGTTTGGTTAATATATCATAATAAAAATACAGAA
Source organism: Populus nigra (assembly GCF_951802175.1). Taxonomy (NCBI): domain Eukaryota; kingdom Viridiplantae; phylum Streptophyta; class Magnoliopsida; order Malpighiales; family Salicaceae; genus Populus; species Populus nigra. Next base: position 22,647,411 of record NC_084854.1, read on the forward strand.
ATAACAAAATGTATTTAATTGAGAAAAAATATTTAAAAAAGTTATCTTTAAAAGAATTTATAAATATATTTTCATTGTTTAAAAAAAATAACTTATTTATTTTCACTATGTTGATTATATCTCATCTCAAAACAACAACTAAATATATCACATGATGCACAAAACTCGTGAGAGAAGAAGGAGCATGAGCAGCACACGTGACATACTGGGAGTGACATGTGACCAAAGCCGTTACGTGGGTCCTTTCCAGTTGCGAGGTTCTTCAGGATAGACAGAGAGAGCATCGTGATTTGTATGTTGTCATCTGGGCCCACTTGGATTTTTTGTCGTGGGTAGATCGTCTAGATCCAAAATAGGAACTAGGGTCGACTAGGTTAGGCATATGTCACCCAAGCCTAAATATTTAGGTGACACGTGTGTGGCTTAGATTTTACTTATTAGTTTTGTGTTTTTGTCGGATCAAGCCCTTATAATATTCTTTATAAGCTTGCACAATATCATAATTAATTACTTTTTTGTTTTAATTTAATGATGAGAGTATTATAGTGTTAGTTCTTACATTCTTGAAGCAAGCTTTTTCTATTTAAGCTTTGTTTTACTATATATATATATATTTGACTTGACGTTTTATTTTGAAAATCATCTTTTAAATTTTGAATTCAAATTAAGCTGATTCTTTAAAATTATTATAATTGATTTTTGCAATCGAGTAATCAATTTGTGTAGGGATTTTTTCAATATAAAATAACATATTTAAATTTTTTTAAGTTTTTAAAATTTTGATGAGAGAAAAGGAGTATCAACTTCCAATCTTAACCATATTGATTATTTAATTATGTAAAAATTAATTAAGTTAGAAATACTATTATTTTTATTGAAGTTCTACTCACGAGCAAAGTTGTCAATTTTATTTTGGTTAACGTTTTATTTTTTATTGAAACGATAATTTTGGTTCTCAAACATTTTGGAATGATAATTTGAATTCATGCAAACTTAACAAATAATTAACACATTCAAATTATAATAATTATCAAAATTTTATATAAAAGCAAATTTGATTAAAATTAAACATAATTCATGACATCAAATCTAATTGATATTTCCATTCTCAATTGCATTAAATCAAACAAAAATTTATAGCAAATTAAAATAATTTAAAAAAATATCAAACTCATCAACTTATTAAAAATTCAATGCAAGTATAATCCATCCTAATTTCACCACATTCATGCTCTATTGCATGAAATCATGATAATTATATTATTAGTTGATTTCAATAATTCACACAAAAATCTTAAATTGACAACTTATCTAAAATTAAATGCAACACATAATTAATGCATAATTAATTTAACTTATTTTCATGTTCAACTATATCAAATCAACTCTAATTGATGATGTTCATAATTAATTTATTATTAATTCAACAAACCCTAAATTCACCATAAACTATAAATTCAACCTAAACAATTATTTTATTTCAACTAAACCAAATACAAATCCATAGCAATGTAATATATTTACCTTGCTTGTAGGACTGGAAAAGAGGTTGGGGCAACGATGGAAGTGGAGGCAGCAAAGACAATGGTGGATTTTGAACACAAAAACATTCAAGGATACTTGAATATTAGGATGAGTTTGATTTTCTGGTGTTTTAATAGCAAAAATTAAGTTCATGGTATGTTTTTTAGAGCGATAAGGGTTGGGGCATTGGTTTTGAAAAAAAATGAATTGTTGTGTCTATGTGTTCTTCAATACGAGGAGGACACTTATTATTTTAATTGATGTTGTAATTAAGAATCTCGACATGTTAAGTAATTAAGTTTTAGAAGGTAATAAGATAAAAATATGTTATTTTATAATTTTTTTTTTCAAATGGTGTTATTTTATTAAAACTTTTAACTTATTATGCTATTTTTTAAAAAAATATATTATATATAATATATTTGGAATACTTGAATTACTCTTTTTAATTAATCAGCATCCTCGAGAAACACTTCAAACTCTCTCCTACTCAAAATCTGATTGTCTAATTATTTTATTTATTTATTTATTTTTGCTTTTTAGGTTGAGAATTATGTTAAAAAGTATTGTTTTACATGCTTTTCGATCTAAAAGGCATAAATTGAGACAAACAACTTGAAATAATTCTTTGAAAATGACATGACATAGATAGCAATCAATTAGTTTTTGAAAAATAAAAATAAATAAATAAAATCTAGTCTAATATAATCTAAGAAATAAAAACGCTCTTTGATCACTTTGAAACTTCCTCAGATTACTATTAGAATTAATGCCGCTTTATCATTGTCTAGCTGACAAAGGAAACCCATAACATCTCGGCTAAAATGTGAACACGAAAAGTTTTAAATGACTTGAGATTTTGGATAAGATGAAATTTAATTTGTTTTTCAAAATGGTAATAGTTATATGAGTAATTCTAACTGAAATTGACATGCTTACTAGCTAACCAGACATGACAATTATTATTTATGAAGATTTTTAGAAACTATGATATTGTGAATTATCGTATTTAATAACATTCTAATAAAAAATGAAATAATTAATTAATAAACTGTCACTTGCAGGCCATCACATTAATTAGAAAGATTAATGTCTGACATTTACACCCTTTTTGGAGTGTTTTCTTTATCATTACTTGATTTGAGGATTCTCTTGTTTGAACACTCAAAAACCGTTGTTATAACAGTGGGTGCCTATAAACTAAACATTTATAAGCAAGGCCCAACCTTATTTCCAAAAAGAAAAACCCTACATCAAGTTTTGTTATATATATCCCTGATCCATGCCAGAAATTCTGGTTGCTGTGTTATTTTCTTGGACCCACAAAACAAGTGCTCTGTGTTTGTAGATGATTTCTTGCGTTTCTCCTACGGAAATTAAGTTCTGGGGTCAAGAACTATGAAGTAAACGGGCACCAACCATTATGGCAATGCCACCAAGTTATGCTTCCTTATATGCTCCAAGGCAAATCTTTTCCAGTCGAAAGCATGTCGAGAAAAAAGAACAAGAAAGGACCCATCTCCACCAAACTCTCCATTTCTTGAGTGATATATGAAATCTAACTTCAGTTATTTCACTTATATGGGATGCAGCAAGTGATTTTAGCAAATAAAGCTATATATGTACAGTTTTTTGGTTATTAATTATGGACCCTTATCCACCGTTTGCCATCTTTTTTTATTTATTTATTTTGCCAAACCCATTGTTGACTCCTGACAGTATCATATATATATATATATAGTATGGAATCATTTTCCTGATCGCTCGTCCTCCTGAAAGGCCCATTTGCAGAAATAATTGCCTGCCAGGCGGTTTTTACTTTTTAAGAGTAGTTTATGGGCCATAAATAGTTATTCCATCAAAGCTAATAGTTCTTGAGCACATATATATTTATTTAGAATTTTATACTCTCATCTGTAGGCCAGATAGAGGACAAAAAAAGAAACAAAAGGAAATGGCAAATGATGCTGACACCATATTCAAAACTAAAGGGAAAATTAAAGGTTGAGCATGTCCTCGAGAGCACTCAACATGGAAGAAACGGAAGGCACCCCCCATAAATTTAAAATAGAGAGAATTTTTACGCAAGAAACTAGAGATATAGCCAGATATCATCAGGTTCTTCCTAAATCTTGTGCTTACTCTTGCTGCTTTGTTTCCTCTCCTTACGGTTAGAATTTAGAAAACGACCACCCTAAGTCATTGGATAAGTTCATCAATCAAAACTAATGGATGAGGAGGTTTTATATTTATAAAGGTCATATATACGTAGAAGTGATTTTTTTTGTTGTTGTTGTTGTTGAAAAGAAAAGAAAAGATTTGAAATTCAGACCTCCTAGAAGAGGAGACATGAGGGCAAGTTGAGTTACAAGTTCATTAGCAGTAGTAAACGTTTTCAATTAAATTTCGAATTATCTAAGTAGCAAAAACTTTTTTTAGATCCTACATTTCTTGTTTTCTTTTTAGTGTAGGAAATCACGGTTGACTCTCCTTTAGAGAACCGAAACCCACAACCTCTCTTCAAATGGAGAGTTTTGCTAGCAGTGGAGCTAGGGCTTTATTGGTTCGACCTAGCTATATTTCTTATTACAACTCAAAAACTTATGTTCCGCTTGCTCCGAGTTTCTGCTTCGCCTGCACGGTTGTTCATTATTAATTACTCTTCGATCAAAACAATGGAGGTCTCCTTTCCATGTAGTCAATTTTACTTTGCAATCATATATCAAGGCTTGTTTCTTTCTTTCTTCATCATAACTTTACGTGTGTATGCAACACATTTGGACAAAGTTTACAGAAAAAATTATGTTTTAGCAGCCAAAATAGAACCTGAGGGAGAAAATTACTACTTTGTTTTATGATTTCGAACAGCATCGAAAAAGAAGTAATGAAGAGAGCATTTCTTCTCGAAAAGGTGTTTTGGCCTCCACCCAGTTGCTGGTATATCAAAGCACGAACCCATGCAAATTGATTTTCCACCGACCAACGTCTTCTGACTTTGGAATATGTTGATCATATTCTTGAGCATTATTTCAGTTGGTTGGCTTTTTTTGATGTTCTAAAAATCGGTCCAATATATGCTTTCCTGGAGCATATAGTTTTATTGAAGATCAGAAGGATAGAACAAATTTCATCAAAAGCCCAACCAGAAGGAACATATATAGATTTGCTTAACGAAGCCCTCCCCAGAAATCTGGTTTAGCCCAATAACTAAAAAGTTATAACAGTCAGGAGGGTACACAAAAACCAGCAACACCCAATGCAATATTCTTTTATATATATATATATATATATATATAGAAAATGCAAGGCTTCTTGTCAAGAACTGCTGGATTATTTCGTGGAGTAGAGTTTTATAGCTACGTTCTTAAGAACTTTATATATAGACACCATGCCAATCATTTGCAAGCAAGCATTGCACGCCACTTAATTAGGGCAAAAACAGAGGATTTGACAGCTTTTCTTTTCAACTTAAACTAAAGGAGAACATCTTTCTGTAATCCAAGATGCTACTATTTACCGTCATTCAAGTTTAATCATCGTGGTGTTGGCCCATAAAATTGGATAGAACTATTGACATGGTGCATGCTGCCACCCGAGGTAGATATTAAAATCAAGCTGGCCCGGAGGTTAGTTAGAAATTGCTGATCTCCCGCGGCCCATTCACGGCAAGCCTACCACCAAGAGTTCAAGGCCACTTCGATCCCAAGTCCTAACTGCTGCTATTGACAGAACTTCTTTTCTTTTTTTATTTCTGATGTTTATTGTTTAAGTTATATCATTGCACGAGCTTTCTTTTCCTCACATCTTTTTTTGCTATAACTTGCTAGATTTTTAAGCATCATTTGATATTGTAATTCACATAATTTTTAAAATGCGTTTATCTGTGCGATGCTTTGGATATTTTTTATAGTTTTAATAAGAGTTTATCAAGATTATTAAAAAGAAAAATTAATATTTTGAAAAATACACTTTCAATAACATATACTCATGTGCTACATCCAAATAATTGGTGCATCCAACTTTGTCTATTGCTTCCGTAGATATTATACGTTGCAGGTCTCATCATGCCTCCACATAAAACTTTTTTCGGGTTCGATTTTAAAAGATCAAAACTGAATTGAACCGAACCAAATCAGATTGTTCAAGCGAACTAAACCAAGTTAAAAAAAGATAAGGGTATAAATATTAAATTTTCTTTTCTTCCCATCATAGGAGGTGTTTTTGAAAGTATAATAGTAGTTGTTTTTTAAAGTGTTGTTTGCTCGAAAATACATTAAAAAAAATATTTTTTTATTTTTAAAAAATTATTTATGATATCAACAAATAACAAAATTTAAAAACATCAAAAAATATTAATTTAAAATAAAAAATAAATTTTTTAAAAATATTTTTAAAGAAAAAAAACAAACAACCCTGGCTGCCACGCCCCCAACCATCAATGACTCTCCTTTTCATCTTTCTTACTCTCCTAATCTTTGTCTTTCATTCTCTTTGAAAAACCGGTCCCAGTACTCCTCCTCGAAGCAGTAATCGAGCGCTACTCTTTGTTAGCTATTCATAGATTCGGAGTTATATTTGTTGTTGTTGATTCAGCTGCCTTCTTTCATGACCTTAATAGCGATTATATATCTTGTAAGTGCATTTATCATATCATTTTTTTGCCAAATGTCGAGGAGGCCATCGAGTCCAGTAGTAAATGGTGCGTTTAGCATATTATTTCGGTGTGCTTCCGGTTTAATTTTTTTAAAACTAATAAATTTAGTTTAGTTATATTTTTTAGTTTAAAATCGAAGCTCACCCTTATCTACTAGCTTGCCAAACCCGCTACGATGTGCTGTTATTATTATCTATAGCATGATACAGCGATGAGCCACCGGCAGCGGCTGATTTCGATGACATCTGGGGTTTTTTTCCTCTTCATCGTTATCCTTTAAGGTGACGTTGAGATTTTTCTCTGTTCTAATTTTTTTTTTTTTGGAGTGCCGCCATTATATTAGACGCCATTTGGTGTTAGAATAAGTAGGAGCCAAACTTCTTTAAATAAAAAAAATAAAAAATAAAAAGCAGCCTTGGCCTCGGTGAAAGTGTGCCAAACTACCACTTAACTATATATGCACATGCCTTTTTTTTAATTGAAAAGGAATTAAAAACTGTATTATGCACATGTACTTTGGAACATAAGCTGCTTTTTTAGTAGAAAAGGAGTGCATATTGTATTTGATGTGTTTTGTATTATAATACAATGTATTTTTAAAAGATATTCTTTAAAAATATATCAATATAATTAAATTACACCATAGTTTAAATTACAAAAATCGTAGGTAAAACATGATCAAGTCATGGTTTAGGTGGAGGATTAGAAATCTCTAATTAAATTACACCATAGTTTAGATTTTAAATTAGAGATTAAAAAAGAGAGAGAGAGAAAAGAATCCCGAGAACTCAATGGTCATGCAAAGAGACAAAGCACATCAACTAGTTAAGAATTTAGCTTCGGTTGTCAAACTAAAGATAAAGTATTGCATAAGCACAAAAAATGTAGAATCCTTATCCTCTCCTCCCACAGAGAAAAACAGCATCACAGCAGCAGCAGCAGCATGTCTTAGGCTGGTACATGCACATGGGCTGTCAACCATAGCAATACCTAGGACTACAAGCAAGGGCCCACTACCCATCATGGAGCCCACATGTCAAAATCATCTCCGAGGGAGATCGATTCCCAGTTTTTCCACTGTCTCTCTTTTGTTTCGTCATATAAATTATAAACAAACACAAGTACCTGAGTCAGCGATTCGGGTTTCTGACTCATCCCTTCCCTTTCGGTAGATCTCTGGGCACCCAGTTTGATGGAAAGCACACAAGATTACAAGCTGGGTTTTGTTCGTGAGATCAAGAATTAGGTCTTTGTCTCTGTAGGTATATAATGGTGGTGGCAAGCTTCCATGTGAGATGGACCTACAGAGCCTAAGCCCCAGCCGACTAAAGATATGCTCTGCAGAATTGTAGTCCCTTTAAAAATTAACTTGCTAGAGGCTCTCTCTCTCTCTCTCTCTCTGCAATATTTAAATCCATGGAAGGGTCCTTGGTGCTGGCGTGACCCCTCACAGCTATAACCCATTAAATATTCTCTCTTTCCATTCATGTGGGCTGCTTTTGTTCTTTCCATTTTCAGGGTTTCGGTCTGTGAAGAGGCCCACTGTAGGTGCCTCGAATAAATGGAACAGATAAACGGCTAAAATTTTACTCTCTTCATTTGTGCTTCTGCTAAAAGAAAATAGTGTTGTTTTAAAAAGAAATTGCTTAAATGTTTTTATTCACCTATATAATTATTATTGTATTTTATTATATAATTATTATATATAAGCATCAATTTTTCAATTTATAGTTATATTTTTTTTCTCAATGTTAAAAAAACTAGTAACATCTGCGCATTAATATTGTGTTATAAAAAAATTATTTAACCTCTAGCGAGGCGAATTAAATAAACATGTTAATACTTTTTATATATTTATAGGCACATATAATTCTTGATATATTTAATTAGATTCACGCATAAGATTTTTTATTTATAAGTAAAATTTAAAAAAAACACATTTGAAAAACTTGCACACTTATTTTTTTACCAAAAAACATTATTTGATTCGCGGCGAAACACTGGTCAAATAACTAGTATATATATTAAAAGAAAATTGTGTTTTCATGTAGAAATGGTATAATTGTAGATTTTGTTAATTTTGTTTCATTGTACCGGTGGTAAAATTATAATTTTTCAGTTCTTATTTAAAACAAGTTTTTTTTATTTTTTCTTTTTATACTTGGTATTTTTATCATTTTACGCTTGTCTTTTTATCATCATTTTTTTTCTTATCTTCACTTTTTTGTTTTATTTTTTTTTGTTTTTCATTTTTTTTCTTTACAATTCTTTTGGAAAAACATAAAAAAATATTGCAATGACAATAATTACGATTAAAATTTAAAATAAATTTTATTATTCATTATAGGGTGAAATTGAAAAGAACAATCAATTTAACAAAAAAACCAAGACTAAAATTGATAAGAAAAATCAATTTACCAAAAGAAACACAAAAAAATCAAAAGAATAAGGATTAAATTGAAAAAAAATCACATATTCCAAATTGAAATTAAAGACTGAAATTGATTAGAAAAATCAATTTACCAAAAGAAATCAAAAAAATAAGAACTAAACTTGAAAAAAATCGCATATCTCAAATTAAAATTGAATGATGAAATTAAAAAAAATAAAATTTTATAAAATAACCAAGAATAAAAATTCAAGATTCAAAAAATAAAATTCAAAAGTAGAAATCCTCATAAATCAGATGATAATTCTCAAAATTTTGCATGATTGGTATCAATTCAAGGAAAAAAAATTAAGAAAAGAGAAAAAAGGGGGGGGGGGTTTATTTATCCTTAATTAATTTAATAATATATAATAATTCATGTGAAAAGACTTCAACGCGGCTAATTTTAAGTTTTATAATGGAAAGGAGGAAACCATGAGTACATTTTTCCAGTTACCGGTATTTTCACTCACCGAATAAGTATTTTTCGAAGCGGTATTAGTTTTTAACATTACCATTTCAGCTTTCGACAATTAAGATGAGAATTAATTAGAGCTAAATGTAACACTAAACCTAGAGCCAAATACATTTACATTTTAAAGCTCTCTCCCCCTAGCTCTCACTGTCATCTGTCTTCCATTCTCTTTCACTTGACATCATCACCTCATCATAATCATCTCACTAGACCTATGATCCTACTTCTTTAATTGCGTTTTTTTATTCTTCCTGATTAAGATCACAGGTTAGAACCTCATCTGCAAAGACTTCTTGATCAGATGACATGATCAGTGTAGTTGTTTTACAAGCACATACGTATTTTTATATCATGTTTCTTTGATTTCCCACTTCAAAATCAGGAAGGAATCTCATTTCTTTGCTTGATCTCTCATCTACAATGAGTCTTGTGACAACGACAATCACTCAGAAACTGCCAATACCTTCCTTGCACCCACACCCATCCCTTTCAGAGCCTCATCTTTTTCCCAAGAGCTGTTTTCTAGCTAGTCCTGCAAATGGTGTTCAATAGGCATGTATGGGGTGTCATCTATACAGATAGAGACTCCTCGAAAATAACTTTTTTATCTTTTTAAATTTTGTAAATAGAGACGTGTCTGTGTCATAATTTTATCCCTAAAAGTCCAAGCGGTTTGTGTATATCTTGATCATGCAATGGGAGGTGATAGCGAAGAGTCCCACTGTAAATATCCTTTGTCGTGTGAGAGGCTCTAAGATGAATGATCACTCTTGAACTAATTAAATAATTGTATTTATCTTGTAAATACGAAATAAAAATAAAAGGCTGTAGTACTCCTTGTGGGTAATGATGTGGTGTTCGGTGACTCCCAGGAAAAAAACATATATATATAGATGGTAAAGGGTTTGAAACAGGCCCGAGCAAAATATAAATATATAAGACAATAACTACAAACCATGTCCCTTAGTGGTGAGATGATCTCCAGCTGCAGCAGAGCGTGGGAGGTTTCATGATTACATGATAAAGAGGAGGAGCATATATAGGAAAATGTCTGCAGACAGAGCCTGACTTGTGAGCCTGAATTAGCAAATTAAATACAAGCAAACCTCAATTATATGGTTCTGTCAACGTAATTATGGAATCTGGTGACTCGAGGAATAATGCAGGCATGATTTAATAGATAAATGCAATAAAAACAAGGGGTTTGGTTATGTACAGACCCCTGCAGGGTCATGGAAAGGTTTTCTTTTTATTATTAATATAAATATTCGGATTTATATTTTAACTAATTTATAATTTTTATAGTTAATAATTATATAAATTTTAAGTAATCCTAAAAGAATTTAAATTTATAATTATTAGAAAATAAACTCAAAATCCAACTAGAGCTATTAAATGGAAAGGTTTTTAATGGTGATAAATAGGGTAATGTGAGACGTAATTATGTAAATAATGAATAATAAGGGCGGCCTCTAATTTAATTAGCCGAATAAGGATTATCTCGCCTTTATTCTCTTGCATTGCTTTTTCAGGATGATAAGGGTTGAATAAAACTTAACTGGTGAGTTCTAAATTTGTTTTTTTTTAAATTATTAATTTGAATTTTATAAATTTTACAACCATTAAAAATTTATATAATTATTAATTTATAAAATTAATATAATTATTAATTTATAAAATTAATCTAGATATATAAACTCGAAAATTATATACCTACTCGCTGTATTCCCGCGGAAATCAAATGTTTGCTGTCCTCTTTTTTTTTTTTTTTTTCCGGTCATGGTGTCACGATCAACTTATTGTTCTGGCCGAAACCCAACTTTCACAATTATCCCTTGGGCAGTAAATCTCAATTTCAATGTAGTTTTACATATAATATAAAGTTCTCTCTTCCCAAAATGATAATATCTTCCTCGCAATAATCTCAATATTAATCCTCCTCATAAATTCATTAATCTCTTCATTTTATGATAATTATTTGTTTTAGATTTCTCCAATGAGGTGACCAAATCAATGGCCTTCATTATCTGGTGATTTCCATCCATTGAGCATTCCTCCTCATTTTATTTTGTTTTTGTTTTTTTATTAATTTCTGTCTGTAAATTCCCCTTGATCGGTCTTAAGAACGTCCTCCCGTCCAAGCAGAGCATGAAGGAGGTATCCCTGCAAATATATATATATATATATATAAACAACAGATATAAGCTAATAAAAACACACAATGAGAAGGAGAGAACCCCTTACCTCTCAAGAAGAAACATAGACCACGTAAACGGACACGGTGAACGGGTGGATCACAACACGCACACAACACAGAGCCCTACAAACGGAATGAACAGAAAACACGTGAAACCAGACGGAAAAGAAGCCACACACAACTGGGAAATGGAGATGGAGGATAAAGAAAATTAAAGAGGAAAATAAAAAATGGCCTTGATGGAAAATTGATGGATGTCACTGATGATTAATGGAATTCAATTAGTTTAAGTTGCCAGAGTTAGTTTTGGTGATTAGAAATTTAATTTGAAGTCCTTAAAACTCCTTAACTTTGCAGATGAATAATATAGCTTTGATAACTATATACACTCAACAGCCATGTGTATTATATCTATAAAAAAAAAAGTCATGTCGTCGGATTTTGTGTTTCGGTCACCGGAGTCCGTAAAAATCAATTCCGTCCCGAAGCCCACGCGCCGCCACCACAATCTGAGTCTAGTACTCTCGTCGGGTGATTCAAGGAAAAAACACTTGAATTGACCGGAGTACCCATTAAACCTCAGATTTGGACATCACGGAGAGTCGGCTTGGTCGTGGCTGGAAAGCAGAACGCCTCCGTTGCTGGTGTGAAGAGGGCCGAATCAAAGAAGCAAGAGCTCTCCTCACCAAATCACCTTCGACACCGCCGATTCTCACTAGCGAATTTGTCATTGCAGATCTGCGCGCATTCAACCGATTGTTGTTTGAAGAGTAGTTGGATGACGAAGGCGAGCCCCCAAACCCTACGCCTTTATGGAGACTACAACGGAAGGAGCCTGGATGAGTCGTCGGTGAGCACATACAGGTACGCTTAGGAGTGCTCTGTTTTTTAACGACCTGATGGTGATGGCTCCGAGAGGGATTGACGGTGGAGATTGAACGGTTAGGAGATACGGCATTTAAACGGACGGATGGAGAAGACGACTGTGAGGTGTGTCCGTACATGTTGACACGTGTGGGGGAGGCGGATCTGGTGAAGAAAGTTGATGAGCGAGAGGTGAAACTTGAGCTTGAAGAAGCGAAAGCGGTGGAGGAGGCGTAAGACGTCGGAGATCTGGTTAAGTGCTGGTGAAATCTGCCGGGAGGAGAGACTGAGCGGAGAGCTGGTCCGCTTGATGTTCTTCTAGAAGATCCAGTGGCTGTGGCCGCCATTTTGGTGGTGGTGGAGTTGATTTTTAGGGTTTAAAAGTACAGAGAGAGAGAGGGGAAATCTAGGCAGAGAAAGAAAGTGGGAATTTTTTTTTTTATTTTTTTTTTCTAGTCAGAGGCGTTCGGCTAGTTGATTTGGCAAACCTAGCTTTACTCGAGCGACATCTTTATAGGGAAGGGAAGGGGGTAGGGTGTTCGATATCTCGCGATATCTTGAGGGGTTCGGGATCTTTTAATTTGGGTTTTCTTTTGGAGTCCTTGGAGGTTTAAGTATTTACATGTCGATAAGGATTTTTAAGATTTCCTTTGTTTGGGTATTTTGGTGTATTTATGGAATTTCCTTTGTATATAAAATTTAAAATTGGTTGAGTATTGTCATTTTATTAAAATTTTCATAAAAATATATATATAATGAATTTTTTCATGGTATATTAATTATTCAAAATTCATAATTCTTACATTTTACCATTAATAAATTGACATGTCAGTTTTATGAAAATGAGAAATAGAAAAAAAACGTTTTTGAATATTAAACTAAATTAAGAATGACATGGAATTTACATGTGCTTTTTACCAGAATAGATAAATACTTTATTATACAATTTTTTTTAGAGCATGTGGTATTTTTTTTTTTGGTTAATAATACCAGTCATAATGCATTTTAATATTCATATATTAGCAAATTAATTTGTATGGAAATTTGGTATAAAAAAGTATATTTGTAAATGTTAGTTATATAATATCTTACCGTCAATGAACACAATGCAATTTACCAATTGATTCATTTTACTTTATCATCACATCTATTGATTCCTTTAAATGCATTGAAAAATAACCATTCAAATTCTCTCTTGGTTTGGAACATTGAATTTGTTACTATATAGTATACAATGACAAAAATCCCTTAAATGCATTGATTTTTTTTTTTTAATATCAATACCCAATTATAGAATTAACACGAGTTTTTTCCTTATTTTGGATTTCCACGTCAAGTGAACTAATTCCCTAAATTACATTCCCTCCAAATCTTATGAGCAAATACAAAGAATGGAGAACATGGCAACATGCAATCACATAATAAAAGTAGAAAACCCATCAATAATTGTTTTTTGGGGAAATGGCAAGAGTATGGGGACACGAATGCAAAAGTAATTGTATTTTAAAAATATTCTTGAAAGAATTAAGTTTTTTTATTTTTTTGAATTAATTTTTGTTTTAAAAAAACTTCAAATAGCAACGGAAATTACAGCAACCAGCGGCGGGCTCCACAGCTTTTTGAGAGTTGAAAACGTAGGAGAACCAAACCAGGACCTCTGGTTGAGTTAGAGCACAAGCAATCCAAGTGGATCCAACGGTTTTCAGAAAATAAAAAACCTATGGGCTCTCCTCTCGCTCTCGCTCTCTCTCTCTCTCTCTACGTGGCAGAAGACAGCCATAAAAAAGAAAGAAACCAATGAATTTTGATCCGTTTCACTGACAGCTCTTGGAAATGCTAAAGAGGCTCTGTCTCCTATTGTGACACTCTCACACGCTCTTTACATTCCACGTAACACTGACATCTATCCACTCCCAACAGACCCGAATATTTTTTATTATTTTATTTAATAACACAGTATCCTCAGATTACTTTTTAATCAATAAATTCCGTAAGAGCTGCCGGGTGGAGTCTAATTTTAGTATATATTTGGCATCATAGGAGTAAAGTCATTGTAACTGCAGTTTAAAAAAGAATATTTAATTGTGATTTAAAAAATAATAAGTTTAAGAATATATATTTTTTATTAAAATTATTGTAAGATATATTTTTTAATATAAAATAAATAAAAAGTAAGTCCCTATAAATCAAAATCAAATTATTTTAATTTCTAAAAAATCAAAATTTTAAACACATTTATAAGTAAAGTTCAGTGTAAAAAACAATAATTATTTAACTAATCATACAATTTCTTGATCGTCGATATCATATTCAACTCTCTCCTGTGATCCATTTTCTACAGTAAACAAATTCAGTTATCAATTAAATTAAATTAAATTATGTATGATGATCAGAAACAATTCTTATTATTAAAACAATAATAAAAAGACAACACATGTACGTTTAATCTACTAATTATATATCAAATATATAAAATTTAGTTTTTTTAATTATAATATAACAAGGGAGGGGGGAGGGCTTTTTTATGCAGCATAGTACATTAGGAGTTAATTAAGAGTCAAAACATTATTAGTCAAGAATTTAAAAAAAATTATTTAAAATATTTTTTGTATTTTTAAATAGTTTTAAATGTACTAGTATCAAAAAAAATTATTTTAATGTGTTTTTTACTAAAAAAACACTTTAAAATATAATCACTACCATAATACCTAACACGCTTTAAGTGGTTAGAAAGGCTTAGCTTGAATCTTAAGATTAACAAGAAAAATTATTAAAAATTTTAAATTATTATATGGTTATATATATATATATATATTCTCAAAATTCTCTGAAACAGTTAATCTTAATCAATAAATAAACCAACTTAAAAATATCTCGTGCATTTATATAAATAAATAGATAAGATTAGAAGCAAGGCTCGTGTTACTCACTTGGTGACCACTAGCAGCCTGTTGTTTGTTTGTAAAAATTCTATGGGCAATGTAAGATAGATTTAGAGGTGTCTATGTCGTTATAGGAAGGGCTGGCACATGGTGGAGGGTCATGGTCCCTTGTCGACGATCTTAACTAAAGCAAAAGCAGGAATAGAATTCTTTTATTGTTAATTTTTTTTAGAATAAATTTATTTATTGCTGTTAGCTAGCCCAATAAATACATTTAATTCGTGAGGTTGTGCCGTAATAATGATATACATGATTTTATTTCAGGCTATATTTTTGTATTTACAAATTACATTTATATTTTCTGTTTTTAACCGGTAATGAAGCAGAAATGGAGTTCTACTGTCACTGTTTTATTTTACAAATTTCTTGACAAATACAGCGTCTGTGTTTTCTTTCTTTCCTTCCTTTTCTTTTTCAACGGCATGGGTCGATTATTATTATTATTATTTGAACAATTCAGGACGTCATTTTTCAAACAAATGGCAATGGAGGGGTCACAAATTCACATCGTTTGCTTCTTCGCAATTGTCAACATTTATAACACCGTACCGACAAAAAACACTACAAGTTTAATTATATTAAAAAAAATAAAGATAAAATAACATTATAAATATTCAAAAATAACTTTATATTGTTTTATATTTTTTAATATTTAAAATATAAAACAAGTAGTCTATTTATAAAAATTAAAAATTAAAAATGTTAAAGAAAATTAAAAAAATTCAAGTGTTATGCGAAACCTAACCAAAAAACTAAACTCAATAATTATAAAATCTAAAAAATTTAATGTGCTTTCAATATATATAGTTATAGATTTTATAATAAATAATAAATTGCTTGCAAACTTTTATTTTCTCTCTTTTATTGACACCTCAGTTGATCCAGGCATGGTTATTGAATCATATGAGTGGATTTAGATCATGTTTATTTTTGTATTTTAAAAATATTTTTGAAAAAAATTAATTTTTTTTATTTTTTTTATTTTAAATTAATTTTTTTTAGTATTTTTAGATTATTTCAATACGCTGATATCAAAAATAATTTTTAAAATATAAAAAAATTATTTTAATGTATTTTTAAATAAAAAATACTTTGAAATGCAACCGTAATAATACTCCTAAATAAGCAATCGACTACACAAATTAAGATTGACTATACAAAATTATTATTATTTTTTTTTAAATAACATCAACTTATGCTGCCTTTTTATTGCAAATTAAGATTTTAAAATTAAGAAAAAAAGACTACTTACAAATGACAATAAAGTAAACTTATCAAAGACGTGGCACTAATCTTGATCTTACGGGATAAGCATTGGCACATTTATAAATCTTTTACGACTCTGATCCAGATTTGAAACTTGGACTGCGCCAATTAGTCCTTCTAATTTTGCACTATGATGAGTGTAGATACATTTACTCGGGGTTAAGACTAATCATGGTTCGTTCTCAATAACAGTAATAATTAATCATGGTTGTCTGACCAAGCCAATCACATCATGAGATGATGTTTATCTAATCTCCACTAAGCACAGGATGAAACTTACAGCTAGCAAATCACAAGGTTTAATGATTTGAATTTATGCAGTATAGTTGCAACTATATCGCAAGAACTTCTCACCAGCTTAGATATATGGGTTATCTGTATAACTGTCTCCAGGCTTTTATAAATAAATCAGGCGTACTGTATACATAAAATCTTCCTCAGTTTTGGTTAGTGTTACTACCTCAATGTATTCTGGTTTATCAGCCTGGTTAGTCGATAATTTGATTTCTAGTTCAGACCGGGTTTTAAAATAAATCAAGTATAACTCGGTATGATCAATGGACATGAGAGGTTTACTTTGCGACTCGATTAAAACCTGGTTTTACTTTTTATTTTTTTTTCAAAATAAAACCGTTCTAATAATAATAAAAAAAACTTAAAACAATTCTATGTTTTATGTTAACATACCTTGCTTGGGCTGTTCACTGGCCGGTTTAATGACTTTGGTCTGGTTTCAAACCACCTTTTGAAATTTGACACCAGAAATAGAAACTTAAATTAGATCATTGATCTGCGCAATGCTGGGGTTTAGATCAATTTTTTTAACGTAAAAAAATATTTAGGTGTTGTTAATATTTTTTTTAATAAAAAAAATAATAATGTGTGGATTTATTTAATGTGACTTAGTTTTTTTGGCAGGTTCAAATCTGGATAACCGATAAAAACATGGTTTGACTTAAAATAAATACTTAAGATGAGATTTTTTTTATAAATTTTAAGATGACAACATATTGGATAAAATTTGGGACAACCCAAGTTAACATGTTAGTCCATATACTACGTCATGAGATTATGATAACCCTGTAAAAAGCAAATTAAAACAAATTATAAAGCTCAATTTTCAATAAATCTAATATTGAATAATGAAATTGAAAAAAAAATTAATTAAAAAAAGACCCTAAAAAATGACTCGAGTCACAACTCGGGTCATGAAATTGGGATAAATCAATAGAAAGCAAATTTAAACAAATTATGAAGTTAAATTCCCAATCAAACTAGCAATGAAAGATGAAGTTGAAAAAAAAATGATTAAAAAATAACACAAAAAACAACTCGAGTCAACTAGGGTTAACTCATCAAACCCGTAATCCAAGTCACGAGACATGAATAACCTCATAAAAAACAAACCAAGATAAATTATGAAGTCTAATTCCCAATCAACTCCATATTAAAGAATAAAATTAAGAAAAAAATCAATTAAAAAAATAAAAAAAAAATATGGCCAACCATATTAATTAACCCATCAAACTTGTGATTCGGGTTATAAGCCTAAAATAACCTCATTAAAGTAAATTGAAAAAAAAATTATAAGAGTTAACTCCCTAATAAACTTAATATTGGAATATGAAATTAATAAAAAACAAATTATTTTAGTGAATAATATTTTATGAGGAAAGTTACAATAAATTTCTTTTTCTTTTCAGTTTTTTTTTGTTAATATTAATGAAATTATGATTATTTATTTGTAAATTAAAATTGTCTCGAACTCTTATTTGTAGTTTTTTTTATCAGACTAACCTAATCACCACTATTTTAGATGAATCAAATTATTCAACGAGCTAAATAATTTTATATGTAATCCATTTAAAAATATTATTATTATTATTATTATTCTCATTATTAAAAAAAAATTAAAGAATATTATAGTGGTGTTAAAAAAAAACATTTTAATATTAGATTACTATATCATTGTTTTGCGTTATGCAGTGGGTTAGATCAATTTTTTTAACATAAAATATATCTCGGCGTTAATAATGCTTTTTCTTGTAGAATTGTTTTTAAAAAAACTACGTGTGAATTAATCTGATATGACTTAGTATCCGTGACAAATCCAAAAGCAACTCATATGACTAATAAAAAATAGTTTGATTCCAAATAAATATTTAAGATGAGATTTTTTTTTATATAGATATTGAGACGACAACATATTTTATCGATTCAGGTTAACCCGAGTTAACTTGTCAATCCGCATACCAAGTTATAAGACTATGATAACTTCATAAAAAATAAACTAAAACAAATTATGTATATCAATTTAAATTTAACAAAGGTAATGTTAAAGAATAAAGTTAAAAAAAATCAATTAAAAAATATAAAAAAAACCCGAATTATCATGTTTTTAAAAAATAACAAAATGTTATAAAAGCAAAAAATCTCTGATAAAATAACATATTTTTAAGATGTTATGTTTTAGAATTTTGATATTGAATTATAATTTTGACATGGCATTTGATGAAATGTCTACGTAATGAACAACTCCTTCGCCGCTTTTCATTGTCACATCTTTAGCTGCTACTACCTTCTCTGCAACATGCTCTGAAGTTTTCTAGCTCCTTCAACAATGGAGTCTTTTGCTTGTGCTCCCTTCTCTGAAACATACTGGGTAGATTTCTTAGCCTCTTCAACTAGAGTACTGTCATTTACCTGTGCTCCTTTATCTGCAAGATAATGGGTAGTTTTTTTAGTCCCTTCAACAACAGCACTGTCATTTGCTTGTATTCCCTTCTCTGCAGCATAATGGGTGGGTTTTCATAGATTTTTTTTCAAACAGTACTTCAGAAATTCAAGTTTATTGTTCTAATTTAAAAGAAAAAAAACCAATAACTCCTCCCCCTTCTCTTTTAGTTTTTTTTTTTAAATTAATAAATGGCTGATGGTACCTTTCTAAAACAGCAAAACGTTCAAAGGTTGCTTGCTTACACTGGTAAATTTCTTATTATATGAATAAGGAAGGGTTATCTTGTTGGTTTTTTTCGGAAGAACGCCATCGTTTTCGCCGTAGGGAGTCAGGCAATCTTACAGAAAAAGCACTACACGCCGCTTTTACACATTTGATTGGCTTGGGAACATTCTCAGATCCACGAAGGAAAAGAGGAGGACAACAAACAATATGACACGTATCACCCACGTGGAATCAGCTCATGGCACTGGTGGCTTCACTGACCAGACTCGTGTCAACAAATTAAGCCCTCTCTTATTTTTTTTTTATATAATATTCTTTTCTTGTATTAAAAATTTAAAACCATGATTTTGGCAGCTACGTGGTGTTTATTTTAATTAATTAAACTCATAGAAAGGCAGAACGTGTTAGGCACCCTGTGGATTTTGGGAATCAAACCCCAACCACTAGGCCTTTTGCTTTGTTTTCTGGCCGCAGCGGCTGATGAAAATGTTTGTTTGGGATTCTTGTTTTTTAAAGTTTGTTTTTATTAAAATAATATTTTTTATTTTTTTAAAATAATTTTTGAGATTAGTATTTTAAAACCATCCAAAATATAAAAATAATTAATTTTTAATAAAAATTAATTTTTAATTTTTTAAAAACAGTTGACTTTTATTCTTAAACGCTTTCTGTTGTTATATAATTGATGCGGTGATTATTTTTTAAAATTATTATAAAAATAAATTTAAAACAAAAAATTAATTTTTTTTATTTTTTAAAAAAATATTTTTAAAATAAAAAGACAAACAAGCTATATATATAAAATCACATCAAGAAGAAATAGCATGGATATGTCAATTTTGAGTAAAAAGTTGGTAATGGGCAATTCTAATTAATTAGAAATAGAAGAAATTGTGTAGTCACTGACTCAAAGGAAGTTTTTTCTTGTCATCTTTGCTTGCTTGGCGGAATCAATAAAATAATATACTAATGGAGATGTAGGACAGTACTGATCATCACTCAATGCATGCCATGCTTTTTTTATTATTATTATTTGTTTTTTTGAACTTTATGGTATGCATGCATCCTGTAAAAAGATATTCCTATATTTGTTTTTATATTTTAAAAATATTTTAAAAAATTAATTAATTAATTTTAAATTAATAATTTTTTATGTTTTTAGATTATTTTAATACACTGATATTAAAAATAATTTTTAAAAAATAAAATAAAAATTATTTTAATAGTAAAAAACATTTTAAAAAACAACTGTTATCATATTCTCAAACACTTACATGTGTAGCATATTAGATATGTATGTTATGAAACAAAAAGGAAAGATATAGTATATATTTATAACCTTTAAAATAACAAATAATATTATTGAGTTTAATATAATGCCCATCTTGTATTCAATGTTCTTGCATAGTCGATCGGCTTGGAAATTAACTGGTCCTTTGATAATTAGATTATTGAAACAAGAACAAAAAAATAAACAAAATTTCTTGCTATTAATTTGTGATAGAATAAAGGAATTCCTATTGAAAGTTTTTCATGTAATTAAAATTAATTGTTTACAACTTTTTAGCTAACAAAAATCTCTTATTTTACCACTATATATTCGAGCATAATTTCAACCTCATTACTTGATGTCCAAAAATAAAATTTATTGTTTTGTTACGCAGATTAATTTTGATCGTTGATCCTTCCCTCAACAATACAAGTCGTCTTTCTTAGCACTTCGAGTCATTAATTATATATTGATATAATTATAGCGAATATATTTAATATAATTTTAAAACAACTTTGAAGAGCTTAAGCCTTAAGATTTCAGTGAAAAGAGGGAGGAACCTTCATTTTATATATATATATATATATATATATATATATATATATATATATATATATTGTGGGATCTATCTGGACCATTAATTTGGTTGCATCCGACGTCGGTTTGGTTAGATTAGATGGTTAGAAAGATCCAATCAAGGATTAAAGTGAAAGAAAATCTTATCTCTTGGATCCATCATCAAACGCTCCATCACAACTTCTGATCATGCATGTCATTCTCCAAGATTACGTCAGAAGAATAATATTGAAGGAATCATCAAAAGGAAAAGGAACTTCATGGAGAAGGAAACTTTGAGTATACTTATCTCCATCCCACAATTGGGGACCATATATATATATATGCATCCAGAAGATATGAAGGAATTTCTTTCCTCAGGTTTATCGAGACCTATACTGTCATGTTTTGGATAAATACTACTGTCCCTTCGTTTGAACTCGCCATTATCATGGAAAAAAATCCTAGAAAAATAAACTCATACTTTGGCATCTAATTCAAATCAAAATTCTCCCACATACTAATGAAAATTTTCAGAGCCTCCAACAAAATCTGGGTTCATTCCAAATTATTTTCTATTTTTCGTATTCAATATCTAAGAAAAAATTAAAAAAATGCTTCTTGAATTCATTTTTCTTTTAAAATTATGGTTGAAACTATTGGAATTTTTATTAAAAATGTTAAAGATTCAGTACAAAAATACTAAAAAAATACTTTTTCTTGAAGGGGAGAGACAATATTTGTCCAAAACATAATAGTTGAAGGATAGTTTTGATCAAATTGATAGTGCATGCCTCAATGTGCTACGATCCTAATAGTTAAGGGGCAAGAAATTGCCATTAAACAAAAAATTTGCTTATGGCATGCGAGTCTTGACTATATAAAATGTCAATATGGAACCATCTGTCGTGGGTGGACCGAAAGGACCAGCCATAAAACTACAGAGCCCCACAGTAGCTAGCCACCCCCGCCGGACTTCCTTTTTCTTTTTCCCAACATGCTAGTTCGAATACATCTGCCAAATGAGACCACTAGAGCCATTAAAGACTTGATGATGAGAGGCACCATGCGTATAAAAACCAGAAAAGGGTCAACCATATGCACCTGTGTCTCTGGTTTACTTTTCTTTCCCTTCCAATTCAACCCGTTTGAAAAAGGATCCATAAAAGAATGCAAGATTCTACATTAACGCGTTCAGAACGTCCTTTATTGACAAGATTCTCTAATCATGCTATATTTCTTTAATCATTTGAATTTGAATATGTAACTTCAGGTAATAAAAATGAAGCGACCTAAGACGGCAAGAGCATGGCTTCAAATTGAAGATTTATAACGATAATTCTAGTATGAATATTGCTTCTTAATTTCTTGTCATTCGGAGACCTTGTTCTTCATAGCATGTGTTAAGACAAATTGGAAATAATGTTTAATATATACGTACATCATTAATAATCAAATATATAAGACAAATTGGAAATAATGTTTAATATATACGTACATCATTAATAATCAAATATATAAGACAAATTGGAAATAATGTTTAATATATACGTACATCATTAATAATCAAATATATTGTTCATGTATTTATTATATTTTTATTTACAATGTAAAGTATAAAGAAATTATTTATGCCGATCCGATCCCATTTTGACAATATTGAAAATCCCAATTGAGTTAACGTGTAGCACTCGCTGCTCAAGAAAAAATCTTCGATGACAAAGTCATTAAAGACAATGATTTTAACAACTTGAAGATACCAAGTTGTTCTTTAACTTTCATGGGGATGACAAGTAAATTGTCTTGAAATGGTAGTTTAAACTCCACGCAAACGGCACACGAGCATCCACTTGTACAGCGGTTCTTGGCAGGAAAATTAAAGTTTGCCGTAACTAAGTAGCTGCTGGTTTTGAAAACTACCGCATCTACATTATTAGGAAGAGCAATTTTCTTCCACATGGTGTGGAAGCCCACAGATTTTGGAGGTTGAGGGCCCTCCTTTTAATGTCTAGTTTTGTCACTCGATGCTTCCTCTTTAACAGGTCAAATGGTCAAATCTTTTTTGTAATTCTGACTTTTGACTCTGCGGATCTCTTGGGGAAGAGAATTAGTCTTTGCTGCTCTTTTTGAGCCATGTGGAGGACCTTGTTCAATTCAATCTGGCAGCTGCATTTACAGCCATTGTTGGCGGCAAAAACGCTGTTTTTTTAAGGAAACGACAGCTTTGATTTCGCCAGTCAATTCCTGCAATGACATGGATAGCAGAGGAAATCAAACGAGAAAAATACTTCCGAAGAACGAGTTTATATAGATGAAAACAACTTTTGATTGACGAAAGTGAAAGCTTTACAGCATTGGATTTCTCAATATTGTTCTGAAATCTGCCCCTTTTGTACCCTCGAATTCCCATGTAGTTTCTTCTATTCCAAATAGGTGACAGAAGGACCATTTTGTCAGACATTGAAGAACTCACTATGCGGTGCAACCTGCGTTTTATACTAAAATCGAGCTTAGCATCTTAATTAATTAATTTTCATTAGAAATATAATTAACAAATGTAACCTGTCTTGACGGACATCTGATCACGCCTAAATTATGAGTGAGGTTAAAGGATTTTGTAAATCAAGTTGCTTTCTAATTCAGAATTGTCTTTGTCTTGGAGAAAGTATAAAGGGTGAGATCACTCAGATAGACATCTTTTCTTTTTTTAATTTCTTTTTTCCATTAACAATCCCCTCTTATTTAATTTCCTGAATTCAGCTGAGCATAAGAGAATTTATGGATTTTAAGAATTTACTGCCTGGTGTCCTGCAGGTTCAGTTTAGAAAAATCCTTAATTAGGGTAACAAGTTTAGAAAAATCCTCAATTAACAAAATCAGGATGCATGTGAGGCGAGTGTGTGTGTGTGATATTCTGCAAGATTTGTATTCTTGAGAACTTCTGTTCATCATTTAAGAAATTATAATGAACCCAAGATTCTGCAAATGCTTCTCACCTGCTTTCAGATTAAAGAAATGCTTTCTGTAAACACATACACATGCTTATGTATTTGTATTATTTATGGACGAATCTTAAAACCCCATTTAACTAATAGAATCCTGATGCATCAGACTCTTTGAAACACAATTAAGTAACCTTATGTACATAAATCCTCGTATATACTTGGCAGAAAAACTGCAAAATCTCATGATCTAATTCAAACAATATTAAAAAAAATAAAAGAACTCTTGGATCTAATTATAAAATCAAGATCAAGAAACAGCAACCCCATTTCTATTAGCATTCATTAGGCAAAACCTGGTAGGCCTGGGCTGGAAATCCCTCCTCCTGTGAAGGTCATGACTAGATGGCTTGATAATGTGTAACAAGATTGCCTTGAACGGATTCGCTTTGGCAACCACAGTCAAGTCCCAATTATGATTCGACCCAACACGACCGATTCTTGATCCTGAAGGCACCTTACGGAAATTCCTGTGCAGGCTGCACCTGAATGATCCAGGATGTGTGGTGGGTGAACATAGGCATGTCCTGGCTTGTTGCTGCGCATTTGACCTAGGATAAGGTACGTCTCTAGATGCCATGTAAGTTGTGATAGTTTTATACCTCTCAAAGAGAGAGTCTTCTCTGATTCTGTTTCTTGTGAGGCAAATTAATCCGAGACTGGATTTATGTCCACTTTTATAGCTTCGTTTGGGACTTGATGACCTTTGATTTGGTACACTATGACAACCTGGTTAGCTGGTACATAGTGAAATAATGTCAAATATTTTTGGGTGATGTGCAGAAAGAAGAGATTTCTAGTGCTACTAATTTACCCTTAATCCATTGGAGACTTTTGGATGAGTAAAGTCTGTTTTTTTAAGC
This sequence comes from Populus nigra, assembly GCF_951802175.1. Lineage (NCBI taxonomy): Eukaryota > Viridiplantae > Streptophyta > Magnoliopsida > Malpighiales > Salicaceae > Populus > Populus nigra. Next base: position 22,672,413 of record NC_084854.1, read on the forward strand.
AATTAATTAGTTGCCCTAACTTCACGTGAACTCCCTGTAAATTACTGATCTGGTCATGTATTGGGGCTTTAAGCTTTTAATGAATTTGCACCGTTTGGTACTGCAATTCGGTTTTTTTTAAAAAAAAATTGAAGAAAAAAATCATCAATCTGGTATTTCTTTTGGGTTTTTTCCATTGATTTTGATTTTAAAATGTATCAATTTGGTTTTTCTTAGGAAAAAGAACATGTTCAGCTACATTGCTGAACATTTTGTATTGTGAAATTTGTTGTAGACTTGATAGACTTTTAAAATTAAACAAACTCAGTTGTTTTTAGTTTTCCAATAGATTAATTCAGGTTTTTTTTTTAATTTAATTTTTAAAATTTACTCGGTTTAAGAGATCCCACCTTTCCTATTAACTTGCACTCAAAGTTTTACAAGTGTATGGGGGAGGGTGGCTCTAGCTAGTGGATAGATTGTTTGATCAAAAGCTTTAATTGATGTTGATTGATGGCAAGGCCTGTTATCCGTCAGCTAAAAACTTAGTATAGCAAAGTTACGTGTGTCCTTTCTTTCAATCTCCCAGCCAATATCGTCAGCCTCTGCTGAGTTTTGGTCAAGGAGATGAATTCCTGCTGGGGATCATTTATTAATTCCTGCTGGGGATCATTCATTGAATGCCTACGAGATAGCTTGCACAGAAGCCACTGATCCCGCCATGTCCTTTTTCTTCCTGCACCATCAAACATCTGAATACTTGTACAAGAGTGATGGCTTGGTGCTCCTGTACAAAAAGTGTGATTTTCTAACCACTTGTTTCTTTGCACGTGTAATATTTTCTAACCAGGTCTCGAGAGCTCAAGGACTTGGCAAATTAACGTGCAGGCACGAGTAACTTGATCAGAAACTTATCTTCCGCAAATAAGAATCAATTTCGACATCCATACTCAAATACATCTGCTTGCTATACAAGAAGCAGGCTCCATTAGAGAAACCATATTTAGATCATATAAGCAAAAAGCCAAGAAATCATAACCCTTTTCTTACAGGTGGCAAAGCAGCAGTCACCATTTTGGTCTCAGAGCGAGTCCTATGAAAAGAGCCGTGCTTGGTAACACACTAACAATACTGCAGCCAGCCTATGGATGATAGCATAATGTACAAAAATATTGGACAGCAAGCGATCCAAGATATGCACAAGATCTAATTAGCAACCTTGTTAACTAGATGGCATCTCATGATGCCTTGCCAGGGCCTTCCGAGGTAGACACGAACTGCTTGGTATATACACGATGCCTTCTCTCTCTTGCATAAATTACCCAGAAGATCAGGGACAGCATTACAGCAGCAGATACAATTACTAGCCCAACGTATATCCATTGCGTGTATCGCCGCAAACCGGGACAATAAGAATGGTTGATCTGGGTGAATGTTTCTCGCACAAAAGTGCAGTCTTCCAGGTTAACCAAGAATGGACCATAACGATTCAACCCATAACTTAGGTTTACTGCAGATTCCATCTGGTTGTACAAGCTAGGAGTAAGCCGACCAGGCGTAGTACAAATCCCAGATGATACCTGACAGGTATATTTCTTCCACACCTGCTCGTTACAGAAAACAATGGTAGTAAGCCTTTCAGTGCCATACTCTCAAGTACATTGCGGGTCAGGTGGTGTTTTGTATGCAGAAGCTGACTAAGGAGGTCTGAACTGGAATTTATAATCTTAATCAAAATTGAAAAGCACATAAATACAAAAACAAGAAAAATGCCCCTAAAATATCACTTTAAATCGCTGGCACCACAAGTTAAACAGATAGAAACTACACAAGATTTTGGAATTTCCATGACAGGGAAAACTTAACATGGGCTAAAATAAGATGATGCAAACATCACACTCTGGCCAAAGATTAAAACTAAAAATTAGGTCGTATGGCATCTGTTAGTGGGATGTGCTCATGGTGGCCTAATCTTCAGCATATCCTATGTATAAAATGCTTTCAGCCTTTCTATTTACACTATGCATGTTCACATATATTACCTGGGTAGCATTGCTTAAGTCCACTTCACCAGCAGCGCATTGCCGATCTGTATAATCAGATTTGTATGGGTTGCAAAGTACAGGCATTAGCGGACCAGATTGATTGTAATATAGATTTCCCGCTTGGGGTGGGATATTTTTGTTGGAGACAGTGTTGATGATGTTATCAACAACGCTGACAAGTTGGTAAGTTGTCTCCTTTGTCTGCCTCAAGGTTTCTTGAGCAGTTGCGTTGTCCACACAAGGGATTATATCATCCAGAGCTGTTTTGGCAGTGGGGTTCTGAACCCACTCATCCATAGAAATACAAGTATCGGCAACCACGCTAGAAGATAAAAAACAAACAAATACATTTAGGGAGGGACACATACTCAACAAAGAACAGCAGCTAACACATGACAAATCGACACTTTCAAACACTTTCCAAGTCCAAGACAACAGTGCAAATGTCTCTCTTTACATGCGGTGTGCAAGAGTATCAACATGCCCAAGAAAGAAGATAATTTTGTCTTTAAAGAGAGCTTCAAATTTGTACCGTTTAAATTATTGATTCTAAATGACACTAGCTTCAACTAACTGGTAGATCAAATTAACAGCAGAGCATGTTATCAAACAAACTTTAAAGGTGTAATGTTATTCGGGTACTAAGATGCAGCTTCATTGGACCTGATCTTAAAAGCAAATAAGTTTAGAAACCTCAGGAGCACTCGTTTCTTGTGGAGTTGGAAATGAATTTCCTATCCATGTACAGATATATTGCCAAATCAAAATTTAAATTCACAAGAAAACAAAGCCTTCTAAATTTCATAGCTTATAGGGCTTTTTTCCCCTCATTCTGATTTAAGATATTGAAATGCAAAATTCTAAACTAACTTGGTTTCAGGAATATTTCTTGATCAGCCAAAACATTCAGAGATTGATTATTATGCATGGATGAACTCAGTACAATCATGATCTAGCAGGGAGAACAGTTGTTAGTCAAGACGCAGATAGTTCAAGAATTGGTTAAAATAACAGAATCAAGAGAAATGTCAGGGATATAACAAGTTAGCCTATCACTATGTAACCTAATGAAAATGAAAATTCTAGCTCACTACCAATGGGTACTGAATTTTTGCCCACTACCAATGGGTTTGTAGTGCCACAGACAAACACACAGAAGATAACCATCAAACTAATAACTACGAGTACATGTTTGCGCATGTGTGTATATGGAAATCTACAATTAAGAACAAGAAGTTCCACCCGCCAGAGTGATGCAAAAACACGAGCGATGCCAGGGATACTTGAATCTTTTTACAAAGTGACTAGGCATATATTAGGAAAAAATTTCAAACCATGGAATGTAGATCATGTGATAATTTTAACTATGGAATCAAGTGATTGATAAAAAATCAATGGCATGATGCATATCACTTTGTAAGGAATTTTGTAAAAAAAATTAAGAATCTCTAGCATTATCCAAAACACAACTACAAAAAGGTTTGCGTGTGTATATACGAACATGAAAATGTTGGAAATCTACAGTTAAGTCCACAAAGCTCTATGTTGCTGCGCATCGTTATAGTGTATAGAGCTTCTTGGACTTAATTGTAGATGTCCAACATTTACATGTATATGTATCCAAACACCAGAATGTATGTACAAGGCATCTAAACATAAACTTAATTCAAAACAATTTTTTTTTTTAAAAAAAGAACATCAAGTATAAACTCTATGCATGACCCTATAACAGATTTTTTAAAAAAAATCAAAAGAATAGGAGGACGAGCTTACTTGTGGAGGAGAAGGAATACACCACACAAAACAAATGTGCACGTGACAAGAATCCAGCCAAGGATCACCAGGCTACAGTCAATAAACAGTAACATTGGGCAGAGTCATAATCTTAACTCACAATTTTTTCTGAAGTTCAAAAAAATTAACAGAAAATGGCTGATAGATCATATCACTCACAAGTAAACAAGACACTGCATCCCGAAAATGGAGAATACTGCAACCAACGTCATCATAGAAATAATATTAGAAAAGAATTTAGTTAGATCAAACAATTAAGAATTTCCACCTCTAGTTCAAGAAAACAACACTCACCAAATCCAAGAAATGCCAGAGCAAGCATTACAGCAGCAAGGATAATCAGGATCAATCTTCTGCAATGCACAATAAAAAGTAAATGCCGTTATGAAAAATTCCAGAACCAAGCAAGAACCAGAAGAAGTTTTAAGAGCTTTTACGGACATGGTATCCAAAACATCTTGTATGCCTTGCGAATTCTTCTGTGTAGTACTGGAAAGAGTAGCACCAGAGGAGTTGATTTTTGTTTGAATGCTATCAATGTCATTTCGGACACTGGTTGGCAGAAAAACTGACAATACACCAGCATTCTTAGCCGCAGCCAGATAATCTGACACATTCCTGAGGTTTTCAGCAGTAACATCTGCCTGATTAACTACATACTCCAATGTGTCTGTTGTAATCCTGTGAAACTTCCCTTGACCAGCATACAGAACACCACATCCTGCACTGTAATTGCAGAGCAACATTGAGGGTGTTATGAAATTATTAATCATAAAAAATGCATGTAAATATAGCCCAAGAGAGAAAGAGGGATTATTACATTGCAGCAATGGTAAAGAAAATGAGGGAGATAAGAGACAGAGCATAGCATGCTCGAGAATAGCCATAAGGTTCTCTTCTACAACAGCAATAGCAGAGGCAGATAAAGGACAAGCACAGTCCAAATATCACAAACCAAACTGCAGCAACGATAAAGAAGGGAGCCGCGGTAAGACCAACAGACTGCATCATGAAAGGGACAATCAGGCCTAGGAATTAAATAGTTATTATCCAAAACAATCCACAGCAGTTAATCAGAATTATGAAATGACAACTTACAAACTTGACACGCATTCTCACAATAAGATAAGAAAAAAAAAAACCAGTGAGACGAATGGACAGTGGGAATGCAAAGCAAGTCCCAAACAAGAAAACCAAAATAATGGAATCATTTTTTTCTGTGAAAACTGTACATAATAATAATAATAATAATAATAATAATAATAATAATAATAAATTCCTTAAAAAAGGGCAAAAAAACAATTGAGAGCATGAGTCATTCTACAAAAATAGGTGAAGTAATAAGAGCAAAAGATCAGTAATATTCATATTCTCCTAACAAAAAAAAAAAAAAACAGAAGAAGCCAACACCATTACACAATAAATAAGAAAACAAAAATCAATAACTACCAAACAATTAGTAACATTTATCCCTTTTACAACATCACAATCAATAAAGTAAAAAAGAAATAGAAAAACTTTATTAACACCCCACTAAGAGAATGGATAAATTTGGTTGCAATAAATTAAAAAAAACAAGGAGAAAGAACTCACAGCCCAATAATGTTTATTGCTGATATTATAACCAGAAGTGTAGAATTTAGAGTTCTCTAAAGGGTCTCTCCTTCTTGTTCTCTTTGCAGCCAATATCAAAGAAGATGTTGTGTTCCCTTCTTCAGCAAGATGCCTCCTTGCCTTCCATGAAACCAGCACACCATCATTCTCTCTCTCACCGACCACATCATCTACATTGACAAGAAAAGTTACTCTTATCACCCAAAAAAACATGCAAAGATTGAGACTTTTCCACTGGAAATATAATCTTTAAAAAAAAAAGATGAGAAAAACAAAATCCTTAATTAATCAATTACCTGAGATGGAAAGGGATAGAGAATGGGAAGTTGCGGAACTGGGAGTTGCTGTTGAAGAAGTGAAGAGAAAGAAAAGGAAAACAAAGGCCAGGAGAAAAAACAATGGCGGATTTGATCTGTTATTGCATGACATTGTCTGGGTTTTTTTTTTTTTCTGTTACAGTTTCTTTCTCTGTGTTTCTTGGCGTTGGCGTCGGCTATGGTTGGTTTTTATGTACGTGTCCGAGAGAGAGAAGAAGTAGAGGGTGAGCGACAGGCAGTGTTGTGACCGTGTGTAGATAATAAATAATTAAATACAGTTACTTTTATAGGGTATTTCTGAGATATTAACCTGTTTATTTTTATATTTAAAAAATGTTTTTAAAAGAATTTGAAGATTTTTTTACTTTTTATTTACTTTAAATTAATATATTTTCTTTATATTTTTCGATCATCTTATCATATTAATATTAAAAATATTTTTTAAAAAATAAAAAATATTTTTTTATTAAAAAAAACCACAGCAAAACTATTAAGAAAAACCCATATATGAGTTTTTTTGTCGGCAATTGCTCTATAGTGTATGGACAAGAATACCCTTTTCTGTGCGGCTGCTGTCCCTCTATCGGGTTATTTCTGAGATATTATTAAAAATTAAAGGTGCTTTTGTGATGAAGAAGTTTCCAAGCCTTTTTTTTTAGGAAAAAAAGTTTTGATTTTTAAGATTTCTGGTTCTGGAAAATGAAATGGCGAGGAGTGGATGTGACTTTTATGGTGTTGCTATATACAAACAGAAAAAATATATATATATTACAACACAAATAGAATTTAGTATAGTGATTTATAAATATAAATATGGCAAGTAAAATCACTGATGTAATTTTATTTGTTTTTTTTTGTTACTAATTATGGATTGTTTCCTTTTTTGTAGTCTTACCTCTTTCAATGTACACGTCATGTTTTTTTCTTAAAATTAAAAGTAGCATTAAATGATTTACAAACTTGGAAGTGATAAATCTGCCCCTAAACTACCATGTTTTTCGCAGTTAGGTTTTTTGTTTATAAATTGTCTCGGTTGAGTCCCTCAACTATTTAAATTTTGATAAACCTGTCTTTTCATAGAGTATTGTTTATTTATTTATTTATTATTATTTTAAAGTTTTGATCAGGCAAGTGGTGTTATGGTCAATATACATTTGAAAATGTAATGGACAAAGCTTCCTCCCTTTCGACACTGATGGTTCATTCCAGTAACAAAAAGAATAAATAAAAAAATGAAGGAGGCTGTAGTTAAAAAAGAAAAGAGGGCAACTACATATATTCGCCCCTATAATTCAGAGATATGCCACTTTGGCTTCCGTGTTGAGATTACGTTTCAATATAGCCCCTAACCGATAAAACCTCATGACAGGATCACATTTTGAATTATTCTTTTTAAATTACTTTAAGTTTTATAGTATTTTCTTTGTAAACCATCGCATTTGTACAATAAAATAAGCATTCTTGGTTTTCTTATAATATGTATATATCACCGGTTACTAACTTCTTAAATAAAATAAAATAAAATGATGAATTATTAGATATTTTACAGCAAGTTATCATTATTGATATAACTTTTATGCAAATAAAATATTAATATTTATAGAATTACTAATGAGTTATTTGATGTATGAAATATGTCCATCTTAACCTTAGTATTTCAAAAGCGATTTAAAAAAATTAATTTAATTTTTATTTTTTTTAAGTTTTAAGATTGTTTTGATGTGCGATGTTAAAAATAACTTTTAAAAAATAAAAAAATATTATTTTAATATATTAAAAAAACACTTTAAAAAACAATTCCTACTAAAATTTCAAACATCCTATTAATAATTAGAGAAGAACATGGGTGATACTGAGATTTTTTGAAGATATAAAGGCTGATATTGGAATTAAGATTATAGAGATAAAAAAAAGGATCATTTCTTAATCTATCAAATCGGCATATGCCCATCATACAAACAGACAAACTATCCACAGACGCAGACACACCGCGGCATCCCTCCAGCCACCATCTCCCTCCCTCCCTCCCTCTCTCCTGTGGACAGCAGCTATGGCTATGAGCGTGTTTGGCAGTGTGGTTACGGGTGCTTTTCAAATAACTTTTCGTGCCAAAATGCATGCCAACGATGTTTTTTCATTTTTTAAAAATCATTTTTAACATCAGCACATCAAAACGATCCAAAACATACAAACCATATTAAATTTTAACAAAAAAAAAAAACAAAAAATTTTCAAATTTTGGACACTTTGTATTTTGTAGTTAACGAAAGAGATCGTTGCGGGTTTCGCTTCGAATTCTTACAGGTTTGCTTGTCACGTGGTGACCCCCCATTTGTCAATCTCACTGATCCTGATGGCTGACGTGTCCACCCACCACCCACCACATCCCCCCCCCCCCATTTTCCTCCACGCTCTGCTTAATTTTCGAATACGTACAGTATAAATGACAGGACGTGTTTGGTTCTTAATTTTGGAATACGTGGTTGCTACGCGTGTATTTCTTTCTTTTTGAGTTTTGATCCGTTTTCTTGGCCTACTACCAATGTTGCTTAATTAGGTCAAAAATGGAGTAAAAGTCCCTACAAGTAGGAAATTGTTTCGGACGACTGATTTCTTCTGACAGAAAAAGGAATTATCTCCCTGCTCTTGTTTCAAATAGTCAACCTAATAGTTTGACCAGCAACAACAAAAAAAAAAACATACTGATTTTATCTGATTCTTGATCCATTGAGCAAAATGATTTGGTGCCGAGTTAAGCCATGGAATAGAAAATGCTCGGGTATAATATCCATATTTTTGTTGTTGTTTTTTTGGCATTATAGTATCAATATTATTGTATTAATTGACCAACAAAGAAATTATTCTAAATTCATAGGATAAAAAAATAGAGAAAATATAGCAATGTTTTCATCAAAGAAATTATTCTAAATCCATAAGATTTTACGGATTGGAAATATGGAAGGATATCAAATAATAAACAATAGAACAACGTCCAAGACCAGGAACATGCTAGAAAATGCAAAATGTAAGAAATTTTTGGAACAAGAAAAGGTTGAAAATGTGATATAGGAGGATGAAATTGAAAAATTAAAACTTTGAGAGAAAAAAACAAAAGCAAATGAGAAAATAACAAAAATGCCACATGAAAGCAGCCACAGGAATTTAAAAAATTACACGTCTCTACAGTAATTTCACTGCAGATAAACCCATTTATTCACCACATAAGGGGGAAAAAACAAACAAAAATTAAGTGCATTAATGGGTTTATTTACCATGGTTTGCCCTACCACGTACAAATATGAAATTATTTGCTAGACACCAAACAGTGGAGCGGTCCTTACTTGAAATAAAATAAAAAATGAAGATGGATTAATTTGGGGTCATGATCGAGTGCCAAGCAAAACCTTATCTTCTCAGCATTTGGCTCTATCTCCCGGCACAAAATTCTAAAGAACTTTCACCAGTCTATGTAAAAACAATCTCCATGGTAATCATAACATCGATTAATAAACTGTAAAAAAAGCCAATTAATCATTAATATTTTGGAGTGACTAATTAAGTAATTAGCTAACTGCCTGGTCTTAATCTTACTCTTCATGATTATATATCCAAAAGAAAACACAGAGATTAATCCAATGATTTGAAGTCTCAAGATCCTGCAGATTGAGTTACATCTGGGTAATTTTCTGGGGATTTTATAAGAAGGAGAGCAAACCATTTTGACTTGCAATATTTAATCCGTGCCCTCCCATCCCCACAGAAAACCTCATAGATACACCTTAATTCTTGTTGCAAAGGACAATCCTGGGTTGGATTTTGATTCTTATTCTTGGCTTGTTCGTTCGTCATTATTTATCAAAAAAGACTACAGGACGCGGTTTCTGGTGGCAGAAAATCTATTATATCTCACATGCATGCATTCTTTAAGCAAAAGCTCGTGGTGGTTTTGACAATGGTTAATTTGTTATACGGTCTCTATAATTTGTTCCAAATGGCACCGTTTTATTTGATGTTGCTTAAATAATCATGGCAGCACGGTCCATTACTAGGATTTCTTTTCAATTTGAAGAAGGTGATCCGGTATCATGCTTTATTTCTTAATTCTTTGAACTCATCTCTTGCAACTAACATCTAAAAGAATTTATTTATGTGCTCGTTTGGTGTGAAGAAACATTTTTTAAGATCATTCAAAACAAAACTTTAATACTAGTTGATGGAAAAATTAGTCTAATTATACTTCTTTTCCGGAGCATTTAATTCAATTGAGAAATTAATACAAAATGTAGAGCGTGTTTGATGCTATAATATATGATATTTTTAATTTAAAAAATATTAATTTAATATTTTTTTAAAAAAATCCAAAAAAACAACCTCATATACTCGTAGAAAGCTCGCAGCTTATGAGGTAGGTAATGAGCTTTGATTAAAATTAAGTAGTAGTTGTTGACGCAGACGTACGTAATTAATTAGCCACCACTGCCTCTTTCTAATGCTTTATCAAAATAACTTTCCCATCTAAATAATTTATAGATCACTGTACGTATATGTCTAGTTCTAATTTCCAATCGACAGCCACATTTCTTCTGCGGATCTTTAAGTTCCTCATGTATACATGTACGAATTTCTCAAGAATTGTTCACCAACAACTCTTCCATGTGCATTGATTTCATGTAAAAGTTGTTGGGGCCAGCATTGACAATCCAGTGCACTAACATTGAATGAATGAAATAAATATATTGTATTTTCTATAAAATTAGAATTAATCGTGTAGGGCATACCGATCATTGTTCAATGATATATGTAGAATCTGATTTTGCTGCATTTTAATAACTTTACGTGGTGCAACTTTGAGCTAAAGTGATTGGATTCTCTCCTTCTTGTTCTTTCTTTATTTCAGTGATTTTTGGATTTGAATGTTATATATGGGGACCATTTTACAGGGCTCTATTCCTTCTTCTTTTTTTTTTAATTTTATTTCAGCCAGCTTTATTCTCACACAGTGAACCTGCATTGCATGTGTTATGGAAAAGCAATATTCCTAGATATCTCTTGTGGGAATACGCACTGCCTGTGTTTGCCAGCTATGGCCAGCAGTATCTCCATGATCTTGATTAACATAAAGTTTCAAAAATTAATGTCACATTGCAGGTACTATTCAAGGTAGACAATTTCAAATTAATGAGCTTGCAGCTTAATGAATATTTCCGTAAACACCCGAGGCATGATTATGGTAGCCGAACATTTGCTTAGGTTATTGTCTGGGCAAATCAAAAGGGATTAGTAAGAAATTAAGTTCTTAATTAGGACATATACATGGCCTTTAATTAAGAGAAAAGTTACAGAGAGACATCGATCGGCAAGGCCGGCCACTCAAGCTTTTTCTAGAGCTTGTTTGATAGTGTGGTTGTGGATGCTTTTCAAATAATTTTTTATATCAAAATGCATGCCAATGATGCTTTTTTATTTTTAAAAAATTATTTTTGATATCAGCACATCAACACGATCCAAAACATACAAATCATATTAAATTTTATCAAAAAAAAATATATTTTAAATTTTTTAAAAACACAGGTTGAACCGCGTTTCTAAACATGCTTAGCCGAGTACTGCCGCACAAAAACAATTTTTGCTTTGCCAGTTTCCTTTTCATTTCTTACATAACATTAGAATGTACTTTGTAGATGCTTCATTTAATTAGAGACAGCATAATTAAAGCAAAGCAAAGCAAAGGAAATCTCTATTATCAATTTCAACGCTAATCTTGATGGGGATCAAAATTTATCTACCTCCAAGGCATTGAATTGAGGTTCTCAGCTTGCCGACCTGGGTTACTCAAATAAAAAATTATGACACAGAAACAAACACCCAATTACTACAAAGCATGACTTATACATGCAAATGATGCATGCTTTGACTAAACTGGATTAATATCTAGTGCTTGGGTACAATATTAGCTAATGAATCTTGCTAGGTAGTGAGAAATTGGTTCACATCCAATTAACAAAAGTCAAGTGAGTAATCATAATAAGAACAATAATTGTCAACTTTGGACACTTCAGTTTTTCAAAAGCTAAATTAATTATACGAGCGACATAAGCGATGCTGGAGTCCCTTTCAGCTCGCAAATTATTTAGACTTGGTGCTTAGCAAGTCATACGCAATTGGAATATATGTATATAACTAGCTTCAACACAAACTTGAAACTATTTTTGGCATTTAACTTGGATTGATTGATGTAAAAAATTGGACAGCAAAGCTTCTTGCACCCTGCCTTTGATCTTCCTGTTTTTCTTTATTTGTTTTTTATTTATTAAAAAGGTGGGTTTTGAACGTAAATATTCTTTATGTTTAATAATAAATATTTAAATTCACGTTCTCCTGTATTTTGCCTGCCACCCAATTCCATAAAAAAAATCCTCAGGTTCAGCAGAACTTTGATGGGTTAGGGTTCAATTTGCATCATGTAACTGGGCTAGCCTGAATTAAAAGGAATTGGGCCAACACTTACAAAATTTTGTTTATTGTTTATGATTTGTGGGTCAAATAATTTATTCCTCATTTTTTCTGAGCTATTAATTTGTGGGTCAAATACTTTATACCTCATTTTATTTAGCTTACTTTCCAGGCTCTTAGCAACAAAAACCAGCCCAATAAATACCCAAGTCTTGTGGGCAACCTTTAAGGGCCGAATTTAGACTATAGGCCACAAATAATTAGCCCATTCATTTTCCCAGATAATCTCCTCCTGTTCCACGGTTTGCTTTTAATACCTAGGAAGTCTCCGTTTTTCTTAAAACAATACAATCAAATATTTTTTTTCCTTTTTATAAATATTACATTTAATAGTTCATTCCCGAAATTATACATTGATTTTATTAATTATTTATTTTATATTAAAAAATCCTCTCGATTAAAAGACTTAACCTATTAAATAATATCTTATAAATGATTTTATATTATTTTTTAATAATAAATAATGACGGGTGTTTTAACTATTTGGAATTAGCCCAACAGAAAAAAAAAACTGCTACAGAAAAGGTTAGAGTCAAGGTTGTAAATGCTTAGGATAGTGATTTGATTTTAGAATTATGAATAGAATTTAAGGTTATAATAAAATCTCATAACTTTGAAAACAAGTTTGTAATATGGGCAATTACGCTCAAGGGAGGCAATCGCATATCAAATTTAGAGAAATTTTATGTTTAAATCTTGAAGTTTTAATTTTTTTAATTATATTCTTTAAATTAAAGTTGATTTCATATGAAATATATATTTTGTTCTCCTAGAAATTTATATGGATGTGTTGTTCATAGACTTCATCAAAGACAAAATTAATTTTGATATATTAAGTTTTTTTCTCGGTGAAATCAAGAATACATATAAAATAAAATAAAAATTTAATTAGTATACAAACAGAGTTTTAGCTACATAGAATGTAGTTTAGGTATCAATTTAATTACATGGAAAAAAAACAAGGAAACATAAAACTTTACTAATAAAGTAAACAATATAAAAACCATACGAAATCAAAACTTAAACAAATTAAGTTGAAATATATTCATGATTTTTATATAGATCCATATCAAAATAAAAAGTTTAAATATTTGATTCAGCCTATAGCAAAGTAAAATAAATGCTATAAAATCACTTGCTCGATCAAAAGGAAAAAATTAAAATAACATCATGGTCCGATTGAGCTTTCTACATGCCTCTTTTTATTTTTCCAATCAAAAGTACTTTTTGTCTCTCTATTAAAAATTAATAATGTGTGGCAAGGTTGTTAAAATCGTGATTTTAACACGGCACGGAAAGCCGCACGCAAACTCGGATCGTAAAAACGGATCGTAAAATCGTAAAAAAATCGTAAGGAATTTTAAAATACATTAAAAAAAAATCATGTTTCAAATAAAAATTCATACATAGTTCAAGCACCTTGAAAATTTAGCAGAGAGAAGAAAAATAACTGCTTCAAAAGAACAATTGCTAATCTGATAAATCTTTTTGCAATTATGCCAAACATATATGCGGCACCGGATTTATTAAGATCATTTCCTACAAATGATTCCCTTACCATCACTATTGTCATGGTCCTTGTCATCAGTGCCCTCTGGAATCTCATTGTTGCCTCCATAGTTATCTTTATTAGGGCTAACTTCCTCAACTTGGTGTTCAGTTTTTTCTCCTGTCCAACGCGAAGCAACAAGGCGCTTTAGGCACTAAACAAGTCTCCTATCTAATTCAAACTAATCCAATCTCCTACCAGTCAAGACTTCTAAATCCAAGCAAGATACGCACAACACACATGAATTTAGACTAAAATAATTTTACATAAGAATGATGGTTTTCTCATTGCTGAAAAGATCTGAGAATGTAGATCGAAGTTCAGCATCCACGAAATAAAAGTAAAAATTCTCTAAAATCCCTAAAAAGAAACCACCAGAAAAAGAAACACCTCCTGAATCTCTAGACATTGTTCCTATCTTCTATTAATTGCTTCTTCCTGCTTACAAAGTAATAAGGATTTTTCCACATGGTTTTGTCGAGATTTAACAAAATTATTTGCCATTAAAATGAGCAAGGGAAGAAATTGTTATGCATGTTATAAGAAATCAAAATCACTTATTACTTTGACTCCTCGGCTCCCCCCTAATTAGTTTCCCAACTAATAAAACTAATTCAGAACTCAAAAGCTCCATATACCAAAGCCACCGTTTTTTCAAGAATACAAGTTGCAATTTCAAGAAAATATCATCTTGTGAAGTCAGATTCTGGACTAAGAAAAGCCTCAGCATTGCCTCTCTGAATAAACTAAAAACAACCAATTTTGGAAGTAAAAGCTCAGTAATACAAGCAAGATGCAAAGGCATGTAATCAAACTCACAGAGTATTGCAAATGAAATGGGTAATAGGCATCATTGAAAAGAAGACTCTTCAACATAGGCTTCTTACGAAGCGTTAAAAAAGTAGGATAGGATATTACCTGAGTCTGCAAAATCGCTTGCAGATCCGGTTTCTTCTTGGCTTCACCCTTCTCTTTCATCTCCCTTGAACCCACCGCAGCTGGTATCTCATCCCAATTCTTCCTACTACTCTTTGCAGACCCAACCAGCGCTTCCGAAACTTTTGAAATCCCAGCGACAATATTTGCAATCTTCTTCTTTCCAGCAGAGTTCGAGACAGCAGGTGAAAGCTTCACTCCAGAAAGCCTCTTCCCTGGAGAAAGCGAAGCCCTTTAGGGATTTAATGTTCAGAGTTCAGACGTTGTTCTCATTATGTCACTGAAGAGAAGACTGATTCGGTGAGTCACAGACTCACAGTTACTTTGCCTTTGATCTGTTCAATCCAATAGGCGGGTGACACGTGGCAACTACACTGAATTTTGTTCTCCTGCGGGCAAACTCGTTCAATCGGTGGTGAAATCGCGATTTTAGACGATTTCACCCGATTTTAACGATTTTAACTGTTTTTGACCCGATTTTACTCATTTTCGATTTTTATAAACGATTTAGCACGTAAAGTCTATATTAACTCGTAAAATCGTACGATTTTACGACTTAAATCGCGATTTTAACAACCATGATGTGTGGTAAGTGGATATGTAATGCTGCTTGTAAAAAAAAGGGTGTGATTAACAAAATATTATCTATTAAAATAGTGTTTTGTGTTTTATTTTATTAATTTTTTTTAATTTAATCCTTTAATAATCCAATTGTTTTTTGATTTTTTTTTATTTTCATATTTCAATATTATGATGTTTTAAAATTGTGCTTAGTTTTTTCATAATGGGTTATATATCAATATTATAGATTTAATTTTTTTTTCTTGATTTCAATATTAGATCTGTTGAAAACGAGATTTTATAATTTTTTTGATTTGATTTCTTTAAATTCATCCAAACTTATAATATTAGTTTTTCTTGATTGAGATTTTCTTTTCTCTATGAAATTATCTCAATCTCAAAACATTAAAAAGTGTGGCTACATCATTGTAACCAAACCCACAAAACACTATTAATTAGAATAATTTTTTTTAATTTAACCCTTTAACAACCCAATTTTTTTTAATTTTTTTTTAATTTTATCATTCAATATTAGGTTATTGTGAAAATTTTGTTTTGTAATTTTATTTTTTAATTCATGTATATTGGTTATATACCAGTCTCATGGATTTAGTTTGTTTTTCTATTTCAACATTAAATCTGTTGGAAGTGGAGCTTCATAGTCTTTTTTAATTTTTTCCTATGAATTTATTCTTACTCATGATTTAGGTTGTTGGTTTAACAAGTTATCTCAGATTGAATCGGGTCATTTTTTTGCCACTTTTTCTATTTTTTTTTCAATTTTATCTTTTAACATTGAGTTGGTTGAAAATTAAGCTTTGTATTTTTTATTTGCTTTCTATGAAATTATCCCGATCTTATGACTCGAATCACGAGTTTGGTAAGTAAACCTGGGTTGATTCTATTTATTTTTTTTAATTGAATATTTTTTTATTAGGTTTCATAATTTTTTTTTTAATCTTCATTCTATAAGATTATCCTAATCATGATACATGTTGCGGGTTTTACAGGTTGACCCTATTTTTTTTTTTTGGATTTTTTTAATTGGGCTTTAATTTTTTTTTTGATTTGCTTTCTATGAGGTTATCTTGATCTTATCATCTAAGTTATGTATTTGATTATATCTTATAAGCATGATCATCCGACTTCACTTTTTTTAATGAGGCCAAACAAAATATTAAATAAAATTACTGCTTTCTGCTTCTCGAAAAGCCGCCCTACCTGGTTATCACCTTCCTATGTAGGAGGAGATGAGCAATACTACTGTTGATGTTGAGACCTATAAGGAGACAGAAGCAACCGAAAGAGACCTGATAAAAGGTCTATGATTCAAGAGTCGATTCGAGTCATTAAGCTGTAAGTACCAAACCGTAGTCCCCTCTGTTGTGACTTCTTCGTATTATTATTGAGGTTGACTTGAGTTGTCTTGGTTCATTTATTTTATCCTTTTTCACACACACACACACATTTTACCATCTAACAACTCAATCTTTTTCTTTGTTTTTTTTTTCAATTTTATTTGTTATGATTGGCCTCAACGCTTGGTTGAGCCCAAAAAACACTGAGTCTAATAGCTTTATTAGACAAATGTATGTTTGGGCTCGACACTTGGCTGAGCCCAAAGACGTTGGGTCTAGTTGTCAGACCCATGTATGATTGGTTGATTTTATCATAGAAAAATATACCTAACTTTATAAAAGGAAAATCAGAGCTTGGTTGAGCCTATAGACATTAGGTCTGATGACCTTGTCAGATCAATGTATGATTGGGCTTAGTGTGTGGCTTAACCTAGAGATGTTGGGTTTGGTAGTAGTCTTGCTAGACCCATTTATAATTGAGTTTGGTAGCCTTGCTAAACACATGCGTCCAAGGTTTGTTTGGACCATCTACCTGATCCCTAATTCTTCTAAACGAGGATTCAGGTAAAAAAATATATATGAAAAATATTGACCCATAAAAAAACATGGTTAATTTGGTTTGTTTTTATGTAATAAAAGTAAAAAAATACCCTTATTATATTAATTTTGTTTTCTTATCATTTTTCTTTAACATTTATTCTTTTATTTTTAATAAAAATCATCAAATAAAGAATTAATTCATTGTGATTAATTTTCAAACTTTTATTCCTTCATGGTTTGAAACAAAATTAATTATAATTTAAAATCAATGTTTTGTCATAAAGAAAAAAATTAGAAAAAATAGGAGTACAAATCTTTCAATAGAAAACAAAAATATATACAATCACTCAAATTTTAAAAAATATCAGTACAAATATTTTAATAAAAATAAAAAAATGAAAACAAGCACCCTAACAGGAAAAAAAATCAATAAATATAAGCACCGATTGGATCAGTAATTATTTTTATAATTACATAAATGGGATATAATGAGGTGTCGAACACAGTGCTATGTGTTCACTAATTAACAACCACAATCAATTTTTAACAAAAAGATAATTGAAGTACTCGATTGATAAAAACAAAACATCCATACCTTTCAATACAAAAAAATAAAAATACAAGCAGTTAATTTTATTTTATTTTTAAATACCAACACAAGTACTAATTTTATAATTAAGTAATATATGTAACGGTCAAAAGAAGCCCACCCTAAGGAGGTGGTGCTCAGAATCTATTTGGGATTTATGTTCCATTTTAAATGCCAGGTCGAATGACTTTAAAACCAAGTTAACCATTTTCAGATTTCTAAGCTTTACTGAAAAGGTTACTTTTATAAGAAAATGATTTTGAACGCAAATAGATGTAACTACACGAAGATACTCCAACAAATACGAGGAAGAAAATAAACAAGTTTTTAGGAGTGCGGTAGATGTGTGTATTTTACTTTTAAAAAATATTATATATATACCACAATATCAAATATACACATATAGCATGATAATACAGGAGGATTAGAAACGGGTACAATTCTCAATTGCCAACAATCATAATTAAAAAAAAAATGTTAATTTGTTCAATTCAAACCTTGTGCTGCCATGAAGCCAATTTGTCTAGCTGAAATTAGAGTACTTTAGCTTGCAAAATTCATTCATTGCTCCTTCCCTTCCCCCTTTACCTAGTAAAAGCAAATGTCGTGTACCAATGCGAACGAAATTAACAAATATGAAAATGTACTATATAATTCCTAGAGGTGTACAAGTTTGGAACAATAAGGTCCTCGAATTGATGACTTGAATTAATAATATAAGCATAGAAAACTAGAAAAATGTACGAAACCATAACTTGGAATTGGGAATCACGTGATGCCATTAAGACAAAACCCCCCGATCAATTGATTAATTAACTTAAGTTGATGAGTGAAGAGAGATGATGAGATATTGAGAGCGAGAACATTTTGAACGTGAAGGATTCAGTCCAAATATCCAAGTAAAACTAATTAAAATTTTAGTAGTAATAAATAAATTTTTTTGTTTTAATTTATTTTCCTAACATAAAGGAGATCGATGAGGAATGCCTTTTCTCCTACTCATGCTCGAAGCAATGTCCTCATCAGAAACCTTATTCATCGATCTTGCACATACGTATAATCCACTTCTCTTCTTCCGTACAATCTCACTGCTGGCCATGCTCATGTTTTCGGAGCCCGATGAACTCGAAGACCAGCTCATTGGCTCATCGGAGTCCACGATTGTTGAATGAGGTGTCTCATTGGTCATCTCATCATCTGCTAAATCTTGGGGGATAAAGAAGTCAGGCCCAAGAGTTAATGTGTTGCATCTCCTCAAGTATGGAGAAAGATCCTTGTAATGTTTCAGCACGAAGTCCACCTACAATAAACGTAGAAGGAAACTTTTTAATGTTATATATTAATTGTCATATAGCTAGGTTATTAAGAATGAATGATCATAATTAAGACTTCCCTCTAGAAATTTGGTTTGTCCTAGAACACGCACGCACACATGTATAGTTCTTTATCTCCTTAATTATATATCATTTAAGTTGAATTAACTTGTATTATTAGTGTATGCCACATTTTCTATCTCGTTTGAAGATGATCTATGGAAATTTGATCATAATTGAGTGCAACTTTATTATGATATGCTCTTTAATTAAAAGGGGTAGTAAAAGGAATATATATTTCACCAATGGTGGAAAAACCCTAATTGGGATTTAGCATGAAAATTGAGTGGTGGAGTACCTTGCAGCCAAGAGAGCAATGGGTAAAGGGTTCTTGAAGGCTTCTGTCACAGGAAGTACAATAGTTTCCGGCCCCTTTGAATTGCCTGTTCTGAGGTCTCTTCTTGATAAACACCACTTTAGCACTATTTATAGTATAGGCCTACAGGCAATGCTAATAAATTAATATCTAGCAAACTACGTACTGAATTTTGCTAGAGCAACATATCAAGACAGAAAATTAAGATTGTTTAGACTACTGACCTGAACATTTGAGCAATCTATGAGCTTTTCGATGTCTTCTAATCGGACAACATCATGATAAACATAACGACGAACTTGAAGGAGCCTATGGAAGCGATGAGATGGTATACAATGAGGGCAAATACTAATGCAACAATCCAAACAACACACGTTCTTTTCATTCTTCTTCGCAGTTTCATGATAAGAGCACCCCACAAAGAACTTCTGTGCGTAAAGAGCTTCCAACCATGCAGGCTTTTGAGTTCCCTAAAAACACACCATGTTCACAAAAATTAACAAGAATTAAGCAAAAGAGACACTTAAAAATTCAGTACATGAATCAAAATTCAAGAGAATTTTGCTATAGATCATAGAGATCAAGAACCAGAGAGAGAGATCAGTGACACACACCATGATCACAAAAACCAACAAAAAAAGACGAGCCCTCTTGAGCTGATATCAAGATAGTGGTGTAACAAGAGAGGAGAGAGAGAGATTAGGGTGAGCAGATAAGAGTATTTATGGAGTTTCACAAGAGATGAAAGGGTATATATTTATTCCTTGGAGAAATAGACAACATTTTGTCAATTGGAAGGGCTTGTACTTATATGTGTGAGTGTGTGAGGGGAGGGGGAGGGGGAGGGGGAGGGGGGGAGAGAGAGAGGGAGGGAGGAGGGAAAGGAAGTATTATTAAATAAAGAAAGTAAGATATGAGGAGAACGTGGGAGCTGTTTCTGTGTCTCCCATTCTCTACCATCCCTTTAAACTATTTTTTCTCTCATCTTCTTGGCTCAAGAGCTCTAATGCTAAACTAACTAAACTCTTCTTGGAGCAGCTGCCCTAGCATATTTTTTTTTTGCCCGTTTCTTTCTTTCTTCAATTATCAATATCTTTTAGATGAGCTACACACTTGAATTTGGACCTGGAGATGGGAGAGATGCAGCAATTTGTTCAATATATATACTGTAATAGGTTATAAATGTATGGTTTACTTTGTTTACAAATGGTCATTTCTGAGTTGTTGATAGCTAGCAATCATAGAAAATTGTTTGATATATGTCATTAGAATAGTTCTTTTAATCTTATAAAAAGATTCTTCCCCAAATAGTGTTTCGCAAAATTAATTTCAACTATTGAATTTATAAGATTTATTCATTCATTTTTTAGAAAGTTATTTTCGAAAGAATATTCTGTAAAATTGACATAAATCTCTTCATATAAGAACAATTTACGTACTATTCATTTATCAGCCTAAGATCATTTTAAAATAGGGCTATAATTATTTCCTTCTATGCATATCTAAATCAAGTAGCCGGCAAAAAGTTAATTAGTTGAAGTTAAGAGCACAACTTAAAGTGGGATTCACTATAAAATTGCACCTTTTCCATAGAACTTCCTTTTGCCTTAAATATTGCCTTTTGTCACATGTTTTTCATCGAGTCTAATATTACACAATTTCTCTCATTCTTTTATTTCAAATCTACTCCAAAAGCATGCAGTAAAATCATATAACAAGCAGCTGGGTGGCAATATCAACAGCATAAATTTAATTTATAAGAAATCTTGTAATTAATTAATTAAACCTTAATGATGACCTGAACTTATAAAAGTATGGCATGCCCACATTCTGTCTGAATGCACGATCCTCACACGAGTGCTTGACTTGCTGGGTTCCCAACTGTATACACGAGTGCTAAGGGACTGACTATATATATACAAGTGGTTCTAGTTCTAAAAATAATCATATATTGATTAATTCTTTTAAAAAAATGTATATTCTTAGAACTATTTAAAAAGAGATAATTTAATCTTAATTAACATACAAGTTATTCAAAAAACAAATATATCCCTTATCATTAAAAAAATAAACATATATGACTTTTGCTATATCAGCAGATCGATCAGAAAATCTACTTGTCAAGGTAATTATTACTTCTATGTATCTGGTCGGTATTTACGAATTTAACATTACAAAATATATATCAATTGGACTTTGAACTGATGATACAAAGCTAAGAACCAGACATGTACGAGGAAACCCGGTTTTTCTGGAATCAAACATGGCAACATTAAGCAACCAACCACTCCACTAGTGAGCTAGCTAGAAGCTGTGGTTTGAACAATAATTTGTGGTCTTGTAACAAACACCAGACAGACAAACACAACTCATTGAGCACTTGCTAGTAAGATTTATTAGGCTTATTAATTTGCCCTTTTACTAATTTTGAGAGAACTTTTCTTTGCCTTTAGGCTCTCGCCAAGAGCTAATCTTGGGTTTTGCCACTCTTTGTATCATTCCCCTTATGCCCTTCTAGTTTATCCCTAGCTAGACCATATATATTAAATCTTTCGGTTGTCAATCATAGCATGCCATATTACAGCACCGATGGCTCTTCTTTTGGTAAACATATTTACTCAAAAACAGGAGAAGGTTTGATTATATATTACTTTACTTCTGTAGAAAAAATCAACTCTCGTTAAGAACTAGTTATATGCCTAGGCTTTGAGTCGGCGTTGGACAAGAACTGATAGCAAATTTGACAATTCCTTGGCCATATCTCTTTTACAAGAATAATTAATCGCTTGACATTTGCTGTAAAGGACATTAATAATTACAACAAGCATAATCAGATTCTTGAAGGCAAAATCTCAGGAATAGTAGCACTCAATGTCATTTATTTGCTAAAGTACCATAACAAATCTCAAGGTGATCTGTGTAATTTATCCTGAATTAAGCTGTTTAGACTTGGATTTTTTTCATTTTCTGTACACAAAGTGGCTCGAATCTGAACATTATTAAGAGTAGACAACATGTAAATTGAACTTATTGGCTAATGATCATTTCCTATACATAAACCATCAATTGATTTTATGACTTCCTTTTTTGTAAAGTCTGTCCTAGTGAGATTCATACCGTTCACAGCTTGCCATGTTGTTACTCGTGTTACACTGTGAGCAACCAAAAAAAAAGTATGAGAGTGAAAAACATTTGTCAAGAGATCACATATTTGTTTTACAAAGGTAAGAAAAAAAAAATCATGATTTAGGTCATAGGCTTGGCTGGGTCGAATAAACATGTCTTGTATAATAATATCAGATGCATCGAACTAAGAAAAAAATGACTAATTATGATAAAAGAAAACTATTAAAAAAAATCGATGAAGATATATTTCAATCTAATTGGGAGTATTACAAATAAATTCAAAAATAATAATAAAAAAATGATCCAAGTAAATCCAAGCGCACTTGCCGACATGCGACCCATGCATGAGACCGTTACAATTTTTCAAGAATATAAAGTGTCGAAGGATAAGGTTAAAAAAGAAAATCAGTTAAAAGAGGAAAAAAAAGATCAATATCACTTGGGTTAACTTTTAAAACTCGTTACCTCAATCATAAGTCCGATGTAACCCAATCGGAGAAAACCACAACCCTCAATTTTCAACCAACCTAATTTAGAGGAAAAATTAAAAAAAAAACTAAATTTGAAAAAAAAAAGTTACATAAAATAATGAGAACCAAATGCCAAAAAAAAAGAGGGAGGAAATAACATTAATTGATTTGAGGGTGAAGTTAAGGAAAAATCAAATATTTTACAAAAGAAATCAAAACAAAAACAAAAAAAGAGGATCAACTTTAAAACCAAAACAAAAATAAGAGGAAAATTAACATTTTAATATTAGAGGATTAAATTGAAAATATATTCAATTTGACAAAGGCCAAAAAAATAAAAATAATAAAAGAATAAGGATCAAATGTCAAATAATGAAACAAAGGGGGAATAATATCCATTGATTTAAGGGAAATTGAAAATATTAAAACATTTTACAAAAAAAATAAAAATAAAAACTCAAACTCAAAAGAATGAATATCAAATCTGAAATCAAAATAAAATAAGAGGGCAATAGAATTTCAATCAACAGTGAAATCAAAAACAAATTTTAAATTTACAAAAGAAATCAAGATAAAAAATAAAAAGAGGACTGAATCAGATATCCCAGGAAAATAAGATGACAGTGTTTTTTTTTGTTTGGGCAACACTTTTTTCTAAGCAAAGAGATAGAAAAAAAGAAAGAAAGAAAGAAAACGTCGTCGGAGTCAAACTGCCACACGTAGCACTACACACGCCACCAAATATAGATGGGGATGCCGTGAGATTTCGAACACTGTTGGGATTGCAAAATTTCCACCTCATAACGTTGTCGCATGCTCTACATTAATCATGCGGAGGCGTCCCAAACGCTGGCGCGAGCTGCACACGAGTCGACAACTTTTCTGTTGAATAAAATTTATGATTCTAGGGGTAACCAAGTAAATTCACTTTGCATTTATTCCTAAAATATTAATATCTCTCTTTAAAATATGGAATGACCCCTGCATTTATGCCACTACTACAAAATAACCACATTAGCTTATTAGACCCAAGTTTAAAAATTTCTGATTCAAGATGTAACCAAGTAAATTGAATATGGGCCCTTGTACAATTACAAAACTACCCCCGAAGCCTAGCAGATGAGTTTTTTTTAAAAAAATTTAATATGTGTTCTTTTTTGAATGCTGTATTCCACAGAGAAAATCTGTATTAGATGATTGCAAGAAGGAAAATATCCAGTCTTGACTGCATAAGATATTTACCCTCTGCTAGTAGAAAATCTGTCTAATACACACTCACACTCGACCTTTTCGAAGAAAGTATATTTCCTAATCACTGCTTGACTTCATGTACAATTCCTACTTAAAAACTCGATCAAGGACGACTGTTAGGAGATATTCCTTGCAACTTGCAAGAGGAGAGATCAGCCCTGGGTGCTTTAGAGTTAAAATATATAATAATAAAAAGATATTTGGGACTAAAACTAAACCATTTTTTTATATATATTACTTCTTAAAATATCCATCACACCAAGTGGATTCCATCGATGATAATTGTGATTTTGAGGGGGTGATTAGGGAAAGATCTTCGATTGGAAGGAACATGACGAGTAAGAATTTGAAGCAAAATAAATAAATACATAAAATGCTAAAGGGATACCGACCCCCACGTGCCATGGAAAGCAAAATGGGATTACAGTAGGAAAGAAGGTCACGTGCAAGGGATCCAATGGCCTGAGCCTGACTTCGAAAAATAAACCAAGGGAAACCCTAATAGGTACTTGTTCTTGGACTGGCCAAATATTCCTCTTTATTTTTCTTTTGTAGCTGTGCATTTTGTTGGCTGGTCAAAGGTCAAAGATACAGAAGATAACAGAGATTATATGATGGGTTCCTTTAGGGCAAAGAGCATAGTAGAAGAACAAACAGAAAGCTGGTCAGCTTGTGAGCCGCACGAGGGGTTCTCTCTGGCCATTTTTTAGACTTCACAGACCCACTTTGCCTTGTTTAAAAGGGCTTCTTTATTGGTCGAACCACTTCCTCGTGGACTATTTTATTCGCTTTTGCCCTTATTTTCAAGGACGGGGTCATGTGCGAACCCTTTCCACTAGACCCTGACTTAATCATTTAATAACCTCACATCATGTGAGTTCATGAGTCATGCCTGCATGGATTATATGTTACAAATATCAGTCCAAAACCATTAGTCCATTTCATCAGTCACAAGAATTGTATTGCAGATTGATTCCACTAAACTATTCATGATCCTACGATAGAACTCTCCTTCAAGGTGGTCCTGTCATGAGGAAAAACCAGTTTACATATGGTGCAGAACTGCATATGTGCATGATTGACCTGATAACAACACAAAGCTAAAACCAATTTCATGAACCAAAGGCGGGCAAAAAGTGGGTTTGATCTGCATATCAAGACCTGACTGATCCATATTTTGCCCAACCATCGCTCGTTAATTAGGTATTTGTTTGTGGGGATCATTACAATGATTGTGGACTCCAACCATATCAGCAGCATTAATTGCTTTCAGATCACTTTCGACAAAATCTAACAACAGAAAGGCCTCGCCTGTGATTAGTGACAACTAGCCACTGATGAGGTTCTAATCAGACAGTAAAAGATGGGACTTTTTCATCAACAATGACACTTTACATCTCCCTAGGTTTATCACCTTTAAGGTCTTTCTATTATTTAAAATGTCTATACAATATTCTGTATCCCAAATCAGCAATGAATGATATAGCCAGTCTAGATCAAATGATGTTCAAATGAACTAAGCCTTGTTTCATGGCTTCTGAGCAGAGAACATGATGAAGGATCGCTGAACAATTCTTGTGTAGTTGGTAAGACCACATCTTGTGCACAAGTCTTCGATTTCCTCCTCTGTGAAATAGTTGTAGTTTTGCATAATCCTCTGCCGGATGCATCAACAATTTTCGATCCAAAGAAAACAAAATATAGTCAGCATAGACCAAATGATCCTCCAATCATTTAGATTCAATTATACTCGTTAGTATGGACTACCCAGCAGTTTAGATGGAGTTCCACCTATAAGTAGACACACCACAAGTAAAAACCTAAGTTACAAGAAGAAAGGATACCGCACTTGCAGGTTTCACCTTCGTAAAGCTGAGCTACCTTTTACTGTGCATATCCAACTTTCCCAACAAACAAGCAAGCAGTAGCTTAGGGTTGAGATGGTCAATTAACAGACCTGAACCATCCTAGTTTAGCACTTTTTGTACTCCAAGTTCTAAATAAATGCTGAAGTCTCCACGAAATGACATGGAATATAATTGAAATGTGAATTTAATATGGCATAGGAATGGACAAACAAAATAGAAGTAAAAGGGTAAGCTTCACTAACAGATAATGTTTTAAGAAACTTGAAAATTCTAAAACTTCAATGCTTTCCACTGCCTACTGTAAAATTCACAATCTAAATTAATCTGGACAGGATTTTCACCATTGCCAGTTTGGCAGGTGAGTATACCAGAGCAGCCAACATTTAAAGGGGGAGATGCACAAGCACATACTGTATTGCTAAAGGAAGTATCTCAAGGCATAGTAATTAATGCAAACAGTTAATGTTACGCTTACGATTTAACCAAAAGAAAGTAAAACACTTGATGAAAAGTATTACCTCTCGGAAAGGTCGTTCTATCCAGGAAGTGGTTGAGCTGTATTGAAGAAAAGTGGTCCCAACAAAGACTCCACCACTTCGCAAAGCACGGCAAATTTCAGCAACCTGATATTAGTAGACAGTATCACTATTTGAACAACAGGCTTCTGAAAAAGTTCTATATACATCCAATTGGAGTGAATGTGTTAAACAAAAACACACACACAAATAAGAAAGAAAACATGTGCTAATTGAACAACAGGCTCCTGAAAAAGTTCTATATACACCCAAATGAAGTGAATGCGTTAAACAAAAACACACTCACAAATAAGAAAGAAAACATGTGCTTTTGGAGACAAGCTAGAATGGAACCTATACTTGCTGTTCGTATCCCAAACCACTTCTATGCCTCTTTCCAGAACTTGGGCGATCAATTCTTGATTACTGGACCAACAATGTAAATTTACCCTGCTCACAACCTGATGATTGGTGCTTATGCACCAACCACATGATGGGCACCTAACATAATTGATTTTGTCATATTAACCATATAACTTAAAATGATCAACTATGTAACTGCACTTATCCTCTACTTAAGGATCTGGCTGCCGGGATACTGCTGTTTAGAAATATCTACTACATTCCTAAACAAGAGAAGACGATAACTAAGGTATTGTGATTCTCTACGGTTACCATCTAGAATTTTTGTGGGGTGCTTATGAAAGGTCAATTTCCTTTCAGCTACTGCTGTAATTGTTGAAGAAAATCTTGGTAACCAGATATCAAACAACCTAAGCTGTAGAAAGTGTACAGTCCCTTGTGAGGCAGAAAAAATGGCTACAATCTTAATGTTTTTTAACTCATCTTGTCTAGCAAGCTCCATTCACCACTCAGCATTCCATGTCAACTTCTACCCTTTTCTGGCCAGATATGATACCTTAAAGAATTTTAGTCACTGTGTTTGGTAAGCATAATATAAGGAAGAACTGACTTCCTTGAACGTCACATTATTTTAGCCTCTACCTTTGACGTGAACCATACCATCAACCTTGATAAAAGACTGATTCTGGAATCAGGCCCTTGCCGGTTAGAATTGACAGAAATCAACCCTGGTCAAACCAGTTATTCTAGCAGCCCTGCATCATAACAAGGCTAAAACTTTCTTTAACTAACAACATATACCAGCATGACATCTTACACTCCAATGGTATATTCAATGTGGGGATCACCCTAAACAGAGTAAGATGATGGACAAGATCAAGACACCACCAGACAGCAACATAGCAGGGACAAATTGCATTAGTTATTAGACATAAAGCGGGTAAGATTTCACTGCCTATTTTCAAATTCAAAGGGATTTTGGCAGATTGGTTTAGAATATCCAAAAGCCTGAGTCACCCATAAGAAAATGAAAGGAAGAAAGATCACTCACAGCATTGGAAGCAGATGGCCAGCAATGCAAGGCAGCACCAGCATGAATAGCATCAACTGAACCTGAAGCAAAGGGAAGTCTTGAAACATCTGCCCTGACGAGAGCAAGATTTCTGAACACCATCCAAAAGAATTTGTGAATCAGTTCTCATTTTTTAAAAGAACTATGTATAGGAATAAAAACATTGATGTTCGAGCACAATTGCTGATCTAACTTTTGAGATTTTAATTCAGGAAAAAAGAAGCTTACCTCGTTGAGATAGTATCATCTTGCTTGATGAAATCATAGCATTGGCGAAGCATATTTTCAGAAAAATCAAGTGCAATAACTTTAGAATAGGTTCCAGATTTGGCAAATTTTCTGGAAAATAAACCACTACCACAGCTAACATCTACTAGAA
Organism: Populus nigra; assembly: GCF_951802175.1. Classification (NCBI taxonomy): domain Eukaryota; kingdom Viridiplantae; phylum Streptophyta; class Magnoliopsida; order Malpighiales; family Salicaceae; genus Populus; species Populus nigra. Next base: position 22,700,941 of record NC_084854.1, read on the forward strand.
GACCACCTTCTGTGGGTTTGAAGTACTCCCGAGCCATTTTGAACTGCAGTAACATCAAACTATTACAAACTTAATTAATAATTATGGACTCAAAAGCAAATTTCAGCAGAAATGAAGAACAAGAATGAATATTACTGCCATTTCCTCAGGTGTTAATTCCATTTCACAGTATATCATCTTCCATGTTATCCAAGTTTCATAGAGAGAATTCATAAGTCAGCTTGCTATAACTCATCTTTTCAGAATGACCTTAATTAAACATTCTCAATAAAGAAAAGACCTTAATTAAAGATTCCTCCTTGAGCTAGTGAATTTGAATTCCTAAACACAGATGAAGGAAAACAAACCTCTTCATCAGGACCAGGAAAGCCACTTTGATTAAAATTTTGACGCCAGCCACGTTCATACAAGAATGAAACAAGTGGATTCCTGAAAAAGGTGAAAGGAACTGACATGAGACATGACAATTTCCCCAAAACAATTCAATCCCATCACAAAATGTCATATTCAAAAAACACCCACTTTCCTATTTTTTCATCATAACTCAAAACCAAAGAAAGGATCTTGGAAATTGGGATAGAATATAACCGGCTACCTCTCTCATTAACAGAAACTAAGATGCAGACTGCTAATAGAGACAGTGGAATAAGATAAGCATTATTTCAAGGGTTAAAGACTCGTGGGGTTATAAATGGGAGTGCATGAACTTCATACGCTTATTCATGGATGCATCAGCATAGTGCCAAGAATGAAACAACAACATCAGTATCAGTAATGCATGTATACCGGAATAGCTCAGTACGAACTGGTTTGACTTCAGTGTAGTCCTTCATTCCAGCAGTAATGGTAAGGTCTAGATAGTTTTCTTTGCTGGAGTATGTTTTGTTGCATCTATTACACTTGAAACCAGACCGGTAGATTGCTGGCCTGCAGGTTTTGAGTTATTATTCTACCAGACCCAACAGGAAAAAAAAATAAAAAATAAAACGGATTTATACCACTATGTGAACTCAACTTACAAGTTAAAACCTGTAGGACCTTTTCTTATCAGAGGTTGGTAGCATATTGGGCATGCAAATGGGTCAACCTCTAAAGTTTGACTCTGCTGTGTGCTTAATTCCTGAAAGCAAAAGTTCTTAGAAATTCGATATGCAACTGAACAAGGATAAGATGTGACAATGGTCAGAAAAAAATCACAGGTGGACAAAGAAACCTCCAGTTGGAACTCAGAAGAAAATCCTTTCCTATGAACACAGATTCAGTAGTGCCTCACTGTTAATTACAAGGACTAATTAAATGTCTATATTTTCCGAATTCTCATATCAAACAGAACACTCCTATCTATAACTAGCAGAAAACTACAAAAGCCACCCAGCAATAGCCAAACTCTTTGATCACACAGTTCAGCAATAACTTCAAATTGCCAAAAGCTATCATGAATAATCAAATGTGACCTTTGATTCTTGAAAGCTCAATCTACTGAGCTATTTGCGAATGTCTACCAATTTGGGTCATAAACAATGACAAAATTGACATTCAAAATTCTAACTTCTCTCAATAATCCACAACTCAATCTACTAAGCTATTTGCGAATGTTTACCAGTCTGGATTATTAACAATGACAAAACTGACATTCAAAATTCTAACTTCTCTCAATAATCCACAACCATCCCATTTTTCCTAGAAAAACGCCAAAGATAAATTGAAAACCTTTTAGAGCAGCTCAATTTTGATTCTTACTTCACACTTTTATTACCTCCATAACTGAATATAAAAACCCAGAATAGCGGAGAAATTAAAACGTTTATTTTTTTTAATATCCCTCCATTTTTCAATCATTTTTTTCTCAGCAACCAAACAAGACGACCCTTTTACCAGTACTTCATTTTCACAACTCACAAGTATCCAAAAAACTATAATTAAGTATTCCAATTCACAAAAACTTGTAGTGGCAGTGGTGGTTTTAGTGTTAAAACAAAAAAACAGAAAGCAATGAGTACAAAAAGTGAAAAGAGAGAAACAAGAGATGATGGTTTTACAGGTTCAAGAGAAACAGCTGAAGTGGCGCGAATTGTAGAGGGAAACCGAAGGGAGGTGAACCGGAGACGAGTGGGAGGAAACCCTGAATTATGAAAAAGATGAGGATACTTTGGAGATAAAGATTGGTGAAGAGAAGTGGAAGCCATTGCCATGAAAGATTTGCTTAGGCTTTTAGCTCTCAAGAATTCTCACCCTTTCCTGGTCTAATTTCTTGTGTTTGTGCGGTGTTCCGTGGAGCCGAGGCCATGCGTTTGTAATTTATATGAGTGATGAGGGAGTTTTCAATTTTTTGTGGAAATGGTGGGACCACGTTAGTTTAAAGTGCACCTCTCAAATAACAAATATACCAAGGAATGGTGATTTTCCATTGCCATAAACACACTTCGTTAAGAGTAATGTTTATGCCCTAAAGCTAAAAACAATTTAATTGTTTTTGAGTCAGGAATATTTTGATATTTTTACCTGATACATTAGTTATTATTAATTTATTTAAAATATTTTTATTTATTCAATATTTTAATAAATAATAAAATAACTAAAATACTCCTAAGAGTAAAAAAAAAAAATCAATTGTTTCAAGTATGGTTTATTCAATATTTTTGTTTTTTATACACAAAAGAATTACACATGTAGCCTTAAATTCAAAAATAATAATTATTTGAGGTAAGGGATATTAGTGTCTTTTAGCCTCAGTTTATTTCGTGAGTTGTTGGTTTAATTAAGGATAGTGATGTAATTAAACATTAAAATAATGCTATTTAATTGAAAAAGTTGTTGGCATATGAAAGTCGCCGTGTAATTTGATCATCTCATACAACAGCTCCTAGTGGTAAAAAAAAAAAGCTTTCCCCGTATTATTTTATTCCTTGTTGTCTTTTCTTCTATTATGAATGAGGCATGTAGTCTGAATATGGTTGGTTTATCACAACCCTCTCTTTTTTCCCCTTTATTTATATCTCCTACCCTGATAAATATATCATGGTCCTTATGGTTATTGATATTTCAGATTCGGTCCTTTTAGTTCTGATTTTTGTCATTTTTTCTTTTGTCCAAGTTTTATTTATTTTCAATTTAACCATTGGTTTCAAATTTGTATATATAATGTTTCTTAATTCAGTCCTTCTGCTTTTAATTTCTTTGTTCTTTTGTCAAAATCTTTATGACTTTCAATTTTATCATTTAAATTAAGTTTATGATTTTTGTTTTTTCAATGATAATAGTAATGATTTCAATTTGATCCCTCTTCTTTTTGATTTCTTATTATTTTTCTTGGCTATTTTATCAAAGTTTTTATAGTTTTTAATTATATCCTTCAAATCAAGTTCATGGTTTTTATTTTCTCAATAGTAGTAGTGGTAGTGGTAATAATAATAATGATAATAGTAATACTAATAGGAATAATAATAGTTTATTATGATAGTTATAGTGGTGATAATGATTATAAGTTTGATAATAACAATAATGATAGCCATAATTGTTGTTGTTACTCATTTTTGGACCCCATGTGATGGAGACGTTGTATACCTTTTTTGAATTGAGTGAAGGAGTTTAACTAATGTTTGCTGGAAGATTGACAAAAGCAGAGAAAGAAATATTTTTTTTCTAAACCCTGTTTGAGTTGTATTCTGCTCTCTTCATCCTTCCCCTTTTGCTGCCAAAATCATCAGGTTTCTTAGACTGACTAGGGGTCTTCATAATGCTAAATTCGTTCCTTCGTTATCTTGTTTTTAAGGTTGGATAAATTCATCAAATTTTGCACTAAAAAAAAACTGATTTTGCTGCTGTCGCAATTTTTTGTTCCAAATTAGATTCTGACTTGGTTTCGTACGATATCTGATCATCCTAGCTATATTCTATCACTCATGACATGTTAAAAAATTAACCTACACCTTTATTGGGTCCTAGGGATCACTAATCTTAGACTAGACTCTCAGTCAGATTTGAATGCTCGGCATTGTTAGATCAAGAACCTTTTTGACCAACGAGATTACTGCCAGATTCTGTTCTTTAAAAAGATTTTATCTCAATTCGACTCCTTCTTCAAAGTTGTAGTCCTAGACATGTAGATAAATTTGGGCTTTTGAATCGCTTGATTTCGATATCAAAAGCTCAAGATATTCCCGTTTGAATATCTAGTGTGAAAGCAGGGATTCCTGCCGCGAGAAGGATCCCGACCTGATTTTTGCACTAAAAACTCTATTTCCATCACAAATTGTGATGATTTGTTCTTAGTTCATACTCTCAGTCATATCAGGATTCGCGACATTGTTAGTTTCTAAATCAGATCAGGAGATCCTTTTTGATTAACTAGATTACTGCCAGATTCTGTTTTTTAAAACAATTTTATCTCCCTTCGACTCCTTCATCAAAGTTGTAGTCCTAGACGCGTAGATAAATTTGGGCTTTTGAATCGCTTGATTTCGATATCAGAAGCTCAAGATATTCCCGTTTGAATATCTAGTGTGAAAGTAGGTATTCCTGCCGCGAGAAGGATTTTTTTTTGCCCGAGTTTGCAGTGACACAATTGCAAGATGGTTAAAGTTTGAAGACCAATTGTAGGCCAATTTGAAGCCCTTTTTATGGACCAAGGACCAAATGGAAAAGGTGTTAAAATAAGGGAGTTGATTGAAGATAAAATTAGAAAAAATTTTACCGGGTGACGAAATTGAAGAACATGAATTAGATCAGAAAAGGAAAACAATGCCTCCCCGTCTGCAATTCTTTCTTTCCTTTTTCTCTGCACAGCTACCCCATTTATCTTCTTTCCTTTTATCTGCAAACCACATTTTTATTGCCTCATTTTAAAGGGAGCAACTGGCTCTATGGAAGGAAAGAAAAGAGTCACACCATCCTCTAACTAGGAAAGAAATCACTGCTGATCACAGAATCAGAATCAAATATTCTGGTTTCCTATTTCTGCTCACCCGATATTACACCCTAGAGTTAATGTAATATTTGTTTCCTAAATAAAGCATGTATAGGCTATATAGAAGCCTCGGTTGCTGACCTAAAGAGAAGGGGAAAGATAGAAAAAGAAAGACAAAAAACGCAAGAGAGGTAGGCAGTTAAGAGAGAGAGAAAAAGCAGAGAACAGAGGGAGTTTCTTCCTTCATCCTTGCGTTGTTGTGAGATCAGGAAGGCAGGCAGTAGAAGAGAAAAGAAAAGAAAAAAAAAAGAGAAACAAGGAAGAAGCAGGGACTGGTTTTCGATCTTTGCTCCATTTTTTTGCAAATAAAATCTGCAGAACATGGGAGAAGAAAGTGCAGGAACTAGTGGAGAGAGTGACCAAGACGCAGAGGAAAGATAAAGCAAGAAACAGATGCAAATACAGAACAGAAGGAAAATGTTTGAAACAGATGAACGCAGACCAAACAACCACCACGCTTTCAACGTTGTTGCAGCTCCTTCATCTCCAGGTATGTTCTCTTCACCTCTTGCATGCATTTGTTTTCTTTGTGCTTGCACTGTTCAAGTGAATTTTAATTCACTTGAACAGTAACGTGGTCTCTTTGCATGCATTTTACTTTGTGTATGTATTGTTCAAATGAATTAATTCACTTGAACAGTAACCCGCCAGCTTTGATTAAACTGTAACCGCACCTTTTTTGCGTCCAGCCGGGTCACTTGCTTGGGCTAGTGACTAGGTCAGACCTACTTTTTTTTTTCTTTTCTTTCAAAAAAAAAAGAGAAAGAGATTTATGATTTTCTGGTATATTTATTTTAAGGTCTGGATTTTTTATGTTGTAAAAAATATCAATCTCGTGTTTAGAATACCTGGTTTTTTACGCAATGTGACATATATATATATATATATATATATATATATATATATATATATATATATATATATAATGTTTTCTTGTGTGTTGCATACAGCCAATACCCTAACATGTTTTGAACGCTCTTTTTTATACTAAAAATAATGAAAGTTTCAAAAATGTGTTTCGCATAGATTTCTTAAACACAACAAAAATTATTTTCTTGCATTTCTGGATTTTACAACATGTTTGTAAAACTCTAAAGGGTATTGGTCAATATTCCAAAAAAATAAAAAATCTTATTTTATGGAGAATTCATCTATTATTCACCATTAATGTTTGGATAAAAAAAAATCTCAAATGGATGAATATCCAAAATATTAAGGGGAATAACTTGTTATTATTCACTATTAATATTTGGATAAAGAAACCCTAAGTGGTAAATATCCAAAATAATTTTCTAGGGATAATAAGTCATCACACATCCTTGAAAGAAGCCTTGATTATAATCGAGGACATTTCAATTTTTACTCCATGGTTTACGAGCCGTGAGAGTATAATTAAAACACTAAGGCAAAAATAAGCTTTTAAAGCGCCCTAGATTTCTAAATTTTTGTCCCTCCTCCTTGCGATTTACGAGTCACAAACTCTTGAAATACTAAAGGGAAAATGAGCTTTTAAAGCACATGGAATCTCCTTGGATTTCTATCTTAATAAATTTAGTTTGAATCAAACCTAGAAAAACTGATGGGATTAGAAAACACCAACATAATAGCAATTATAAAGCAAACCAAACACCAAGCAGCTTACCTTAGGCATAGCGTACTAGGGGTGCTAATACCTTCCCTTTACGCAACCAGTCCCTTGCCTTAGAATCTCTGAGAGACCAGTTAGGATTCCTAGTGACCAAATTATTAGGCGGCGACTCCTTTATTCACAAAACAAAACAAAAAACCCGAAACCAATCAAGGGTCGTCGCGACGCCAAGCTCCGCCGCGAGGGTGCGACAATTGTGATAATAATAGTAATAATAATACAAACAATAAAAATGATATTAGAAATAATAGTAATGATAATGATGATGATACTAATAATATTACTAACAATGATGATAGTAATAGTAGTAATAATAATAGTGATGATGATAATAATAATAATAATAATAATAATAATAATAGTTGTAAAAATAGTAATAATACTAATAAGATGCTATTATTATTATTAATAATGATAATGTTAGCAATAATAGTAGTGACAACAACAACAACAACAACAACAATAATGTTATTAATAGTAATAATGTAATGGTAATTTTAATAATAATATAAATAATAATAGTGATAATAATAATATTGATGATACTATTTATTAATAATAATAGTAATAGTGATTTTGATCCTCATTCTTTGTATTATTTTTTTTAAATCCTTTTGCATGATTGAATTTTTTTTTCTTAATTTTATCGTCTAATATTTAATTTATTGAGAATTGAACTTCATGATTTTTCTAGATTAAATATTTTAGGTCTAATGACTTGGATCACAAGTTTAGAAAGTTAATATAATTTGTTTTTAAAAGGCTTTATAACTTTCTTTATTTTTTTATCAGGTAATTCTAATTATATAATCTGGATCGTGGGTTTAGCGGGGTATTTCATGTTGGCTTAGCTCTAATTGGTATTGTTACACATTTTAGGATTTCTTTTATGTCATTTTTTTTAAACTCCATTTCAATATATAAACACTATTTTTTGTAAAAAAATATATCTTTTAATAAGTTTTAGAGATTAATTTATCTTTTTTTTTCCCTAAGGTTTTTAAGGTTTATTTTGATTATATTATTACAACGTCAAATATCTAGATGATTTTTTTAGTATATAAAACAATGTTAGACAAGTTAATATTTTGATTAAAAATTAGATTAATTACATAGGTACTATATAATTATCGGTAACATCTCCTTAATGCCAAGCACATTCTTCCTATTTCTCCTTTTCTTTTTTTTTTCTTTTTTGTAAATTACTCATATCTAGTACATTTTAATTACAAGTATTATTTTTAATTCATATTTGGAATTTGTATCATACATGAATTAGACTTTTTAGCATTATCCTCACAATGCATGGAAGATTTGTCTAGCTATTTCGATAAAAACACATACATTAAATGATCGTTGCCGATTCCTCCATAAATTATAAGGAAAAATCCGCGAGGATAAATGTATAAAACATGATATCTGGGCCAAATGAATTTTTTTTTTTGGCATTGTTAGTGAGCTTGATACAATGATTTAAACTTGAAGATTCTTAATCCAATTCTTTACTTAACTCGAGTTTCAAATTAAATCGTGTGGGAATTGCATAGACAATGTAGCCTTTTGACTTGGATGATAAAAAAAAAATCAAAGCAAAAGAAAAGAAGAAGATATAACACAAATTAACCCGTGACCCAGTTCATGAACTTCATTAGATTCAATTAATTTGTTTTATTATATTATATGATAAGGAAATGAAAACCAATAAATGTGAAGGTTTAAATTGATTAAATTAAGGACACAATTGAAAAGAAAAAAATGTGATTTATAAATCTTAGGAAACCAAGGACTAAATTGAAATGATAAATTAATTCAATTAATTTAGGGTTTAAATTGAAAGAAATTCCAAGATTAAATATCTTAATTGAATGGAATTGAAAAATCCAAAAGCAAGGGCTACAATGAAAAAGAGGAAATATTCTAGGGACCTATTAGTTTTTATCTAATTCATATTCATAGTCCAACTGTTTCCAATTGAATCAATTCAGTTCAATTCTTCAATTCAAATTTGTCCAACTGATTCAACTTAGTCCTAAAGTAATTCATGTTTTATTTAAGTCCAAATAAGAAAATCAGTCTCTCAACTCGGCTTTTCAATCCAAAATACCAGATGATTTTGCAAGATCCCAGCTCAAGTTGATTGACTACAATGAATTATCCAACAAATATAGCCCAAATTGAATCAATCCCCGAAATCTTGCCTTCAATTGATTTTCCAGATCGTTAAAACTCCAGAACCCTAGCCTTTCCTCTTCATAAAAACACCAACAATCTTGAAACAAGGGGGGAGACAGATCCAACACCAGCCTCTCATTCACCCAGGATAAGAACAAGACTGAGAGGTTAAATCAACAACAACAAAAAAAAACATTACACACACCGCCTCTCACTTCTTATCCAGAAAGATAACCACTGTCCATGAACCAGAACAATCATTATAACCTCATTGTTTCTTCTCCCCCAATAATTACTATCACTTCTACCAAACATAAGACGATCTCCCTTCCGAAAAGAGGAAAACCCCATTATCAGAGCCCTCAATTCATCAACCTCCGCCATCTCTATTAGCCATCGTGAACCAACACTAACAACCCACCACTCAGAAGGATAACAAATCAGTGCGTGAGATACGTGGGCTACTCTGTATTTTCCCACTGTCTGTTTTTGGGTGTTTTCGCGTCAATTTCAAACCCCTAATAAATGTTTGTGTTATCTATGTGTTGTGTATGTTGATATTTTATTTGTGAATGAATTTTATATATGTGTGAGTACAAATATTATCAGTAATAAATATTTTTCATAAAAATATAAATAATTAATAATATAAAAAACTTGTTTATTGATGTAAATTTATTTGCTGCACAGATGATATAATAATTTGAGCTGGGTTAACATCATCCATCAAGGCATATTATTGATTAAAAGTTATATCTTTGAGGTTCATTTTGAATTTTTTAATGAATAACCAAAATAACAAGTCTTCTTTTTATAGAGATCAATATCAAAATCTTGCGATAAATAAATCTTATTTTTAGAGGATTAATGATAATTTTTTTATAGATAATCAAAATAACAATAATTTTTTTTTAAAAAAAAGACCGATACCAATAAAATAAAGATTGAATCTTGTTACCAGGTCTGAATCCCAAATCATTGTTTAGGTCTTAATAGTATTTTATCTGTAGTATCAAATATGTATATATTAGTTTAGACAAAACTTTTAACATGGAAATACAATAGATATATTTATCATTAAAAACCTTTGATCCCTGTTATATAATTAATAACAGGGAATATCCGCCCAAGTACTTTATATACAGAAATCAAGTTATGTGACTCTAATGCAATGTGCCAATATATCTGTGCTCATGGGCGAGCTCCAATATGGAAATGTAGAAAATTAGTGCGCGACAAACAGATGTTGCCATGGCCTCAACGCCACAGCAAGAAAATTAGTGCGCGACAAACAGATGTACAAGCAATGATTGGCTTCTGTCAAAAGTCCTAACTCCTAAAAACTATAGGATAAGCTTATCTCAATAAACAGTCCAAGCCGGTGCTATAGTTGACCACCAAGACTTTTGCAATCACAAAAAAAAAAAAAAAAATTATACAAGGAATTTTAATTTAAGTGGTTAGATTTTAAATTTATTTTTTTTAATTTATTAGTTTGAGTTTTATAAATTTTAAAATCATTAAAAATTTATATAATTATTAATTTTAAAACTTATAAGATTAGTCAAAGTATGAAAAAGTTAGCTCAAACACTAATATTAAAAAATATATATATCTTTAATTTTTCCTATAAAAACAGACACATTTCTTACAATTATATCAAACTTCATTCCTCCAGCTAACCAGATGCAAGAACTTGACCCACACAAGCAATATTAATAAAAAAGTTTTCTACTTGTGTGTGCAGTAGATGATTCAAGATTGTTTGATACTATGTAAAGTATTTTTAATTTAAAAATATATTAAAATATTTTTTTAATTTTTTAAATTAATATATTAAAACCATTAAAAAACACACAAAAAAAAATCAATTCAACCATATAATAAAAGTTACTGGAATCCTAAACATTTCAATTGATATGGTGGCGGGTCTATTCATAGGAACAAAAGATTGCACTTTTACATTATTGCTGTGAAGAACACGAGCCTTTGATGGATTTTGATATCACTACTAATTAATTAGGATTTACCTAGACTGGTGCCCGCCCTATCCTATTAGATGGTATTATTTTTTAGTAAAATATTTATACATTACAAGTACTTTTTTTTAAAAAATTAATAATTCATGTTATAATCTCGATCAACTAAATAAATAAATTTTATTTAAATTATATTGATAAAAAAAAGCAATGATAGCAAATGAAAAAAATACATATATAAAAAAAACCATAGTTATAACATAGAAAAAAAACCTTTATTCAAAAGCAAAAAAAAATCATTTACCTGATTGTATTTAATGAAATTGTTTTTATTAAAATTAATTTGTAATATAAATCGACACACACATAAAAATTATAAAATAAAATAAAATAAAATAATTATGCAAGGTTGCACATATTAAAAATATAATAAAAAATAAATGTTTAAACTATAAAAAATATAAAAAAGATTTACAAATGAATCATATTAACCTCTTAAAAAACTAAACACACCTAATATAATTAAAAAATAATTGCTATTTAAAAAGGATAAAAACCAAAAAATAACAGAGAAGATGTATTAATTAAAGTATAAATTTAAAAATTATTTTACAAAAATACATATAAAAAAATGAAAGAAAATAACAATTTTCTCTCTCTAAACCGAAATCCAACGACCTCATCTTTCTCCCCCACAAAAAAAAAACTAAAAAAATAAGAGAAATGAAGTTTGGTATTAAAATTTATTTTTTAAAAATTACAGGGATCGGTCACCTAATAGCTAAAAAAGATAAGAAACGAAAATGAATTTTTTAAAAAAACCTCAAAACCACCACTTATGTTACCTATGTTTTTCACTTCATTTTTTTTTTCAATTCAACCATTTCTTAAAAAAATATAAAATTATGTTCAAATCTGGACGCCCAATCATACAAAAAAAAATAAAATTTAAGGATCAAAATAAAAGATTTTAAAAATTACATTACTATAATTCAAAATAAATAGTAAAAAAATAAACAGTAAAAACTGCTAGAATATTTTACCCACAACCTTTAGTTTTTGTTAATACCTTGGAGTCCTGGACCTAAATGCATCTCACACTAAAAAAAAAAAAAGTTTTGACCCTCTCAAGCAAAAAAAAAAAAATTGCAACTTTTGCAGACATCAGACAAGGTGCACGTTTTATATTGTGGCCGGCCTTATCAGAGAAGAACCAAAGATTCCAATTTTACATCATTGCCCTGTAGAGCCTGAGCCTTTGATGGCTTCTGATATTACCTCGCAATATATTACTAGTTAATGCAATGATCCTAAATGCATATCTCAGTTGACCCATGACAGATGGAAAAGCAGATTGTTATCATCGGAGCAGGAGCAAGTGGCCTTCTTGCCTGTAAGTACGCTCTCAACATTGGACTCAACCCGATTGTCTTTGAAGCTGAAGATAGAATTGGAGGAGTTTGGTCACATACTTTGGAGTCAACCAGACTCCAAAACACCAAAGAAATTTTCCAGTTTTCTGATTTTCCATGGCCTCCCTCGATAATAGACACGTATCCTACTCACACTCAGGTGATGGAGTATTTTGAATCTTATGCACAACATTTCAACCTCTTTCCTTGCATCAAGTTCAATTCCAAGGTCATCGGCATAGACTATGTTGGGGTGTCTGATGAAGAGATGGAGTCATGGGCTCTTTGGGGTGGGACAGGCAAGCCCTTTGGCACCGAAGCGAAATGGCATGTCAAAGTTCAAGACACAAAAAATGGCAGCATACAAGTAAGTTCATTTTTTCAAGAAGTCAATTAATATATATATATATATATATCCATGTTGTTATGGACTGTGGTTGTGGCTATTTTTTCATAATAACTAATGAATTATGTTGGTCAGGTGTTTCATACAGAATTTGTTGTTCTTTGCGTTGGACAATTCAGTGGCCTTCCAAATATTCCAGAGTTCCTTCCAAATAGAGGGCCTGAAGTGTTCAAGGGCAAGGTGATGCATTCAGAGGACTTCTCAGCCTTGAACAATTCGACTGCAGCAGAGTTGATCAAAACAAAGAGAGTTACAATAGTTGGTTCTCATAAAACTGCAGCTGACATAGCAGCAGAATGTGCCAGTGCAAATGGTAAGAAAACTTTCTGTTAATGCAAATGTTCCTACTTGAACTCTTTTATCAGCTTAATGAAAAGACTTGCGTGTCTCGAGTGATTCCTTTAAGAAGCCTCAAGGTCTATGCTATGTTCAAAAAAGCCACTTTATCTAGTTAAATCTGTGGATGGAATGCTTCATTAAAATCTGCGTTGTCGTCATTTGAAGTTTACTCTGCCTTTCTATAATCTATGATTTAGGAGTCAAGTACCCTTGCACAATGATTCAAAGGAATGCTCACTGGTTTTTGCCTAGTGACAAATTGAGTGGACTTCTACTTGGTTTCTTGTACTTCAATCGATTCTCGGAATTCTTGGTTCATAAGCCTGGTGAAACATTTCTATTAAGTTTTGTGGCCACCATGCTTTCACCCTTGGTAACTTCTATTTCACTCTCCCACTTGCTTTTGTTCATGATTGTTATATATGTGTGAATTGCTCTGAATTATTATGCCAATATCTTGCTTTTAACTTTTTAGAGATGGGGAATTTCAAAACTCATTGAGACCTACCTTAGATGGAATCTTCCACTGAAGAAGTATGGAATGTTACCAAAAATCAGCTTTCTTGAAGATATGTCTGCCTGTCAGACTGTTATGCTGCCTGACAAATTCTACGACAGAGTGGAAGAAGGAAGCATCATTATCAAGAATTCCCAAATCTTAAGCTTCTGCGAAGAAGGTCTGATCATAGATGGAGAAAATCAGCCAATAGAAACAGATGTTGTGATTTTTGCTACAGGATTCAAGGGTGATGAAAAACTGAGAAACATTTTTGAGTCTCCTGTTTTCCAGAACAACATAATGGGGTCACCGACCTCTACAGTTTCCCTCTATAGGTCTTTTGTTAACTTCTTATTTCTTGCCATCTATCTTTCTATACGTTCTTTAAGTTTCTCTATGAATGCATCCAGCTTGATATTTCATGGTTAGTACTAAAAAAATCTCTTTTGCATTCCCCTCAGACAGATAATTCATCCTCGAATTCCTCGATTGGCTATCATAGGATACAATGAGAATTTCTCAAATTTGGGTCGCTCAGAAATCAAAAGTGTATGGCTATCACAATTCCTTGATGGCAACCTTGAATTTCCAAGTATAAGAGACATGGAAAAGGAAGCAAACATGTGGGCAGATCACATCAAACAAGTTACAGGCCGCTACTTTAGGAGAGCTTGTATTAGCAACGCAAGCATATGGTACATTGACCAACTTTGCAGGGACATGGGATGCAATCCCAGAAGAAAGAAGGGATTTCTAGTAGACTTGTTTATACCATATGCTCCAACAGATTATGCCGGTCTCACTAGTAAGTGAGGTTGTCCAAAGTTTGTGAAAACTCCATCACAAGTTGAAACTATGTAATTTGATATGCTTGCTCCTGCAAGCTGCTCAAAGCAGAATAACTAGTTCAGGGCAATGATATTCTCTGGGTAGCAAAATAGTAATGGATTTATATTTCCGGTTTATAATTATCCTTCTGGTTTAAATTTAAGCAGGAGTCGTGGACATGACTGTTATAATTGATATGTTTCCTAAGCCGATGCAACATTTTCTTCCGTATTCCATGACCTTTGTTAAGGCATATACCAGATGAAGATTTATTTGTATTAGAACTGCTCCCCCATTATATAGTTTTTGGTTTTTCTCTGAAACTTATCAGATTTGACTAAGTAATTTTGACATTTCAGTGTAAATTTGCATATTTCAATGTCACGAGGGTTCCTTTTAGGCCATGGTGTTATATCAGTTAATGGATACCAATGTAGCACCACTTTTTTAGTAAAAGATAAATGAGAGGACCACAACAGTTGTTACGTGATACGACTGGGCTGCGTACTATCAAAACCAAAAAAGATACGAACTTCTTAAAGACAAGGCCACAAAACAATAAAGATAGATAAACTGAAAAAACAAGACAAAGCTGCCTCATACCATATATTATAAGACATCCTACATAGTTGACCACCATGGCTACAATCATCAAACCTTTTTTGCCAAATTTTCCTTTGCAAAAACAGACACTACCCTTGAACTCTCAACGGATTTCTTGCAAATCAATCTCAGATTCAGTGACTACTTTGCCGGTTTCACACTTCAGACAACAATGACAATTTGCAGCTTCTGTTGCTTTCAATCCCTCTGGAAATTTCGACCTTCCTATATATTATGGAGAAGAGGGTAATTGTAATGGTCTTGGTAATTTCAATGGAAAAATACTGGAGTTCTTATTATAGATTTTCTTTAACCTGGGCTTACAAGTAACGTTGGGGAAAGAAATTGAATAGAAAGAACGATGCAAACTTGATAAACCCTAATCTAGATTTCTGGGCAGCTTCGAGGTAGCCTGAGCCTCCTGGGTGAATGAGATTTGCTTCAAAGCAATTTCCTGCCTATCTGCTGCCCCTTCCTCCCTCTTTTATTGTAATTCTCGGTTAGTTGAGAATTAAGAATAATAGATAGAATTGACAGCTGTTTTATTTATCTGTGTTGTATTTGGAATCTTTTTTCTTCTCCCAAACGGTGCTATATTTGGACTCCTTTTCTTCTCCCAAACAGTGCCGTTTGCTTTGAACTTACTCCCTTGCCAGCTGTCAGCCGCAAAAGCTTCTTCATATCAGCCCTCACGTAAGTGCTTCTTGTCCAATCTTGACCATACACATGCTCACCTTATCTCTTTGCTGCAGGTAAGTCTTCTTCAACAAGCCTCATTCATTTCTTTCTCGGCCTCAACTTGGTCTTGCTCCTTTAAGCACTGCCGGACTGTTACAACTCTCTCCCCCTTAAAAAACCTTACCCTCAAGTGAGGGTAGGAATCTTTTAACCACTATTCATCGACCCAAACAACGTCTTCTTTGGGTTGTCCTTCCCATCTTAACAGTACTTCTTCCTTCGTCTTTCTCCTTGAGACTTGGCTCCTTCGGTCAAGTATCTCTGCTGGTTCTGGCTGAGAATTCATCTTGGGTTCGAGAGTGGGTAGCTTTGGTTCAGGAATGGTACCTTTCCCCACCCATTTCTTCAGTAGCGAGACGTGGAACGTGTTGTGGATTCGGGCTTCCTTGGGAAGATCTAACTGGTAAGCCATTTCTCCCACCTTTTTTAAGATTTTGAATGGCCCGAAGTATTTATATGCTAACTTCCCATTTTTATTTCTTGGCATGCTGGACTGTCTGAATGGCTGGAGCTGGAGGTAAACCCATTCCCTTTCTTTGAACTGGGTCTCTTTTCTGCCTTTATCTTCTTATTTCTTTTGTCTTTCCTGAGCTCGAGCTAAGTTGTGTTTAATTTCTGCAATTTGTTTTGTCCTGTGTTGTAATTGTTCCTCTGCTGCATGATTTTTTGTTGACCTGGAAATATAATCTGTGAGGCTTGGGGGGTGCGTAACCGTAAATTGCTTCAAATAGGGTAGATTTGAGGGATGTGTGGTAGCTGGTATTGTAACAATATTCAGCCATGGTCAGCCAATTAGACCAACCCTTCAGGTTATCACCTACATAGAATCTCAAATACCCTTTCAATGTTTTGTTAGTTGCCTCTGTCTGACCGTCGGTTTGGGGGTGGTAGGCTGTTGACATCAGCAGCTTAACCCCCTGAATTTGGAATAACTCTCCCCAAAAATTGCTAGTGAAGGTAGGATTCATGTCTGATACTATGTTGTCTAGGAGTCTATGCAGTTTCATTATATTCTGTGAGAACAGATTGGAGATTTTTGTCGCGCTGTAGGGGTGGGATACAGGGATAAAATGGGCATATTTGGTAAACCTATCCACAACTATCATAATTACTGAGTATTGATTAGATTTTGATAGCCCCTCTATAAAATCTATAGATATGGATGACCATGGTCTGATGGGTATAGGTAAAGGCTGTAAGAGTCCTGAGGGTTTTGTGTTTTCTCATTTTGCTCTCTTGCAGACCTCACACTGTTTGATATAGGTTTGTATATCTGATTTCATTCCTACCCAAAAGAAATCTCTCCTTGCCTTTTTTAGCGTTCTCTCGAGGATGGGTTATCATGAATATAATTTAGGATGACTGTTTTTATAGGGCTAGATTGACTTATGTAAACTCTCTATTTGTAGTATAGTATCCCTCCCCTAAAATGGTATTTCAAGAAGCCTATGGTTTCTTGGTCTAGTTGTTGCATGATAGCTTGAATTTTCAGATCAGTTTTATAGTTATCTTTTAATTGATCATCCCAGTTAACAATTGGAGTAGAGATAGCCCATAGTGTACCTTTTTCTATGGTGTCCTCTTGTCTAAAGAGTGCATCAACTACTATGTTCTCCTTTCCTGCTCGAAACTCGACCACGAAGTCATATCCAATCAATTTGGATAACCATTTCTGCTGTGTGGGTGTTCCAACCCGCTGCTCCAATAATTACTTGAGGCTCTGTTGATTCATCTTAACCTTAAAGGCTTAGCCCAAAAGGTAAGGCCTCCACTTCTAAACAGCAGTGACTAGTGCCAAGAACTCCTTCTCATAGGTGGATAGTGATAGTTCCCTCCTCTTTAGACTCTTGCTGAAATAAGAAATGAGTCTGCCTCCTTGCATTAACATAGCACCGAGTCCTATACATGAGGCATCACACTCTACTACAAAACTTTGGTTGAAATCTGGTAGTGCTAGGACTGGGAGGGTTGATACTGCCTGTTTTAATTAATCAAAGGCTTGTTCTACTTCCGAATCCCATTTGAAAGCCCTTTTTTTCAATAGTCTAGTTAAGGGACCATCAATCGCCCCATAACCCCAGATGAATCTGCGGTAGTAGCTTGTTAACCCTAAAAAACCCCTTAGTGATTTGAATGTGTTTGGTTTAGGCCACTTGATCATTGACTCCACTTTGCTGGGGTCAGCATGCACTTCTTGATCTGATACGATATGCCTCAAATATTCAATTTCTCTGCTTGCAAATTTACATTTGGACTGTTTAGCAAATAACTTATGTTGTACCAGAGTCTCAAATACCATCCTTAGATGTCTCTCATGCTCTTCCACATTGTGACTATAGACTAGAATGTCGTCGATAAAAACCAGCATAAATTTTCTGAGATAGGGTCGAAAAATATCATTCATCAAACCTTGAAAAGTGGAAGAGGCATTTGTGAGGCCGAAAGGCATCATAAAAAATTCATAGTGCCCTTTATGAGTCCTAAAAGTTGTTTTGGGGACATCTTTTTCCTTCATTCTGATCTGGTGAAAGCCTAACCGCATGTCTAGCTTGGAAAAAATCTAAGAACCATGAAGCTCGTCTAGTAGCTCTTCCACAACTGGTATGGGAAACTTGTCTTTCACAGTTTCCTTGTTGAAGGCACGATAGTCAACACACATTCTCCATGACTCATCAGCCTTCCTAACTAGTAGGACTGACGATGAAAAAGGGCTTTGGCTGGGTCTTATGGTACCTCTTGCCAACAACTCTTTAATAAGCCTTTCTATCTCAGATTTTTTCTAATAGGGGTACCTGTAAGGACATATACTTATTGGGGAGGTACCCTCCTTCAATACTATAGAGTGAACATGTGATCTGCTAGGTGGAATTCCTTTTGGCTCTTGAAAAACTTTCATGAATTCTAGCAACAGATTCTCAATCTGTTCTGGAATTTCATTCTGAATTGATCCCAGCTCCCAGATTTGCAAAATCAAGCCTTCCTCGACTCTTCTCAATTCTTGTAAGAAGGTTGGGTTGCAGTCGACTTCTGATTTCTCCACTCCCATTCCACAGATCAGGACCTTCTTCCTCTCCTTTTGGAATTCCATTTTTAAGGCTGAGAAGTCCCACAGAATGGGCCCTAGACTTTTAAGCCACTGAATTCCTAACACCATGTCGCATCCTCCTAGTTGAATGACATAAGCCCGGGTGACAAACTGATCTCCTTGAATCATCAGTTTGATATCTGAACAGCTTCTCTCACTTCACAGCTGGGAACCATCTGCAATATTCACCCCAATAGGCTTGTGTTTTAAGACTTTCATCCCTACCCTTCTTGCTACCCTGGGATGTATGAAATTATGTGTACTTCATGTATCAATTAAGGCCATGAAGTTATGACCACTCAGCTTAACTTCCACCCTCATAGTTGTTGGATTGGGACTCCCTATGATTGCATGACAAGATATGCCGATTCGCTCTTTGCCTTCTTCCTGAGGTTCCCCCAAATCAATAAGATCTTCAGGGACATAATTTTTCTCTTCCACCTCCTCCTTTACTTCCTCTATCAAGAATATCCTCGGTCCTCCACACTTATGGCCAGGTCCCCATTTACTGTCACATTTAAAGCAAAGCCCCTTGTCTTTTTTTTCCTTCATCTATGCTGGAGTGAGTCTCTGTATCTGAACTAGTTTATTTTCAGCTCTGGGCTGAATTGGTGTTGGGTTTCGGACTTGAAATCCTGTAGCACTAGGCCTCTAGGACTTCCTCATGATTGTCAGATTTTCCTCCTGCATCCTTGCTAGTCCATAAGCAACCACTAAATTCTGGAGGTTCAGCATTCTGACTTTTATTTTTATCTCCTCTTTCAATCCTTTTAGGAAACAGCTGAGCTTATGAGAGTCAGACAGTCCTCTGACCCGGTTCGAAAGCATCTCGAATTGGGTTTTGTAGAGCTCTAGTGTTGATGTTTGTTTGATACTTATGAGGGCTTCCATGGGAATCATGGGATCATCATAAGATGATGTTCCAAAACGGATTTGGAGGGCCTTAACGAAGGCCTCCCAACTGGTGAGAATTTTGGTCTCTTCTAGTTCTTGATACCATGTTATGGCCTTTCCTTCCATGAGAAAACTGGTTATAAACAGCCTGTGTTGAGCTGGGGTATTGTGAAAGTTAAAGAATTGATTGGCCTTGTATACCCAACCAATAGGGTCATCTCCATTAAACCGGGGAAACTCTAACTGGATTAACTTGAGTTGAACCTGTTGAATTCCTTCCTGTGGTACTATTTCATGCCTTGGATTTCCATTAACTGCCCCGGTGGGAGAATTAGGAGGGGAGCCCATGAGCCTTTTCCCTTGGGCTTTAGTCATCTGATCCATCCTGGTAGACATATTTCTCAACTACTGCACTATGTCTTCCAATATTTGCTGTTAATTCTGCTGGTTTTGTTGTTGTAACTCCTATTGTTGTTTCATCCCTGACATAGTTTCTATCAACTGTGGAACTCTTGTTCCTTTAGCCATCCAAGAATTGTGGCTCTGATACCACTTGTAATGGTCTTGGTAATTTCAATGGAAAAATACTGGAGTTCTTATTATAGCTTTTCTTTAACCTAAGCTTACAGGTAATGTTGAGGAAAAATTAAAATAACAAATTGAAGACAAATATCTTAAAGAAACTGAATAGAAAGAACGATGCAAACTTGATAAACCCTAATCTAGATTTCTGGGCAGCTTCGAGGTAGCCCGAGCCTCCTGGGTGAATGAGATTTGCTTCAAAATAATTTCTTACCTATCTGCTGCCCCTTCCTCCCCCTTTTATTGTAATCCTCAGTTAGTTAAGAATTAAGAATAATAGATAAAATTGATAGCTGTTTTATTTATCTGGGGATGCCGGTCATGCCATTTTTATTTTTATCATTTTTTTCCATCAATGACAGGATATGTTACTGCATAAAACCATGTATGACAATCTTATCGGATGCTAAACTTTATATATATAACACTTAACAACCTGCATCCAATTAAAAACAAAAAGCATATCTTGCACTAAAGTAAAACTACAATAGATTCCTTTCTTTTATGATAAATCTAAAAAAAAATCAAAATCATAAAAAAAAAACACATCTAAAGTAATATCAATTTAATATTAACAAAAAAACATTTTAAAAAAATTATAACCACTACAAAAATACAAAACAAAGAACTCTTAATCTCTTTTCACAAGTATAAAGAACTCATTATTATTAAGTGAATATAAAATATATTAGAGCCCGTTTGGACCAGTAGAGTAACTTAAATTTCATGAAATTTTATTTTTTTTACTTCAAATTATTTTTTTTATATTTTTGAATTGTTTAGATATGTTGATATGAAAAATAAATTTTAAAAAAATATTATTTTAATATATTTTTGAATTATTTTTTTTATTTTCAAATACAAAACTACTACCACCATAATAAAAAACTTCACTCGGTTGAAGTATATAAAATGAGTTTGTGAAAAAAATAATTCCAACCTTGACTTAAGTAGCTAGATGAGTGGGTTATTAATTAAGTCTAAAAAAGTGGCTAAGAATATATTTCTTTTTATATAGAGATTATGTATTTTACAGAGACTCCCTTCGGGATATCTCAGTCTGCTTTTGAATTATATTTGTGGGGGTAACTACTACTCTATTACAGAGGCTCCCTTTGGGATTATCTTTATTTTTAGTCAAATTAATCTAATAATAATAATAAATAAATAAATAAATAAATAAATCAGAGCGTGAGATACATGAGCTAGTCTATATTTTCTCGCTGTCTTTTTGTTTTGTTTTGGTGTTTTCGCGTCCATTTCAAACCCCTAATAAATGTTTGTGTTATCTATGTGTTGTGTATGTTGATATTTTACATGTCAACGAATTTTATATATGTGTAAGTACAAATATTATCAATAATAAATATTTTTCATAAAAATATAAAAAAATTATTTATGAAAGTAAATTTACTTGTTATACATATGATATAATAATTTGAGCTGGGTTAACATTGATTAAAAGTTATATCTTTTGGGTTCATTTTTAATTTTTTTACTTGCATCTTTTGGGTTCACTTTGAATTTTTTTTTTACCAATAACTAAAATAACAAGTCTTTTTCTTATAGAGATCAATATCAAAATCTTGCGATAAACAAATCTTATTTATAAAGGACTAATGATAATTTTTTCATGAATAACTAAAATAATAATTTTTTTTTAAAAAAAACCTATGCAAATAAAATGAAGATTGAATCTTGTTACCAGATTCGAATCCCAAATCATTGTTTAGGTCTTAATAGTATTTTAATATTAGTTTAGACAAAACTTTTAACATGGAAGTACAATAGATATATTTATCATGAAAAACCTTTGATATAATATACATGATGATTATTATATTCCCTGTTATATAATTAATAACCAGAATATCCGCCCAAGTACTCTATATACAGAAATCAAGTTATGTGACTCTAATGCAATGTGCCAATATATCTGTGCTCATGGGCGGGGTGTTCTCCAATCATGCCATTATCTCTTATTTGGAGAAAGATCTTTGGAATTCGATTATGCACTTTCAAAAGCTACAATATGGAAATGTAGAAAATTAGGGCGCGACAAACAGATGTTGCCATGGCCTCTACGCCACAGCAAGAATTTGGTTCATGTCAAGGGCCTATCATCATGATCTTTGCCTTCACAGTATGGTTTACGTGTTATCCTCTGCATGTATCACAGCCATTATTGGCTACTGTGTTTCTGCTCAAAAGTCCTAACTCCTAAAAACTATAGGATAAGCTTATCTCAATAAACAGTCCAAGCCGGTGCTATAGTTGACCACCAAGACTTTTGCAATCACAAGTAAAGAAAGTTATCTTATGTGTATAACTTAACTTATTAAATTCTAAATTTATTTTTTAAAAATTATTAGTTTAAGTTATACATAATTTAAGGTCGTTAAAAATTTATATAATTATTAATTTCATAACTCATAAAATTAATCAAAATATAAATAAGATAACCCAAACATTTATATTAATAATAAAACAAAATTATCTTTAATTTTTCCTTTAAAGGCAAACACATTTCTTGCAATTATATCCAATTTCATTCCTCCAACTAAGTAGATGCAAGAACTTGACCCACACAAGCAATATTAACAAAAAGGTTTTCTACTTTTGCACGCAGCAGATGATTTGAGATTGTTTAATATTGTGGTATATAATATTTTTTATTTAAAAATATATTAAAATATATTTTTTAATTTTTTATATTAATATATTAAAACCATTAAAAAAACACACAAAAAATATCAATTCAGTCATAAAATAAAAGTTACTGCAATCCTAAACATTTCAATTGATATGGTGAAACAAAAGTTTCCACTTTTACATTATTGCCGTGAAGAACACGAGCCTTCGATGGATTTGATATCACTTCTAATTAATTACTATTTACATAGACTGGTGCCAGCCCTATCCTGGTACATTTTTTTTAAAAAAAAATTAATAATTCATGTTATAGTCTCAATCCATTAAATAAATAAATTTTATTTAAATTATATTAATAAAAAAACAAAGATAGCAAATGAGAAAATACTTATATTAAAAAAATTATCGTGATAACATGGAAAAAGAACTTTATTCAAAAGTTAAAAAAAAATTATTTACATGGTTGTATTTAATGAATTTTTTTAAATTAATTTATAATAGAAATCAATTATTATATAAAAATTATAAAATAAAATAAATTATGCAAGACTGCACATATTAAAAATATAATAAAATTTAAATATTTAAACTATAAAAAATATAAACAAAGATTTATAAATGAATCATACTAACTTTTTAAAAAATAAACACACCTAATATAATTAAAAAATAATTACTATTTAAAAAGGATAAAAACCAAAAAATAAGAAAGAAGATGTATTAAATACAGTATAAATTTAAAAATTATTTTAAAAAAGACATATAAAAATTGAAAATTTAAGAAAACATAAAAGAAAATAACAACTTTCTCTCTGTAAATCGAAATTTAGCGACTTCATCTCTCTCCTTAAAAAAACTAAAAAATAAGAGAAATGAAGTTTAGTATTAAAATTTATTTTTAAAAAATTAAAGGGACCGGTCATCTAATAGCTAAAAAAACAAGGAACGAAAATGATTTTTTTTTCTAAATCTTAAAGCCACCATCTATGTTACCTGTGTTTTTTACTTTAATTTTTTTTCTTTTAATTTAATCATTTCTTAAAAAAACATTCAATTGTATTCAAATTTGGACCCAAATCATAAAAAAAAAAAATTTAAGGATTAAAATAAAAAATTTTAAAACATACATTACTATAATTCCATAATGAATAGTAAAAAAATAAACAGTGAAAACTGCTAGAATATTTTACCCACAACCTTTAGTTTTTGTTAATACCCTCGTCCTAAATGCATCTCACTGTTAAAAAAAAACGTTTTAACCCTCTCAAGCTAAATTAACCAAAAAAAAACACAAGAAGAAAAAAATTGCAACTTTTGCAGACATACAAGGTTGGGCATTGATTGTAGTTTTTTAAAGTGTTATTGTGGTTAGTTTTTAAAATATTTTTTATTTAAAAATGTATTAAAATAATATATTTTTTTAATTTTTAAAAATTATTATTTATATTAACATACTAAAATAATATGAAAATATTAAAAAAAATTAATTTAAAATTAAAAAAAAATAAAAATTTTAAAAATATTTTTAAAATAAAAAAACAAACATTATTGTCATGTAGAGCCTTGGGCCTTTGATGGCTTCTGATATTACCTGGCAATAAATTACTATTTAATGCAATGATCCTAAATGCATCTCTCAGTTGACCCATTACAGATGGAAAAGCAGATTGTTATCATCGGAGCAGGAGCAAGTGGCCTTCTTGCCTGTAAGTACGCTCTCAACATTGGACTCAACCCGATTGTCTTTGAAGCTGAAGATAGAATTGGAGGAGTTTGGTCACATACTTTGGAGTCAACCAGACTCCAAAACACCAAAGAAATTTTCCAGTTTTCTGATTTTCCATGGCCTACCTCGATAATAGACACGTATCCTACTCACACTCAGGTGATGGAGTATTTTGAATCTTATGCACAACATTTCAACCTCTTTCCTTGCATCAAGTTCAATTCCAAGGTCATCGGCATAGACTATGTTGGGGTGTCTGATGAAGAGATGGAGTCATGGGCTCTTTGGGGTGGGACAGGCAAGCCCTTTGGCACCGAAGCGAAATGGCATGTCAAAGTTCAAGACACAAAAAATGGCAGCATACAAGTAAGTTCATTTTTTCAAGAAGTCAATTAATATATATATATATATATATATCCATGTTGTTATGGACTGTGGTTGTGGCTATTTTTTCATAATAACTAATGAATTATGTTGGTCAGGTGTTTCATACAGAATTTGTTGTTCTTTGCGTTGGACAATTCAGTGGCCTTCCAAATATTCCAGAGTTCCTTCCAAAAAGAGGGCCTGAAGTGTTCAAGGGCAAGGTGATGCATTCAGAGGACTTCTCAGCCTTGAACAATTCGACAGCAGCAGAGTTGATCAAAACAAAGAGAGTTACAATAGTTGGTTCTCATAAAACTGCAGCTGACATAGCAGCAGAATGTGCCAGTGCAAATGGTAAGAAAACTTTCTGTTAATGCAAATGTTCCTACTTGAACTCTTTTATCAGCTTAATGAAAAGACTTGCGTGTCTCGAGTGATTCCTTTAAGAAGCCTCAAGGTCTATGCTATGTTCAAAAAAGCTACTTCATGTAGTTAAATCTGTGGATGGAATGCTTCATTAAAATCTGCGTTGTCGTCATTTGAAGTTTACTCTGCCTTTCTATGATCTATGATTTAGGAGTCAAGTACCCTTGCACAATGATTCAAAGGAATGCTCACTGGTTTTTGCCTAGTGACAAATTGAGTGGACTTCTACTTGGTTTCTTGTACTTCAATCGATTCTCGGAATTCTTGGTTCATAAGCCTGGTGAAACATTTCTATTAAGTTTTGTGGCCACCATGCTTTCACCCTTGGTAACTTCTATTTCACTCTCCCACTTGCTTTTGTTCATGATTGTTATATATGTGTGAATTGCTCTGAATTATTATGCCAATATCTTGCTTTTAACTTTTTAGAGATGGGGAATTTCAAAACTCATTGAGACCTACCTTAGATGGAATCTTCCACTGAAGAAGTATGGAATGTTACCAAAAATCAGCTTTCTTGAAGATATGTCTGCCTGTCAGATAGCAATGCTGCCTGACAAATTCTACGACAGAGTTGAAGAAGGAAGCATCATTATCAAGAATTCCCAAATCTTAAGCTTCTGCGAAGAAGGTCTGATCATAGATGGAGAAAATCAGCCAATAGAAACAGATGTTGTGATTTTTGCTACAGGATTCAAGGGTGATGAAAAACTGAGAAACATTTTTGAGTCTCCTGTTTTCCAGAACAACATAATGGGGTCACCGACCTCTACAGTTTCCCTCTATAGGTCTTTTGTTAACTTCTTATTTCTTGCCATCTATCTTTCTATACGTTCTTTAAGTTTCTCTATGAATGCATCCAGCTTGATATTTCATGGTTAGTACTAAAAAAATCTCTTTTGCATTCCCCTCAGACAGATAATTCATCCTCGAATTCCTCGATTGGCTATCATAGGATACAATGAGAATTTCTCAAATTTGGGTCGCTCAGAAATCAAAAGTGTATGGCTATCACAATTCCTTGATGGCAACCTTGAATTGCCAAGTATAAGAGAAATGGAAAAGGAAGCAAACATGTGGGCAGATCACATCAAACAAGTTACAGGCCGCTACTTTAGGAGAGCTTGTATTAGCAACTCAAGCATATGGTACATTGACCAACTTTGCAGGGACATGGGATGCAATCCCAGAAGAAAGAAGGGATTTCTAGTAGACTTGTTTATACCATATGCTCCAACAGATTATGCCGGTCTCACTAGTAAGTGAGGTTGTCCAAAGTTTGTGAAAACTCCATCACAAGTTGAAACTATGTAATTTGATATGCTTGCTCCTGCAAGCTGCTCAAAGCAGAATAACTAGTTCAGGGCAATGATATTCTCTGGGTAGCAAAATAGTAATGGATTTATATTTCCGGTTTATAATTATCCTTCTGGTTTAAATTTAAGCAGGAGTCGTGGACATGACTGTTATAATTGATATGTTTCCTAAGCCGATGCAACATTTTCTTCCGTATTCCATGACCTTTGTTAAGGCATATACCAGATGAAGATTTATTTGTATTAGAACTGCTCCCCCATTATATAGTTTTTGGTTTTTCTCTGGAACTTAAAAGATTTGATCAAGCAGCATTGCAGACCAAGAAATTGACATTGTAAATATGCATATTTCAATGTCACGAGGGTTCCCTTTGAGGCCATGGTGTTATATTAGTTAATGGATACCAATGTAGCACCACTTTTATAGTAAAAGATAAATGAGAGGACCACAACAATTGTTAGGTGATAGGACTGGGCTGCGTACCATCAAAACCAAAAAAGATGTGAACTTCTTAAAGACTAGGCCACAAAACAATAAAGATAGATAAACTGAAAAAACAAGCAAAGCTGCCTCATACCATATATTATGAGACTTCCTGCATAGTTTACCACCATGGCTACAATCATCAAACCTTTTTTGCCAAATTTTCCTTTGCAAAAACAGACACTACCCTTGAACCCTCAATGGATTTCTTGCAAACCAATCTCAGATTCAGTCACTACTTTGCCGGTTTCACACTTCAGACAACAAGGACAATTTGCAGCTTCTGTTGCTTTCAATCCCTCTGGAAATTTTGACCTTCCTATATATGATGGAGAAGAGGGTAATAATCTCATTATAATACTAGTCTTGAGTCATTTCCTGTTATAGTTATGCGTCCTTCAATTAAAATACTGCTACAGAATTGGTGTGTTGTAGTACTAGCTCAGTCTTAACAATCATCCCATTTGAAGACATTATCAAGAAGAAGAGCGAAATATAAGGCTATTTTCTTAATTTAGCTGTTTTCCTTTGGAAGTTTTGGGACATGTTCTAGCTTAGGTCTTGTAGCTTCTAGGCGTTAATTTTGATGTGAAGCAGATGAGACCTGCATTCTTGGAGATATTATTGTTTTAGATATCAAGACCCCAGCACCAAATTTCACCTTTTCCTGCTTTCTTCAGCTAAACTTTATTAAATTGCCGAATTAGGCAGTCAGTAATGTCCATGACTGGTGATTAGTTCAAGATAGTTGAGTTTGAACAATGCTATGAATAATATTCCATTAGTTATTGAACTTTTCAGTTTGCATTAGCTGTGGTCTAGTAATTCTGTTTAAATTGTCTTGGTATTCAATTCTGTTTAATTTAATCTGTACTGATTAACAGATTCAACTGAAGTTAAACCACCTCCAATGCCCCCAACCGAAGGCAGAATCGAGATTGTAATCGATAATGATATAGTTCGCCGTCTTGACTTGTCCCCGTTTCAAAACGTCACAGGGTTTGTTTCACCCCCGCGAGGTAAGCACCGTATAATCAAAGCTTAAACTATTGTATCTGGGACTATTTATATGCCATGTAGCCTTGATAAGGCCTTCGTGGCAACCTTTTTGTAGTGGAGCCGAAAGAGTTTCTTGAGCGTACAATTGGATTTACTATTAACTACACGAGAGAAGATCCGATGGATCCTCGAGAACTATCAGAGTTCCCTGATATAAGACTCTGGTTTTTGAGGCTTGATGCTACTTATCCTTGGTTACCTGTATTGTTGGACTGGCGAGCGGGAGAACTGGCTCGTTATGCAGCAATGTTAGTCCCTCACCAGGTAATAGATAATGGATGAGAGTACTGCATATGATTTAAGCAGCTAATAGAGCATGATGGGAAGGCCTGACTTCTGAATTTTCTACTGGCAGGTGAATATGAAATTGGGAGTAGTTTTTAATCCTGAGGCACTGGAATTGTTTGTCATGAAGAAAGTTTTCGTCGTGTACTCTTGGTTGCAGCAGCAGAATGTTCCAAAGCCTAGACTCAAGACTAGTGACATGGCTAGGATGCTTGGATTTGGGATAGGAAATGAACTCTTTGACTTGATTGATCAACATTCTTCGGCTTCATAATTATGGAAAAACTTTGCTGTCAGGCTCATCCAAGATTTCAGACAGGCTTAAAGTTCCCCTTGCGATGACCAATTGGTGTCACTTGGGATCTTAGAAGAGCTGCAACCCACCAAAGGAAATCGACGGAGCCTGAGGGGGACAAAACCTCAAATTGCATTCTTGCCGTGGAGCTGCACAGAAAGGGGTCCCTAAAGTCCCAACAGAACAAAATAATGATATCAAGTATTATGCACACCTCTATTTTGCTGTTCAATGTGCCTTTACTAGTAAAATTATATTAGATTTCTGAGTCCAGATATATGAGGTGTGTTATGCATTTTGAAAATTTCCCAGAAAGTAACCTGAAATGATAATGGCTTAAGTCACCAAATTACAGTATGTGCAAGATGTTTGCGTCAGTAACCTGCTAATGCTGTGAAGCTCTCGCTTTAAGAAATAATTTGGCTTCACTTTTCTGTTAACTATATCTCCTTCCTCCTCTATAATCTATGTTTAAAATTAAAAAAAAATACATAAAAATAGAGGGAAGTTATTAACTAAAAAAATTGCAATTTTTTTTTTAAAAAAAAAAAAAAAATATCGTTGTTAAGCCTGAAAGATCACATCCGAGTACCTGACCAACTATACCAGCCTAGGTGTGCCTTGGCACATAAACCCAAACTCGTGCATTTGGGCTTAATCTTTTTTTTCCCCTACAATAAGGGGTAGATGAGTTTAATTTTTAAAAATTTAAAAACAAATGATGGTTTGTTTGATGTTGCAACCTCATGCAATGTGAAACTCACTAAAAAGTCGAGTTTTCAACTTTTAGCTCAAAAAATCTCATTTTCAACCAATCTTTTCACATTCAAACATCTTAGAAACAATTTAGAAACCTTACTAAATTCATTTATGTTATTAAAATGGCAAAAGAAAATCATTTGAAAATCACAGAAACAACCTAAAACCATAAAACTTTACAACGGTCGATCTACTTTTCTAGGTAATATGAAAGCCAAATATCAAACTTTTCTCGTGAATAAAACCATTTGATACTACCCTAGATCATTTTAATTTTTAGAATTATGACAACTAGTAACTTTATCTCACTTCAGATATTTTTTAGTGACTTTCTTTTTTTAAAAAAAAACTTAAAAACTAAAAAATTAACAAAATGAACTTCAGGATTAAAATAAAAAGTTTTGTAAATTTAAGATTAAACATATATTATATCTATGTTTAATATTTTAGTTCTTCTTTTAATTTGGTATCTCTTACATAATTGCAAACCCAATTTTATCTAATTAGGCTATAAAGGGACTAAATAAAAAAAATGATATAAAATTGAAAATAAATAAATGAGGAGTTTAAAGAGTGAAACTCCATAATTCTTTTAGTAAAGAGAGTAATTTTTTTTTTGGGATTTGGGGCATGAAATATATATGGTATGCATCCTTTGGAAACCATAAGGCCTGGCAAGCATGTAGTTAGGGCCTCTTAGCAAGAGCCCATAACTTTATTATGGAAAAGGCCATTCATGGGCTTTTGATTTGAATGTTGACAGTTGACACCCTTCTCTTTGGTTGCAGAGAAAGTTTCTCCATTATTATGGAAAAGGCCAGTCATCTTCCTGCATGATCGCTTGCCCTTCTCGATAAAAATGAATTCTTTGAAAAGATCAATTTCAAATCAGCCCCGTCGGTAGGGAAAATATCATTCAATTATGTCCAAAATTATTCCAACTGATCATTTATTCGTTACTAGCTAGAGATTGTTCCTCTGGGGATGCCTGTCGTGTTGTTTTTTTTAATCATTTTTTCCCATCAATGACAGCATGTGTTACTGCATAAAACCATGTATGACGATCTTATCAGACGCTAAACTCTATAAATATAACACCTAACAACCTGCATCCAATTTTATATATATATATATATATATATATATATATATATATATATATATATATATATATATATCTTGCACTAAAGTAAAACTACATAGATTCCTTTCTTTTATGATAAATCTAAAAAGAAATATCAAAATCATAAAAAAAAACATCTAAAATAATATCAATTTAATATTAACAAAAAAACATTTTAAAAAAATCATAACCACTACAAAATATAAATAACTTTTAATCTCTTAATCTCGTAATCTCTTCACAAGTATAAAGAATTCATTATTATTAAGTGAACATAAAACATATAGAGCTTATTTGGGATCGATAGCAATGTAACTGAAATTTCATGAATTTTTTTTAATTTTAAATTAATTGTTTTTTATGTTTTTGGATTGTTTAGGTATGTTGATATAAAAATAAATTAAAAAATATTATTTTAATACTTTTTAAATAAAAAATATTTTAATACTACCAGTACCAAAATTTTAAACCTCCTCGCTCAGTTGAAGTATATAAAATGACTTTGTGAAAAAAATAATTCCAACCTTGACTCAACTAGCTAGATGAGTGGGTTGTTATTTTTTTTTTTAAAAAAAAAAAAAAAACTAGAAGAGTTGGTGAGACGGTGCGAAGAGCCACCACATTGACTTCAAATATAAGGTTAAACTGTCAAGCACATCAAGTGAAGACATGTATATGTTGTATACATGGCACTTCATAGACGGGATCAAGTCTAATCAAATGGTCGGTGAATTTGATGGCAAATCTTGACGAACCATCCTAACCCTATTGAATTAATTGATCACGAGCAGCCACTGCTGGCGGGGCTCGTGCCCATGTGAAGGTGTTAGCACAAGAACATGCATGTGAGGGTTTTCACACATCGGCATGGGAAAGCATAGAAATACTGAACAAGAAAGGGATGTGTATTTGCATGAGATAACTTAACTGATTATATTTTATATTTGATTTTTAAATAATTATAAGTTTAAGTTTTTTTAATGTCATTGGAAGTTTACATAATTATTAATTTTAAAATCTGTAAAATTAATCAAAATACATGTAAGTTGATACAGACACCAATATTAATTAAAAAAAACCAAAGGGATGTGTATTGACAGTGTGAAGATACAACAGGGCCAATTTATATCTTCGTGTTGTTTGTTTGCCTTGCATGCATATATGCTTTGTGAGACAGGTTAACAAAAAATTCAACGTCTGTGCCTCATGGAATTTTGTTTACTTGTGTATGAGAAGATGGGTTCCTCCCCTTGCGTTGACGAGCATGTTCACGTTGTGAAGGATGTGGGGACGTTGTACTAGACGCATAATTTGTTTCATGCATCTCTCGTCGTGGGATTTTCTTCTAATAACGTGTGCAAGACCTAGAGAGTAGAGACAGCTGATGTTGTTGCAACTGTACTCCGGCGAAGAAAATTAATTCTCAGTTGTGTGTTTTAGATATATGTGCCAGTTATAGCTCCCTTTCGGATATCTCAGTCTGCTTTTGAATTACATCTGCGGGGGTAACTGCAACTCTATTACAGAGGCTCCCTTTGGGATTATCTTTATTTTTAGTCAAATTAAACCTTTAGCTACTTCGAATTTAAAATGAATTGAGTCCTATCCAACTCATGCTCAACTAAATAGCATGTATTATGTATTTGATCTAAAAATAATATATAATACTAATAATAAATTATTCATGAAGATTTGATTGAGATTGGTTTTTTATGATTAAAATTTGTAAATAGATTTTAAACATTATTTTGTTATATTTATATTCTTTTTTAACTTTCGATTATATAAAATATAGACATAATATTTTGAGATTATTTGTTAATATTCTTTAATAATGATAAAAACATTGTGTTGGTCAATATAAACAATAGATACGTTCATAGAAATATTTATCTTGATGAAATTTTTTAAAATAATTGTATTTTCTAGTTTAATAATAATAACAAGAGATATGCTAATAGAAAAATATATCTTGATGAAAAAAACTTAAAACAACTGTATTATCAAGTTTAATAATAATAACATAGTTTTCTAGACCTTTATTATTTTTATATTTTTACAAAAATTTAGGTCCCTCTGCAACTTAATTAACATGTACATACAAATTAGTAATATCTAATATAGTTGCATTTTATTGATCATACGAGACAAATGCATATTAAGATTAGTGTTTTTTAACGAAAATAATGTACAAATAAAATACACACAAATGCAAATATGAATCACGAATGACTTATTGTATGCGTCGAAGACATATTTTCATACACTAAACTTCACCCTGTGAGTTGGAAATAAAGATCATGAACACAATTGACTCAATTAACAGCTATACTAAAATTTAATTAATTATATACGTATAAAAATCCCTGGAGTAACATGCATCTCGAATGATGCAACAATTGTTTTTGTTCTTGTATATAAGTAAATTTTGTGACAAAGTTGGTATATAAGCAATGACTATAAAGAACAGTTGATACTGGCGGAGCTAGCAGAGGCTAGCTAATTGTTCTCTCTGTTGCCCTGCCATCATTTTCAAGGATGCATGTGCATCAATAAAAGCAGTGGAACCTGACAAAGTTAATAAAAATTCTCCATATTTTGTGGATATAATTAGAAGTGGTCATAAATTCGGGCCATCCTAAATTCCACAGGACTCTTAATTATTCAAGTCAACTTTATCATGCATATGAGCATTTTCTCTGAATTTGAAAACATTTCAATGAAGATTCAGGAGAAAATCGTGTAACAAAACAAATTAGAGACCAGAAAATTAATAGCATGCAAAAACAATCACACAATTTTTTGTGGAAGACATGTTTTCAAGGAAGGGGCGTGTTGAATTATTTGCCTCTGGTGCCCATTTACTGCTACACCGGCATGTTCTTTGCATAGAGGTTGGTATCAATGGAACAACGTCTCTTCATTTTCCGAGAGCTGGGGACACTTCAAGTTAAAGGGATTTTAAGCTGATCTTGACCTTAGGACCCGAAGTACATGGTGATTATTTTTTGTTCAGTTCGGTTTTTATTAAAAAAATAATTAATTTTTTTTAAAACCAAAACCAGTTCAAACCGACCGGTTTCAGTTCAAACCGACCGGTTTCAGTTTAATTCAATTATTTTAGAATAAAAACTGATTTTTTTATTTGACTCGATTTTTTTCTGATTTAACTCGATTTTTTCTTTTAATTTAAAACAACTCAGGTTAAAGGGATTTTTATGCAGATCATGACCTTATGACCCGAAGTATAATAATTCAGATTCACAGGCATAAATCTGCAAGCACACTCAAGCATACTGGTCAACAATGTCTGCGAAATTGTAAAACATGAAATACTAGCTAGCTATGTCGCGAGAAAAAAAAAGTACGCTAAAAAGGGTATATAGAAGTTTATTTGTTGGAAATAGTAATAAAAAAATGTAATTAATATTTAGGAAATAATTTCAATGTTATTTTGCATGCATTAGACATTGCTATTTACAGTCCAATTTCTTACATCAGTATTCTAT
This sequence comes from Populus nigra, assembly GCF_951802175.1. NCBI lineage: Eukaryota > Viridiplantae > Streptophyta > Magnoliopsida > Malpighiales > Salicaceae > Populus > Populus nigra. The sequence goes on from NC_084854.1 coordinate 22,735,092, forward strand.
ACATGATATATATTTTTTGAAATTTAAATTATAATTACACTGCATGAACTAAGGCTATGAATATTGTTTTCAACTTTGAATATCATCTCCTGAAGATTTGATTTTGTTATCATTTGTATGATTTATGGCTGACTTGAATATTAATTAAGAAGATTGCTCTTGGTGGATTAGTGCTTGATCTTTGATTTTGTTGTTTGCAGACTTGGTGTTGGAGTCAGTGCTTGATTACAGCTGAGATGATGTCTTTCATAGTCTCAACAGGAGTTCATGAACATTGAGAGAGGTTCGTAGAAGGCTGAACCTAGGGTTCTGCAGTTGTTTGGTAAGTGTATCAACAAGTTGATCTCCCGAGCAAGTGAATTTAACATGAAGAGCATAGGCAACTAGATCACAAACAAAGTGAAAGACGACTTCAATGTGTTTTATACGAGCATAAAACACTGGATTGATGATTAAATAGGTAATAATAATGTTGTCATACCAAATAGCAGGTGATGAGGAGAGTGAAAAACCAATTTCATGTAAGAAAGATTAAATCCACATAATTGCAATAGTAGTGTTGGATATAGCTTGATATTCAACTTCAGCGCTATTGTGAGTGACTATTAATTGTTTATAGATGTTAGAGAATAATATAAATCATATCTTGAAATCTCGCCTAATAGCTTAAACTATTGGATTGAGATGGTTCTTTAACATGGTATCAAAACCTTGATGACCAAGCGGTCACGAATTCGAATCTTATCATCCTTATTTATTTGATAAAAATGAAGCATATGATACTGTGGGCCCATACAAGTTTCAAGTTCAATGAGCTTTCACTTGAGAGGGTATGTTAGAGAATAATATATAACATATCTTATAACCTCACCCAACAACTTAAGCTATTAGATTGAGATGATTCTTTGACAATAAAAGCTCCAAAAAATAAAAGTTTGATCAAGAAAAATACAATAACTATTGGGTAAAGCATTTATCATCAGTTGAATCAACCATATGAAAAGGTTTGAATATGAGTATGTTGCTACGAGTGAGAACCAAACCATGATTTGTAGTTTGCTTAAGATACCATAGTATTATTTTAACGATACTCCAATGATCAGTAATTGTAGAATGCATTAATAGACAAGCCTTACCTAAAACACAAGAGATTTATATATTTATAATTCTCGGTATATATTGATGGAATATTTTCATCAGTATTTATCGATGGATATTGCGAAGATATATTTTGTTGGTAAAATTTACTGTAATTTACCATCGAAAACATTTCATCGGTGTTTTCATTTGTATTTGCCAATTGTTTTTTTTTAATGGACATGGTCGTGCTTCCAACGACACAATAAAAAGGCTTTTTTTTATGCAAGGAGGCTTTGCGCTCATCATTTGAAGTGCATGGATGTCCCCCACATGCCTGTTATTTTTTTTATATTTAATCAAATACCAAATTATCTCTAAACTGATATGGTAATAACAAAAAAAAAACTTTGTGAAAAGATGAAAAAAGCCTTGAGGCTAGTTTTAATTTTTTAACTTCCAATGATATTTGAATCGTTTCATTATGATTTTTTATTATTTTATTATTTTTTATATTTATCCAAATACAAATTTGCTCCTTACCTTAAATGATAATATCAAAAAAACATTTTTAAAATATCAAATTGTCCTTTGTTTTGTTTTTAAAGATACTTCATGCTTTTAAAATAAAAATATATATTTATTCCTAATTAATTTAATAATAACTAACGTGATATGTAAAAACACCTTAATGCCCATACTAGTTAGTTAATTTTAAGTTTTTTTTGGGTGAAAATAGCAAATACATCTTTACACCTTTATAGTAAACAATGCCAATGAGTATGCATCTATAGTATTTTTCAATCATCATTTAGCTTTTGATAATTTTCCTTATATGATCTTGAATTTATTTATGTTTTTCTTAAAACACCCTAATTTGTATTTTAGGAAAAATAAAGAAAGTGAAGTAAAAGAAAATGAAGATGGATGTGCCTCGTGTGTCTACCCTGACCAATTTTTAGGATCCGTCTCAGCTACAGCCCGTGATTGTAATAAATGAAAGTGGACCCACACCAGCAGTATGGGACACAGTAGCCCTCAAGATGTTTATTTGCTGTTCAAAGCATGAGCCCACCTCGTGAACCGGCATTGACCACGTGGCACGATGTCTTGCCACGCCATACATTACGGGGCCCTTGGATGTGGACGTCCACGTGGATGACCACCCATTTGAGCATCAAACGGACCAAATTGGCCAAGTTGTGATATGAGATCAGACAATTGGTGGTGACTTCAGCCTTTGTCTGTCACCAGTCACATTAACTCCTCTTGTTCTCTCTTCAACATATTGGCTCATGACCCACGACGTTCGATCTCTCAATTGCCTTTGCAAATGGAAGAAACTCCTTTTATAAAACTCTCCATTTATTACTTTTCCCATTCTACATGGAAGAAATTTTGTTTTTATAAAAATAAAAGTGAAGGTGGATAAAAAAAACACTCAACTTGTTTAGTACAGAGAGGATGGTAATGGATATTTTAATTAGATCCAAGTCTGTCATGCTGCATCAAAATAACTTAGTTTCACGGTCATATTAAATCAACGAGCTTTGAATTTGATAGTCATCTCAAACCCATGAACTCATGTACTTTGGGTTTGGGTCTAGCAGCTATAGGAAACCCGAGATAATCATGACTTGTTAATTTTTTTTTATTTTTTATAAAAGATATTTAAATTATCCTTAAAGTATTCTAAACAGAAATTCTAATTAATTCTTTTATTAAAATAACATTTAAATTATCCTTTAAATATCTTAAATAGAAATCTTACATAATTTTTTTAATATTTTTTATTTTTTATAAAAAAATATTTAAAATATCATTGAAGTATTCTAAACAAAATTCCTAATTAATTGTTTTTATAAATGTTTTTTTATTTTTTATAACATTTAAACTATCTTTGAAGTATCCTAAACAGAAATCTTAATTATTTTTTATTATTTTTTATATAAAAAAATTAAACTATATTAGAAGTATTTAAAACAGAAATCAAAGTCTAGAAATTATTTATAAACAACAAATCATCATCAAAATCTAATCTAACATTTTAGATCTAAAATTTAAAATCATACCTTCCTATTGAAATAATTTATTTTTTATTTTATGAATTTGTTATTGCTTCAATAGAAATTCTCTCTTCTCTTTTTTTTCTCTTTTTTTTATGAACTTGTATTTTTATATATATATTTTTTACTCAAACTTGTTGCGAAAAAAAAATTTATTTAATGGGTGGTCGTTTGTGATTTTTCATTGACAACAACATTATTTCATATATTTTTTTTAACAATACTGGGATATATATGTTTAGTTTCATTATACAGTTTATGTAGTTTTTGAACTTTTTATAATGTTTTTCTAAACCCTTTATGTGAATTTATGTTGCAAAGAAGGTTTTTTTTTTAAAAAATAAGACTCAAGTCTCTTGGGTCTGAAAATTTATCAAACCCAAAGGTCTTGGGGCTAGCATATTAATTAGCCAGCCTAAGGTTTTTAAGTATGGCATGACCGCCAGATCCAAGTAACGTAGGTCTGACATGATTGTCAGGCCCATGTGCTTGGGTTATGCCAAACCCAAGCATATATTGATTTAAAAAAAATAATTGAAAAGAAGAAAAATAAAAGAAGAGAAAAAAAATAGAGAAGATAGAATTTTTGTTGAAGGAAAAACAAATTCATAAACATAAAAAAAATAAATTATTTTAATGGAAAAATATGATTTGAATTTGTTTTTTCATCTAAAATGTTAAATTAGATTTTTGTGATAATTTATTGTTTATAAATTATTTATACTTCGTTTATAAATAATTTTTTGACTTACATTTCTTGGATCTGACAAACATGTCTAACTACAGTTTACTTGAATAATCATAATAATAACAATAATAATCATACTAATAATACAATTGATAACAACAACAACAACAACAATCATACTAACAACAACAACAACAACAACCACCATGTCAAACCCAAGGTGTTTGGGTTTGACAATCATGTCTGACCCACGATAGTTGGGTTAGCAGAACCAAGCGCCTAGAGTCTAGCAATTATGTCAGATCCTAGCGAATTAGGTCTGACAGCTATACCAGACCCGAACATATTATGTTTGACAAAGATGTAAAAATATTAAAAATGCTCTCATAGTCCTTTTAATTACACAAAATATTTATATAAAAATACCAAAATACCTTTAAAGGCAAAGGCCCCCCGTCCTTTTTTTTGTCTTTTCTGAGGCTAAAAGCATTATTCACTTGCACTTGAAAATTGAAAAAAACTTAGATCCTCCTATAAAAGAAAGTTAAAAAAATGTTTATCGGCTCGTAAAAAAATGAGAAATTGAAAAGGAAACTACTATTACAATTCATATTAAAATATCTCTTAATTTATAATGATTTCTTCATGCTATTTAGCTTATGTTAGAATTATATTTTTCATATCTTCCAAAAAAAAAGTTTGACCATCTTCATTGCTATATATCGAATCTCCACAAATGCACGAGAGCAACTAAAATGAACACCGACAAGTATATACATGTTCAGACAAATTATAAGGTGAGATTAGTTTACCCTTGTTCAATTGACAATAAAGGACAAACTCCTAAACAGATTCTCTACAACCCTTCTATTGTTCTTTGTGGACGAAATTGATCTGCTAGTAAATACCGATATGGAAGAATAATTTGCAACCTTAAACAATGTCATATCATATGATTATCACGGCGAAAAAACTAAAAAGTTTTCCGAAGAAGGTCCAGCAAAGAACAAAAAAAATGACTACAAAACTCGTGCATACAGAATAGATTCATCAAGATGGCCCGTCTCTTTCAAAATCAGCCATGTCGTTAACAATTAACATTTTTTAAAAAATTATAAATCAAAGAAGTTGATTTCTATTTTATTTTTGTATAATTTTTAGAGAATGACTTTTATTTAGAATTTTATTTTTAAAATTTAAAATAATTTTAAACATGAAATTTTATTGAAAGTTTGAATTAAATTCAATTCAAAGATTCCAATCATGACTGTAAGTATTTTATTAAAAATAATATATATCTATATTTTCATAATTTATAAGAGAATGAAAAAGGTAGAATAAATAGAATCCCGTGACTACTTAAATCACAATCCTTGAAGGGAGGTCAACTAAAGATTTCTAATGTTGGTGAGAGTTTTCAAAGAACTGAAAAAAAAAATGACTACAAAATTCATGCATACAGAATAGATTCATCAAGACGGCCCCTCTCTTTCAAAATCAGCCATGTCATTTACAATTAACATCCTATCATCGAAAGCCAGCGTGCGTTAAATATAATTAGCAATCTGATATGGATCAAATCACTCAAGAGGGAAACTAGCTACCTATGGCTATAGCCATATGATGATCTGATCAATCGTCTATGGGGATATAGGGCTTAGTGGCTAAGATCTAGAAGATATATGCATGCAAATGATGGTGATAGTAGTGCTACCGAATTGCCAATCCAATTCTTAGTCTAATCCGAAATAACGAGACCTAAAACACAATGGGACAAAAATTACTCATGTAATGGAGTGGTAGCGTGCATTTGGGAAGAACAAGTTGTGCTCGATGGGACAAAATTTGAAAGAGAATTCTCAAGATATCCTCATTCTACAGTAAAGGAGTAGGGGGCAGGTCCTGAAATGCACAAAAAAGAAGTCTAGCTGTGCTTGTTTACCTACTTTTAACTAGTTTCTAAAAGTTACATTTCTTTTGAGCACTTGTTTGCAATATCACCTTTTTTTTAAAAAAAAACAATGTATTATTGAAGTTCTAGTGTCATTAAATAAATGGCCATGTGAGAAAAAAGAAAAAGAAGTTTCAAAGAATATAAATCAAACCAAATCTAATAAAAAGCAACAAGAAAAACAAAACAAAAATAATTTAAAATATCAGTTACTTCAAAATAGAATGTATTCTAATTTATTAATAGATTTAAATCTGTATAGAAGAATTTATTATTGAAGTTTCTTACTTATAATATCAAACGATGAAGAATGAGCTATTCCAATTTAGTTCCTCATGTTTATAGCAATCCAAATATCCTAGCCTAGGAGATACCATTACACAGAAGAAGAAATGAAAAAATCTTGCAATATCACAATCTAATATATATATATATATATATAGAACAACAGCAGCATCAGGCACGCGTGGTTTACAAAAATACAGTGAAATGTAACAAAAGAAAATGACTACTCAGGTCTCTTTACAATGAATTCCATAACCCTTTTATATATATATATATATATATATATATATATATATATATATATATATATATATATTGTCAAAGAATCATCTTAATCCAATAACTTAAACTATTAGTGAGGTCTCAAAATATGATTTATATTATTCTTTAACGTACTCACTCAAGTGAAAGCCCTTTAAACTTGAAACTTGCACAAACCCACATTACTTTGTACTTAATTTTTATCAAATAAATGAGGATGATGAGATTCGAACTCGTGACTGCTTGGTCATCAAGGCTCTGATACCATGTCAAAGAACCATCTCAACCCAATAACTTAAACTGTTAGATGAAGTCTCTAGATAGATTTATATTATTTTTTAACATATATATATATATATATATATATATATATTATTCTGACAAGAAAAGATAAGTTGTTTACAAGGAAATTAGACAATTTAGGAAATTTTATTTCTCATGATATGATTTGACATAACATTTGAATTTTGATAGCTAAAGAGATAGTGTATTGTACCCTAACCATTAGACCAATCTTCAAGTTACATTCTTCTCGAATTTAACCTTATTTTTGGAACAAACATGCTTTTTAGATTTATTTAATGAATGACAAGGAAAAAAAATACATTTAAGTATACAAGAAATATAAGATGCTAAACAACTCTTAACACTTTCAATGGGAAGAAAAAAGAAAAAAGGGTTGAAAGTGACAAAAGGAAAAAATGGAGAAGCCGTCTTCTGAAATTACAAATCTAACCCCATAGGCTTTTAAATTAACCCCATCTACTCGTAGTTAAACCAAGCTAGTCCCACAAGCCCCTTCTTATTTTAACTTCCTGTTGGAGAGCTTGCTTGTGGACCCAAAAGCTTTGTCTCTATATATACATCTAACACTCATTCACAGTATCCACTCAGAAGTTCTGCAAAGAATTACAAGCAAACATTAAGAAAAACCCACATTAGTTCTGTCTCTTCTTCTATATCTGACTTGAAAGTACCAAAACCGATCATATCCTTCCCCTTCCCTCGCTCTAATCTCTTGTTTGAAATCTTTTCTCCAAATGAGGCTTTCTGTAGTAGTTTCTCTTCTGCTTTTGTCCTTTCTCCTTCAACAGGCTCAAGGTATATATGTGCTAAGAATATCGATCATTCCAAGTTGGCAAAGAGTCTTATTTTTGCATTTTATATCATCAGGTTTTAACATCTGTTGTTATTAATCTTTTGCAGGGATTCGTTTAGAAAAAGGATTCAAGCAAGTTGGAGCTCAAAAGGTCCAGGTGGGTTGCATGTTCAGCATCTTGATCATCCATTGTGATGTATTCAAATGAATATTTTTTATTATTTTTAATTTACCTTCAGTTCTGATGGAAAGTAATTAATGTGCAGGCGGAGAAGAGTCCTTCGAAAGAAAAAAGTAATGATGGTGGTGTACTGGGAGAAGCCATTCTCTGCAAAGAAGGGCAATGTACAGGTACCATGGAGAAAAGAGTTTCTAAATCAGTTTCCAAGAAATCTTCACATCACTGGTTACCAAGCATTCATGAAGATTACTATGGTCCTAGGAATCACAAACCTAAACACCATTAATTCTCTCTTCTCTCTAATTATGACTGCCCTTTAGTTCATGTCCATGGCAATTAGTACTCCTAATGTCTTTTCTTTTTCTTTCTTTTTTAGCTGAGATTCTGACATGAGAGCTAGCTTCTGGGTTTTAGAAGATTTAAGCCCTTGATCATGTACTACTAGTATTCTCTAAAGCAAATTTATCCCCAAGAAACATATTATAAAACTGTCATTCTTCAATCTTCTCACCGATTTAATTAACTTCGATCCTTAAATGGGGTTCTTGTTTTGAGTATAAACTTCATGAATAACGAGAAATGGATCAAACTGTTGGTCCCATTTCATCCAATCATAAGTATATCGTAAATCATTCTCCATATCTATTTTTGCAGGAATGAATAGGAAACTTATTGCTGTGACAACCACTACTTCTAGCAGTACTACTATCACCATCTCTAAGGTTGGTTATTGCGTCGAAACTCTATAGTTTGCAATAATAACTAATTAAATTTGCTTAGATAAATAGGGAATGAATAATAAGACCTCCAGCTTATCTTTCTTACTCTCTTTATATGACTGTACTACAGAATGAGAAGAATGGAGAAAATAAAGCTGACCACATAACCAAGGGGAGATCAACTAATGGAGAAATAGTAGGAGAAAATGAAAAATTATCTGTTAATTCTTCGCCGAATTCTGAGCATCGAGTTACCAAGGATCATTATGAGGAAATTATGGACTTGACTGAAATGGACTATTCTCCAGCAAGGCGAAAGCCTCCGATACACAACTAAGTATAGTAGGTACAGCACTGAAGAGAGAATTAAAGGCTTCTTGATTAGGATATAATAAAGTGAATAGAAGTTAAACAGCATTACAGGAATGCTGCAGGTTTTTAGGGTTAGCTAGGAATGATTTTGTACATAAGATATCCTATTTTATTAATATTATAGAGATTCTTATACCATGATGTTGATGATTATTGAATCATCATGAGCACCTTGTGGAAGCTGACTAAGCTTTGTAACCCTTGAAGTTACATGAAAGGATAAAATAATATCATATCGTTTCAATGCATGTCAAGCGTCTGTGCTTTTTTTGATTTCTTAGATGCCTTGGAGCCTCGGACAGAGGACAGCCAACAAACTAATTAATGAAAATTGCCCCTGAATCTAATTTTAAACTCGGATTAAATAACAAATTTATCAACTTTTAAAACTGGGTTAAACTACTAATATATAACTAAGTAATTCAGCCAAGAAAATCTTAAAAGTGGCACCCAAAAAGATCAAAATATTGTATTGGAAGCATGTGCTAGCGAGGATCCTATACTATATAACTCCGATTTAGGCACCATAGGTCATTAAAGCACAAAGGGTATGAGAAACTAGAAAAAAAAAAAAAAAAAAAAAAAAAACACAGTAGAAAGGCCGACATATTTAATGAAGGAGGTGTGACCACAGGTAAGCTGCAGAGCTCTGTGGGTGTTTCCTTTCTTAGGCAAATGGGATTCTGGGCTGGGTCCACCATGTTTCACTTATTGAATGCCCTGTATGACTTGTCACTTTTGCATGTGGGCTCACATGTTGCCTGTTGGGTCGTGTAGGATTGTGGCCCAACAGAGCCGAGATTGCGGGGAACCATGAAATTCAAACAGAATTAGGGAATGCTTTTAGGTAATTGTCTTATTCGATCCTACATCGTATTCTCTCACAAGTTTATACTTCAATTGGTGATATTATTTTCTTAAAATTATCTAAAAACGCATTTCTTACATTAGTTTAGTGCATTTAGAGCTTCGCATATGTATTATTTAACCCTTTTTTCTGATTTTTAATAGAGTGTTTAAAGTTACTGTAAATGAAAACAATTGGATGTTTAATTATTCAATATGCATGTTTTATTTTTAAATAATTTTTATAAATATATTTTTTTGAATTTTTACTAGATTTAAGTGTATATTAAGTCATAAATTGAACTATATTTCAAGTTTTAAATAAATAAATGTATATATATAGCTCTTAAAAATAATTATTATTAGAAATTCTCACTTAAAGTTACATTATTAAGAATTTTCTTATTTTAAACAGCCCTTTTCAATTATAGGTGACGTGAGTTTAAATAAAAATGCATGCGTGAACAAAACTTGTAGAAATTATTTCTTAATAAATCTTGTCATTTTTAATATTTTCAGTGTTTGTTCAAAAGAGTAAAAACATAAAAAAAATAAACTATACAAAAATGAACTAAGGATTCAATTTTATAATTCCATAATTAGATGCAATTCAATTCTTTATGGATTTTAATACTTTATGTTTTTATTGTATTTTTAAGAATTCTTAGAGTTTTGATAGTCAAAATATAAGTACAAATTTGATATTATATAGTTTAGGAGTGATTTGAGTAGCTTATTTTATATTATTTTAGATTTCATGTGGTCTATAAACAATAAAATAAAATTAAAATGATTAAAGTATTTTAGGACTCATTCTTATTTATTAGGAATTAATAAATTTTTTTAAAAATCATCAATATTAATATTTTTTTTAATAAGATATAGGGTTATTTTACTGTACAAATAAAAATTAAAAAAAAACTAATCGTCAATAAAAAAAATTATTATTTTATTATGAGAATTTATAGTGATAATGAAATAATGTGAACAATAATTAATATACAGTAACATAGGGAGGTCTTTTAATTTATCTAACAAGAAAGAATGAAAATTAGGGGGTTTTTAGTAACTTATGGGCCAAAGGCTATAGGCCTAAAGCCTAACAAAAAAAGAAATTTGGGTTGTGGGCCCAACCACAAGATCGCACAGTTTATGTCCAATCAAGAAGTTAATTGGGCTAACGGCCCAACAGCACCTCTACATTAAAAAAAAAAAAAAAAAAGAGAGAAGACAGAACAACAACCCAACTATTCGAAGAGAAGCGCATGGGAGAAGGCCTAGCTACAGTAGCCTAATGGAGTAAAAATCCCTCCCAGCAAAGTCGCTCCCATCAAAGAAACCGAACAGCAGGAAAGCATGAGAGAAAAAAATGATCGGTGAGCAAATCGAGGGAGGAGGGGGAAAAAAAAGGATAGGCCACTGGATTGCTATCAGAACTCCAATCAATCAGACCATGTCTCGTAAGATAAAAAATATCTTGATAAATTCAATAACATCAAGCAAGAAAGGCCGTAGAAACCTTGAAGGCTCCTTATGCGTTGCCATAAATGGCAGGCTGGTTTGCATGCTAGCAATTATATTACACGCAGCAACAATCTTTACCTTCCATCTATCTACTTCAATTCCTAAATTTTCTATAACTTTTCAATTTAGTCTTTAATTAATTTACTGGACCGAATAACCTTGGAGGGGAAGGGAAAAAGAAAGAAAAAGGAGAGAATATTATTAAGTTGTGGAGAGAGGGATGGAAAGAAAGGAAATATTCTTCTCAATTCCTAATTGTTTGATGCCTCGGCCTAGATGTTTTTGTTAATTCAGTAGCCCTTTAGCTTTTACTGAACGCTGCTGTTTTAGAATGCTTGGTGATTCTTTTAGAATATGGACTGCCTTGCCGTGGTAGCAATTTGCTGTGACCTAAAGCATGGCTAGGTACGTTGAGCAGCTGGTTTCGTCAGGCTGTCAGGTTTAAGTTAGTAGCTCCTAGATATTCGTTTCCTTCATCCTTAAGCTCAAGAATAGAAGGGAGTGATGAGAATTTGACCCCTAAGCTGCTAGAGAGACTGTGAATTCAAGTGGATGAGCTTTCACGAGTCATTGTATTTCACACGCTGCGCGATTGTATTGTCATTAACACAGAAGCAAGGCATGTAGAAAACTTGTAGAAACTCATTCAAGAATAAGCTCATATCGAATTCCTCGTGTCAAATCTCAACTCTGGCCTTTGCTTGTCTTGATGATTTTGGTGCTAATTCTATTCGTTTACTTCTATTTTCTATTTATTCATAAAATTCTGACCCTATTTGTCCCAAAAAAAAAATCATTCCCCCATCAGCACTCCAAGATATCCTTGTATCTTTCGTTCTGAAATCAAAGTTTATATATGTTTCCCAATTTCTTTTGTTTCTTTTAGCTTGAGTCGGCATAAAAAAAATGATCTATCAGACTCAAGTTCCACTCTCTGGAATTACTAATAGATATGCATTAAACTAGGTCATATATATTTGATTGCCTCGTTCACACTCCTAGATTTTATTTTGAGAAGAGCTGGATTATAATGCTCTTTCTACCAACATACTGGACTTAGCACAACTGTCAGTACTCTGCTTTACTCTTTTCAATTATTTTTTTCCCCCCTTGTGAATTCTTCAATCCATCTACATGACACAATACCATATTTTCTTGTTTCCCTTTTTAACACAGCACAAACTGTAGCAGTGGCGATATCAGCCATTGCAAAACCGCTGTCTAAATGACAACTCTTAGCTATTAATTGGCTTGCTTATATTGGTTTTACAGGGTCAATATTTAAACTTGACCTGTAGTCAAGCTGACATATATATGGTGCTCTTAATTAATTATTAGTTAATTATTTGTGTCCTGTCATATGCTCGACGTCTAATTATTTTCTAGGATCGATCATAACCGATGTCTGTGTGATGTGTCTGTTTGTTTTAGGTTACGTTTGACAGTAATTATAATGCAGACATGGGACTTGATACGATGTTGTTTGATGATAAATATATTAATTACAAATTCAGCATTTTATATATATATATATATATATATATATATATATATATATATAATCTGTTTTTCCATCCCATCCTCACTAATTTGTGACTTTAACTTTGTTTCTTTATTGAGAACTGTAGATCTTTTGACAGATAGTATTCTTTGACAAATCCCAGGTATTGCTGGATGCTGTACTCTTTTTTGTTCTTCAAAGCCCAAAAGGAGATGATCTTGCACTGCACTAAATATTAGTTCTAAAGAAATGTTTCCCAAGTAACATCACCTCTTGCATGCCCCCCTGCAATGTCATGCTGGAATAATCTTAATATATTATTTGGATTTGAGTTAATTAAAAGCTAGCTAGGTAGATAGTACTCGCTCCTTGTCATTAATTAATTAAGAATGTGGAAATATAGTGCATAGTTTATTGCAATTATAGAGCTTTGCTAAAAGTGATACCATCTTTTCTGCTTTGGATATTCTATTATTAGCTAGCTTAAACTCTTCTCGATGACTACCAATGTCAGCTTTCCATTTAGCATAACAAGATAGGAAAACTGTCTAGCAAGCATGTTGTAAGCCCAAGAAAAATTACCAGTAGTGCTGTCTTTGTGTCAGCCTAGCAAACTCAAAACATGTTCTACTAATTAGTTGAGTGATTGTCGATTCTGATCAAATTCAATTTTCTTCTAGCAAATGTTTGATTAGTTTCCTCCTAAGTCCTAATTAAACTTACTTGCTGAGAAATAGTAGTGATCATATATATCAATCACCCTAAGTTTTTTTCTTGTCTGAAACACGTAAATGCAATAATATGCATTCTTCTACAAGTGGAAATCGATCCATGAATATTAATGAAACGAACAGTACATCACCAAGTAAACAATTTCAATGTAGTTTGCTCTAAAACAACACATAGAATTATAATCAAGGTTGATTTTATACTGAAAATTAATAATTGACCCCATTATTATAAGCTTTAAAACCCTAGCAAGCTACTCACATTAACCTTGTTATTTTTCTTGCTGAATTAATTTATTAGGGTGCCCTAATGAATCAATGACTAGTCATTTCCTTCGACAAACTTTTGCACTTTACACTAGAAAGACAAGGGAAAAACAAAAGATATTGGAAGAAAAATCCCCATTTTATTAAAGTTCATGTTGGAGAACTGCGTGCTTTGTGGCCCCAAAAACCGTGTATATAATTAACCTGTTATACCCCTTCTGCTATAGTAGCTAGCTATAATCCATTCATGCACAATCTCTAAGGAATTATAAGTTTCAAAAGAGATACTTAGAAACCAAACCCACATTAATTCTGTATCTTCTGTACCTGACCTTAGAAGTACCAAAACTGCTCATCCTTTTCCCTTCTCTTAACTGCTCTAACCTCTTGTTCTCAATCTTTTGTCCAAATGAGGGCTTCTTTAGTAGTCTCTCTTCTTCTTATGCTCTTTCTCCTTCAAGAGGCTCAAGGTATGTATGCCAAAGATATCATAATCATGTTAAGTTGCCCGAAGAGACCTTGTTTTTTCCTTGTCTGGTTTAAATTAACATGAGTTGTTATTTGGTGTAGGGATTCGATTGGAAAAGGGGTTCATGCAAGTTGGAGCTCAAAAGGTTCAGGTGAGCATTCAGTTCTTTACACACTGTATGATGCATTGAAATTAAGGAATATTTATATATAGTTCTTCACATTAGCTTCAGTTCTGATGGGATTTCTTGTGATGTGCAGGCTGATCAAGATAACACTTCTTTGAAGCAAATTAGTACTGAGGTTCTTGGAGAAGAAGTCATTCTTTGCAAAGAAGGGCATTGTACAAGTACCCTGAAGAAAAGAGTTTCTAGATCAGTACTGTCCAAGAAATCTTCACATCACTGGTCACCAAGAATTCATGAAGATTACTGTGGACCTAGGCATCACAAACCGAGACACCATTAGTTTCTCTTATCTAGCAACAATGACTGACTTTTATAATTTCACGTCCTTGGCGAGTACTTTTTGAAGTCTGAATTTTAAACCCATGATGATCATATGTACTATAAAGCACTCTTGTTCCCAAGATGCTTACTAAACAGTTATTCTTTACGGGATTAATTTTTAGTACGAAGTACATTTTCAATCAGCAATTAATGCTAAGCATTTCTCAAAAGAAAAATGCTGAGAAGCTAGTTAGTTTTTCTCTCCTAGTACCACATATCCATTAATATCCAATATTGTTGCAGAAATCAACAGGAAATTATTTATGAACTACCTTTGCTTCTATCACTATCACCACCTCTAAAGTAGGTTATCTCAGAATTAGAAGCTTTTGTGGAATTCGCTGTTGGTTACTACATAATCACAAGAAGTACATTTGTTTAATTAGCTAGCTAGGGTACTGTAGATGTACGAGAGGTACCACCACCACAAAAAGACCAGTTTTTTAGGATACTAGAGTGGATAGGAGCTAGCACGATTACAGAAATGCTGGAGTTCTTTGGGGCTGGGAAAGATTTTGTATACTAGGATATGGTAGTTTAATAATATTATAGAGGTTCTTATACTATGATTTTGATGATTATTCAATCATCATGAGCACTTTGTGGATGCTGTCTAGGTTCTAGCTGTTACCCTGTAAGTTGCATGAAAATGATTTTAAATTCAGCTAGCTCACTGCATGGCAGGAGTGTATACTTTTTTTTATTATTATTTACAAGAGGCCATGAAGCTGATCAGACAGAGAATAGGAAACAAAAAAAAATATATATATATATATATATATATATATATATTCACTCCCAAACTTGCCGTAGAAAATAGAAAAAATATGCATCTGGCATAAAGACAAACTCTCCTACTCGTCCAAATCCAATCACCGGATGTGTAATGCAATAGCGACGTAATTCTATTTGTTATAATACTAAAATAAAATATTTCTGAATTAATATCATCTATTAAGAATTTTAATTTTCATTTCTTGAGCAATAACTTAAATCCTTTAGCAAGATATTCCTGTAATTAAGAATACTGATAAATATTTTAACCTATCATTTAAAAAAATTAGACATTACATGGGTTCATTAATTATGACACAAATTCAATTTTTATGAATATAGGAAGAAAAAGAATAAAACAATATCTTTTTTGTTTTTTTCTATTATAATTATATTTTCTTTTATCCTAGGCTCTTGACAAGCATATTGCCTCTATATCATTTACACGTATAGAGATCTTCATATATCTATCTTGAAAATGAAGTTTAAAATATTTGTATAAATAAAAATACATAAAATATAAAGTTGTCACCCATCAAGAATTAAGATACAATAATCCAAAGTCAAATTCTCTTCTTTTTTTTTTGGTATAAACCACGCGGTGTCCTAGATGCTGGTCCAGACTAATTCACGCTTGTACCGGGTCGGCCCACAAAAAAGTAAAGTGCTCTCCAAGAGAGATTCTTCATACACAAGGAGGGGTCGAACCTCTGACCTTACTTAAAGGATGAGAGTGCCGAACCACTCACACCGTGCACTCTTGGGTTAAGTCAAATTCTCTTGATGAGGTGATCAAACATATTATCACTCAACCAATCCTATTTACTTTAATTTAAAAGAAGAAGAAGAAGAAGAAGAAGAAGAAGACAAGCACGTGCTAGGATAGGGAAAGATCCTCTCTCGATCGAGGGACCATGGATAGTTCAAGAAAACAAAAACGGGTACCTCTTCCATGTTGGGTTGTATATGATGGTGGCCCAAGAGAGCCGATCGAGAATGCGGGGAACCATGATCCATCCTAGCACGGCTAAATGATCTACTACTAAACTGTTGATATGGGTACATAAAATGGGGGGAAAAACCTGTAGTACGGGCTGAGATTTTGAAATTTATGCATTTTTCCCCTTTGCATGCATAAATCAACCAACAGAACACTATATATCTTATTTGTGGATCCAAGGAATCAATATGAAGGTATTAATTTCAGAGATCAGATCCCAATCCACCAATATGTGTATTATTACAATTATTTTTTTTTTATGATAAAAATATTTTCAAATCGAATGCACTAAAATCACAGTCATTGCTCAAATAAAAAAATAAATAAAAATGCACAAACAGGTGTGTTAGTCCTCTTCAATTTGATTATGATCTGTTAGTCATTGGGCTATAGCGAGATAGATGTATTTGGTCTCCATCAATTTAATTGGATCGATTATTATAATAATAATAAGGATGTTTAGTATTGTTGTAATGATTTTTTAAAAATATTTTTTATTTAAAAATTTATTAAAATAATATTTTTTAATTTTTAAAAATTTATTTTTAATTAAAATGATTTAAAAACATAAAAAATTTAATCTAAAGAAAAAAAACAAATTAAAAAAAAGGTCATTCAAAATGATAAACATGTTTTTATTTCATTGCTATGATTGCTTTAGTTGGAAAATCTAATGTTTTTTATTTCATTACTATGATTGCTTTACTTGTCATTGTTTTAAATTCTAGGATTTACTTCTCGTTACATGTCCTCGCGTATACAAAATGTATTAAGAAAATGTGCAATTAAATTAAAGATTAATTTCATGAATAGAATTTAAGGTTATAGTCAAAAAAATTAAACTAATAGAGAACAAAGTAAACAAGAAAAAAACATATATTTTTTTTTCATTTTCACATTAAAAACTTCATATTGGTCACTAGAGTGTAAGTCTACACATTATTTGGTCTCTATTATTTTAGAGTTTTATATTTTGATACATAACTTCATTTTTATTACATTTCAATTCTTGAAAGCTAAAAAATGAGATATAATCTTTGGAAAAGAAAGGGAAGAGGTAAAGCTCTTGAAACTAAATTTCAGCCACCACCAACAATGATTTTGATGTATATGTTTTCTCTTTAAAAGAATAATTCAATAAATATAGTTTATACCCTCAAAGATGTTAGAAAAAATAAATATAGTTTTCTCTTTGTTTTGTAAGTCCATAAACTTGGATCTCGAAGCTATCTTAATGCATGTTTTATAGTGTGCGGTTGGTCATATTACCAAACAAAGCTTTGGTGTAGATTATATGCAAACAAACCTCACTTTAAATAAATAAATAAACCATCTTTAAAAAAAAAACAAGAAGTGTTGGTCATTTACTGCAGTATGTGAGAGTTTTTATTGTGGATTCACACAATGAATGTTTTTTTATCCTGATTTTTTTTCATTTTGATCCCTCAATTTATTTTCTTCTCATTTGGTCCCTTAACATTGTGTTGATCTGAAATTGATTTTTATAGGTTATTTTTATGTTAGTGTATGGGAACCTCATGCTGTCTGGAGGAATACTTTGTTGCTCGGTTGATACTTGGTTTCGCAAAATCAAATTTAGTTTCATCGATTTAAAAGAATTGGAGATCTGAGGACCAAAATTAAAAATCAAACAAATCTTCAATCCTTTTAATTTGTTAACATCAAGGACTGATTTTGTTTCCTGTCACTGAACTTTTTTTTCTTATTTAATCCTCTCACATTAACTTTTTTGGGATTTGACTTGGTTATTTATTTTTGTTACCTAGATATGAGTTATTGCAATGTTAATAGAAATTTTTGACGCTCGGTTTGGAAAAATAAAATAAAATAATATTGATGTGAAACAATTGAATGTTGAGGGACCAAAATTAAAAGTATAATAAATATGATGGACTAGATTAAAAAGGCAGTGCAAATTAGATGGCGTGTGTGTTACAGATGCCAACACGTGGAGGCTTGCCTTCATGTTCTTGCAACTTGTGCGGCTACCTTTGGTGGCAGAACACCTCCATTAGCAATTGTGTTGGAAGCAAAGCAACATGATCTTCTTGTTGGAATAGTGCGTGGAGTGGTTGGTGGCGCGTGAAGACTTATTTTTATTTTTTCCTTTTTTTATATCTTTTTTTTATCCTCTCCTTGAAATTTGTGATGCTCTATCAAAAAACAAAATTGTCTTGTTATTTTTTTATTTCAAATTTGATCCTTATTTTTTTTTTGTTTTAGGTCCTTATTTAGAGTTGATTTATTTTTTAATTTTATCATTCGATATTAAATTGGTTAGGAATTGGACTTCGTGATTTTTTATAAGGTGTTCACGGTCTCATGACCTTGATTACAAGTTTGAAATATTAACCTGAATTGACATCGATCTTCTTTTAGATTTTTTTTACACTGATTTTCTTTTTCAGCTTCATCCTTCAACATTAGGTTTTTGAAAATTAAGATTCGTGATTTTCTTCACTTTTATTTATAAGGGGTTATCTTGGTCTCGTCACTTAGGTCTTTGGTTTGATGAGTAGCTCTGGTGACTCGGGTATATTTTTGAGTTGTTTTTTAAGAATAAATATTTTTTTATTTTATCCTTTAACATTGGGTTAGTTTAAGAATTGAGCTTTATAGTTTTTTCTTATTTTTCCTTCTATTAGGTTTCTTGTTCGCATGAGTCAGCTCGCGAGATTTGGTGGTCTTACTCAGGTTTACTAGTTTTTTTATCATTTTTTTTTAATTTTTTTTCAATACCATCCTTCTTCATTTGAATTGTTGGGAATTGATATCTTAATTTTTTCAGTTTGCTTTTATGAGGTTATCTCAACCTCACGAACCGAGTCACAAGTTTGATATGCTAACTCGAGTTGACTCAAATTGTCCACTTATCTAGTGATTTTCTAGATATTAAAGATAATTGTGTTTTTTGACCCAATTTTGCACAAGTAGATTAAAGTCTATTTGATTGCAATTATTTATTAATATGTTTTCTACCTACACTTTTATTTTAAAAATGCATTTAAAGCTATTGGATTTATAAGCACTTTAAAACCATATAACAAAAAGGCAAAATAAAAGGCAAATTCACAATGACCATAGACACATTTTCATATTCATCACTATAATATGATTACTATTTTTCGTTTCCTAAAAAAATCAAATGACTTGGTGTTAAGGGGTATTTCGGTCTTTTTATATGGCATCTTAGTCATTAAAGGATTGACCAAGGATATAAGATTCTTTTCTAATTTTTAAGCATAATAAAATAACCTAATTACCTTTCAAGCTAAAATTTTTAAAACTAGCACTCAAGGGTATTTATTTTTTTATTTTATTTTTTAAAATACATTAAAATAACAAGTTTACCCTTTAAATAAAAAAAAACCATGCATCCAGGGGCCTTTTGATATTTTCATTTTTTTTGTTATTATGGGTTTCGTCAAGGGCAATTGAGTCTTTTAATGATGATTAAATAATACAAGTTACATGTAGGGAGCACCCTCATATTTCAGGTGGTGTGTACGATGCTTTCCAGTGGTAGAAAATTCCCTTTCATCATGTCGTTGGAACCTTTACGGTATCGTTTTCTTCTTGGCATAACACGTGTTGATGGTGGTAGGGCAATCAATTGCTGGTGTGGCTTTGTTTTTTTCTTTCTTTCTCCTTTCCCAAAAATCACAGGTTGATCTTCTTTGTTGTTGATATTCCAACTTTAGTCCTTATGCTTTTGATTTATGATTTTTTATTATTAGCTTTTCTGTAAAAGTTTTATTTGTTTTCAATTTCTTTTCAATCCCAATTTGTCTTGTATTTTTTTTTAATTTGATTCTTATTCTTTTGATTTTTATTTTTTTACCTTGGTCCTTTTATACAAAAACAATTTTGGTTTTACATTTCATCATTCAATCCAAATTTATGGTATATTATTTTTTCAATTTGATCCTTATTTTTTTTAATTCTTTTTTTATCTTTTTGTTAAATTTATAATTGTCCTCTAATTTATTTTTTATTTTGATTTTTATCCTTATTTTTTAAATTGCTACATTTTATTTTGGATCCTTTTTGCGTGATTATTTTTTTTCTCCAATTTCATCATTCATTGTTTGATTTGTTTAGGATTGTGTTTCGTGGTTTTTCCATGCATGGTGCTGCCAAACTAATTAATGACTCGTTTCATTGGTTTGAAAAGTTAATAAGGGTTTGCATCCCCTTTTTAGCTTATTTTCTATTCTGGTTTCATCATTCGATATTAGTTTTTTTTTTAAAAAAATACCTTTGTGATTTTCTTTGATTTCTTTTCTTATGGCCCAGGACTCGAGTTTGATGGGTTAACCTAGGCTGACCCACCTCTTATTGCCCAAGTTACATGTCTATCATATTAACTCAAGTTGACTTGCGCCAGTTTTTTTTATCAAACTTCATCCTTCCATGCTTAATTGGCTGAAAATTTAAGAACATCGTTTTCCGCTCATGGAAAAAAGTTTTTTCCCCAAGTTACTGTGATTTTTTTTGTTTGTTTACTATTGTTACCTATTTTCTTTTATTTGATTCAAATAAAACTAGCTTACTTGACCAATTGGGGCTATAACTCGGGTCGTAAAGTTTTCTTTTTTATTTAAAATGCGCATGCGATACTTGAACATTGTTTTTTACAAAAAAAAATAATTCAGACCGCAACTTAGTGTAGACCCACGACCAGTGGAACCTAAACCAAATTAAAAGAAACTAAAAGAGATAGTGATTTCACCGTAGTATTTTTATCACAGATCTAAACTTATTGCATGTGAATTGGAATAGTAAAATTAATGATTTTACCCTTATCAACAAAACACAATTGGCTTTGGCAGTAGGGGTATAATTGTCTTTTTTTTGTTTTTTACACAATAAAAGAACTAATATACTCTTTGAGGTAAAAAAAAAATGCACTGGTGGGCAGGGTTTTTTTTTACTCTTTTATTTTGAAAGCATAGTAAAATAACTACATTGCCCTTGAATTCAAACTGTCTTGAACTTAGGTCAATGTTGTTTTTTGTTATTATTGAGTCCGATCAGGGGAAATTTAGTGTTTTAGCATATATAAAATATTATTTAATGTTAAAAGGTGAGTTGCGTGTGTATATCACGCAGGCATTCTTGGAAACGTCCACACTATTTGGGCGGTGCATATAGCGTTGTCCAATTACTAAACTCCAGCTTCCACAATGATGTTTTAATTATCACAGCGGCTCTTCCATTCCTGGGTAGCTTGTGTGGCCAAAAGATATCGGGTTTTGTACCGACAACCATATTTTTTCTTTTTTCTTTCCTCTCTCTTCTCAGATTTCAGTGTCTTCCCTTGTATATTTTCAAAGCAACTCTTTAATTTGTTTTTCTTTCATATTTTGTTCATATTCTTCTTATTACTATTTGTTTTATTTTAAACAATCCATAGAATTAGAATTTTCTTTCAATTTAATCCTCATCTGCCTTCTTTTAAATCCGGTTCTCATTATTTTGATTGTGATTTTTTTTAATCATTCTCTTAATTGAACTATCTTTCTAATTGTATCTATCAATATTTATTTATCATTCTCTTAATTGAATTAATTTTTCAATTGCATTCCTCAATATTTTATTTTATATCAGATTTGATCCTTATTCTTTTAATTGCCATTTGTTTTGTTTTTAACCTTTTTTTTAACTTTCTTTTTCAATTTTATCCATTAGCATTTATTGATCGAGATTTTGTTGATCTGGAATTTGACTTATTGATCTGGAATTTGACCTTATAAATTTTCTTGGTTTGCCTTCTATAGAATGATTTTAGACTTAGGACCCGTGTTACAGGTTTGAAAGATCAGTATGGGGCTGACTCGGGTTTCTTTTCAAGTCTTATTTACACTTGATTTTTTTTTTTCTGATTTCATTCTTTTATGAGGTTATTTCGATCTCGACAGATCACAAGTTTTGCGGGTTAACCCATGTTAACTCGGGCCAATTTTGTTTTGTTATTTTTACAATTTATCTGTTGTTGTTATTTATTATATTATTAAATCAACTAAAGTTATTGAATCTAATAAAATTAATAACCTAACTTTCAAATTTCTTTTATCTTTTTAAAAATACTGTCATCACTTATATTTTTTTTAATGTTAAAAAAATTTAGTCTATAAGATATCACAGGCTACAAATCTAAGTTAATCCTAAAAAAAAAAATATCCCACTCCGTACAAGCCTGTTTAGAAGTGTGGTTGTGGTTGCTTTTCAAAGTGCTTTTCATTCTGAAATGCATTAAAATGATGTTTTTTTAAAGAAATTATTTTTGAAATTAACGCATCAAAACAATCAAAAAATAATAAAAATTATTTTCTTAAAAAAATAATAAAAATTAAAAATTAAATTTTTTAGAAACACCAGCTCTAAGACAATAATTCAATTAAACAGAGTCATACCACTGTCTATTTTAAGTTGATGCATATGACAAAGGAGAGTAGTTGATGAGATAGATTTTATACCTTTCCTTCCATAACCAGCTCTTCAATATCTCTAACTCTTAACTTCACCACCATACAAATAAATTGGATTCAGGCATCCTCGTTACTTTGAGAATCCATCCAGATAAATAACTCAATCTATTTGATAATTCTTTTATATATACTCATATTTATTATATTCTTACATAATATTATATTCTTTAATATCTCATTTATCAGGTTTTTTTCATTTAAAATGATTGAATTGTTAAAAAATAATCTTGAATCTTATATGAACAAGAATATAGAATTTTTTTTTAAAAAATATCATTATTATTATTATTCATATAATTTTAATGATCTTTAATGATTGAGTAGTTTTAAACTTTTTATTTCTTTAATAATTTTCTCAACCTCGTCCTACATTGGCCACGGTACAAACAACACAGTTGACAGAGGGGAGATATAAGTTTTGAGTTCGTGAATAGAATTCAGGTGTCAGCCCCAGAATACTTAGAGAGAAACTAAAACAGAGAGAGAGAGAGAGAGAGAGAGAGCGCGCGCACAGTATCTCTCTCTATCATTTTTATTCTAATCTCTCTCTCTCCCCATCTACTTTTTAAACCAGAATTTCTTTTCATTCCAGGTAACTTACAGACTCCTTTATCATCATGTGCGCTTTCCTTTTCTTTGTATTCTTTATTGAGTTCTTGATTGTGTGAATTGGGTTGTCAATCTTGGAACCTGATGGGTTGGTTTGCATGGTTTTGATGATTGGTTAGGACCCAGAAGTTGAAAGTCTTGATCTTTTTTGTTTGATCAAGATTCGGTAAACCCTATAGAGTGAGAGATAAATGGTATATGGGATTTTGATTGTTTGCATGTGACTGAAGGGAAGGGTTGGTAATTGGGTTGTGGTAACTTGATCAAGCTTCAATGAAAATTATTGGGTTTATCTTTTTTTAGTGATTTATGTTTAATTGAAGTGCGAGCGATGGGAGTTAAAGATTGTCAATCTTGGTGGTTAATGATAACTAGGGTTAAAAAGTACTCTCTTTAGATATGTAGAATGTGGTAAGAGAGTGTTCTTTGTTCTCTCTATCTGTTGGTCATTGGAAATGTCCTAAATTTTTTTATCTGGGCAGTAGTTTAGTTTTGTATATTTGAATTTACCGTTTGATTTTCCCTTTTCTACTAATTAGCTTGGAATTGGGTGCAGGCCCCAATTCCAGATAAGCTGTTTCGATGGTAGAAGCTTGGATTTTGAGTTCTTCTAATTTAGAGTTTAAATTGAATTTCACTTTGTGGAGCGAAATATGAAGTAAAAATATGTCGGTAATGTCCCTTAGGACTGAGACATTACTTCTTGGAGCTTGATTTCTTCATTATATACAATGGATTTGATCCTGGGATTTTATGGCCTGAAGTTGATTTCGGTAGGAAAACACAACGCAAGTGTCTGCACATATATACACATGACATGGAATTAGAGTTGTTCGGGAAACTTGTTTTCTGCTCCTGGTAACAAGAAGAACACAAGGAACTCCAAGGTGGGAATGTTACTTGGCTACTTAATCTAACGCCGAAGAATGCTTCTCCTATGATTTGCAGGCTACAACGTTCCATTTAACCATCCGTATAAGTTTTTCAATTTAATTATAGAAGGTTGAGGAGGAATTGGGAAAACACAGTCATGACTGTTATAGCAGTATTATAACACACTAACTTCTCAAATGGGAACATGATGATATGTTTCTCCTTTATGACCTCTTAAAATATTAACTAATAGCTGCAGCAGGGACTCCTGAGTAGTCACCATCATCTAGTGAGTGATATCCTACCGAGTCAGTAAATAATGGAAAGAATATCAAGAATCAGATCAATGCTGTTCATCATGGTTGGGTGCAGGACTTGTTATGTTATTCACACATATTGTTACCATCTTTATGTGTTTTGCAAGTCTGGAGATTTTTCTGATCGTCTCATAGGACACACATGCATGGCGCTCACACAAGAGCACACATGTACTCACAAAAAAAAAAAAAAAAACAAAGAAAGAAGCAGAAACATTGTTTCGAGTTGTCTTGAAGTGCATATTGCTTTGGCAATACGTGTATATGGTGGTGGCAGCCAAGATTTTCTTATATGCGACAATGTTCTGCTTACCTGTTTTTGTTATTTGTTCCGGCATTTCTGCTCCTTATCTCTCTATCTCTCTGTCAACAATGATGTATTATGACCACAATGAGGGGAACTTCAGTCCCTTTTATAGGCGTTAGTGCACTTATTGACTTATTGTTTCCGAAGGAGCCTTATTTATGTTACCAACATAACACTGTGACTTGTCTGGTTGATATACAAGCATGCTGTTGCCTCATCCCAGCAACTCCCAAACCTAATCTCCTGTTATTTATTTTTCTTTCTTGTTTGTAGGTGTCCATTCATCTGACGAGAATGGGAAGTAATGTTGCTGATAAAATTCCGAAAGCTGGTGAGGCGGAAGGTTCGGAAACAAATATTGAAATAAAAATAAAAACATTGGATTCTCAAACCTATACTTTGAGAGTGGATAAACAGGTAATTTCTGGCTCCCACTGAACTGTGGCTCACGTCATTGTAGTGGGTATTTTATTGTACACTTATCTTGTGTTATTATACTTTAGGTGATCAATGAGTTCAAATAATCAAATTACATCTTAAAGCTAGTTCTTAGGGAGCAATATGTTTATCCAAGGATCGACCTCTTTCTGTTTTTATTTTTTATCTTTTTTCCACTTTTTTCAAGAGCTCCAAATTGCGTTTTGAGCATATTTCTATTGTCATAATGAGAGACAGAGAATTACTAGAAGTTGAATCCTGAAAAAGACAAACAAGAAGAGGAAATTAGGTGGTCTTAACAATTACACTTAAAGCCTCTTCACCAACATAGTCAGAGGATTTCCAGTCCTAATAAATGATTTATTGTGTTGTGCCATTTAGACCTGCCTAATTCCACACAGTTGACACGAAGACATCGGTCTCTAGCATCCAACTCCCTTTCCCCTCTCAAAAACTTCTCTTCAACAAGCCCTTAGGTAAAAACCATGGAGTATTATCCAATTGTCCAACGTTTTACCTACTATTCATGCATGTAGAATTGTTAGAGTATGAAAATGATATTTCTCTTATTCTTGATGCATGAGTACAATATGTTTATATACAGGTCCAGGATTAATCTAAATCCCTGGAATCAAGCTATAATTGAATGCATATAAATCAGCTCTGTAACTGACAGCCCTATAGTTGTCTTACTCTATTTAGAACAATAATCAATCCTATAATTGATTTACTATATCTACAACACTCCCCCTCAAGCTGGAGCATATATCTTAATCATGCCCAGCTTGTTACAAATATATTC
This sequence comes from Populus nigra, assembly GCF_951802175.1. Classification (NCBI taxonomy): domain Eukaryota; kingdom Viridiplantae; phylum Streptophyta; class Magnoliopsida; order Malpighiales; family Salicaceae; genus Populus; species Populus nigra. The sequence continues at coordinate 22,761,266 of NC_084854.1, forward strand.
AATCCTAGGACCACTCAAAGCTTTAGTGAAGATATCACCCAACTGCACTGTAGTTTTGACATAACTAGTGGAGATCAAATTTTGCTGAATTTTCTCACGGATGAAGTGACAATCAATTTCAATATGCTTAGTCCTTTCATGAAAAACTAGATTTGATGCAATGTGAAGAGCAGCTTGATGTCACACCATAACTTCATAGGTAGTGAACTACCAAGACCAACCTCATTGAGCAATTGTTGTATCCATATAAGTTCACACGTGGATTGTGCCATGGCTCTATATTCTAATTCAGCACTGGAACGAGAGACTATATTTTGCTTCTTACTTTTCCATGACACCAAGTTTCCCCCAACAAAAACACAATAACCTGTAGTAGATCTTCTATCAATTTTAGAACCTGCCCAATCTGCATCTGAGAAACATTCAATATGAGTATGACCATGATTTCTATACCATATACTACGCCCTAGAGCTCCTTTAAGATAACACAAAATTTGTTCCAAGGCTGCCCAATGGGTGGTTCGTGGGGAAGCCATGAACTGGCTCACAATGCTAACAGGATATGCAATGTCAGGACGAGTCACCGTTAGATAATTTAACTTGCCAACTAATCGATGATACATCTCAGGATCTGCAAACGACTCACCATTTTCTGCTGTAAGTTGTGTGTTGGTGACCATTGGTGCACTACAAGGTTTGGCACCCAACTTTCCAGTTTCTGTCAAAAGATCAAGAATATACTTTCTTTGAGATAAAAAGATACCCTTCTTACACTTTGTAACTTCAATACCTAAAAAATACCTTAGCATCCCCAAATCTTTAGTTTGGAAATTTGCTTGAAGAAAAGACTTATGAGCTGAGATGCCTTTACTGTCACTACCAGTGATAACAATATCGTCAACATACACAACCAACAAGATAAGGCCAACTTCAGATTGTTGGTAGAATACCGAATGATCACACTTACTCTTCTTCATACCAAATTCTTGAATAACCTAACTGAATCGCCCAAACCAAGCAAGTGGACTTTGTTTTAACCCATACAAGGACTTTCGAAGTCGACAAACCTTACTAGACTCCCCCTGAGCAACAAACCCAGGTGGTTACTCCATATACACCTTTTCCTTCAGATCACCGTGAAGAAATGCATTCTTGATATCTAACTGGTGTAAAGGCCAATCATTAGGAGCAGGAATAGACATAAATAAACAAACAGATGCAAGTTTAGCCACTGGAGAGAAGGTATCAGAATAATCTACTCCATATGTTTGAGCATATCCTTTGGCAACAAGACGGGATTTAAGACAAGCCACAGACCCATCAGGATTGACCTTGACAACATACACCCATTTACAACCAATACTCTGTTTTCTTGCTAGTAAGTCTACAAGTTCCCAAGTGCCATTATCGTCTAAAGCTCTCATCTCTTCTTCCATAGCAGCTCGCCAACCAGGATGGGACAAAGCCTCAACTAAAGTTTTGGGAACAGATACAGAGTCTAAAGAAGCAATAAAGCAACGCAAAGAAGGAGACAAATGTATATAAGAAGCAAACGATGAGACAGGATGAGTACATTGTCTTTTACCTTTACGAACATCAATAGGAAGATTGAGACTAGGATCTGTAGACATAGGAGCTGGTGGAGGACGTCGAGAATACACTTGGGTGATGATTGGTTTTATGGGAACTGGGTCATTTGAGGAAGCATGGTTAATAGTAGTGGTAATATTGTACACTAGAATATCATCATTCTCCCCCTCACAATTATAAATTTTCGACATGGGAAAGAATGGAGTGGTTTCAAAAAATGAAATATCAGAAGACACCAAATAACGACCCAACTCAGGAGAGTAACATCGATACCCTTTCTATAGACGAGAATACCCTAAAAAGACACACTTCAGAGACTTAGGATCTAGTTTAGACACGCCAGGCCGAACATCACGAATAAAACAAGTACAACCAAAAATGCGTGGTTCAACTGGAAATAAAGAATGAGAAGGAAACAAAATAGAATGAGGAGTAGCACCAGCCAAAACAGATGAGGGCATACGATTAATTAAAAAACAAGCAGTCAAAACTGCATTTGCCCAGAACTGTTTAGGGACATTCATTTGAAAAATGAGGGTCTAGCAACTTTTAGTAAACGTCTATTTTTACGTTCTCCAACACCATTTTGAGGTGGGGTGTCAACATATGAAGACTGATGAAGAATTCCATTTTGTGACATATAGGAGTTAAAAGGCTTGGAAAAATACTCTTTTGCATTATCACTTTGTAAAATGCGCACAGAAACATTAAATTGAGTTTTTATTTCAGCACAAAAGGCACTAAATATAGAGAGTAATTCTGACATGTTTCTCATTAAATATAATCAAGTGACACGAGAATAGTCATCAATAAAAGTGACAAAATATCGAAATCCAGACTGAGAAAGTACTGGACAAGGACCCCAAACATCAGAATGTATTAACTCAAAGGGGGATGCAGCATGTTTATTAACTCTTGGTACATATGAAGAGCGATGATGTTTGGCAAATTGACAAGACTCACAATTTAAATGAGAACTTTTGGAAATGAGGAAACAATTTTTTTAAAATGGGTAACGAAGGATGCCCTAACCGATAGTGAAGTTCGAGAGGTGTCATAGTACTGGAACAAGCAACACGTTTTGGCACTTTCGGATTTGGCATTTTTGGGATAGTAGTTTCAAGCACATAAAGACCACCAGATTCACGTCCTCTACCAATAATCTTTCCTGTCATAAGATCCTGAAATAAATAAAGGTCAGAGAAAAATAAGACACAACAATTGAGAGCCTTAGTGATTTGACTAACATAGAGTAAATTGAAGGAAAAGTTGGGCAAACACAAGACAGAGGATAATGAAATAGATGATGTAGGAGAGATTGTTCTAGAACCAATAACAGAAGTGGTTGACCCATCAGCCAAAGTAACACTAGGAAGATTTTGAAGATTTTGTAAGGTTTAAAAGGGGAAAGAATACCTTTGTCACCTGTCATATGGTTTGTAGCACCTGAATCAATGACCCATTTGCTAGAGGATGACACAAGACATGTGGTGGGTTTACTTGACTCGTCAATTGTAGAAGGATTGGACTTTAGTGAGGCTTGGTATTGAGTGAAGCGAGCAAATTCATCAGCAGAGACAAGCACAGACTTATCATTAGATGAAGACACTGTAGATACATGGCTGATTCCTTGAGTTGCAATATTAGCAACTTGGGCTTGCTGCTGAGGTTTACCATGAAGCTTCCAACAAGTACGTCTTGTATGACCAGGTTATCACAGTAATAACAAACTGGTTTGTTATGACCAGTATTTCTACCTAAGCCACAACCACTCCAACTGCCTTGAAAACCAGTATTCTTACGACTGCCTCGACCATCTCGACTTCCTTGACCAGCTTCATTTGAAGTTCCACGACTCACAAGGGCACTAGTGATAATAGGGGTAGATCGAGATCCCTCTGAACGCTAAATTCTTGTAAAGGTGTCACGAAGAGTGGTTATCTCCGGACTAGAAAGAATCTGTGTTCGAGCAGCGTCAAATTCTAGTGGCAGACCTGCAAGGAAACTCATAACAGCCATCTGCTCACGTTGAGACTGCTGAGTTTTCACATCAGTACTAAAAGGAAGAAGAGAATTCAGCTCATCATATACCCGTTTAAAATCCATAAAATATTCAGTGAGAGTCCTGTCTTGCTTCTCTGGGCGATAAAACTCCTTACACACATCATATATACGAGAGATATTTCCTTTTCCAAAATATAAGAAAGCCAAATAATCCAGGAGATCTTTAACAAATTCACAGTGATTAACTAGACCAATCACTTCAGTATCAATAGAATTTCGAATCTGCAGGAAAATTCTGGTATCATCTCTCAACCATGCCTTATTTGCTGCAGCATCAGATGGTGGATCATCAACAAGGTGGTCATCTTTATCAATACTACGAGGATACACTTGCACTGTTTTGCTCCAATTCAAATAATTGGTATTATTCAGTTTGTGCTTTGTGATTTTTGTTGTCATGGGAACAACATCAGAAATCACAGTTTGCACTTCTGTGTTCCTACCCTTTGTCATTATTGCAATCAAAGCAGGACAACCAACAGTAGAGAAAAAAAAATTGTGACTCAATTGGGCCATGTTAAAAGAAAAGAGAATCCTATGGCTCTGATACCATGTAGAATTGTTAGAGTATGAAAATGATATTTCTCTTATTCTTGATGCATGAGTATAGTATGTTTATATACAGGTCTAGGATTAATCTAAATCCCTAGAATCAAGCTATAATTGAATGCATATAAATCAGCCCTGCAATCAGCCGTGTAACTGACAGCCCTATAGTTAACTTACTCTATTTATAGAACAATAATCAATCCTATAATTGATTTACTATATTTACAACAATGCAGAAAATACGAGGAGCAGATCTCATGAGCGACCTGTCAAAAAGCAATCACAGAAGATCCACTATTTCCCTGTGTCTTTTATACATGAAACACTGTCGAAACCCTTTTTGCCATCACTAGATTCTTAGTTGTAAGAATGTACCCTGCAATATAATTTTAATAGGGCCTGTACGCTAATATGTGAGTGAGGATTTACTAGTTGATATCTTGTACATGAATTTTGTTTGTGGAAGCCATTAATTTCATCATATTTTCACCTTTCTTGAATATCCTTGCAGATGCCAGTTCCTGCTTTGAAAGAACAGATTGCTTCTGTCACTGGTGTGCTATCAGAACAACAACGTCTAATATGCCGTGGAAAAGTTTTAAAAGATGACCAATTACTCTCTGCCTATCGTATCCTTTTTTCTTAAGATTCAAATGCAACTTCAAGTACATTATTTATCAGAAATATTGTGGACCCAAAGTGAGGAGATTGATAAAAATTTACTTCAAATTTCTGTTAACAGTTTTGATGAAGGTACTACATAAGTAGTGAACCAAAGATAGACATTTATTTCTGACAGTGAACTGTAAAGCCAGGTAGAAAAGTGGAAAGAGCTTATTAACACAATGTTGATGCAAAAGAGTTATATAGGGGCAACTTGGAGTTTGTGCATTGGCTGGTAAAAGGTTGAGTTGTGGTTGGATAGTGTTGCAGTGCTGTTCCTCACAGCTGATTCCAGCTATGCTGAAGTATAAATCCCAAGTTAGCTCACATTTTAGTTCTCCATGTCCATGAGATGTATCCTGCAATGCTAAACAATTTCATGTTTTCCATCAGCAACAGTGAATTGTAAGTCTGTGAAACACTAATATGGACGTGAAATGGGAAAAAGCCTTGGCAAAAAAAGAGGTCAAAGGCATGTGGTATAAATACATATGACTGCTTGATTCTCTTCATTGGTTCTTCACTAACATATTTATAGGAGAGAGTGAATGACTTTGGACTATTTGTCTGGTTGAGAAAAGAGATCTGATGTCATATTTCAATTGATTCTATCACACCCAAGCAAACACCCAAACTCACCTATGTATATATTCCAAATAAGTCCACATCTGCAGTTTTTTTTTCCAAAGTAAATTGAGTTCTGCTAGTTTCTGGCAATTGCTTTTTGCGAGGGTAATTTTCTTGCTAGAAGGAAACTTTAAATGTGGGTGAAGCATTAGAATCAAAACATGTGTTGAATGAACTAGTCAGAATTTTACCTTTCCATAATAAATTTGCAAATATTAGATCTTGTATGGATTGGGATCTTCATTGATTTAACCAGTAACCTTTGAACCATCCTGCATTAAACTTTTTTTTTGGTTCCAAAAGGAAAATTGATGTGTACCTGTTATTTTTTGTTACTCAATTAGCATTATTGTCTTATTATATTTAGTGTTTGGTTTGGTTTATTCACTTAACGCAAGTTAGATGTTGAAGATGGTCACACCTTGCATATGGTGGTTCGGCAACCTATACCGCAATCATCTGAGGGCTTATCCAATCATCCAGGTTTTGCTCACCTTAACATTTGCTTGCATCATTTTCTTCAACTGTACTAAGTTTGTCTCAGTAATGGGTTGCGTAGTCATTAAGCTGTGGAGGACTAGTTGTGGCGGTCCAAAGATTCCCACAGATGTCCCACAGCCGGTAAATGTCAAAAACAAAAAACTGCTGCACAAGGTAATTAATGGCAATAATGGATGATTGCCCCACATAGAGTGTTTAACACTCGTTACATCAGCTAAAGTATGGCTTCCTGTGCTGCTTTAATTATATTACTAAAAGCTTGGTATAGTACACTAAACCCCCCCCCCCCTCCTCCCCTCCGCAACTAAAAGAAAAGAAAGAAAAATCCTCGGTGCTGGACCTAAAATTTTGTAATCTTGGAAATCGAAACATCTTTTACTTGCCTCTGTGAGAAGCAACTACACCTTGGTGGAAAGCAACTAGATACCGGGAAATCCATTTCTGTTGAACCAATGGGATTCTGGATATAACATATTAACCTTGGAATTTAATTTCGTTGATTGCTTAATATTGTCATATGATTAATCAAAAAAGCAAGTGGTAGTGTTTTGCTGGTTCTCATTGAATGATTATATTTTTATTCAGAAATGATGCTCCAGCATAAATATAATAATAGTCACTGTCATCTATAGGAACTTAGAAATTGTTGTAGCAATACTACTTATGTTTGTGTCACACTCAAAACTTAGTGGAAGACATCCTGACTTTCTGAAATGGAATTGTATACCTTTTTTTCTTGTATTTTTTACTATATCTTTCACATGCTTGTAAAATGAACCAAGGATTAACACCTACATGTCAATGTTGCAGGCAATGATCCTGCATCAGGTTCAAGCCGCCACACTGGTCAGGTGGCTCCCAGTGTTGTAATAGAAACTTTTAGTGTGCCTGATCAAGGGGATGGAGTTCCTCCAGAAATCAGTAGGGTGAGGCTACAACTAGATGTTGAATGTAGCAATCTTGGATTTTCATACAGATGATGTAATCATTCCATAACTATCTCTTAATTGATTCTTTGGAGCAGATTGTCTCTGCTGTCCTTGGATCTTTTGGGTTTTCAAATATCGAAGGTGGCAGTGAAGGGGTAGATGTTGTCAGGGTAAATATTTAAATTCTAAACTCTTGAACTAAATACAGTTTAGTTTTACTTTTGAAAATCTATTGTTGTTTTTAGGGAGGGGGGTTTTCTTCCCTTCCACTTTTCTCACTTGCAGAGACAGATAAACAAAATGTTTTCAGAGTAAAATGTACAGCTTAGTTTTACTTAAGAAAATCTACTGTTGTTTTTAGGGAGGGGGGTTTTCTTCCCTCCCAAGTCCCTCCCACTTTTCTCACTCACAGAGACAGACAAACAAAATGTTTTCAGAGTAAAATGTCCAGCATTTTTGTATTTGGAAGTTGTCAATCATAATCTTTTGTTTGGCTATAGATGTTAGACCTATTTTGAGATATCAAGCTAATTCATGTTTTGCCAAATTAAAAAGATGCACCTTAATGCTTTTGTAGATCTGTAAATGCACATTTATGTTTTTGGTCTTACTCTCTTTGGTTGGGATGGATGTTTAAGGAGCGTGGTATGTCAAGAACATCAGCTGCTGGTGGTAGCACAGACACAAGCCAGCTGCAATCTGAACAAACTGGCACCAGGGGCCTGTCTGACAGAGCACAAAATATTTTTGGGCTTCCATCAGCAGTTTCCTTGGGGTCAATGAATCCTCCTGTAAGTTGGAGTCCTCTTCTTACCCACCCTCTATCTTCATTCTATAACCTGAATTCTTTGGCCTGCATATCTTATTGAAGTTTTAAATATCAGGCTCTAATTTTCTGGGTCCTTGTAGGTAATTCCTGACTCTCTGACAACATTGTCCCAATATCTGAGCCATATGAGGCGAGAATTTGATGCCATTGGTCAGTGTCTCCTTTTTGCGAAATTCTGTTAGTTAATAAATGTTGTTTTTTCAACGAGGCTGACTTGGTCATTGGATTGCAATCCTTTTCATTGACAGGCAGAGGCGGGGAAAACAATGCACAAGCAGATGCTGCACGCAGGACTGAGCAAATAGATTCTAATTCCATGTCACAATCAGGAACTGGACAAGAAAGGCTTCCAACACCTGCATCCTTGGCAGAAGTGATTCGGTCTAGTAGACAATTACTCACCGAACAAGTTGCAGAATGCTTACTTGTGTGTTATTTAACATCATTTTATCTACAAAATGTGCTTCAGTCTTCCATTATTTTTTGGCTAGCCAATTGTATACTCTGTTTTTCACCAGTGAAGTTTAGTTGCTTGTGGCCATAGGAATTGGTCATCTTCTTATTATGTTTCTTTGTTTTGTTTAATTTATAGAATTTGATTCTTTTGACCTTGAAATATTACAACATTTATCTTTCTTTTATTCATTGCCAGAACTAGAACTTGAATACATTGGATCCCCTTCCCTGTTTGTTTTGTATGTTGGCAGCAACTTGCCATGCAACTAGAGAATCAAGCAGATATTACTGATCCTGCACTGCGACACACCACTCAGTCTAGTGCATTGAGAACTGGAGTCCAACTTCATAATTTAGGTGCTCTTCTGCTTGAACTTGGACGTACAATCATGACATTACGACTAGGTCAAGCACCGGTAAGATTATATCTAATTTCTGATTTACAGCATCCTTTCATGCGTGGCATCTTCTGAGCTGTATGTGTTGCTTTGGTTTGAATATCTACAGTCTGAAGCCATTGTTAATGCTGGCCCTGCAATTTTTATCAATCAATCTGGTCCTAATCCTCTAATGGTTCAGGTCATAATCTTGACATCCTTATGAATTCTTTTTATCTGTTGTTTTTCCCCTTTTCATTTTGCTTTAAATTATGTTTTCTGCTGATCACTCCTATGCATGCAGCCCCTTCCTTTTCAACCGGGGACTAGCTTTGGTGCTATCCCTGTGGGATCCAGGCAACCGGGATCTGGTTTGGCTAATAGTACTGGTACTGGTACTGGGATTCTTCCAAGGCGAATTGATATACAAATACGAAGAGGTTATCTTCAAATTTGATGCCTTGAATTATTAATATGTATGGTTTCTTTGATGTGTGAACCTACTTATCAACTTATTTTCTTCTAACCAAAGGTTCATCAACTGCTACTCCCAACAATCGTGAGGACCGTGGTCAGACACAGCAGACTGCTGGGCTGAGAAACCCACCAACCATTTCTGGTGGTGAAAATCCTAGTAATCAAACAACTTCAAGGGTCTCAGAGGGTTCATCTTTTGCTGGGGAGGCTGTACGAGTGGTGCCTCTTAGAACCGTGGTTGCAGCCGTTCCTGGCACATTTGGCCGCCTTCCTTCTGATTCGTCTGGTAATTCTATAGGTCTGTACTATCCTGTTCTCGGAAGATTTCAACATGTAGCTTCTGGGCATGGGAATGGTGGACAAGGATCTCAAGCATCTGGTGAGCATCATGCTGCTGGGGTCCAGACTGACCAGCCGCCAACCCTTGAACCTGCTGTACACCGGCAAAACACCGAACAACGCACAAGAGATGGTAATGTGACAATATTGCAGTTCAATGAAGTTACGAGGATTACTTGGTTCATGAAAAGTTGCAAGTTTCTAGTTGTGCACATCTCTTCCAGTGCAAGCTCAGGAGGCTTGAAGGGAGATGTTATGGTTTGACTTATGTTTACATGTGTATCGGTCGGTGGTTTTACTTGTGGTGCAGCTAATGGTGGTTGATATCTTTGTCAATGCCTTATGGCTTATGCATATTGTGTTATTTGTTTTGCCCCAACATTCTAATTGTCCCTATCCTGCATGAGGGAGGGATGGCGACTTCCACATATATTGTTCTTTCCTAGAATGCATGCCATGCTTACTATTACAGCACACACACACCCTTCTTTGATGATTCTGATCCACACTTATGGAGATTCCAATTTGACGGCAAAACTTACCTGCCCCGTCCTGATCCTCACCCTAAAAAAATGAGGAAAATAATGTGTAATTTTGTATTTTCATTTTTCAAAAGTTTCCTGGATTTTCTTCCATGCTTTTAGCCTGTAAAGATTTGATTGAGACCTTTGGGAATATGTTGTAACAGGCTTGCATGGAAACGACTTCTCCAGCTCACAGTAGCATATAGAAATTCTATTCTATTGAAGTTAACATTGTGCATAATAGTCAAAGTTTTGATGGTTGCTAGCTGTATCTTGCCTTAATAGTTGATAATATGGCTCCATGACAAGAAATGAGCTTATTCAACTGTTCTTTGCTGGTTGACCAACCTTTCTTTCTTCCAGGATCACTGCCACCAAATTCAAGACAAGAGCCTTCTATTTCTCGCAGTATAAGTATCAACATTCTGTCAGCTAGTGGGTCCCAAAACAACCTGGATTCTGAGCAACCTATCCCCAGCGGTATTATGCAGCTCCTGAGGGCCATCTTACCTGGCGATGTCCACATGGAGGATGCCAGCTCACGATTAACAGCTACTAGTTCTGTCCTTGAGACTGCAGAACCATCTACTGCTACTGCAGAAGCGGAAGCGGAAGCGGAACCAAGAGCTACTGATGAGGGGATATTTTTGTCTAATCTGCTTCGTGAGATCATGCCCCTCATATCTCAAAGTGGTGGCGCAGAACCCAATGACATACCTCCAGTAGAAGCACGCAGCTCTGGGCATCAGAGGCCTCAAGATTCTTCAACCAATGTAAGTAGCTTTTTCAGTTGCTCTTTTAATGGATCTTTGTATTTCATGCCACTTTTATTCTGGATTTCTTACTCTAGCCAATCAAATGGTTCATGAAGGCTTCGGCATGATGTTGTAAATATGTTGAGCTAAATTGTCATGTGCATAGAAACATGCACAACCACAAGGCTAACCAGTGGCATGTTTGCAGGCCGAAAACTCTGGTGTTGGAACATCTCATCGCTATAGTGATACTGAACCAAGCCCACCAAATTCAAAACGCCAAAAGGTATTAGCATGTTTAAGGAATTTCATTTCATTTCTTTTCTGTGAAACCATTTCATCTTTCAGCTGTATTAATATTAACTGCAAATATGATTTTCTGAGATGCCCTAATAACTTATCAATTTTACCCATTGACTATAGATTAGTCTCTGGTTATTCTTTTGTTTCCCTTTGTTACTTGCCTAGAAAGCTAATTTTTGTGTATGATCATCCAGTATGTGATAAAAATGGGAGACAGTAAATTCTTGCGGGTAAGCCCTGGTTTGTTATTATTTTTTTTAAATCTCCAATCAACCCCAGTGGATGGGCGGAACTTGTTGCACAAGATCTTTGTATAATAAATAAGCACACAACACTAAGCATTGCAGAAAAGTTTTTGCCAAAGCTTTGTCAATTGCCACTTAAGCATATGGCATCTCTCTGTGTTTTCTATTGATAGCAAATGTTCTGCTGAAAATTTGCTTCGTTCTTAATAGTTCTTCAAAGTTCTTCTATAGTCAATGCTGAAACAAAAAGAATGGAATCAAATCTATTTTTTTTCATATTGGAAACATTACTGTTATATATATATATTATTGATCTTACTTATTTACTGATGCAGACTGAGTGATTTATCTTATTATCTTTGGACAAAGGATTCAAGTGCTGAAGTTGTGATTATGATCTCAGACAGCTAAGAATAACGCGTTTCTTCTATAGGTGAATGGCGGTTGCTCTTATTTTTTCTATTCTGTGTATCATGACAATGATGGTTGGACATTTTCTCGAGTTAACTGTCAACTAGTTGAGATGGAATACTTAGTTTCCGTATTATACCATTACAGCATTGTATACTTTGGAGTCTTTATCTTCTATAGGCAAATTAGCTTCAACTGTTTTTCAATATCTCATCACCATCTGTTTTGTTTTACTCAATTGCTCTGGTAAGTGGTTGCTGGGAAGGTTTTCTGATATGACATTATTATTGAGAAAGTATTTAATGCGCTCGTATATTTCTTCCCATTGCTTTCATTAGACATTTATGGATCATCTTCATCTTCCCTTTGCATCCCAGATGCCGAAACTGCGATGTGTTGTCTGTAAGGGGCGGAAAATGGGTTGCTAGGGGGTTTTGAGCCTGTTAAATATTTAGGTTCATCAAATATCTACCTGAATGTGTATAAATTATTTTTGGTCATTTGGATTTGGATGATATTTGAAGTCAAAAGGATATGAGTAGTGCCTTGCTCGACTCGAAACTTAACCCAAACCTGACTAAGTAATCTTGAAAGTTTGAAAAATTACATTTATACCATGCATATATAAACAGAAAATTTAGGGTTTTTTTTTTTTTTTTCATGCATACTCTCCTCTTCAACCACTTCTTCTACCTTCCATGTTGTTCTCTCCTTATCACGTGGTTTGCCGCAATGGTGGAAACAAGGCAAAACTTCATGTCAGAAATTAAAGTGTTATCAAGTATTGAGAGAGAAGTTAGCATTAACATTAACAAAACTATTTATAGGATTTTGCTCTTATGTCACAGTCTTCCTCTCCCTGTGGATCCTTTTATTGAAAGATTTAATCTTACCATGGACTTTGCAGAAGCAGTAAGGTTTTGAGGGCGTTGCCAAAGGTCTTTTTGGATAGTATGGATCACTGTAGCCATACTCAACAAAGTATTGTTTCACTAATAAATCAGTGCTTTGCTTTCTTTTTCTTTTTTAACTATTTTTCGGGTTTAGTCTTCTTAGTTTTATTTATCAACAATCAATTTTTTTATCTAGTTTTTCTTTTTAATTTTAATTTTAATTTGGAAATTGAGTTGAATAATTTTTTTTCAATTTGTTTTTTCAATAATTAACCTGCTCATATGACTTGAAATTACCACAATAGGCTTCCTAAATAAAATAATAAAAAGAGGTTATTAATAGGCATCGACAACCAGCATTTCTAATGCATTGTTATATGAATATTTGGTTTATTTATCATATTCTGTATACAATTCTTTTCTAAGAGAAACTATTCTTATAAAAACGAATAAACACATAAAAATTCTTATAAAAAGATTGTCTTAATTTGGATTTAATGATTTAAAGTTCTACTTTCCCTTCATGTTTAGCTTTTCTAATCTGTAATCACTCCGGCATTCTCCATCAGAAGTGATGTAATCACAGTCCATTATTTGTCTTCTTTTACCAGATAATGAAGCCAAACCATGAACTGTGAAGCTGATGATTGTGCAACTTACAGCCATTAACTTGACACCTCACCTACTTTCCAATGAGTAAGAATCCCTCCAGTGAAATGTTAACACAATCAATTTAATTTTTATTCAACTTCTTATCCTTTTCGTTTTCAATATATTATTTTTACTGCCCAGATTTCCCCATCTCATTTGTGATTTGATGTAAAATGAGAGTCAAGCATGACGGACTCCCGAAAAAGAGAGAGAGCAATCCCACATCGGAAGCAAAGAAATAATATCACAGCATTATAACCCTCATCCATCTGCCTGCACTTCAGCTGAGCCAGGTAACATAGGCTTGTAACCCGAGTGGGAGCTGTAAGGTGATGGAACGTTGGTTCAGCCTAGAAGGCTGGGTTCAGATCAGCCTAATTCTGGCCTGCCCGTTTCAAGCCAGGAGTTGAGCCATTGCATCCTAGTGAAGACGTGGGTTTCTTGACTCCTAGAGTGGAGGGTACAGCGTGAGGCTGGTTTAACAGAGCAGCGAACACCTCCCTCTCTTGGCAGTGAAAGGATAACGGGCCGGTGCTGTCGGGATCCATATGGCTTAATGGGCTGGTCTAATCTGGACCATCACTTTTTTATTTTGTTTTTTCTCTTATATTTTCTTTTCTTTTTGGGAGATGTTAATTATTAAGAGGGTATTTAGTATTAGTACTATCCAAGTAAATATATTTTTTCTATTTCTCTCCTTTTTTTTATTTCAAAATACGCACTAAATAATTTTTAATTTCTATCTCACCGATAATTGTTAATAATTTAAGTATTTTTCTCACCTTTCATCAACATTAATAAATTATATAGTCTTGTAAATTATTTTTATGATCTCCTTGTACCAAATGTCATATTAAAGAAACTACCGTGCATTACTTAATTATTATCAGCAAGTTTTGCTTAACTTAATTGGTCTTATTGCATTCAAACCTCTTCGGCACGTTTGGAAGGAAAAGAGAGCAAACAAGAATGAAGATTTTTTAAAAAGGGGAAACGACAATATGCCTCATTCGGCTTAATGGATTTTAAAAAGGAAACACACTAATTCATCATTTAATGGATCAAAGTGTGACACGTCAGTCCATCTTTTGACGACCCTCTTTAGGCCACGTACCAAGCAACCAAAAAGATTCCTTTGTCAACAAAATCATAAACTAATGAAAGTGGCTCCCTCTTTGGCTTTGACCATGTAAAGTGCTAGAAAAAGGTTGTAATTATCATAAAAGCAATCAAGGTTTGCGCGTGTTTAAGTATATTTTAAAATCGTGTTTTGTTTGGTGTGTTTTTTATGGTTTTGATGTTATAAAAATAATTATTTTATTGTATTTTATGAAAAGTATTGATTGAAAAGTACCATGTATTGATTGTTTTTCATAAGTATTTAAGTATTTTTAGAAAGTATCATGTATCACAACATTCTAGTAATTGATTGTTTTTGCGGTGCAAAAATGCTTTTGAAGAAATTTTAATTTTTTTTCAATTATTTTTTATATTTTTAGATTATTTTGATGTGTTAATGCATTTTCAAGTATAGAACAATATCAATATCCAATTAGCACTTAGAAGCCATTTAAAAATGTGGTTGCGGTTGCTTTTCAAAGTATTTTTTATTCAGAAATGCATTAAAATGATATTTTTTAATAAAAAAATTATTTTTAATATCAGCTTATTAAAATGATCTAAAAATATTAATTTAAAATAAAAAATACATAAAAATTAATTTTTTAAAAAAATACTATCAAAATACAAAAATTAAACATGATCTTAAACCACAACACGGCAGCTAGACAGAAGTACTGCTTTCTTTCAGGACAGCATAGGGGAAATAATATCCTACTTTCTTTGTGGGGAAGAATACGTGAAGTTGCCTGTGTTCTTTCTTGTAGAAAGCCATGAATTTTGTGAGGCATTCCTTGAAAGGAGAAAGGAGGTCTCTTTACATAGCAAAAAAGACAAGAAAGGTAGCGTAGGACGTGAAACTCTTTGTTTCTTGGCATTGAATGCGAAGATCTTTTTCGCTATGAACATGAAAGATAATATTTTTTTTCTGCTTGCAGAGGAGAGGATGGTGTGACTCATTACCTCTTGTGGAAAGCAAAAGGGCAAATCTAAAGTCATCGTCTTGCATCATCTTCCCATTTTATCAGATATCTTCTGGTTCACAAACAAACCAAATTTTCATAGCATATCATTTTCAGATCTTTCTAGCAATTATTACCCAATTAAATAAACGAAACAAAACCCCGTGATGCAACTTGTCATTAGCATGGAGAGTTAATTCTCGAAATGTTGAAATCAATTGCTCTCTTCCTATTCGACAAAAATGGCATAATTGAAAACATTTCAGTAACTTGGTTGCAATCATTAACAACTTTGATCGATGTAGCTCCTAGAAAAGAATAATTATGGTCTTTTTATATTTGTGAACATTCATGAATTTGATTAGAATTATGTTTCTTTTCATGGCGTAATGTAGTATAATGTAATTTATATTTTACTCTAATTATATATTTAAAAATATTTACATAGATCTCATTAAGTTTTTTTAAAAAAATATTAATTAAAAAAACTATAATTTATAAATAAAATTTATTACACTTATTATTTTCAATTATAATCATAAAAACTACCTAAAAATAATGTATATTAATTCCATAAGGATCTATCTTGATGGTATATAAAGATGAAATTCGTCAGTTATATCTTAAATTGATGCTTTCATAGGGTAGCTCAAGAGTGATTAATAGTCAAAGTCAAAATAATAATATAAGATAATGATGTTCTTTGAAGAAAATGTCATCTTGGTTTCTTCGTGAAAATCATTGTGCTGGCCATCTTTCAATTATAGAACACAAAATAGGGAAAGTATCTTGAATTTGAGTCTTGCTCCTGTCAAGCAATTATTTCTATTAGAATAAATCTATAACTTGTACGAGTATATAATTTCTTTTTCTTATTTGAATATTCTCATATCTTTTGAAAGGATAAGATTAATTTTGTTCGGGATTCATGACTGTCTCTCCCAATAAATACATTTTTTAGGGATTTAACTTGTATTCCCATCCTTGTAAGGATATAACAATGCCTTAATCGCTACACGAACACTTCATTGGTGGAGGTGTACATAATTAACTTTAAAATATTATTTTTGTATAATTTATTAGTTTGTTGTAAATTATTTTTCTAAGACAAAAAAATCTGAACACCACAATTTTAATTTTTTATAATTTGAATATAAATAACTTGACAAGAGTCCAATTGCAAATAATCTAAGCTTCTTTCCATGAGATGTTTAAATATATATTTTGGAATGAATCGGGGTGAAATAGCAATCACCCCAAAAGGTGAAGGTTTGTAACCTATGCCCTGAAACACAAGTATTTTCTACTGTTGATTTTGACAAAAAATGAGAACCTTCCTTCCATGAACTTTCGTGAAAAGAAATTTCATGGCAAATAATTCCCATCATATATATATATATATATATATATATATATGATGGGAATTATTTGCCATGAAATTTCTTTTCACGAAAGTTCATGGAAGGAAGGTTCTCATATTATCCATAATTATATATAAAAACACAAATTTTATAGAAATTGTTTTATTAATCCGAATACTCTTAAATACTTTTAAAAGACTATATTATAACCTTTAAGTTGTTTAAATGATTATTATACATTTGTTCAATACATACATACATATATATATGTTTCCTATATTTTTAATATAAGTTTTCAAACAAGTGTTTTTACAACTTTTCTTTTTACAGAACCATAAACGCATTAAAAAGGAATATTTGTTTTAAGGGTACATCAAGACATCATAGAAACTTTTTTTTTTTCTCAAACCACCGTGGAAAAATGCTTTTTTATTTATTTTGTCACACAATCTATGCGTTATAAATTTAATTTTTATAGTTAATTCAGTACAGAACAGAAATAAGGCTACATTGCTTGACAATCTCTCTATTATTTTTTAAAAGGGACTTCTATCATTTCCATAATATTATTGAGTCATTGAAAATAAAATATTTGAATGTTTTATTTTTTTAGATATTTAAGTTGTGGTTATTATAAAAATCTTATATTTGCTAATCCATTAAGACATGATTTTTTTAAAAAAATAGAACATATTTCCTTGAATTATTCTTCAAATCCCTAAAATTGTTCTTCTATTTATTTTATTATTATATATATATATATATATATATATATATATATATATATATATATATATATATATATATATATATATATATAATTCCCTTTTCCTATCAACAACGACAAGAACAAAAGGCATAGCTGTAAGGGCATTTCGTAAATAAGAAAAAGACAGAGAAAGATTTTTATTTTATGTATCCAATATCCACGATGCCCATAAGAACAACGTTCGGGATAATAGAGTACAGCAATTACAACTGCAACTACAACCTAACCAACTGATTTTCAGCCACGCTTTCTTAGAAAAATCTCTAATTTAACAGCTCTTATTTATACCCTCTCTCTCTCTTCCACCCTTTCTCGGCCCTCAACAACTCCTCCCTCGAACCCCATTAGCCTCCATTTTATCATCTTAGATATATTCCTCATAGTCTTCCACCCCTCTCTAATCCAAGCCTTCTCTCTTTGATTCTCTCTTTCTTCTTCTACTTTTTCTTTTTCTCCTCTCATGTGAGGTGTGTTGTTGTTACTTTGGATTCCCACAAAGACAACAACTAGTTGCCAAAGACTCTAAAAAGTCTTTTTTCTTCTTCTTCCTTTTCTGTCACCAACATAATAATAATAATATTGACCATAACCATGTGTGTAAAGGATGCAGAGCAAGAAATAGAGAACCCAATTGACAATAATAGTAATAGCAACAAGATGCAATCTTGGCCTTTGCATTGTGACCTCTTGCAAACCCGGATGGAGAATTTTGATCAAGACTCTTCTTTGATTTGTTCTAGTGGTGGGATTAGTGTTGCCAACTCTTATCCTGTAAGAATCCTTCTTTCTTTTCCTTAGTTCGGTTTTTCTTCTTCTTTTCTTTTTTTTGTTTGTGTTCTGTATTCTGCCGGTTTTTTGTCGGAATTGATTTACTGTTTTCCAAAGTTGGGATTTTTTTTGTGTTTTTGTCCGTGCATGTTTGTGTTCTGAATTATGTTATTTCCTTTGAAGACGTGTTTGGTGAGAATTGAGTTGTTGACTCTATGCAATCTGTTCATTAATGCCATGCTTAACTTGATTTTTGTTGATGAATTTGTATTTGTCTTTTTTTTTCCTCCTAGCTGTTGAAGCTCTTGATGATCCATATTTAGCGTTGCTTTCTAATTTCCTTTTCCTTGTTTGCTCTAAAAGGTTGCTGGTTGTGTAATTATGAAATTGTTGTTGGTTCATGGTATCCATATTTAGTGTTGCTTTCTAATTTCCTTTTCCTTATTTGCTCTAAAAAGCTTCCGACTTTTAGCTGGTTGTTTACTTATGAAATTGTTGCTGGTTCATGGATTTTGTGGGCTTTTGGAGATATGTGGATACAATATTTTTCCTGCCTTGATTCTCTGCAGTCTGCACTAAAAAATTTCTTGTTTGTTTGCTTCAATGAGCTAGTTACAGTACTATGACTCTTTCATTTTATTTTTTTCACCACCTGCATGGTACTGCTTGCTTTGGTAAATTATTTCTCTTCAATTTTATTCCCATGACGTATTTACTATTCTGCTTGGACTCATAGTTGTCATGGAGAGATAGATAGATAGATGGTGAAAGAGAGAATCTTTTTACTTCCATTTTCTCCAGTGACTTTGGTATTAATCAAAGAACAGGGCTGGTTGTCAATCATTAATCCTGGTTGAACTTTTATTTTTATAGTATCTTGTAAACTGTACGTAGGAACCCTGCCTTGATTCTTAATCATTAACCATTTCATGCCTTTCTATGTCCATAATCTCACTTCTGTTATTTAGAGGTCTTGAATTTGCACTTAATCACAAGTATTATTACAATCCCATATTACTTTCTCTTTGGTGGTGATAACCCAAGACTTGGTATCATCCTTGTTCACTTCATGTTATAGCCTTCTATGGAATATTTATCTTCATCACTATTTGCTCTTCTGCAATCCCATTTAGTTTTATTTGTTTGTGGTTGCTCTTTCAGCTGGAAAGCATCTGCGAGGATAGAGTGGTCACAGAAAGGAAACAGAATCTGTTAACAGATTTTTTCCCCACCCTTCGCTCAGGAGAATGGTCTGATATTGGCGGTCGGCCTTACATGGAAGACACACACATTTGCATCAGTGACTTGGCTAAGAAGTTTGGTTCCAATTTGCTCATCAGCGAGCATGCTATTTCTTTCTATGGTGTAAGTTATTGTCCAATCTGTTGTTTATCTGCTATTTTAGCTGCTAATGAATTTTATGTTTTTCTGTTGTTTTGGTCCTTGTCAAGCATTATATTTTTAATTGTGCTTTCTGTTTGGTAATGAAAAAAAAATCATAGCTTTTGGTCTTCTAGCTCATATGGTAGAAATATTTTAGGATAAGGGCTTCTTTCGCTTCATGATTACCAAACTTCATTGTGGTATACCTTTATAGAGTACCAGGTTGACTTGGAGGACATGTAGTTGTCTTGATCTCACTTTTCTCTCTTTGAACTTATAATGAAGATAACAAGTGTGTAGGTTCTAGAAAGTACTATTTAGTCTAAAATCTAATCAGAGCTTATCACTTTAAATTAATTTAATCTGAGCATCACTTTAGACTTGAAAATCTGAAGGTGCCACTGTTTTCAATTAGCATGCTTAAAACCTGTGCTTTATATCCTGTATTCTGCCGTCATAATTGTGTCTAAAGTAACACTATAAAAGCATCAAGTCCACAAATTGAGTGTCTATCAACTTAAGCACTCCCCTGTAACTACAAATAGGCAAAAGGGACCTGAAGCTTCCTGTGGTTAATGAGTCTTTGATAGCAGTGTTTCCTATATTTAAAGATGTTATGCATTCTGAATAAGGACATCATTCATCAACACTTTCACTCTTTTAGTTTTGCTAGATACTTTAAACTAGAGGGTTTTTATCTATACAGGAAAGCAATCACCACCATTTTGATATTTTAAGCATGCAAAACTGACAGTATTAATTTGAGGCTGATGTGGAGCCATTAGTATGACTGGAATCCTTCTTCGGGGTCAATGATCAGATGTTGGTCATGTTTTAAGGATTAGAAACTACCCATTTATAACACAATTTTTTGGGAGCATGGATGAGATTTCCTTTTCCTCTTGGTTAAAAGTGTACATCGTGTAACACACAGAAGAGGTCCTGAAGTAATTTTTTTGATAAAGAAAGGAAGTAATACCCTTGCTCTCTAATTCATCTGAGTTGATCCAAAGTTCAAGCATGCTCCTTTGTGCCGATCAGACACCAAGAATAGCTCTCTTACTTTTAACTATGCTCGTCTGGAAACAGATAAGATGTAATTGCACTGCATAAATCTTTAGAAAAATAATGCCAACAAGCATATACAAGCAATAAT
Organism: Populus nigra; assembly: GCF_951802175.1. Taxonomy (NCBI): domain Eukaryota; kingdom Viridiplantae; phylum Streptophyta; class Magnoliopsida; order Malpighiales; family Salicaceae; genus Populus; species Populus nigra. The sequence continues at coordinate 22,781,967 of NC_084854.1, forward strand.
AAATGGGACTTTTTCGTTCTTATTTTGACAATTACATGTACTTTGGAAAACAGGTATTTGATGGGCATGGAGGAAAGAGTGCAGCACATTTTGTCTGTGAACATTTACCAAGAGTCATTGTTGAGGATGCTGATTTCCCTGTAAAACTTGAGAAAGTGGTCGCAAGGTCATTCATTGAGACTGATGCTGCATTTGAAAAGTCATGCTCCCTTGAGTCAGCCCGTTCTTCTGGCACTACTGCACTTACTGCAATGATATTTGGGAGGTGAGTGCTTCCTATCCTATTTAGCGATCAGTCATCTTCTTCTTACGGTTTATTCAGGACTTTCTAGTTCTCGCCATCCCTTTTGTTTAGTCCATTTCTGACTTCCAAGATCATCTTGTCCTGGGTAACAGTCCTGAATGAGTTCTAGTAGTTAAGGTAAAAGGCAATGATGACCCAATTATATAGCTTTCTGACCTATCATAAAGATCTGCAATGAGACCTAAGATCTTACCTTGTTAGGAATTGCTCCAAACATTTAGTAATATCATATATTGGCATTCCATTATGTCTTTTGATAAAGTGCATTGCTTGATAAAAAAATGTTTTCATCTTGGACAGGTCATTGCTTGTGGCAAATGCTGGTGATTGTCGGGCAGTATTATCACGAGGTGGAGTAGCTAAGGAAATGTCAGAGGATCACAGACCTTGCTGCATTAAAGAAAGGACTAGAATTGAGTCCTTAGGTGGATTCATTGATGATGGTTATCTAAATGGTCAGTTAGGTGTTACCCGTGCATTAGGTGATTGGCATCTCGAAGGAATGAAGAAAACAGGTGAGAAAAGTGGCCCATTAAGTGCTGAACCAGAACTTAAATTGGTTACGTTGACCAAGGAAGATGAGTTTTTGATAATCGGAAGTGATGGAATATGGGATGTATACTCAAACCAAAATGCAGTAGATTTTGTTAGGAAGAGACTTCAAGAGCACAATGATGTGAAGCAGTGCTGCAGAGAAATGGTTGGGGAAGCAATAAATCGGGGAGCAACCGACAACTTGACCGTTGTAATTGTTAGCTTTCACTTGGAGCCACCGCCACCGGTGGTGGTACAGAGGACAAGATTCAGGCGGAGCATTTCCGCTGAGGGACTTCAGAATCTCAAATGCTTGCTAGAAGGTAATGCTTAAAATCTTTCATTAAAGTTTTCCCCGGTAACGAAGGGTAGAACCGGTCAAATAACAGTGCATGGCTGCATTGGTTGTTCTCAAGTTTTTTTTGTGTATATTGTATATAAATTCGTTGGCAAAGAGAAACTGCTTTTTTCTTCCCTCGTATCATTCTTCCTTCATTAATAGGAGTCTTTATACATTTTCCTTTCTTCCTTCTTATTGTCTGCTAGGTTCCATAGGTATCAAGCCAAAATCGTTCTAAATAATGGATATTTGTATGTTTAAGGTAGGGATTGATTTGCTGCAAAAGTAAGCATGCCTTTTAACTGCAAGATTTTACCTCTCAATTATCCTTTTTAGTTGTTTTGCATTAGATAGATACTAAAGAATTCTTAAGTTTTACATTACATTAACAGCAGAATATTAATGCATACTGTACGCAATTTCTCGGTTTTCATGTTGCATGTACAATTGTTTCAAACTTTTGATGCTTGGTGCCAGTATATAAAAATAAAAATAAAAAAACCACACCAAACTAAAACGGAAGGATGTGTACTAGACACACATAATATTATCCACTGCAACAGTTCAATTATCATTTTGTTACCCCCCCCCCCCCCCAAAAAAAAAAAAATCAATGGCTTGGTGTTGAGGTAATTCAATATTTTTGCAAGTTTGATTGATAATTATCGGATTGATAGGGAGTAGAATTGTTTTTTCTGTTTTTTAAACAAAATAGGATGATTAAATTTTTTTCAAAAGAAAAATTTTTAAAGCTAGCATCCAGGGATATTTTTTTTGTCTTTTTACTTTTTTAAACAAAGTAAAATAACAATTAGTTTTAAAAGCAAAATTTGAAAACTATTTTTTTTTGTCTTTTGAACTTGGTTTTTTTTGTTATTATCAAATTGAATGGGAATAATTTGATATTTTAGTAAATATAAAATTTTTTTTAGAGAAAAAGTGGTTGGTACTTGTGAGTGGCGCTTGTAGTTTTCTAGCGGCGTATGAAATGTTTTCCAGTTTAAAAAAAAAAATTCTGTCATGTCATTAGAATAATTCTAATGTCTTCTCCCTGGTAAGGCGATGGATGGCATCGATGATGAGCTGGTTTATTATTAACAATTATTTTTTTTTTGTCTTTTCTCTCCACCTTGAAACTTGTGTTATTTAAAATTTCAAAGATGTCTTTTTATTTATTAAAATTTCAACTTTAGTTTTTATTTTTTTTATTTTGAATTGTTTTTCTTTGTTTTTTTATAAAATTTTAATTTGTTTTTAATTTCAGCATTCAATTCCAGTTTGTGATATTTTTTTAATTTGATTCTCATTCTTTTAATTGTTTTTTTTTTAATTTCACCTTTCAATAAAAAAATTTATAGTTGTCTTCTAATTTATTTTTTATTTTAATTTTAATCATCATTCTTTTAATTGCTAGTTTTTATTTTAAATCATTTTGTATAATTAGTTTCTTTTCTCTAATTTTATCTTTTAATATTTGATTGGTTGAAAATTAGGCATCGTGATTTTTTCAAGTATGGTGCTTTCGTTCTAATGACTTGGATCACAAGCTTGAAAAGTTAATATAAGTTGATATTATTTATTTATGGGTTGATATTTTTATGGGTTGATATCATCAATTATTTTTTAAAATGAGCTCTGTGTTTTGCTTTCTATTTTTTTTTATAGGATTATTCTGATCTCATAACCTGACCCGCATGTTATGTTGGCTTAGCTCTTAATACTCAAGTTACAAGTTTGCCATGCTAATTCAAGTTGTTAATTTTTTTTTCTACATGGTCATCCAATCTTGTCCTTTCATGTTTAATTGGCTAATAATTAAGCAGCGTCTTCTTCTTTTTTTTTTTGCAATTTGCTTTCCTCAGTTACCATAATTATATTTTTTTTGTTCCGATTGCTACTATTATCTATTTTTTTAAATCTAATTTAAATAAATTTATTTTGTTTTTAGAATGGTTGCAGCACTTTTATATCATTTTTTATGAATAAAATAATCCAGTCACAACGGTGTAGCTTCCATGTCTAATGATTCTTATTTTTGCAAATTAAAAGGATGACATCTCAAAGTTGATTCTCACCACAAGCAGGACATTTTGACTTGGAAGTTGGAAGCTTCCAAAACTGCCCAACACAAATTCCAACAAGACAAACTAGTTTCATAACTCATTGTATCACAAGTTTGGTTCCTCTATCCTCTGCCTTCACCACTTAAAGTTAATTCATTTCTCGTATTTTTGTGGTGGCATGTTTGAAACATCATGGATAACAGTCTATTGTAACAAAGTTCGTAAATTACAGTGGTTCTTTATTTCCAACAATCAATTTACTTATCAACCACGTTTAGGAAATCTGTTATTGGTGTATCGTTCTTAGATAAATTGCTGTAAAACATGCTTTGCTGGAACTCCTGACAGCCTGCCTGATAATAGAGCTCAAATCACTCACAAATGATGCTTGAGAGTTCTTGCACTTTAGTCTTCTTAATGCCCAGCAAATATGCTACAATAAATGGGAACACGCTCGTTCAAAAAACCAGAGTTTGTAGCTACGAGATACTCTTGCATGGGCAAAAGGGGCGAGGTCTGAGGTTGAGTTTCGTTTTTGTCATTTTCATTTTTCTTTTTCTTTTCTTGATAAGCCAAAGTAGATCAATAGAAGACACCATGAAAGCAGAAGAAGCCCCCAAGGCGAAACACGGCATGAAAAGAAGCAGAGCACTGGCTCCCAAACAGAAAGGTGAAGACACTGAACATAAACTAGAACAACAGAAAAATGACAGGGCAAGGTAGCTAAAAAATATACTTGTATCCTTCCATGTGAACCTGCTGCATGCGACAGCCATGGTATAACCTCTGGAGCCATGGCTATTTATATCATAGACTACGATCTATCGAGGACCAACAGTGAAATCCCCAGTGAACATCAAAGCCAAAACTTTGGAAGTTCTGTGCACATGTTACGGATACGGAAGTTTTAAATGTGAAGTTAGAAAATTATTGATTCCTGGGATCCTAGGAAGATGAGATTGTTGGATTACATAATAAAATTGTGTTTAGTATTTTTCAAATAAATAAACTCATGTATGTTAGTTAAAAAAAATTGCTTCTAAGAAAGAATAATTTAGTTATTTTATTGTTGTGCTTTAAAAAATAAAAAGTCAAAAAAATTCTTAGATAACAATTTTAAAGATTTTGCTTTCAAGAATAATTTAGTTATTTTATTATATTAAAAAAAAAACATACATGCTCCATACTCATTCCTATAATGACCAATGAGGCTTACAAAAGGATCCAATTACCTCTAATAGTGATCATTGATTTATTTAGAAAGTATAAAATGGTAATTATACTATTTGTGAATAATGATTTATGTGTAGAAATACAAAGATTTTTTTTAGATATTTCTTATGATAAATAGCTCATGGAGAGATTATTTTGCCAAAAAAAGAAAATCTTTCCTAAAAAAACAAAAAAATATTAGGGATATAATAATTTTTTTCGATCCTTTTTACCACCAATATGGGATATTCATTATTTTTTTAGTTACAAAATATCTCTCACTCGTTAAGTTCTTTTAAAAAAAAAAGTTTTCACATCCATTCATTAAAAAAATATAAAAGTATTTCCTTCCTTGTCAACGAGTACAAGCCTTCAAGCATATGAGAAGTTCATTTTTTAATTACTACGGCGTATTCAACATGGAAAAACTTTTAAAACAATGTTAATGTTGTTGTTTTTTTAGAACATGGTACTGTGGATCTTAACGATTAATCAGACAAACGTACTGTAATTCATCAATGCATTATATGATCAACAATAATGTTAGCAATAAAACATTAATATCATTAGCATTGTTTAAAAAAAAGAGAGCCAGGTGAAAAATAATTTATAAGAATTCCCCCACCAATTATTTCTTACAGCTAGTTCAAAGTAATTACTCTTTTTTTTTTTTCCTAGTCTGTTGAGAACGAAGGACTAGCTTTTCCAACGTTTCTTATTTTTTTTCGAGCTGTAAAGAAGATTCTTTGAGCCTAAAGTTTACAGCATGAGACAAAAGTCTCAAGAGTTTACGCACCAATTCCACTGCTCAATAAGGCATTGATCTCTCCGATTATATTAACAGGTCTTCCATCAAACATGGACGAGAGTGTCCTCTCACAAAGTTTCTTCAGCTCCCTGGTTTTAGCAAGAGCTGCTTCCTGCAATTGAAACACCAACAATTCAGTTTGTTTCCAAAAACAAAACTCCACAGCTAACTTTAATTTTCCTTTCTAAAGAATTTTCACCCAAGAAAAAGATTTGAGTGCATCTGAGAGTCCTTTTTTTCCCTAAATCCAAGGTAAAATCAAGAGGTTCAGTACAGTTATCCAAAGACCGTTCACCAAATACATGCACCAGGATCATATTTTTTCATTATCGTGAAAGTAAACTAGAACGCATCAATGAAAAGAAACAGTACAGGATGTGACTACACGCAAAAGTATAAAGAAATTTATCTTGTAAATTCCCCTGGTGGTTCAGGAGTTGAGGGATCACAATTGCCACCCGAGCAGACTTAGAGAGCATCACTAGTGTGTGTGTGTGTGAAGTTACCACGAGGGATTCCTTTATGGTATCCACTGCTCACCCATACAAAAAATACTATAGAGGAAATGTGGTACGGAATTTTGAAATCTTGCCATGAAAATAACAGTTATGCTTGGGAATCAATCACCGTCAAGGAACAAAGACAAGTGTGGCAAGGACATTTTGTTGGTAGATTCGAGAATGATGAAGTTATGCACGTTACATGTTAAGGATCATGGACCCAAACAAACACTAGATGCATTTTACTTGTTTTATTTTTATTTGGAAGTACGAAAAGAGCAGAAGCGAAAAAATGGAAGGGTTTGTGGAAGGCAATGAGAACTCAAAATAAATAATGGCATGAGAACGACACAAACAGAGCACTTCCCTCATTATGACAATAAATACTCTCTTTTTTTCCTGGAAGCAGAATCAACTTTATTATCCAAGAAAAGCTACCTGCTTTGGCCATGATGAAGATATAGAATTGTGAAGTTCCATGCGTTTAGCAGCCACATCTTTTAACCCCTCTTTTAATTTCAACTCATGATGCTTCTTTGCTTCCAATGTACTCACTAGTCTGTCCAGATATCTGGAATTCAGGATAACACATTAGAATTTAGTATTACAACTTATCATAAAGAAAAATGTGCCTATTTTTTTTATATTATTCTTTGGATGAAAAGAGCAGAGCTTGACCTCAAGACATCACTCCCTCTCCTCTGGAAGAGTACCAGTACACTAAACAGGCATTGGTTAAAAGCATGCCTACTTTTAATACAACACCTATACCTTAAAAGGTACAGCCACAGCCATACATTTAGCAGAAGAAAATCAACACAAGCGGAAAAAAAATGAATTTACCATATATATGAAGACCAGAACAGCCATCTTCAGAAAAGGACCTACAGACCTCCCCACCTCCTTTCCCAGAATACTTAAAAAAAATTCCCATATTGAAATATCTGCTTTCATGGCTACTATACACCAAATGATTGTTTGCAGTGTAGGTCCACTTTCAAATTTTCAAAATTATAAAATGCATTAACAGATTCCTACAGCCTAATAACAAGACAAACAATTTCACTGGTTGGGCAGTTGATTACAGAGTTTTGCAATTCTCAAACAGTGACATTCATTACTTGGTATTTTCAAGCCTTTCACCACATGCAATAGGAAGAATTATATAGTGTTCATCACATGCTGACCCACAGTATCTTTTTCAAGTTTCAACACAATAGGAAATTCCACTCAGCTTATCTCGTACATCCACTCTTCTACTTTTGCAAAACTATCATACACAAATTCTTTTGCAAACTTTGTTTAAATGAGTAAAAGGACAAAATAACACTTGCCAAGCTGTAAATGATAAAACCGGCTAACATTATCTATTAGTACCTTTTAGAGTTAAGAAGCATAATCAAGTCTCTTGTTTTCCCATTTGTCAGTAAAGAAATGGCCAAAGAAACATTAGATGACATTGTATCAATAGCATCAGGAGTATACTGCTGCAGCACCAAGGGAGCAACCGACTGGACTTGATGTTGCAAAGACATGGTCTCTTCATTACTCAACTCTGCCAATCTTTGACTCAAAAATGCTTTTATCTAAAATGAATCATTAATAGCAAATATCAACAATTAATCTAAAAGTTGTAATCTAATTTAAAATATAAGTAGAAACCAGTGAGTTCCTCAGGGCTTTGTTAATGCTGGATCATCCATCTTAGTTCTCAAAGAGGAAGATACAAAATATTTACCAATACAAAAGAAATTACTTCAGTAGCATTATCCAAACTGGCCTTACAATATGAAAAATTAGCCTATACCTCGTATAAATCGTCAAGAATTTTATTCCGATATTCTGTATCCAAAAGCTGGCTCCTGCCTTCCTTCATTCCCGGGGTGTGAGTTATGGTATCTAGAACATATGTCTGATTTTCCAAACCCATGTCTACCAAATTAGTGTCATTGATTGCATCAACTTGAGGTGTTTCAACACTAATATCCCAACAAATTTCTGATACAGAAATCTCAGTATGAACATTTTCTTCCTCTTTTTTTAATGGAGTCTCACCAGATTCTACAGCTTCATTTTGTGAAGAGTTCTGCGAGATGTCACTTGCATTTACGATTTCATAAGGACCTAAACCATTACCACCATCATCTGTTTCTTCTACAGTGCCAATATCCCAGTCAATATCAGCACCATCAACAGAAATATCCCAGTCAATATTATTGGCAGCAACATCCATGTCCCCTCTCTCATGGTTTGATTCATCCAAATCCAATTGAATATTTGAAGAATCAAGGATCACAGGGTCAGCACAAACATCCAGAGAAGGAGGATTCCCGCGAATATCTTTCAAGTTCAACAACACTGATCTCAAAGGTTTCTGCAATTTTATGAAATTAATCAACAATAAAATCCAATCTTCATAATAAAAACATAATTCATGCAAAGAAAAGAATGTTGCAATAATCATTCGAAAGAAAAACAAAAGGCTATCATCTTTACATCCTTTTCCGTATGAACATCTTTGACGAAGTTGGAATAGTACTCTATTGCCTGTGACATGGTATCGCTGTTTATAACTTCCAGAATTTTGCTAAATGTGCTTGGAAGTGATTTTGCAGTCTCTAAAAGCTCAACCCTCACATTGTTTCCCTACAGTGAGAAATAACACCACTTAATTCATTAATCACATATATCCATGTCTATACAATTTCGCAACCATTATTGAACAAGGCCAATATCTCACTTGCAATCCAAGCTCTTGACAAGCCTCAACATATTTAGTCGCAGAAAGAGCTGCACTTCTTTTTATATCAGTTTCCTTGCGCTCTAGCTCCGCCAGTAGTTGCTGGATCTTTTGCACCTGCTTTTTCTGATACGGACTTTGCATTCACAAAAATAAAAACCACATTAACAAAAAAGAAAATTCAGAACATTCTTCAACAAAACTATGGAGCCAACCAAACTGGAAGATGGCAAACTTACATTTCATAATTCACATTTTGGATGATTATTTGCGCAGCTTCACCAAGGTAAACATAATCTTTCTCGAAAGAACGCACAATTGCCTCCCAAGCACCCTACAAAAAGATAGCATCATTTCATCAACGGAAATATTAAAAAAAAATTGCACAACGAGAGAGACAGAGAAAGATAACTAACTTACAGCAGCACCTGATAGCCGGCCAAAAATGTTACGGCTTTCTGGATTTGATTTCATAAGAATTTCATAAATATTTTTAGCCTCTAAGTACCCTATCCCTGTAAATAGTGATAGTGGTGTCAATTTAGTAATTATGAACTCAATAAATCTGGACGATACAGATTAACGAAACGAACATAACCTTCAGGGTCTAGGTTTTGGAAATAGGGATCGATTTCTTTGGGGAGTGAAGTGAATTCTTTTGAAATCCGAGCTCTTATTGATGCAATTCGTTTTCTCCAATCGGCGGGGATTCGTTTTCGATCAACAAGCCATTCTTGAGTACAAAAACAACGACGAAATTAATGAAAAACGACAGAGAATGAGAATACGAAATCAAGTAAAGGAGTTGAAATTTTACCTCCGAGACGAGAAAATGAGATGTCGATTGGAAGATTTCGGATGTCATCGGGATTCTGCATTTTTATTTCGGAATTGAATTGTTTTCTCGAGAATTTGTGGAATTGAAATCAAATTCAATTCTTTGTTTCAGTGTTTTGGGTGCAGAGTTGGGTTTTTGATTCTTGAGTGAATGCAGTTTGCGTGCGTGCTATTACAAACGCCAGTCTTCCTGTTTTTTGTTTTGGCCTTTTTGGTACGTTATGTGGTTCCGGGTCGGGTCAAGAATTTGATGGAGCAAACGATGACTGCTCTGAGTGAAATGACTAGAACACTCCTCTAAACTCGATAAATCACAGGCTTCGTCCCCGTCAATTTAAATCGCCAAAAAGTAAAAAATATTTTTTTATACCTTGATGGGAAAAAAAAGTTAGAAAGGAAAGGTAAATGTTTAGAAGGATGGTAATGGTTATTTTTTAAGGTATTTTTTATTTAAAATATATTAAAATAATATTTTTTTTATTTTTAAAAAATTATTTTTGATATTAAAATATTTAAAAATATAAAAAAATGAATTTGAAATAAAAAAATTATTTTTAAAATAAAAAAATAAAGATGAATTAAATTGTTTTGTCAAATGAGAGTTTGCAAGAATGGCCCACGTCTACTATTCAAATTCCATCTTTCATGTTTTAACTTAAAAAAAGGGTAAAAAATTCATAAATTTTTCTATTTTTCTACTATCACACATATTCATACAATATACATTTTTATTGGATAAAATTAAATACAAGACTAAAATATTTATTTTTGTGATAATAACTAATTACTTTGCTCCTACAAAAGAATTGAGTTTGAAGTAAAGGTTATACATAAGAAGCTTTTTTTGTATTTTTTAATACAACTTTTATTTATTTATTTTATTTCGTTGTTTTTTCTCAAATTCATTCTTGAATATTTTTTAATAATTGTTCAAGGTTTTTTTAGACTAACTAAATTGACTTGTTCTTATCAAGACAACTCTCATATAATTTAATTTTAAATTGGAAGGTTTTTTCTATCAATTTCATCCCATCTTTTTTTTCTTTGAATTTGGTTATTAGAATAATAGGTTATCTCTGAACCAACTAAATTGACTGGATAATATCAGAATAGTTTTCACGCAATTGAATTTTAAACTCGAGTTAGACAAAGAGTTAGGTCAAGAATTTTTTTCTGTTAATTTCATTATTTTTCTCCTCTTAATTTCATACTCGAACTATTTTTATCGGTCACCTATATTACTTTTGCACCAAGTTGATTTAGTCATGTCGAGACAAACCTCACATGATTTAATTTTAAACCTGAGTCAGGTAAAGAGATAGGTCAGGAGTTTCAAAACCGACTCAATGAATTATATTTAATAACAATCTCCAATAATTTTTATTATATATATAGTTTTTATTACGTTTAATTTTTTTTTTATCCAACTGATAGCATAGCGCGGCTGTAAACTAATATTAACTATTATCAATTGTAAGAACAAATGTTTTATCAAATCAAATAAGATAATGACAAGGAACAGTTCTCGTTATTGTTTAACCTTTTCTGTTATATATAAGTTTACCATACATTTTAGAAAATATACTATATTTTAACATTAAAGATACTCATCTTTAAAATGTATACTTGCTGGAATGTTGAGATATCTTTGTAAATAAACTAAATCAGACGTTAACACGCCATCTCTTTAAGTTTTAAATTTTATGCGAGGCTATAAGACATCTATTAAACAAACAATTACATAAATAAATAAAGAAAATGAACCGTTATAAGCAAATATTTGACAAGAGGGAGGGTAATCTGGTAAATACGGACTAAGTTAGCTGACGTAGGGACACAAGAAGTAGATGATGAGTAAATTCCGACTCCAGCAAAATCACCATTCTTCTACTCAGTGCAGTCTCCCTCTCCCTCTCTTTTGCTTCTTCGAACAGAACAGCAATCAGAAAGGTTAGTTTCAATTTTTTGAGATCTAATTAGCAAATTAATTACTTCTCCAATTCACTTTTTTCCATCAATTATTAATTTCTCTAGGGTTTAATTTAGTTTCTCAAATCTGATATTGCCTTGCCTGATTTCACTTATCAAGCAGTCTCTATATCATCTGCTTCTCATTTTCTTCTAACTAATAAGTGATTTCAACTGGGTCATCAATTTCTCTTGGAAGATCAATTTTTTTATATATAATGTGGGATTTTCTTGGTTCCGTTAAATGTGGTGGAAAATGCTAACTTTTGATTCTGTTTGTGATTTTGGGTGGGACGCAGTTAGAATATATTAGTGATGGATCCATCAGAAAAGAGGTATTTGGAGGATGATGATACTCCAATGATGAAAACTATCAAGGGTGCGACTATGGGTTTGGTCTCCGGAACTATATGGGGGACTATTGTTGCAACTTGGCATGATGTGCCTCGTGTTGAGAAAAGTGTTGCGCTTCCCGGATTGATAAGAACAATCAAGATGATGGGTAACCATGGCGTGACTTTTGCTGCTATTGGTGGTGTTTACATTGGTGTTGAGCAGCTTGTGCAGCATTATAGGATGAAGAGAGATTTTATTAATGGAGCTGTTGGTGGTTTCGTTGCTGGATCTACCATTCTAGGATTTAAAGGTAAGGATTATTGTTACTTTTTATTGATGCTTTTTTTTATGTTGATTCATTGTTAGAGTTATCAAGCATGACAGTGTGTGGCTTGGTGTGGAAAGCAGTGCATTGAGAAATTTGATCTTATTTTGATGTATTCTATTGACGTTTCTTTTAACTTACCCTGAAGGAAAACTAACTTTTCAAATTTTGAAAACTTGCTTTCTTTCTTGAGAGATTTACTATTACTTTAATGGACACAGTAAAATTATATATGTGCTTTGATCCTACTGGCCATCTTTGTTAATGAAGCAAATGAGTGGTAAAAGATATAGTTTTGCTTCATGTGTGGTGAGTGGTAGAAGACATAATTTTGAGTGGTAGAAGGCATAATTTTGCTTCACGTGTGGTGAGTGGTAGAAAACATATCAAGTGTAGTGTGTTTTAAGCTGGAAAATGCCTTTGATTAGCTAATGGGGAAACTGCTACAGAATGGAACTTAAGTTGATTAGAATGAACATACGGGCATCCTGGTACACTAGTAACTTCATGCATCATTGCCCCATTGTAACTTTTTGAGGTGTTTTCATTTCGCATACTGGATAATTGTGAACTTTTATGTTCCAGAGGAAAAACACTTTTATGTTCCAGAGGAAAAACATTTGTTTTCTTGAGCTATGGTTTCTTTGTTTGTCACTTGCATAATCCGGTGTTTATAGTGCAACCAATTAGAAATGCCTGCATATAGGACCTAGTACTTATGGAGGATGCAAATTGGTGGATCTGAAGCTTCATCTATCTAGAGGGGATCTGAAAGGGAACTAAATATAGTATAGGATGCTGTAAACTGATCTAGAGTTGAGGTTCTGTGATTTTGGTTTGAGAGTTGACAAAATGGAGCTGTGGGTGGTTTGTTTGCAAGAGCTCCTGTACAGGGCTTCAAAGGTGAGGGTTTTTGTGTGTTATTTTTAACTGTCTTTGTTAGCGTCATTGAGCTTGGTTGCAAGTGCTTCCTGTGGAAAGTATTACTTAGGAAATTCAATTGTGTATTGATATATTTGATCAATATTTCAGTCCAACTTGTTGGGTAGCAAAACTTACTCTTCAAAATTTCTAAGCTTGCTTTATTTATTTATTTATCGAGAGCTTTCTTTTATTTTGAGAGTGGCGAGGGAGTCATATTCATAATTCTACTGACTACTCTCAAAGAAGATAAAAGGGTTCTATAAAAATCTTATATGGTGTAATTAGTGGATGAAAAGGTTGCTATTTAAAGTTTAGTGACTGAAAAATATGTTTCCTAAGCAGCTTAAACATGTCTTTGATTTGTTAGGCAAGCTATTTCATCCTGGAATTTTATGCTGGTTGTAGTAACCATGCTGTGTATCCTAGTTGGTGTTGCAAAGGCGAAAGATGCTAAAAAGCGCCAAGCCTGAAAGATGCCTGAGGCACACGCCCGAATGAACCAAGGCGCTCAACCTGTATGATATACAATATTATATATGATATAACTTAGTAGAAATTTCGGCAGCATAACAGAAGAGAGAGAAGGAATAACATGGGGAGAGAGAGAGAGAGAGAAATTAAGAAACAAAAAGATGAGATGACAGAAGAAAAAAAGTTAAAGGAATGCCTCTGTTGCTCTTCAGTTTACACTCTTGACTCTTCTCTCTTCTTCTCTGGTGGTGTTTCACGTTTGTTTCTGTTCTTCTTGTTTCAACTTTCTCATATGTTTCTCTTCTTTAACTTTCACGTCTTCTCTTCTTTTTTTTTACCGTAATCTATGTTTTTTACAAAAAATACCCTTAAACTTTTTTCTTGTATAAGACCAGAAAAAAGAGACAAACAAGACAAAACATAAGTCCTTTTTTTATAAAAAAACAGAAATTGAAGAGACGCCTCTTCAAATCAATCCTTAGTGTCAAATAATTTTCTCATTAGGCAACGCCTTTATCGCCTGCCTCCCATGCATAGGTGCTCACCTAGGCGGCGCCTTTTCAAACTTATCGCCTCGTGCTAAGAAAGGTGCCTTGGCCTCACCTCCTGCGCTTAAGCGAGCACCTTGTGACAACACTGATCCTAGTAACCTTGTCCCTTAAGCATTATTGGTACATATTATCCTTTTGAGGCATTTATTTCCATGTACTGGATAAAGAACTTTTATGTTTCAGTTTCCATGTACTGTATGAAGCAGAACTTTTATGTTTCAGAGAAAACAATTAATTTGTTATGAGGTTTCCTTGTTAGTCACTTGCTTAATCCTTGAGTTTATAGTGTGAGCCATTATAAATGACCATATATATCCTATAGAATCTCATATTTGTGGAGTGGATGTGGGTGGATTGATCCAGGGCTTCATTAATCCGATGGGGATTTAAAATGGAATAACCTAGAGTTGGATATTAAAAACTAGATCTTAGTATTGAAGTTTTGTGTATTTGTTTGAGGCTTTTTAACCTCTATGAACCTGACAAATCTAGTTATTAATCAACCTTAATCTTTTTATTGATTCAGTTTATTACAAGAAATTTTTTGTGGTGGTCATACATTCTCAATATTGGCCTTTTAACCTTGTGAATTTGTCAATGGTGGCAATCAGTAAACTGGAGACAGCAATAACGAAATTCTAATGTTTTTCTTTTCCATTATTTATACCATCTCTAGATTTGCACAAATTAGTGTATTCTTAATCAGCGGTACGGTTATCCTTCCTGAATTCATGTGCTTGAGAAAAGCAATTGATTTTCTGTCTTTTCTCAGAATTTTGGAAAATGAAAGGTGAAACAATAATGCTGATAAATTCTAGATGGGATGGAAGACTGTCTTAGGGAAATGGATATGAGGCTAATAGGTTAGCAGATCAGAATTCCCAGGTTTCTTGGTTCATGTTAGGGAGAAAATATCTGATCTGAAGAAAAAACACTTGTAAAAGTCATATCTTCAAACATCAGAAGCAGTTGATCCTTCAAATCCACTGACATTTTGTTTTGTTAAGTTTATCGTGAGTCCAAGAGATAAAAGATATTAGCTAATCTTTGACAGCCCCCTCATTACTTCCAACCTTAGAGATTTTGAAGGCTGGCGTGTATATTGTATGCACATGCATGTGCCTTCGATAAATGGGAGGGATTGGGAGAGATCATAATATTAAATTTTAAAATTCATGTTAAATTTTGCAATCTCTTTCTCTTCTTGTGGTCTTATATTATGAACTCATGTCTGAATGATGTTTTTTTTTCCTCCCATTTCTTGGTCTTAAATTATACGATTTCAAAGAGCATACAAGTTAAGTTACCTGTTCATGGTCCATGCTGGTCTTTTTTAGCACATGATTGATTTTCTGCTGCATGCTAACCATGTCTGTTCTGTCCTCCTGTTGTGTTGAACTGTTAGGGTAGCTACTTGATGTGATTGATTTGTTACCTGTTTGCAGGAAGAAACATAAAAAATGCTATTGCTGCTGGAGCAGCACTTGCTGTTACTTCTGCAATCATTGATGCTGGAGGTCAAACCACAAGAATGGACACTGGCAAGGAGTATTATCCTTACACTACCAAGAAAAGATCCGCTGTTGAGGGATAGTTTTTCAGCACTGTTGGTAAAAATGAAGATATTGGCAGGTTGATGGGAGAGCAGTTATAGATGTATGCTGAATTGCCTGTATGTTTTCGGAGATGAAATCATACTCGTGGATCTTCTTTTCTTGAATTTTACCTTTTAGGTCTGGATGGATGTTTGAATAAACATGTTTCGGCAGTTTAGTCATCTGTTACATGATTATTTTTTTCCCAGTTTGAGACAACTGCTTTTGTCATTAACCAAATTGAAACAGATACAACAATAATGGTTAAGCTACTTCTGAAAAGTGGTAGAGGTGTGATTTACATAATCATCTTTCCCATTATGCAAACGTAGCAAAAACCTGGGAGTTTTTTTATTCAAATTATGTGATTTCTTATGGAGTACAGTTTCCATCAGACTAGATATTCATAATTTTGTCCGAGAGCCATCAAAACAGTACATGATCGATAGTTGGATACAAAAGGCGAACTTGTATCTTTTAATTGATCCTTTCTACAGTTTTTCGTTGATTCCAGATTCAAACAACCTGAATCATCAGTACATAGCTTTTTTAAACTACAAGCAGCAGAATCTTACAATTTACATGATTCAAAATAGAGAGTTCAAACTTATTATCTTACTCCATGAACGTTGTACAAGATCGCAAGACGCTGAGAGTGAACAAGACTGCTGATTACAAACGAGAGAACTTCGAATTCACAGGGAAGTGTGGAACTAGAATTGGTGCTCGAGCATCCGATTCAATGAAATTTGACCTGACAGGCTGCCTCGCCGCTCCAAGCACTCCATCACTGGCTACGCGAGAAGGCCGATAAAAGCAGCAACAGATGGACGAGAAGAACCCCATTTCGCCCCTCCCTCTGCGAGTGATGCAAGTAATTTGATTTCACAAACTTTTTGTTGAACTTAAATGACTGGTGCTTAAAGCAAACAACCATTCTTACCCATAAGTTCTCTTAGTCAAGAACTCGTGTCAGTGACTACACCTTAATTTTGACTTAAGACTCAAATGAAGGTTGATTAAAATTATATATAAAAAAAATTATTTAAAATTAATTTTTATTTTATGATTTTGAATTATTTTAATGTATTGATATCAAAAATAAAATTTTAAAAATAAAAAAAATATTATTTTAATATATTTTTTAATAAAAAACACACAACAACTACCGTGTTAATTAAATCTCATGAGTCAAATAACAACTTTGAACTATTTGTAATAACTCCTTTTGGACTATCGTTGTTGATAATTGTTTTTAACAAGTTCGTCGGAACCTAAACCTACCAGTCAATCAGTAAGATAAGTGAAGAATGCAAAGAGAAGTTAAATAAAGAGATCCATATTCAGTGAAAACATGGCAGGAAAAGTTGCAATCATCACTGGAGTATCTTCTGGCATTGGTGAGGTCGGTATTAATCTCATAAATATCTCTAGAGTTTGAGGGATTTTTCGATCCTAGTAAGTTTTTATAGTGTTAATAGAGTTGCTGTCGTCGTTCGGTGGCCACGATTAGCATCTAGCTCGCTTATGATCAGTATGCGAGTAGAGGAGCTCGTTTAGCCCTTGCTGCAAGAAGAGAGGCCAGACAATCTGGGATTAGTGGCTGATAAAGCCCGAAAACTGGGATCACCGGATGTTTTTTTGTGGTTTGTGCGGATGTTGCCAAGGTTGAAGACTGCAAACGAATTGTTGAGGAGACATGGAACCACTTTGGCCAACGTAAGCATGCATGCATGCATAAACTAGATTTTTTTGTTAAACAGAAAGTATCCTTGAGCCTGTTTTGGTAAACTGAATGTTTCTCATTTGTTTTGAAGAATTAGTGGCGTAGCAAGGATTCTCGATACATTTTCGTTTAGGTTTCTGCATGTTTGAATTTTACATGATGGTGTGCACAAATATTAAAGCCTGAGCATAACTAACTGGAGTTCTAAGAATTTAGCTGTGTTGTGGCTTCACAAGACTTCTGCATGCGATGACAACAATAAGCTTCTAAGCTGCATAATTAATCATGGATTTTAGGTTCTATGCAACAGTGGATCATCTGATTAAGAATGCTGGGACTGCTGCTCCGTCTTTGCTCTTCTTCCAATGCCAAACGCATTACTTCAAATTTCTTGATCAAAAATAAAATTAAAAGCAGAAGGAACAAAGTGAAAATAACGAAGAAAATAGATACGGTTTTGAAATAGGGTTAAAAGGTTTATTTTGGTCCTCCTACCTTTTAAATTATAAAATTTTGATCCCTTAATTTTTTAAAAATTCAATTTTGATCTAAAACTTTATTTTTTTATAATAATAATAATAATAATTTATTATTATTTTAGTAGAGATTACATAGTCATCCCCCTCTCGTTTTCCAAAATTTATGGAGCTGGCTAATTAATTAAACTGCAATGGAGTGTGGTAAATTAATGGCCCGTGATTGGATTCTCTACTGGATCACTTCTTAGGCTTATATTTCTTGGTCTAGGCCCAATGTTGAATGCAGCAAATTTATTCTTATACAAAGAAAAATGAACCAAATAAACTAAAACAAACGCAGGGCTTGCTAGAGACGGAAGATCTGGAAATATATCCCTTCTGCAGTGCCACGTGGCAGCGACCCATTGCCTCTCCCAATTTCATGTGGCCATGCCAGCAAATCAACTGATACTCAAAGTTGCCAAGGCAGAAACAGAGACAGAGAAAGAGAGTTGGAGATAATCACGGAGTAGAACTGCAAACCAAGAATGGCTGGAATTGCTACTTGTGCTTTAACTCTCTCCTCAAGAAGGTAATATAAGTTGTTCTCACTTTTTGTTAGCACTTTTTTCTACTATGCAAATCCGCAGCCTTTTTATTTTTAATTTCTTCAAGAATAGGTACCATGCATGCTAATATGCTAATAAAAGTTTTCAAAAAGAAGCTGTTTTGGTTTGAAAGCTTAAGATTAAGAAGTTTTATTGTTGAATTCTAGATGTTGCCTTGATGTGTAGAACATTACAAAACAATCCCAACCTTTCTTATATTTCACTACTCCTATTTTCCACTTTGGTTTTGAAGATTCAT
The DNA here is from genome assembly GCF_951802175.1 of Populus nigra. Lineage (NCBI taxonomy): Eukaryota > Viridiplantae > Streptophyta > Magnoliopsida > Malpighiales > Salicaceae > Populus > Populus nigra. Next base: position 22,800,526 of record NC_084854.1, read on the forward strand.
GGGATTTTGGAAAAACATTGATTAATCCTAAGTTTTTTTTTCTTTTTTGTCCTCCTCCTTTGGGTTTCCAAGTTTCAACACTACTGCAGCTCAACTATTCAAGTGATCATGTCGCTCTTAGAGACTAAATATAGAGGAAGATTAATATTCTGTTTGTTTATAGTATATTTTTCTCAAGAGCCGAAGGAGATTTTGGACCTTTTCTTGTATTTAGTAGGTACAAAAAATTGCCTGAAATAAGTGAATGCATGAGTACATGAAAAAAAAAATTATTCAACATTTATAGAAGTGAAATAGATAATTATGAACACAGGAATAAGGGATTAAGGGTGTGATTTCAGTAATTTCGGGACATCTTGGTTGGAATTTGACACTCATCATAGAAGAACCATCCGGGGAAAACCAAAACGTTGGAGAAATTTTGGAATTAGAGCAGAAGTGAATTTTGTGAATCCAGATGAAGCAAAGAAACTTGTAACGGATGGGGGATATGCTGTGCTTGACGTACGAGACAAAACTCAATATGAACGAGCTCATATAAAATCATGCTATCATGTTCCTCTATTTATCGAGAATCAAGACAATGACTTTGGTAAAACCTCTTCCTTTGTAGTTTTCATTGCTGGTTTATGTTCTTGTTTGTTCATTCCCTTAGAATAATTTTCTGCAGGTACAATAATAAAAAGAACTGTGCACAACAATTTCTCTGGTTTGTTCTTCGGCTTGCCATTTACTAAGCTCAATGATAAATTTGTGGACTCTGTGCAGAGTCAGCTTTCACCTCAAAGTAAACTGTTAATTGTATGTCAGGAAGGATTAAGGTCAGTTATTGTTCTGCCACTGATGGCATGACCTAATAACGCAGAAGTATTTTTGAATTGGTATTTGCTCTTATGTTGGAATTTTGCTGCATATTTTTATAGTACCAGTTTGAGGGTCCTTGAATTAAGTGATTCAGAGAAGCCACAATTGTGTTTCGTGTGGAGTTCTGTTGTTTGGTTTCCCTTTTTATGATATAGATTTTTGTAGAATGCAGCTGTGTAGATAAATAGAAAGGTGTAAATTCTATCAAAGAGATTAATTCGGTGATATGTCAAGAATATATGACTTTAATATATAGATTGTTTATTTGTTAATAGCCCAGAAATGTTTAAGAGTGAGCTTTATTTCTTGGAAAGTCTGGAAGATGAAGTTCAAGATTTGATCCCACAGTTAGGTCTCCTGTAGTTCAATATCTTCAAACAAAACCATTGATAGCACAGGTGAGGAGATGTTTGATTGAAGTTGCTCTAGGAGAGGGGCGTTCGATAAGAAATTAGTAACAGGGAAAAGCGAGATGACAAAATGTTTTCTTGGTTACCTATCTTGGGGTCTGAGGATCCATCATGGCATAGAAATTAGTTTTTACTCATAATTTTATCTCTCCTTGTGTGTCTTAAGTTCTTATCCTATTATTTTCTATTGAGAGATGGTATCGCTGTTTACCAGTGTAACTTGCAACACCATATCTACTTTCTTATCGCTTCAATTTTTCATGGTTTCACTGTTTTGAACTTGCCTTGCCTGGAAACTATATGACACGACTCAGTTTCCTTTTAATGTCAAGGTCTACGGCTGCAGCCACCAAATTAGAGGCAGCTGGTTTCAAGAATGTAGCATGTGTGACATCAGGGCTTCAATCTGTAAAACCAGGTTAAAACTCTGGTGCCAACCCTTCTTTGTCAAGCAAAGCAATTATAATATATGCAAAGCAAGGGAAACGAGGGTTTTATTTTTATTTTTGTTCAGGAACATTTGATTCTGAAGGTTCTACTGAGTTGCAAGATGCTGGCAAAGCTGGTTTGATCACAATTCAAGGCAAGATCTCAGCAGTACTTGGAACTGTACTTGTCTGTAAGTCGAACAACTTGTAGAGCTTACATGATGATGTTGTTGAGCCCTTACAGCAATTCCTCCTTTCTGACTATCTAATGCGTATAGGTGCATATCTGTTCATCACCTTCTTCCCAGAGCAAGCAGAAAAGCTGCTTCAACTAGCCCCGTCGAGCTAGTCAGCTAGTCCTTGTGATCCCAAGTTTTGCAAGTGTAAACGGTGACATGATCCAGGAAATGGAGGTGCTCAATTCCAGCAGCACAATATCCTAATGAACAAGAGAGAGAAGTTAATGACATTGATTCAGGTCGGTGGTCATGTAATTTTTCTAAGATTAAGCACATTGGAAATTAAGAACCAACAATGAATTTCCAAACCTCGCGGATTTGTTCATCTACCATTCATGAACAGCTTTGATATGAAAATTAGAACGCTGGGCAGTCTTCACAAATTACAGATTGTTCTTTATTATTAAAGGAAAAGGAAAAATAACCTCAAGTTTGATGAGATGGATTGTTTATCTACCTCTCTAAATCTATATCCAGGCCTGGTGTGTATTTGAAGGTGAATTTGATAATGTGATGTAAAAAGTTTTTATAAAAAAAATTAATTGAAAATATATGAAAATAATAATTTTTTAATATTTTTAACATAGTATATTAAAATTATTAAAAAAACATTTAAAAAGTATCAACTTGATATTTTCAAGTAAAAAATAAATTCTAAAAAACATGTTATAATAGAAAAACAAACATTCAAAATAAAAGGGAAAACTCTAACAAATCATCTAATAATTGAAGATCATTAAATCCATCAAAAACTGTTGTACATTTGCTACTTCTGCCCGGTGAAAAACATCCCACAGTAAAAATGTACTCTAGCTGAGAACCAGAACAAAATTGAAGGCATGCTTTCACTTCTTATGGAAGTTACAATTTTTAACCCGCCAATGTTGCCATATCAACAGTGTCCAAGATCCCGTCTCAGCAGCAAATTCAAGACCCTCATACCAAGAAATGAATATGATTTCATATTTCATTTCACATCCCAGTACATTTATAAAACAAATTTAAATTAATATTTTTTATTGTTTTTTTATTATCTTAATGTATTCATATTAAAAAATATATTTTTTTGATATTTTTTCAAGTACAAAAAAAATAAAAAATAACTCTTATCTTAATCTCACACACAGTATATATTAGAACCAAGCATGATTGTGAACCTAAATCAACAACTACTACAGTAAAATTTCCTTTCCAAAAATTATTACAATTAGATTAGCATAGACACCGCATTTTAGGCACCAATGTCACCGGATAAATGTCCACTCCAAAGAATCAAAGTACATAGGGTTGATTCTCTGATGCCTCTATCTACTACCAAATAAGGATAAATGTCCACTCCGAATTATCAAAGTGAATCGGGTTGATTCTCTGCTGCCTCTATCTACTACCAGTCGATATACCACTGAAACAGAAACAACACGAAAAAGCTTCCAAAACCATCCTTGATTGCACCCGAAGTCATCCTCGATCGCACCACATAATCATCCATCATTTGACATCAATCACCTTGTAGGCAGTAAAGCTGTCTGACATTTCCTGAAGCTGTAGCATCATAAAGCGACGACAACTCAATATTTTACAATTGTTAGCAGAAACATCTTATAGGTTTGTTTTACTGTATATGCATTAAATGTTTTGGATACAGACAGTTTCACATTAAATAACATACAGTAACAAATGCAGAGTTGCTAAGTATTGTTAGGTTTATAATCTGTAAGGGATGAAGTGAGTATAGACAAGTATTGTTAGGTCTGGGACAAGCACTTCCCCACTTAACCCCAGGATGAGATACTTCCAATTCTAATTTTCAAACCTTTTGATGAAATTTCACATAAACCTAATTTGAACTTCAACAACATCATAATCTTATCTTCGATCCCTCGAACAGCAAGATATTCCATTCACCAAACAAACTTGATTGAAAAGTAGACCACATGACCAAAGCAAATACATTTCCTTGGACTAATAAACCGTGTAAGCGATAACACTATGAATACTGAAAAATAATAATCTATTATGTTTTATGATCAGTATCAAGGAACACATATATGTAAATGATTAGAATATCCTTGCATCATATTACAAAGACTGTTAGCATAGATGTGTAAAAAATCATATTCATGGCTAAAACTAAATGAAGGAACCAAGATGCTTATATACTTGCATCCACCTACTCATAATTGTGTGTGTGTGTGTGTGTGTGTGTGTGTGTGTCCATCTATCTGTCTGTGTAGGTCTATTCGTATATGTCAACTTTTGATTTCAGAATATTTGGGAAGTTTATAATGGTTGCATCAAACATATACATTTCTAGCATATTACTATATTAATAACAAGAATTAAGGTAATTATTACCATATAACCAGTCTTTAAATAACAGGTGGAGTGCACTTGACAATTCTCGCTTTTGATTTTCTTCAAGAGGAGCTTCCCTCAATAATTTCTTTGTCTCTCCCAAATTCTTTTGCTGGAAAAGATAAGAGGCGTTACACATAATCAAACACCAAAAACTAGCAATCGTAATATGTTGGCAAGGGGCAACCCAGGCAAAATCCAAACTCATGAACTATAAGCAGCTCTAAGAAAATACAATTGTATAGCTCTCCTATCATCTTATTATAAATGATTCTCAAGGAAAGATCATCTTGTTATAATCAGTTTGAGTGCCAGTCCACGTACATTTCTCTGCTGAGATGCCATGTAAGCCTCGGGTAATTGAAATGGGTTGTCTTTCGTTGACCCTGGGGATTCAGCTCCAAACCAATTGGGAATCTGTTAAATCAGGAAGGGGAAAATGCGTGTGAATGTTTTCATAAGTAAAATTAACCCAAAAGGAAACATGAAATTCCATGTGATGGATGTTCAAAAAGGAAGGGAAAGCGACCCCAGTCAATAATACCCAACCTCCATCCCCAAAAACCCCAGGGGAAAAAAAAAGAAATGAGACAGGTAACAACATAGAATGCAAAAGAAGTAAAAACAATAAATGATAATTTCAAATAATCTGGACATCAAACTTCACATACTTGCAGAAGATCAAATTAAAAAATGTGAGATTCAACAGAAAATGAATAGTGAAATCAACAAAGGTGTTTAAAACAAACAAACAAACACACCAATTTTCAGTAAATTAACAAGAGAATGTATAAATTATACCAGAAAGTTTGTGAATTGGTCAGGGTCTACCCGTGCAGCTGGTTCAGCTTGAAAATCAGAGACACCAGCAGGGTGAGATAATGAATCATGGGGATCAACCACTCCCAAGGCCAAAGTTTCATCCCATCTGTTGATGGTTGCGTCAATGCCTACATCAGCCATGTGCTCCTCCAACTCTGAATAAAATGTATTATATGGTGCCACCTGATTAAAATTTAACAGAATGCTTATAGTGTTAATCTTCATTAGTAATTGAAAAATATAAGGGAGAAAGGATGTTCAATTATAACCAATGAACTGCTTAATAGGATGCAAAAGTACAGAGGTTTCATTTTTTTCAATAAACAAATCACATCATAGCAGTATGCATGTGTTCAAGAGTAAGGTTAAAGAGTTCAGTTTGTGCACATCTCCCTTTTGCCGGCCCACATCTAGCAATAGCCAATACAATGAAATACCAGCAAAACACAAAAGGCTCCAGAACTAAATTAATTTAATCACCAAACTTAAAAAGAATCTAGAAAACCACATTGAGGTTCAATTATGAGTAAATTTTCTTTATGTTCAAAACCAGACATGAAAGGTAAGTGGACACTTGCATCACCAAGAAACTTATCTCCTCTGTAAGTCTGTAATTTACAATGCAGAATATTATAACAGCCATGACAGCTAACAGTTTACGGCACAAAAAGAGGATGGTCAAAAGCTCACCTGTAGCTTATGGTTATCACCAACAATTAGTGGTCGTTGATTTACCCCAAGAAAGAACACACACTCACGACAATTGGCAATGCAGACTCGTTTAGCTGCTGTAATAACATGAACTCGCTCACAATGTTCAATCCTTACAGCCTGTAAAAGACATTGAAAGACATACACATCATCATTTTTTTACCTAAAAATAACCCATAACCCTCAACATGAGTTGATGAAGGCACACGCTGCAAGGCTAATCACTCACCAAGAGTAATGGCTACTAGGAAAAGATACAGCAGTTGAAGGAATGTGGAAAGGTACGCTCTCCATACAGAATATTGACAACTATAGATTCCTTGTTAAATATTATTCACGTAAATATCAAGTGGTACATCAACACATGAAGAGTTAATAAGAACTACAGATGCTAAACGCAATAGATAATAATGCCCATACACACTTGCACGTACAATCGTAGACAGCAATGTGGTGAAAAATCAATTGCTAAGAAATTTATACCATTCAATTTCTCATTTAACAAAGGAGGTACATTTGGTGACTAAACCACAAGAGAAAGATTTCCAGCAGATATGAACACTAGGTGACTGAAACAGTCAGTACTCACAAAAACCAAGTGTTTGTTACTACCTTGCCAACAGCTCCAAGGACTATAGTAGCATCAGAGCATCCATAAATGGTAGCATATCTCAGAGGTGCTAAGATGTAAAGGATGGAATCATGACAATTCAGAACCTGCAACCACACAACACAGTTAAAATGGCCAAAAAACAATACAACCTTGAAGCAGACAAATTTAAAACCATGCTGCATAGACAAAGCAGGCAAAGAAATGTTCACCAAAACAATGGTCAAGGAAGGGCTCTTTTCTCTTCATGAGATAGTACACATGATAGCATATCAACATTGTATGGTGCAAATTGGTTCAGACAACACAAATAAATCTCAGAGAAGCCAGGCATATCCACGACCAGAGTTCATAACCAAATTCATAAAGTCAAATCCCATCAGCATTACAAGCTAATCTAAGTTTTAATGATGTGATTTGCATGTTAACATACCAAGGATTAAACCTGCCATGCATTTTAAGGGAAAAATACATGCTTTTAAGTCAAGCAGAATTGTATTGAACTAGGCTCGAAAATCTACCACATATCCTTAATGATCCCTGTTAGAAGCAATAGCTTCAAATTAAGAAATCATAAGTTCACAAAAATGCTATCTGGTTATTTTTATGAAGGAACAGAGATGGAACGATGAATATTCATTACAATGCTAACCTTTACAGAAGAAGAACCTTTAAGATCTGATGGTTGCTTTACAAATGATGACTTAGAGATCCCCTCGATAAAACATGAACCCCTAGCACTAGGTGGGGTCTTGATAGAACTTGTACAGGCATCAGTCATGGCTACATCAGAATCAGATGAATTGGCTGGCCCATTTTCTTTTGCAGAAATTCTTTCAGTAATATGTTCCAAAGCAGATGCTATATTCTGTGAAATCCAATCATGGACTTGTGTAGCAGCAGCAGGAGCGGCAGGCATGTCAGGATCTGAATTGGCAAAAAACGGGGCAGCTTGGCTTAAGGTACCTACTTCAGATCCTTTGTCACCAAATTGAAGAAGAAATCCAAGGTGCTCAAATCCTTCCATGGATAAAACCTAATAAAGTGCAGTTAAAGTAGCAAATTAAAACCAGATGAAAAAGAAACCAACAAGCAGAAAACAAATTATGAAGACACCAAGAGATCCAAGCATTAATATGCGTCGATAAACACAAGTTGACGTTAAAACATTTTCCAAATCATATTTATTCTGGAAATATACTTTCATGAAAAGAAAGTTATAATGCCTCGAGCATGCATGCAACACCTATAAATGTTCCTATTTAACCAACTATTGAGAAATATTTTTACAAACCAGAGACTCTTCTCCTTCTCCTTCGCCTTCCCCTTCTCCTTCCACAGGCTCTGCCAAAAGAGAGAGAATGTTAGCCATGTGCTTTTGTAGGTAGGACAACTGATGAGCCTCTTCATCTGCCTGTGATGGCATAAACCGGCGGTTGTTGCTACGCACAAGCTGCAATCAAAGAAACATCAATTAAAAATCAACATAAACAAGTTACAATCAAAATTTAAACACCAATTTCAGATTTTGGTTGAAGTAGACTACATTATATTCATGCAAAAACAACAAACAAAACAAAATTCAATCCATGCAATTTGGAGATTTCTCAAATTGGGACTGGTTTGCAGCATTCTAAACATCAAAGGCATCAGCAAAAGTTGACGAATCTAAGATTGCAAACTGTTAGATAACCTATCCCACATCGAATAAATAAACAATAGATGATTAATATATAAAGCTGAGAATGGACCACCCGCCACAAGGCTTGAGTCTTTTGGATGGAACTCAAACTCAACTATCTAATTTATTACAAATAAACACAATAGCGCCATAAAAAGTGAATACTAAGAGCGCTTGCTAACCATATAGTTCTACAGAATGAAGCTGTATACCAGATAGTGTACAAAACCTATCATCTAATCTCTCAAACCAGAAATTCAAAAAACAAGATCATTTTTTTTAGAATCCGAGATAAAAGGGTCAAGAATGGAATCAACATAAATTCATAACTTGCTACATGAACCCGTAGCACTAGGTGAGGTCCGGACTGTATCCTACACAAAAAAAATTTAAAAACACATTCTTGATTGCTATGATCACTATGATATGAAATGCATTAACCCTTCCTAAATGTTATCACATTATATTGTAAAATCTTTCCATCCAATTGTTCATAGACACGACAATTACATTCCTAATCAACATAATAATCTTAAAAAACACCACCATTTATAAAATTAACCAAATTAATCCCTCTAATTACAAAAACAATACCTGAAGCGGCGATAAAGCCGACAGGTAACCATCAAAAGCTGAAGTCGACGGCCAAACATCAGCAACAGAAGCGGCATCTTTATGCGTTCTCGGCAACAATTTCTTGTAAGACTGAATATATAGAAACAATATCAGATCACGCAAATCGGCGCCAGCCGAATCGACCTCATCGGGCCGGGCTTTCACAAGCGGGTCGGAATCAGAGTGCAGAACCGAAGCGAGCGTGTCGAGAATCAGCCTCGCGTGGTCGGTGGAGATCTGGAGAGAGTCAGCGAGTAAGGAAGAGTTGACTCGGTTGTGAGTAGAGAGCCGTTGTTTGAGCTGTGTAAGGGTTGGGGTCGGGTCAGGGAAGATTAGTTTGGGGATTGGTAAGAGTCCGTGCTCGAATGGCTCCCGGCGTGGGTGGATTAGGGAGCTTGGATTCGGGTTTGGAGTTGGAGTTGGAGTTGGAGCAGGATTTGTATTCGGGTCGGGCGTGGACGTTGTTTCTGTTGTCATGGTTTTCAAGAGAGAGAGAGATTAGTTCCTGGCTGTGTGTTTGGAGATCTCTGAGTAACTATGGATGGTGGTCCTGTGAGGGAAAGAAGGAGAGTGAGGGTTGAGGTTCAGTGCGGGTACTTACATGAGGAAAAGCTGCGTGGCGGGATTTTATTTGATGAATCTGACGCTAAGACAATCAGATTGTGACATGTAAGAGTTGTTATTTATTTAGTCTTTTTGAGCTTTTAGTTTTTTCAGAAAATGTGTTTTTATTAATGACTCTTTTTAAATTGTTACTAGTTTATTTACACTCGCTTCACAGTTAATTAATAATAATTTTTAAAATAATATAAAAAAATAAATATTAATATTTTAAAAATATTTTTATAAAAAACTTACATCGGACAATAATATCAAACTTATGTGCATAGATCTGACAAATCTAATATACATTATCTCAATGTTAAATATCTGATAATCATATTATTCCTCATTACTAAATTTTAAAAAACTCAAACAAATCATTATATCTTTAATTATCTTTTAATATCATACGTATCTCATAAAAAAATAATTTTACCTCAAATATATGTTTAATAAGTTTTTATTTTTTTGGTAAAGACAATCATATTATTAATTTATTACATTATTCTAATTTATTATGATTTATATCTCAGTGAGTAGTTGAAAAAAACAATAAAATATTAATCTCTTTAGTATGTCCTATAATAATAAATAAAAGCAGCTCTTTTTTTATGCAATGAAAAAGTTTTATCAGTGACTCTTTTTAAATTGCTGATGATAAATAAAAGAAGATAAAGGATTATAAGGAGTCACCAATTTCTAAGCCATTTTTTGACTATGGAGCTATAGTCTCCAGCATTTCCCATAAATTATTTGGACCTAAAATTAAAGCCTCGGATCTCTTGAAAAGTTGGCGGCCCGACAACATCAAGGATCTCTAGCTGGCCACGTTGTTTGTCGCATAAACGATGGGTTTTGTATCAGAGGCTCTGGGTCAAGTCCAGGTGAGAACTTGTGATCGGTTTGTGACTTCTAGGCCTAATCATACCCCCCAACGAGACTATACAGTACGTGCCTTAAATATGCTCCATTTCATAATAATGCTTTTTTACATCCCTCTTTTTTTTTAAAGAGATTCCTTCACAATTTGTTATCTTAATATCATATATATATTATTTTTTTCATCATCATCGGTTATTAATATTAATACCAGTATATATTTTTTATTAATAACATTAAAAATTTTCACATGACATGTACATTTTTGTCCTTTGATTTTTTTAAAAAAATCAATTTGGTCCCTGTGTTTTATATTTCTTAAAAAAATAAAATATGATATATCTATTATGAGATTTTTTTTATTTTATTTCTTTAAAAAAATTATTTCCCTTCTTTTAACCTAGAAAAAATTGAGGCAAACAATAAAAAAGAAAACAATTCATAAGAATATATAATATAATAGGAATGAATTATATCTCAAATTAATATATCAGTCTCTTGACTTTCTAATAATTTTTTTTGATTGGATTAATTGATCGTGGATTTTATTTGTTTTATCATTATTATTGATATTATTGAATTTTTATTTTCTTTAATATGATACATCTATAATTAATTTTTTGACATGGTCTATAATTTAACATGTAAGAACTTGATTGAGAAATAATGTCAAGAGCTAAATTGTATTTGCTGTAAAATATAAGGAGAAAAAAATCAATTAAGACTCTTTTTTTATATAAAAAAACTAAAACATATGAACCAGAGTAAAAACAATTAAAAAAATAAAGGATCAAAATGTATATCAACAAAGATTTTATGTTATGGAAATATGACACATGTTAATTCTTAACTATATCGGTGCATCAATTGATAAAAAAGATACAGTGAAAATGAAAATATAATTTACAAATATGATATTAAAATAATAATAATAAAATAAATCGTTGTAGAAAATCGTAATTTCGTTCATTTTCTTTATCAGAGCTAAAAGCGAAAGCTTGAAAATTCTTGGCACTACAAACACAGACGGGCGGACGGGCAATGATGTCAACATGAAAGATGTGGAGAGGGTAAAAACCGAGCGTGATAAATGTTTTATGTGACAGTTTTTGCTATTATGGTTTTTTTAAAAAATTGTTTAGATCTAAAAAAAAATATTTGATTAAAAACATTATAAAATAATTTTCTGTATGCAAAATAAATAAATAAAAAGCAAATTATTTTAATTTCTATAAAATTAATGTTTCAAATACAAGTACTCGGTGCAAAAAAAATACAAGCTATCTAATTAAGCGAATACTTTTTTTCTGATTAAATAACAGAAGCTAGCTACCATCATATCAAATAATCTTTTAAAAACATAAAGCGTAATTAATCTGGGTTAAAGTTACGGAATAAATAATTAATGATATTTCATCCCGAGTTTCATCTCCCCTCTCTTTCTTCGAGTTCTGCACAGACACCATTTTAGTGGTAGGAAAATCATCCATGTCTTTCCCCGCCATTTACATGGTCATGACTGGAAAAATTGATGGAAAAAACATAAAATTCTTAAATGACAGTGCATGCGTGGGCTTGCGAGCACTGTAAAACAGTAAAACGAGCATGGCCAGTGGTGACCAGGTAACATCTCAGCAATCGACCGATGACCTGCAGATATAGGTCAACTTCTTGCTAAGGTCACTCACTATTCGATATCAAATTAACATGTAAAAAAAAAAAACCTCGAACTAATGTACGTAGTTGATTGCTTGTTGAGCCCGCCACGCCTTTGTATCTGCCTTCCAATACAGATATGCCTCGACAAAATATGGCGGTTTCTATGAGTAAATCATGGAAAGAGCATCATCGTCGAGTAGTTTTAACGCCACTTTCCATGCAAGTCTCCATCTATTTCACTGCATTTTGAAGTTTTTGGTGCCGGGTGTGTCGGAGAATAAGCGGACGACTGGGTTTGTGATTTTTTTTCAATGTGTATTAAATATTAAATGATTCAGTTCTACCATTAGAATTTGGTTGAACTGAATCATTTACTTCAAATCTCTAGTTGCTTTAAACCTCTCATGTATTTTTGCATGTGAAAGTCACATGATTTATGCATAATTTGATCTATAGTTTTAATTTATTGGATTACTTTTTAATCTTTAAATGAATTTAACTTTCAACCAGAGAGAAAAAAATAAAAATAATTTTACAAAGTGACACAAAAATATCCATAAAAAAACAACAAAATTCTCCATAAAAATAAAAAAGAAAATTATTTTAATTTCCATTTTTGACTTTTTTTTTCTTTTTTGTATGCTATTTAATTTATCTTACGCCATCTACGTGGAACTTGCCCAGACGATCAAATTATGCTCACAATCAATCTAACAAAAAAAAATGACAGACTTAAAGTAATAAAAACTTGGAGATAAAAGGGTTTAATGTGATCAAATTATTTCTAGAGAGTTTAAATTGACCAAATTTCAACAATGAAGGAGAAATTGATGATTTTCAAAACATTAATTAAAGTTTTGAAAATTTCAAGAGATTAATTTCAATTTTTTTTAGCTCAAATAACTTAAAAGATTGAGAGATTCAACCCTTTTTATTTTTTTATCACTCAAATTTTATTTTAATTTAATCACTTCACATAAATTTTTTAGATTGAACTTGATTTTTTTTTGTTGTCTAGAAATGAAGATCCTACGATATTGAGGAAAAAATATAACATGCACTTGATGGTTAATTTTGCAAAATCATATGTATTTTTATTATCTAAAAGAATTAAAGTTTGAGGGATTCAATTCAAAAATAAATTAAAAATAAATAGGGATGGGTATAGCCAATATTCTCGTATCATCGTGCGATCCTTTTTGAGAATCCAATCTTCGTATTAAGTGTGCATTCTAGGATTTATATTAAAAATCTTGCGATCCAATGTTCGCTTTTCTACGTGCCGACACAGCCACTATATATTCTGAAACAAATAAAATATAGAAAGTTCCATTTACCTTTTCTACTCGCAGCCTGAGACACTGTGCTGGAAGAGGCTCGTTTCATATCAGGCTGCCAAACCGAAAGTCGATCCACACCTCCCCTTTGAAGTGTAGATTCAAACTGGAATGTTGCCTTCAAATTAATCAACCACTACCAGGAACACTGAGCTCATGTGCACTATGCTTCTTGTCATCATCAAAGGAACCGGAGATGTTTCACACGTATATACACACCTTGCTCAATACATGCATTTTTACTTGAGCAAGTTGTAATTTCCCTATAATATTTGCCATTAAGTTTTTAGGATTTACCTGAGTAATTGTATCATCGAGTCATATATTTAAAATATTAATTTAAATTGATTTTAATATTTCATTTAAATTTTTTTTTATTCATTTAATTTTATCTTTTAATATTTTATTTATTTAAAATTGAACTTTGTTTTTTTTCACATTCTTCTCCATAAAATTATCCTTATCTTTTATTTTATATAGGGATGCATGTTTAATATATTGGTTTGAATTAACTCGGGATAACATGATACTAGCAAGTGTTTTTTTAATTAATAATTGTAATTTTTTTTTGTTTAGTTCAATTTATTTATTGTTATTTATTTTAATCATGCAATTAATTTAATTAAATTTATTAAACAAGTCAAGTTAATTATTTAAATCTCAATGTTTTGCTTATCAATTTATTTATGTTAGAAAATAATTGGGCGGAACCCTGCTGCGGAGCGGGTACCACCATTCCCGTTGGTAGTCAAGGTGCAAATGGATCCTGCCAGGAAACCGGCCGAACTAACAATGTCCTCTCAGCAGTATAAAATACCTAGCTCACAGATCAAAGAAAATACACCAGGCAAACCTCCAAAACCATGGCTCCACTGTAGGGAGGCTTTAATTTGTCTTGCGTTCTTGCAAAGCCAACTGTACTCTCTGGACCATCATCTCCTGTGACAAATGGACATTATAGAGAGATGCTCTTGCTTGTAATGCCGGCTGCGGTGATCCTCCGAGCAATGGAATCTCTCTCTTGGTGAGCAAGAAAGACACCTGTGAATAAAAAGCACAGGCCAAACACTGCATTACACGTCCTTTTGCCCTTGTACGGCTTTAATATATTGCTAACACCTTCAACCGCACATGTTTACCATGAAACCTACCTCAATGAAGGACACGTAACCCCTGGACATGTTTGGAAATTACAATGCTGTACTCTGACCTTAGAACACACGTCGGGGATGTCTGTATGTTACTTCAGACGCAAGTTAACTTTTAAAAATACCTTTTTCTTTTTCATGATTAGAACACAGTATTTCACATTTAACATTAAAAACTAATATAAATAACAACTTGGAATTTTATTAAACAATTTGAGTTTTTGAATTTAAGCTGTTGTTTAGCAATGAACTCTCTAATTTGTTTTTTGATAAATAAAATGAATTCAGGCTACACATATATTTTTAATAATCTCGAGTTTTTCTTACATTGAAAAACGACAACGTAGTACCAGGACAACAATCCAGTACTATTGCTATAGCATTATAAAACCCACACCTATCATTATCTTAAAATCGAGTCAAAAATCATTTGACTTGGATTTTTTTGTCAAATCGTAATAGAACTAGATCTATTGTCGTTTTCGAAAACTTAAACTCTTAAAATTGTTTATTTTTGATTATTTTTAATTTTTATCACCGAGCCGAGCCTCCTTGTACAAGTTAAAAAACCAACAGCAAACCCAATTAAAATATGGCCCAAGTCCACGCAATTACTTGTAATCCTAACTCTAATCCATGCTTAACTAACTAACACTAAAAATACCAAAATAAAAACCGCATCCTTCCGAAATATCATTTTCACCACCTCAACCAACGTGAAAAGAATCCAATGACAAAACAGAAAAGACTCTTTGCCTACCAAAGTTTCCTTGCCGCTACTATCAGATTCACCCACCAGATAAAAACACACCACAACGCTCCTAAGACGAACGGTCACTACACGCGCGAGCCCCTACCGCAGTTATTTACACGCTCCCCTTCTCTGTAGTTCGCAAACAGAGACAAAGCAACAGAGAGCCCGAAGAGAGAGAGAGAGAGAGGGCAAAAGTGAGAGAGAGTATGTTCTGTGTGTATTCTCAAAGATTCATTAAAGAGAAAAACAAACACTCCTGCTAAAATTAAAACTAAAATAAAATAAAACAAAAGGCAAAAAGCACTATTGCGACTCCTCCCCTCTCTCTAGAGTTATCTTCTGTTCCCTTCTCATCTCTTCTGTTCCCTTCTCTTCTCTTCTTCATTCTTATCTCTTCCCTGTTTATGTAGATGAAGGAGCGCTAGGGTTCTTTTTCTAGATCTTCTTCCCCATGTTTTTCGAGGTATGCTAGGAGCAATCCTTTTTTTCGCATTTTCGTTTCTTACAATTTTTTTTTTTATTTTTCTCTGGTTTATGTTGTTAGCCTGCTTTTCAAAGTTGTGACGTTACTGTTTTTTTTTTTTAAAAAAAAATTTTCCGTGACCTTCTTTGCTTATTCAGTACTTTTATTTTATGTGAAAATGAGATAAAAAAGTGAAGGACAGCCTGAAAAATCTTAACTCTATGCAAGCTGTGTTAGAACCCATCTTCTTCTTGTAACTTTCTGAGAAACCAAACAAGAGTTTTTGAGTGTGCTTTTTTATTAAGTTGATGAAAAGGAATTTTTTTTAAAAAAAATCAGTGATAGTAAACGGTTTTTTTTCTTGGATATTTCTACATTTTCTGAGCAACCAAGCGGAAAAAGAAAGTTTACGGTGCAGTTTGTGAGCATTTTTTTTTTAATAAAAAATTTGAATCAATATATCATTTGATGTTTTGACATATAATTTTGCTGTGTCTGTTTTTTTTTTTTTTTTACAGTCTTCGGTTTCAGATCTGAACATTTAAGGATTTTTTTGTAAGTAACAGTCATTTAAAGGATCCGATGAAATATTAAAGATCATTTCGTGTAGTTTTTCTTTATACTTATGAAATATGTCGTTTTGAGTTCCGTGTTTCA
Organism: Populus nigra; assembly: GCF_951802175.1. NCBI lineage: Eukaryota > Viridiplantae > Streptophyta > Magnoliopsida > Malpighiales > Salicaceae > Populus > Populus nigra. Next base: position 22,816,761 of record NC_084854.1, read on the forward strand.
ATTTTCTTTTGGTATTCTGTTTCATATTTATCTGTTAAGGTTATTGTTGGTTCTTTGAATGTTTGGATTTTTGGTTTCTTTCCTATTATGAAGTCTCCTTGACTATTTAAATTACTCTTAGTTTGGTAATTAGTAACGGCTGGTTGGGATTTTTTATTCCTATATTTCAGGGTTTTCGAATTGAAGGACTTTGAATTCAAAGCCTGTTTTGATTTTGGTTCCTTAGAAGACAAGCTCTTCAACTTCAACTTGAAAAGCACTATTGGGGTTGTTTTTTCGGGGGTCTCTCGTTTGAGCCAACATGATGCAGAAGCCACCGCAGGATGATTTTCTATTGAAAGAGACCAATCCCCATCTTGGAGGGGGAAAGATCACTGGCGACAAGCTTACGAGCACCTATGATCTTGTGGAGCAGATGCAGTATCTTTATGTCCGGGTCGTTAAGGCCAAGGACTTGCCTGCGAAGGATGTCACAGGTAGTTGTGATCCTTACGTGGAAGTTAAACTTGGAAACTATAAGGGCACTACTCGGCATTTTGAGAAGAAGTCGAACCCGGAGTGGAACCAGGTGTTTGCATTTTCAAAGGAGCGGATTCAGGCGTCGATGCTTGAGGTTACTGTTAAGGATAAGGATCTTGTGAAGGATGATTTCATTGGCCGGGTTTTATTTGATATGAATGAGATACCAAAGCGTGTTCCTCCTGATAGTCCTCTGGCGCCACAGTGGTATCGCTTGGAGGATAGGAAAGGAGATAAATTTAAGGGGGAATTGATGCTAGCGGTATGGATGGGAACACAGGCAGATGAAGCTTTTCCAGAAGCATGGCATTCAGATGCTGCTACTGTTAGTGGAACAGATAGTCTTGCTAATATTCGGTCCAAGGTATATCTCTCCCCGAAATTATGGTATTTGAGGGTCAATGTGATTGAAGCACAGGACCTGGTACCAAGTGATAAAGGCAGGTATCCAGAAGTATATGTTAAAGCTATCCTGGGAAATCAAGTCCTGAGAACAAGAGTTTCTCCCAGCAGGAGTATTAATCCTATGTGGAATGAGGACCTTATGTTTGTGGCATCAGAACCTTTTGAGGAGCCCTTGATTTTGAGTGTGGAAGATAGAATTGCGCCCAACAAGGATGAAGTGTTGGGGAGATGCGCGATTCCAATGCATCATGTAGACAGAAGGTTGGACCATAACCCTGTGAACACTAGGTGGTTTAATCTGGAGAAACATGTTGTTGTAGAAGGGGAAAAGAAGAAAGAAATAAAGTTTGCCAGCAGGATTCACATGAGGATCTGCTTGGAGGGTGGTTATCATGTTCTGGATGAATCAACACACTATAGTAGTGATCTTCGTCCGACAGCCAAACAGCTGTGGAAGCACAGCATAGGGGTACTTGAATTGGGTATTCTCAATGCTCAGGGATTGATGCCCATGAAAGCAAAGGATGGTCGGGGAACAACTGATGCATACTGTGTGGCAAAATATGGACAGAAGTGGGTTCGTACTAGAACCATCATTGACAGTTTCACGCCCAAGTGGAACGAGCAATATACTTGGGAGGTTTTCGATCCCTGTACTGTCATAACAATCGGGGTCTTTGATAATTGTCATTTGCATGAAGGGGACAAGCCCGGTGGGTCAAGGGATTCAAGGATCGGAAAGGTACGAATCCGTCTTTCCACACTTGAAACTGACAGGGTTTACACACACTCCTATCCACTGTTGGTCCTGCATCGTAATGGTGTAAAAAAGATGGGAGAAATTCATTTGGCAGTTCGTTTTACATGCTCATCATTGCTCAATATGATGCACATGTACTCACATCCTTTGCTGCCAAAGATGCACTATATCCATCCACTGACTGTCAGCCAGCTAGATAGCTTGAGGCATCAGGCCACTGTGATTGTGTCAGTGAGGCTGAGCCGGTCAGAGCCACCATTAAGAAAGGAGATTGTTGAATATATGCTGGATGTGGGGTCTCACATGTGGAGTATGAGAAGAAGTAAAGCCAACTTTTTCAGAATCATGAACGTTTTCGGTGGGCTAATAGCTATAGGGAAATGGTTTGATCAGATATGCAATTGGAAAAACCCAATCACCACAGTGCTGATTCACATTTTGTTTATAATCCTAGTCCTCTATCCAGAACTTATCTTGCCCACAATCTTCCTGTATCTCTTCCTGATTGGTGTCTGGTATTATAGATGGAGGCCAAGGCATCCTCCTCACATGGACACTCGTCTCTCTCATGCGGAGTCTGCTCATCCCGATGAATTGGATGAGGAATTTGACACGTTCCCAACTTCGCAGTCTGCTGATATTGTAAGGATGAGATATGATCGTCTGAGAAGTATTGCAGGGAGGATTCAGACTGTTGTTGGTGATTTAGCTACTCAAGGGGAGAGGCTGCAATCTTTACTGAGCTGGCGAGACCCAAGGGCCACAGCTCTGTTTGTGCTCTTTTGTCTGATTGCTGCCATTGTTCTATATATTACTCCTTTCCAAGTTGTGGCAGTTCTCATTGGATTGTATGTGCTGAGACATCCCAGGTTCCGCCACAAACTTCCTTCAGTTCCACTCAATTTCTTCCGGCGGTTGCCAGCAAGAACCGATTCCATGCTGTGAGCAAAGCCAGTTTTATCTGCAATTGCATTTTGCATCTGATCTTGTCAAGTCAGAGAAGAAGATGGTGGTTCTGGCACAACTTGTAACCTTCCTCTGAAGGTAGTAGATTTTGTGGATTTGCGGGTTATTTAAAGATATTTTAATAGGATTTCTGTTTCAACTTTCGAGCTTTATGGTAATCAATCCAACTTCATTTGTAATTTTGTAGGTTTTGATTGGAATTTAACCTTTGGTGAACCTTCTCTGTGCTTCACTTCATCTAGTAGATATTGTTGTCCACTGGGATTTCTGATCTCAACCTTGTTATATTCCTGCAATGGAATGGCTTCTTTTTCCTTGGTCATTTTTCACTAAAATACAGCCTATTTCACCTGTCCTGCTCTTTTCTTTTTTCTATCAAAAAAGAATTGCCCGTTTAGATTATATTAATGAGCACCAACTTGTTCTTTTCTATATTGTAATGTTCTCTTGCTTGTTTGGTATTCTATCATTCCCAGGACATCCTGTATGGCCAGCGAGAAAAATTTATATCCACTTCCTGCCTTCTTGTCTAACTTACAGCAGACTCTGTTCATGTTAACCTGTGTTTATTTTACTTGATAAATTATTCAAAGTCATGGGGAAAGACAAAGATTGCCTCCCTAATTATTGGGTATTTCTATTAAACAAAAGCATATTATAAATGCTATTACTGAGCAAAGACTAGATCTTCATGTGCATTCTGTTTTCTATTATATTTTAGATTTGCATAAATATGCTGTATCTAATCTGTGTGGTGGGACACATACCAGGATGTGGTTAAGAAGCAGCAGTTGCTAACTTCCTAGGGTGTGGTAGCTGCTTTTGCAGTCCAAAGTAGATTGATTGGTTATGGTGGCTTCTATAGCGGAGTGTTGTAGCATTATCTGACTGTGTTAGGAAATATTGAATATATTTACCCAACTCGGCCCAACTCGGCCGAAAACCAGATAGGAAAACATGGCTAGATGGGTAAGCCGCGGCGACAAATCTCACTAAGGTTAAGTTCTATATTTACTCTATGCCCATGTCTGCCTAAAATATGCCCATGTCTGCCTAAAATATCACTAAGTGATCTTTTTTTTTTTTAATTTCACGCAGTGGATGGAAATGGAACAACGCGTGGGATCTGACTCACCAAATAAAAATGGAATAGATAAACAACAGACAAGGATATGCTAGAAAATGAAAGTTCTGAGTTGGTTTTAAGAGGGCATGAACTTATAGTTGTGCGATAATAAATATATACTATGGTCTTGAATAGGATAAGCGGTCCATCGTGATTCGATTGTGCCCTACAGACATTATTATTATTATTATTATTATTATTATTATTATTATTATTAGGCTTTTGAGAGAAAGCTATGGTTCAAGAGATGGACCGAAACATGGTAAGGCAGGTTGACTCACTGGCTCCCTCCATGAGGGACCATGCTTGCAATTGACAAAGTGGTGATATTCTTTCTTTAATGAAGAGTAAGTAACGCACCATCTTTATTATCTCGGTGCCCCATGACGGTAGCCAGATAAACTAGACATGAGGAAAACAAGTTTCTGACTCTTGGAGTGGTGCTCTTATTAATAATGTGATTAATAGGTTGCCGTCCAAAAATCAAATTTAAGATTTTTGACTTTCAACATGCAAATGTTCATGCTGATTTAATTTTTGTTGTGGGTGGAATTTGAACGAGAATCTATGCATTACATGGTGTACAATTCTTCCGAGAAAAGAAGAAGAGAGGGTCCGTTTTGTTGATCCTCCTACTAAAAATTTTTATTTTTTTTTAAATTAATATATATTTTTTATATTTTTATATCATTTTAATGCATTGTTATAAAAAATATTATTTTGATACATTTCTAAATAAAAAAACATTTTAAAAAACAAATGTAACTACACTTCTAGACACCCCTATCTTGAACATTGGTTATTGATTATACAAGTTAATTTAAATTAACTTAATTAATCAAAATAACGTTGTGTTGAATAATTTCTTAAAAAGTTAAATCAATTTTAACATGTTTAACTCTAAATTATTATTTTTTTTAAAAACTCAATCTAGGATGGAATTGAGACTATTGGGTCCCAGGCCAACAAGCACCGTGATGGAATTAGGCCTAGCAGAGATGTTAAGGCGCAATCCAGGCTTGTAATAAATTGGATGGACCAATACACAATGGATCGTACACTAGACATGTTATGATTTTGTATTTTTTATTTAGAAAATCTGAATCTCAGGCCCAGCTTCCGCTGTCCTAAAATAATATTGGAAACTGTTGTTTTTATTAGCGAGGAGTAAAATAATCGGAAAAATTGAGCTAAATAATAAAAAAAAAAATTAAATTAAAATGGTTTGAAATAGTTTTTATTCTAAAAAATAAACCGAATTAAAACTAGTCGGTTTAAACTGAATTTTTTTAATTTTGGTTTAATTATTTTTTTTTAATAAAAACAAAAAAAAATGAATATTGACTGTTGACTCATGTAATTTATGTATAATAATTTTTCCAAATGTTAGAGGAAGCAACGAGGACTTGAATACTTTCATTCACACACAGAACTAGGTAACATGTCTGTAAGACTACAAACCCATCAACCCCCTTAGCGTTTCTCAACGAATGACCTGTCGTTTCCCACTATCATCATTTGCGGAGGCTGACGAAAGAGTTGAGTGGTCAATCCCACGTCTTGATTTCCACTCCTACTTTAGAGCCGATATTTGATTTCTGCTGAACATATTTGAAGATTCCTTATGGAACCCAAAATGAAATTCTTAACTTTTAATTTAATCTGTGCTGGAATGAAATGTTTTCTTTCTATTAATATAAATAAAGAACAATTAATAAAGAATTGGTGTAATATTAGATCACGAAAAATATATCATACAACAATTGAATTTATTTGAATCTAAAAAGCAATTACAACAACTTAAGATTTTAAAAATACATTATTAAGATGTATGAATCACTAAATACTTAACTGGAAACAAACTTGATTCAAATATATGAAAATAAGAAAGATCTTTTAAAACCATCTTGTGTTTGTAACAATTATGATGATGCGTGTCAATACCCGTATATGGTAGAATTGTTCCGTCGGTATACACCGATAGAATTGTTTCATTGGTATATACCGAGGGATCCAATGAGAAAATATTTCATCAGTAATGTTACTATAATTTACCAATAATTAAAATTTTGTTAGAATTTTCATTTGTGTTTTTCAATATTCTGCTTGTGGGTGGCATCATCATAGCCTCTATAAAAGGGGCTTGAGTAGCCGCACATGATTGATGTTTTCACATAAAGTGCTAATAATAATAATGTATGCTCACATCGTACATTGTAGGTCTCCTAAAAAGTATTGTCTCACTAGAATATACACATAATGGATTTTGTTCTTTTAAAAGATATCTCTCGGGGAAATAGATGCTTTTTGTGTTTATAAGTAACTAATACTCTCATCTCATAACCAATATGAGATTGGTGGTATCATCGTATATTTAAAATAATATCTTTGATTTTTTAAAAAGTTAAAAAAATAAGTTGTTTTGAAGATTTTTTTCTAAAAGAAATCAAATTGTATTTTAATTAGGTTAATGAGGTTATGAATTCACACTTGTCGAGTTAACCACGTGAAATAAAATCAATTTTAGATTGATTTTTTCTAAAACCTAATTTAGATTGGCTAGTTATAGGTTGACCCTCCTTCGTGAGCTTATATATATAAAAGCCTCCAGCGTCATCTCATATCCTCGACGATTAATTATTTTGGTTGCCGCGTTAAATATTTAAGATGTCAACTAGTGGAGTAAAGATTTGAAATTTATCATGTTTGTTTTTCGTGTAGTGGGCTTCAAATTATACAAGGATATGCACCTTTCTTGCTTTATGCCACCCATACTTGCCTATATATTCATAAAGAGTTGATAGATAGATATTGTTTTTACTATAAATTCAGAGGACATGGTAATAGCAATTGATCTATGTGCTTTCCCTTAACAATGTCGAGTCGTGTTCTAACTGTCAATCCAAAATATAAAGGCAAGATTACGCAATCAAATCTGGCAATAACATGCATCTAATGTATTGCATGCGGCCATGCTTGTATTTCAATTAGAGCAAATTAAAGCTAGCTAGCGAGTAGATCTGCAATTCCACTCTTCAGAAGGAGGTTGTCATTTCTAACTTTCTGTTTGAAGAATTAATTGATCAAGTAATTATCAATAATCTTGGCCGTAATAGTTCTGTTTTATTTCATATGGGGATTCTTTATTTTTTTTTGGTAGTGTGTTGGGTTTTATTGAAAGTAATTTAATTAGCACATGTTAGGCTTACCATTTTAATTTTTTTTTTTCCTTTTGAATCTCTCCCGCGTATGAAACGAGTTTCATATGAAGGTGCACGCACAAAAACAATGCATTAGGTTTGAAAAGGAGAACAATAAACTCAGCTATCGTTCTTGTGGGCAAGAATTCAGACAGTAGAAGTTAAGGAAAATAAGACTCGGAGGGAGCTGGTGCATGCACAGAATTCATTGGTGTGTGAAACCTTTGAAAAATCGCTTAGTAAATTTGTTTCTATTGTCCTTTTCAATAAAATTCAATTCATCTTTTGCTAGTTTTTCAAGTGAAGCCAAGTCAAAGTAGACTAAATGCAAGGTAGAAATGGAATTACTCACGCTATTAATTTGCATGCCTTAATTTTCAACTGGGATATCAATTTACAATTTAAAGAGAAGCAAAAAAAAATAATAATAATTTGAAGTAAACCATCAACCTGTATATATATTTGCGTGTTGGATCAATAATTTGTCTATGGATAATTATATACAGCTGCCCACCTGCATGGCCAAGGAGCAGGAAGGAAGTAGGCGTCTGGGTTAAATGAAAACATGGAAGTTTGCGATCAGGCCATAACAGAGAAAAACCCCATTCAATGTGGTTGCCAGCTAAAACAGATAACCCTAGGAAAGAGTTCCCCCTCCTGTGCAATATTTGCTATATTTAGAAACTGTGAAAGGACCCCACATGAAGATTTTGGACTTTCTTGATGGCTTTGGGAATTATTAAGGTCTATAATGGTCCCCCTCCCTCAAATATTGCAAAAAAAAAACCAGTGCTATAGATAGCAAATCTTTATCCCCACCATCCCATTTATCAAGAAATTCAATGAACTTCGATCTCTTAACTACAAAGATGCTTCATGAGATTCTCAACCAAAACCTTTTACTATTATCGGCTGACAAAGCCCTGTATTCCGTACAAGACATAAATGGCGTTGGATGTGTCCACCTTATCAATGGTGCCCATTCCCATCCCTTCAAGATAAGAAGATACATCCCCTTCAAGTTTTGATCTCTTCCTTGGAAGTTTCAAATTGCCTAGCACAACACGATTTTCCTTTTATGTTAAAGAGACGCTCGCCTAATTAACGTGGCTTTGAATGGCAGGTCTTAACTGGCTAATGATCAACAGAAGTACTTCTGGGGACATGATCTTAGAGAAAAGTAAATCTTACATTACACAAAAGGCATAATTTTACTTCTAAGGGGAGATTTATACACATTCTTCAAGAAAAATACAAAGATGAGGGTGATTCTGAACAAATTATAATCTTTTGAAGGCCATAAATAGCCCCTGCTAGCGGTTCTCTGAATCCATAATTGATATACTATAGTTGAGCAATGAGCTTTTTCGTGAAATAGTGTTGAATTCCTAGGCGATACACTGAAAACAATGATAGCGAAATTGTGTTTTATAACATCAAAGTGTAACCAGCACTGTTACGCAATCTCAGTGTTTGACTTGCCGAATATATATACAAGGTGGATACAATACTTTTACAATAGAGGGAACACCAACACAGAGCTCACATGGCAAAAAAAAGTAGGTAAGCTTATGAAAGTAGGTTTAGACTCATGAATTTTATTGCCATATGACTTGGAATTATTAAAATTAATCTGGTCAAAAGTTATTGGGATTATAAATCCTCAATAAAAACATAAACCATTTAAGGGAAGCAAGATTAGGCATACAATATAGCATTGGATATGGTATTGTTAAACAACCCAAGTCATTGAGGAGAGTCAAACCCTAATTTAAGCAGGAATTAAAGCATAAACAAATAGTACAGGGGGGAAGTGGCAACCCTCGCTACCCTCTCCCCCTGAATATGTCAAGAGTCTGCTGCAAACTTCAAGGGATACTTAAATTGACTTATGATCTCCTAACCTAATTAACTGCAACAATTTCCAAGCCTACAGCAAGTATATATACATTGGCTTAGCTAACACTTCATATTCTAGCTTGTACACCTTCCAGCTTAGTTGACCAAAGGCTTAATTTAAAAAAGTCAACCAAAAAATAATGTAATGGGTTGCATTTATATATTGGATGGTTCAAATTAATGAGTAAAAAACTTTTCAATGCAGGGAAGATGCAATGAATGTGATGCTGTTGGTCCTCAATCATTATCATCATAATAAGGAAATCATAATCTATTTCTAGAATAATTATATCGAAATCATCGATCTCTTACTCAGAAAACTATTTTTTAAATGATAATTAAATTTAATTTAAATATACACCACATTCAAAACATTTGCCAAATAAATTAAACTGCAGTTCCCACGCCTTCTTTCCCACAAGAAGAAGAAACTGAACATATAATCTTTTTTTTTGGGTAGAAGATGAAGATGACTTTATCTATTGACTAGACTGAAACACGAAGCTCATGAAACAACAACAACGTTATTAGAGCCTAAGCCTTTCAGTAATGAAAAGTCTTATTGCATGCTGATGCTATAATTAGCTGCTATTAATTTCCTAGCAACCCCCTTGCATGATAAAATCAAATTATTTCCCATACAAAATGCATATGGCTAGCTAGCTCGAGCTTAAAAAAAACTGGTATGCATATTAATAATTGCAACAAGATGATTTTTGAACGACGAGTAAAGAAGGGAGCATGCATGAAAATAAGCTGTAGCAGACAACATCAAGCAGACACACAATACTTCAATCTTCCTATGTTTGTGTCGACCATGAAGTTGCTGCAACTCATTGCTGTTTTCTTCTGGAACTCAAAACGAATGAAGAAAGAATATTAAATTTATTTTTCTTTATGTTATACTTGACAGTATCTAGAATACTTTGATTGCATCGATCGGGTGACCTAAATATACATCAATCATTAGAAAATAATGGTATTCTTACTTAGATATAAAAGAACACCATGCTAGGTAGACTGCAAAAGAAGATTGATATCAGCATAGCAAAAAGCTATATATAAAATCTCTTAACTAAATATCCCAAGAAACATGTAATTAAGTATGAACTAGATTAATCATCTATATATAATTATGGATATAAGTATACTTTCACAACAGCCAGCATTACAGGTAAATTTGCTTGACATCCTGGTGTTCATATGATTTACATTAATATCAGTGGTAGGTTTGAGTATCACACATACATGGAATTTTTATCACGAATATACTCTTATTCGTGATAAAAATTAATGCGAGTCAATGCCATACGTGTCCTGTCAAGAATCCTGTATGTTTTGGGAAGCAAATTTCTCTAATCAACACACACACACACATATAAGCTGATCAAGTGTACTTTTCGAACTAGAACTTAGGGTTTCCTGTGGTATACGTTGTCATTTTCAGGCTGGAAATGTCGACTGTGCCAAAGATAAGAGTTGGTGAAAATCCTAGCCATTTGAATGGTAGATTATAATAAATTATTGTACTTTGTAGACGTGTGATATACCTAATCCAATAGTTTGTCTTTCTCAGGACAAGGGATTGATGTGGGGTTCGGGACGAGCCAAAAACTATAAATAAATAAAATTCAAATCTTACTGTTTTATGTAATAAGGGTTCTGTATCTCTTTCTCTTCTTTATTAATAACATAAAACGGAAAAACTGCTTTGACAATGACAGTTCGATTAAGAAATTAATTAATATTTTTAACTAACTAAGGTTCACACATATATATATATATATACTCAATGCTATAAGAAGTCATTTTTACTGTAAGCGTATAAATAAACAAAATATGCACAGTTTAACATTCACACGCCATATAATATTTATATATATATAATTAATTCATAGAGCTGTAGATTGCTTTTATTATTATTATTATTTTACCAAAAACAAGGTTTCATAAATAATGAATAACTATTTGTTTATCATTTGAAACTTACCAACAAACCTTAAGGGACCTTTTTTAAAAAACAAAATGTTTTTTACTGTAGATTGATCGGTATGTGCATATATTATCAGGTTACCTAGTTTTTGTATATTAAGGCTAAGTTTATTTTTTCGTTATGATCAACGGTAATATACAAGTACTGATTCCTGCCAATTGAAACTAGAAAATTCAACCAAATTTTACTTTTCAGAATTTGATTTCTAATAATTGAAAGGGAGAATATTGTGAACCTCATTAGGTTTGTTAAGGGATACATACCAACCCATTTAATTTCTTACAACTTACTAGGAATCACACCTTCAAGTTCCCAAAGCTATCCAAAAGATTATTTGGTGTACATGGTTAATTATTGAATTTTATTTTAATTAATTGAAATATTAGAAAACCAATTCAACTTGAAGATTGGGTCGTGGATTGTATTGGTCTATCCACTAAACCAATCTTAGGTTTTACAATACCTTCCTAACTAGTTAAATTTGAGTTTTATAACAATTAGAATATTTATCAATATTGTTGCTACCCAATTTTTGACCCATGTTTTGATAAATTTTCAGAAAAATCCAAAAATAGCGAAAAACATTGAAAATCCAAAAAATACATTTTTAATATATTTGCATCGTTTTTAGCATTTTTAGCATCGTCTCAAAAGAATTTAAATTTTTGAAAGACATTTGGAACGCGTTCAAATTTTAACGCGTTATTTTTAAAATCATTGATTTTCTTCATTTAGTCGGCGTTGATATTGCTCGTTTTCAAAAAATACAAAAAAATTAAGAAAAATCAAATTTACAAAAAAAAAGAAAGTTGAGGGACCAATTTTGAGATCCATGCAACATTTTACCTATAAATACTGGTCCACAACTCAAACAAATGGGGGGGCAATTTTGCAATTAAAGAAAGCAACAAAAAAAAAAACCCTAAGGGCTGAACTTTTTTTCTCTCCTGCACCCTAGGCAGCAGCCGCCAGCCCCCTCCCTCTTCTTCATTTCTGGCCGCCAGCCTTGGAGAGACCCCCCATCCTGCTCAGATTTTTATCATCTTCTCCTTCACAAGGCTGCCCCCTCCCTTGGCCAGAAACAAGGAGAACCAAAGCCACGGCAAAACCCCCTGCCTCTCCTCATTTTCCTTCTCCCGAAACCAGCCAGAGTTTGGCCTTTTCCCTTGCCTAAAAGAGCACCAGGGAGCACAAAAATAGCCCCCAGAAGACTTTCCCATCTCCTTCTTCGCCTGAGCCACCACCACTGGACCTTCCACCTCTGCCTCTTCCCCTCACAGCTCTCCCAAAACCGACACAGCCTTCATTCTCCCTCTTGACAGCAATCAACGTCCAGAGCACATCCAACATTTCCCCATTTCCTTCTCACGGTCTCCAGCTCCACCCGACAGAGGCCAGCAGCAGCAGCCGATCTCCATGCCCGAAGAAACAGATCCACCAGCTCCTTCCCCACCAGCAACGTCTGCTTCCCCTTTTGTTTCCTAAACAGCAACAGCCACTGACACAGGAGACCAGCCCCGCAGCAGCTCCTTGCTTCCTCAGGCCGAACACAGCGGCAGCCCCGCTGTCTTCTTCCCAGCCTTCTCTCAGTCCCACGACGACAACAGCTCCACAGCAACCCAGCAGCACCCACAGACCTGAAGCAGAAGCAGAAGAAGAGGAAACAAAAGAAAACTTGCAGAGAGAGCAGCAGATCTGAACAAGGAGAAGGAAGAGGAGCCGATCTGAAAACAAGGCCAAAACAGACTTGTTTGTTGCGTTTTTTGGTGTTTTTGCAGGTCACCGCCGGTTTAGGAAGACAGAGGGGAAGAAGGCATTCCAGATCCCCTGATTTTTGGAGTTTCCGGCGGCGGCGCGTGAACCCACGCGCCGCCACTGTTCCTGCGACACTGTTCCGGCTTGCAGAAGTCCTTCCTTGCAATTTCTGGAGTTTAGGGATTATTTTGTAATTTTAAATTATGTAATGTAATTTTTGTTTAGTGTTTAATTTTTTATAATTTTGTAATGTGATGTATAAAAAGAACCAAAAAAGAAAAGGAAAAGAAAGAAAAGAAAAGTATAGTGAAAAGGAAATGTGTGATACCTGTGATTTGTACTTTGTTTATGAATGTTTTTTTTTTGTATGATAAAATTGTAAGAATAAAGAAGAATTTAATATTTTGATTTGATCACGGATAAAGAATTATGAACTTACATGTAAGTCGTATTTCTAAAATTCGATGAAAGAACAGAATTTTTAAAACTTCTTTAACACATCAAGTCCACGAAGCAGCTTGCCTCAGGTAGGGTGCGTTAGGGGTGCTAATACCTTCCCTAACCACAACCAGTCCCTTACCCGCAAATCTTTGATAAGACCAGTACCCGGGTTTCCTAGTAGCCTTCAGTTAAATACTAGGTGGCGACTCCAACGAACCAATCAAATCAAACGACAAAAGAAAAATCGCCAGCAGACGCCGCGTGGATTTTTTGCCGTGCGACAGAATGGCGACTCCGCTGGGGAAGGTATTGTTTCTGACGATATCGGACTAAGCTTTGTGTATTTGATGTGTTTAAGTTTTTTAGCATTTTTGTCTTGTTTTATTTTTGTTTTATCCATGCATTTTTAGAATTGTTTCATGCATCACTTGTATTTATTTTTAGTACACACAAGCTCCAGGTTAGGTGGGGGACTAGCAGCTTGCCTTATGACTTGAGTCAAGGTTTAAGTTTGTGTAAACCCCAACTCTTTGCTGAGTGTTTAGACTGATAGTGATTGGTACATGTGCCATCCCACTATCTGCTGAACCCCCATATTGTCTTTACAAGGGCGATCACTGGGACAACGAGAGACCCTTTTTAGAGACCAAGTAGTAAACCTACCTCTTGTCTCACTTAAAAAGATTAAAACCTGCCGTTAGGATGTATGTTTCGTAAATAGTTGTTTTGCATTTGAGCAAGCCCTTCTTGAAGCATCTTGAATTCAGGACTTGCGGGTGACCCAATGGCCGTCACTCAGAAATTTTCATTGTAGAGTTTGGACAAGAACAAGATTCTTGTTTCATCATACAAGAGTTACGACCATATGTCACCCCTCGAAGGGCGAGTTCTTCATATAGATTACATGTTCATACATTTATCATGCATGTACCATGAGGGAAAATAGGTTCCCCTGTCCGAGGTTTGCTACACGTGATTGAAAAAGATGATGGAAATGAAGAAAGATATCAGATAGAGGCTCATTATCACAAAGAAAGTTGAGAGTATCAAAGGGGAAGTAGCTAGGCTCAGATCTGCTTGAACAAGTGTTGAGCATCAAATGGAAAGGGAATGTTTGCACAATCTTCTGTGGGAACACTGCTCGTCCACGTCCCATTGAAGCTGCACCTCTCCTTTGCAGTCATGAACAACGACAACAATGCCTTCAGTCATAACTAATGACAACTTTTGTTCTCGGTCAATTACCCTGTTGATTGTCCATCGCCTCCACATCTTTCAATGGCACCAAATAACTACTAGCCTTCTGTGCATGGTGCGTTAGCCTTCTTGGAGGTTACCCTTACTGTGAGCTTGATTCCAGTTCAGCAGCAAAAAAAAAAAAAAAAACCATGATTAGACGTTGAACTTCAATGTGGCAGAGCTCTCTCTACAAAAATCCGTTTATGGCTCTGCAAGTTGGGAATGCAAGAGGGGATTTATAAGTTGCATATGCTATAAAAATCTCTCATCAGTTTCAGCACAAAGATACCGTGGTAGGTTGAAGAGCCAGACCTAGTCTGAAAAACATGAACAGACATCAAACTTCTATGTTGCAGAGCTCTCTCTGTAGAGATTTGTTTGGAGATCTGCCAGTGGGGAATGCAAGAGGGGATGCAGTACTTTCAAATGCTACAAAACTTTGGCTCATCAGTTTCAGCACTGAAACACTGGAGTAGGCCAAAGAGTCAGACCTAGTCTGAAAACATGAGCAATCATCGAACTTTGACATGGCAGAGCTCTCTCTACCAAAACCCGTTTATGGCTCTGCAAGTGGGGAATGCAAGAGGGGATGCAGTACTTTCAAACGATACAAAACTTTGGCTCATCAGTTTCAGCACTAAAACACTGGAGTAGGCCAAAGAGTCAGACCTAGTCTGAAAACATGACCAGTCATCGAACTTTGACGTGGCAGAGCTCTCTCTACAAAAACCCGTTTATGGCTCTGCAAGTGGAGAATGCAAGAGGGGATGTAGTAGTTCCAAACGATATGAAAACTTACCCCACCAGTTTCAGCATCAAAACACTGTAGTAGGCAGAAAAGCCAGACTTGAGCTAGAAAACAGGAGCAAATATAGAACTTCACCATGGCAGAGCTCTCTCTGCAGAAATCTGTTTGTAGATCTACAAGTGGAGAGTCCAAGAAGGGATGCAGTAGTTTTTGATCATCTATAATTTTCTCTCATCGATGTTAGTTTGAAAATGCAAAAGTAGGGAAAAGAGACAGACCTCGGCTGAAAAATAGAAAGAAGATTGAAACTTCAACAGAGCAGAGCTCCCTCTACAGGTGTCTGTTTGCTGCACTGTCAGTGAGGGATCGAAGAGGAGACAAAGGAGTTTCATATTCAGCAGTTTCTCCTCCAATAAAAACAATGCATCATTTCACACATTGACAGTGATAGCGCTGCATGATTCTATGCGCTGCCAAGATTACCAAGCTGTTGAAAGGTTTCCAACAACCCTCAACCAACCACAACAACATTGAAATATTGACATGAAGTTGTGTGGATTGCCAAAAGAATTGAGCTAGCTATCAAGAGAGGAAAGATTGAAGGATCTACCATGGATTCCATGATAGTGATGAGAGTTGAATCAGAAGATGACTCTCAATTGAGAAACTTCAGTTATTTTGCCTAGTCAAGTCTTGCTCAAGCATCAACTACTCCAATGTCTTTGCCAAAGATAGACATTCCTTTGCCATGTGGGTTTTATTTACCAGCATCTGCCAGATTCCAGACTTTTGCCTGACTCTGACAGATCCCATCCAACCACTGTTTTTTAGGTGATATAATCCAGACAAGAGATGTGATGTCATGGTGGGGTCCTCAGCCATTTCAATTGAACAATTGCAAGAATCGAGTCCGGAAGTTGGTGAGCAAAAGACGAGAGGAATCTGTGAAGGAGCTTGTCATCGATCATTTTGTCGCCAGAACATCCTCAGAATGACGAGTGATCGGAATTGCTTGGCAAAACAGAGATATTGCCAAAGAGGCTGATCTAGGAAGGGGTTAAACTGTCAATCATTTTTGTTATGGATTTTGCCATCTTGCATTTTGTTTTGGGGTCACATCTCATCCTTGAACGAAACATGTCTTTCCTTTGTTTCCCTGTTGTTTTGAAATCAAGAGATGCTTCTTTCAAAGGGTATTTTTACAAAATATTTTGATCAAGCTCCAACATGCGATTAAGATTAATCAATCCTGAAGATTAAAAGTATTTTGATTGCAGAAATAACTTGATGTTTGAAAATGACATGAGGTGACCAAACAATTTTGAACTCATACCTCTTGAAACTGAGCCACACATCATGTAGCTAAATTTTAAGTATGCATAATGACATGTAGTGGATTCAGTAGTCATGGACTATGAATCATGATGCTTACAAGTCCAAATCATTACATTGGATGAGGTCAAAATTTATCGATTCTAACCGACCTTACTTGAAATGAGAAAAGGCCATCTTTGTTATCCTTTCACATTTCTTGAAATATTATCCCTTGCGGTCCCCATTTGAGCCTGATAGAATATTTTTTTCAAGAAAACCCCGACTAGGATCACACCCCACACTGGGGGCAAATAAGAGAAGACAAAAGTGAAAGAGAAGGCTTAGAACAAAAGTTCAACGTTTGAGAGTGAGTTAAAAGAAAGAAGACCTAGACTGGGGGCATGTTAGAAAACTATGAGAAATGCTATGTGAAAGCCATGACCTTTGGCATCCATGATAAAGCCCTGAAGTTATCAGATGATTGAGATTGGTTATTCATCAAAGAAAAGTTGGATTTGGTTATGACCTATGTTAAGAGAATTCTGATATTTGAGAATAACAAGGTTATATGTCACTTTCTATACTATGACAACAAGAGAAAGAGAATTGATGAATAGTTAATGTTGATCCTAAGTCTTTGAAACCCTCAAACACCTTTTGAGCTTGAATTTTCCTTTCTTTCATAAGCCATGAACCATAGCCTGCATTACATGCTTTTAAAAGCCCTTTTTGATCAAGTAAGCAATCTGAACCGATAAATGGCGCTCTCAAAACTTGAAGAGCTTTTCCATAAGAGTCGTGGCTTCATGAATTAAGCTACTGGTTATTATGCATACTGATAAAATTGGTGCTAAAAAAGGAAAACAATCTTTCTTGATGAATCCTCAAGTTTTGACTTTGAGTCACCAGTTTTCTTTGAAATTAACAGAAGGTCACCTCATCACATACCCTCAAGAGATATACCCAAGATCAAAGATTAAAACTGATACAAAGAACCATGAAGAAAGTCATTTTAATCTTACAAAGGGTTATTTCTGTTTCAAAATACAAGACAATCAAAGGACTATATTGAATAGTGTGTGTTGGGTCTTTGACCAAAAAGCTTGATTTTCAAAAGATCTTTTCCAAAACTGATATCTCTTTGATTTCATTTCAATAATTAGACATGAATAGACATGATCTTTGAAATATGAGATTTGATTCCAAAACAAGAAATGTTGTCAAACAAAAACATCGATTGAGTTTGCAAAATCCTTGATAGAAATGACATCAACACTTCTCGAGACTCCTTGAAAAGTTGACCACCTTGGAGCAATACAGTGGATCCAGAGAAGGAAAACAAATAGTATTCAGATCAGCTGGGGGCAATGAAAGATGATCAAATGATGAATCAATGCACTGAGGACAATGATGTTTAAAGAAAGCTAATCAGCAGAACGAGCATTCAAATCATTGCACGGGGCAATATTGTTCAAAAACAGTCTGTGATATAGTGAATTTTAGCAGCAATTGATGAGCAACGCTGCATTTGAAGGATATTTTTATATTTTCATCTTGGTTTATCATCTCCAATATGGCTATGACTTTTGAATGATGTTATCGCATAGTTGCATTTGAATGAATGTTGGAAAGATGCACCCACCAAGACTGACTGTGGGACCATCTGCTTTGAAGCTCAAATGTACACTTCACCGCATGAATATGGGTGATGAACATCATTGATGATGCCAACACATTTCCTTTCATGATCTGATTTGACAAGCTGAGAAGAATCCATGGAGAAGAACATTGAGCTTACAACGATGAGCCTTTTACTGCAAGCTATGAGATGCATGCTCAGATGACTTGATAGTTTCCAAGAAGGTTGATGATAACATATACTTGAAGGGTATGTTTCAACTGGAGGCAAGTTCATGACTGATTAACAATCTTGATGGGTTGGCATGATGCACACAACCAATCAGAGGATAATTCTCAGAAGAATCCAAAGGAGATAAAATCCTTCATGATGAATCAAGCAACACCACACTTGGGGGCAGAGTCAAGCTTGATAAACAACAAGAGCAGTAATCGTCGTAGACAGCCCAAGATGGGCACTGCACTTACATGTGAGTGGAAGGCTAGCATACGAATGAGCTAGTACATGGGAAGACCAAAGAAGGCCTTGGTTAGCAAACAAAAGCACCCTATGACGATGGATCATCAAAGGGGGGGGGACCTATATTTCACATCAGGTAAGGATGCATGCATGTCATCTAACCTCAAAGCATTGCACATACTTGTGATTTGTTACAGAAAGATCCTCAATGAAATCCAGCAAGGTTGTGGACAAAGAAAGAATCATTGAGTTGATGATGAAAGAATCGGTTTAGATCCTGAAACGAGAAGAGAATGAGATGAACCCTGCCAGTAGGAGAATCTCAAAGAAAAGAGGAGATTAACCCCATCATCAAGAGGAGTCTTCAAGTAAACCTTGCAATCAGGAAGCACCGTTTGTCAGCCTTGTCCTGTCAGGACTGCTCCAACCAAGTCTTTTTGCTAGGTAAGTCACCATCTTCCATTTGGGTAGGTCACCCATTATAACGCGACCACTTCACATTTTTTCTATCTTCCACCTGGGTAGGTCACCCATTATAACACGACCACTTCATATTTTTTCTATCTTCCACCTGGGTAGGTCACCCATAACAATGAGACCACTCCATATTTTTTCTATCTTCCATCTGGGTAGGTCACCCATTATAATGAGACCGCACTTCACATTCTTTCTATTTGGGTAGGTCACCCATCATAATGAGACCGTTTTTCACATTCTTTCCACTTGGGTAGGTCACCCATCATAATGAGACCATCATTTTTTCTGGGTAGGTCACCCATTAGAATGAGACCATTCTCCATTTTTTTTTTACTTGGGTAGGTCACCCATTATAATGAGGCCATTCTTCCCCCTGGGTAGGTCACCCATAAGAATGAGACCATTCTTCCCCTTTTCCAATTGGGTAGGTCACCCATCACAATGAGACCATTTTTTCTGGGTAGGTCACCCATTAGAATGAGACCATTCTCCATCTTTTTTTACTTGGGTAGGTCACCCATTATAATGAGGCCATTCTTCCCCTGGGTAGGTCACCCATAAGAATGAGACCACTCTTCCCCTTTTCTAATTGGGTAGGTCACCCATCACAATGAGACCATTTTTTCTGGGTAGGTCACCCATTAGAATGAGACCATTCTCCATCTTTTTTTACTTGGGTAGGTCACCCATTATAATGAGGCCATTCTTCCCCTAGGTAGGTCACCCATAAGAATGAGACCACTCTTCCCCTTTTCCAATTGGGTAGGTCACCCATCACAATGAGACCATTTTTTCTGGGTAGGTCACCCATTAGAATGAGACCATTCTCTATCTTTTTTTTACTTGGGTAGGTCACCCATTATAATAAGGCCATTCTTCCCCTGGGTATGTCACCCATAAGAATGAGACCACTCTTCCCTTCTTTCCATTTGGGTAGGTCACCCATCATAATGAGACTATTTTTTTTACATTCTTTCCACCTGGGTAGGTCACTCATTACAATGAGACCACTTTTTACACATTTTTTAGTCTTGATTTAATGAGGTCGCCAGATGGGATCTCATGTAGCTTTGGTTAAAGGAAATCGCCAGATGGGATTTCAGGTTGACCGAGTTACACACTTATTCTTTGTTTTGGTTTAATGAGGTCGCTAGATGGGATCTCATGTAGCTTTGGTTAAAGGAAATCGCCAGATGGGATTTCAGGTTGACCGAGCTACACATTTTTTGGTTTTGGAAAAGGAGATCGCCAGATGGGATCTCAAGATAAAAAAAGAGAGAAAGAAAGAAGAAAAAAAAAGAAGAAACATTTAGAGTTTTTCTTTACAAAGCTTACTATGCGAAACATTGAGGAGTTTTGCTTCGTAAGCATTGTAAAGAGGGGGCATCTGTTGCTACCCAATTTTTGACCCATGTTTTGATAAATTTTCAGAAAAATCCAAAAATAGCGAAAAACATTGAAAATCCAAAAAATACATTTTTAATATATTTGCATCGTTTTTAGCATTTTTAGCATCGTCTCAAAAGAATTTAAATTTTTGAAAGACATTTGGAACGCGTTCAAATTTTAACGCGTTATTTTTAAAATCATTGATTTTCTTCATTTAGTCGGCGTTGATATTGCTCGTTTTCAAAAAATACAAAAAAATTAAGAAAAATCAAATTTACAAAAAAAAAGAAAGTTGAGGGACCAATTTTGAGATCCATGCAACATTTTACCTATAAATACTGGTCCACAACTCAAACAAATGGGGGGGCAATTTTGCAATTAAAGAAAGCAACCAAAAAAAAAACCCTAAGGGCTGAACTTTTTTTCTCTCCTGCACCCTAGGCAGCAGCCGCCAGCCCCCTCCCTCTTCTTCATTTCTGGCCGCCAGCCTTGGAGAGACCCCCCATCCTGCTCAGATTTTTATCATCTTCTCCTTCACAAGGCTGCCCCCTCCCTTGGCCAGAAACAAGGAGAACCAAAGCCACGGCAAAACCCCCTGCCTCTCCTCATTTTCCTTCTCCCGAAACCAGCCAGAGTTTGGCCTTTTCCCTTGCCTAAAAGAGCACCAGGGAGCACAAAAATAGCCCCCAGAAGACTTTCCCATCTCCTTCTTCGCCTGAGCCACCACCACTGGACCTTCCACCTCTGCCTCTTCCCCTCACAGCTCTCCCAAAACCGACACAGCCTTCATTCTCCCTCTTGACAGCAATCAACGTCCAGAGCACATCCAACATTTCCCCATTTCCTTCTCACGGTCTCCAGCTCCACCCGACAGAGGCCAGCAGCAGCAGCCGATCTCCATGCCCGAAGAAACAGATCCACCAGCTCCTTCCCCACCAGCAACGTCTGCTTCCCCTTTTGTTTCCTAAACAGCAACAGCCACTGACACAGGAGACCAGCCCCGCAGCAGCTCCTTGCTTCCTCAGGCCGAACACAGCGGCAGCCCCGCTGTCTTCTTCCCAGCCTTCTCTCAGTCCCACGACGACAACAGCTCCACAGCAACCCAGCAGCACCCACAGACCTGAAGCAGAAGCAGAAGAAGAGGAAACAAAAGAAAACTTGCAGAGAGAGCAGCAGATCTGAACAAGGAGAAGGAAGAGGAGCCGATCTGAAAACAAGGCCAAAACAGACTTGTTTGTTGCGTTTTTTGGTGTTTTTGCAGGTCACCGCCGGTTTAGGAAGACAGAGGGGAAGAAGGCATTCCAGATCCCCTGATTTTTGGAGTTTCCGGCGGCGGCGCGTGAACCCACGCGCCGCCACTGTTCCTGCGACACTGTTCCGGCTTGCAGAAGTCCTTCCTTGCAATTTCTGGAGTTTAGGGATTATTTTGTAATTTTAAATTATGTAATGTAATTTTTGTTTAGTGTTTAATTTTTTATAATTTTGTAATGTGATGTATAAAAAGAACCAAAAAAGAAAAGGAAAAGAAAGAAAAGAAAAGTATAGTGAAAAGGAAATGTGTGATTTGTACTTTGTTTATGAATGTTTTTTTTTTGTATGATAAAATTGTAAGAATAAAGAAGAATTTAATATTTTGATTTGATCACGGATAAAGAATTATGAACTTACATGTAAGTCGTATTTCTAAAATTCGATGAAAGAACAGAATTTTTAAAACTTCTTTAACACATCAAGTCCACGAAGCAGCTTGCCTCAGGTAGGGTGCGTTAGGGGTGCTAATACCTTCCCTAACCACAACCAGTCCCTTACCCGCAAATCTTTGATAAGACCAGTACCCGGGTTTCCTAGTAGCCTTCAGTTAAATACTAGGTGGCGACTCCAACGAACCAATCAAATCAAACGACAAAAGAAAAATCGCCAGCAGACGCCGCGTGGATTTTTTGCCGTGCGACAAATATCATCAATTTTTTTTTATCAATAATATGCATTCCATTGCTATATATTACATTGATATGTTTTGATATAACGACATTGAAAAAAATGCTCAACTTTCAAATGGTATTAAGGCATGGTTAATTAAATGATTAGGAGTTTATATTCTTTCATTTACAATAATTCTTAATATTTCTCATGTTATTTTTCCTAAATTCAAGCTTGATGGGTTTTTTTTAAGCAGTTATGCATTTGGATATATAAAAAAACCATTATTGTTAAATAAAATTTCAACATAGTAGTATAAATAGTAGTATAAATCAAAAAGCTCAAATTTTAAGCCTAATTTATCAAAAAAAGACGAATGGGGTGGTAATTTCACTGGGCACATAGACTTAGTGTACCGTGGAAGGGAATAATATAATGACTATTTTGCCCTTCCTTAAAAAAACTCATTTGCTAAGCTTTTGGGGTAGTTTTATATTTGTATAAGGACCAATCGATCACTGTGATATTTATTGAGGTCAAAGTAGTCTTTTTACCTTTTAAATTGCATAGTATAATGGCTATAATACCCTTGAAATCAAAACAAATCTACCTTTGCTTGAGGGACGGGTTTGTCTTTTTATTTAAAAATACACAATCAATTTACTTGGTTAACTCTTTAATCAAAAATTTTTAAACTTGTGTTTAAAGGTTTATTTGTCTTTTTAGTGTAGTTTTTTTTGTAATTATGGGATAAATACACGAGCAATTTTGTATTTTAAAAAGAACATTTAATATTTTAGGAATAAATGCACAATGAATTTATTTGGTTACCCCTAGAATCATATTTTTTAAAGCTTGGTTCAAAGGGCTTATTTGTCTTTTCATTATGGTCTTTTTGTAATTATGAGGTTAAAACATGTGCAATTTTGTATTTTAAAATGAATAATTAATGTTTTTGATAGAAAAATTGCTGGCGTATGCGATGCAGTGTTAACATTTGATATTGCTCTGCACGTTTAAAATGGTGCAATCGCGGCAGTGTTTAAAAGCTCACGGCATTCCTGTCTATATGAGGTAGTGCGCGTGTGGTGGTGTGTTCGCTGGTTTATCTCCGATGACTTCTTTTTCTCTTCTTTTTTTTCCCTCTCATTTTGCCTTGAAAACATGCTACCCAAGCAAAAAACCATGTTGTCCTCTTGATTGAAATGCTATATACCCTTTTATTTTGTTTTATTTCAGATTTGATCCCTTTTAGTTTGATTTTAAATTTTTGTTTTGATTTCTTTTGTAGAATGTTTGAATAGTTTTAATTTCATCATTGAATCAATAAATTTTATTTTTTCCTTATTTTTTTAGCATTTAGTCCTCATTTGTTTTTAAATTTTGGGGCCTTTTATGAAATTAGTTTTTTTTCTTATTTCATCCTCTAACATTAAAATGTTATTTTTCCTCTTATTTTATTTTGGTTTCAGATTTGATTATTTTTCTTTTGATTTTAGAATTTGTTTTGATTTGTTTTGTGAAATGTTTTATTTTTTAAAAAACTTCACCCTTAAATCAATCAATGTTATTTCCCCCTTTATTTTTTGTTTGACGTTTGATCATCGATCCTTTTTGTTAGCATGTTTTTTTTCTTTGAGACCTTTTGTTAAAATTATTTGTTTTTTTAAAAATATTTGATTTTTTAAAACTTCACCTTTAAATCAATCAATGTTATTTTCCTTTATATATATATATGTTACTATTTTTTTTGGAGATTTTCATTATTTTTTTTTATTTCATCATCTAACATTGGATTGTTTAAGAAATGGTTGGGTGACACTAGGCTAATGAACAAGGTAACGAGTTTGAAAAGTTAACTCGAGTGATATTGACCTTTTTCTTTCTTTTTTTTATTGATTTTCTTTTTCAATTTAATTTATCCTTTAATACTTTATATTCTATTTTTTTTCCAGTTTATTGAAAAATTATCACGGCCTCATGCATGAGTTGTGTGTCGGCAGGCATACTTACGTTCACTTGGGTCATTTCTTCCCTTTTATTTTTGAATTTCCATGCGACTCTCCTGGTTAGATTGAAATGTATCTTCATTGATTTTTTCTTTTGAATTTTTTTTTTATCATGATCACTCATTTTTTTTTAATTTGATGCATCTAATGTCGTTATATAAAACAAATTTATTTGACCTAGCCGAGTCTATGATCTGAATCATAAATTTTCTTGTTTTTTGAAAACACAATTGTGGTTTTTTGACATTTTTTCTTAATGCTCATACATTTATTTTACTAGCCCACAGTGTAACGCATGTCAGGTACTATTTCTTACTATAAAAGTGTCGTATTATAATAAAAGGTTCTCTTGATTCCTTAAAAAGCATATTTACCTAAACGGGGGTCACAATTCTTGCGAGCTTCTTTGAAAAGTTACAGAGGAGATGAGGGTTGTTAAGAAAAAAAATCAAAATTTGGGGGCCGATGTCCTTGCTGATCCCGTTCTATAAAGGACCTTGATTGCTGCAAGTTATTATCATGAGCATTAGCTAATTGAAAAAATGATTTTAATTTGGTGTTGCTATGAATGATTATTAATCAAATATTTACTACCATAATATCTCTCTTTTAAAAGAAAAGGCGTAATGAGGTTTTGAACTCAAATCCTACACTTGTCATCCAATTAAAGAAAAACGAAAATAAAAAAACGAAGGGTCACAAACTCACACGTATAAAAGAGGATTTTACTACAGATCTCCAGTCTATTATAAAAACGTGGTGGGCTTACCACAACACACACACACACACAATTAGCTAGATTGTCCAAATCAGCACAACATTTATGCAGTTTTTCTGAATAAAATCCACCCACAGACATTACCTTGGGGTATTCGATATGTATAAAACAAGAAGACTTTACCTTGGGATACGACTCCAAGGGGTCACTTTGCTTTTATATGTAAATGTTGATTTTCCATGCATGGAAAAAGCATAAGCTTTTATCTTTACTTGAACATGTCGAGGCAGTCGTTAACAATAAACAGGAAGAAGATGTTGAAGTAGATTTTCTAGCAGAGGCTGGCTAGAAGATGTTTTTAGCTACCTTTTAGTTATCCCTTTTAATATATCGATTTATTTCAAAAAAAAAAAAGATTTTCTAGCAGAGGCTGGATTTTTTCTATGATGGAAAAATCCTCTTTTTATTTTTTATTTTTTATAAACTTAATCCAATGCTTCAGATGTTGTTGATGCATGAACCTTGTGAGGTCTGATCTCCGCTTAAGATTTGGAACTATATGTTCACAAGAAATTAATTGTGAACATTTTAAGTCAATTGGATATAAATGGGAATAGCTGAAAGCTAACTGCTCTTGTGTATACCAAAATTGAATTAATGGCAATGAAGAAAAATATTTCTCATTTGCACAAATTAACCATGGGAGTATACATATATAATTAAATAAATACATGATTAACACATGCATGTTATGTTGTAAAAATGAAGTTTATAAATTATTTCAAAAGATTTTTATTCTATAGTGAAATGACATAACTTTATCTTTTATAAGAATATAAAGTATAAATATCAATAAGTTTTCAATTTTATAGTGAAAAAATAAATTCTAAGGATAATATAATACGATCGCATATATAAAGCTGTGGAGCTGTGCGAGAAAACACCTTTGATTGCCTTACCTGCTCGCAAGATAAAGACTATACTTTTTGAACCTTTTATTTTTATTAATAGCTTTTTTATATATTTTATAAAAGCTATTTAACATTTCTCACTTGGAAAAAAATATATTAATAAAGACAAACGTTTCAGAAAATATAAGCGTGCGCAGGGAAGACAATCAAGGTTTTTTCTGGCGCGCCCTCTTCCGTAGATGAAAAAAATCCAATGATTTTCACAGAAAAACTGTCATCAGCAACAACAAAATTTCCAGCTTCTTTCGAACATCTGCAGGTTGTGATATGCTCAAAAAAAGTTCATACACGCGACCGCTTTGCTAAAAGTCTCCAGTTTTAGGCTCTCACAAAATATATTAGTCCCGTTAAGGTGACCAACCATATCATGTGTTGCTCATGCAAGTGAGAGATTCTTTCCTTGTGACACATCATGAGACATGGAAGAAGCATCCTCCACCACTTTGGACGGTCTCTCATTTCTGTCCTACGTAAATATAATTATATTCTTCTACTATAGTAACTTAGCTATTGTGAGGAAAGTCTTGAGATTTTTTCTTTTTTAAAAAATTAATGTGCAAAACTTGATTATGTTTGAGAAACTAATTAGAGCCCGCATCATTATTTTGGTTCCAATTTCTTCCGCTGGACAGAATGGAATGAAGAATTATTTAGAAGTGTTGTAATGATTGTTTTTTAAAATATTTTTTATTTTTAAAAAATTATTTTTGATATTAACATGTGAAAATAATAAAAAATATTGAAAAAATTAATTTAAAATAATAATTTTTTTTTAATTTTTTAAAAGAAAAAATACAAACACAAATGTGCTCGAATGGAATACTCTCCATGTTCTTGAGTAAATTTCAGTTCGAGTCAAACACCGAATGTCTTTTGATTTGACAAGCAATTTGATGCCTCGTACAATTAATGACTTGCTCCGATGGGAACTTCAAGACGTCAAATGTTGGAATTGAAAACATTGGCCCTTGCTAGGTATAATTAGTGCTATGATATGGGTTTGACAATATCCGGAAGAAAAATCCCATGAATCCTCTAATTGCACAACATAAAAAATAAGGTTTCACACTTGTGAAATAATCTAATTTTTTTTAATTTAATTTCAATTTAATCACCTTAATTTGAAGCACCCATGTGGAAATTAGAAAGATATCAAAATCATAAAGTCTACTACATTAATTAACATTAATAAACAAGATCAAAGATCAGGATTAGGTGTGACCCAAGTGATTAGTAACATTTGTAATGGGACCAGTTTGTGGCAGTGGGATCTATTCCTAATTTCCAATAAAAAAATAAAAAATAAAAAATAAATAGGAGATGGGCCCCCAGAAAAAAAAAGTGAGTGCCCACACGTAACAAAACATCCATATATTTATATTATAATTTTTTCTTTCTTTCGGATATCCTTTTCTTTGTAGTTAGCAGACAGTTCTTATTTCTGGGAGTGGTTGGAATTATAAAATATAGCGGGAAAGGTGTGGGCCGGTTCCAGTGGGTCCCATCATCTCTCCGACAACGACTTCTCTTTTCTTACACTGAAATTTGCAGCCAGCCGTCAGATTCTATCGATGATCTGATGGGTCCCCCATCCTGCCCCTTAAATTAGAAATGGGTAATTCTAACTTGACACGTGTTTTTTAGTCAACGGTCTCTAGTTGACAGCTGCCCAAGAAAATAACATGGAGGGAGTTTTTTTTTCTCTATTGACGATTCTGTCCCTTAGCTCTGTAAGGGCTGTCGTCATCTTGAAATGAACTTGGCCATGAATATTTGCTTCCTCATGTGACTACAAAACCTTCACTAAAGAATTTTAATGACATCCCCATTTTGTTTTACTCTTAGCAACTTGTTAGCTTATAATTATAAAGTAATTAACAAAAATTGGACCCGAGGACACAGTTTGGTACCCTTTGAGTTTTTATATATATATATATATATAATTTAGAAAAAAAACTAAATTTTTTATTTATCTTGTGTGTATAGATTGTCGACCCCATAAAATATTGATTTAAATTGGAATTCTTGGATCAATTTCTTAATTTGGGAGGGCAGGGGACGTACGTGTAGAACCCTTAGCCTTCTTCATAATTCTATCCATCTCAAATTCGAGATTGATTTTTTTTCTTTTTCATTTTCATTTCCCAATAACAATAATTCTCATTTATGGTGTAGATCTCGTTACGTTGCAAGGATGGAATTAATTTCCAGTGCAAGGGTTTGGGGTTCTTATGGAAAGTGTCTTAGCCTTGCCCTTGAAGCAAGGACTGCTGGAGAAGCTAAAGGCTGATCAGTACTAAAATGGTTGCAAAAGGGCTAATTAAATTATGGATTGCTAGGCCATCAACATCTCTTGAGATAGGTAAGGACAACTTGGCTAAACTATGGTTCACCTAATCTGTCAATGACATATGTAGTACGTTGAGGCATTCTGTACGTAGCGATTCTAACTTTCTCCTCATCGAATTTGATTAATTTTAATTGCATATTTATAATTAACTCATTGAAAGTGATCCCCTAATTGATTTGATAAACTTAAACTATATTATATAAAAATAAAATATGTAGCCACAAGCAAATTTGTACAATCACTAATGTGAATTTGGTCGTTGTATCCATTGCAAGCAAAAGGAATCACTTTCTGGATTCATATCACATATTACTCAAGAACAACGGTTTTTTTTTTGGTTAATTCACAATGCGATCAACACTTAGTGGTGTTAGTTATAGTATTGTGGGGGTTTAGATGCCAGGGATTTGAATGGGTTTTTGGTTCTACCATGTTGAAGTTCATAACCTCTTCTTGAAATCAATCGACGACAAGATTTAGGGGTTTGCTTTTCTCTTCTTTTTTTTTTTCTATAGTTTGTTAATTTGCAAGTTGATTTACGAGTGGTCTCCTTCATTGATGAGATGATTAGATTTTCCGGTTTTTTTACTACAAAATCAAATTTAACCGAACCGAACCAGAATTTGGTTTGGTTCGGTTTGAATATTCAAAAATTTAAGTACTCGGTTTGGTTGGTTTTTGTGGTTCAAACCAAACCGAACCATGAACATGCCTAATTATAACAAATTACAAGAAGTTATTGAATTGCGATACTATAAGTCGCAAGATAAAATATTTTTATTCAAATGCTATTTGTATGATATATTTTGAGAAATTAAAGTAGATTTTCACTCTGATTTAATTGAAATAAATAAAAGAGATAAATTTCATAATATCAATGCTTTTTTTTGTCTATTCCAATGCACCAAAAAAAAAACCACTAGAGATTTTCAACATGGCTAATTTCGTTCACCTATGACTCAAATGCAGTCTCTTTGTTCACCAATACAATAAGATAGGAAGCTCCCATGATCAAAGGTTGTTAGAACATATTGATATTAACAGTTTTATTAAATCCGAATCGCTAAGTGAATTAGGTATTCAATAAATTTAGAACTTGACTTAGATCAAATTAAAATAAAAAATAAAATAATTAATCTATGACCTGGTCAAAACTTATTTTAAAAAATTTTAAATAACATTATTTTTTTAAAATGTTAAAATAATACTATTTTAATTTGAACTGGTTTTCAAGTTATAACTTGAATTGAATCATAAACCAAGCTAAGTTTTATATATAACTTTTGGTTATTAGTACTACAAGATTTTAAATTATTTTTAAATTAATGTATTAAAACGATGAAAATATTCAAGATTTTTAATAGGAAAATAAACATGGCCTTGCAAAAATTAACGTTTTTTCTAGAATTTTAACCCAACTTTACATGGAATAATACTTCATATCCTAATCAAATTGAACTTAGAAAATCAATTTTTGCATTGAATATTTTTGTTTGTCAAACTTTTTTTTTAACTTGAGGTGAATTTAATTTATTGAGTGTATCGATCCCATTACTTTTAGGTTCTTTTGACAATTCGTACAAAATTAAAAAGGGATGGCACCACTTCCTCTGTATACCCTATAATTTGGAGAGAAAAAAAGGAAAATGAAAAGGAAGGAAAAAAAAACCTAATGGACATGTAGAGATTAAGCCACCGATTGAGAACACGGTGGAAAACCATGTTTTATAAAAATTTAATTTTTTTTATATTTTAAATTGTTTTGATACATTAATTTTAAAAATAAAAAAACATTATTTTAATATATTTTAATATAAAAAATATTTTTAAAAACAATCACAATTATATTTCAAAACAGTAATAATAATAAAAAAAAAGCCAAGGGGTCAGGGGCATGAAAAAACACTGGCGCCTCACCTATCTATACGTGTAAGGTTGCATGAAAATGTCAATAGGAAACTCCTTAGGGCTTTCTTGTCATTACAAGTCCTAAGAATACGAAGAAACTTGGACTATGAAATGCCTTAAGCGGTTTCCTTGTTCTCTCCAAACAAGCCAAATTAAGTGGTTTTTCTTCAGGTCTTCTCTGGTTTTTAATTCTCTCTCTCTGTGTCTGAACAGAGACAAAAAAATGAACAGGGTATTTTAAGACCATTTTATAAGATTTTTTTTTTCACACGAAGTCGGTCCTTTTGTTTTGTAGATAAAGAAAGCTGAAAATAAGGTCTGTCTTGTTTCCTTGCAATCAACTCCATTTTTTCTCCCCTCATTCATTCAATCTTATTAGTATACCTCTATCCCTTTCCTCTTTTTTCTTTCTTTTCAGTTTCATCTTTACCAAAACTCTCTTTGTTTGTTTGTATGTATGTATGTGTGAGAACTAAAAAGATATGGTGATGATCTTTAAAGGAGGAAAAAGAAGGTAGTTTTATGCCATTTATGGGGTTTTCAAGAGCTCTTGGAGGAGGAATAGTGGAAGAACAACAACAGTTAGAAAGCAAGCTTTTTGAGGGTTCTTTCATGGCTACTACTGCTACTAACAATAAAGTCATCAATCACTCAACTCATCTATTTGAACAGCAGCAGCAACTACAAAATCATCATCAACAACAGCAAAACCAGCAGCAGCAGCAGCAACAACAACATGATCCTCGTCATTTACAAGAGCAACATCATCATCAAATTCCTTATGGAATCATGCAGTCATCATCATCATCCTCAATCCCTGGGAACTTCATGTAATTTTTACAGTACTAAAGAAAGTATCAAGAACCCATTTTAGAGTCTATTGTTATTATCTTTTTTAGAAGTCTAACTATTAATAATTAAGAAGGTTTGACCCTGCAGATTAATCATTTGCTTCTCTGTGGTTTTCTTTTGTTTTTACATGTGTACTTTTGGTGTCAGGAGCAAAGACGCTGGAGCTTATGACTTGGGAGAATTGGATCAAGCCCTTTTTCTCTATCTTGATGGACAAGACCCCTCCACTGTTAATCAAGACCAAAGACGTGAGCCTTCCCCCCCCCCCCCCCTCCCTCTCTCTTTCTCTCTCTCATTTTTTTACAGTATTCTTTCTCCTTTCCACTTTTCTGTTTCTGCTGGGAAGATTCTCTTTGGAAAGGGCTGTTTGAGGGTCACAGGGAAAACATGTTCAGCAGCAGATTGCAAATCTGCTTCTCTGCCAATAGTACTTTCTTTGACCAGATCCTGTGCCTTGCAGCTGCAAGAAAGATATTTTTTTTTCAAATTTCAAGAAAAAATGTTTTCTCTCATTATTTTCCCATCCCTTTTTGAATTTATTTTTGTTGCTTGTTGTTTTTAGACCATGACATATAACAACCCTACGCAAATATCATGATCAATTCCTCACTCATTTCTCCATGTAATGGAAAGGATATGGATAGGGTATGGGTTATTTCAGCCTTTCTCTCTCTTTGATTCCTTCCTTTTCTGTTTTGATACCGTAGAGCTACAATTGCATGACGATCCCTATACTTCACACTCATGTCTCATACCTCTCTTGCTTTGTATCCCTTCCCTCTCTCTCGGGTCCTTTAATTACTCTCTCTCTCTCTCTCTCAAATTTATAGCTATAAAGAGAAGTAATGCTCAAGAGAATTTATGTTGATTTGGGTGTGTGTGCAGAGAGTGGTGCAGGAATGAGACCTCCAACTTTGAATATTTTCCCATCTCAGCCTATGCACGTAGAGCCATCAAAGGTATAACAAAATCAAAACCGTTAATAACTTAATTAATTTAGTGGTATATATACTTATTTTCTTGCTGGTTAAGTTAAACCTTATTATATATTATAGTACTGAATTTTTTTATAATGGGTTTGTTATGGATTTGGTAGGCTAATACTACTAGTGCTACTGGATTAGTTTCTTCAGAAACTGGTGGTTCAAAGAGATCATCAGAACCGTCCATGGAATTGGCCAATACAAGAAACGTTTCTGCACCTGGCCGTGAACCAGCTAAAGCCATCAAGGTAGATTAGGACTACTACTTGTACTTATAAAATAGAGCATTTATAATATTTAAATAATTAAAAAAATTAGAGTCTACATATATAACTGAGATTCTGTGATTCGAATTTGTATTTAAAAAGTTTGATTTTTTTGTTCTTTATGGCAGCGCGAAGGGAAACGTAAAGGTCCAACAACATCAAGCTCGGAGCAGGAAGGACCCAAGACACCAGATCCTAAGGTGACTTCTTTTGGTTCACTTTTTATGGCATATATTTTCGCATTTTTTGAACTTTCGTGTAAGGTAAGAGCTTTGAATGTTTGTCACGATCGATTTTTATGCAGACATTGAGGAGACTTGCTCAGAATAGAGAGGCAGCAAGGAAAAGCAGGCTAAGAAAAAAAGTCCGTCCTTTGAAAATTATTGTCTTTGATTTGATTTGATTGCCAATTATTATTGTTCCCAAACCATTACGTTCAACTCATAAAATCGTGAGGCTTGTTTCCTTTTCTTGGTTCATTATTACAGGCTTATGTTCAGCAGCTAGAGTCAAGTAGGATTAAGCTTACCCAATTGGAACAAGAACTACAAAGAGCCCGAGCTCAAGTGAGTTAAAAGCTTAACCTGCTTTAATTTATTGTTTTTTTATAGTGTTATCTTAGCATGTATCAAGGTTTTTTCTACTGTTCCTGCTAGGGCATATTCTTATGTGGAGGTGGAGAACAAGGCCTTCCTGTTGGTATTGCCAATATTAACTCAGGTATTTATTTATATATATATTTTACTCATTTTATTTTTTAGGGCATCAAAGTAATGACCTCTTTTCCCTCTTATGATTTCTAGATGCTGCGTTTTTTGATATGGAGTATGCAAGATGGCTTGAGGAGCACCATCGCCTGATGTGCGAGCTTCGAGCAGCAGTACAAGAGCATATACCCGAAAATGAGCTCAGGCTCTTTGTTGACAACTGTTTGGCACATTATGATGAGATGATGAATCTCAAAATCATGGTTGCCAAGACCGATGTCTTCCATCTAGTTTCCGGCATGTGGAAGACTCCGGCCGAGCGGTGCTTCATGTGGATGGGAGGTTTCCGCCCATCTGAGCTCATCAAGGTACCGAACAACCCACCCTTTTCAACTAAAAGTATTTGGTTAATTTTCTTTCTTTTTTCTGGGTTCTTATTCAAGAACTTAGACATTGCAAAAGCATATATATAACATCACATGTGACAAGAAATTAACAAAAAAGATTGCCAAAAAAAAAAGGTAGGTCGAGAACTAACAATATTTAATCTAATTTATAACTTTTAGAGTACTTTGGTTTTCAGGAAATATCTGCTTTACACACACACACACACGTGTGTGTGTGTGCTCATAAATAAGAACGGTGAAATGATGTGTGAGGATATTATTAGATTTTGCACGAGGTATATTGGACGTTATAATTAATGCATGGTGCACAACTTTTGCCGGTGGGAGTAGCAAAGAGGATAGCCTAAAACACAAAGAAATTATGAGTATCAATGAATGACGAAACAGATCGTGAAGGTTTCTACTAATGGGCAGAGTTAGGTGTCAATCTAATAAAACCCATGTTTGTTACTACAACTTGTGGTTTCATTCACACAAAAGAGAATGAGAAACAATTGCACGGCTATCCACTCCCTGTCTTTATCTTTGTTTTTCGTTAATTTGCAGATACAATCATAGGTCTTGTTTTCATGTTCATCTTTTCCTTTGGTCTCTAGTGAATTAATTAGCAAAGCCCTCAAAACGGTAACATGTCGTTAATCAGTAGTTAACCCCATTCTTGTTTAGATTCTTTTTTTCTTGTCTATATTGCTAATTGTGTGCTAATGATGCAGATAATAGTAGGTCAAATCGAGCCATTAACGGAGCAACAAATCTTGGGAATATGTGGTTTGCAACAATCAACACAAGAAAATGAAGATGCTCTCTCTCAAGGGCTTGAAGCTCTCAATCAATCTCTTTCAGATACCATAGCTTCTGAATCATTGTGCTATCCTCCTAATATGGCCAACTATATGGGCCAAATGGCTGTAGCAATGAACAAGCTCTCCACTCTTGAAGGATTTGTTAGACAGGTACGTACGTATGATAATGATCATCTCTAGCTCTCTTTAAGCTGCTTATATATATATATATATATATATATATATATATATATATAGTGGTGTCAAGTTTATAATGCAGCTT
This sequence comes from Populus nigra, assembly GCF_951802175.1. Taxonomy (NCBI): domain Eukaryota; kingdom Viridiplantae; phylum Streptophyta; class Magnoliopsida; order Malpighiales; family Salicaceae; genus Populus; species Populus nigra. The sequence goes on from NC_084854.1 coordinate 22,851,246, forward strand.
TTGTTCGGTGAGTAACGTTAAATTTGCTGGCGGGCCCCTATATAGTGTGGTCCGGTAAAGGAATCCGGTCCTGTTTGGGTTGGGAAACCTACCCCAAACCATGAAACTGCTCCATGTCTCACCCTCGTGAGGTTGGGTGGTGGTTGCACACACACACATATATATTCATGGCTTCTATGCGTGTATGTTATGCCATGATTTTATGTCGATTATCTGAACGTACATCAATCTTTTGAATGAAAGCAACAGACAATACAGGAGGATTCTTAGTACATTGGTAGGCACAAATCAACGTATTAAAGATTTGTTTGTTTGTCCGGCCAGCCACGCTACAAACACACACACACATAAAAGCCTATGCTTGAGCTACCACACATGATCATATGGTGGTAAATTGATCATCACCAGCATCAAAGGTCTCACATGTGGCAAGAACTGGTGGTCCCACGGAGATAAATATCGACATGTTATAAGTGATCTGATAAGCCCATGTTTGTATGATGTCATGGTCGTAACTGTTTGACCTGAAGGCAACCTAAGTCCATTCTTCATAACTCTCTTTTTGACTGCTCAAACAAAACCCAGCCTGATTAGCTGATCATAATAACTTCACTCGGTGGGTGTACCTTGAGTTGACTCGTTAAATCTTCAATGAAATTACCATTCCACTTGAGCTGCTCATCAGCATGAACTCCATTCTAGACCCTACACCCTCGTTTTCACTTAGCAAACGAGGTCTCTCAGCTTTTCTTTGAAGATTTAGGGTTAGGTGGCCCCAAGTTTGAATGCTAGGCCAGTTCTTTGAAAAATATCACCTTAGGGAAGAATATTAACAAAAGATTGATTAGAATTAAATATCAATCACGTTTCAATTGGGATTCTAATTCAAGTTATATTCCAGTCAAGACGTAGAAATTCATAATAATCATCACAGGCGTTCACAATATATATATGAGCAATAAATAGTTTGACCACTTCTTAATTAATTGCTATCAATTGACTTAATTAATTATATATAATAGTTTGAATTTCCTGTTCTGGCCTAAATACATTATAATCAGATCAGAGGAGGGCACTAGTTAGCATACAAAGATTATTTGTTTGAGATTGATGCCTTTGTAATTAATTTCTAGGTTAAACTTTCTATTGTGACTGCATTTTTTTTTAAATTTAATTATCAAGCTTCTAGACATGTGTGACAGTAAGAATATTTACCAAGACTAACACACGTTACACAGGCTACATTTTCCGTTCTCAAATTTTCCTCTTATAACTCGATCGTTTGACAATCAAGACCCCAACTATCACAAAGTCAGGAGTGGATATAATTATATAGTATAGTTAAGAACCTAAGAAGATAATTTAATTTTTAATGTTGTTTTTATGGTCAAGCCTAATCACACCATATTCTAAATGACGACATGCATGGATTTTTATTTATTTTTTCTATTTGGAATTTCTTTGATGCGAACTATTCTTTTGATATAAATTAACTTGTGTTTTTTTTACATACAGGCAGATAATTTGAGGCACCAAACAATTCACCGGCTGCATCAATTACTCACAACCCGTCAAGCCGCAAGGAGTTTGCTTGCTATTGCCGAGTACTTCCATCGTCTTCGAGCTCTCAGCTCCCTCTGGTTGGCTCGTCCCCGGCGAGAATAATGAATGATAGAAACCCTAGATCCTTAGCACCACTTTTATATCTCTTAGTATCACTCCCCCTTTATTATCAAATATGTCTTCTATATTTCCTTTCCTTGTCTTCTACAGAGAGATGTATAGATAGACCAAATAGTGGATTAAAAAAATTGAAGTGGTAGAACTCTCGATTTCTCAGTTGATCAATATTTCTTCTTCGAGAGATTATTTGAAGTAATGATTTGGCAGCCATCTTTGACCATGAATGCATAGATGGTCAGGAAGGAGAATTGATGAAGATGGAAAAGAAGATAATTAGTGCTAACTAGAAAGGGGTTTGAATTAGAAGATGATCAAGGACATTAGGGCCTTTTTATTTATATTTGTGTTAGAAAAGACAAAAGTATTTGGTTCCAGAGAGAAAGAAAAGTGCTGAAAGTTGAAACTTGAAAGTCCATTCGGCCTAGGTAGGTGTTGATGCATGCTTGCGTTTTATCCCGTGGCCTGAGATCATGACTTTGAAGCTGACAAGCCAACTTTTACATTGTACGAGATGGAATTCCCTATACGAGTTTATAAAATAAATATATTTGATAGTAATAGAAATTAAAAATACAATGAAGTCATTATTTTATAATAAAAAAAAATTATGTTGCTAATAGAAATTTAGAGACTGAATAAAATAATTTATAGTAATTTATAGTGTTTTGTAAGGAAATATACAGTGCTTTCACCACATTATTCAACTTTTCTGTTAATAAAAAATAAAAAAAATTACAAAGTTAAATTCTCTACTAACTTAATATTAAAAAAAAAACCAACAAAGATAATTTTAGAAGGAAAAAACCCTATGAGAAAAAACATTGTAGCAATTGACAATGTTTTGGGAGGAAAACTACGGTGCTTTCCCCAATAAAATAAAATAAAAAACCATTTAGAAAAATACTGTAGCAATCCACAGTATTTTGTGAAAAAAACTACAATACTTTCCCAATATAATTTAGCTTTATTGTAATTATAATTCTTAACCAACTCAATATATAAAAGAAATCTACAAAGATAATTTTAAAAAAATTAATAAAAAAATCATATGAGAAAACATTACAACAATTCATAGTGTTTTAAAGAAAAAAAATTACAAAGTTAAATTCTTAATGAGCTCAATATTAAAAAAATCAAATCGATAGAGATAATTTTTTAAAAAATAACAAATAAGCACAAAAAAAAGAGAAAAAAAATCATGTTGGAAACATTGTAGCAATTCACGGTGTTTTGTGATGAAAACTACAATGCTTCCTTACATGATTTAGTCTTATTTGTAATGACTTGTAATTGTAATTCTCAACCAGCTCAATATTAAAAAATAAAATTGACAAAGATAATTTTAAAAAAATCATAAGAAAAAAAAACCATGTAGAGAGACACTGTAACAATCCACAATGTTTTGTGAGAAAAACTACAATGCTTTCTTCACATGATCAAACTTTATTATAAAGTTCAATTCTAACTAACTCAATATTGAAAAAAATAAAACCGACAAAGATAATTTTGAAAAAAAATATTACAAAAAAAAAACACAAAAGAAACTAAAAAAAAATCATGTGAAAAAAAACTGTATCAATCCATAGTGTTTTGTGAGGAAAAACTTGTATTTACTTGTAATTGCAATTCTTAACCAACTTAATATTTTAAAAATAAAATTGACAAAGATAATTTTAAGGAAAAACATAACAAAACAGGAAAAAACCATGTGGGAAAAAACACTGTAGCAATCCACAATAATTTGCAAGGAAAGTTACAGTGTTTTCCTCATATATTGTAACTGTAATTTTTAACCAGCTCAATATTAAAAAATAAAATAAAATAAGATAATTTCAGAGAAAATTATAAAAAAAACCTTGCGGGGAAACACTGTAACAATCAACAATGTTTAAAGAAAACAAATTACAAAAAAAATTCTCAATCAGCTCAATATATATAAAAAAATAGAAAAACTATGTGGGAAAACACCGCAACAATCCACAGTATTTTAAAGAAAAAAATTTCAAAACAAAATTTTTAACCAGCTCAATATTTAAAAAATAAAATTAACAAAAATAATTTCAGAAAAAAAAAGAAAAGTTGGAAAAAAAAGGAATGTGTAAAAAATAAAATAAAATAAAAATAAAAATAAAAAAGAAATACACTATGGATTACTATTGTAAATCCATAGTGTATTTTGGTGTGGGGAAACAGTGATTTCCCCACACCCATTAGTTCTATGTATAATATGATGAGTGTAGTTGGAAGAATAATAGAGATTTTTTAAAAAATATATATATATTTTTTGTTTTGAAATGTATAAAAATGATAATATTTTTAAAATTTATTTTTTGATGTTAATACATTAAAATAATTTAAAAATATAAAAAATAATTTTAAACTAAAAAAATATATTTTTTTTCAAAAACACAATCCAACTATGACGCAAAACACCTTCTAAAAAGCTTCATTTGAAAGCTGTGGTACAGGATATCATGGAAAATTGGGTCCTGCTTGTGTTCACGGACCATGAAAGAAACAAAACAATGACCTTTTCTCCTCCAGGCCGAAGAAGAGATTTTTCCTTCTCTCTTTTATTTTTTTTAATTGAAACTATGGAAGTTTATAAAATGTTGAAAAGATAAAAAGAAATTTGACGGCATCTGAAATCGTTTTGTGTGCTGGATCTAGCCATCTTAGTGGGCTTCATCTAAGTTTAAAATGTCATGTAGCCCGGTTAACCTAAATGGGCCCGCTCTTGGGCCACTTTATTAGAATGAAAAATTAAGAAATATTTAGAGGGCCCTACCGGGTTCGAACCGGTGACCTCTTGATCTGCAGTCAAATGCTCTACCACTGAGCTAAGGACCCCATTTGAAGAAAAACTGTTCAGTAATGTACTAATAGTATTATATTAAAGTTCCCTCAACAATTGCATATTTGTTGGATAACAAGCGTCGATGCGACTTAGTTTTTGTTTTTGTTTGACATTGCTGTGCTTTTAAAACACAGCTGCTTTTGGATTACGAACAATATTTTAAAGCAGTTATCACTTAAAAAAAATAGTTTGCTTTTAAAGCAAAACAAAAACACTGTTAAGAACTACTTTCTTCATTATTTATTAAATGCATGCAAGTATACTTAGTGTTTTATATAATTCTATTTCATAATCTTTAGATATGTATATAACCTTATTCAACTTTTTTGAACATTATTTTTAGCGCACAACACATCACTCAAGCTTAATATAATCTTGAATTTGTTTTCAAAATCAAACCATATTTTTTAATTTACTGATTTTTAGGTTATTTTTGCACATGTTAGGTTAATTGAGTCACTCAGGAAAAATTTTACACAATTTAATTTTAATTTTGAATTAGATAAGGAGTTGAGTCAAAATATTTTAAGATTGATAAGCTTAATCAATTTTAATAATAATATCAAATAATTTCATGTAATATAAATATTTTTTATGATCAAAGTTTTTTTAATTTAATTCGTAACATATTTATATAAATCATTGAACATTTTTCACTTGAAGTTCTTAAATTTAAATATCAAGATACGTAAGGTAAGGTTTAGTAAAGGAAAAGAGCTATTTTCTTTGGAAAAGAGCTATTTTATTTGTATATCCTATTTTTTAACCACCCGGTTATTCGGGAAAAAAAATATTAGTACATGTTTTACAGCTTATAGCTTGGTGAAATAAGATATTTGCAAAAAATTGTGCAATAACTCAATAATTCCAATCTAAGAAATGCAATGGAAAAGTCCATATTTTTGCCCCTTTTAAAAATAATACCTTGAAATTAATTTATGAGATAATTACAAAAAAAACCTCACACAATTTTCTTTTCTTTTCATTTTGCTTTTATTCTTTTAAAAATTACAATTTATATATTGGAGTTTAGAAGTTCGTAACACTTTATATCCTTATTATGGAGCCCCAAGAAAAAATCAATAAAAAATATTAGATTATTTATAAAATTATCATTATATTTCAGTTAATAACTAAAAAATCTTTATATTAAACAATACAACTTTTTCATCAATTTGTTTTAAAGAAAAACTAGCCATTAAAACTCTTTCTATCCCATATTTTATTTCTCTTCATAAAAAAAATCTAGACATTAAAACCGCTAAAACACACCAATTTTTTTTCTTTCTTTTCACTTGATAATCCTTTTGATTTAAGCAATATTTTTGGTTTAAGCACTTAGATTTGCTAAGAAAATATAGTTGAAAATAATTGTAAGATGAAAAAATTACACAATCCAAGTCACCAGCCTCACAATCTTTATCTTTCCCTCTAATCTTTAATCTTTATCTTTCCCTCTAACCTTTATTGCTGACCATTTGAGTAGCCTCTTTATAAGATGATATTTGTTTATAATGCTGCTTGTTTGTTGATTGTATTTTTATTGAATTCTAGGTATTTTTTTTCTTTAATTCTGATTTGATTATATTTGAGATCTATTGTTTAAGCTGGTGCTTTTATTTTTTTCTCATGAATTTTTATTCGTTAGGAGAATTGCATCGAGTAAATGTTGACGGCATAAATTATTTTGATAAGAAATGTTTACTATTTAAAATTTATGTTATGCAAATGAGTTGATCTTTTATGACCTCACTCTCAATGTCATGGATAACAAATTGCATAGAGATGAACTTATCAAGATTGATAGAGATAGTGATTTCTGTATAATTTTTATCTTGTATTTTATTGTATAGAACATACATTTATATATGTACAATGACAGTTTTATTAAGGATGTAAATTCTAAAAAAAGAAATACATAATAGTCTTTTCTAAACATATTCCTGATTTCTAGTTTTCCAGATCTGTATTTTTCTAATCGCTGAATTAACTTCTGTTAACACTCCCTGTTAAATTGGTGTAAAGATATCTCGTATATATAATTTTTTGAAACAGAAATGAAATACTTTACTTGATACCATTTTAATGAGTATATCATCTAGTTAACCTTTAGATTTAACAAAAGGGAAAATCAGTCTTCTCATCAAGTTTTTGTTTGATGAAATGTCTGTCTACTTTCACGTATTTAGTTTGATCATATTGAATTGGGTTGTTGTTTATGGCAATTACAACTTTATTGTCACAATACATCTTAATTTCAGTATCCATAGAATATCCCAGCTCCTCAAGTAACCTCTTTATCCATAGTACCTCACATAATCTTTTAGTCATTCCCTTAAATTCTGCTTCAGCACTAGATAGAGCAACAACCTTTTGCATTTTACTTTTCAAAGTCACCAAGTTTCCTCTAATAAAGGTAAAGTATCATGAAGTAGATTTTCTATCAATCAAATTCCTAGCTTAGTCTCATCAGTATAACCAACTATGTTAAGGTGATCATTCTTTGAGAAGAAAGTTCCTTTTTCTATAGAAGACTTTAAGCATTTAAACACTCACAATGTTGCCTCTATGTCTACTTCACCTGGTTTGTGCATGAATTGACTGACTGCACATGCGATATCAAGATTGTATATGAAAGGTAAATGAGTTTTCCCATCAATATTTGATATCGTTCTTTGTTTGTAGGAACTTAAATAGGGTGTTTTGCTAAACGATGATTATGTACAATTGGTGTATGCACAGATTTGCAGTCCAACATACCTGTCTCAGCTAATAAATCTAATGCACACTTCATTTGTGATGAGAATATGCCCTATCTTGATTTATATACTTCAACTCCTAAAAATTACTTCAACCCACTAAGATATTCATGTCAAATTCACTTGCTAGATACTTTTGTAATTCCGAGATTCCTTTTCATCATTTTGCACACCATATTTTCTGCTCTTTTTCCAGTAAAACCAGGGAGAACATCCATATAAACTTCCTCCTCTAAATCTCTATGAAGAAATGCATACTTTACACCAAACTGATGTAAAGGCCAATCCAAATTTGTTTCTAGTGATAAGAGTATTCGGATTGTGTTTAGTTTGGCTATTGGTGAGAAAGTTCCCTAACATTTTATGCTATATATTTATGTATATCCTTTAGCCATCAATCTCGTCATGTATCACTCTACTATCTCATCTACTTTATACTTCACAATAAACACCCATTTATATCCAACTGTTTTTTTTTCAGCTGGCAATATAGTTAGCTCTCAAATATTGTTATCCTGCAGAGCCTTCATTTCATCATAAATAGCCATCTCCCGGTGTTCATCTAACATGACTTTTTTTATATTTTTTGGGACCTGTTCTGAGAATACTTTTACCATAAAGAGTTTTATTGCATCAAACATGTTATGGGCCGAGATAAAATTTGCAATGGAGTATTTGGACTTCCTTTTGTTTCTGGTGAGTACCGGTTTGGGGATATCCCTTAATTATACCTATGAGGTAAATTGTACTTCATAGAATTAGGTGAAATAGAAGAGTTAGGAGATGTTACCTCATTTATAGTAAGGGTGAGCAAAAAAAATAGAAAAAATGATTAAACTGAGATAACAAAAAAAAATAACTGAAAAAATCAAACCGTGAAAAAAACCTGATTAGAAAAATTAAAAAACAATTTGGTTCGGTCTGGTTTCGATTTTATAAGGTTAAAGTTGAATAAACTGAATTGAACCGAACCGATTCAAATAGAAATAAAAAAAATTAACGGTAGTGTGGTCCTATAAATAGCTTTCGACCCATCTACATTTTAGTTTCTTCTTCTAACCCTAGCAAACCCGGCCATTGCCCCCTACCTACTCCCTTTTGTTCATCTCTCTATTAAAATCTAGAAAATCCTTCTCTGAATCTTAGCCAACAGTCTTCATGCGCTTCCTCTTACTTCTTGAAGGAGAGCTAGCTTGAAGGGAAATGAGCACTCTGGATCTTAGCTAGCAGTCTTCATGCACTTTCTTTTACTTTCAAGAGGAGAGTTAGCTTGAAGGGAAATGAACGTTAAGATTTTAGAGATAATCAAATGTTCACCACCGAAGAACACTAATTGGATGGTTTCATGCAGAGTTTTAAAACTCGGACTGGCTCGGTGGGCCGACCTGGGCCTGGGACCGGTCCGGGTGGAGGCAAAAACCCGCTTGGAAATTGGCCCGGCAAAACTCGGTCAACCCGGCGGGTCGACCAGGGACCCGGTCAAACCCGGGTGAGACCCGTTCAATTTTTTTTTATATTGGCAGTCATTAAACAACGTCGTTTTGGCCTTTTAAAAGGCCAAAACGCTGAAGATCGAAGAGTGAAGAAGAACGAAGCAATTTGCAAACCTAATTAACTCAATTCTTTGAAACCCAGTTGAGAAGTAGAGGACGACTGAGGACATCTGATTTGATGCTTATTACATTTGGATGCAAGGTGGGTTCCCAACGCAAGAACTCATCTACCAAAATCACCAACCTCATAGCAGAGGGCAAGAAGAACAAAAGGTTGCATCGAAAGCCCTTAAATGAGAGCTCAGGTAATTACAATATCTTTTATCTTATTGCCATCTTTATCTTTTCCATCTCAGTTTTCATACCCTGAATAGAAGCTTTATACTTCATGGAACAACGAGCTGCTTTAGCCTCGAGCCACAAATTCTTGTAGAACAAAACTTGAGGGTTCTCTTCTTCCACAAGTTCATAATGTCCTTCCAAGGCCTTCTCATTGACCTGCATCACCAACAAAAATGCAAAGATTTGGTTGCTTAGAAATAAATTCTACCCACAAGTTCCAGAAATTAAGATTGGTACCTGAGTAATGTGTTCATTTTTATTGAATCCTCCATTCCTTGCATTTAAAGAATTCAGGAATCTCTCCCTAAAACTAGTAGAACTCATCCAAGATTCTATTTATTTGGTTTATGTTTTTTTTTATAAGTTTTTTTTGGGTTGACCCGGGTTAACCGGGTCAACCCATCTGACCTGTGAACTGATCACTTGACCGGGTCAATGACCGGGTCGGTTTCAAAACTATGGTTTCATGGCAACATGAGATGCAAACTCAGCATAACATGCAAACTCAGTAAATCGGTTTTTTTCTGGTTTTTCCTTTCAATTAACCAAACCAAACCGAACTGAACTGAAATTGGTTGGTTTGAACTGGTTTCGGTTTTGATTTTCTTTGGAAAAAAATTGGTTTGATTATTTTTTTAAGTGAAATCCAAATCAAACCAAAAATACTCACCCTTAATTTATAATGTCAGGAATGTCCTCACAACTCTGATTTAAGTTGGGTTGTATGTTAGAAAGGAGGCTTTTCGATGTGGTGAAGCATGTAAGTTGGTATGTATGGTTGGTCTACTCTGATGGTTAGTATAAACCCAATCTGATTTTTGTTGTTCATTTATATTCTCATCTGATAGGAAGGAAGATCAAAAAGTTGTGGATGCCCACTTTGATGAAGGCCATTGATGGAGTCGCGGATTTGAAGTCATACTTGGGTGCAAGATTCTCTCTGAAGTCAGGCATTAAACCTCGCGAGCTTGTCTTCTAGTTAAAACTCTTAGTTCTCTCACACTAATCATTTTTTTTTTAAAAGGATTTCGATCATCAATGGTTGTATGATTTGATATTTATGGCAAAGATTCCAGTTTTTTGCACATGAAAATTTTTTGGTTTTCCTATAGTATTGTTTTTTTCTTTTATTAATGTCAAATATTTTATTGAAATTGTTTATTCTTTTTACTACTTCAAGGAATTAACCTATGATTGCTCTTTATGACAAAACATTCTACATCCAGAGCATGATTAATTAGGGTATGTGTTTGCCCAAACGAATGAGGAAAATGAAAAACCAAATGCAAAGGTTGTTAAATAAATCTGATCAATTTTATGTTTGTGTTATTAAAACATTAAACCGGTTCTTAATAAAAACTGCTTTATTACATAATTTTCTTGAAAGCAACACAGAGATTAGGATCCTAGCATGAAGAAGGAAAACGAGACACCAGGAAATCCAATGATTTTTTTTTATTAAGAAACATTTCCAACCAACACAACAAAAAACTGAAAGCAGAACAAGAAACAGAGTCTTTTCCTTTTGTTCAGAGCATGCTATCAGCACGAGATGGCAACCTCCTGAAGAAATTGCTGGGAACTGATGGTTGCTTGCTGCGAAATCTAGGATGTCGCAGCCAGAATAAGCCTGTAACCAAGGTAATTATTTTAAAAGGTGTTACATAGAGCACCACAGCTGCAACAAGGCAGAAAATTACGAATAGGCTGGTTGCTCTAGGGTCTCTCCAGCTGAGCAGAGCCTGAAAACGTTCCCCTTGTGTGGCCATGTCTCCCATCACGGTCTGGATCCTTCCCGCAACACTCCTAAGTCTGTCATACCTCATTCGCGCCACATCTTGTTGCTTTGATGTGGGAAAAGTGTCAAACTCTTCATCCAGTTCATCTGGGTGAACTGCTTCTGCCCATGAAAGTTTGGTATCCATGTGAGGGGGGTGCCTTGGGCGGAGACGGTAATTCCATATTCCGATCAGGAACATATAAAGAAAAATAGTAGGCAGAATTAGTTCCGGGTAGCAGACCAATATGAAAAATAAAACATGAACTAAGACTGTTGTGACTGGGTTCTTCCATTTACACACTTCACCAAGCCACTTGCTTATTGAGATCACACCAGAAAAAAGCGACACAATACGGAAGAAGTTAGCTTTGCTTCTTCTCATGCTCCACATGTGAGAATCCACATCCAGCATATACTCCACAATCTCTTTCCTTAGTGGTGGCTCAGCTCTGCCAAGCCTTACTGCTACAATATTCATGGCCTGATATCTCAAACTGTCTAGCTGATTTACAGTAAAAGGATGCAAATAATGCATTTTCGGCAACATGGGGTGCCCGTATAGGTAAATCATATTTGCTAGTGATAGGCAGGTGAATCGAACTGCTAGTTGGAGTTCTCCCATCTTTTTCAGTCCAGATGGTTGTAGGACTAGAAGTGGATAGGAGTTCGTGTATATTCGATCTGTTTCCAAGGTAGATAGTCGAATTCTTACCTTTCCAATTCTCGAGTCAATTCGAGCTCCACCACCAGTTGCCGGTTTTTCACCCCCACCCAAGTGGCAGTTGTCAAAAACTCCCAAGGTAATCACCGTGGAAGGGTCATACACCTCCCATGTATACTGCTCATTCCACTTTGGATTGAAGTTTTCAATGATCGTTCTGGTCCGTACCCACTTCAGCCCATACTTGGCTACACAATAAGCATCAGTAGTTCCTCTCCCTTCCTTCGTTTTCATTGGAAGAAGCCCTTGCGCACTTAGGATACCGACTTCCAGGATTCCTATAGGCTGCTTCCAGAGCTGCCAAGCTGTTGGTCGCTGGTCGCTTATATACATTGTTGATTCGTCTAGTACATGGTAAGCACCCTCAAGGCAAACTCTGAGATGAAGCCTAACTGAAAATTTGAGTTCGTGCCCCTTGTCTCCCTCCAGAGCACCGAACCCAAATCTTTCAAGGTTGAACCACTTGGAGTGAACTGGCCGGTAATCCAGGCGCCTCTCAAATATTTGGAGTGGCAAATCTACTCTCCCCACAACTTCATCTTTTGCAGGACTTGCTTTATTTTCGACAGTAAGTATCAACTGCTCCTCAAAAGGCTCTGCTGCTACAAAGATCAGATCTTCATTCCACATAGGGTTTGTTGTTCGGGTTGGGCATAGCTTAGTTTTGAGTATCTGGTTTCCAACTTGAGCTTTCACAAAAGCTTGTGGTAACTGACTTCGGTCAAGCGGTTCTACATCCTGAGCTTCAATCACATTTACCCTAAGATACCAAAGTTTTGGTGAAACATAAACCTTTGATCGGATATTGAGAACACCCTCCCTATGAACTGAAGCAGCATCTGAGTGCCAGGCCTCTGGAAACGCTTCATCAGCCTGTGTACCCATCCAAACTGCAAGCATCACCTCTCCTTTCACCTTGTTATCTCCATGGGGAGCCTCTAATCTATACCATTGAGGGGCTAAGGGGCTGTCTGGTGGAACCCTTGTAGGCACTTCATGCATGTCAAAGACCACCTTTCCAACGTGATCATCTCTTTTCACTCTCTCTCTATCTCTTAGTATCACTTCAACTACCGAAGACTGAATATTCTCCTTTGAGAATGCAAAAACCTGTTTCCATTCAGGGTTGGTCTTCTTCTCAAAATGCTGTGTTTCTCCTTTATAATTTCCGACTTTAACTTCTATGTAGGGGTCGCAGCTTCCAGTTACTGGGTTTGTGGGAAGATCTTTGGCTTTCACAACTCGGACATACAGATAAAACATCTGCTCCACAAGATCATACGTGCTTGTTGCTCTTTCACTGCTAATCCACCCACCTCCACTGCGTGGTCCTCCATGAGGCCAACGTTCCCCAAGCTGAGGCTTTGTGTCCTTCAATTTGAAGTCATCTTTGTGGTCAGGAGCAGCTAATGGATTCATTGGTGCAAAATCGAGGGCAGCCTTTTCCAGTGATTTTTCCTAAGAACTTCTTGCAGCAGCAAAGCTTGCTGCTTGCGTATTGATGCACAGGATCGACTCCAATTAACTCAGTCAACCGCAAGACTTGTGGAAGTTGAAGTATCTTTAGTTGCTCGTGTAGTTTCAGTGCCTGAAGTGGAAACAGCAAAATCAATATTGATTAGAAGAACCGATATTGCAGTATGTATGAAAAGGACTGTTCATCTATATGTCATAGAGATTTAATTTCTCACCTTCACATGCAAGAAGAATTTTTGCAGCCAGAGTTGCTCATCTTCACCTCCTTTCGCTGACTCATATCACAGCCAGGAACTCTTACCCTTCCAAGAAAGCCGCGATCAGCAAATGATCTGTTCTCCGAGTGTTATAATTTTTTAGGCATTTGGAATCTTTGAGGGTGATGAGGGAGGCCCTGATTTCAAGGAGGCTCAAGTGCAGTAGGAGTTTACGTTTTAAAAGCTATCTGCTAAAACCAAGTTTATATAATCCTCCTGCTGAGGCTTAACTTGAGAGCATACCAACTCCGCTAACAGTTTAACAATACCTTTCTGGTTTGCTTTGAGCAGATAATAAAAAGAATCTTAATTTTGAAAGGAAAAGGTAAGAGAGAATTACTAAGAACTGCTGCAATGCTACGAGTTCCACTAGATGAAGTGTAATGGGGAAGGCTTGTGTTTTGCTTACAAGCATAAATGCAAGGCTGGAATGGTCCATAATGAGTCTCAGATTAGGAAAAGGTGATTGCCACCCCACTTGAAAGGACAAAGATAATCTTTTTAGTTTTTAAAATAAAGTGATTCAGTGCATGTTCACTATCATAGATTCTTTCAGCTATCTTAGCTTTATAAAATTGTCAACTAAAACATTAAACTATCCACATTACCCTTCAATCTCCGGTCCAGAAAATCTTATCTTTCAAGGCATGCATGGCAATTCTGGTTACTTTATTTGAGCTGCATCACTTAGTGAGGACAGCTCGCTCCTCTCTTCTTTCTGGGTTCTGAAGCAAAGTTAATGCGAGGAAAAGGAAGCAAAAACTATTAACTTTGGAAATTTTTATGAGTTAAAAATACCGTGGTGAGCTTAAAGAAAGAAAAAAGCAGCACAGAAATCTGTTTCTTGCACATAAAGATGCTTTATCCAGTATTCTCTCTATCTTTATTCTTCTTTAGTTTAATTTCTTGCTGTCTGTATGACTTTCTTCATAGAAGGCATAGAAATTCTGTTTCCTTCATATAAACCGATTCCCTTAATATAGGTCAAAAGGTCATCAGTAGCCATAGCACTAGAGCTGTTGTGCTTAAACCTCTTTGTACTTGGTTTTGGTAGCTTAGGCATGAATTGACAGACAAGGGCTCCTCCCTCCTTCGTTGTTGGATTCTATTTTGCTAAGTTTTTTGGACCCAGAATAAATATCCCATTTACAGGTTGAGCATCTTTTGCTTTAGAGAACTCTGAATAATGATGGCTAAGCACGCTGAAGAATATTTCTGTTGATATGCAAATCGTTGTTAGCAGAATGGCACACTTGGTGCCTTTGCGAGGAGAAAAGTAGACTGTAGAGTAGAGTAGTCTTATTTTTATTCAGATGCTTCTGATCAGTCGACCATCATGATCATTGCTTGATCACTACGGCCACTGGATGATGAAATTTATGCGATTCATTTGTCTGATAATTATTATGCAATGACTGATGCCAAACTCGTACTTCAAAGAATTATTTATAAGATGCACTTGTCGCGGAACATGTTCCAAATATCTCCTGCGCGCGCTGGCATTCTTCCCACAATGAACCTAATTATTAGCAGTATCATTATTTTCAACGAAATATTAGAAATTATGCAGAAGAAATTATGGTTTAATCCATCCTCCGATACTCCAGGATTTCAGTGATTGATGAACATTACTTTTTACATTAAAAAAATTCAGCACAGTAAACGATAAAGCACGAGCCAATTATCCATTTTACTATCATAATTTCATTATATTTTCATCTACATCTCTCTCGGCTTTTAAATTTTTTAAAATATTATTAATAATTATTTATTTATTTATTTATATCTGATGTTTTTTTTTACTAAAAAAACACAACGGAGCAATGATAAAATAACTAACATATTCCAAATAATTATATAATTTTATAAATTAAAGAAATTATTATTTACTACAAGGTGCATGAGCAGATAATCGAGACCGGCTGTGCAATTTAAGGTACCGTGAGTAGCAATAGTTATGATTTAAAATGTTTTTTTAAAAATATATATTAAAATAATATATTTTTTAACTTTTAAAAATTATTTTTGATATTATAATATTAAAATAATTTAAAATTTTTTTAAAAAAATTTAATTTTAAAAAAACTTGAAACAACGTTCCATCACGCCGCATTATTACTCGGGAAAACGATAAAAGACATTCAAGTCAAATAATAACTGAATTTAACCTATTTGACTGGGAGCTGGAAAAATGGGGCAAGGCGGCTAAAAAAAAAAACTAGATGACAAGCGCTAATCGTGGTGGTCTCAAGAGGAGAAATCAATGAAGAGACTCGAAAAAACTGAAGTGTTAAATTAACACAAGAAATTATGAATTTAAAGAAAATTGGGTGGCAGCAATATTCATGCATGCAAGCTCTAGCTATCCTATATATATATATATATATATATATATATATATATATATATATATATATATATATATATAACCTCTACACTTTTTATTCACAATTAATCCATATATGCACGGTTTCATTTTTTAAATACATTGTAGGGTCTTGTCAATGTCGACTCTTTCAAATATTCTTTTTCTAATACATGTATCCAAACAATATTATGCATGTAAGAATCGTAATGTCCACGTAATACAAAAATATCTTCCTCTTGAGATTAGGGTTAAGTGCATAAACACACAGAAATCAATTGAATAAATAATATGAAAATAAAAAAAAATTTAAAAACATTTTTGAAAATGAAAAAACAAATAAAATCTCAAAAAAAATATACTATATTTTCATTTTGAGATTTCAACCCTAAACTATTCTTTCACACCATCTAGAAATTAAGATCTTGATTATTTAAGAGTCAGTGGTTCATTTGTTTAATTTTATATGCTTCTTAAACTGGTTTTTGTTTAAAGAAGCATTAATTTAACGTGTTTTTAAGGTTTTTTTTTATAATTGTAATTTACTGATATTAAAAATAAAAAAAATAAAAAAATATATTATTTTAATACATATTCAATTAAAAAATCATTTTTAAAAATCCAAACACACACTAAAGAACAAATAATACAAAAATATCAATGCTCGAATCCCTCTAGTATTTAAAACAATGCTAGAATTCCATGCATTAAATTAAAAACATAATTAAAATTAAAAGAATTAAACACATCATTACCTTTTTCTTAGCTATATCCGTCAAATAGAGGAAGCGATGAAAAAGAACATCACAACCCAATTTCAATTTCGAGTCTTTAATAAACAAAAGAAGAAGAAGAAGATAAATAGATAGAAAATTAAGAGAGGGAGAGAAGAAGAAAACGGCACGTACTTACCCAATAATTATGAGTTAAAATAAAATATGACCCATCTATTTTAACTAATCACCTACCTGGGTACTGTAATTAGGTGTTCGAGGGAAATTAAGAGAGATTAAGAGTTAAAGGATTTCTTTCTACTAATTAAACTTAACAATAAAGGAGTCTTTAATTACAACCTTTGAAGCAAGACAAGTTAACTTGGACTTCATCTTGAGTGAATATTACGTGGGTCAAACAAAATCTTTGGCCTAACAAACTCTGATATTGATCATATGTTTAAGAGAAAAGTCAAACCCGTGGCACTGTGTTTTTTCTTAGATAATTGGACCAAAAAAATAAAAATAAAAACTCTATCCTCAATTTTTTTGTAAGGTCGAGATGAGATTTTTAAGAATGAAGGGCTACCCATTTAACCTTAATTTCACTTAAGGAAAAAAAAAATATGATAATAATATCTTAACATTGTGATTATGGACCGTATTCTCATCCAACTATGTTCTATAAAATCTTATTTATAATGTGAAGAGAAAAGAGCAGGTGGTTTCGAAGGTGGAAAGCAAATTAATCCCTACCAAAACGAGATCTATACATAAAGTAAAATTCGCATAAAACTATTATTAAAAAATCATATAAACAATAATAAATGATATTTTTGTAGATTCCATCAAGAAAGTTTATTATATTTTAGTTGCTATATATCCCCCCTCTCAATCTTTTCTTAGTGGACACTTGAGTTCCTTATTGTAGTCCAAACCCATCAAATCACCAAGGCAATTAAATGCAACCTTATCGCATTTTGATTCCATATAGGACCTTACGTGTATAACCCCATGAGAGATCAATCGGTGAAGCTGTTGTTGGTGGAGGTGTATTCAAGTGTCGGTATATATTATATATATTTTCTCTCCGAACTTTCCTTCCACACCATCTAGAAATTGAGATCCGGGTTGGTTATTTCGGAAAAGCGAGGTGTATTTAGTAATGGGGTTTGACTGGTTTTTTAAAATTATTTTCATTAAAAAAATATTAATTTAATATGTTTTAAGGTGTTCTTAACGTAATAATAATATTAAAAATTAAAAATATATTCAATTAAAAAACGTTTTTTTAAGAATCCAAACACACACCGAAACCGAAGCAATGAACATGACCCTCGTCTTTGACTGGTGCAAACTATTTTGGTTTCGTGTACCCGTGTAAAGTTGATTAAGAGGAAGCCTTTGTTCTGTGTAAAGTGTTTTATGGTTGAAATTATATTGTATTTAGTTTATTTTCCAGAGAGTTTTTTCGACTGAATTTTCCAGCCCTCGAGTAGATAACAAGGCAGGACAAGAGGGAAGAATATGTACTGATGCATGGGATCCATAATAAATATATAATACAACGCCAGTAAGAATTATAACTTGAACACTTGGCCAGCAATTAAAGACAGGTAGAATTTAATAGAAGTAGTCAAGAGGATGAACACAAACTACTTACGTGAGCAAAAACGAATTGAAATCTGACACATTTATGGCATCGTTTAGTCACATATTTTGGCCAAGATTTTCTTGGACTTTCCCTCGATAAATCCAGCTTTGAGGTGCCTATAGTCTTTCGTCATACCATACGAACTTATCGATGCCAGAACCCTTTAAATAGAGCGTTTGCACTCCATATCTCAAAGAACAAAGTGAAAAAAAGAAGAAGAGATCTACCAGAGCAGAAGCAAACATGAATACCCTTTTCCTTTCCCTACTCATTTCCAGTACCCTTCTTTCACTCTCCCTCTCAAAAGAACTTTGCAATCCCCAAGATAAACAGGTTCTCCTCCAAATCAAAAAAGATTTTGGCGATCCTTACCTCTTAGCCTCATGGAAGTCAGATACTGATTGCTGCACAGACTGGTACCAGGTTGAGTGTGACTCCACAACCAATCGCATCATTTCTCTCACCGTTTTTGCTGGCAACCTTTCTGGCCAGATCCCCGCTGCAGTTGGGGACTTGCCCTATCTCCAGAACCTTGTGTTTCGCAAGCTGACTGATATTACAGGCCCCGTACAGCCCGCCATTGCCAAGCTCGTACACCTAAGGTCTCTCAGACTTGACTGGCTAAATCTCACAGGGACAGTACCTGACTTTCTCAGCCAACTCAAGAATCTCACATTCTTGGACCTGTCTTTTAACGGCTTTTCTGGATCAATACCAAGCTCACTAGCTTTGCTGCCAAATCTTGGTGCTCTTCACTTGGACAGGAACAAGCTTACAGGTTCAATCCCAGAATCATTTGGTACCTTTAAAGGCAGCGTACCGGATCTTTACTTGTCTCACAACCAACTTACTGGTGAAATCCCTGCATCATTAGGGAACATGGACTTCAGCGTCATTGATTTATCACGCAACAAACTTGTTGGTGATGCTTCCATGTTATTTGGGCTAAACAAAACTACTAATAATGTGTATCTCTCCAGGAATCTATTCGAATTCAATTTGTCAAATGTGGTATTTCCAAGTACCATGGAAAATCTGGACATTAGTCACAACAAGATTTTCGGTAGCATTCCTCCACAAATGACTCAGCTACCTTTGCAGTCCCTGAACGTGAGTTACAACAGGCTGTGTGGTCAGATTCCGGTAGGTGGTAAGTTGCAGAGCTTTGATTACTCCAGTTATTTCCATAACAGGTGCTTGTGCGGAGCTCCACTTGGAAACTGCAAATAGTTCAGCGGATAAAGAAGCATTTCCAGTGTAATAAGGATTTGCAATATTTCTGAAAGCAACATGTATTGAGAAAATAAGATTAGTCAAAGATAAGAAATATCTATTATTATCTTTGTTTTCAATTATTCCTCCTTGTACTTATTCAAGTCCATTGAATTCACAGAACTTTGAGAGTATTTGAATCTTGCATTAGGCTATCTTACTTGCATACTACATTTGACAATAGTAACAAAACTGTCCGAGGCTCAGAGCCATAGACTAGTTTTTAGCAGTTCTCCACTTGGACCTGCTGCAAAAAGCAGAAGGACAGACATTAAAGTGCCTCTCATTGAAGAAAACAAATCTTGATTTATAATGTTTGTATTAGTAAGTTATATTTGTGTTATTAACTGAGAAAAAAGACAACAGTATCACTTGTCCCATAAGAATTGTCAAAGCACCAAGATTTTGCCATTTTAGTCTTTATCACATCTTGATAAATGTCGTTTTCATTGACAATACCTGCTAGGGATCACTTAGTGGTGAAGTTGTTTGTGGTGGTGGGTATCAAAAGATTTCCAGAAGTGAAGGTTTATATTCTCTTTCGAAGACACAGAAATTTAGATCCATCTCATATCAGATTAAGAAAGGCGTCATTATTGACTCGTCAAACGAACTGTTTTTATAATAGCCATGTAAATAGCAGCTAAGGAGCCTCTATGGTGAATTTAGACGTCAAAAAACCCAAAGTCGGCCAAGCAAATTTTAAGGCTATCAAGCTTTGAATAGGATATCAGACTTGCAGAACTTTGATTACTCCACATATTTCGATAATATGTGCCTGTATGGCACTGAACTACAAAACTGGACAGAGGCTAACATAAGTGTCAAAGCCAAGTTATGGATTTCACTAAGAAACCATGCATGATTCCACAAGCTCTTAGCTTCTGTAACAGCTCACGGGAGTCTCTCATTTGCAACTTAATAGTCTCCCAGTGTAAGCTATATATAAAAACCTACATCATAGTTTAAGTGGAGTTGCAAACCTGTATAATCACCCACAGCTGGAACGTTCTTTGAGATCATCAACTTCAAAATCTTCTCATATTGTCTGGAATCTACAGCCAAAATGGCAAACTAATGAAGTACCGGAAGACAACTGGTTGCATGGCATGCTGCAACAACTGTGTCTCCTCAACACATCCTTATTGGAGCAGGGCAGTTTTGGTCTGTTCAACTCTTCCATTTAACAAATATCTAGAATTTGAGATCCAGCTCATATGAGATAAAAAAAAAACCGAGGCCATCATAATTGACCTGTTGACCATTCCAAGTCTGCTGAATATAGCCATGTAAAGTGGCAAACAGACACAGCAATATCCATTCATATCTGTTAAAAAAAAAATAATTCCCACTCCACCACCATAGCACTTTTCTATAGCTTTATTATTCTGTCTAAAAGTTTTCTCACTTTCGAAACATTAACGAGGGAAGTCAGATACCAAAACACCTTTTCAGTGTCTTCAATCCCTAGTCCATCCATGGACGGATAGGTAAAATCCAAGCAAAAATTATTCCTTTGGCAGCTTGATGGCTGCTGCACTCTTTACTCGATCTGTTTCCTGAACACCCAAGTCGAAAGATGTCGTCAAGTTGAGCTCTCAATAATGGCTCACATGGCACCTCTATCCCTATAAACAGAAACGCTAGCATATCATTTCTCACAATCCCAAACATGAAAACCCTCTTCATTTCCCTACTTATTTTCAATCTTCTTTCGCTCTCCCTTTCAGAAGAACTTTGCAATTCCCGTGATAAAAAGTTCTCCAAATTAAAAAACATTTTGGTGATCCTTACCACCTAGCCTCATGGCTGCCAGGCACTGACTGCTGCACAGCTTGGAACTAGGTGGAGTGTGACCCCACCACGAACCGCGTAGTTTCCCTAAGAATTTTTTCTGGCAACCTTTCTGGTGAAATCCCTGCTGAAGTCAGGGACTTGCCCTATCTCAAAACCCTTGAGTTCCACAAGTTGACAAATATTACCGGCCCCGTACCAACCTCCATTTCCAAGCTCATACACCTCATTTCACTCACGCTTAGCCGCCTCAACCTCACTGGCCCAGTACCTGACTCTTTTAGTAACCTCAAGAATCTGAGAGTATTGGACCTGTCTTTCAACAGCCTTTCAGGATCAATACCAAGCTCACTCGCTTTACTGCCAGAAATTGATATTCTTGGTTTGGACAGGAACAAGCTTACTGGTCCAGTCCCAGAATCATTTGGCAACTTTGTAGGCAGAGTACGGGGTATTTCCCTGTCTCATAACCAACTTTCTGGTAAAATCCCCGCTTCACTAGACAACAGAAACTTTCGTTTGGTTGATTTCTCGCGCAACAAACTTGAAGGTGATGCTTCCATGTTTTTTGGTCCAAACAAAACTACTCAAAGTGTGGATCTCTCAAGGAATTTGCTGGAGTTTAATTTTTCAAAGGTGGTGTTTCCAACCACCTTGACATATTTGGATATTAACCACAACAAGATTTTCGGAAGCATTCCTACTCAGATGACTGAGTTAAGTTTCCTGTCCTTGAACGTGAGTTACAACAGGCTTTGCGCTCTGATACCCCAAGGTGGTAAGTTGCCGAGCTTAGATTACACAGCATATTTCCATAACAGGCGCTTGTGCGGCACTCCACTGGAAAGCTGCAAGTAGGCGTTGGCTGGAAAAGCATTTCCCCTGAGCATGGATTTGCCACTTAAATGTACCTTGAAGTGGTATGAGAGGAAAATATGTATCTTTTTCTTTCGTTTCTCCACTTTACAATTATCCACTCAATAAACCAATACAGGCCTAGGAGACATGGGGCAAGCCAGTGTTTGTAAACTGACATTTCCTTTTTATGATTCCGTTGAGATAGGGGAGATTGCCAAACATTCTAACTGCTCCTTCCCCAATTCTTCAACCACAGCTTCAAAATGCCAATGTTTTCTGTTGAAACTACCATGTAATATTGATAATATCAGACGAACTTCTCATAGCTAGGGATTTCCCACTTCTCCACTTCTTTCTACCCTGAGTCTCTCAACTTCAAAAATGCTGATGATTGCGAGTTCTTATTTCCCACCATCTTTAGACAACCTTGTTTAGTCAGAATGTACATTTGAGTTCATGACATGATGCCTGATTTATAAGAGCAGGTTCTACGTGAAGTACTCCAGGTAGGATTAGTTCTTTCTGATTTCAGCCTGCAGAGCAAGCTCCAGATAAACTAAACAAAATCCTGGAACCTGGAGTATATAGACTAAAAAACTGCGTGTCCATATTGATGCCATGTTTTTTTCATGACGTGTATTTAACGCTTTCCTAAACATGCAAGCGCTGGGATTGAAAATGCACTCTTCAAGTTTGCGAAGCATCGATAGCAGTAGCCACTAATTTTGTAGCTGAACATAATCAGAACTCCACAACCAAAAAAAAGAAAGACCTTTCATGATTATTTCAGATTTTTTATTGTTAATTCCAATTAAGTCAAATACATTATACCCTCAATCAGTGTTGTTCCTTTTACAGTCAAGAGAACAAAAAATTCAAAAAACACCCCATTTTTCCTTCTATCTAAAGGGAGCTCCTAAAAATCACATGTAAAACATTGTACAAGTTTAGCAAGAATTACTGGGTGAAGAATATAACCAAAGAGAACAATTGTTGCCTTCTTCATATGTGATCCATTTCACAAAGGAGGCTCCTTCCACTCTAATCTGTTAAGCCCATCAACAATTGCTCTTCGAAATTCATCATTGTGTAGAAGGAAGGACGAGACATGTCCTCCAGTAACCCATCTCACCTCTGAACCTGGCCAAGCCTTTTGAAGCTCTAAAACAGAATGTTTTGGTATGTAACCATCATCCTAAAAACACAATTACAGTTGATTAAGATATGAACTAATATTAGATTGCAGGAAGGAATTTGAAAACTGTAAACAGTAGAAGCAGCCTAAAATGAAAATGGCATAATGCATGTATATCCAGGTAACAATAATTCCTAGAGCCCATGGGGACTAATTTGCTAAATAGTCTTAGTGCTTATCAGTAGGTTCAATGTTCGCATTACCTGTTTGGCTGTCCAAACTAGCATATATTGGCATGGTAACTTGCAGTTTTAATGGAAAAAACATAGACTTGATAAACATGTTGATGCAAAGTGGAGAAATTGATACCAACCCATCTAGAAATATAGTAATGGTTGACTGAAGGAGTAAATAATCACAAATTTCTCACATTTTCTTAAAATAGCATCATCTGGTGATACAGATATATGATACTTACAGTGGCAGCAACAAATATTACAGCATTGGGATTTTTGGGAATTGGAAAGCGCGTGACATCCGTGAGAGACAGCACATTTCGCATCCGTTGTCTCACCTCCTCAAGAGTCATCACAGTCTTTTGCACCGCAAGATCCTCTCTCAGTGCCTCCCAGGCAGTGCCATACCTTAGTATCCCATCACAGAATGCCACAACAGCAGAGTGTGGAGAGAGAAAAGGAAGGGTTGCAACAGGTGTGGGATGCAGTGATCCAACCATTGCAGCATGTACTCCTCCTAGATTCAATAAGAGCATCAAGATTTTTAAGAGGAAAATGGACCAAAATCTTGGACATTGTTTGATGTTCTTCGGAACTCTGAACTAGCATGTTGATTTTAAGAAACTCAATCAGTCTACTTTTGAATGGCACCAGGAAAGGTAAGTACAACCTAGAATTTTAAAACCAAAGTGTTCTTACCCATGCTAAGTCCGCAAACACCCATCTTTCCAAACCCTCCCTCAGAGTCTAACCAATGTAAGAGACTGCGTGTCTCTTCAATGGTTGCTCTACCTAATAAAAGCAAGTCACTAACACACAATAGCTTTGCACCGCGCTGCAGCATGGGTCGTCTCCGTCCATAGAAAGGGCTGCAAATTGTATTTTCAAATCAAATCCAGCACTTGTAGTATACACGATACAATCAAAGAGATTTCACCTACTAGATTGACTAATAAGTCAAGATTAACTCTAACCTCTCTAGCACCATGGTAGCAATATTTTGCTTCAATAATGGTCCACCAAGACGCAATCTACGATCAAATGTATGGTCCCCAGTGCCTGCAAAATGAAGGTTTAGAATCTAGTCCATAGTAACCATCAAATTAAGGCAGAAATGAGGTTGCACGCATTCATCACACTGCCAACAGAGGCAACCCCATACTCACTTTGCAATCACCCTAACATTTCGAAAAGTATTAAACTGGATTGAAAACTATCAAACAAGCATTTAACCAACTTCTACGACCATCCGTGAACCAAATAAAAACATTTAATTCACAATTTCTCCAATCAACATAAAATATCATCTAAACTTCTGTACAAACACTCACAAATTATAATTAAAAAAATTAATCTAAAACTATAGCTACTATTCAAATTCAAGCAGAGCTAACGATATACCGTGTTACCTGCAAGATGAACCACACAGGCCGTCTTCTGTGGCGGGACACATTTGGGTGCAAGAAAAGCAACCCTTGCAGTGTGACTCTCAGGAGGCAACGCACTAATCAATTGCTCATCACAAGTAGTCCTAAAAACCCCTTCTCTTAAACAAGCAGTTCTGGTTTCCCAAACTGTTCTCCAAATAGGTTGTATAAAAGTTGGAGGCCAATTTTGGCCTTCAACTTCAGGGAACAAGTCCTTAATCATTCTCTCTAAAAGCTCAAGCTTTGAACCATCCCATCCTCTAGAAAAGAATGGTGGGCTTATTTTGGTTCTGTGCATAAATGCTCCATAAATATGGTCTATCACATAATGAAGCATTCCTATATTGACTGTTACCATTTTTTGAGAGAAACCCAGAATTGCAATCACTGAAAAGGAATGAACTTTATGAGAAATTGAATTAATTTAAAAGAAACCCAGAAAATATTTTTCACAGTATATGATAATTTTGAAGAGAAATATTGAGGTTACAATGTAATTAGAGCTGGATTGATTAAAAACAGTCCCACGAGTTATTACGCACAACAATCTCTCAATTATTGGTTAATACGTAAAGCTGAAAAAAAAAAAACTCAATGAACAAACATAAAAAATATTAGATTTTTATAAAAAAAACATCATAAAAATTAAAAATTGTGTAACAAAATTTAGATATGGTAAAACGAATTAAAACATGGGAAAGAATAAACAAAGGAAACATAATCAGATCCAACAAATCAGAAAGACAATGTAAGTGATGTTAATACAAGAGAAGATAGAAATAAGACAGTCTGTACTATGAATGACTCGACTGTCATTGAGAAGGAGAGGCTAAAAAATAGGGAAGGCAGGAGAGAATGAGAAGATAAAAAACAGACTGATTGCCTGATTGATACTTTTGTTAGATAATCGAATCGAGGGACGAAAAAACACGGGGAGAGGGGGAGGGGGAGAGAGAGACAAACTACGGGCCGAGAGAGAAATAAAGATGGCCCATGACATGGTGGGGGATGTGGCTGTATGGGTCCCACGTAGTAGACGTTCCATCGAATTTATTTTGTGTTTTTTTTATTTTTATTCTATTTTTTAGACTAAATGATCAATTTATTCTTATATTTTTATGTCTGTTATATTTTTTTTATAATATATATTTTTTTGATACGTAGTTTTATTAAGTTTTTTTATTCAAATTTTAAAAAAATCATATTTTTTAATTTAAAAATACCCTTAACAAGAATATAATTTTGATTTTTAAAAAAAATAATAAAATCTTTATTTTATAAAATTTTGATGGTATAGTGATTTTGAAACTTTAAATTTTTTAAAGTATTTTGAGAGATTTAATTTTTTATATTATATTCTTAATATAATTATAAAACAATTTTATAATTAAAAATATAATTTTTTCAATTTGGATGGAAAACTTAATAGAATAATATTTTGAATAATTAAATACTATATAAAAATATAATAAAAAAATATAAAAATACATGAGTGTTTTAGATAGCCTTTTGTTTCTGTTTCAGGATAAAATAAACGAAAACTATAGAGATAAAAATGTATTTAATCAAAAATAAAGATATAAAAATAAATATATTCTTAAGACAATTTCTTAATGGATTTTAAAAATTCCAAAACATCCAATATGTATTACTAAAACTTTTATTATTTTTTATTTTTAAAATATTATTATAAAAAAATTAATTCTAAATTTATCTAATTAAAATATGTAAGGAAAAAAATTATTATTATTATAATTTTTAAACTTAATTTGGGGTTCGATTCAGGACAAGATTCGGGTCATGGATCTAAAGGGTTAATGTTAAATTTTTTTTTGTAAAATAATCAAGATAACATTGTTTCGGCAATTGGTTTTTTTTTAAGTCAATAGATTTTTCACTTGGGTTTTTATTAGGTTTTAATGTAAATTAATGTAAGAAAAAATAATAAGTAATTATTTTTTTAATTTATAAGTTTAACAATAATTTATATTAAAGATAAAATAGATTTATTTTATTTTATTATGTGTTGTTCATCATCAACCAAACATGATATATAAATAATCATTTTATTTTTTATAACACTATCAAACATAATTTTATTTTTACTTTATGTTTTATCATATCTCCTTTATTTTATTATCTTCATCTTGACAATAATAATAATTAAACGTAGCCTTAAAAATTTGTTTAATTATATGAATAGAAATTTAAGCTATTTATTTATTTTTGTTTGTTTATAATTTTTAAGGCTGGTAAAGACTAAAGACACGAGAGGATAAGGTTCAAACTTAAAATAGATTATTTGTAAAACAATCTAGCTTTACTTATGGGACCATTACAGTTGGACAGGAACAGGATACCTATCTCGACACGCTGGACAAACGTGGATTTTATTAGGAGGAGGAGGAGGAGAGCTAGTTTTGATTAATTGAAAATCTCGAATCAATTAATTTCTAATTTCTTTCTTAATCAATTAAAGGATAATTGTTTCGATTTGCTCAAAAACAATTATTAGAAGAAAGATGATTATGTTCATATTTTTTTAGAAAAAAAAATAAATGATCATAACTCAATATTTTATATTTATTATTGGGGGGGAGGGGGGGGGCAGCAGCAATTCATCATATTTTTTGTCCAAATTTTGATTTCGTTTGGCTATCCCATGACCATCATCACAAGAGAAGAGAGAATTCGCTTTCATACATCTGATTATTGGTAGCAACAAGGCTAGAAGAAATCGGACAGATCCAAGTTCTTGCAAAACCAAATAAAATCTGATAAATTGAACTTTCCTGTAAGCTCAGCTACATCGTGCACCAACTTCCTAACCTCGTCAGCTTCATCATCATTATCTGAACCCCTTTGGTTCATTGTCATTCTCGATATAACATTATCAGTTAGCCTCATAAGTTGACTTCCAACATTAATTGACTCTCTTGCATTTGCTTTCTTTAGCAAGAACCGTGAAAACTGCCCTATCTATTCATGCCTAGCTGGAAGCAGCTGATCTAACATTCGACCTCCAAGAAGTTCAGTCACACAAATTTTCTTCATGAACTTCCAATAAGGTCCGTAAGGGGCAAATGAGAAATCAGCTAATCTATATGTTAGGAAATCAACAGCAGCTGACTTAGGACGATCGCAGAAAGAAGTTTCGTGAGTTTTGAGGAACTCTTTCGCAGTTTCAGGTGTAGAGGCAACAACACAAGGGACAGAACCAAGGAATATATGAATCAACGGTCCGTAGCGGGTTGAGAGCTTGTGAAGAGCTTGGTGAGGTATTGGGGTAAGGAGATGGAGGTGTCCAATGATTGGTAAGGCAAATGGGCTCGGTGGAAGACGAGGTTTGGTTCGTTTTTTATTGAGTATTGCTCTGACCAAAATGGTGGAGACTAGCCATATCAGGGAAAATATGATATAGCCTTGGAAATCAGCCATGATCGAAATCTTGGACATTATTTGAGATTAACAAGTTTTCAGAGACTTATTTATAAGGGAGACATTGTCTTCTCTTCTTCTTCTTTTTTTTTCCTGTTTTTTGAACTAGAAATTTCACTTGGTTCCAGGAGGAGGGAGGGAGATGGGGACTGCGAAGATGGCACAGCATAAAAATCATCATAGAGAAAACCAGATTCGTTTTATAGAATTAACACAATCATAAACACAAATAAGGCCACAATTAATGCTACTTTAGAAAAAGCTCGTCGATTTTCTTAATTATCAAAAGTTTTATTCCGAAAGAGTAAAGCCTTTGACCGAGCAACTTTTTTCATATTTTTCCCCTGCCACCCAGTAATGAGACAGGCACACAGCAAAGATGAGCCCCAAGATTGAAAGAACGTCTACAAGCATTCTATGGGTTTATTTCAGTTGTTCTATTCTTAGATGATCATTCAAAGTTTTGGACAGTGGCATTTGATCTTTCCTGCAAGCAGTTGGCCAGGTCAAAACTGAACATCAACCAAACATGTATGTCCAAGTATGAACCAAACCCAGATTTTCATTGCAGGCCAAGCTCAATAAATTTGAAAGTGAACATCAACCAAGCCTTGTATCACCATCTTGAGAGTGAAGTATTAGAAAGGGAAATCCAACGACTTTTAGTTAATTTTGCTATTTATTATCTTTCTGTTTTTTATAGAAACATAATGTTAGTATTACATACAAATTTTATTTCTTGGAATCCATGATTGATGCAATTTTTATTTTAATTAGATCAAGTTCTTCTCCTTCTCGACTAATGATTGTCATAATTCGTGACTCTGGTTGCTCTTCCTCTTCTTTACTCCTCACAGTATATATATATATGATAGTTTAGAAGAGAAATATTGCAATTACAATGTGATTGGAATTGGATTGGTTTTTAAATAATCCCACAAGTTATTATTCCCAACACTATCTCTCAAGTATTGGTCAAATTTATTTGTAAAGCCGCAGAAAAATTCAATGAACGAACATAAAAAAAATTAGGCCCGCTTGTTTGCTGGAAAATAATTTTTTTAAAACAAATGAATTCTAGAAAAGTGAATTATTTTTCGATGTTTGGCAGTATAATGAAAAATAAATTGAAAAATACTTTCTAGTGTTTAGTTATGTCATAAAAAATCAACTGAAAAACAACTTATTAATATTTTTTTTTAATTTTATTAAAATAATAAGGAATAAATCTTACAAATTAAAAAGTTGAATGAGAATAAAATAGGAAAAATATATAATTTCATAAATTATCTCAAATAAAATAAATAATAATCAAAATAATACAAATCAAATCTAAAAAATTAAAAAATTAAAAGATGAATAAATTAAAATAATAATAATTATCATTTCATAAATTATTTCAAATAAACTAAATAACAATAAAAAGGATGAAGACTAAATTTGATAGATAAAAAATTTTAATTAATAAATAAAAAGGGAAAACCAAATAACAATTATAAAAATGAGAATCAAAATTAATATAAAAATTAAATTCTAAGGGATGAAATTGAAAAACAAATATTCAAAACAAAATATATATAGCAATCAAAAGTTTGAGGATCAAATTTGATATAATCAGCAAATAATATGACATTTCTAATTTTTTCACAACTTCCGGAAAGTGTTTTCCGCCCAAAATAAAAGGAAAATACTTTCCTGAAAATCAAACCAAATTTTTCTTTGACTGGAAAGTATTTTTCGTTGACCGGAAAATATTTTTCGTTGACCAACTTTTCTAATAACAAACAAACACATCCTACATTTTTATCAAAATCATATCATAAAAAATAAAAATTATTTGAATAGAACATATTAAAATATGGGAAAGATAAAGAAAACATAATCAGATCCAATAAATTAAAGACATTGGAAGGAAGTCCTTAAGAGAAACAAAGAGACTTTGAGACAATAAAAGATAGAGAAAAGACGGTAAGTACCATGAAATACGAATCAACTGTCATAGAGCGGAGAAAAAAATTTGGAAGGAGAGTAAAATGGGGTCAGGCCCAAATGGACAGACTGCTGAGGCTTTGTTTCTGGGCTGAGAATTGAAGCTGGCCTTTGATATGGTGGTGTATATGGGTCCACCGCGTTAGACGGACCATATCATTACCACAAAATATAAATTTCAACTTGAATTGCTATAATAAAATTATTATTTTATTTTTAAAATGAAAAAATAAAAGTCAAGAGTAAATTAGTTTTTTTCAATAATTTATTGGTTATTAAAAAATTATTCAAGAGTATTTTATTTTTTATTTTTTTACATAGTAAAAATATATATTTACCCTTAAAATCAACCAAATCTAAAATATTGTTCAATGGTTATTAGATTTATTTAAAAACTTTTAAAAAGTATAATTACTTATTTACCTCTAGAATCAAAAAATTTAAAGTTGTTGACCAAGAGTTTTATGGTTTTTTCCTTCTTAAAATACATTGAAAACATGATTTTACCCTTAGAAAAGACAAAAAGCAACGCATTTATCTAGGAGTATTTTTGTCCTTTCATATAATTATTTTTTTTGTAATTTCCATGCTCATAAAGAATATTTTGGTATTTTTAAGTTAAAAAAATAATATTTTATTTAAAAAAATTGTTGATGCATGCTCATTACATGCCAATGCATGGATAATATCCGTATTTTTTAAGCAATATGTGCGATGTTATCTAGTAGTTAAACTTATCATTTCAACGTGTATTTGAAAAATCATATTGTTTAGGAAAAAATTCAGTAAAGTATATGTTATTTCGTCAAAGTTCAAAAAGATATTTTACAACTTAACATAATTTTTAAGCTAGTGATGATAATTGATAAAAGGGTGGTTTGAAAATTAAAGGGCCATTTTTTCTTATAATTAAGTTACAAGCTTCAGTCAATTTTTGTTACTATTTTAAATTCACTATCATGAATCATGATCAATCAGCCGGGTGAGAATCTTTAGTCGATTATTAACTGTTAATTGTCTGTCTGCCACTTGGAACTTCAACAGGAATCAATTTACGAAAAAAAATTAGATTCATATTTATGTAATTGCAAAAGGGGTGGAATTATACCAGAAGAACACTTACATTCATGCATGAACACAACCAACCATGCCATCACCAGGGGCAGCATTTTACATCACATGAAACAAGATCATAGTGTCTGAAAATCTACAATCAGATTGCTAAAAATGGACAGGGCCTGGAGACTGGAATGCAAACCAGGGAATGAGCCCTAGGAAGGGTTAGCCCAGGTCCCTCGTCCATGTCAACAGTACCATTCTCTCCATCACCAACCTTCCACTCAAAGCACTGGATCAAAGCAGCAAGAGTTGTTGGAACAAACTGCAGTGCAAATGAAGCTCCAGGGCAGCTTCTTCTTCCAGACCCAAATGGCAATAGATGAAAATGTTGCCCTCTCACATCCATCATGTTACTGTTTGCACTCCACTCTTCACTGGTAAATCTCTCTGGCCTAAATTCAAGTGGATTTTCCCAGTGATTTGGATCCCTCCCAAGTGACCAGATATTAACAAACAGTCTGGTCTTTGCTGGAATTCTGTAGCCAGCAATGGTGCAGTCTTCTAATGATTCTCTGACTATTAATGGGCCAGTAGGGTGGAGCCTTAGTGTTTCTTTTACGATAGCCTGGAGGTATGGAAGGTTTGCTATGTCTGATTCCTCTACTAGCCTGCTCCTTCCCACAACAGAGTCAATTTCTTGTCTAACTTTCTCCATCATAATCGGGTGGTTAATGAGCTCTGCTAGTCCCCATTCTACTGTAATGGAAGATGTGTCTGTCCCAGCACCAAATATGTTCTGAACAATGCATTAACTTACATGTCAATTTCTAGCTAGTTCACACAATTCACTAGTATGTTAATTGCAGCACAAACCTTTTTGTAGGTCATAAATAAATTCTACTAACACTTTGAACTCTACTCATTTATGATCCTGTAAATTATGGTGATTCAATTGTGTGCGCAGATGTTTGCATAAATTAGGCTTCTTACCATGATGAAGGCCTTAATGTTCTCTCTGGTTAATCTCTTCTCTGCATTCTCATCTTCATATATGTCAAGTAAAATATCAAGCAAATCCTTCACTGTATCACCTTCATCACCTGTCTCTTTCTTTCTTTTCCTTGCATCTTCATGCTCCCTCATGATCCTCTCCATCATGGCATCATACCGGTCCCGAGCATCCTTAAGCCTTTTCTCAAATCCCTGCAAATCGAAGTTCTTGCAGAACCAAATTGAATCTGAAAGATTAAACTTGGCACCTAGAGTATTTAACTCTTTCACCAACTCTCTTACATCATCAGCTTCATTTTCAGTATCAGAACACCTTGTTCGTAGTAACATTCTTGATATGATATTATTTGTCAATCTCATCAACTCTCCCCCAACATCAACAGCTTCTTTAGCCTCAGCTCTCTTTAACACTAACTTCAAGAACCGTTCTCTCTCTTCGCATCTAATCGGAAGGAACTGGGTTAATGTTCTACTCCCTAGAATTTCAGTCATGCAAAGTTTCTTCATGAACTTCCAATGAGGTCCATAATATATGGTAGCAAAATCAGCTGAGCCATATGTAAGGTAATCAAGGTTGGCTACTTTAGGACGGTTCAAGAAATTAGCTTCATTGATTTTGAGGATTTCTTTTGCAACCTCTGGGGTAGAAGCAAGAAGACAAGGTTTTGAGCCAATGAAGAAGTAAACCAAAGGTCCATAGCGGGCTGATAGCTTGTGGAAGGCTTGGTGAGGGACACGACTAAGGAGGTGCATATGTCCAATGATTGGCAGGGCTCTGGGGCTTGGAGGGAGGCCAGCGTTGCGACGGATCTTGGCCAAGATGATTTGCACCAGCAGGATGGAAGCTAGGAAGATAAGGAATGGTATTGCATAGTCTTGAATATCAGCCATGGATGATCAATAATGTGGGGTTAAGTGATAATGGACTAGTGGGATTAAGGTGGAGATTAAAGAGAGGTGCTTGTTAGTGACAATATGGTACCGCTTAAAGTGATGTAATTGGCTGATACAAGAAGACGGTTTTGCTTATGCTTGATTGATAATGCTGCTCAACCAATTCATATTAATACAAGTCTAAGCGACAACTATGAAAATGGCGAAAAATAAAATATGATCAGCATTGTTGTCACACCAAGTCTTTGCACTATTCCCTCGATTAGTAGGTAACTAGCTGTGGACCTAGCTACCCTACGCTGCAGACTTTATATATATATATATATATATATATATATATGACGTTAGATACCACGAATGTGTTTTAAAAAAGATTGAAAAATCTGCAATTCGAGGCTCATTTGTGTAAAATAAAATGGTTTTATTTTAATTAGATGATAAAATATAATAATAATAATAATAATAAATGAATTAAATTAAAAAATATATATATATATAACCTAGGAAAAAATATTTAAAAAAAAACAGGTGTAACTTAATTATTTTCTTATTAAATATAGAAGGATGAAATTAAGGAAAAAAAAAATCTAAATAAATTAGTTTGAGTTAGCATAACAAACATGTTACCCTGGTAATTAGAGCCGAGTCAACTCAAGTTTTTCCACCAAACTTGTGGTTAAAGTTATGTGATAATGATAACTCGATAAAAAAATAACAAAAATCACAAAGCTCATTTTAAAAAAAACAGTGTCAACATGTGTTTACTTTTCAAACATGTAATCAGGATTATTAAATCAAAAGCATCTTATCTAAAAAAATCATGAAACTCAATTCCCAGTCAATCAAATATTGAAGGATAAAATTAAAAAAATAATTTCAATTATATAAAATGATTCAAAACAAAAAAAAAATAGCAATTAAAAAAATAAGGATCAAACTTGAAATACAAAATAAATTTTATCTTTAATTGAATGGTGAAATTGAAAAGAAAAATAAATTTCACAAAAGAAAAAAAACAATCAAAAGAATTAGGATTGAAATTGAAATAAAAAATAAAAGAAAAAAGAAAAATCAATCAACAAATGACCCAAAAAAATAATCAAAAGATTAAAAACCAAATTGAAAAATATAGTATATGACAAATTGGGATTAGATGATAAAATTAAAAATAAATAAAATTATACAAAGAAGTCAGGAATAAAAATTAAAAATCAAAACAATAAGGAATGAAATTGAAATGATAACAACAAAGAAGGTCAGGTTGTAATTTTTAGGGTGAGACAAAGAAAAAAAAGGTCTATCAACAACAAACAGAAATATCATTGCTAACACTTGTTGCACTATTAAAAAAGAGAACATGTTGACACTTTTAATAATACAATGAAAAAGTTTTTTTTCTTTATTACGCTAGAAAATATTATACACACTGCTTAGAGGACATGAATACCTTCCACTTGCAGAGAGTGCAATACATGCACTTTTACCTTATATATATATATATATATATTTTGTTTGAGTATCAAATTTCCTCTTAGCTAACCACATAATAAATAAAAAGCATTATTGTGAG
The DNA here is from genome assembly GCF_951802175.1 of Populus nigra. Classification (NCBI taxonomy): domain Eukaryota; kingdom Viridiplantae; phylum Streptophyta; class Magnoliopsida; order Malpighiales; family Salicaceae; genus Populus; species Populus nigra. Next base: position 22,886,029 of record NC_084854.1, read on the forward strand.
AAGATGAAAAGGCACTTTGACAATGTTAGCTGTGGAATTTTTTTCGAGCCATTTTGTATTTTTCAGTGTTTATTTTATGTTTGAGTTTAAATAAACTTTATGGATATGCTTGATCGTTAAAAAAACATGCAATTAACTTTTTTTCTTACATGTCACTACAAAACGAACACACGTCAGTTGATACCGATCACATTAGCATTTAACAGTCTCGGGTAATGGAATACACTTAAATAGAAGAAAAAATAATAATCAAAGATTAATAACTCAAATATATATATATATATATATATATATATATATATATATATATATAAAGGAGATGAGATTTATTATCAACGGGTTATTTGTCGGAATCCATCAATAATATTTACCAACTGATATAGTAATAGAAATTGATCACCATATATTTTTATTACTAATAATAATATTATGTAAAACTAATCATTGGTAATTAAATTAATAATAAAATTACTTATAGATATAAAATTACCAATGTAATTTTAGCTAACGATCTGATTCCAATCCGATATGTTTTTTTATATAGATAAATAATTTTTTCATCAATGGAATTAATATTTCATCGGTATAATTCATTTTTTAATTTCCTGTGGTGTTGAAACAAAAATCCAAAAAATGGCATATTTGGCTATAGCGATCTTGGGATCCGGTTAGCTGTAAAACTTACTTATGTGCTTCATTTCATTCTCTCTAAATCAGTCGATTTGGATGGCCAAAATAACAAAGTTCATTTGCAGTGGTCCTTAATCCTAATTGCTGTGGTCCAATTAAGGAATTAATTATTTCCATTTAATTATATGATGAGATGAGAGCTATATATATATATATCTTGTATTAACCTAATATTTCTGGGTTGGTACGTGATGCTAGCTAGACAAAAATTCATATGTAGTGCCCTTAATATATTGATGTGGTCCTTGGAAATTAATATTGTTTAATGTATACAAGAAGAGCTATCATGGCCCTAATGATTCCGCCTTTTTGTTTTAATCACTAGCTTAATATGATTCAAAATACTACGTCCAAAACTAGCGAATCATTTTTGTGTTGTCACGAAAATATATAAGTAGTTTGAAGTCCATTTCTTCATCGCATCACCAACTTCTTCTTTTTTTTTTTATTGAAGTTTTACTTCGAATGGTTAAAAATAGAATCCTTCTCTTCATCTCAAATTTTATACCTATACCTATACCTATACCTAGACGACGAAGACGACAAAAAAATGTTTTCTTTTCTATGTTTTTGAATTGTATATGGTTAAATATCTATATTGATCTCTTATATTGCTATATTTATCTCAACTTATATCAATTTTATATTAATATATTTATCTTTTTAATTAAATGTATTTTTATCATTGTAAGTTATTTAAATTTGGATAAGCACAATCATATTTAAAAATATTTCTCCACGTACGTACCCCCATTATTTTTACTTTTACGTAATCAATACCTTGATGAAATTGGGATCCTATTTTTCATTATTACTCACCAAAATATTAATTTTATTCTTCCCACGACGTGGCACAGGAATCATGGTGTGGCCAGATACATCAACGTCCAGGATTGTTGTGATAAGTGAGAACGCATAGTAAAGTTTTGGTCTGCACGTCCATCTCATCGAAATGTGATCTTCAGCATAAACAATTCCAAAATCAGGTTAAGATTAGAATTATACAATTAATCAATGACAATTTGCTGATAGCATCTTAGGTTTAGCATGGTTGCTAAATTAACTTCATTTCATTTTCTCTTAATCAGATGATTTAGATGGCTGATATTTAGTGAAATATTTCGTTGTGGTCCATGGAAATGTAAATGTATGACTGAGAGCGACATACATATCTAATTAACATAATTATTTTTATTATTAGTTTAATTGTTATCATTTAAGGGTTTGAACTTTGAGTGTTAGGGAAAACAGCAAGAAAATAATTTCTTGTATGGGTAAAATCAAACAAGCTGCGTGAAAAATCAAGGAAAAGATCCCCCAAAATCGATAAGTCCCTTGAAAAAGATTTGGTCAAGCTCAACCCTACATTTGCATAATTTAGTAAATTCAATCCTATTTAACTAAATTGCATTATACTATAGAATGAGTATTGGTTAGATTTTTTTTAAAATGTTTAATTAAGAAATAAAAGACTTGAGTTTTCAAAAAAATGAAAATGTAAAAAATAATATATTTGAAAATTAAAATTCTAAGATATAGGCAAAATTCTGAAAATACATATTTACTAAAAGTTCTAATTAAGAAATAAATTATTATAGTTTAAAAGTTCACAATGTTTAAGAATCTTTTATTTGTTAATTTCTTTATAAAAAGATTAAAAACATTTTATTTTTTGAAACACTTTCTAAAATTTTAATTGTTGATAAAATTCGAAATATCTTAATCTGTTAATATTTTAAAAAAAACTAATTTTTAAATATTTTATTAAATTTAAAAAGAAAACCAATAACAGAGCTTTTTTGAAAATTTTATTTTTTAATAATATTTATTTATTCATTAAAGATTTTCTTCTGAAAAAAATAGTATTTTATTTATTTATTAAACATTTCCAAAAAATTTAATTGTTAGTCATATTACTTAATAAGTTTGATCTTATTGGATAAATCTTGCAAACATCATATAAAAGTTGACAATATTTTTATTCCTTTCTTACAGAGGTTTATTTGCCAAATCGACAGAAACACATGGGCTAGTTTGAAGGGTGTTTCCAAAACTCAATCGAACGTGTGAAAAACGAACACACGCCGACGAGGCTTCAATACATGGCATTAAGCCTTAGTGGGATCAAAGCGTGTTGTGGGGTAGCAAGCAAGAGGCAATGCCCTTGATCCTGAATATCCTGTCATTTTGGTATCAATTTTGTCAGCATCTTTCAATTCCCAGTCGAAGCATTGCACTAGCATTCCTATCGTTGAGAGAGTGACAACCAACCCATGAGAGGCACCAACACATGCTCTCCTTCCACTCCCAAATGGAAGGTAATGAAAATCTTGATCACCCTTGAAGTCCAGTGTTGGATGCTGATCAATATTATCAACAGTACCGTCCGTCGATTTGGCCGATAAGAACCTCTCCGGCATGAACTCATCTGGCTTGTCCCACGTATTTGAGTCACGCATTATGGCATACGCATTGATGAGGATTCTACAACCAGCTTTAATGTCATAACCATTGATCTTAGTATCTACGTTGCATTGCCTTGCCCGCAACGTTCCTATAGGACTTAACCTTAGGGTTTCCTTCACAACTGCTTGTAAGAAAGGAAGATTTGGGACGTCTGATTCTTTGACTAGCCTGTTATCGGACCCTACATTCAAGTGAATTTCCTCCCTGAGCTTCGTAAATACAGTGGGGTTCTGTATTAACTCTGTAATGGCAGATTGCATAGCTGTTGCAATAGTTTCCACGCCCGCAAAAAATATTTCCTGTACAAAGAAAATAATTCATAGGTAGAGTTAATACGTTTAAATTACTATACAAGTGAACTTCATTAGTACTCGCGTGATTGGTTGTTTATTTCTTATTTTAGACTTCCTTGATTTTAGAGAAAAGTTTTATACATTGATTTTCATATGAATATTGATAGTTACATTAATTTGATGATCAATAATATCTAAGATAGTTAGGACAGAGAGTACATGCATGTACTCTTGTCTTCTATTTAATTAGCATTTAATTACTATTTTATGATTAAAAAAAAAGATGGGATATTTAAGACAAAGAATTAAGATATGTTCCGTTGTCTTTTTTGTTTTCAAAAATAAAAAATCACTCAAAAACTATCTCCAATTAAACATATTTTAATTTCTTCTATATTTATTATTTTTATTATAATACACTAACCAAACACATCTATTCACTTAAGAATCACAAATTAACTCATAACTTGAAATCATGCTCCTTGCACGAGACTATTACTGACTAGCGTATGAACAAAATTCCGAAAAAAATTAGATAAGAAAGTGCAAAAAAAAAAATTACTAATAATAACAAAACTCTGCACTCAGCGAAACCATTAAGATTAAAGAACTCACCAGGAAGAATTTTTTTATATGCCTCCTTGTTAACTTCAATTCAGAATTTGTGTCTTTATACGTCTCCATTAAAATGTCCATCACGTCTTTCTCCCCTTCGTCACCACCGTTGATCAACTCAACCTTTTCTTCATATTTCTTCATCAGCTGCTCCATTAGCTGGTCATACTTCCAAGTCGCTGAAACGAGCCTTTTCCCTTTTCCTAAAAAGTCAAATCTGCTTAAAGGACCAAAAACTCCATTGAAACTAAACTTTGCTGCATTTTTCATTATATTCCCTACCACCTTCCGTATTTCTATAGGTAAATTAGGGTTTTCCATGCATCTCTTGCCAATTGCCATTCTACAAATTATTTTACTCGAAAAGACTGAAAGCTCCTCGCCTAAATCACATGGCTTCCCCTCTCTTGACTTTTCCACCAGTGATTTTAGAAGCTTCAACGTCTCTTGCTCTCGGATATGGATGAATCGATCCAGTTGCGTGCCGGCGAATAGTTTGGTCATGCATAGCTTCTTCATGAACCGCCAATATGAGCCATACTCGGCATTGAAGAAAGTATATCCATCATAAATGTCAAATCTTGAGAGGCCAAAAGCGAGTGTATACTTAGAGGCAAAATCAACATCATGGATTTTCAATATCTCCTTGGCTGTTTTGGCATCGGACACAACAAAAATAGGTGTTGATCCAAAACGTATTAGCATGAGGGGGCCGTATTGGCTAGCAAGTGTTTTGAGGGAGCTTGGTAGCCTTGAGCTTAAAAGGTGAAGATGGCCAATGATGGGTAGGGCTGGAGGGCTTGGTGGGTGGCGAGTCTTGGTGCAAAAGCTGGTGCATGTTTTGATGAAGAGTTGCACCACAAGGATAATGGCGATCCAACTGCTGCCAAGGTAGCAATAATATGCAAAACCATGATCATCAGTGGCCATGAGCAGCAAGTTTTATAACATTTACACAAATGGAAGAGGTTTTTATTGTGATTTTCAATCTAGTGCTTAAGATTGTAGGCTTGGGAACATATACAATTGCTTGCATGAATTCTTTCGTCTACAAACCCCCAATTCAAACCATTGAACTTTTACTATTTATAATATTGATCATAAACTTACATGATTATATTAATTAGATTACTAATTACTTGCAAGTGCAGCACATGCTCACATGCATTAACACACTTCAAGGAGCAAACACTTATCAACTATATTTTTGCCAATATCATTACATTTTTTTTCCTGGTAGGTTGCCCATCATTTACTTTACAATCGAGCATTGATCAACCAAATATAAAGTGTTTCTAGCATATATATCTGATAGATCATGTATAAAGCAATGTGATATAGTTGATGCATTTTCATTATTTCATGTTGATCATCAAGATCCCTCCATTATTACATGAGAAATTTAAATTTGGATATTTGATAATATAATAATGATTGCTTTTTAAAGTGTTTTTTGGTTGGAAATGTTTCAAAATAATATTTTTTTTGTTTTAAAAAAATTATTTTTGATACCAACATATCAAAACATCTGAAAACATCAAATAAAATTAATTTAAAATAAAAAATATATTTTTTAAAAATATATATTTTTAAAATATAAAAATAAATAAGATATAAACCCATCTTCAAAAACTCAAAAATCCACGTTTTAATGGTCCCTCATCGTCATCGAGATTCGAATAGGCGTTGACTAGCTAGCTACAAGCTAGGCTTGTAGCTAGCTTTGACTTTACATCAACGCCATTGACTCGAAGTGTTTGATGCCCTGTAGCTAGCCTTATGGATTCGCTTGACCAGGTTACTTTGCCACAGCCATATGGCATGGGTTGATAATTAAACTGCTGAGAAAGTACCAATAATTTTGCTTGCAAAAAGGAGTTCTTAATACAATATTTTTAACAATAAGATCAGGTCAACGTAATTCAGGAATTAAATTATCAATTATGCTGTCTTAGTGTATATAATATATATTTATAAGAGAACTTCTCAACCAAATTATTAATCTAATCGCTAAAAAATAATAAAATTGAATTCACATCCTTCTCAAAAAGTTTTTATTATTATAAGAAATACACGGGGAAGTGTAGTTGGCACACCCTTATTTTTATTCTTTGAAAATGACGAAACTATCCTTAATTGTATTATCAATATAATTTAAAAGACTCTAAAAGGCATGGATATTTTAACGTGGCAATCCACGGAAAATCACCCTTCAGAAACAAAATCAAATAAGAGGGTATTTTAATAATTTTACAGGATTCCATCGGTCACTGTTACATTTAAAGGAGGCAATTCAGTATTGCTTATAATGCACAGTAAAATGGTCATTCTACCCTTATAATCATAGTGTTTTGAACTAGAGTAGAGAGGTATTTTTATATTTTTAATTTTTTAAACATAATAAAATGACTTTAAAAGTAACTTTTTCTTTAGCTTACATTTAGGGGCTCATTTGGGTATTTTGTCAGTTTGATAGAGGGGAAATTTTATAATTTTAGAAATATAAATATTATTTTTTAAAAAAAAATGATTAACGTGTTGATTGCGCACATCAGCGCGTGGGTGGTTGTTGCGCTTTTCAAACCACATATTCATTAGCCAAACACCGGCTTTAAAGACAGCGTTTGAATCGTATTAGTGGCCCCTTTATTTTTGGACAACAAGTGTGGTCAATGAATCTCTGGTTTGGCATCGGTGACATTTTTTTCTTGCTTTCTCTCTCCTGTAAATTCTCAAAAAATCCTTTCAATTTGGTTTTCCTTTAAATTCAGTTACTTTTTATTGCTATTTTTTTTATTTAAAATAATTCATAAAATTGAGTTTTTTTTCCTCATTTTGTTTCTGAATTTGTAGAAAACAAATACTTTGCAGTAATTATATATTGATTTGGAATTGTACCAAGCATTATGGATATAAACATGAGAAACAAGAAAGAAAAACAGAAGAGAAAATATAAAAATAAATAAAAATATTAATATGTGAAAATATTAATTTTATCATTTTCTATGGAATTAATTATATATAATTATTTTTCTTATATTTATCTCGATCTTATTGATTAAGTATTGGTAGTTAGAGTTTCAATATCATTAAATTTTACAACAACAATTATAACAATAATAATAAAAATAATAAAGAAGAAGAAGACAGATATAAGACAAATTAAGGTGTACACAAGGTAAATACACATACATTAATTTATTTCAATATATATTTCAAATCATAACTTTGTCCCAGGTACTGATTGAGGGAAGTACGTACTTGCATGTTCCTAAAACAACCAAACCTAAGGACTTTCAAAGTACATATATATATAGGCACACCTTACTAAACAAAGAAGTAAATGATCGATCGATGAGAGTTCCATGGTGGCTCTCCTAATATGCGTTCATGTGCTTAATAGGGTAGCACACGAGTGGATGAGCCATTTCTGCTGCAAAGCCAGGTCCTAAAGTTAAATCCACCTCCTTCCCATCCTTGATTTTCCAATCAAAGCACTGAACCAAGGCCCCTACTGCAGCATGCATGACCATCATAGCAAGGGATGCACCAGGGCATCCTCTTCTTCCACTCCCAAATGGAAGGAAACGGAAATTTTGACCCTTGAATTCCATTTGATGCTCGCCAATTTTCTCCTCGGAGCTCTCCAAAAACCTTTCAGGCATGAATTCGTCGGGATTAGCCCATGATTCCGGGTCCCTCATGACTGCATAGACATTGACAAGAACTCTTGTCTTGGCCTTAACGACAGAGCCGTTGACCTTGCAATCTTCAGCGCATTCTCTGATGATTAAAGGTGCTGAAGGGTGAAGTCTTAGTGTTTCTCTCATGACTGCTTTAAGGTAAGGGAGGTTTGGGACATCTGATTCCTTAACAAGTCTATTAGGCCCAACAACTGTGTTGATCTCATCTCTAAGCCTCTTGAATGCCTCGGGATTGTTGATGAGCTCTCCCATGGCCCATTGCATGGCTGTTGCTGATGTGTCTGTCCCGGCAAAGAATAAGTCCTAATTAAGCACATATTATAGATGTTAGCGATGCCAATAATTGAAGAAATATGCAAGAGATCCACATGTATTAATTTGTAGAAGGTAAAGAGAAGGAACTTACAAGCAAGAAGGACTTGATGTCATTTTTAGATAATTTAATTTCAGCAGTTGGATCATTATATATCTCCAACAATATGTCCATCAAATCCTTCCTCTCCCCTTCCTTGAAACCTTTATTTGCCTTCTCTTCATGCTCCTTGAATATCCTCTCCGCTAACCTATCATAGGCTTGTAGTGCACCAACTAGTTTTTTCCCATTCCCAGAGAAGTCAAAAATCCTGAAAGGACCCAAAACATCCCCTAAACTTAACTTTCCTGCAAGCTGTAAACATGTCTTAACCAACCGCTTAATCTGATCAGCATCATTATTACTGCCTGAGCATCGTGTGCTCATTGTCATCCTACAAATAGTATTGTTTGTCAAGGCTGTAAACTCACCACTCAAATCACACAATTTCCCTTCCCTAGCACACCCCATCACCGATTCGACAAGCTTGACCTTCTCTTCATCAAGGATGTCGGTGAATTTCTCAAGTTGAGGGACAGAAAGAAGCCTTGTCATGCATAGTTTTTTCATGAACCGCCAATAATCACCATATTGGGCAGTGACGAATCTTGATCCTCTATAAATGAAGTATTCGGAGGAGCCAAATTCAGGTCTAGAGGAAAAATTGATATCTTGGGTCTTAAATATTTCTTTGGCCACCACAGCATTAGAAGCAACAACACATGTTGATGCCCCTAGACGGATCTGCATGAGTGGACCATAGCGAACGGCAAGGGTTTGGAAAGATTTTGCAAGGACCGACCCAATTAGGTGGAGGTGGCCAATGACAGGTAGAGCTGGCGGGCTCGGTGGGAGGTTGTTTTGACTACGGGATCTTAAGAATGTTTTGATGAAGAAGTGTGCTAGTAGTGCAGTGACAAACCAAAGAAGGAAGAGGAGGTAATAGAACATATCAATTGTAGCCATAGCTAGTTTGGATGGAGGTTCTCTCTTGGGTTTTACACTTGTAAGTAATGAAAGTTTATGATGTGCTTATATAGAGAAATTGCATGCACTTGACTCTTATATATTATTGTTTTTGTTGTGGTTGGCCAGCCAAAAGAAAAATACATTTCATTTGAGTTGCGAGACGTTACACTAAAATATATTAAAATAATATTTTTTATTATTTTTTAAAATTTATTTTTAAAATCAATACATTAAAACTATTCAAAAACACTAAAAAAATTAATTTAAAATAAAAATAAATCAAAATTTTTAAAAAGTATAATTATATCGTTTTTCAAACACCGTATTTAAAAGGAATATACCATGTCAATAATAACTCCAGAAATGTCATTTTCAGGACATGGGAAGGATTGGATGGCTTGAAAATTAAATATGGGATCGCTATCACATTATTGAAGGTGGCATGATACATCTTGTGGTCCGCTTTTCTCATCAAAAGGACATCTTGTGGTCCGCTTTTCTCATTATGGACATTAATCTTTGACATTAATCTTCGGGGACTATCCTCTACGATGACTGGAGGGCCAATTATTCAATCTTGATTATTCTCTTAATGGTTGGCCGATTAAGAAAAAAACAAACTTAGACAGCACTTCATTTGTCAGTGCAGATTTCCAAAATTAGACAGGTCACTGGGCAATGATTCTTTTCTTTTTAAAAACCACATCCTGTTTTGTTGTTGAAAAAAAAAAAATAAATAAATAAATTATTTTCTGATATTTGATAGTGTAATGAAAAATAAGTTGGAAAATATTTTTTAATATTTGGTTATATCATGAAAAATGAGCTGAAAAATAATTTATTAATATTTTATTTTTTTCAAATTTATTCAAATAATAAGGAACAAATCTTACAATTAAAAGGTTGAATAAGAATGAAATTGAAAAAAATATTATTTCATAAATTATCTCAAATAAAATAAATAATAATCAAAATAATAGAGATTAAATCTAAAAAATAAAAAAATTAAAAGATGAAGAAATTAAAATAATAATAATTAACATTTCATAAATTTTTTCAAATAAAATAAGTAACAATTAAAAGAATAAGAACCAAATTTAATAGATAAAAAATTTCAATTAAAAAATACTAAGGGAAAAGCAAATAACAATTATAAAAATGAAAACCAAAATTAATATAAAAATTAAATTTTAAGGGATAAAATTAAAAAATAAATATTCAAAACAAAATATATATATATATAACAATAAAAAATTTGAAGATCAAATTTGATATAATCAGCAAATAATATGATATTTTTAAATTTTTCATAATTTTCAGAAAGTGTTTTCTGTTCAAAATAAAAGAAAAATACTTTTCTGAAAAATAAGTCAAATTTTTCTTTTATTAAAAAGTATTTTTTATTAACTAATTTTTCTAACAGAAAATAAATACAAAAAAATTTAAAAAGTAAATTTTTTAAAAAAACTTTTCAGAAAACAAAGGTAGACTTATTTCCAACCTATTTTTATACTTGGAATCTTTAACTCTGGAATGTAAATCGGAGATGTCGGGTCTCTTGTCGATAGAGGCCCGTAAAGAATGGCCCAAGAAGCTGCCCACCATACGAGCTTAACATAACATGCAACTAGAACAAGGCAAAACCACATTTATTGTACTTTATCCATCTACAAATTACCATACAATGATAGAATTCAACTGTTCAGAACTGTTTCAATATTACAATAGGAAGTAATAGATCATAGGCAAAAGACAGGAGTGCTATACCTGGTATTCTAACCTATGTACATCAGTCAAAACAAATACGTAGCCCTTGTCCTACATACCTTCAAACGAATGAAGGAACAACAGTAAAACCTTCATGAGAATGAAGGGAACGCTGGTGAAAGATTGCCCGGAAGCAATCTTTCACTAGCAAAATTGAAATCTAAGAGCCGTCTGCCAATAAGTACAAGACTCCCTGAAAAGATATCACAAGAAGATGATCAATCTTGATGCACAAGGATATCACCAGAAGATGATCAATCTCGATGCACAATGATATAACTAGACGATGATCAAAGTCACCGCACAGGTTGTCACCGAAGGTAGTGACTGTATTCCTCCTGTTGGTTTACCATAGAATACTGTGGAAATATCATCAGAAGATGACCAATCACCGCATTGACATAAGAGTTCGAACTCTTTTCTCTCTCTCAGCCTTCCTAGCACTAGGAGTCCTCTTCATTTTTCGCAACTCCTCCATCACTACTTTCTCAACTGTGTCAATTGAGTTAAGGAGTTTCTTCTGGGGTGTTAGAGAGTCTGGATCACCAGAGGCTTGGTTTGTAATATGCTGCAAAATTTTCGGCACTTTACCAATGGTAGAAGAACAGCCCTTGACTGCAGTAGTTGGTTTTGCGGACATAATCCTGTTGCTGTGCTCGAGATGAGCAACTGGTGTTGCCTCAGAAGAGTCATGATTCATTCGGACTTGAGGCATTGGGCTCCTGATTTCTAGGTCATCACTTCCTCCCAAGCGTTCCCTTCTCCTTTCGATGGCCTGATCAAAGAATTTCCCCAACATTAGTTGAAGAGGAAAATAAATAAAACCAAAACCCATGAACTCTATTTCAGCAACATTCCCACCTTACTTGAACCATAACAGGTCAATAAAGGTTCCCAGTTGAAGCCTCTGAGATTAGAGAATAAGTTGGCCTTTTGTCAACAAGGCAGTGTGCATTATTTGACAGCCCATTTAACGTGGGCACTCGAGTTGGACAATGGGGATTTTTATTCAAAACCAGTAAGATTCTGTTCTTTGACCAATTTGACAAAACACGCATGCGAATTGATCTAAAAACCTAGGACAGAGACTTGAGAGCAGCCCATCCCGCCGCAGTGACAGGGGGAATAGAGACCCCCACACACCTTTCACTTCACTCTGCAGGGACTGAAATGAAACCATATAGAACATGCAGAAGTTTATCCAGTAGTCTGTTCCACTCAGTACTCAATACACACCAGATATCATAGCATTGATTGTTTTGAAAGAAACCGGCACAAATCTTTTCCTCCATTTCATGCAAAGACCAAGGTTTCTTGAAAATTCAATTACATGAAAGCCATATATTTTATATTCCTCGGAATCAAAACTAGACAGGCAGCCTGAATATAAGAAAAGCAAATTTATAGTAGCAATATTGTCAAGAATGATCCATGCACTTCAACATCGCTGCTCTTTTGAAACCAAACTTTCCCAATTAAATTATAACCAATCAACACGAAAAAAAAAATAATTACCCTAACAACAGCAGTGACATCACGAAGAGGAGTCCTAGGGTACCAGGCAGGTAACACACTATTTGATCCACGACCCCTTCCTCTTCGGGCACTCCCAGGTGGAGGAATATTTTCTCTGCCCAATGTAGTCCGGCCACCTTGGTCCCTTGGAGTGCCCAAACCACCTCTTCCACGCACAGCAATGGTACCCGCACCCACTGTTTGAGTTCTTGTTGCTGCGTTTGGTCTAGGAGAACCAAACAGCGCCATGTCAAGCTCTGGCTGGTCTTGATAGACACCAAGAATCCTTGATTGTCTTCGAGCAGCAAAGAGTGCAGCTATGTCTACTGGGCTTGACAATCTATCTCTTGATACCGGCATTTTTAACTGAGAAAATTTGACCAAGCTTCTGTTAGATTGACTAGTAAAATAGAATATTACACAAGTTTAATTTACAAAAGAGAAACTGAGTTTGATTCTTCAAAGAAAACAGAGATCTCGGATTTGTGCAAAGAGAACCCACTTACTTTCCATGAAAATGTAAAGATTCACGAGAAAATGAAGGTTTTCTCGGAAAAATAACAAGAGAATAATCAAACACGGTTTTGTTACATTGATCATTGAAGAGAGATGCAAAATTATTTACTGGATACAATAAAGAACCTAAGCCTAAGGTTTACATTTATCATTTCAAGAAAATGAATAATCTGGGGTAACTATAAAACCCACTCTCCTTTTCTCAGAAAATAAAACTTTCCAGGAAAATTAGGGTTTCTTTCACTGCAAACGAAACAAAAAATAAAAGAAACAGAGATCTCCCACATTTTCCGGGCAAACCTCCCATTTCCCGAGAAAGCTCCCAGTTTATCATCATTCAGACCCAAATTCAATTTCTTTCATGAAACAAGAAATCTCCAGCGACACACTCGAGGAAATAACATTGTCTTAAAATCCATACCGCTGATTTTAAAAGAAGAATAGGAATCCAAAGAAACCAGGATAAAGGCAATTAACAAGTAAAATAACAAAACGAGAACCAGATTTTTTTCTGCTATAAAATGATAAATCTCCAACAACCCAGATAACAAAATAACATTTCAATGGAACCCAAATGAAAGAACAGAGAAATGAGAAGAGTTTCTTGTTTGCTTGGTTGTTACCTTTGAAAGGCAAGAAACACTAGGGTTTCGGTGCTTCTTTTTTATGAGGGAAGAGGGGCTGTGTTTGGTATCTCTGCAAGTGTAAAGAAGAAGAGAGAGAGCTTCGTTAGCGAGAGAAGAGATATTGGCAAATTCTTTTGAAATGAAATATGGGCGGTCTTATAGCAGGTGAAATTTTTCTGCATCTAAAACTTTTCAGGCACGTGTTACTCAAATTTTGAAATTTGTCCACCGGCGGGATACTTGCAGTTACGTTTCTGCCCCTAACGTTGGGCTTCGTTATTGGGCCATGACTGAAGAGATGGTTTTTGGGTCAAACTAAATTGTGAGCCCACACAGATGTGAAACTTGTGATCAAATTATACATTACTTTTACAAAAATATAAGATATATATATTATTTTTATAATAGATCGTGTATTTTTATTAGAAAACATAAAAAAAAATCCTTACATATCTAATGATTTTTCATAATTTATATGTTACATAAGCATATATTCCATGAAGATGATGATAAGAGTGTGTGGCACAGTTTCTATTTCTATTTTTAAATGCTTTTAGAAGTGAAACTTTATTAAATTTATATTGTTTTATAATATTTTTAATGTGTTGATATAAAAAAATCTAAAATAAATCTTATTTTAATATACTTTTAAATAAAAAATATTATTTTAAAAAACAGCACGCATCTCAAACACCCCAAATAATGACCTCGTGGGTATAACATTGTATATTTTTATAAAACATTTTACAAATATTACTATGTAGACATAATGTATAGTGGATAAAATAGTGTTTTTATCATCTTAAATTTTTTTTAAAAAAAACTTATATGCTAAATTATATTTGTAATAGAACCATTTTGGTATTTTAAAATTAACAGGTATTTTACTTTCTAATTACATAGTAAAATAATATAAATATTTTTAAAAATAAGAAATTGCTAAGCTTTCATAAAGGGTTGTTTTTTTATTTTCATATCAAAATGTATAGTAAAATAACTTATTTACCCTTATAATAATAAAAAAAAAAAACTTTAATTAATGTTGGGGGTGTTATCATTTTTTTTCTTCTGATAAGCACAATAAAAAAACATAATTGCCCATAAAGTTTAAATGATTTACCTTAGGTTAGAGGGTATGTTTATCATTGCGCTACTAGTTTCCTTGTTATTATTGGGTGAAACTAGAGAAAATTTAGTTCCTTAATAAATGAAAAGTATTTAGAAAAAAAATATGTTGATCTGCATGTCAGTCGCTTCGTTATCTTCGAACGGCGTGTGAGGCTGATTTTAGCGGCTAAAGAGGTTGTTTTAAGATGACATCTGATTCATCTCGTTATTTTTTCCATGACCCAACAGCACGTGCACTGAAAAGGCTTTTTATTTGGTGTCGATGATCTCTTTTTTTTCTTTTTTATTTTCTCTGTACTACTCAATGTTTGTGCTCTACCCTCAAATTTTTCAAATCAACCGCTAAACTTCTTTTTTTTTGTCTTTATTCTTTTGGTTATTATTTATTTTATTTGAAATAATTTATTAAAATAGAGTTTTGTTTCAATTTCATCCTCGTTTAATTTTCTACTTTATCAAATTTGATCTTCATTCTTTTAATTGCTATTTATGTAATCCGAGATAATTTTTAGAATTGAATTCCTTTTTCTTGCCATTTCACCCTCCATTTTTTCTTTCCTATTAGATTTTAACCTCATTATTTTCATTGTTTTATTTTTGTAAAATTTTATATAGCTATTTTTTTTTACTCGATTTCATCTTTCAAGATTTAATTAGTTTGGATTTGAGTTTCTTGGTTAAACCCCTGTCTAGGATTTCACAAATTGTAATTTTTTTAAAATTAACCTTGCTTTAGGAGGTTCGTCCGGGATTTTTTTTTTTCATTTTTTCTAGTTAATATTTTTTTTCAGTTTCATCTTTCAATATTTATTTAATTGGAGACTGGGATCTATTTTTTTATGCTTTCTATGTCCTTTATTTTATTTATTTAATTGAATTATCTCAAGTCTTTTAATTTATTTTTATTTGTTAAATTTATTTTTTTAAAATAACGTTTTTCCCATGCAACTTCTTTCGATGTCATTATGCAACTTTTTACAGTGAGGTTTGATTTTTCTCAATAAACTCTTTTGGTGGTGGACGATATCCATAGTGGAGTGACATTGAATTTTCAGTGATATTTTCTTCTTCTTCTTTTATTCGGAGTATGATATTAGTGGCTCCTTTTCATTTAATTGTTGCCAAATGATTTTTTCTAATTCATCCGCTATCATTACCTACTATTTAAATCAAATTAATAGATGTTATTAAATCCATTCAAGTTCATGATTCATGTATCAATTTTTTTTTAAAAAAAAAACACTATCATTACTTGAGCATCTCTTTTATAAGTTAAAAAAAATTAGACTGCGGAGGTCACCATTCTATTTAGATACTACTAGTATATTGGCTCACGTTCCGCAGCGGGTCAATATAAGTTTTTAAAAAAATATAAAAAATATTAAAAGTATAGAGAATGTTTTAAACCATTTGGATCTGACAGCTATAACAGACCCAAGCAACTTGGGTCTGACGAATATGCCAGACTCAAGAGACATGGGTCTGGCGGCCCAAGTTACTTGGGTTGGCGCCCCTTCCCTGGGTCTAGTGTTCCCTTCCAGACCGAAGTT
This sequence comes from Populus nigra, assembly GCF_951802175.1. Lineage (NCBI taxonomy): Eukaryota > Viridiplantae > Streptophyta > Magnoliopsida > Malpighiales > Salicaceae > Populus > Populus nigra. The sequence continues at coordinate 22,902,220 of NC_084854.1, forward strand.
ACTTGGGTGTGGCATCCCTGCCAGATCCTGGTTCTTGGGGCGTGGCCGTGCCAAACCCAAGTATGACTTTATTTTTATTTTTTTAATAGTAATAATATTTTTTTTCAAATTTATTAATAATTATATAAATTATATTAACAATAATGAAAAGAATAACAACAAGAACAATAATTTTTAATTTTACCCTTCAAATCAGATCTATGATTTTTTTTTAACAGTAATAATATTTTTTTCAAATTTAATAATAATAATAATAATAATAATAAACATGTCTGACCCAAGTTCTTATAGTTTTTACCCTTCAAATCAAATATGTGGTTTTTTTCAATAATGGTAATTTTTTTTTCAAATTTAATAAGAATAAAAATAATAATAATAATAATATGACCAACGTTTCTTAGGAATGACATCTTTTTCCAAACCCAAGTAATTTGGATCTAACACCCTTGTCAGGCCCTAGCTAATAGGGTTCGGCCGTGCCACACCCAGGTTCCTCGGGTCTGGCCGAGCGAGACCCGAGAGCTTTGGGTCTGTCAGTCCTTGTCTGATCCAAGGTGCTTGGAACAAATAAACATAGGACAATTATGCATTTTAATTGTCAGAAGAAAAAAAGAAGAAAAAACACAAACAACAAAAGAAATATCTCGTAAAAATATATAAAAAAATTAAAAATAAAACTATTATTATAATCCATAATAAAATATCTCTTAATTTACAATAATTTCACCTCATCATTTAGCTTTTGTTATAATTAGGATATCCACTTTCTAAAGAATACATGTAGCATTGTTCCGAAAAATGGAGACTAAAATAGACAGCATTCCAAAAATCAAACAAATTTCCAAATTGGAAACTAGAATTACATGCAACAACCCTTCTTTTCAGAATTCTGCGCTTGTGAAGGAACCAAAATCCTAGTTCCCTTGAAGACACCTGGATTTCCATCCGACTTATCATTGCCAGCAAGAGTTTTCTTGCTGATTATCCTATATATTTCTGTCAGCACTGTCCAAAAGGCAGTTTCAACATTGGTGGCCTCCAGTGCTGATGTCTCCATAAAGAAGAGATTCTCTCTCTGAGCAAACTCCTCTGCATCTTCTGTTGGAACTGCTCGAAGACTTCCCAGGTCACACTTGTTGCCAATGAGCATGATGATAATGCTCTTATCAGCATGACCCCTCAGTTCCTCCAGCCATCTGGCCAAGTGATCGAATGACTGACGCTTGGTCATGTCGTAAATTAACATCGCACCAACTGCTCCCCTGTAGTATGCACTCGTCACTGCCCTGTACCTGACAGAAGAGAAGAAACAGTTCACACACAAATTCAGATTTAAGCGTACATCGTCTTAACTTTCAACAAACATAATGGAAGAGCTCTCAGTTAGCAAACTGCCAGTGTTAGGCCTTAATCAGGGTTAAGGTCGAGGTCAATAGAGACATTGATAACCAATCAGAAGCAAACAAACAGTTAAAGCAGGCAGTCAAGCTTTTCACTTTTAGTATTAGTGGGCACAACAAACTATGCTCAGATAACGGGATTCCGGATTGCTTCAAATTAAATGAGAGAAAGTTCCTCGATATGTAATAAACAAGGCCATAGGTCTTGCAGAACTGCTGATTTCTTACTGTTTAACAAGTGGGTTCGGTGTCAATACCATACAAATAAAAAGATCAGACTTTGTTTCAAGATTAGGAACTTTTAAAGCATCAATTGTTTCCTGAAAGTTGGGTGAAAGAGCTTCAAGTGAAAAGGACAGAAACAAAAGAACTAAGATGTTTATCAAGGCTGTGTTGGTCAAGATATTTGGAGAGTCGCATAGAATGCCCTGTGTGTATGATTAGATTCTCTTAAACAAGGCACAATGCAGAAGGAATAACAAAAACAGGTCCTGAGAAATAATGACAGAGATGTAGAAAACTTCAGACAGTTGAACTTATACATCCACAGAAGTCATGCCAATGGGAGTTTCATATTGCCATAATAGCAAGTGTTCAAGAAATCTAAAATGTAAGATCTATATTTTTTTCCCATGCGAAAGCCAGATCATAAATTTTCAAGCTTAACAACTTGTACAGTAAGAATTGTTGTTGAGGGGGCGAGCCGCATGCTCCTCCATGACACTTCATTTATCTGCATCTTGAATCTGTAGCCTAATGGCTACTGAGTTTGGATTACTATAAGAGGAAAAAAACGGAAGTATGGTACTGCATTTGATGCCAAACCAACCTTCAAGCAGGTGCAAACTAAATAGAAGCAGGACACAGCAAGGAGAAAGGTGGCATACAAAAAAGAAAAAGGGTTTAAAACAGAAAAGGGAATGGTGAAATGGTCATCCTCTAACAAGCTTCCCTCATTAAGCAGCATCACCCACATACGTTCCTGTGTTTACATATGAAGTCGAAAGGAAAAGGAATTTGCTTCGAGTTTTGATAGTGAAAACAGTAGAAGGAACCGATCCCCAAAAGAATGAATGTCAAAATTTGAGAACGAGAAAAGGTGATTCTTGTTCATATAAAGCAACCATTTGAATCTTAATGAATATTTGTCTCGGTTCTTTGTCTACCAAACCTTATGCATACTCTTCATTTTCAGACTATCAGAAACAGGAATTCATGAAATCCCTCGTATTTTATTTCTTCAATTGTAAGCTCATTCACTCGATCCACCATAGCATTATCTATGTTAGACTGGAACATATTGAAGCACATATTTTCCAATCTGATTTTTAATCTTCAAATATATAATACTCAAGCACGTATCGCAAGTGATCTAATATGAATCACAACAACAAAATATCGAAAGAAAGTGTCTGAAAAGTAAAAGCATACCTTTCTTGGCCAGCAGTGTCCCAAATCTGTGCTTTGACCGTCTTGTTATCCATAGCAAGCGTTTTTGTCTGGAATTCAACCCCAATGGTGGCTTTAGAATCCGCATTGAATTCATTTCTTGCGAACCTTGCAAGAAACTGTGATTTTCCAACTGCTGAATCTCCAATTAGCACAATTTTGAAAACATAATCAATCTTTTGATTGTAATCTATATAATTCGACATTTTCAAATCCAAAATTAAATCCCACTAGATTCCCTCCTCAAAAACATAGAAAACCATGCAGCGAAAAAAAGATAGAACTTGTTGTGATCTGTTGTCAAAACAACATTATTTGTCCATGCATTAAAATCAATAGGAAGCTTTAAAAAAAGATCAAATCATGGCTAGCAAAAGGGTAAAATGGGAATGATAGGTGGATGATGAAGCAGAAATGGGAATTGGAATTGAGGGTTAGGGTTAGGTTTGAGAGGGAAAAAAAATGGAGTTTGGAAATGGTTGGTTTTGATTGTGAAATGGCTTGCGGAGAGGGACAAGCGTGTGAGTAAGGAGGAGGGAGAGATGGAGGGAAAGACCAACGGCCAGTGCGGGGCCCATTAACGGTTTGTTATGGTAAAGGTTTTTGGTGCATTATAGGATACACAGATAAATCAAGTGGGTAGATCTGGGCCGTCCATTGTGATGAAGTTGATAGGGTCAGCCATGCCATTTTCTTTGGGTGTTTTGGCAGTTAACCACCAGTACACAAAGAATAATATATTATTTATGAAGCCAAAGAAATTTAATATTTTGAATTTAAACTTGGAGATAAAGGAATGAGAAAACCAAAATAAAAACCCTATCACTCATGAAATTATTTAAAAAAAAAATGGAGGAGATTTTTTCTATTATAGTTACTAAAAAGAATTATCATACTAGAAAACGATTGAGAGGATAAATAAAATAGAAATTTCAAGATTCTCTATGTTGCATGAAAGAAAGAAAGAATTGTCGTGTTGCTTAGAGAATCTTCTAATATTTGAAAAGCATTACGTTTTAACATAGGTTAGATTTGATTTCAGACATCTCTTTATTTGAAATTTATACAAATAATTATATTTGCTTGAGTTATATTATTTTTTTATTATTATTATTTTAAATGACTAAAAAAATTTGTAGAATAATTTATCAATAATATTCACATCAATAAAATTATAACAGAATCTTCATACGCATGCGCCATCAACTACTAGTTTATAATGGTAATATATTAAATTTCTATGCAAATAGAGTAAATTAGTGTTAAAAAATAATATAAATTATATATTGTGGTTTCACTATAAAATAGCTTATATATTAGATAAATAAATAAATAAAAACTTTATTTCACATTGAAAATATAAGAGGTTTTGTTGTACTTTATAATATAAGAAACACCAAAACAATAGATTTATGTATTTGAGGGAATATATATATATATATATTCAAATTAGATAATTAATTACTTATGCATGACACTTTTTGCCAAGTTATTTCGTTAATTTGATCGAAAAGTTGTTTTTTAAATTCAATAAACATATTGATATGAAGAGTTGTATCTTATAAATATCAATCTGATATTGGCAAAAATCAATTAGAAAATAATATTTTTTTTATCTATTTTTTCTCTACAAACTCTATGTTTACGCTTATCATAAACAAAATAGAAATTCTTAAAAAACTTATAGAAATTATTATTTATAAATTTAAACTTTTATTGTATCTTAAAAGTTTATTGTTTTAACCCTACAGTAAATATAATAGGTATAATTAATACCTTAAAGATGATAATTTTTACGTTTTAAAATATGTTTGAATTCTGTTTGCTATGTCTACTGACATAATACTAAACTAAACTAATAGTTTAAATTTTTAGATTAAAAAAGTTGTTAAACAATTAAAACCAGTAAGTTTTGTATTTCAGGCAATAAACTTTAATTTAGCAATTATTATCTCTTGTTTCAAGGGTTTTGACTTTTAATAAATTCTTGATTGATCTCCCTTATACTTGTTCATGATGATCCATTGTTACTGAACCAATCATAATATGAGCTATCCATAGGTAAAGAACTTGTTGCAGAACTCTGCCTTGGATAATGAGGAGGCAAATCTGAATGCCTCTGTGGACAATTTACAAGATTAACACCATCCTCTCTCACTCTTGCAGCAAGTTCTCTCTCCAAACACTAGAAAATTCAAAACAGACTTATCCTCGACTCGATCCATTAACAGCATGTGATCTTGGAGCTAACCAACCTTACAAGGACTGGCTGTTGTGATGATAGTTGTGATTCCTACATGAATTCATTATTAACAAATGCTCTGTCTGTTCTGTTTTCCTCTGTCTATTCTCTGAACGATGAGCTCAGATTACAGCTTTGATGCTTGAGAACCTTGTACAAATAATGGTTTTCAGCAGACGACACCATCATTCAGAACTACCATAAAATGGTAAGCATTCTTCACTGTCAGAATCACAGTGAACATTCTATTTACTTATACGAACACTTGCTGATTCTTTAAGATTAATCTGGGCATTACAAACACTATATTTGTTTCATTAACCATGTAATCCAATATGTTAAAATAGCGTTTAGAGTATCCAATTTCACCCAGAATAAACAGCTACAAAGGAGATATTAAACATAAAAGAATATAACAGAGTACAAAGTGTCTCTAATTGAGAAAGGAAGGTTCAAAGACCAGAAAGATAATCTTCAAAAAGATGACAGCATTAACGTTGCCCACTGAAAGCTACTGCAGCAAGACTAGCCACGTCCTTAAAAGATCACAGTTATCCTGTCCTCATAATACTCGCTGGAGACAAGGTCGTTTATTTCAGATATATCAATACTTTCCATGAGATTGTCCTTCAACTCGAGGAACTTTAGCCTCAGAGATTAGACACAAGATTTCAGCTTCCCCGACGAGTCTACCACATGCCACACTTCACGAGGTTAGAATTCAACAGAAGGAACTCAGCACACTCTGCAAAGCACATGATGGATTCTTTATTAAAAGCAAACACATTAAACCTGACAATTTCCACTACCTTAAGCCGTTGATGTTCTGGGCGGCTAATAAACTCCATGATGGAGACAAAGCATACAATCCACATTCACTGCCCAAAATCGACAAACATAAAGATAAGGGATGTAATGAAGGAGAAGCTTCTATCAAAGACAGGATATAGTGTAGAGGAGTGTCATCATTATCAAATGTTTTCACCGACATCTGCATCTTATTGCTATAGGTAGTTTCTGGAAATTTAGGACGCTACCGTAAAAAAGTATCAGCCATTTAGGCTTCAATGTGATAGCTGCCATTGAGAAAGACAGCTTGAAAGATCAGAAAGATTACCTTCTAATTAATAATTGAAGGCAAAAAGCCCCCCAACATCTACTGCAGCAAGACGGGGCTGTTGTCTCGTCCCCATAATGCTTATAGGAGACAAGGTTTCTTGTGGATATCCTTAACTCTAGGCATTATAGCCTCAAATTTTCAGCTTCCCCAAACACTGCGAGACTAACATATGTAATACTTCAACACGGGTTCGCGTTGCTTCCCCCAGTGTCAATCGAGGTAGAATATTGTTGATCAAAATATCAGCATGTGGTCGACTAATGTGATCCATGGAATTGCCAATGGGTATGGGAGGTTTCTTTTTGCCAAATCCAAGCAACGGCAACGAAATCAAGTGATCCCATTACCCTCTTTGGATAGTAAATATCTGAGGGTCGAACTGTTCTCTTGTTTTTCAGTATTGCAATTGCAGCCAGCTGCTGCCTTGTTCCTTGGTTCCTTCCTTGCGGTAGATTTTCCAGTGACAGATGCGACCATCTTCGAATTTTTTCTTGTTTTTTGTGGGTGTATTCTTTTTCGCTTTTTAGGATGAATTAGATTGGTTACCCATGTGATGACGAGGGCTGGACTAACTTTTTTAAACCTGAAAAAAAATTAAATACCAGATTAAATCTTGAATAACTTGATGAAATGATAAAAAATTAAAGTAATAACAACAAAAAAAAAATTAAAAAAATATTATCATTAACAAAGTTAGGTTAACATGTAAAATTTATGACTTTGATATGAGATATATCCACGTTACATGTCAATCTTGCGTTCCAGATTATGAGATCAGGATAATTTAATAGAAAAATAAATTGACAAAAAAAATATGAAAAATTAAAAAACATATGTAAATCAATATATTTAATAATATAACACGGGTCATTTACACAGTTGTGTTTGATAAATTTGTTAACTAAAATTAATTTGTAATAGAAATTGACACACATAAGATTTATTGAATAAAATTAAAGGAAAAAAATTACTATGTAAGGTTGAACAAGTTAAAAATATTATAAAAAATAAAAAATTTAATTTTTTAAAATAAATTTAATCTATATGAAATATATATATATAGAAAAGATAAATCATACTAACCTCAACAAAAATTAAACACAACCAATATAATTTAAAAAATAATCATTATTTAAAAAAAGCTAAATAAGTAAAAAACAAATCACAAAGAAAGAGTATTAATTAAAAAATAAACTTAAGAATTATTTAAAAAAAAACATAAAAAAATAATTAAAAAAGTATTAAGAAATGTCAAGCCCACGCCCATGCGCCTAGCCCTGTTATTTTTTGTATTATTTAAAGAGGTAGATGACTAATTTTTTAAAAAAATAATAGGTAGCTGACATGTTACTCGCTGTGGTAAATGACGTGTCGTCTACTAACCCAGATTCTAGTTACTCTTGTGGTGGCCAACAGGATTATGAAATTTTTACTCAAAAAACTCATTTTTCAACTCGTTTCAACCATAAAACACCCTACAAACACCTTTAAAACACCAAGAAACCAACTTATCAAACTAATAAACCCAAAAGAAAGGGACTAGACCACAAAATTGAACCACGGAAAATATTTCATTATCGATCTAGATCTGGTTTTTTAGGCTACATTGAAACTTGATATAACCACCATAAGACTCTCTTCATTTAATGGAACCCGCTGACACCAATTTTATCCTGTCTTTTGGTCGGGAAAGGTGTCAATGATGAGTTTTTTCTCTCTACACTGAAATCCAACGAGCTCTCTCTTTTCTTACAAAAAAAGGACTGGAAAATAAAAAAATAAAGTTTGGTATCGAAATGAAATTTTTAAAAATCAAAAGGACTAGTAACCTAAGAGAAAAAAAAAATAGGAAGGTGAAAATGAACATTTAAGACAAATTTCAAAGTCACCATTTATTTCACCCACTTTTTTTCACTTCAGTTCCCTATCTTTCAATTCAATCATTTCTCCTAAAAAAATATGCAATTAGGTTCTTATTTGAACTCAAAAGAGTTAAATTGTGCAAAGTAAAAGTTTAAGGGTCAAATTAAATTTTTTTAAAAAAATTACCGCTCCAGTCCATAATGATTTGTGAGATAATAAACAGTATTTATGCTAAAAAAAAAATTTGTTTTAGTATATATTAATCAATTAGTGGCGAAACTCGACCATTTTTTAAGGGGGGAGAAACCAAAATTTTTGAAAATTTGTATTGATGCGCGTTTATTATCAGATTGCTGATTTTTCTAAGATTTTGAATTCATACATAAAGATTCTCCTATGAATTTGACTATTAAATTACACAGAAAAATAGAATATAACATAGATTAGTAAAATGATATTTTTTTAGAAAATAAAATCAAAATCTTTTGAGAGTTAAGAACTTCGAATTGGAATTAACAATTTAATGTAATATAGTAATACACTACAAAATATAAGGTATAATGACACAGTTTTGTAATATAGTAACACACTACAAAAAATTGCACAAAAATTAACAAATAAAAGAGAGAGAGTCCCAAATTAGTTCCTTAGCTTAAAAAATAAAAAGATAATTAATTATTTTTATATCTAGAGGATTATTTAATTTGTTTTGAAAAACTAAAAAAAATACTGATTTATAATTTAATCGTTGCAATTTTGTGTTATCAATTGAAGATAGGTTTAAATGAGCTTTCAATTATAACCTCTATCTTAATTGAGTATTCAAAGAATTTTTTGTTTCAACAGGGTCCTTCAAGCACTCCGAAATTTATAGGTAAGGCTAGAAATTGTATAATTTATATTATTTTTTAAGTTTAAGGATTAAAATATATCTTTTACAAAACTTATAGCACACTATTCATGTTTGACACTTTTTTTTATTTTTACTTCTCGTCTTTCAAACCTATTTTTTATAAAAAATCATTAATTGATCTTCAATTAGAATTAAATCACTAAAAAAAAAGCTTGAACATCAAACTGAAAAAATAAAAAATTTTGTAAGGGATGAACAATATACTTCTACACACTAAAATACTCGCGCCTATAAGTTATATCCTTAAAACTTAATAGTACATTGCATAACCACACGTTGTAAAGAAGTTACAGAAATTGTATAAATCGTGAGAGACAAATAATAAGAAATTCCAATTTCATATCACTGCATCTCTCTCTTTCTTTTCTTCTCAATTCTCACTTCATTTTTCTTCTTGAATTTTCATTATTAAGAGAAGTTCTTTTAACAAGTTTTGAGAGTGACTAGCAAAACATTTATTATATATCCACATCTTTCATAAAAGCTTCAATAATTACTCTACATGAAACAGTACTAGTAATAATTAATGTCTAATATATGAGTTTCCAATAAATTGGAAAAGCACCAAAACAACCAAGGGCATCGAATCAGTTCAGTTCAGGCTATACACCAAAGAAGAAAGATTCAACTTGCCTTGTTAATCCACTCCTCCATGTAAGAATTGAAAAATTGGGAGGATTTGTACAGACAATTATAATCCCCTCTTCATCTCACCTTGTGTGTGATAGACCAAGAATCAAGATACAATGATTGGCATTACTTTCCTTGAATATCAATAAAGATATAACAAGACAGCACAAGGAATTAATGCATTTATCTTTTCATAACAAGGAATTGATGCGTTACAACATGTTCTGTACATTTATGGCTTTTTTTCAGGTATTGTGTAATTGGAAGCTTTGTTAGCTTCAGGATCAGAACATGAGGGTGGAAATTTCTACCAAACTTGCTACATAAAAAAAAAATATTTATCTTTGCTTACTGATGCTAAAGATCAACAAGAACTGGTCGTACAGCCCCTTGGATTTCTGTACAGAAGCACCTCAAACAATTCTGTTTTGCACTGGCTTCTGCTTGCTTAAACACTTGCAGTTGGCTCGGTTGTCACTTAGTGTCTGCAAAGGAACATAGATTCGTGAATGACGGATGATATATTAGGAAATAATTCCTTGGTTTTTTGTTTTTCTTCTCCATACCTTGTACTGTTTCTGAAGGTCTTTAATGTACACTACAGCCAAATCTAACATGTCTGCTGTGTTCGTTTGCTGCCAAGAGAAAAATGAACATATAAGATTTCCAAGACAACTTTGAAGCTGAACCGTACATGGAAATATCCTACCTTGTCCATGTTTGGAACAAGCTCTTGTAGTTTCCTCATTCTTTCACTGATCCGAGTTCTTCTCACCTGAAAAATAGTTTATGCCATCTAATTATAACTACGATCACTGATTGAGCAAATGAAGGTGAAGGTGAAGGTGACTGTAAATATGGTGATATGTGATAAGAGGCTCATTATCTGGATACTTAAAAACGGGAAGTGTATGGCATGGGATTTAGATAGATCACATACTCTTTCCGCGATACTTCGAGGATGAGTGGCACAACCACGCTTTGCTCTAATTTTACAAGGAACAGAATCTTGGAAATGGAGAAACTTTTCCATGGCAACCATTTCCATTGCAGTCTTTGGCAAACTCAAGTGGTGGGATAATACATGAGCCCGATTTCCAAGTTCTCCGCTCTAAATTTAAGCAATCACTTGGATTAGAAATTGAGGAATCAACAGTAATGGATAACTTAACACCTAATACACAAATTACCTGAGCATTAGAAAACAAGTTTTCATTTTCTTGCTCTCTTTTCATGCTGCTATAGTTCTCTGACAAATGCAAATCATTCCAAGAACCATACGGAAACCCGTGACTGCTATAAAATCGACCGCCAACACTGACACTTGTGAGTTTTCCACTGTCAGGGCTGCCTGCCTCCATGCTTTCGCTCCCAATTTCAGAAATCTGTGACAGCAAGCCTAAGGAAGAAGGTACTCTTGATGAGAAGCTAAGTTGACTCTGCAATCTCGGACTTGCTTCTCCATTAGTACCATTCAACCCAGAATAGTTTCCCACTCCTTTTATGGTGGGATAGCCAGCAATTTACTGAGAGGTTTTCTATAAATCTTTCTATCATCTACCACAATAATATATATATATATATATATAAACACTCGAATTGCATTCTTGAAGATTCTTCAATCATTTAGGGATAATGGAACCTTTCTGGTCTATAATTCGGAATTAGTAATTCCTAATGCCGAAACACCATACTTGTTCAACAGAAAGGAAAAAAAACACGCACACAACCATTTAGTTGCTTCGATAAAATGTTATCTTTAGATCAACCTTTCTACGAATCTGATGAAACATTTGAGATTATTTCAACTATCTTCAAAACTCAATGACATTTTCTAGCACCTCGGATCAATTTCCCTAATACAAGCATCTTGGACTAAAACACAGATTCTAAATTAATAGCAATTGATGGTTTGATACAAAGACACATACATACACTCTATCTTCGGAGCAAACGAGCTTCTAAAAACAATACGTTGAACACGAGTATCAGAAGCAAACATGGAAATTCATTTCAAGAAATTAACCTCCATAGTAAAAGAAACTCCCAACAATACAAATCTAAACAACCATGTATTACCAAATCGCTCAAAAACACATCATTTAGAAATGAGAATAAAAAAAATACCATTTTGAACAGGAAGGTTCCCAAAAAGTCCAGCGGGAGAGCTATTCTGCCTAGCAGGATTTGAATCAACCTTTTCAACTTGCTCATGATGACCCATTGATATTGAACCAATCAAACCATATGAACTATTCATAGCTGAAGAACTTGTAGCTGAACTTTGCCTTGGATAATGAGGAGGCAAACCTGGATAACTCCGCGGCAAACTTGAATAATTAACAGCTTCCTCTCTCACTCTTGCAGCGGATTTATCCTCAAACTCTTGGAAATTCAGAACAGAATCATTTTCGACTCCATTATCAGTGAAATTTGCAAGAAGTGAACTCGGAGCTGAGCGAAATCTCAACGACCCTGAACTGGAGTTGTGACTACTACTCGAATCCATTAACAAATGCTCTGATTCTCTCTGTTTCTTCTTAACTATTGTGGGCTCAAGTTAACAGATTTGATGCTGAAGAACCATTTACAAGTACCTCAATAGTAACTACTTTATTAAGGCTGGAAGAAAATTCTGGGAATATTTTAGCATCGCTTTCTTGATAAAATTTTCTGTCAGCTTATTTTTTAAGCAGAGTAAAGATAAGATCTTGAAGAGGAAGCAATCAAGAAAAGAAAAGGTTTAAACCTTTTCAAGAGAAGCATTAAAGCTTAATGAGAAGAATGAAAAACCTCTAGAAAAGGTTTTACTGATTGTATGCGTATATTGTCAAGTGAAAAGATTGAAAGTGAGAGAGAGAGAGAGAAGGGAAGGTGAGTTTTTGTGAAGGAAGTGGAGAGGTAGGAACCTCAGATTTGCTTTTCAAAGCACCGAAAGCAAGGAAGATCTTGAGCTTAAAGGGTGAGAGAGAGCGCGGTAATGATGAGAGCAGTGGAGAGAGGAAGACCGAAAAGGAAAAGAGAGAGGCGAAGGTTTATCTTTCTTCTTTGTTGGCCAGAAAAGGTGATGAAGTACGGAAAGCGATCGATCTAATTTATCTACCAAACTTTTGTGTCTTTTCCTCCCTTACCAAAATGCCCTTGTTGTTTTCCAAAATAATATATATATATACATATTTAAAATTGTTTTTTATTAAGATAATGTTATTACCATCATCTCATCCATGAATTAATTTTACTGTTCGAGATTAATTGAAAGACAAGGAAAATCTTCACAGGGAGAGAGAGCGAGAGACGGGGTGGATCGAGTGACGCTGACGGCGTTAATCCTCGAGAATAGTGGAACCGATACCGTGGATAAGGCATATTAAGAAAAAACACAAGGGGCAGGAGACTACAAGATTATTGGCTGATTAAATGCCTCGACGTCACCGTTAGATCCTTTGAGAACAAGATTCATGCCGCATCTGATTCGTGCATTCCGTCTTGTCACTTTCCCTCCGCGCGTAGCTGTGATAACTGTCGCAGGCGCCGCCTTTCCATTTCATCAATTCCACCGCTTCTCTCATTTACAGAACCCGAGAGCCCGTTTCGGCATGTTCTTATATATATATATATTTCTTCCCCTCGAATGCTTTAACTTTTTATCGGTATCGGTATCTAAGCTTGAGAATCTTTGTGTGGGGAGAAATAAATAGGAATAATTCCTGATTCTTTGAAGTAATCAGATCCTCATCTTACCAGGGAATCAGTTGTTTTCATGCATCCCAGAAATAGAAATAGAAAAAAAATAAAAATAAAAGGAGGAAAACAAAGGAGAGGAGAATCTGGGATCGGAGAGAGAGTGCATGATTTATTTATTTATTGTTAGTACTAGTATTAGCTTGTTGTTAATTGCTAGAAACAAGAAGAGATCCCCTTTTAAGCATTGCTTTTGTTTTTTCATTAATGTTTGTTTAATCATTGATTGAATCTAATCTATGTATTTATTGGAACATTAATTAATCAACTCAATGATCCTCTGTTGTCCCTTGTGGTCCTCCTCCTCCTCCTCCTCTCATCGTGCCTGCCATAAAAGGACCCAAAAAGGGGGAAGAAATAAAGTCAACACAAAAATGAGCGAGGGATAAAAGACAATGCTACCACCATATTTAAAGCAAGGTTGTGTGTGTGTGTGTGTGTGTGTGTGTGTGTGTGTGTGTGTGTGTGTGTGTGTGTGTGTGTGTGTGTGTGTGTGTGTGTGTGTGTGTGTGTGTGTGTGTGTGTGTGTGTGTGTGTGTGTGTGTGTGTGTGTGTGTGTGTGTGTGGTGGGTACCAAGTACACGTGAGAGAGCATTTTCTTCGATGCTTACATGAATGAATGAAACAGTGGTCCTGCTAGAGTTAATTTTCCAGGAGTAAATCTTTTTGGAAAGGGCAGGGGAAGAAAGGGGGCTAGGGCAAGGATCTCCTGGGCAAGATGCTAGACATCTCTTCTCATGTTCTTGAGGGGGGGGTGTGGGACTAAAATAACCTAAAATCTAGATAAATTTTATAATGATTCTATTTGACGCAGCAAGAAAATAACAGAGGGATCCTCACGTTCACCCTCAAGAATTCGTCTGGATTCCACCAGAAAATGAGATAAAGTCTCAAAACTGTATTCAAATTTGGAATGTCAAAAGTGCCGTAAAACAAGGCTTACATTGTGTATTTATTCTAATTGTAACATGCATGATTAATTATAGCTATTGAATGCTATTTAAAACTTCAACGTTTAATATTCAGGACCTCTGCACCTATCAATTTGCTCTTCAATCTCCCCTGCCAAGCGTTCTGCATCAGACTCCTCTTCTTTGAAAGAACTCGCCTCTGAGTTATCTTCAGAATAAAGAGCTTCATCTTCATGATACTCATACAAATCGGCAACATTAAAAGTACTTGAAATTCCCATAGATGCAGGCAGGTCAATGATATAGGCATTATCATTGATCTTCCTTAAAATCTTGTAAGGCCCATACTTGCGCGGCTTCAGCTTGCTGTAGGTTCCAACAGGAAATCGCTCCTTTCTGAGAAAAACCATCACATAATCTCCTTCATTGAAAACTTTAGCTCGCCTATGCTTGTCTGCAGCAGCCTTGTACTTAGCATTGGTTTTCTCTAGCTTATCTCGCACTTCTTCTTTAACCTCAATAACATCTTTAGCCATATGTTGAGCACTTATGCTAACTCCATGAGCTTTTGGAAGTTTTACTAAGTCAACGACATGGTTAGGAACTGAAGTATATACCAAAGAGAAAGGAGACTTTCCTGTGGCACTATGAACTGCATTATTGTAAGCAAACTCCACTTGCGGCAAGGCATTATCCCACTTCTTTGACTTATCAGTGCAGACACTTCGAACCATGTTGCCAAGCGTTCTATTAGTCACCTCTGTCTGGCCATCTGTTTGTGGATGTGCTGTACTGCTTCGCTTCAAGGTAGTACCGAAGAGCTTCCATAGAGTAATCCAGAAATGACTCAGAAATTTGGTGTCACGATCAGATGTAATAGTTTTGGGTACACCATGCAAACGCACCACCTCCTTGAAAAATAGTTTGGCTATATGAGTAGCGTCAGAAGTCTTTCGGCAAGCTATAAAATGTGCCATTTTAGAGAACCTGTCGACCACAACAAACACGGAATCAACCCCACTTTGGGTTCGAGGAAGCCCCAACACAAAATCCATGGACAAGTCTTGCCAAATATCGCTAGGAACCGGTAAAGGCATATAAAATCCAGTATTTTGAGATTGTCCCTTCGACACCTGACAAACATAACAGTTTCTCACAATTTTTCCAACATCTTTCTTCAACTGAGGCCAAAAATAACGTTCCTCAACTCCTGCAATGGTCTTGTCTCTTCCCAGGTGCCCGCTTAAACCACCCCCATGAATATCTCGAATAAGCTTCTCTCGTAAGGATGAGCTGGGGATGCATAACCTGTTGCCTTTAAACAAATATCCTTCTCTCAAGTGGTAGTCTAAAATAGGTTGACTTTGAACACACTTCACCCAAATGTCTTTGAAACTGAAATCAGCTTCGTATAACTCCTTCAGAAATTCGAATCCCACAATCTCTTGTGCTAAAGTAATCAACAAATTTGCTCTCCGACTTAAAGCATCAGCAACACGATTGAGAGATCCAGATTTATGCTTAATCACAAAAGGAAACTTCTGAAGAAAAGTGGCCCACCTGACATGCATCTTACTGACACTCTTCTGGCTGTTGATAAATTTTAAGGCTTCATGATCAGTGTAGAGAACAAATTCTCGTTGCACCAAATAATGCTCCCATTGCTTCAAGGCACGAACAACTGCATAAAATTCTTGATCATAAGTACTCCATTTTTGACGGGCTTCACTTAATTTTTCACTGAAAAATGCTACTGGTCTTTTTTCTTGAGACAACACAGCTCCCACCCCCAATCCACTTGCATCACATTCGACTTCGAATATCTTTTCGAAGTTAGGAAGGGCCAAAACTGGTGCCGTGCTAAGCTTCTCTTTAATCAGTGCAAAACTTTGATCTTGTGCTTCACCCCAACGAAACTTTCCTTGCTTGAGACATTCGGTCATAGGGGCTGCAAGGGTACTAAAATTTCGTACAAAACGCCTGTAAAAAGTAGCAAGACCATGGAAACTACGTAACTCACTTACAGTCTTTGGAGTTGGCCATTCTCTGATTGCCCGTACTTTGTCCTGATCCACATGAATTCCATCTTCACTAACAATATACCCCAAAAATAGCAGTTTGTTTGTAAGGAAAGTGCACTTCTTCAAATTAATATAAAGCTTATTCTCTTCCAAAACATCCAGAACCTGTCTTAATTGCACCAAATGTTCTTCTTTGCTTTTACTGAAAATAAGGATATCATCAAAATATACAACTACAAATGACCCAGTAAAAGGACGCAAAACCTGGTTCATGAGTCGCATGAAAGTGCTTGGTGCATTTGATAATCCGAATGGCATCACCAACCATTCATAAAGACCCTCCTTGCTCTTAAATGCAGTCTTCCATTCATCCCCCGGTTTAATTCGAATCTGGTGATAGCCACTACGCAAATCAATCTTCGAAAACACCTTGGAACCCTCAAGGACATCCAACATATCCTCCAACCGCGGAATTGGAAATCTGTATTTGATAGTGATTTTATTAATAGCTCTACTATCAACACACATTCGCCAGGTGTTATCCTTCTTTGGCACTAGCAAGACAGGAACTGCACAAGGACTCATGCTCTCACGAATAAATCCTTGTTTCAGCAGCTCTTCAATCTTCTCCTTCAAAATCACATTTTCCTTCGGGCTCATCCGGTAATGGGGAAGATTAGGTAGGCTTGCTCCAGGGACTAGATCAATCTGATGTTGGATATCTCGCATAGGAGGAAGTTGTGCTGGTAACTCTTCAGAAATCAAATCTTCATACTCGCTCAAAATTGCTTGCACCTCGTCTGGAATGTGACTCGAAACAGCATCTGTCACCATAAGCCCCTTAAGAACAATTGGATACATAAATCCAACTTCTTTAATACTGTCTTCAAACTTGCGACTACTCCTGGAGATAGCTAGAAAATTTGAACTCCCAGCTTGCGGTTTTTCTAACTTTCCAGATGGGTCAACAGGAGCAAGTGCAATTTTACGAGAACCCCACTCAAAGATAAACACATTATCACGCCCTTTGTGGGTAGCATTAACATCAAACTGCCAAGGCCTTCCTAGTAATACATGACTGGCATCCATTTCAATAACATCACACCAAATTTCATGTTTGTAATGCTTACCAATAGAAAGAGGAACCCTGCATGCTTCTGTCACCTTTACTGATGGTCCTCTCTTCACCCACCCTAGCATATAAGGATTTTTATGCTTCTCTGTTGGGAGTTTTAAATGATCAACCAGCTTTTGTGACACAAAATTCTCACAGCTGCCACCATCTATAATCAGTGTGCACACCTTGTTGTCAACAGAACACAAGGAACGAAATATGTGATTCCTCTGCCCTTCTTGTTTAGGTGAAAGGAGAGCTCGTTGTAGCACCATGTTGAGCACTTTGTCTTCTTCCAGAGCAGTACGGGTCATCATCAAATTTACAACCTCATTATTATCTTCATATGCAAACTCAGCCCCATCATAATCATCATCATAATTTTCACTATTATCATCAGCTTCGTCGATTTCTTCTACAAGGTTTGCTTGCTTCCGCTTCGGGCAAGTATTTGATCGGTGGCCAGGCTGGAAACACCTGTAGCAAACATCACCAGTTGCTCTAGTGTATGGGCCATGGTTTGGTCTCTGATTTCGACTCTGATTGATGTCATTGTTCTGGCTGCTCTCTCTTCTGTAATTCTGCCCTTTATAATTATTTCTTTGCATCGGCTGGATCTCTTTCTTCTCCCTGTTAGGAACATAAGGATCTGCTGCCTTCCTCGGGTAATTATTGTTGTTGCCATAGTTTGTTTTCTTTCCCTTCAGTTCACGTTCCTTCAGTTCTTCCTCTAAATGTTGCGCCTTCATAGCCATATTTTGAGCCTCATGGACGTCCCAGAAAACTTGTAACCCGATTCGCTCCTGGATTGATGTCGTCAATCCATTGACATATCTTGATACCGTCTGCCCCTGAGTCTCATTCAACGAATTCCTCTCTGTCAACCGTAGAAATTCATCAGTATAATCTTCTACGGTTCTGCTTCCCTGGACACAATTATGATAGAGGCGATATAGATGTTGCTCATAATCTACTGGAAGAAAACGGTCCATCATCAATTGTCTCATCCTACGCCATGTCCTGACCGGTTGTTTGGCCTGCCTTTGTCGTGTCTTCTGCAAATTATCCCACCATACAGCCGCACTCCCTTTCAAACGAAATGCTGCTATCTTAGTCATCCTCTCCTCTGGTATTGACATAATCTCAAAAAATCTCTCTACCTCCACAAGCCAATCTAAAAATCCTTCAATGGATAGATGACCATTAAAATAAGGGATGTCGGCCTTCATCCGATAATCCTCAATGGGTTGTCGATTATGTAGATTGGCACCAAATGCGTTCCTGGGACGTTCTATCTCCTCCTCAGAATCCGATTCAATCTCCTCCCGTTGACGACGACCTTCGCGGTTGCCTCTGCCACCACCACGTTGGTTATCTTGTTCATTGTTGTCGTTGATGTTTCCCATGTTGAGCAGCAGTTGTCGAATCTCTTCAACGCTTGTAGCAAGCGTGTCAAACTCTCTCCTGGAAACTGGTTCCCCACCAGGAAGGGGTAGATCATTGTTTGGGTCATTCGCCATCGAGCCAAGGCAAACCTGCTCTGATACCAATTGACGCAGCAAGAAAATAACAGAGGGATCCTCACGTTCACCCTCAAGAATTCGTCTGGATTCCACCAGAAAATGAGATAAAGTCTCAAAACTGTATTCAAATTTGGAATGTCAAAAGTGCCGTAAAACAAGGCTTACATTGTGTATTTATTCTAATTGTAACATGCATGATTAATTATAGCTATTGAATGCTATTTAAAACTTCAACGTTTAATATTCAGGACCTCTGCACCTATCAATTTGCTCTTCAATCTCCCCTGCCAAGCGTTCTGCATCACTATTAGTTACTTCTTAGAATTTATATGTTGTTGAAAAATTCCGAGGAGAAATATTTTTATTATTTTTTATAGATCATGAATACAAATTTTTATATTTTCATTGTATTTATTTATTTCTTAAGTAACTACTTATATGTCACAGATTACTCCCTTTAACGCCATAAATTTTTTTTATTATTTTTAAGGATCTAAGTATTTTTACCTGAAACATTAAATAAATTCCAATTGTTCTTGAGAGGGGGAGGAGAGTTGGATGTGAGGACTAATAACCTGTTTATTTTTATATTTTAAAAGTGTTTTTGAAAGAATTTAAAAACTTTTATTTTTTTATTTTAAATTAATTTATTTTTATATTTACATATCATTTTGATATTCAATTTTTATACGAGCTCATGCTAAAATTATCATTTGTGATAGGCTCGGGCTTGATTAACATATTTCCTATACATCTTTCTTGTTGCTGATTCCCAGTTTATATCTCAAGCAGCATGTCAAAGACATAGCTTTGAACAATTTTAAGCCTGCGTTTTGGATTTTAGGTGCCCCCTTCGAAGGAGAACATGCCCAATATTATATGGTCGGTTACATGTCTTCCATCGCGGCAACCTTAGCTTTGCTAGGAATTGATATCACGACTGAAGATTCCAAGTATTAGAGACAGATTAATTATTAATTAACATATCCTCGAAGGCATTTGCATTTAGTGAAATGCTTTGTCCTTTTGCAATTTTTTCATCAAGATTTTTTTTTCATGGGGTATTGAATTTTATATTTTATTTTTATGAAGTTATATAGGGTTTATTACTTGGTTTTGACAAGTAAAATTTGGTTTTTTTTTTGTTTTTTTTAATTTTATTTGTTAATATTAGGTTGATTGAAAATTTAATTTTAATTTTAATTTATTTATTTTTCATAAATTATCATAATTTTACAATTTAAATAACAAGTTTGGCTGATTTCTCGTGACATATCTGAAGTGGTTCGCAAGTGGCGGTGATAACAAAGACGTCGGGTTCAGACTCCGGGCGGACAACGGCTTCTTTTACTCGACAGGCAACTTCTCGCCTGTTTTTTATAAAGGCAGATTACAAGTTACTTGCTTCTTATCAAAAGCAAGCAGAAAAATAATAATAAAAAAGGACCTAGGGGTGTAGGCTTATCTCTAGCCCATGCGACTGGGCTTTTTTAAACAGGTCCAACGTAGATCTTTCAAGTCAATATTGCAGTAAATCAATTTTAGTGCGTCTCTGACAGTTTGTGCTACAATACCTCCAGTGGACTACTTCACCAAAGAGTTCATCATCACCGTGTGGGACAATCAGAAGCTTGAATTAACCTTCATTCCGTCTCCAGCATCTTTTGCCTTCATTAATGGTATCGAAATCGTTTCCATGCCAGACAGCTTCTATGCTCGTGGCGATGATAATCCACTGACCTATGTGGGCACCGATAACCTCTTCTCTCTGTATAACACAACTGCGCTTGAGACAGTTTATCGACTGAATGTTGGGGGGCAAGATATCAGCAGCATAGAAGATACGGGCATGTACAGGACATGGCATGAAGATTCATATCAACACTTAAATTTACCCTTATATTTTTGTTGTATTTATAATTATAATGTAATGCTTTTTGCCTCTCTTTTTTGCCTTCCGTTATAATGTAATGCTTTTAGCTTCCTAATGTGGCATTCTCAACTTCAACTTTGGAATAAGGGATTTTTCAATGAAATCATCAATTCCATCATATTTTTGCTTTAATGGGCTGCTCGTTGTAAGGATTAACCTATTAGATTTCTCCACATACGTAAAATATAACAGAAATAATAAATTTTAAAATTTTAAAAATTTTCAAAAATCTTATTAAATAGATTTAAAGTTGTTTAGAATTTATAGAAAATCACCTTAAGATTAAATATTCTTCTTAGTTTTGAATAATTGCTTCAAGTCAAAGTTGTCGCAAATTACAAACTCTCCAAGTATTTGACCTCTAATAATAATTCATATTAATCACCAATGAGAAATCTCACACACCTTTTTATAAGAGAGAGAGATTGCTATATTTTTTAGTGTTATGTCTTTTATTATATGTTTAGGTGTTTCAATACTGTATTTGTTATATTATCTTATATAAAAAAATAAGAGATATAACATTTTATTTATAAAAATTTCTAAAAACTCTATAAAAGATAAAATATCAATTTGCTCTTTAAATAATATCACATATAATTTTCTATGCAAAACATTTTTGTTCCACAAACTTCAGATTTATTTATCAAACACTAGATTCATTAATAAGAAACATTAGATTCATTAATCAGATGTAAATTAATATTAAATATATATATTTTTATTAATAATAATATATTTTACATAAGTAAAATTATTGCTACATGTAACAACAGATTACCTGCATGACATATTCATAAACATAATCTCCACTAGCTATCCCTGTAAGCCATTCAATAAACCTAACGCAATAACTTCCTGCAAAACAATGCCAATTGCCAGCTTCACCATAAAACGCAACTGGATTTTTTTTCTACCTTTTGCCTCTTGACATGAACGTGTTAGCTGTAAACTTGCACTCCAACATACCAGCGTGTGAATACCATCCTTTTATTTTCTCCTTTTTTTCCCTTTAAGTTGATAATCTCGTGTTTCATCTAGATTTGCTATAGACATTTGACTACTGATAAATGTAATCAAGTTTTCCAAGTCGGGCAGTTTCAAATATCTGCATGTCTATCGTGCAAAAGAACCACCGCAGGTCACGACGGACAGATATCATCACATTCAAAGAGAAAAGGTTGCCTGGAATAATCTGTCTAACAAGACATCCAGTCCTCTCCAGAGCTTGGAGGGGACATCAAATACAATTGGAATATTACATTAGACATACAGAATACATCCAAAGAACAGTACACAGATTTCAGAAGCAAAGCAAGCTTCAGCATCAGTCGCAACTGGAAACAAGAACTTTATCAGGGGTCTTCCTCTCTTCAATGCAATTTGATGCAGTCAAGATTCTCAGACACAGTTCTCATCCTAGGACGCAATTCAGGATCCAGTTCAGTGCAATTGAGTGCGATATGAAACACTGCAACAACATGTCTCTCTGCGTGAACCTCACTTAATAGTGCAGGGTCTATAATCTCAGACAAGGGGCGCTCCTCTCGAAACATGTTCCTCACAAGGCTATCTAGTCCCTTACCATCATTTTCTGGTCTTGCATCTGGTAACCGACCAGTTAAAAGCTCCATCAGTACAATTCCAAAAGAGTACACATCGCATTTCTGAGTGAACTTGTGGCCAGAGACTCGAGCTTCTGGTGCCAAGTAAACGTTAGAGGGAGCTGAAATTTTCAAGCCCGTTGCAGAGGAAATGGTTTGGTTCAAATACTGCTTTTTTGATGCTGAAGTAGTGAATTTTGAGCCACTCGATACAAGACGAGCAAGCCCAAAACTGGAGATGTAAGGCTGGAGTTCATCGTCCAGCAGAATTTTTGTAGATTTTAAGTTGCCATGAACATGCTTTCGAGGGCTGTGCTCATGTATGTACATTAAACCCCTAGCCGTTCCTTGAGCAATTTTCAACCTAGCCGCCCATGATAGCACTGGCAAAGTATTAGAAGGTCCTCCTGCAAAAATTTTAACACCATATGGAGATTCATTACATTGATAATTGAAACCTTCAGGGGCTGTCTTTAACACCATATGGAGATTCATTAACATCGCTAATTGAAAACCTCAGAGCCTGTCATACAGGTTATGAGTGAAATAATAGCAACAAATGATCGTTGCAAGCACGATAATACCAGTGCTGCAATGCATATTCTCTTTTATATTTTAAGATGCAAAAAGGAACTTAACATGCATGTGTCAAGAGTATCAGTTAACATGAGAAGATTATTCGGTGTACTGAGAAAAATCAGATAACTTACACGCCACACACCAATATATAAAAGAACAAAGTTCCATATTTTAGAGTCAAATAGCACCTATGATGCATGATGAATCACAGTAATACAAACAAAAAGCCTGCCCAGTGGTCCATGATTTGGATACATGTCACAGAGAAATATCAATAGTGAGAAAGATATCGACCTCAGCATTCACCCTCGAGGGCTGTTAAAAAACGTTAGATCTTGTATTTATAGACACCAGCTATGGTAGATTGAGAGGACCACACAACAGTGAGCATAAGCAAGCGTGGTAGATTGAGAGGGCCACAGCATCAAGAATACGTCCTGAAGCCAATTACCATTTATGGGAAATCAAGTGAGACAAATACTTTGAATATTTGAAGGGTAGAAAACGACGAGAATGATGCCCCAGGTGCATCAGAGCAGGAGTTATTACCGCTTCAAAGAAGAGGAAGGCATTGCAAACTTGAAATATTCCAAAGTTGCCAGTGCTAACTGCTAGGATAATTCCAACGTACATACCTGAGTATATTCTTGTGGTTGAAACATATTCAAAACTGGGAATGTGACATCAACACGTTCCACAACTGGAACATAACATCAAATTGCCCCCAAAAATAAACACTAAGTATTTCAATTTCTAATATTTAGGGTCAAGCATTGCCGCAGGTCCTTTTCAGTTGCCAACGAATTTGACCCATTGTTGAATATGTGCTCTTCTTAAAGCACCCATCAACCATCTCTTAAAACCGAGGAAAACAACATTTGACACAATTTACTAGCTTCAACAGGCTTCACTATTCCAATCTCACCACCCAACTTAAAAGACTAAGAAAAACATTTTGTTCATGGAGATCTACGACCCTGAAGTGTGTACGCAGAGTAATGATATCCAGATATAGCATTAAAAATCGAATGCAAAATCAATATCTCGAGAAGTTACAGCAGATAAAAGCATAAAACATCTCACAGATGCAATTAACAGTTTGAATTTTCGCATTTTAAAGCATAGTTATCAAATCAAGCTTCGAGGTTTGGTTGTTAAAATGAAACGATATCATTTTAAATAAAAATTAAAAGAAAAATCATTGGAGTTGACCGAGCTAGGTCTCTCACCCTGGTATGACCGAGCATACCTCCAAACTGGTTCAAAATAAAAACCGGTTAGAGCTAGGCCCAGGGTCAGGTCATCTTGGGTTTGTTAACTATGTTTTAAAGTTTTGTCGTCTATGGTTGATCAACTAAGCGCTCCTCATACATGATCTGAATTCACTTGTTTTGTTCGGGAAAAAAGCATTAGACAACAAGGCCAAGGATCAACATCACATGAAATTTAAGACTCGTGATATTTTTGGATAGAAAGGTTCCATCTTTGGACTCCACACTTCATTGTAAGGCAATCAAGACATTATTTATCGGGTTTTTTTTTTAACCAACGACGTTATTTATCATGGAATATATTGTTAGTGGAAACTTGAAGTATATTGTAAAGTTAAAATGAGTAGTAGCAAATCTAATAAATGCTCCTAGAATATTGTGTGACCAAAAACAGCAACATTTGACTTGCAAGTATGAAGGGGACCGATGTTAAATTCGATGCAGAAAGACATGAACATGGCTAAGAGAATTAGAGAAATGTTACCATGCAGGGCAGAGTATAAACTTCCATTGCGGATAAAATCAGAGACCAACAACTTCTCATCATGCGCAAAGTAATAAGCTCTCAGCCTTGCAATATTAGGATGATGGACCCTCCCAATTGCTTCAATCTCGGATTCAAATTCCTTCAGCTTCCACGTGGCATCATCTTCACTCAGCCTCCTCACAGCAACAACCATAGGCACCACCGTACCAGACCCACGACCACCCACGACCACCTTGTACACGATCCCACTCCTACTTTTCCCCACCACAGAAGCAGATGCCCTCAACAAATCCTCTAATTCCAAATTAAACCCTTCATCGATCACCAGAAATTTACCATCCTGCCCCTCCTCTTTAAAAGTAACCTCATTATTGTCGCTCTTGTCTATCTTTTCTTTTCCCACTTTACCCTCGTTAGCCCCCCATTTCTTTCGATACAGCCACGCTGATACCGAAACAACACCGATCACCACCGAAACGCCCGAAATTAAGGGAACTGCTATCGACTCTGTTTTGATTTTCACGTTCTCAACACTCCCAGGGATAAAAAAAGGATTTGGGCCTTTTGGGTTCTCAGGATTATCACTAATCGTGATATTAACAGCTTCAGGACATGGAGTTTGTAAAGGAAAACCACAAAGACTTGGGTTTCCAGCAAATGCAGTTGGCCCCTGGTTCACTAATGACCCAACTAAAGGCACTTTGCCACTAAGATTATTGTGTCTTAAATCTAAACTCAACATTACTGGAAAAAACCCATAAGACCCTGGAATCTCCCCAGAAAACGAATTGTAAGACAAATTTAAAGTCCCAGTTAAGCTTTTTAGCTTGATCAAAGATGCAGGGAGAGACCCGTTAAGACAATTGGAAGATAAATCCAAGTGGGTTAAGGCTTGCAAAGATTCAATCTTGGCAGGAATTGGACCCGACAGAGAATTGTGAGACAAATCAAGAAAGCGGAGAGTTGATGCATTGAAGAGGTGTAGAGGTATGAGTTTAGACAAGTTGTTGCGAGAGAGAGTGAGTCGAGTTAGTGAGTCGAGAAGGCCAAGTTCAGAAGGAATGTAGCCAGTGAGGTTTTTGTTAGGGAGCGAAAGAGAGGTGACTCTGTGGTTAATGCAAGTGATACCATGCCAGTGACACGGGGTTGGGTCAGTTTCGGTCCAGGAAGCTAGAGTGTCGGTTGGATCAGTTGTGATTGCGGCTTTGAGGGCTAGGAGAGCTAGACCATCAGTGTTAAGAGACAAGGAGAGAAATCGAAGGTTGGTGAAGGTGATTGTAACGAGAAAGGCTGTGACTTTGAAAGGGATTAGTGACATTTTCATTTTTTGCTGTTTTAGTTCTGAGTTTTAACCATTTAGGAGAGTGAGAGATCGGAGAGGATATTTTGCAACGAGGAGTTGCTGAAGAGAAATAGTGGTTAAGTGTGGGGAGAAGAAGAAGAGGAGAAGGTTTTTGGATTTGAAAGTTTTGAACTTGAAATTGAGTTTCGAGTTGGGAAAATCGAGGTTGGCAAGCACCGAGCAACATGGGAAAGTGGTTAAGTGTTTTTATTTTTAGAAATACATTCAATTGAAATGCTATTTTATTATTTTTAAAATTTTATTTTTATAATATAAAAAAATAATATTTTTTAAAAAATACTTTTAAAATATAAAAACAAACATTAAATATAAATGTTCAAGTTTATGATGCGCTTCTCTGCTACTTTCTACCCACAGCCTTTTTATTTATTTAATTAATTACTTATATATTTTTTAAATAATTAATTAATTACTTTTAAGATAGTTTATTTTATTATGGCAGTAATTGCTTTTAAGAAAAATTTAATTATAAATATTTTAAAAATATATTTTAAAAAAAATTATTTTTAACGCCAGTATATTAAAATGATTTAAAAAATATCAAAAAATAATAATTTATAACAAAAACAAAATATCTCAAAATTTTATAAAACACAGATTTTACGTCAAAAACAATCATGTTCTAGCTTATTCTCGATATGGTTGAAGCTATGTTTTATTTTAATTATAATTTTAAAAATATCTAACTAATTAATAAACATCATTATAATTTTTTTATTGTTAAGAAAAAATTATAATAACACGTGAAACACACACACTTGATTAAAAATTCTCTTATTTATAATTTTATACTACATCGTACTCTCATAGCATAAAAAACCCAACAATATTGATGTAAGGGACTGAGTTCAGAAGACTGCAACATAATTTAGAATTTAGCATTGCTAGGAATAAAAAGTTCTAGCTGAGGCGTTGAGAAAGGAGAGCAAAACCTCGGTCACTTGCCACTTTAACTGGAAAAAGGATCAAGGGTCTTTGAAGTGCCCTTTCTCAAGCTGGTTTTAACAAAAATGCTGAAGTTTGATTGTCAAATTCTGGGAAGACACCGCAATCACTATTTATTTTTGTATTTTAAAAGTAGTTTTAAAAAATATTCAAAATATTTTATTTTTTTATTATTTTAAATTAATATTTTTTTGATATTTTTAGATTATTTTGATATACTGATATTATAAATATTAAAAAAAAACAATATTTTCAAGTAAAAAAAATAAAAAATAAAAAATTTTAGTTTGTAAAACTATGACTGGAATTTAATTGGACGGCCCAGTGGAGGATTAGTTTGACAAATTAAATTCCAAGTACAGTTATTAACTCCACACGGAGAGATGTGATTGTCTCTGGTTCATCGTACATACAATAACGTGTTCTGGGATCAACTAGTTTATCGTCATGCGTCACGTCTAACGAAAAAACAATCTTCCTACTTTGAAAAATTTAATCATAAATGTAAAGATTTGATATATATTAAATATTTTTTTTAATATTAAGATAATGATATATTAAAATTATTTTAAAAAATATTAAAATAATAATATATTGAATTAACTTATTAAATTTATTATTTAAGTTATTTATATCTTTAAACTTAATAACTTTTTACCTCTTAAATTATTCTGCATTTAATTATAAAATAAAAAATAATTAAAAAAGAAAAAGATGACTCTCATGCCAGTTGGAAAACAAACTTGACCTTTAAATAACAATTTTTTTAAGTAATTATTGAAAAAAATCTAAATAACAAAGGAATTCTTTTTTTCTTCGAGGAGTTGAAAATGCTTCTGTAAGAAATGCATTTAAAAAAATAAAATAACAATCTTTTTGTGTATGAATCATCCATTCGCATGTCCCATCAAAAAAATAAAAATAAAAATTTTAAAAAATAAACATTAAAAAAAATAATTAAATTCAGTGCGTGCATTTTATTTATTTGAATTGGGTTTTAGATTTTTTATTTAATTATACAAGGGCACGAGATTTTTTTTGAATAAAAAACTTTTCAAATGACAATTGATAAGATTGACAAATGACAAATGACAAGATTTGGAATGATTAGCCTTCAATGATTGCCTAACATGTCAACCAATCTTTTTTTTTCAAAAACAATTCATCAATAAAAAATTTCTAAAAACATTTGAAAAAGATCAATAAAAAAATACCTTTAGCCAGAAAAATTTAGTTTAATTTTTAAAAAGATATTTTTTTTTCAAAAAAATGTTTTAAGAAGTTGTCAAAAATTCAAAAATATTTTATTATTTATTAATTATTTCAAATTTAGTTCAAATTTTTTTTATTATATATTTTGTTTTGAATCTTATTTTTTAATCTTGTCCATTAGAATTTAATTTAATGTTTTTTTTATCAACTTTGGTATTTATACTTTAGATTGTTTTTTGTTTTGTTTTTTTAATTAAAATTTTTTATCTATTTTGGTATTCATTTTTTTTATTATTATTTTTTTATTTAAAATAATTAATGAAATTATTTTTTTAATTTTATTATCTTTCAGTTTTTTAATACATCAAATTTAATTTTTAATATTTTAATTGTTATTTTTTATTTAAAATAATTTATGATATTATTTTTTTTCAGTTTCATGTCCCTTTAACTTTTTATTTGTAATATTTGGTGTCTCTTCTTTTAATAAACTTGAAAAAAAAACATCAATAAAATATTTTTCTACTTATTTTTCATGGTTAAACACTGAATAATGCAATCCAATTTATTTCTCATGATATTACCAAACATTATAAAATAATGCTATCCAATTTATTATTTATTTGGAATTGCATTCCAAATTTAAACAAAAAAAATAATTAAAAAACTAACTACTACTGTGCTCCTAACCACCCCTATTCAAAATACAAAATACAAGATACAAGACAAACGAGGTGTGAAAATAACTCTTCCCAAATTTTAAAAGGAACTCTATTCAGTTAACAGTGAACTCAATTTAAACTACTGAAACAGAAAAAAAAACTAAAAGAAAATTTTTCTTGCACCGTTTGCAGTATTAACTCTCAATTTTCTTCGTGATATGAATTCTATCACTTTCTATAATCATATTTTTCATGATAAGATTTTGGAAGATTCTTCCACTTTTCTCGTAAATTTTATTGCAATCAAAAAGCTGAGCTGTTATTATCAATCAGTAGATGTGATTTTTAAATTATTTTTTATAATATTTTTTATTTTTTAAAAATTATTTTTAAAATTAATGTATAAAAATAATTTGAAAACATTAAAAACATATTAGTAAAAAAAATTTAAAATTTTTTTAGAAACGCTTTTGAAAAGCACTCCCACACGCTCTTATTTAAAAGCTGTTTAGGAACGCGGTGTAAACCATATTTTTTAAAAAATAATTTTTTTTGTTAAAATTTAATATATTTTATATATTTTTAACCGTTTTGATATGCTGATATCAAAAATAATTTTTTAAAAATAAAAAAAATTAATATATATTTCAGCATGAAAAATTATTTATAAAATAATTATAATTTTAATGATTTTGATAGCATAAAATTTTTTTAAAAAAATAAAAATAATTTTTTAAAAAATACAGCCTAAACCCGGAGCATCAAAAGGGGGGCAGAAATTGGAAGTGGAGAGTAGGGACGGGATTGTAAATGTGCTGTTTACAGACTCTGTGGTTTGGTGTCAGGAAATCATTTGAACAAGGACACATTGCAGACATGCTTCGATGCTGGTGAGCTTCCCTTTTCAGTTTCCACTACCCATCAGGACCGCTCTCGTAAACTCTACAGTGGCTGTAAGATTCAAAAAAATCCATCAGAAACGACGATCGGAAAAAAAGTAGAATTTTGTAATCCTCCAATCTTTACTTAATTCTTTGCAGAGAACATGCTCGCTCAGCCTTGGTTGAACCCTAGCGTAAATCATATAGATTATTGGCCACTGGAAGCTAAAAAAAACCATTTGTGTGATCACAACAGGCCAAGAACGAGATGCGGACTTAACAACTAACATTTCAAATTAATTATCCTAATTTTTTTCTTGAAAAATTCACATTTATTCAATAATTTAAATGGTTAGTTAAGATTTTAAAATATAATTTATATTATTCTCTAATACACCTTCTTAAATAAAAGTTTTTTAAACTTGAAACTTGTATAAGTCTACATTATCTTGTGCTTGCTTTTTATCAAATAAATAAGGTGGTAAAATTCAAACCCATGATCTCTTAGTCATTAACACTATGATACTATATAAAAAATTATTTTAATTTAATAATTTAAACTATTAAATAATATTATAATATATAATTTATATTATTATTTAATAGTAAAAAAAAAAACCGAGCATAAAAGCCAGCATGAGTTCGTTTCTGCTAGAAAATGGAGCACCAGAACAAATGTCCAGACTTCAACAAAGAAGAAATGGACAGGTGCCCTAGAAAGTCCATCTTTCTGGTTTTACGTGGTCACCCATTTGGGGTCCCGACTTGTGTAGGTGTCAACTAGCCAGGGCCAGGCCTGGTTGGACAAAAGATTATATAATAAATTTAATAAATTAAAATAATTTAAAAATATAATAAAAAAATTAAAAACTTACAAAACTCTAGGTTAACCACGATTTCAAACACCCTCATGATGAAAAGTGTCCTTTAAGTTCTGACGGACACTGCCCACAAGGCATTACACTAGTGAGCAATGAATACCGTGAAGTACACCTCTGAGCAAATACACTAAAATTGATGGAGGTTTAAATAGTATCTTTACTGTAGCTCTGAACGTATTTTGATGTTTATTACAGTAGTAAAATCCCTCAGTCAAATAATATTTGGCATGGCTGATGAGAAAGGTTGTAAATTCTCTTTCATAATGGCTGAAATATTTCATATTAATTTAAAAAATAAAATAAATTTTATATTATTTTAAATCTCGATCTGTTTTGCATTTTTTTGTTAAATATCCTTTGAAACGTTCCGGTTTCATTCCACCTGTTCCGTTCCGTTTTTGAAAAGTCATTAAATCAAATTGAATATTGTTCAATTTAATTAATTAAATCATCCAATTATAAAAAGCTTCTCTTCATTACTATTTTCAATAACAATGATATTAATAATAATGTTAAAAATTATTATTACTATTTTCATTAATAATAATATTAATTTTTTTAAAATTAGATTCATCACTAATATATATGATTTATATTCATGTTGTTTTTTTCATATTTATACTTTGTAGAAATTTGAGCAAAACAAGAAATGGTTTAGATTCCATTAGCCTTTATAACATTGACCTAATTTATAAAAAAATTATTTCTTCTTAATTTAGATATTCAATTCCAATTTATATATATATATATATATATATATATATTATTTTTAAATTTAATCCTTATTTTTTTTAATCACAACTAAAAAAACTACCATTACTATAGTAACAGTTAGACAAGAGAATTATTTCCCACTCCAATTTACGCTCAAGGGATCACTTCAAAAAATTTAAAACAGAGAATTTAATCTGTTAAGAAAATTACTACAGTACGCAACATAACATAAAACGATACAATTGCATTCATATATCATGATTTTCTTTCCAGTTTCAGTTAAAAAGCACAGCTAAAGTTTTGATTTACCGCCTCTGGTTCCAGGAAAATTGCAAGGCATCATAATGACCAAATCCATTATATATAACTCTAATTGGATTTTCCACCCCATACTCCTGACCATACTCTGCAATGGATATCAAGCCCCTGGCATTCTTGTCGTGCATGTACACAGTGATTGGCATCCTGCAGTTATTTTATGGCTTCCATCAATATTAACCCTCAATGAATCTTCCTCTCTCTTTTTCTCAAAAGTTGAAGACAAGTAAATGAAAATCATATGCTAAGTTGTATGTGCGCAAACGCGTTTGCCGCATGCAAATTGCTACAATTTTCAAAGACTGCATGTGCACATACTTTTCTTCCCCATGCACAGCTTCTGTTTTTCCTGATAAGAGATGAACACATCGAGAGAGAGGTCCTTACTTGAGAACATGTGAAGCCATTAACAACTCAGGCTCACCACCCCACACGTGTGGCTTCCTCATTTGTGACACATAGGTGTCAAAATTGCCTTCTATAAACCTGTTGGAATCATGGAGTTGTCAAACAAATTTATACATAAAACTTTACCATTGGAGGTATATTTCTTCACTGTGATATCATATGCCCTGAGGAATAGTGCAAGTAGTTCAGATCCCATGTAAACTCGATTTACTTTACAAAGGCATGAACTGCTTGAAAAAGTATGTGGGAAAAATTAATGGGCGTGATTGAACCATTGAAAACATTGACAGCAAAGTTGCATCAATACATCTGAAACCAGTTTTCATGGTTTGCCAACATGAACCCAACTTCTTTCTTTCTTTTAGTTTCTATTACAGTGGTTCTGTAATATCACACAAATTGGATATTGTTTGTCCCCTTATATAGCATCCATTATTGCTATAAATATAGTGAAAAAAATGGCGTATAGCCAAAAATTCTCACCATTCTGTATCTTCCCTTCTCTTGATAAACTCATCAGCAACCTGGCCAATTTAACAAAAGATCACAAATCAGGAGTCCTATAAATATAAAATATTGCAATTAACATGCCCTGGATGGAGAATTTATGAATATGATAGGGTAATGGCTAATATCATGGAGTTTTTCTTTTGTT
The DNA here is from genome assembly GCF_951802175.1 of Populus nigra. Lineage (NCBI taxonomy): Eukaryota > Viridiplantae > Streptophyta > Magnoliopsida > Malpighiales > Salicaceae > Populus > Populus nigra. The sequence continues at coordinate 22,935,060 of NC_084854.1, forward strand.
AAACAAATTGTTATCACTTCGCAGTTTATAAGAGAAATGTTGATTTTTCTCTTAATAGCACAATATACGCAAAAAGACGATCAAGAGAAAAAGGCAAATTCATAAAATGATAGAAGGTGATGAGGCAACAGGAAGTTATGCTTTTTGCCGAAACAAAATGTAGCACTTCTCATTATCAAGATGAAAAAACATAAGAAAAATACTTTAGAACGCAAGTCATCTGCTAATTCTCTCTGAAGGCTTTCACTTGGAGCTCGTTTCCCAAACCGTAAACAAGCCCCATGAGCCACCGAACGGAACAAACATCTACCATCTCCTGGTACTCCTGCACAGAGCGGACATTGACACTTCAAGTCACAACTAATGATATGTGCATGCACCACTAACGACCTGTACAATAAATTGATGCTCACCAATAATGGAATAGTCAGTGTAGACTTCCTTCCCATGTGAGAATTTAATATCTGATGAATTGCAAATGTCCTCTTCTTTGTTCTTCCGAGTAGCTGATTCAGCATGTGTTGGCTCAGAACTTGAATAACAAACCAGAAGACCAAAAAATATACCAGTGGTGGTATGTCTTTGTGACCAAGAAACAGATCCCACATTACCCTTGATTTTGGCGAGCAGTCCTCGTTTCGAAACTGAAAACCTCAGAGCCATGTTTTGGCTTGGCAATGAAATATTGAATTGTCTCTTCAGAGGACCTCTGGAATTAACTACACCTTTTACAGTTAATGATAGCAAATTATACCTTTGCTTGATTGAGTCGGATCCAAAACAGTTTCTATGCAACGTGTGAAAGCTAATTGATGGACAAGAGAATGTCTTTGAGACAGACAAACGAGAATAATTTGATCTGGAATGACTAGGGTACAAAGAAAAACAGCGGGAAGTGGATTGTCCTCTAGACACCACATTCAAAATAGTGCTGCCCATTTGTTGAACACGGCCACTCAGGTGGACAACATTCTTCACACATGTTTTGATAGCAGAGCAAACAATCATGCTGGCATTGCCTGGAAACACCTCAATGCAAATAGTATAAGTTGCCAACTAGTAACAGGAATCTCCTAAATGAAGACCTATGTAGAGGGCTATACACATAATTCACCCTTTCCCTCCCGTACGAAAAACACACGTATTGTGTTATATAACATATAACACAATACGAGCCTATATATTCCTGTATACTCAAAAGTTCACTTATCAGATCTCATGGATTGGATCAGGGCTTTGGATTCGACAAGTTCTCAACTTGATACCTGGACCTGAACTCATTTTAGAGTTATCGACTTTTTGCACTACAGTCTCATTATGCCCCCTGAAAAGTAAATCCTAACTACACCGACGAAACTAAGAAAACACAAGACAGTTTGAATTATCATGTAATCTGATACAGCCCTGGTTTTCTTCCTTAATCTACTCTATAGCAATATAACTAATCCCTTCAGTTAAACAAATCAATAATAACACTTCAGTAAAGGATATAGAAGCAGAAACACAAAGCTCATAGTACAAAACAACCATTCAAATGTCAAGTTGCACAACTAACAAAAAGAACAAAATTTGGTCTCGCCCTCACTTTCTTAGAGTCACTTCAATTTCAACAAACAATTTAAATTTATAAAACAACTAGCTTATCAAAGCCTAATGTAAGATCATTTTTCCTCAATATTCACAATACCCTCAAAGTTTATATAACTGCTCAGGCTCAAATTAACAAATAAGAAATCCTCAATTTCCACATTCCCTTCACTCTCTTCTAAATTAAACCCAGAATCTGTCTTGCCAAGAATCCTTCTTTTCTATCAAGATCATCAACTACGCTACGGTCTAGTCAACAAGCCTCAAAGACTCACCATTCTTGTGTGCCATTTTAATTAACATGAGCACCAAATAGAAAAAATAAAAATCATTTCTTTTTGTAGAGTAGTATGTAAAAATTCTTATAATTTTCACCCTTCAAGAAAAGAAAAAAAGGGTTGCTGGACAGTTGAAAGCTCCTTTTGTCAAATTTGCCAGAACAGGGAAAAAAACCAACATGATTAGAAACAATTATAGAGAAATGTAGAAGAGAAAAGGCGAGAAATAAAACCTCAAGAAGTGATCCAACAACAGCTAATGGATTTGGGAAATGGGAACAGTATCTCACAAGTCAAACAAAACCCAGAAAGAAAGCAACAAAAAGGCTATATTTTGGGTGTGAATTTTAGAGGAAATAAGGGATCATAAAAGTAAGGAGAGAAGGGTTTTTAAGCAGAGAATTATGCATACTTGCTTTAACCAAGAAAACAACATGCTACAGAAAAGAAACTTCCCAGTGGATGTTCTGTAGCTCCTTCAATGCTTGTGGTTTGGTTTTTGTATTGTTCAATTAGCTGACCATTTTTTCTGGTTCGGTGAACCACAAGGCAAGCTGCCCCACAGCTTTGCTTTCGTTCTGGTTCACATGGTTAACGACAGGTCGTTTGTCTTAGTTTTAAACTTGGAATGCTAGTTACCGTTTTCTGGCTGTACGGTTGTGTTTGATACACGTGTATCTCATTCAAGAGCTTGCAGATTCCTTCTTGATGACTGCTGGTGATTTGGACGCTTGCCACTTTTTCTTGTTTTTTCTTACTCGTGACGGAGAGATGACCCGATACAATGATCAGGTCACGAGTCAGCAAAGTTGACGCAGGTCAACTTAAAAAACTGAAGAAAAAATGAATGGACCAGCCTCAATGCTTTAATATTATGGGCATTTTATAGCTGTTATGGGCTTATAGGATTAGGCTTCCACACTTCCCATTATTTACCTCCACAACCTGGGCTTAATAAGCCCTGGTAACAGTAAGAATCAGCCAGAAATTAACCCAGCAACATTTTTTCAATTATTTAATAAAGGAGGCTAGAAAAAAATAAATTATAAGATGAACATATGCCGAAATTTCGTTATTGTTATGAATGTGCTTAGAAGTATATTTCCTTTAAAACTTATTTGAGAAAATACTTTTTCGAATCATGATTGTAGTTTTAATCACGGTGGTGATGTAATTATATCACGTGAACAAATTTAAATATTACATGTTAAATATTACCAGAAACCTAAAAGGGACTAGGGTTTTATTATAGATACATATACGTGGATTGGAATATGTTTATATTTTTCTCAATAAAAATCAATGATTTAGCTATCAAGGATAATATATATATATTTTTTCATGATTTATGGTCATCATTGGGTTGATCGACATCAACTCAATCTTTCTTTAAAATGCAGTAAAAATGATTGAATTACACTTAGAAATAAAAAAATCTTAAACTAATATCTATGTTTTTTTTATAAAAAAAATTATATTTTAAAAAGTATGATAAAATGATTAAATTATCATTAAAAACAAAATATTTTGAACCAGGGTCTGGTTTTTTTTATATCTAAGTTGATCATTAATCTTTTAAATTTTTTTTTAATTTTTTTATCTATTTCTTGATTTATTTTATTTTTTAATTTCATCTTTTGTTATTTTATTTCATTTAATTTTTATACTATATTTTTATAAAAAAATATTTGTAAATCAATTCATTAAAATAATATTTAAGCCATTTATCAATTATGCCATTGTTTTTTAAGGTGTTTAGGGTTTTATCATGATTATATTATTGATTATTTTATAAATTATTATTTATTATCCTAATATACAAAGTTTTTAAAATAATTTACCCATTAATATTTAACGATAATAATATATATTTTTATTTTTTTATGGAAATTTTTTTATATAATCTTCTTAAAACCTTAATATTTTTTTTTCCATATAGATACTCAAGAAAATGATAGATTCATGATTTTTTTTAATTTTTTAATTAAACTTTTCTTTCACTATTATAATAAGTCTTTACTTAAAAACAATATTTTTCATAAAATGTTTTTTTATCAAAGTAAAAAAAATGCATAAATAAAAAAAACAGATTTTTGATTAAAAATATATGTTTTTTTTCCTTTTTTATTTTAAATTATCATATTATTTTGTGGATATGTTTTTTAATTTCTCTTATTTTCATTAAATGAACCATGCTGATGATAAAAAAATCATTTTGTTATAAAAAAACTACATAAATCAGAAAAAAAATTTGATAAAAAAAATTTCTTCTCTATGTGTTTATTTGTTATTTTTTCTATAAATATTAATTTTTATTATTATATAATTAAATAAAAAAATATTTTAAAAAACTTCTGGCGAAAACCTGCGGGAAATATCACTGGTACAAATCTATTAAATACGCAGATAAGTAGATGACATGAATCAAGAAAAAATAATTTCGTAACGTGTAAAAACAAGGGCCGAAGGGCAGCTTTATCCCACTATTTAAAACGGGCTCCGCCATCACTTCAATATTAGTGAACTGGCCCCCCCACCCAAGAAAAATAGTTCACTAGGGCCCAAAACGGCCCATTCAGCGGGACCCTTTTTGTTATTGGCTACTGACTATTGACTATCGAGCCCAAACTAGGACACCGAAAAACGCTGTCCAGAGTTCCCTCTCTTTACACTCTCCCTCCATCATCCCTTTGCTTGCCTTTTTTATTTGTCCCCCACAACAAAAATCAAACCAAAACCCCACGCTGCTCTCTCTCTCCCTCTCTCGGATTCTTTGCCACTCTCTCACTCACTCACTAAAAAGTGCGGAAGAAAGAAGGAAGCAAAAAATGATTTTGAATTTGATTTTCTGGATCCTCTGTTTACTCATCAACTTCGGCCTCCTCGCCATCGTCTTCTACGCGGTATTCACTATACTCCTCTTGCATCCTTCTAACAAACCCTAACTCTATTTCATTCCTTGTTTCCTCTTTTTTTTTCCATTCTATTTGCTCGCTATAATTAATCTAGCCAGAAATTCATGCTAAAATTAATTATTATTGATGCTAAAGTTCATATACATTATGCGCAATTTGAATTTTAAATTATTATTATTATTATTATTATTATTATATACTTCTGTATTCTCTAATATTATTTATTTATTACCTTTTTTAGATGTTAATGGTACTATTTATTGAACTTGTTTGATTTTTTTTTATATTTATTTTTTGCGTGTTTGAGATTTTTAGCTTTTATGCTTAACGGACTTGGAGGTTGACCAAATGGATCCGTTCGTGGCGACGGCTAACATCAACAGGTGGATACTGCCTGAGTTTGTTTTGCAAGCTGTACTCAGCCTTCTTTTGCTCTTGACTGGCCACTGGATCTTGTTTTTGTTGGCAATTCCTCTTACCTGCTATCATGCTATTCTGTAAGTGTACTTCTCAATAAACTCTCTGTAGTTTCCTTAACAAACTGCTGATATTTCTTCCGTTGCATTTGTTTTTCGCATTCTATCCAATTCTATGTTTCAATCAACGTGCATTTGTTTTGCATTGTTAAACCGCAACAAACGGCTTCATCTTTGTTCTGACTAAGAATTTTGTATGTGCTCTTGCTTTGCTTGGGGATGTGTTATGGAAGCAGCAGCTTCCCTGTGATATGCGGGTGAATTTTAAAAGTAGATAATACATATACCAAATGCACTAAACCAAAAATATTGATGAAAAGTAAACAGCTTAAAATTTTTTTTATACCCAGGATGTAACTTGAAAATGCCATTTGAACTATGGCATAACATCTTGCCCTTAATAATGCATTTGAACTTCATTTCCTAACTTCTCCTAGTAATTAGTAAACCTTGTAAAATGAAGGCTAGGCCTTTCCTGTTTCCATAAGTTTTAACATGCGATTTGTAACGACTATATTTTCATTGTTGCTTTGCGCTGTTCAAGTAGTAGGAATTCATGTTCCTGGATCACCAGATGCCTAACATAAACCATTACCCCAAAGACATTTTTTTTATTGTTTCACACGGAGTTTGTTGATTGTTTGGTAATGATGATTAAATGATGGTCCTCTTGTACCCTGCACCCGCTCTGCACGTCTGATTCTGCCTCGTAAATGTCCTTATCTTAGATCTGGCTCTTTGGATCAAAGATTTTGGTTCTTCCAAATCTATTAATCCTTTTCTGTTTGCCAACTATCACAGTGTGTGTTATCCAAAATCTTTATGGTTGTATTTAACCTTTTTAAATATTAAGAGAAAACAGCAAAGCTTCTTTGCCGTCAGGGAATCATCAACCTCTCAAAAGAATCAGCTACTTTTTTTTTTAATGTGTCCTCCTGAAGTGCTCTAGCACTGATTTATAAGAGCAGTGTGTCTACCAATTTCATCATAGTGACTCCTTCAAAATTAGAACAACCTATTTGCATTCAATTAATTGGTAAAAAAGAAGAAGAATTGTTTTCGTATCATTCTACTTTCTCTAGTTTTTTTTTTCCTGAAAGAATAATTACCAGCTTTGAAAAATCTTAATTATCAATTTTGTCTTCTGATCGCACATTAGATATCTAGCAACATGATATGTGTTACTGCTAGAAAAGAAACCAATGGGAATATTGTTCATTAAAAAAAAAGATGTGTTACCACTCGTGCATTTCAAAAAAATTTGATATATCATCCTTGGTGGAGCCAATTATATTTGTTTAGTCATGTCAAAATTTGTAAATATTATGATTCTTGCTGTTCAAATGCAATGATTGGCAAAAAGAAAGTGAAAGGTCCCCAGTGAGGTTCCTACCCATATTAATTACAAATGTGTTTGGTATATGCTCTCCATGCTTGCGTGTAAAATATATGTATTCTCCCACAATACTGCAGGTTTATTAGACGGCAACATCTTATTGATGTCACTGAAGTTTTCCGAAATCTCAACACTGACAAGAAGCGTAGGATGATCAAGCTTGGTGTATACATGATCTTCTTCACAATTTTTATATTTAGGTTTGTTCTGACCTCAGTACATAACTATCCTAGTTTCTCATCAAGTACGTATTTCTCTTATTTCTTTGTCTGATATAGATTTTTTATTCTGTTTGGGTATAGAATTGGTGCAGGCGTCTTAGCACTATTCAACTCTGAAGAATTAGATATCCGCTCATCTTTTTTTGAGTTGTAGAAACTTACCATTATATGCTTGGATGGTTAATTCTTTTTAGTGCTTTGAAATAGGATAGCAATTAATCATATGAGTGCTCCCAGGTTTATGTTTTTGTAGTTTTGCATTTTTTCAGAAAAAGTAATGCTGGCATAAAGTGTTTTATTCTTATTTTTTTGCTGTACCATTTCTTTTTCTACACTTTACATACAATTGTGCATAAAATTGATAATAGCTTTTCTCATGTACAGTAGTAAATGTACTATATATAATGAAGAAGGCAGTTCCATTTGTGAAGAATCTTAAGTTCCTACTTTAGCCAAATCACTTACTATCATTGTTAAAACATTGACATAATAGTTCAGGGCACTTGATGCTGCTATATAGACTTTTCCCTTTGAGCTCTCCTTGGTCATGCTTTGGTAAGAGGCTAAGATTGTATATCAACGGTTTTGTAATTGATACATTGATAAACATCTCATATGCAGTAGAGGACATAAGCATGTTCGGGGTATGTAATATGCATTTGATGGTAATCTGTTTTTGGCTTTGATTTTTCACTAGATAACCATGGTTGTATAATAATAAATGACATGATTAAAAAGGAGTATTTTAACCTCACATCAGAATATTTAAAAAACCATTACAAGTGGCATTTATGAACCATGCTGTGGTTTTGAGTCCTCGTTTGGCAAGAGTATCTATGTGAGTGGGTCTGATCAGTCATTGTGAAATGCTATGAGTGTTGTGGATCTGACCATGTTCAAAGGTTTTATGTATTGGAAAGGTTTACCTATTACCAAACTTTTTAGAATATCTAAGAATATTGAAAACATTCAGATTCAGATACTCGATATTAAGGAACTCAAAATTGCTCGTGTCTGACGTGGCTTAACTTGTAGCAACAGGGCGTAAGCCTCATGTTCTGGTGAGGTTTAAGGAGGGAGGGGGTATTTGCAAGGTGTAGGATTTAAAGGTGAGTACAACAGGGCCAATCAGGATATGATACGGTGTAAAACCTCTGGATGAAAAATCATAAATTGACTAGTTTTATGTAAAACAAAAAAATTCGTAACTCTTGATTGGGTTATCAAAAAATTCTGAAATTTTGCGTGAAGCCTTCTAATATGATACCTTATTTGAGGGTGTTACATACGGCCTCCAGGATCCATCTTGGGGGTGTAGCGTGCATCTGAGCTGGCATGTTATGTTTGAATAAGAGGGTGTTCTCTCTTTCACTACAGTTCCATTTTTTTTTTTGTCTTAGTAAACATGTTTGCAAGGTTCTCTTTTACTTGCTTTAGGTTCCAAGATATTTGCTGATTATTTTGAATTTCACATGGATTCTGTGGGAGGGCTTTTCCTTTGTGAAGGGGTGGGGGGTACTATTTTGTGTCCATTTAACCATGGACTGTAGTTCTCTGCCTTTCTGAAGGACCTTGGGCTCTCTCCCCCCTATGCTTACAATAAATTCTTCTTGCAGGGTTGTGTTGTTCGCTGTCAACCATATACTAAATGATGACGATGATGACATAGATTCATTTTGATTAGTACTTGAAGGGTTTTAGCTGAACATTGTAAGTGGGTTTTACATCTCTGATCCATACAAAAAACAAGGAAATCTTCATGTTAAAAGGAACATCTAACTGTTTTCAATGTGGTTAGTTGTAACATGTAATATGCTTATTGATTCATTTTAAGCTGAACTTTACAATTAGGTAGTTCCCACGAAGGTGTCAACCTATCACAAAAAAAAGAAAAGGAATGAACAGGCATCAGCCAACAATGATGGACATGTTGCTTAGTTTTCAAGTATATAATGACCTGCATTTGAGTTCTCTGTCTTTCTTGATCGAATACCTTCCTTAAATGTCTTTTATCAGATTAATATACATGTGGATTTTTCACAGTTCCCTGCACGAACATACAGATAGTGTGCAGTCCCTTTGCTGCCGTTGTGGGAGTCAAATGTGTATGAATTAGGTAGGCGGTGAAAATTTTAAATTATATTTGCCTTTACTGTCTCTACCAATTTGGCTCAGCTACATAGTACATATGATATGTTGAAATATGTTGTTGGGGCCAAGCCTAAAATCATGATTACGATATAAAACCTTTCCTATCATTCACTTGCATGTTTCAAGTCATTCTTTCTTTCTTTCTTCTTCTTTTCTTTTTTAAGGTAAAGAGTATTCTCGAGCTAGCTCATGCGGTAATCTAGAGGAAGTCACCTTTTTAGGAACACATCTTTACATCTGTATGGTGCATACAGGAGAATAAATTTCCCTATATCGGTATGGTGCGTACAGGAGAATAAATTATTTGTATGGTTAGGTGGGGCATTAATTGATTCGAGATCTCAATGCCTAAAGAGTGATATGAAAATTAGAGCTGCTCCCTGAAGTCTTACCACAAATAGGGCTTTACTCCTTAGTAACAGTCATCTTTAGGCCAGCACAAGTTGTTTGCCGAACAAGTTTGAGCTGAAATGGGTTCGATTGCCATGGTGTGAGCTTATAGTTATAACTCTAAGTTGAACTTAAAGCTCCAGCTAGCAAACTAGTCGAACCCAAGTGGAGCTTCAAGTTTGAGTCGATTTTGTTCAGGCTGTATGGAGCCCAGCTCGAGGGACTAGTACTGGAGTCTTGATTTTGAAATTGAAGCTCCTTTCTAATCTATATATTAAATTTGAGGATTTTGGAGTCTGTCTTTGAAGTGAAAGAAGTCTAGCTAGATAGTCGAGGTTACTGGTTTCAACCCTCAATCCCAGGCTTAGGATGCTGTGAGCTAGAGGCTATTAAAAACGCAGTAAAATTTTGGTTATTAGCACAAAAATTTTAAAGAAATAACACAGCTGTCAAATAAAATCTTTTGGCAAATTGTACTTGTGGTTGCAGAATGCAACATATAAAAAAAGTTGTGATTGAGATATAAAAAAGTTATGATTGAGAGACGCAATATTAAATAAATATTGCAATTCTGAATCTTACAGGTTGAAAATTGTCGAGGGAGAAGGGAGGCTGAGGTTTAATTTCATTAAATACTGTAATTTTAAATCTTGACAGTGGAAGTTGTATAAGATAAATTTTCACGTTTAACCATGGCGGCATCTATAAAATATTATATTTTTGAATTGCGACAGTTTTAAATAGTTTTATTTAACTTTTTTTTTTAATTATGCTGTTCTGTCAATTCTTTAATTTGCTATTCCAATTAAAAAAAAAAAACAATCCTAATTTATTTATTTATTTTTTAAATTTTTAACTGCATGTAAGGTGGGTCTGAAACTGACCCTGGCGTCACGGGTCCACTTTACTTCCATAAGCGTTCTATCCCCGACATACTGTAGGCAGCTTGACAGCTGCTTGCCCTTTATACAGCAAAATAGATACTGATAATTGATGATTGGGCCCATATGAGAACATTATGAAGGCCCACGGGGCCATTTTCTTCCCTTTCTCAGTCGGGTCCTCGTCCCGATGCGGAGATTTTAACCACCTTGATGGGTTGACCCCACACCAAAACATCACAGAACAATTGGTTCGTGACCTTTAGTGGCATGTTGGGTAATTTTCAGGCCCTAGACTTGATGCCGTTGTCTTCCTCGCGGGCCTAGCATGATTAAGCTCTGTTTGAGCTACAACCACTGGGTCTTATTCCAGATAAGTTACTTTCAAAGCGGGCCAATCATGGGAACAAGATCCGACCATCCAATGTACCAGCCTTATCTGTGATAATTAATTTTAAGGGCTTTGTGGGAAACTGGAAACCAGTGGGTGGAGCCCAATAATTTCCTTCTGTTTTTTGCTGTTTGGGAAAATGTCTTCTTTGCTCAAGGTTTCACCACAGGCTCTGCTCTCATGTCACACGCAGCATCTTGTCGTGAAAATTGTGGTATCTTGCATTTAAAGATTACAGCGTGTTGCTAAAACGTTGTCCTCGTCCACAGCTTCATGATCTAGTTATGAAATTCGAGCATAAATAATATCTCAGCGAATCACGTGCCAATGAGTCAATGATTTATTCATTAAAGAAGAAGAAGAAGAAGAAGAAGTTGGATATTGCTTCACCTCGTCAAGGACTTGATGTTGAAACCTATGGAAATGCTCGGATTACAATTATTTGCCCCCAAAATAATATCAAGTACGAATTTATAATTAGTTGGTTCCACCCAACAAAATGTGAAGATTTACAGTGGTGTCCTAATCATTATTCATGAGGAGGAACCCTATCCAAAGATATAATCTGCGAAGATTAGTTGTTACTATCATTAGAGACATAACCTTTCATCACTTGATGTTGATTTCTCGTATTGCACCATATATAAACTTCACACTCCCACCTCTTTTAACTCTTAATTGTGAAAAATATTGAGGTCGATCGATGTTGTTAAGCTTGTTAAAAGAAAATCGTTTTAAACCCATGGCCAATGGGTGCATTTCATATTAAAATTAAAGTGGATTCCACTTCTTTTAAGGTTAAAACTAACTTTGTCTTCAATTTAATTTTATTAACATGATTAAAATAAATTATGAATAAATAAAAAATTAATTTCAAGGAAGTCTTATTTGATTTTTTTTTTTGTGAAACTCAAAACATTTTATCCCATATATAGAAATTAAAAAAAAAAGATTATCTTATAATTTGTATAGTAAAAAGTTATAGGATCATAAATGAGTCTAAACAAAGGAGTATAAGTTTAACCCTTATGTGCGTTTGGCTCGAGCACAAGCTTGGACAACAAGTATAAGTTTTTAATTTATTAACCTATTTGGGATTTGAATTTGAGTTTATTATAAAGATTGGGAGGAGAGAAGAAGCTTTAGAAGAAGAAAGAAGAAGAGAAACGTGCCTGTGTGTTCTGATTTTAGAGATTTTGATCTTTTAATTTGAGAGATTTTTACCAAAGACTTTTTTAATGGACAATTAAATATTAATATTTTTTTCTGTAATGTCAAATTGAAAATTTCAATTTAATCAAAAGTTTTCATAAACCTCCCAAATATTATCGATGATTTTTTCATTCATCGATGATTTCTTCTGAAAAGAACAATAATCAAAAGTTAAGTTGTTGATGACTTAAAAAACCTAATTAGGAATGGATTTAGTTTTGATATACAAAAAATGATGCATAAATCCAATAATTATTAAATTATGTTAAAGAATCAATTCAATAGCTTAAGTTGTTAGGTGAGGTTTCAAGTTATGATTTATATTATCCTCTAACATACCCCCTTAAGTGAAAGCCCTTTGAACTTGAAACTTGCAGAGGCTCACACTATCTTGTGCTTAATTTTAATCAAATAGATAGGAATAATGAGATTCAAACTCGTGTCCGTTTGGTCATCAAAGTTATGATACAATATCAAAAAATTAATTCAACTCAATAACTTAAACTATTAGATAAAAAATCAAAATATAATTTATATTATTTTCTAATAAATTAACAAAAGTATATACCATCAACACCAAAAGCATATATATGCGCTGGCAATCACCACCAACCATGAGCAATGCTAAGCAGTAAGCACCATTCCCTTTCACTGTTGAGCACACTCACAGAATATCGACGGTTAAAGCCGCATTATTTCCTTCTACCCTCACCATCAATGTTTCCGCTGCCATAATCTCTTCCTTCACCTCCACATATACCACCGTATGTCCATAACCACCGCTGCCAACCTCACATTCTCACATCCTTTTCTATTTTGTTGGGTTCACAAAAACAGTATAGCAAGATAAATTAGTCACATTTATGATATTACCAGACCTTGCCGTCAAACACCACAGCCATTACTCAAAAATCATACACGAGCAGCCCGCCAGTGCAACCTTGCTTGCTTCCAAATATGCCTTTTGGATGGCGAAGTTACTTCAACAACTTGAGGGAAGAAAATGAAATCTTTAGGGTAGGCCATCAACTCTGAATTGGACAATTGTCAATGGTTCAGTCTTGTATAAAGCTGTAGCTTTCAGTGACGCAGATATGCCCTAAACCATGGCCCAGAAAAGAAGAAGTCTGCATCACCCATAATTTAGCCCTAACAGCCTACAATATCTTGTAATAATTACGTCTACTTCAATAATTTTTATAATCATGACTATCAATATTGATTTTTTTAAATGGATGAGTGGATTCTTAAAATTATAATAATTTAAAAAATATGTATGATGTAAATTTAAGAGATTACATGACAAATGATTAATAATTCAACAATTAAAAAAACACTTTTACAAGGAATTTTCTCTTTTTTTTTAACTTCTCAATTTTTTTTAATGTGGATTTGAGTTTGTGGCATAAAGTTTTTTCTAAAATAAATTTTATTTAAAAATGTATTAAAATATATTTATTAGACTTTTTTTTATTTATTTTCAACAACAAAACCATAAGAGAAAATAATAAAAAGATAAATAATTTTAATAATTTTTCAAGCCAAAATTTAAAAAAAAACAAAAACACTTAATATTGTTTTTTTAAAAAGAGAGGGAACAATTCTAATTTCCAGTTAGGTTAGGGTTGGTTATTTTTATATATATTTTATCAAAAAAGTAAAAGAAAACGAAAAATTTCCCTCCAAAAATAGATTTCTTTTTATTAATGTCATATCATCAATCATCTTCCACGTCATTCTTTGAATTCATCATATCATGTGTGCCACCTTAGTATTAAAATGACACTTGATAAATTTCATGCCACATCTTCAAATTTTATTTAATTATTATAATTTTGAGAGTTCACACGTCTATTTAAAAAATAATAATATTAGCACACAAATACATTAGAAACATTAAATATTACTATCTTCTTTCCTAAACTTCTATATATATATATATATATATATATATTATTACTAAGTGCACTAACAAACATTAAATCATTAAAAATAATTTTAACAAAAGTGGGCAACTTAAATTAGAAACATCAAAGCACTAAATCTAATATAAGGACTGCATTAACAAAATCTAAGTGTATTTATCTAACATTAACACAAAGGAGATTGAAGGTTACAGAAGTGGACACTCACCTAGTCCTGATCATGGGATTCAATGTGGATTTTGGGGTTTGGGAAAATCTTTTGTGGTCCGAATTCCCAAATCAGAATAAAATGATCTTGCATTTTATCAACTTTTATGGCAGCATCTGGCTTCTTTTTCTTTTTTTTTCTTTTTTTTGGGGGGGGGGGGTATAAAAACATATACCTATATGCATTCGAGAAATCTATGCCCATCGATCACAAAGATTTCCACCATGCCTTTTTCTCTTCTTTGGCTTACCTTAATCATCAATGTATAGATCAAATGATGTGAGCTTGATATGCTCTGTATATGGCTATGTTTCTTTTGAAGTAGATAACTTATACCATATGGTTCTTATAATTAAAATTTTAAGGCATGCAGTCGACAAACCATTTTACAAAAGGATCATATAAAGTTGGGATGATCCTTGTTACTTCACAAACACACAAAAATAATGAATGTAAGAAGATTTAGGAAATGTTTTTGTATATTTAATCCTTTTTTGTGCATGCTAGGGCTTGAACATGGAATTTATCACAAAATAGATCAAGGCTAAGCTAAGCCTAGAGAATTAAATTGAGAACTAACCTAAATCATTTCTTGAAATAATTACAATATTGTTCATGGGTCACAGCCCTACCTTTGATTCTACAAATACTGGAATAAATGCACATATACAAGGCTAGCAGTGTATGATCAATGGAAGTTTAATTAGTTCAGCAACCTGCAGAGCAGAGAAATTAAAGGAAAAAAGATTTAGTTTGATTCTTGTCAGTATTGCCGCCTTAGCTAGCTAGTAATATATACATGTATAGCTCACGGTCAAGTAAAATTATTAATAAGTAGATAATGGCTATCCGATCCCATGCGCAGACTCTCGTCAATGCCTGTATTGGTTCTTGAGGGCATGAACAGGAATCGTGGCTGTAGCAGAAAAATCAATAAAGCAATTGAAAGAATAAAGGCAAAAGGCATAAGGATTATAGAAAGCAACAAATAATTAATCTTTTTCAACATGGAATCGGGAGAATCTATAATCTAATATCAGTATAGCTGTACATATCAAGGTTATATATATATATATATATATATATATATATATATATATATATATATATATATATATATATAGCTAGGGTTTAGGAATATTATTTCCTTTTGACATATTTGTAATAAACTATATCATCTTTTTCATATTGATTTTCCCTGTCTGTTTTTCTAATTTCAGCACAAAGCTTGCTTCCATGCTCAAGTCATTATCCTCTGGTAACGTCAAGCTACCATCCCTTAAAGGCTTAAACCATTAGTCGGTGTTAGGTAATTTAGGGCAACTAGTCGCAGGCGGCAAGAGCGAAGAGTCAAGATTGTGTATAATTCGAACAGTTCTCCTCAATTATTTACCAGCTGCTGCTTTTGGGGACAGTAGCAATAATTTCTGCACCATACTTAATTGGTAAGTCCAAAAATGGATGTACTCCTTCAGTTTGTCAGTGTCATGGCAAGATATATAACAGCTGTAGGAGTGCACAAAATTAATGGCAGAATCTAGCTGCCATTGTTTCCTTTCTTTTCTCTGCTGTCCCTTCTTACATATTTTTACTATCTCCAAGAATGATGTTGAAAAATGGTTAAATTTCCCTCTCTCTTTCTTGTGATGAACTGACATATTAAACCCATTATTTATTGATAAGAATAATTAATCAATGGACTGTCTTCTGACTGCATAATATTAGTCAGGGAGCTGATGATCATTGCTCTTTACACTGTACGTATCAATAGTATTTAGCACTGTGATTAAAAATTGTTTTAAAAAAATTTTAATCTTTTTATTATTTTTATTTTAAATTAATATAATTTTGATGTTTTCAAATCATTTTAATGTCCTGATATTAAAAATATTTTAAAAAAAAAATAAAAAAAAATATTTTCTACATTTTTAAATACCCTTTAGTCTAGCCGGTGAAGATAGGATGGAATTTATTATGCTCACCCTATTAATTAATTATTCCACCTATCTACTTTAATTAGCACGATATGATAATTTAGCTTGTTGCGTATTAACTGGATCTTAATTACACAAGGGGAGTAGATTAATTGTCAGAATAGCAATACTAATTAATGCTATAGCTAGGTGATTGATTAATTTTTCCAGATTAAGGAGCATTTGGTAATATATATCAGTATGATTTTAATAGTTTTTACGAGATTTTATGTAGAATTTCAATATTTTACGTCTTTGTTTCCTCTTATTTTAGTTGTGTTATATATATATATATATATATATATAATTTCTTCTTATTTAATGACACCATATAAGAGGATAATATTTCTCTAATTTAATTATCACGTGTGTGTCTTTACTTGAACTAATTGTATCCTTCTAATTATTTATCATTATAACAAGTTTTTTAAACTAAACCATCATAGCTAATCACGTGATTTGCATATGAAAACCTTTCATTTGTCTGGTTGGTACGAATAAAAAATAAATAATTATGTACAAATTATGTGACTAATTAATTCCGATTATTTGGTTTAAAAATCTTATTAGAATGATATATTAGAACCTTCAATAATATTTAAGGATAAATTTGATATAAGAATTAATTTAATAAATTTTTTATTATATAAGGATAGACTGAGCCATTATTTCTCCATGTAATAATCCTATATTAGTATACATAAAATAAAGGGCGAAGGAGCTCCTAGGTGTCAATAAGTGAGCGGCGTAGAGGAAAGAGTAGATTCGATCCCTATAATTTTACTTTTAATGCAGTACTTTGGTTATCGTATTCCTAATCTTTTTAATACCAATCTAATTTTTTTTAAAAAAAGAATCTTCAATGTCACTCCTAACAATTAAATAGCTAGAATATAATACAAAATAAAAAATAATTTAATTTTAAAAAAATAAAATTTTTAAAAACTCTGATTAAAAAAAAAAATACCCTTAGCAAGATTTAGACGAGTTTGATGTTTCTGTGTCACTTTTCTAAAAGCGGTATAAAAAAAATGCCCTAGATGAGTTGATAAATAGCACTTCTCCCGAGACATACCATATGTCTAATATATTTGTGATTTATCTCTACAACTTTCGAGAGGAAAAATATATTAAAATTGAAGGGACAAAGACCATAGGTCAATGACAGATTTAAAAATAGACAGTTTTATCAAGAACAAGGCTCATTAAGAACATATCTTTTTGCCCAGAGGTCTGATTTCACGACGATATTTTGGTTCTTGAATATGTAACTTGTTCTTGTATCACTGCGTTGCCTTGTCAAAACTAGAGGACACACTTGACAGAGGCTATCACACCCAACTCATTTGATAATTTACAATCTCCGAAAATCGCGAGTCAATCGTGTTTTATAAAAATTTAATTTTTTTATTCAAAATTAATTTTTTTAATATGTTATGTTTTAATTTTAAATTTTTTTTTAAAAAATACTATTTTAAAATATTTTAACATAAAAAATATTTTAAAAAATAATTACAACTACACTTCCAAATAAAAATCTCAAAACAATACCACTCCTCGACATCTTCCTGAAATGATACATCCTCAATGAGTACCTTGTCTGTAAGAATAGACATGTAATGTCTTAATAATGTTAAAAATAATTTTTTTAAAAAAATAAATAAATATTTTAATACATTTCCAAACAAAATTTTTTTTTTAAAAAAAATCTATTACCATACACATAAATTTTAAATGCAAAAAGGGAAGCAATGTAAAGGGGGCCGTGAAAAAACCAAAGAAAGAAACATATTGTGTTATTTGATTAATAAACTTCTCGCGATTTATTTTATTTAATTAATTTCTCATATTTCTAACACACCTTCTTTTTTCTACCTCTCTAACGTAAGCACGGGAGGCCTTCCTATGTGTATATGAAACTTGGCTTGCAGGATTGCATGAGCCGCCGAGCAAGTCTAGCCTGTAATATTGAAAAGCTCACAGCCCCTTTCTAAGCCAAGAATCATTCAGGACAAGCTCACACCTCGTAAACTATAAGCTGGCTCTCCTAGACCCATAATCATTCCAGACGAGCTCACATCTCGTAACACATAAGTTTAACGGTTCATATTTTATCTTCTAATTTAAATAATAAATTGAAATATGATCTGTAGATGTAGCTACCACTTGTTATTTATGGTACCTCTAGGGAGTCTTTTCCTCTACGAAAAACAAAAATACAGTATTATTGTGATTATTATTCACGAGATCAAGCTCTGTGGTACGTAATTCACAGAACATTAGTATTTTATTTGTTTATTTTTTATCTAAGTTTGAGACGCGTAATTGATCACTAATATCTACTTCCTTTTCTCCTGCCAAGACATTGAACTGTCCAATTTGGACTTAGAAATTTACTTGTTTTAACGCTGTAAGAGAGTCTAGAGTGGCTTTCTTTCTCTGTGATTTCAGAAAACTTCAACGACGTTAACAGCTCAAGCAGGACATACCAAGCAAAAGAAAAGGAAAATGCTCCTGCTTCAGATGCTGTGTATAGTACTGCTGCTCTTGCTCTCATAAAAACATATGATCTGTCCTAATTGATTACCGTGTCTCCATATTTTCTTGCTGTGATTATGTGTTTCCTTCCCAAGTTCCCAGTTTATGATCAGTCATGAAATTATATCATGACCAGGCACATATATATTGCCCCTCCAAGGCTAAAGTTAAACCCCTGGTCTGAGCCCTAGATGGCTAGCTCATGGAGCATCATAATCAGATTGCATAGTAGGCCATGGAAAGCTGCAGAATGGTCCTCTTAGTGCAATCTCAAGTATAATGAATTATTTGTTTTTGTAATTACATTTGATTTAAATCTATTGAGCGTAATTTCACACATCTAATAATTAGACAAACCCCGTACGAAAATCAAGCCTAATTAATAATTAGCAATAGGTTTATAACTAATACAAGGGCGTTTATTAATTCAAGTACAATCCAACACAACCATGAATGTCGAGAGCTAGGCCCTTCTGGAGTACTTCTGATCCCTCTCGAGCAAACATACTTAATTAGCTAGGCATAAAATGATTCGGATGTGGAACTATCAAATCCTTGAAACTTTATTTTTCAGCAATTAATTCATCATGGCCATGGATGTTGGTTGATACGATGTGTCAACTAACATCCTATCATTTCTTCCATGGAATTGCTTGCCTCTTTCAACTTATTGTTACAAAAAAATAAAAAATTCTCAATTAATTTTTTAGGGGATTCTGACGTCTCTTCGATCAACGTTTAAATTGGAATAAAAAAATGTTTTTATTTCTAACAATTAAAGTATTTTTGAATCGATTTTCTGATCATATGAAGATTGAATTTTTCTTTCGTTGAATATTAGATAGACCATTATAATATCTATTCTTAATGATAATCATGGGATTGCCTTTGGAGGATAGAGTCTATTTATTGAACTAGACTAGAGATGTCAATTGAGTTTTTATTCTTATTTTATTTTTCTGTGGCGAAATTAATGGGTATAATTTAATGGTTACCTCTACCTCCTTAATTTCGTAGCTCCAAGTTTTGGTGAATCGTTTTTTAATAAAAAGCCTAAGAGTGATTCTGGGGTAATTATTAATATTTTATAATATTATTAACTTTAGAGTCTGTAGAATTAGTGAGATAATTATCTAGGGATAGACACAAATAATATATAAAAAAATATTTTTGAACCTAGATTAAAATATCTTTATCTTCTTTTATAGATTCAAATATAGTGTTTTTTCTTTTATCACATATCTCTTTTTTAAAATGGACTCGTGTAGCAAGTATTCATAGTTGCTATGCTTTTAAATTTTATTTTGTTTATTAATATAGATATCTGAATCAATTTGCACGTAACTCGATTAATTCTACGGATTCTGTAAGCATTTAATGATCATCATATTAATAATTATAAAACTCGAATTTAAAACCACAAGAGAAATAAACTTTTTAATTTCAAATTTTTATCACTTAACTATCAGATGGTTAGAATACTTTTAAATTTTCTTCTTCTTGATTGCTGTCGCTATTAATAATAAGCTTAAAGAATAAAATTAGTTTGAAAAAAAAAACGATATTCTAATTATAACATAAATATTTACATCCTGGAAATCATCACGTACGAGTCCCAAATTCAATTATCCAGTCATTATATAATGGGGGTACGCAAAATTGACGTGACAACTGCTTTTTTCAACTATCAATCATGATAGCAGTGCTGCAATTAATTTTTTGTAAATGATTTTTAAAAAAATTATATTAAAAAAATATTTTTTTTTATTTTTTAAAAATTATTTTTAATATTAATATATCAAAACAATTTAAAAATATCAAAAATTAATTTCAAATAAAAACTTACATTTTTTTTAAAACACAGGAGACAAGTAATTAAAATCATCCAATAAAAGATGAATTTTTTAAAAAAACTAACACAATTTGAAAAAAAAATTAAGAGTAAATAACATTTTTTTAAAAAAAGTTAGAAAACTATGCTTTTTTCAAAATATTTTTTTCCTGTGTTATTTTCCAGTTTTTTTTTATTAAACTATGCTAATTTGATAAAATATCTAATATAAATTATAATAAAATACCCATAAAAGATTTGGTCTTTGTTTGTATGCAAGTTAGACTTAAAGTATCCTTATTATCAAACAAATAAATAAACAAGTTTTTTCCTCAAATTTTTCTATTAGCTGAAAGCTTGATAAAAAAAGTTATAAAAAGAATTTTAACTTGAAAATATTTGAAATATTTTTTTCAATAAAACCAATTTAGAAAAGCAAGTCTACGTTAAAACTGCTTACATCTTAAAATTGTTAACAGCCAATAATTAGAGAACTATTACAGTAGAGTCGGGGTCTGTTTAGTATTTGATGAAAGTATTTGTTTAATGAACCATTATTTGGTCCCTTCATTATCAATTGCTTCCTGGTTTGTCTTCTTACTATCTTTTTTTTTCAATTTCACCCCCCTATTTCCTATTTATGTAACGATTTGATCTTTATTTTTCCAACTTCATCCCCCAATTGTCATCAAAGATTGTGCTAATTTTAATACACACATAACATTACCATCATGAACCTAACAACATGATGATTTGGCAGGGAATGATTGCAATTAGGGGCAAGTATTTGAATAACTCGGAAAAAGGGTCATTTTGAAGATTTTTTAATTATTCTTCTTTTTGTCAAAATCTGCGACCCAAAATATAGTCTTTTAATTCTCTGAATTGTATTTTATTTGAATTATATTTCGAGTAGTTTAAGCAATCTGAATTGATCGAGTTTTAAATCCATTCCCCTACTCCGATTAATTTTTTATCCAAAATTCCTTTAAGAAATTAAATGAACTATATAAAATTCGGCCCTGAAAGATTTTCGACCATGCAATATTAGGTGTAAAGAAAACTAGAAGCCCATTATTTGAAACAATTATAATAAATAAGTATATAAATAAACAAAACTATAATTTGAGTAATTCAAGTAACCTGTTTTTTTCTTTCTTTCTACCAGAATATCCTTTTTTAAGAATTTACTACAAGAATTGATTCATATAGTTTGGGTAGTTAAGGTTTTTTCTTGATTAGTGCTCATCCCTAATTGCATCAATAGAGATTAGAGGAGGATATTAAAATAAAAGATTGTAAGAGGACTAAACAGAGAGAAAGCGGAGATCCACCACAAACCGTGTTGCCTATGAATGCAAAATAAGGACAGGTCATCTTCAACAAACAAAAACTTTGTCGGGCTTCGGTTCGTTTCCGGTCCCCGCCTAATTGGACCTCAGCAGTAACTTCCGGCCCACACTCTCTCTCCTTCCTTTCTTGCGTTTTAACTTTCATAGAAGCTCCTCCTGTCAAACTTATTAAAAACACAGAAACAAGAGGTGCACGTGTCAAGATCTTTCATCAGACCATGATTCTCCAGCATCAAGGACTAGAGCAACAAAGAACTCTGCAATGAATGAAAATTAACAGAAACAATAAAGAGGGCAGCCAAAATACTCCAAAAATCAACGTTAAAAAAATAATAAAACAGTAAAATGACCTATTTATCTCTGATATCTAAATAAATAGAAATGCTGACTAGTGATATTTTTGTCATTTTTATTTTTTTAAAACACTAAAATAACTTTTTGCTCTTAGAATCATACAAAATTAAGGCATGTCTTCAGGGTTATTCTTATTTTTTTACAGGGTTTTTTTTTTGTTGATTCCAAAATCAAGAAGGGCATTTTGGACATTTCACACTCAATAATTATTTGTTAAAATAAAAGGTTGATTGTGTGTTTTTCTCCCGCATCATTCTTTTAATTACAATTTTTTTGTTTTAGATTCTTCTTTGTTATTGATTTTTTCTCAGTTTTATCCTTCAGTGTTTTATTTGTTGGAGATTGAGTTTCATAATTTATTTATTTATTGTACTTCTAATTTAATGACCCGAGTCACAAGTTTAAAAAACTTAATGCGGGACAACATTTTTTTGGCTCATTTTCTTTTTTGATTTCATCGTTTGACATTATGTTTTTTTTTTAAAAAATATTTATGTGATTATCTTCAAAAAAATTTTACCAGTTTATCCATGCCTCGTGACCCGAGCCACATTTTTTTTAATAGAGTTTTTTTTTAAAAAAATTTGTGTATTTAATTTCGAAATATGTTATTCTGATTCATTATTTTTATTTTTGTTTTTGTTTTATAAGGATGAACTTTATTTTAAAAAATATAAAATATTTATTTTTAGATAATATTTATAATATGTGCAACTTTGCATTATATTTTTCATTTTATTTTATTCAATCATTTTCATGTGTGTCTATTTCTATTATTATTTGATTTTAATAAAATATTAGCTTTAATAAAAAAAATCCAGTTAACACATTCGAGTAATTTTTTCATGTCACGAGACCAAATATTTTGGTCTACAACTATCTCTCAAATTTTCTAGTTTTACCTTAAGTTATTGTTAACGATTTATTTTTTCACTTTACTTACACATATAGTTATTGATTTATTTAATTAAA
Organism: Populus nigra; assembly: GCF_951802175.1. Taxonomy (NCBI): domain Eukaryota; kingdom Viridiplantae; phylum Streptophyta; class Magnoliopsida; order Malpighiales; family Salicaceae; genus Populus; species Populus nigra. The sequence goes on from NC_084854.1 coordinate 22,958,111, forward strand.
TGCTTGCATGAGCTTTTTGATTTAAATTTAGAATTTTTTTTATGTAAAAACACATGTCAAGAAAACCTGTATACCCAAATTTTTTTGAAAAAAAATATGACACACAACGAAACACGAGTCAAATAACTAGTGGTTAACTAGATTGCTTTCAATTAATATCTTAGAACATAATGAAAAATATATATATAAAAAATATATTTAATTAAACAGATAAAGATAAAGAATTAAAATAAATTTGTAATGACAACAGTTTTGAATTAATTTTTTCCATTTTAAAAACCTGAAAAAAATGGACACATATCTTTTCTATCCCCACTGTCTTCATTTTGTATGTCTTGAGATGGTAATCATGTGTTGTTCTATATTTATTTTATTAAATTGATATAAAAATATTAATTTAAAGTAAAAAAAATTAAATTTTTTTAAAAGTATTTTTTCAAAAGTATTTATGAAACATAAAAACAAACAAGGTATAAATTTGATTACCTAAATCCACTATATTGCAACTTTAAATACTGAATCATCTTAACAAGTTTGATTTTTTATATTATTTAAATTTCTTATAAATATATTTCAAGATAAATATTTTTTTAGAATTTTGATTGCTGTGAAAAATATTTAATAAGCTGAATCTAAAAGTATTCTAACCATTAACAAACACAATATTTAGAAAATTTTAATCTTTTATTTATTTTGGAATCATGATAAGGCAAGCTCTACGAGTAACAAAACTTAAAAATTGAAAGAAGGGCATGAGTGTTATTTAAATAACAAACCTAGAAGTCTTCCCAAAACTCATTTAACCTTTGTATAAATAAACTATTAGCACAAAAATTCAACTCAAAAATATTAAATCATATATCAATTAAAATGATAATAATAAAATCTGATAATTATTACTATTATTATATAATTTTTTTTTATGCTTATATTTTATGTTATGAAAAATTACAGTTTATATTATTGATGAATATAAAATAAACCAAACTATAAAATCATTTATGCTGTAAACTGTTATGCGCGGTAAAATTTAAAATATAAACTGTAATTTTAAAAAAGTAGGAAGGGTAGAAGGAAGAAGAACTAAATTATAATTATGATGAGTTATTTTTTTCATTTAATATTAATAGTTTTTATTATTTTATTTAAATTCAAGAATTTACCGAGATTGTACAGTCTAGAGTACTCTATAAGATAGTTGACCCTCTACGCTATCAATTCTCAAGTCCCGAGCCATCCCTTTTAATCTTCCTTTTTGACAAGGAGTGGATACTCCTACAGTAAATTTCCAGTGGGTCCCAAGGCCTCCAGTCTATTTTCCTCTTCACCAAATCGACCTGTACCGTTAAGAACTGTACACTCTCCCCAGCAACACAACCCCCCCCCCTCCCCTCTCTCTCTATAAACACCCTCACTCACTTCCTCTCTCTCTCTCTAGAAATTCCCATTTATTTATTTAAAGCTTAAACACTCACCCTCCACAACACCAGCGTTGCTTCTTTCTCCCTTCAAATAATCAAAAACTCTCTTTATACTCTGAAACCAAACACGCCACAACACAACTCATAACAGAAAACCGAGCACTCCATCGTTTGACCCTCTGTCTCTCTATAAACTGACCTTAAATTAAATTAAGGAAATGGATCTTACAACCGCATCCGGAGCTAGATCCGGACCCGAGCTTGACGAAACCGGACTGGATTCCTTCCAACTCGGTGAAGATATCCGTCACTTAATCGCTGCGCCATCAGAAAACGCGAGTTCTTTCACTGCTTTACTAGAATTACCAGCTAACCAAGCCGTGGAGTTGCTTCATTCGGACTCGGGTCAAAAACAGTACCCGAACTTGACTTTTCCCTCAAACACTTCCGCCATATTCTCCGTTTTTAATGGCGGTAGTAATTCAACGGATTCCAGCCCCGTTCCGTCAAACACGAGCTCGAAGGATCTCGAGAAAGCATCAGCCGTTAAGTGTGAGCCATTAGACACGGGGTCTTACCTTGATTCATCTCATCCGTTGGTCTCTGATCCAACCGTGGATAATTCGGCGCCAAATGCAAGGCCGTCCTCGAAGAGAAAGGAACGAGAGAAGAAGGTAAAGATTAGGGTTTCTTCGAGGGAATCTTAAGATTTGCGGCAAATTAGTGAATGATGTGTTGAATTGAGATCAATTGTTGTGAAATTAGGTTAAAGCAGCATCAAAGAAGAGCAAAACTGAGAGTTCTCAACAAGAAGAAGACATGCTGCCTTACGTTCATGTTCGAGCTCGGCGGGGACAAGCAACGGATAGCCATAGCTTAGCAGAAAGAGTAATTTGATTTAATTTTGTCTAATTTGATTATTATTAAGAAGTTGATTAATTGGTAATTAATTGATGTGCTAATTTTATTTTTCTAGGCGAGGAGAGAGAAGATTAATCAAAGAATGAAGTTATTACAAGAACTGGTCCCAGGCTGCAATAAGGTTAGTTAGCAAGATATGGTAATGATTTAGGTTTTTTGTCTTTTTAATTAATCGTCATTTGATTGTGATTTGTTTAAATTATGATTACCTTAAAAGCGGGCTTTGGATTTTGGATTGTGTGTGTTAATTTAAGGTGGGTTTGTCATTGTCACCTTTTTACATTAGAAAAAGTTGTCCTTGCTTTTGCACCAAGAAAAGTGTCATCTGGGTTTCATGGTGGCATTTTTGTAAATTTTTCTATTTTTAGTGGTTTTCCTTTTGTTTTTACCCACTTTTTGTTTGTCAGAGGTTGTTTCCAGGATAGTTTGGTCATATTTCATATATTCTGGGACCGTGATTCGGTAGAGATATTGCCGTGTTCCAATAAAATGATCCAAAGTCCCTTTAAAGTTTTCTCAAAGATTGACCTTAAAGTTCATGGAAATGACAGGAATACCCTTATGGAAATTTATTGTGTGGAAACTAGCTGGAGGTGCCTTTAAACAGTTAATATTCTAGCTGTATATGTTGATTGGGTCCCATCTCCTTGGACATAAGAAAATGTGGTCCCAGTTTGAAAGGTGAATGGTACCAACTTATCTTACAAGTTTGGTATCCATCTTTGATGGACGATGAAAAAAATGACAAAAGGCTTCCATGGGAGAAGTTTATGTGCCTAATTTTCTAGACCTAACTGCAAAGAGACATGATGTGATTGTTGATAATCAAACCCATATAATTTGTTAAAACAAAGAATAGACGGTTTTTTTTTTCTTTTTTCCCATCTAGCTCCTGATAAAAGGAATTACAACATGGATATATTTTGCTTCCTGTCTGAATTAATAAAGTGATTTTGACCACGTATAGATTACAATAATCAGTGATAACCCTCCCTCTTGGGACCACTAATTGTGATTTTCTGAAGTTTCAGAAAGTAACAGAAGTTTAATTGTCAACGTGACTTTGCTGTAGATGCTTCTCATGCATGTTGCTTCCGTTTGCGTTTCTCTTATAAAGTGAGCACGTACAGCATAAGAGGCTATTACGTGAAATTGAAACCCTAAATTAGTTTTGGGACCATATGTATTATGTAAATGCGCTTCGACTCTAACTGGGATTAACTGAGCAAAAGGCCATAACTGGCATGCCCCTTTTGTGTCTTCTCTACACGAATTATTTATTGAATCCTAAAGTTCATGTTATGATCCACATGCACCTAAGCAGTTTATAAGGGGCTCTTGTGGGCTTCACTAAAATTTCTTCAAGTACTGAATATGTTGTCGTAAGAGAGTGCGGATTAATCAGTGTTCAACCTTAACTTTTGATCAAGTTGTCTCTTTCTTGCTAGATGTTGCTGCCATATCGTTTCTGTAATTCATGGTGTAAGTATTAATACTACCGAGTTGAAAGTTCTTCAAAGTTACACCCATGTAATGCTGCCAGCAAAAATATGTCTAGTGCTTTCTTATCTGCAGATTAATTATTGGCTTGTTATGCTTGTATTTGATCATTGTTTTTTTAACTAGGATTGCTTTTCAATTTAAAGTGGAAAGAGTAAAAAATGAAGCCCAATCCTTTTGTATATACAAATAATATTAGTGTCATCATAAATAACTAGCATGGTGGTCTCTGTAAGCAAACATATATATATATATATATATATATATATATATATATATATATCTCACCTGTCTAGTTATATACATGTCTTCTTTGCTTTGATCTCATCGAATTATTTACTTGAGATTATCTCTAACTAGCTGCCCCTGGATCATTGCAACTTGCTCCCTCTTTAAATTACAACTTGTTTTAGCTATTGAAAGTTATCTTTCTCTGCAGATTTCTGGTACAGCATTGGTTTTGGATGAAATTATCAACCATGTGCAGTCCCTGCAATGTCAAGTGGAGGTGAGAATTTCTTCCTTTTATTTTTTTGGTTTTGGGGGCGGGGAATATTAGGATTCGAAAACAGCAGCAGTTAGATCAACTGTTCTTGGGTAGGTTGGGCAGGTGTTAAAATAATCTTAACAGGATAGGAAAGGGTGATTCCAGTTTTTGAAGGTAGATGGGGGTTTCCCTATTTTACTTAGACCACTGGGTAATGGGAGAAGGATGTCACATTCGACCACCTGATGTGCCCTCTCATTGAGGAGCTGCAACATCTATAATTCTAGACCACTAGATTTGTTGATTTTTTTGGATGCCATTTTTTGTATCCTCTCTATGTATAGATGCAAAGCTTCTAGAATTGTCAAGCTCGTATCATCTCTGTGTATGTTAGAAAGCTTACCTACTTCCATAATTCAATGCCATGATCTTATTCTGGTTGTCTTTGGTTCCAGTTCTTATCAATGAGACTTGCAGCAGTTAAACCAAGAATTGATTTCAATCTCGACAGCATGTTGGCTGCAGAAGTAAGTATCGGTTTTTGCCTTTCCATTTTTTCTCCTGGGTTTCGTGCCATAGCACAGCAAAAGTTTATACCTTGTGTAGCTGCATGCTGGTTGAGCTCTTTCTATATACCCTTCACAAATCTGCTCTGGTGCATCAGCTGTTCACCACCTTGAAACACTTCTACTTCTATTGGATTTCTAGATTTTCAGTGCGTACTTGTTATGTCTATTTTATTAGCATTTTGCCGGTGCTTTATTAGGTAGATGGAAACAAAAAAGTAAGCTTTTGTAATTATGATACAGTCATCACAATAAATTTACATCTGTTTCCTGATAGGACAGTTTTCCTTCACTATTACGTGCAAAGCGTTGGGTCAAATTTGGGCCATGCCATGCCATTCCATTCCATCTACATAAATTTTTACCTTCAACTGCGCAGTTGTTCTGGAACGGTTGGTCTAAGGTCCAACTCAATTATATCTCCGAAGAAAGTACACTTTACCTTGCCTATTGTATTTGTTGATTATGTTTAATTATGGCATTGCTGATTTAGCCTGTACATTTGAAATCACTGAATTTTCCCAAGCACTGTGGCATTTCATGCCATGATCTGTAATTTAAATGAAATCCTGATGCTTCATTTAAATTATTTCCTTGATAAAAACATTTCCTTGGTAATTATAATTCATTTACTTCATAATCTTCACAAGTTTATGCAGTAAAAATGTATATGAATTAGCTAATTTGCTGCTCCTTCTAAACTTGCAGAGTGGATCTCTAATTGACAGTAACTTCTCCGGCATGTTGCCTCTGATGTGGCCAGAAGCCCAAGTCAATGGAAACGGACACCAGTTCCAACAGCACTGGCAGTTTGATGCGCTTCACCAGCCAATTTGGGAAAGAGAAGAAGGCAGCCATAACTTCATTACTCCCGAGAACTCTCTTTTAAGTTACGACTCTTCAGCAAATTCAGGTAGATTACATGCTAGTTTATTCTTTTATATATTTTGTCAGGAAAAAAACAAAAGAATGAAAGAAACCAACGTCCCTCATTATCTCATGACGTCTGCCTGTCTTATGAGCACTGTTTAATAAAAGATCATATCATAGAAAAGGTAATTCATGCAAGTAATTTTTCCAATTTTTAAAAATGTTTATTTATTAAGATTTGAAGTATACATGATATGGAAGAGCATTTTATGTTTAGATGTTAAAACTGGCAAGGGAATTTGATTGCTGGCTTCTAGCTTTGCTCGTATTACTTCAAAATCCATGGCTACTGTTAAAACATGGACGGTGGAATCTGGTGTCTATGATCATTAACATTTCTCAGTTCTTTATAAGGTGGAAAAGTTATTAGGTCACTCCTTTTTGTTTCAAACATGAATAGATTGAAACTTGACTTAAATTGTCGTTGTGATGCAGCATCTCTGCACTCCAATCAATTGAAAATGGAAGGCAGAATGAAGCTCCACCAGTAGCTAGTACTGTATATATCAATATTAGCAGTTAGCAGGAAATGGAAAGGAGGCCTCAGACATTTAATCTGGTTTTCCATGTCTTCAGTTTACCAGTCAGTTGGAAATCCAGAATTCTCTAGCTGGGGATGAGAAATTTCAGCTCGTATCTCTTGTATAGTTATAAATCTATATACGATTTACTACATACATATATTTTATACTAACTCATTTGAGAGTCATTCAATCCAATGCTTCATATACGAGATGATTGGTGACTCATATTGTAGAAACGAACAATTATCGGTTAACAAGCCGCCATCTTTTACCGCATCTTAATTTTCCTCCTAAATTCTTCTCTTTATAAGGTTTTCACGCTGCAAGTTTCAGGATCCATTCGAGTTTACCAGCCCCAAAAATCAGAACTCGAGAAGCAAACACTTCGGTTCATGATTTTATGGAATGTTTGGAGCAGCGGCTGAACCAGCAACCATTGCTTCGTAATTTTCTGATTATTTTTTTGTTTTAATATGTTGATATTAAAAATGAATTTTAAAGAATAAAAAAATATTATTTTAATGTATTTTCAAATTAAAAACATTTTGAAAAGTAACTTTTTAGAATTGTTTATTAATGTTTTTTTTTCCTTAAAAAAAAGGAAGCTGTGTATAGACAAAAACAACCCCAAAGAAAACAACAAAAGATTTCTGGAGTTGAATTTTTACAATACCATTACTTGGATTAAAAAAAGAAAAAATATTATGCACAAACTAATTCAATGATATTTTCAATGCATGTAGAAGGTTTTCTTCCGTGTGTTTTGAGCAGTTTCTTAATGATTACAACAAATGATTAATAATTTTTTCATATTTCGTTAAAAAAGAAGAATTTAGAGGTATAAAGGGCTGTTGATGGTCAATGATTGAAGTTTGTGAAGAGGTTTAACGAAAGAAAGAATGTGACGGTGAGTTGGAATTCCACTGGAGCTTGCTTGGGAGATAAGAGTAGGCCATGTCTTCTTGGGTTCATTGGATGCACAAGCGGAAAGGTTTCGATATCAAATTGCTCTAGTAAAAGAGAAGACAATCTCTCTTTCATACTATAATACTCTCCCATACAAAAGAAAATTGAATGCCATGGATCGCTTGGACTTACGTTACAGTATTTTCAATATATATTAGAGGATCATCTGTCAATATGTTCAATATCTTACACTTCTTGAATTTTGAAAATATGTTAGAGGCTCATCTTGTAATATGCTGGAGGATTAATTTGTTATAGTCAACACGCCATGCTCATTTTCCATAGTTACCTTGCTGCCACTATTTTTGTATTTTCCATCCTTTTATCTTAAGAAAAGTAGACTTTTTATTATACAAGGATTCCATTCTCGTAGGATGTAGATATGGAAAATCCTTTTGGTACGCCTGGACTTCTTAAAGTTGATAAAGTGATCATTTTGAGGAGAATATGTTCTCCAAGGAAAGGAAAACCTACGCTGATCGGCTATATGTGATCAACCAGTAGTTGAAACGGTAATCTTTGGTGAGTTTGATTATTGTTCTGCACTATGTATTGCGTGCTAGTTTAGATTTTTGACTGGTTTGTCAGGCATGCTATATGGAGTGGATGACGTCTTTCTGTCTACCAAATGTGTAATCATGGCCGCGAATGAAATGGACTGAGACACTAGCTATGTTTTGGCTCCAATTGGGACCTGAGTTCAATTAACAATACTGATCATACCCTTATCCTTGATGGTGAAATATTGTTGTCTGAGGAGTTCGGCCCCAGAATTCATAATTTGAATTTATCCCTGCTATATCTCAAGTGAGCTGTGCCTAGTTGATGTGACAATCCCAACATTTGATGGCCACCTAAATTATGAGCTTCAATGAAGTACTGTCCTGTTGACACTTGACAGATGAAAGCTCAACTGCAAAGCCTGTTTGTCAAGATGATTTTCGGTAACAGATGAGGAACGTTGCTGGATTGTTAGTTATTCTACTCTTAATTACAGGATTGCCAATTGTTTTGCAGGAAATGTAAGTGACATCTCCTTCTCAAACATAATCATTAGCACAAGATACTATGATCCGTCATGGTGGGGAGAGCAGAGCCTATTATTTATGTGACAACCTGTCTGCGATACTGAGTTCAAAAGAGGGTTCTATATCTAACCTCCCATTCATCAACCTTACAGCGAGTTCTGAAAATGGTGTCATCTTGTTAGGTTCTAAAGGTGGCCTACCGAGCAACCTGAGATTCAGTGGCATGAATCTGACTTGCAGAAGATGGGCAAATTATCCAGATGGGTTGGTAGACTACAGACCTGGATGCCAGGATGTTGTTAATCACGGTGCAGCCGGGATCATCATGGAATATATTGAGGGCTTCGAGGTTGAGAATGTAAATATCAGATGGTCTAACTAGGGGTGTTCACGGTTCGGTTTTTATCAAAAAAAGTAACCAAACCGATTTTTTTTTTTTTAAAAAAAACCGAAACCGAACCGAAACCGGTTCAAACCGATCGGTTTCGGTTTCGGTTCGGTTTTTTAGAGCAAAAACCGGTTTGGCTCGGTTTTTTCGGTTTGAATCGGTTTGGCTCGGTTTTGGCTCGGTTTTTTCGGTTTTGGCTCGGTTTTTTCGGTTTTGGCTCGGTTTTTTCGGTTTGGCTCCGTTTGGCTCGGTTTTTTTCCGGTTTTTTCGGTTCCGGTTCGGTTCGGTTCGGTTCGGTTTTCCGGTTCCAGACTTAAAAAACCGAAATCGAACCGAACCGTTTGGTTTTTTCAAAATTTTAATCGGTTTAATCGGTTTTTTTTCACGGTTCGGTTTTTTCAGTTATTTTTTTTCCGGTTTTCTCGGTTTAATCGGTTTTTTGGTTTTTTTGAACACCCCTAGTTCTAACTATCAAAATGAACTGTGGGATAATCCTTTGGATTTCAGACCTTTCGACTTTAAATAACATTTCTTGGCTCAATTTCCTTTCTGCTTTGTATAAACAAAAGAAATAGCTAGGAAACCATGAGAGCGACCGTCCCGCAATGTCATTCTTGGATAGAAACAATTGAGTGAAGTTCCATTTTTTTGTACATTTGGGGCGCAGGTGATCTTTTGAAGATTCATTTCGAGAAAACACTCTTTGCAATATGTAACTAGAATATTGTCCTGGGTTGCACGAATCAATTTTTTTAAAATATATTTTCTAATAAATATAATGATATTATTAACATGTTTTCTAACAAAAAAGGTATTTAATCATGAATTCAATATATATATATATATTAAAAGCAAATCAGAATAAATTATGAAATTTCCAATCAAACACAATATTAAATGATAAATTTGAAAAAAAAAGTCAATTATAAAAAAAACTAAGTCAATTTGGTTAACCCGTCAAATTCACAACCTAGATAATGAGACGATGACAAACCAATAAAAAGAAAATTCAATATTGAAGGACCCTTGACTTGGATTATGAAACCGAAATAATCTCTTAGAAAAAAATATAAAAAATGATTTGATTTAATTGTAGTTAAAATGCCAAAATCAGCGATCTTGATTATGAGACCAAGATATACCTATAGAAATAAAAAAAAAACAGATTATAAAACTCAATTCTCAACCGACCTAGTGTTGAATAATGAAATTGAAGAAAAAATTCAATTAAAAATAAAATACAAAAAACAACCCGAGTCTACTCGATTAACCCCTTAAGCACTATTCCCGAGTCATGAGGCTAAAATAACATAATAAAAGTAAATAAAACAAATCATGAAGTTTAATTCTCAAACAACTCAATATTAAAGGATGAAATTAAAAAAAAAAAGTTAATTAAAAAAAAAGAGCTAACATAGTTAACTTGTCAAACTGGACTAACCTTTTAAACTTGTGATCTGTGTTATGAGAGTGTGATAACTCAATAAAAAACAAATCTAATATTAAAGAATAAAATAAAAAAAATATTAATAAAAAAAATAAAAAAAATTAAAACACTATTCTAATGAATAATACTCGAACACCTCTTTTTTTTTTTAGTTTATAGTTATCATAGTTTTAGATAACAAAGGATGTGATTAAATGCCAAAATTTGTTCAAGGACTTCTTTTCCTAATAATTTGTTAGGGACTGATCGCACTTCAACCAGTAGTTTAGAGGGCTGAACACATTTTATCCTTTCAAACAGCACCATTTGACTTTGCTGCTCTTCAAGATTTGTAAACCTTAAACATAAGATGTCAAAAAAGAAAGAAAGAAAGAAAGAAAAGAAAACCTTAAACGTAATTAAGGGCTTATGTTACCTACGCTAGCGTGTCAAGTGCACTTTCTGGGCTTTCTACACTGCATCATATGGCAAACAAGTTCACAGCCATGTGCTTAGATGTGAATTGCCCTTTTATGTACGTAGATCTACAGAATTCTCTGATTGATATGCACTCAAAATGTGGAAACCTTAACTTCTCAAGAAAGATCTTTAATAACATGCCTGAGAGAACTGTTATTTCATGGAATGCAATGCTGAAAGATCAGGTGCTCGAACTTTTCAAATTGATGGAAGAAGAAAGTAAAGTCAAACCTGACAGTGTCACTTTTCTGGCTGTTCTATATGGCTACTGCCATGGAGGATTGGAAGATAAAGGGCTGGAAATCTTTGATGAGATGGTGGAGGGGAGCGATGAGGTCGAAGCAGAGATTGAGCATTATGGGTGTGTAGTTGACTTGCTTGGGCGTGCTGACCTTGTGCTTTTGCTTTTATCAAAAAGATGCCTTTTGAACCTACCGCTGCTATTTGGGGTTCGCTTTTGGGTGCTTGTAGAGTCCATTGAAACACTAATTTTGACGAATTTGTGGGTCGCCATCTGGTAGAAATAGAGCCTGAAAATGCTGGGAACTGTGCCATTCCTTCAAATTTATATGCTTCTGCAAGGAGGATGGAAGATGTGAGAAATGTGAGGGAGTTGATGATGGAGAAGGCAAGCGGTGATAGAGGAGACTGGAAGATGCTGGATTGAAGTTGACCAAACCCTTCATCCTTTTTATGAAAGTGACCTGTCCCGTCCTTGGAGAGAAGAGGTATTTTCGAAGGTAAAATTCAAGGAAGCTGGATATGTTTCCGATGACCAGAGTTACATTTTATATGGTATGGATGAGGAGCAAGGGGAAAAATACTTCTAGGCCATAATGAGAAGCTGCCATTGGCTTCTAGACTAAATATAAAACAAAATCAATAGAGAAAAGAAATAGAAAGGCTGTGAGATTTAAAAAGGGTTGGTTGGTCTACATTCAAAATCACTATAGAGATGATTATGTCGTTTTTCACCAGCTATGTTTCGAGTTAAATCAGTATTTTTAACATAAAAAAGAAATATCCAAGTTTTGTTAATATATTTTTAGAAAAAACATTAAACAATGAGGAGATTAATATAATGTGACCTGATTAATATAGAATTAAAAACAACTCAAATGATTGATAAAAATATATTTTGACTCATAAAAATTAATTAATTTTTTTAAATATTGAAATGACAACATATTGTATCGATTTGAACCAACTCGAATTAACTTGACTAATCCGCAACCTGAATTATGAGACCATGATAACTTATATAAAGCAAATTAGAACAAATTATAAAACTCAATTCTTAATTAATTTAATGTTAAAGAATGAGATTGAAAACAATAATAAAAAACAAAAAAAAATCGACCTGAGTTAACATTCCAAACCTATAACCTAAATCATGAAATTAAGATAAGCTCTTATAAAAAAAAATGACTTGAGCTAACATCCTATCAAATCCACGACCAAGGTTATAAAACTGTGATAACCCCATTTAAAGCAAATCAAAATAAATTATGAAACTTAATTTTCAATAAACTCATTGTTAAATGATGAAATTAAAAAAGAAATCAATCTAAAAACAAACACTATAAAACGATCTGAGTCTATTCAAGTTAACCAATAAAACACATGACTCGAGTAATAAGATTAGGATAATCTCATAAAAAGCAAATCAAAATAAATCATGAAACTTAATTACTAATTAATTCAATACTGAAGGATAAAATTGAAAAAAATGTCAATTAAAAAAAGAAAAAAAAACTTGAGTTAACTAAGTTAACTTGCCAAACTCGTGATCCGATTCATGAGACCAAGATAATTTCATAAAAAACAAATTGAAATAAACTATGAAGTCTAATTTCTAATTAACCTAATGTTAAAGGATTAAAAAAATCAATTAAAAAAAACTCTAATCAACTAAGTTAATTCGCTAAAACCGTGACATGAGTTATAAAACTAAACTATGTATAAAATAAATTACAACAAATTATAAAGCTTAATTTTCAATAAATCAAATCTTAAAATATAAAATTGAAAAGAGAAATATAAATTTTAAAAAATAAAAAATAATATTTTATGAGGTGATGTTAAAAGAAATAAATACAATCAGACTTGAAAACGACGCTGTTTTGCCTTATTCCCAAAATACCTTCAAAACAGACTTCTCGCATTAACCACACTCTCTTCTGTGGACGTTCTTCACACACCTCTCTCAGAAAACCCAAAAACAATGCCCTTCACGACGGCATCCTCCATGCTCCGCCACCGAATCTCCTCCGCCCTCAGAACCCGCGGCGGAGCATCATCTGGGAGATGGACATCTCCGGGACACGAGGAACAACCGAAAGGTTACCTATTCAATCGGACCCCACTACCACCTGGACAGCCTCGTAAATGGGAAGACTGGGAGTTGCCTTGCTACATCACTAGCTTCTTAACGATTGTGATCCTTGGTGTTGGTCTCAATGCTAAGCCTGATCTCACTATTGAAACTTGGGCTCATCAGAAAGCACTTGAACGACTCGAGACGGAGAAGTTGGGCCTCTCCGGTTCTGCTGATTCTGAGTGAAATTGGAGATCTGGGTATGCTTGTTTTTTGCGAAACTTTCGTGGGTTTTTGTTGGGGTTGTTGATAATAATGTGTAGTTAGATTAAAAGGTTTTTTGACCGACTGACTGATTGACTGTCTTGGAATTTGCATAATTTTAATGCATGTTTTTTTTTTTTGGTTAATGTTTCTGGTAGTTTTGTAATTTTCTTTTTCAGCTAATATGTGAATTGAATTGGCTGTGTGGATGCGCTTTCTTTTCTTTGAATTTGAGATTTAATCATGTTAATTTAAATATGACTTAATACTGTGTTTATTTGCTGATGAGAATTGTTGATTCATTGTTTTATTAGCAGATTGGAATTTGTTGCTCGTAATTTTGAATGGTTTTTTTTTATATAACTATATGTTGGTTTTAGCTTACAGTTCCTTGATGAACTGGATCACTAAATTTGAATTAGCTAAATAGCAATGTGATTAAATGATATGATTATCCAGAAGTCTTCTTTGATGTTTTCTGTGTATTAGATGCTTGAGATAGTATGAGTCTTCCTGACTCAGTGATGGTCAGGTCAGGATTTAGGACTTGGGATGCTAAACACATGTTGTTCTAGTATGTCAGAAAATTCATGGTTTCTGTATAATATATAGGCATTGGGTGTTTCATTACTGTGTGGCAGAAATGTAAATATGCTATTGTGGAAATTATGTAATGCAACTTGGACCTGGAGCTCCGCATGCACAGGATGCATATAATCATTTTTTGATGTGAGTATATTGGATTCTTGATGTGCATTCGAATGCTTCTACAAAAACAAAGGTAGCGAGGGGGGTCACTTGAGAGAATGTAGGTTTATAGTTTTGTGAGGAAGGTGGACTAATGTGTTTTCATTAGTACCTAGCAAGCTTTATGTTCTGAGATATGTTGCATCTTTATTTGTTCTTTTTGGTGTTGTCTAGTTTGGCAGCATGAGTTCAAACTGTTAGGATTGTTCAAGAAGCCAGTTGGAGAATTGACTCATTAAGAGTGTTATAGGGAAATGAATGATATATAATGGGATAGTTGCCTTGGTAGGCAAGGTTCATGGATGGGGGTGTGTCAAGACAGTGTCATGTAGGGGCGTTGCATGATAGAGTTCTGCATAAATTTGGGTTTCTCACTGCATAATAGCGATTAAGCATTTGTGGAAGAAGCAACTGTATCCATTTAGTAGGATTGACTGGCTGAACTGTTTGAAAGAATGGCTACTGAGACTTGTAGTATCGTCAGAGGTGGATAGTAAAACTGGGATGCTATTTATTAGAGATGGCTGTGTATGTAGGTGGACAAGTAGCAGTGTTGCGGTATATGATAACACGCTATGGTGAATGGCACAATTAATATCTTTTTTTTAGCATGAAATCTAGTTGTTTGTAGTTGAGTGATAGCTTTGGTTTTGTTTGATCATGGTTTTCTTAACTTACACAATTCAGGTTCTTCTAATATTTTGATTTGTTATTTTAAAATTATTAAGTTTAAAATATTGGGCTTCTTTGAAGCTTTATTATTACTACAGCTTTAGATAGTTTTTCTTTCAATGTTTGACCAATGTTTGCATCAAATAATAAGGTTTCTTCCTTCTTTTGTTTTTCTTTGTGTAGTGATTTAATTGTTGTTTTGTGCTTAGTAGTTGCTTGGTAGCTTGAGTTGTATTTGTTTGGGCTTTGATGAGCTCAATCTGTATATTAGCTGCCTCCTGCTAGGCTGTTCAATTTCCAGGTCTTGTGCATCTTGCTAGTTAGTTGTTTGTGATGGTAATAGTGGTAATAGCATGTTAGGAAGTGTATCATTATCATATTCTGTGTTAGAATTGTTGTTTAAAGGCTCTGGCTAGTTCTTTATACTGCAAAATATTGATGCATGGTTTTAAAGTGGAAATTTTTTGAAACAACTTGGACCTGAAGTTTGATCTACCTAGTTGCATGTGTTCTTTTCTGTTTGCTTTGGCATGTCTATCTTGCTCTGCATGTACATGTTGTTAAAACAAAGGTAGGATAAGGTTTGGTGATGTAGCACACTGAAGAGATGACTAGTTTCTATTTGCACCCACCATGCTTTAGTGGGTGTCGTGATATTATTTGTTGTCCTATTTTGTGTTTTTTGATGGTTTGGCTTTTGAGGAATGAAATCATGTGATGGCATAGGAGTCTATTTGGACACGATTATTGCATTCAAAGTGTGTACATGTTGCCTGTTCCAAAATGAAAGTGAATGGAAATATAGGAAAGTGTGTAGTTTGTATGGGGATGGTTGCATAGGAGGTAAAGAGGTTCATGGATGTTCTGTGGTATGAAGCATTGTGAAATGGTTGTCCTCAATGCTTGATCTGCATAGTATTTCTAAGAATCAACCAGAGATGAACCTCAATTCTATTCAATTATTAGGGTTAATTGGCAGAGCTTGTGGGGAAAATGGACATGGAGATGCATAATTAATTGTTGAGGTGATAGACATTACCCGTTGCAGAACAGAGGAAAATGAATACTGTAGCTTATAGAATATGGAAATGTAAGTGGACTAGTAGCATACTAGCATTGTGATAGGATATGTGTGGCACATGGCCACATATATGGAAAACATCTTAACTAGAGTAGAAGTGTCCATGTTGAGTGAACAGGAGTTATCACTAATTAGAAATTAGAATTAATTAATGAAGCTTGTTAGAAAATTTTCAGATATATATATTACATTTGTGGGTGATGGCCTTTGGAGAATTATTATCCTTAAGGGGATAGCCATCTTGGAGAATATCTTCGTTGGAGATAGGAAAATAAAATTGGTATGCATCAAGATATACCTTTTCTCAGTTAATATTTTATAGCTAATGTTCCACCACATTCATTCTTAATCAATTTATTTTCTCTTCCCTCAACTGTTTATGGGCAGCAAGAACTTGCAATGGCTTGATTTTTAAATAATCCAGAAATGCAACTACTAGTTGCCTTGAAGTTTCATATGTCATTCACAGGCTGACCCCTCATCCTTTGTGGTGTTTCTTACCACCTTTACTCTTTTTGGCTACTCTGATGGAGCGTGAGCAAGGTTTTTGAGTTTATTGGATCATTCCTTTGGTTAATGATTCTACTAGATGTTTTTATCTGCCATATTCATTTGGTTGGTATTGAGAAAATACAGAAAAGGAACTTGCCTTGTCTTGTTTTATCTTCGATTCTGTTGCCGACAGTTCTTATTCCAATTCTTACTCTTTCCATGCCGCTGCTTCTCTTAACAGGGTCGGCTTTTGCTTTACAAATTAGCATGACCAGTTGCGGAACATCAGCCTGGATATAGTTGCTCCCAACGGCGAGGTTGTGCCTTGGCTCCCCTTCAATAAAGTGATTTTTCATTCCCAACTTCTGCATTTACTGTTTGGTTAGACTTAGTAAATATGTTTTATGTAGTTTGTTGTTAATTATTAGAAGGATGCAGCATGTCTGAAAGTACAATGGGTGCAGGACATCTCTTAATAATTCGTAATTTTGCTCGTGTTCATGGCAGTCTCCCTCGGGGAGACTCGTATTTTGGATGTACTTTTCGAAATGAGTTTGTTTTGAAGGATGGTTGCGCTGGTGTTTCCTCGTTTTCTGTTAGTTTCCTGGGCCTAGAATTGGGCTTGTAACCCTAATGAAAGCAAACCAATCTAAGGCCTCTCTTGTGAACGCTATAAAATGGGCTGATCTGGAACCTAATTTCATGTGTTGTCTTGCAACCTAAGCAATGAATTTCAGGTGTGTAATTAAAACACTTTTAATCCTAAAAAACACAGAAAATGTAGACAAAAAAGTCTTGATGTAGTAGATTTTTAATGCATCAACTTAATTTGTATTTTATTTTTTTATCATCATATTTTTTTTTCAAACTCAGTTTTTACACTTGAAGTACTGTTAATAAAAAAAATCAAACAAGCTATCTCTACTTTATTCAATATTGTCAAAAAGCCATTCCTAAAGCCTTAATCGAAGAGCTTAAATTAACATAAATAAAACTTCTTTATATTTCAAATAATTAGTTAAGCTATTAATTAGACGGAAACTTATGAGTAATGGAGATCTTTTCTTGATATGGTAGAATTTTTAGGTGTTTTTGTTTTAGATAATGCTCTATAAAATGTTAAATACATATAGCAATAAATTCAAAAAAAAATTATGTCTTTACTAGAAATGGCCAGTTTTTATCACGAGATTGATAATACAAAATTTTATTTAATTATTAGAAAGTCAAAATAAATTCAAAAGAGAATACATGATCTTGTTATTAGATTTGTAATAGAAGTGGATTTGTACGTGCCTCCATGGTTTTTTCTTATACTCTATGATCCGTCCACGTTCACACTTTTTGGTAAAGATGTTGTTGATTTCAATGATGAATCTTTGCAGTTTAATATTCCTGTCTCTGTATATAAAGGTTTATCAGAGTGCTAGACGAATCTTGGCTTTATGTTATATATATATATATAGAGTCGAGATTTCATTAATTTCTATTTATTTTAATTATATCCTTAACAGTTTCCCTGTAATTTGATCAATTGTGCAAGCAAGTGATGGGTAAAATCTGTCACAAAAAACAAGAGCTGTGGAAGTGATTCTGAGATGGTACCAATGAACAGAAAAGTAACACAACATCACATGCTTCATGACGATATTAATTCAATTAATCAGCAAGCTGAGAATGTTGAACTACTTCTCATAAATCCCAAGGACTCGCCATTGGCTATGGTAGACGAAAACAATTTAATTAGGTGGTGTAATTTATCATTAATTATTAAAACATATAAAACAAATCATCAGAATTCTTTTTTAATTAACGTGAGTGTCCGGGCTAACTTGTGCGTACCTCGATCAATCCCACGAGCCCTAAAGTTAACGACCATATAAATATCTAGTGGCAATCATATTAGCAACCACATGACTCGAACCTGAGACTATAAAGAGATCAAATATTTTAGTTTCAAGTTCTTATCACTAGACCACCTACTAGATAGTTATTATCATCAGAATTCTTATATGATATGATGGTTAATCATATCATAATGCTGACTAAAATTATATTAATACATAGATTTAGGATATTATCACATAGATCCATAATCCATAATGTAAAATCCATAGCAGAAGCATTGTATCTGGATGCCTTCTTGACTAGATATGGGGCAGGTAGTGATACAATCACTTCTTCTTTTTTTAGCTAAATTGTGGCTTTTGTTAAAGGTAACGTGAAAGGCAGATACATGTTTGAACAAAGTGCCTGCACACAAGAGATGGGTCTTTCTTAGCCACCATGGATCCAATTCCCATATCTGTACAAGAAAATCCTTTGTCGGTGTTCAGCTGGCTGTGTAGAAAATGATACTGTATAGTGGACGGTGCTCTCATCTCTTTACACACACACACACACCCACCACCACCATTATTTTTATAGATCCCACCACTATAATAATCTCAATAATCTCATTTTAAAATTTAAAATTAAATTGAATCAAAATAAAATTCTCAAATCTTAACCTATATTTTTGCATGGTTAAAGAAGAAAATCACTTTCATCAAGCTCTTCTCTAAAATGAATCCATCATAAGAAAAAAAAATCAATCTTTTATTGGCTGGCAAAAACATTTCTCTTTTTTTTTTATGACTTTTATGTCTCTTAACATTGAAAGATTGAATCATGAAAAAAAAATTTAATTTAAATGGGCAATGTCCAATAGATGGGGGATCCAAATGGAACCTTTTTTTTGTTTGGGGACCCAATTGAGAATTGGTGATAGTTGGGAGATAAGTATGATATTTTCCCTTCAACCATTGAAGAGGTTTATTGAAGTAGCAAGGGGTCGCCTGTAGACATGTTTTCTTTCTTCGAGAGTGTAAATTACTTGAAATTGCCAGAGCTTTAAGATTGAAGGGTATGATACTGTTTTCTATCCCCTTTTCCTATATATTCATTCCTTGAACTTTACATGGATGGAACTCCCTCAGCCTCTAATAAGTGTTTAATAGGGAAATAATCTATGCGAGAATTATAGTGTAGTGTGCTTGATCATGAAGATGAGATGGTTCTATCTTCCCATTTTCATTGATTTGTGCAAGGACAATACAATTAGTTGTAGCTTTTTAGTCATGAAATTGTCTTTTGTTTCCAATCAACAGTTGGACTAAGCCACTTGATAATTCAGAGCAATCACATGACTAGACCCACCGTTTTCACTTGAAGGGGATTGATCGTAGAACCTTCAGTAGCTAGCTAATAATTCCAAGAAAGGAAAAATTATAAATAGAAAAAAACCAAATTAAGTGTCTGTGTGCGTAATGAATCTATATAACGCAGTCAAATTTACTTAAATCAATGTCAGATTGACCACAATCCACATGTTACCCTGGCCTTCGGTAGGAAGGATGTCTCTTCAGTCTTGTTTATATAGTGCCCTTGAACCCTTTTTAATATTTTTCCTCCTGTAGTTCTGAAAAAAGGGATTCAAAAATACTAAACTAGTAAAAAAAATCCAAATTTCAGTTTAATTAAATGATTGCGCAAAACACAATAATAATTAAGGAAACTTTTGCTCATATAAATCCAAAGACTGCCCTCGATTCGACGTGCATGCTATCTTGCATCTATCAGAAGGCGACCAGTTCTGAAGTGGCGAATCTGGGGTGATCATTTCTCTGTCGAGTGCTTTGCTTCCATGCACAGGTCAAGATGAACATGGCGACCCAAAACTCGTGGCAATGCGAAGCCCTTGCATATCTCAATGGACAGGAAACCATATATGAGCTTAGTAGGAGTCATTAGTGGAAAGCCATCATAGAAATGGATCTGTGTTTCCTTCTGCTACATTTTACTATTAATGGACGGCCTGTTCAAGGAATCAAGAATTTTTTTTT
This sequence comes from Populus nigra, assembly GCF_951802175.1. Classification (NCBI taxonomy): domain Eukaryota; kingdom Viridiplantae; phylum Streptophyta; class Magnoliopsida; order Malpighiales; family Salicaceae; genus Populus; species Populus nigra. The sequence goes on from NC_084854.1 coordinate 22,978,205, forward strand.
TTTTTTTTGTAAGAGATTAGCTATGGAATCTGAAGGCAAAGAAATTAATGGCTAGCTGCAGCCTGGCTGTTAATGTCGTGAACGTATAAATACCTAAACACCCTCCTTCTAAATTATTTGATTTTGAGTATCATGGGTCAAGCATGGTCTTATTATAATAAAGAACATGTCTTTTGATTTTTCTAAACAGTTTCTCGAAGCACTATTTAAATCATAATTGATTTTTGAATAAGTTAACTGTAAAAAATTGATTGAATGAATCATACAAAGCGAGTATTAATAGATGCACAATATGGTCAAATCTTGACGACTTTTATGGATAAAAAACAGGTAGAAAAACATATTTTCATATTTAAAAAAAAAAAAACAAGTTAAAATTCAACAGCAAAAAGGGCCTTGAAGCCATCAATTTGAAATATGCAAGGAAAATTGTAGATCAATTGCTTGGAAAAGAACTCCAATCGGTATGCACATGTATTTTGATCCTAGTTACTGACCATGCAGGCAGATTCTTGAATCTGCACGCATTGTAGACCTTACTCCACTGAAAATATATACAATTTTAATACTGAAAAAACAACCTAAGATGGTTACACGACACCTTCCTTCATGTCCCCCAGTTTAACATAAATCCAAATAAAATAAATAAATAAAAAACACTAATCTCCCTCATTCCAAACGGTTTAGCAGACAGTGACAGACCCAGTTGGGGTCATTCAAGAAAAACAATGATGGCAGTTTAGGTATACCGATAATTCTTCCACGTAACGCGTCAAACTCCAAACCGGTTATCCCCAGTCACCTCCCTCCCACCGACAGCCTCTTCCCGGTCATCAATATGCCCGTACAAAAATACAACCATCTTTTAAATGCCAGCCAGCTTCCCGCACTCGCTCGCCCCCAGCAAGTTGCAATATAAAGCTTCGCATTTCACATGTCGTTTTAGCCACAGAGAGAGAGAGAGAGTGAAAAGAGAAGAGAAGATTATCATTAGGAAGCATTTTCTGGAAGCTGAGCAATAAAGACTATACGGTAACTTCTTTTGTTTTCCTTTTTTAACGGCGGTGACCACTGCTTTTCTCTGTCGTTTCGTGTCGAGTTTTTCTGTCTTTTTGGGCATAATTAATTTGAGAAGGCGAAATGCCTTCTCTTTTCTTCTCTTGATAGTTACAGTTACAGATTATTTGTTGCTCGTTCGTTCGTTTTCCTTTTTTCTGTGGTTGAGCTATCGCTTTCTAGTATTTTTGCTTCCTTGTTCCTTGTGCCATACAGAAAATTAAGGTCGTTACAGATCATTTGGCTTGGATTCTCTTTTAAGGTTTCTGAGTTGATGATTCTAAGCTTTTTAACTCTTGGCATTCTTCGAAATTGTTTAAGGTAATCATTTTTCATTTCTTTATTCAATGACTAGATCTGGTTTTTGGAGGCGATAATAGTGAATGCTTGAGATTGGATTTGATGATGCTCTGTGTTTTCTGCTTGATTTTGAATGGAGAAGTGACAGCAATGTTCAATGTTGTTCACATTGTTAAGTGCTTTTTTTCATGAGGTTACAGATATTTTCTCTTGTTGATAACAGCTCGCTTGATTGATTGTGGGAGGAGGAGGTGAAAGAAGTAGAGAATGAAAGAGACTGACATGAGAAGAACTCCCAATACTAATCAGTCGAAGCGCTCGGGAAAAACTGAAAGGAGAGACCGTAAACCGAATCAAGCATCGAATATAAAGGGAGTTGAATCTAAAGCTCTGTTTCTTGCTAAACCAGACTCCTCCAGTGCTGTTTTAGTAAGTGATTCGAACACGGGCTCAGAGCCCCCTGAAGTTTATGAAAACTTGGTTATACATTATGTGGATGATGCCAACAGGTCTGAGGAGGCTCCTCGAGAGTCAAAAGTCAATCCCATGATTGCCAAAGCCAGCAAGGATGAGGCTTTAGATGACCATTCTGATGAATTAGATAGGGAAGCTAATCAGGGGAAGGAAGGGGAGTGGGATTCTGAGACAATAAAAGATTCAGTTTCATCTCAAGGTGACTCAGTGATAGCTGAGGATGAGAAAGTAGAAAATGTTTCGAGATTCCCGAAATCAGTTTCCAATAAGAATTCATCAGAAAGTGGTCCTCGCGGATCAAGGGTGAGATCTGATCGTGACAACGGTAAATCTAGGTCTAAAGCAATAAATAACACTACCAAAAAACCTGCAAAAACAAATAAAGGGCTGTCAAAAGTTACTTCGAAAAGTTCTTTTGATAAAAATTCTAAAGACATGACAGTTCCTCCGAAACCTTCTCCAGAATCTTCTGAAGGAGCTGATGATAAGTCTGCGGAAGATGTAAGAGAAATAGATGTTTTAGATGAGGCCTCGAATGGTACTCAGAGTGTTGCAAGTGACAATGAAACAGCTGATGCTGAAGAAAATGGTGAACATGAGGATGAAGCAGAACTAATTCAAAAGATTGAAAACATGGAAATGAGAATTGGGAAACTTGAAGCAGAGCTAAGAGAAGTTGCTGCTCTTGAAATATCACTATATTCTGTAGTACCAGAACATGGGAGCTCAGCACATAAGGTGCACACACCTGCACGACGCCTTTCTAGACTCTACATTCATGCTTGCAAGCATTGGACCCAAGATAAGCGAGCTACGATCGCCAGAAACACTGTTTCAGGACTTGCATTGATTTCCAAGTCCTGTGGTAATGATGTTCCAAGGTAAGTAAATATCACGTTTTATGTCAGAATTGTTTCCGAGTGTTGCTATTTTTTTATAGTTGACGAACATAACTTTCCTTTTGTTTGTAAAGGTTAACATTTTGGTTGTCCAACACAATTGTGCTGAGAGAGATCATTTCTCAGGCATTTGGAAGTTCACGGAACTCAAGTCCCCTTGCAAGGCATGCGGGGTCCAATGGGGGTAGCAAGAAAACTGAAGGAAAGTCTACAGCAGTGAAATGGAAGAGTGGTTCTGGTAGTCAACAAGTTAATGGTTTTATGCAGTTTGCTGACGATTGGCAGGAGACGGGAACCTTTACAGCTGCATTAGAAAATGTTGAATCGTGGATATTTTCCCGTATTGTCGAATCTGTATGGTGGCAGGTAAGAAAGTATGGGGATCATCAAATTTTATAAATTTTTCTGTTGATGCTTGTAGGTAGAACATGAAAATCATCTATAAAAAAAACCGCTCTTTCCTCTCTTTTTTGTTTGATAAATGAATTCCAGGCCTGACTTCATTTGACCCTGTCAGTTGTCAAGACTGAATGCTCAAGTCTCATTATCATATTCTCATTGTAATAGGCCATTTATGCTATGAGCTTTAGATATTAATTTTATTTATCCTTGTTAGTTTCTTCTATGTTCTTATGTTTTCAGGCTTTGACTCCACATATGCAATCTCCTGCTGCGGATTTGCCCTCCAATAAAACCTCTGGAAGGTTGCTTGGACCAGCCTTGGGTGATCAGCAGCAAGGCAGCTTTTCTATCAACTTATGGAAGAGTGCTTTCAAGGATGCTCTCCAACGACTTTGTCCTGTTAGAGCAGGAGGTCATGAGTGCGGTTGCTTGCCCATCATTGCAAGAATGGTATTTAATTTTTCTATTTGTTTGGCCTTCATTTTCTATATTTCAGTATTACAGGCATGGAATTATTCGTTCAAGCTCATGAAATATCCCTTCTTTCACAAATGTTTAGATGACTGCAATCTGGTTTAGCCTTATTATCAACTCTTTGCTTTGGTGGCTTAATTGTAATTTAATTTCTTTCACAGGTGATGGAACAGTGTGTTGCCAGACTAGATGTGGCAATGTTCAATGCTATTCTACGTGAGTCTTCCCATGAGATTCCAACTGACCCTATTTCAGATCCTATCGTAGATTCCAAGATTCTGCCAATTCCTGCTGGAGACTTAAGCTTTGGTTCTGGGGCACAACTCAAAAATTCTGTACGTATTAGCATATACTTTAATTGATTTCACTGCCTCATCCATCGTACAACGGCTTGATAGCGAGTGGTATTCTGATGAGTAAAATTCTCTTCACTCTGGCCGAACAGTTTATTAAACATGTCAAAACCTTGCAGCTATATAGTTCTGCTTGGAAAGAATATGTACCGATGGAAACATTTTAGTCTTAAACAGGCATACTGAAGCTTTGCAAGCTTGATGTGGTCCCTTCTGCATCACATATTTCTCTGCAAAATCAAATTGAACGTAATGTTCTGCAAGTGTAAAAACAATGTGTGGCTTACTCTGCATGCAGGTTGGTGATTGGTCTAGGTGGCTTACTGATATGTTTGGCATAGATGCTGATGATTCCCTGAAAGAAGATCAGCACGACAGTGAGGGTGGTGACAGGCGATATGGTGAAACTAAATCCTTCCTTCTTCTTAATGACTTGAGTGATCTTCTGATGCTTCCAAAAGACATGCTTATAGACCGATCAATCCGGAAGGAGGTTGACCTTACAATCTTATCGCTTTTGTATTTAAAAACCATCCTTGAAGTTGATTAATCTCAGAAGTGATTGATTTTCTGTCTTTATGTTTCAAAGGTATGCCCATCAATTGGTCTTCCGTTAGTTAAGCGGATACTCTGCAACTTTACTCCTGATGAGTTCTGGCCAGATCCCGTCTCTGGAGCTGTATTAGAAGCATTGAACGCTGAGGTAGATCTTCCTTTCCTTTTATTTCAATCTCACCTTTGTTATGTTTAAAGCCGGATAGTTTTGGGAGCATTGAATTCCATTTTTATTTTGGATATTCTAGAAAGATGATGCTATTCAAGTTTGGGAGATAACATGCCTAATACCTATTTGATGTTCCTGGCCTGCCAATGTTTTACCAGCTTGCTGGGAATACCTCATTGACTTTATATTATATGTATATGTGGAAAATTTTATGGTGCACAGGGAGTAAAATCTCTATGTATATATGCCTTCATGCCAGAATATTAAGCAAAAACAACAAATGTATGCAATAAGCCACTGGATTATGTTGATTACATTTGACAGAGTATCGTGGAGCGGAGATTGTTAGGAGATGCTGCAAGAAATTTCCCTTATACAGCTGCTCCAGTTGTGTACACTCCACCTTCCTCATCTGATGTTGCAGTGGCCGGAACCAAGTCTCAGTTGTCAAGGAATGCATCTGCTGTACAAAGGAAAGGTTACACCAGTGACGAAGAGCTGGAGGAATTAGATTCTCCTCTTACCACTATAATTGAAAAATTGCCATCATCTCCAACTATCATGGCCAATGGAAATGGAAATGGAAAGCACAAGGAACTTGCAGGGGATTTAGTAGCAAATGCAAGGTATGAACTCCTTCGTGAGGTCTGGTCTGCATGAGGGTTGGAAGTGAATTTTGTTGCACATCTTTTGTTTCTTTTTTTCCTTTTTATCAACGTAAATATAAAGAGAAAAGAGAACACTTTTGAAAATAAGCAGTAGAAATCCTCTGGTAGATTCAAAGTTTCAGGTTTGTTGGAATGCAGCAGAAGCCACGCCTCTGATTTCTTGTAAACTAGACAGAGCTTGTTATCAAACAGCTTGGATGAGAAATTCAATTCAATTCAATTCAATATAATAAATAAATCATTGCCAGTTATGTGCTTGAGAGTCGTGTAGAAAACAGCAGTCATGCTCCAATCTGTCAGAGGTTTCTGTTTGCAAGCTTTTGCCATACTCTACATAGCAGTAGCAGGCTAGCAGCTAAACTAGTGGTCTAGACTTGACCTAAGACAGGGGGAGTTGATGAGTTCAAATCCGATTTTTTATTGTACCAAGCTGTGAACTTATTTTGATGGAATAATATGTATTTGTCCTTGTGTTTTGGTGTTTTGAAAGTGTTTTTAAAAAATTAATTTTTTTTTTATTTTAAATTAATTTTTTTAATGTTTTATTGATATCAAAAATAATTTTTAAAAAATAAAAAAAATAATTTTAATGTATTTTAAAATGAAAAACACTTTAAAAAACAATTAATGCTGTACTTTAAAAATATTAAAGATTTAGTGTGTTCTCTAAAAAAAAATTAAAGATTTAGTGCGTGTGTTGAATAGAATTTAGTGATTAGGATTTAGTTTCGCTCTTTTAAGAATCAGAACAGCCAAACTCCATCCTAAAAGGAGGGTATTGATAGCCATGGAGCTAGAGTCCCATGGATATATTTTTACCTCTTCAACGGACAACAGATAGAGGTTTATAATCCAGAGAAGCTATTTGAGAGGTTCAAAGAGGGTTGGCGTTGGCTGTTCAGGGCTTAGAGCCGAAGCCTCTGAGCCCGAAGCTTAACTCAAGTGCAACGGGCTATACTTGGTGGAACTGAAATCATTCTTCAAGTGGAGTATGAAAAACTCGTTTTCTTATTTATTATTCTTGGATTAACTCACACTTTAATTAAGTCTAGGTCTCTACATCTTTAGGATTTCAACCATTGCTGCTAACCTTAATCGCTAGTTATTGCTCGGCAATCATAAAATTACTATCTTTAAAGCAGGAAACTGCAGGATTACGAGGCCAAAAACTATCAGGATATCAAACAAATTGTCCTTAAAATAGGCAAAGCAGAAATTTCTAATTGAAGTTGTAGTCATATAGTCTCTAATTAGCAAACATCATCCATGATAAAAAAAAAAAAAAAAGTTCTTGCAAATAAAACATAGCTGAGTTCATATATAACATATGGTTCAAGGATCAGAAGTTCACCTTTTCTTTCCCTTTCCACATGGTGTTCCTCTTGTAAACCTTGAAACGGCTTGTGCTTGAATGTTTAAACCCTAGTCCTACAGTATTCAACCTCTGCTCATTCTCAAAGTTGAAGGAGTAAGGCGGGAACGACCAAGCGTTTTGTGCCGACTGAGGTGCAAAAGAGGAGTACTGATGATCACCAGTAATTTCTGTTTGCTCGTAAGATTGAAATGCACTTGCAGCTGCATGTCCAAGGCCAAAAGCAGTGTGTCGAACTGCTGGTTTTCTTACCTTTTGCTTTCGGTAGATGTTAAAAGGGCTAAAATCTCCATGTTGGAACCTGAACCCTGATCCATTATCCTGCTTCACAAGACCCAAGATCTCTACAAAGTTTGGCAGGCCTTCTTTTGCTGGACGAAACCCTCGAGCATGGTAGATTGTAGGTTGGATGTTGTTGCTGTATCCAGCATTGTTTGTGTTTATCCCGTGAGGATAAGCTTGCACCGGTGCTGTCACAGGGCATGTTGTTTCCGCTTCCATTTGTGGCAGCCTGGGTGTGTTGCCATTGATCAATGCCTCAACATCATAGTATCTTATGTCATAGTTGGTGATTGCTTGGTATCCTTTCTGCTTTATGCATGCTAGGTCGAAAGCAATTGCTGCTTCCTCTTCCGTCTCTGATTCGATACAAACATATGCAAAGCAAATTCTTTATGTTTTAGTTTTCTATGAAAACAATTGGAATTCACAGTGGACTGACTAGGGTTTGTTCTATATCATTTATTGTTTAGAAATAGAATATAGAACTTGTATGTTTTGGATTATGTTTTGGATTGTTTTCTTGAAGCAAAATCAACAACGGCTATTCAAGTTCTTTAAAACTATTTTGTTTTTTATGAAAAAAATCACAAAAAAAAACAAGTTTCCTATTTTTATTTTCTAGTTCTTAAGAACAAAATCAAAACGTAGAAATGATACCAAACTGACTCTTCAGAATATAGAAAGCAAAGACTAACCAAAAATGTTCAAGATATGTTCACCCGATGGACTCCAAGCTTGCCAATTGCTAGTGCCGTCGTCATGCCTGTTCGAAATAAAATGAAAATTGAGTCCATAATCAGTTACTAAATAGATATAAATGATTAAAATAAAGATAATTGAGTTAACATCTTGGTAATCTAGATTTTTTTTATCACGGCAGATTTCTAAAACTCAAAGTTTTTTTAGCCATAATGACTTCGAATAACTTGCAACTCCACGAAATCTAGATTTGCCTGATCTTGTCAAGTCATTTCTTGGCCTTAAGGAGAAACCAAGAAACAAATTCAGAAATATTGTACTGCAAGAATCAATGAGATATTGAAAAGGGATGGATCTTTAGGCCTTTTCTTTACCTATTAAAGTTGGCAACATCTTGGTCACGAGTCATTTGCGCCATAGCTCCTACTTCCTCAGCATGGCTGGGTATCTGCTGTAACATAAAAATTAATTTCATAAGCAATAATGACTTAGAAATTTCACCAATTAGTGAACTTAATCTATGACACTTAGGGATATATATATATATATATATATATATATATATATATATACACTTTCTATGATAGTATCTCATTCTGTTAATCTAAACATCGAACGGAGCGTACCGGGAAATTAATCAGTTGTGTAGATGAATCCAGATCACGAGTTATTGCATCCTCTTCTTTGTTACCTGACACTGCTTAAATGGAATCATTAGTGTAAATGAACTAAATAGGGAATTACTTAATTAGGAAATAGGTAAGGCGTGAAGAGTAGTTTCAATATATCTGATTTATCAAAAATAAATAAATAAAAAACTCACAACGGCTATAATATTGCAAGTATGGAAGATATAGCAGACTAAGAAATTTTTAACAACAGGTTTCGCTGTGGACATTTGGTAAATTTTGTTTAAGATCATAGTTAATGAGAATATTTGAGATGAAATTAAAAATGAAAATTGATTTATTTTTTAAATTAAAAATTTATTGAAATTTAATATCCATATTAAAAATATTCAGATATACCATTATAATTATTTAAATTAAAAAATATTCGATGAAACTATTCGATAATTTTGATAATTTCAAATAATGATATATCAATATTCTATATTATTTAGTAGTTCAAAATAACCCATGTAATGAATAGAAATGGGGTTTTTTTTTTTTTAGCTCTCCAACCATTTGCAGTGAAACATGGTATCAAAGCAAACACACATGACAATCTTATTTCTTTCTACTTCTATGACTTCTCAACCCTCTCTTTCTTATTCTCCCTTGTTCCCTACCATGTCTAACTCTCATTAATCTTTCTCTATCAAACTAACTTCATCAAATTATCTCACTTGAAATACTCATTTTACACCAAAATTTTCAGAGTTTTTACCCAAACAACTTTTTTATCCGTCATTAGAAAATTTCTACTTTATATTGGTTTAATAAATGTACATGAGCAGTTGTGTAGCTCTTGTTGCTCAAGTATTGTTATTATTGAACAAAGTATTGATTCCTTAACTAACAACCTTGTTTTAGCACCTAAAAACATTTTTATCAATGAACAAATTTAACCAACTAATTAATAGAGTGGATAAATCCAAAAGTTGAAATGTTATAGATAACACCAACTACATGGTAGTTCCTATGGAGGCTTCTAAAACAACTTCACATCATTTATCATCATAAGTTAATTAAAAAGCTACAAAATTAGTGAGAATGCACCCCATGACCTTGAGGCCCAATCCTAAGAAGAAACTGCTAACACCAATTATAAGTCTTATATATTGAAAGAACTAAGTTGTTACACTAAAGCAATGCAACAACCATGGTGGAGAGTTGTCATGATAGCTATGTTTACAATATTTGTCTCATAGCACATGGATTTTGGTTTCAAAAACACTCAATGCTAATGCTATAGGCAATAAATAGGTATTCAAACTCAAACACAAGGCAAATGGGTCAGTAGAAAGATGCAAAACAATATTAGTGGCAAAGGATTATACCCAATAAAATGAAATCAATTACTCAACTACTTTTAGCCCAGTTATTAAAGCCACTATGATTAGAGCAATCTTCATTATTGTAATTTCTAAAAGGTGGATATTAAAACAATTAAACATCTCCAATGCATTTCTTAACAACAATCTAAAAAAAAATAGATATTTATGGCACAACCACATGGGTTTGTTGATGATAGATACCCTCAATATATATCTAAATTATAAAAGTTTATTTATGGGGGGCAAGGTTCTAAAGGTAGATTTTTATTTTTATTTTTATTTTTATTGTTGGATTTATAGGTTCACATATTGATTCTTTATTTATTTATAAACATGGTACTGAAATCTTGTATCTACTTGTTTATGTAAATGATATAGTCATCATAGGGACCAATCCCACCATGGAAGATGGATCTTCAGTTTCATTTAAGAGATTTTAATGATCTTCATTTCTTTTTAGGTATTGAAGTAATTAGACATGACAATGATATTCTACTATCACAACACAATTATCTTCAATATTTGATGGCCAAAACTTGGATGGTGCTGAGTAAGTAAAAACCCCTCTTCCTTCCAATTTGTAACTGAATATTTTGAATGGTGATCTAATGGATGGCCCGCAAATGTATCGTCAAGTTGTTGGCTCTTTGTAATATGCTTGCTTAATAAGACCTGACATAACCTACGTCGTTGTCAATAAGATATGGCAATATATGTCTAATCCTACCACTGTGCATTGGCAAAGTTGTTAAAAAGTTCTACAATATCTTAAAGAAACAATTGATTAGGTCTTTTCTTTTCTCCTTTGCAACAATATAGTTACATGAATTTTTTGATACAGATTGGACAAACATATAGGATGACAGACAAAATATAGGAGGTTATGCAGTGCTTTTAGGAAGAAAACTTGATTTCCTAGTCAACCAAGAAAAAAAATAGTGTTCGGATCATCCAGTGAAAAAGAATATACGACAATTGCTAATGTCACTTTTGTAATCATTTAGCTATGATCACTAACGAGGGAAATTGGTCAAGAAGTTAACAACCCTATTGTCTTATAATGTGATAATGTTGGAGCTGCTTACTTATCTTTAATTTTATTTTTAAATTTAAGATAAAACACGTAGAAATTGACTTTTATTTTGTTAAAGAGAATGTAGAAAATGATAACATTAAAGTCAAGTATATCTCTAGCAAAGATCAACTAGCATATATATTTACAAAGCCACTTGCAAGTGTCATATTCTTATTTTTCAAATACAAGCTTTTTATTTTTCCCAACCAATGATAGGCTTAAAAGGAGGTGTTAAAGATATTATGATATACAATTAGAATTATTTAAATTCAAAAAGATTAGGTGGTTTCAGATAATGATAGATTAATATTCTATGATATCTAATAATTCAAAAGTTCACTTTGTAATCTATATTTATATACGACACATGCAATGAATAAAAAAAGTTTTTCCACTCTCTAATTTTTTCTATTGAAACACTCCAACATAAACTCTTTAGTATAAAACATTAATATGATTTAAATAAATTATGGGTGAATAAGAAATTGGTTTCAAAGAACTATTAGTTGACATATTTTGGTAAAATCTAAAACTCTTTAAAAGAATTCTATTCCACATTGCAATGAAATAAAACTTTATTAATATTTATAAAGTAAAAAGTTAAGAAGTTAAAATTAGATTCAAAGAACACCCAAGCTTTTATAGGGGAGAGGTTATAAGTAAAGTGATTTTAGGCTTAAACTCACACACACAAGTACCAGTTTAGGCCTGGGTGTGGGTTTATTATAAATAATATTTTAGACCATAAAATATTATTTTTTTGGCCAATCTATTATCATTATTGGCTGGCCTATAAAGAATTATTTTTTTCAATCTATTTTTTGTCTAGTCCAACCCATAAATGTTAAAATATGAACAGTCTCTTCTAAAAGCATTTTTTTTTCAAACCTAAACAGTTTTTTCACGTCAAAAATTTAGATTTATTTCCAAGATATTTAGGTTTAATTCTTGATTTATGATGTCTAATCAAAGATTAATAATGGTGAAAGTTATTTCTGATTATTACCATAATTAATTTTTTAACTTTTTTAACTCCCAAAATCCATTATAAAAAGGGGGTGAAGGAAGATTTTTCAACAAGTTCTTTTGTATATTTTTACACATTTTTCCTCGTCTCATTTTTAGTATTTCTTTCTCTTTTTGATTTTTCTCTTAAATCTAGAGTTTAGGTTCACTTTATTGAGAGATAATCGAATCTTTTTATTTTGGTTCAAATATTCTGTATAAACGTACATCTAAATTATATAGTGTTGTAGAAATCTTGAAAGACTTATAGCAAACATCCTTTTCACCAAAAGGTGAGCAATAAAGTTTTAAAGACAAAAGATTCACTATTTTAAAGTACTTCAACAAATAAGTATTTTTTTTTGCTTTTATTTTAAACTTAGATATATTATATGATTAATATGTATGCTATGACTTTGTCTTGATATTAATTGTAAGTTTGATATATACTTAGTATGTATATTAAAATCTTTATATTTTTTGTTTATACTGATAACATGTTTATCATGAATTATTTTTTTACATATTTATAGTTTTAAACATATAGAAACTCTAATTTATTTTTAGATAATTTTTGTTTAGCATGCCTCTATGAAAATAAACTAAAAAATCTATGCTAATTCTTGAATTAGATGGAAAACCAATGCAATCGTGGATCCTACATTCCGATTTGTACGTATGGCTAGAATTTTACGACTTCATGCAGTAGCTACTGTCCTTAGCAAAACCCTTCGAGTTAGTAGTTAAATCATCAAAATGATGATTTCCAGCAAAGCAAACAAATCTTGGAAATTAAAGATAGCTTTACCTGTGCTTGATGGTTGATTTGGTATAAATACTCCAATATTGTTGAATGCGTGAGCCATATATTGCCCTTGGTCCCTGGTATTGCATTTGCATTAGAGGAGGCACCTGAGCTTATTTTCTTGTATGTGCAGAGAAAACCATGGAAGAAAGGGCGCAGCAACAATACTAACCTCTCGACACCTTGATATTCTGAGATTCTTCTGCCATCCGGTACTTCTTCATAAATTGCAGCACCTGAGGTTCCATAGTTAGCAGTAACACCTCGCTGATTGTCTGAAGTTCGGCCCAATCTTGGATTGTTAGAGAACATTTTCCTCCTATAATATTAGGCATAAAAATATTATTAGAGTCAAGTTGCTTCAAACACAGTAATGCTGGAGATACTAGAATTTCTTTATAAATTCAATAATTATAATACCATATTAATTGTGAAAGATCTATCCTATCATGATTTTAAAAATTTTTCCCTAATGAACATGAGTACACATCACTTAGTAAGAAAATTTTGTAAAAAACTCTATTACTCTTTCAAATAGTAAGGTCCCTTTTCCTATACTCAATTTCCTATATATATATATATATATATATATATATATATATATATATATATTAATGTACTTCTAATTTTTACCTATATATAATTGCATACTCGCAAGTATATTACTATATACAAATCATTTAAGCTTATATATATAAATAATAATCGATAAGATTTAGAATTTGACAATTATGCAAAAAAATCTTTTCAAAAATTGATAATTATGGAAAAAAATCTTTTATAACCTATATACTAATTACTACTAAGAAGGGTTTGATGTCATGGAAAAAAAACATCATCTTATTTTATAAATTTGGATTAACTATTGGGACTCGTAGTTTATATCTTAAGTTGCAACTGTGAGTATATCCTAAATCAATTTTGAGCTTTATTTTTGACAAATTTTGGATGTCTGAGTATTTCTGACAAATTTAAATTGACTTGAAAATCTTATTTATTTCCGACAAATATATTAAGATTAATGATCATAATAAAAATAAAAAAACAAGTGTAAAATTAAAAACTTTTAAAAAATTCATTATAATAAAACACATTAAAATTAACAGCCATGATAAAAATGAAGAAACACATATGACATTAATGGTTCTAATAAAAATAGTTTGAGAAAATATGTTAAAGTTAATTGTGACGAGAAAAATGAAGAAACACAAGTAAAATTAATAGTTTCAACAAAAATTATTGTTAAAACATATTAAAATTAATGATCACAACAGAAATAACAAAACATGTGTAACATTAAGGTTTCTAAATAAATTATACAAGGAAACATGTTAAAATTGACGATCACAACAGGAAAAAAAATAAAATTAACAGCTTTAATAAAAATCATTGTAAGAAAATTAAAATTAATTATTATAACAAAAACAAAGAAACACATGTAAAATTAATAATTATAACAAAAATCATTATAAGAAAATATGTTAAGATTAGCAATCATAACAAAAATGAAGAAACACGTGTAAAATTAATAGTTTAAACAAAAATTATTGTTAAAATACATTAAAATTAACAGTCACAACAAAAATAAAAAAAAACGTGTAACATTAATGTTTCTAAAAACAATTATACAAGGAAACATGTTAAAATTGATGATCACAACAAAAGAAAAAAAAACATGTAAAATTAACAGATTTAATTAAAAATCATTGTAAGGAAATTAAAATTTATGATTATAACAAAAACAAAGAAACACGTGTAAAATTAACAGTTTCAATAAAAATCATTATAAGAAAACATGTTAAAATTAATGATCATAAAAAAAAATGAAGAAACATGTGTAACGGTTTTTAACAAAAAATTTTTTGAAAGAAAACAAATTAAAACTATCATAACAAAATAAAGAAACACATGTAAAATTAATGATTCTAACAAAAATGTCATTAGAAAACATATTATAATTAATAGTTATAAGATCATAATTTTGTTAATACAATAACTTCTTACACCAACACATGTAATTAATATTAATGGTTCTAATAAAAATAGTATGAGAAAATATATTAAAATTAACGATCACAAGAAAAATTAAGAAACACGTGTAAAATTAATAGTTTTAACAAAAAATTATTTTTAAAAAACACATTGAGATTAATGGTCACGGTAGAAACAAAAAAACACGTGTAACATTAATGTTTCAAAAAGTATTCTAACAAAAATTATTAAAAATAACATATTAAAATTAACGGTCACAATAAAAATACAAAAACATGTGTAAAACTAATAATTTAACAAAAAAATATTTTAAGGGAATGCATTAAAATTAATGGTCATAACAAAAAAAAATGTAGAACTAATGATTCTAACAAAATTGTTATAACAAAACATGTTAAAATTAATCATCATATCATAAATGAAGAAACACCTGTAAAATTAATGATTTTAACAAAGATTATTGAAAGAAAACACATTAGAATTAACTATCATAACAAAAACAAAGAAACATTTGAAATTATCGATTCTAACAAAAATTATTATAAGAAAACATGTTGAAATTAGTAGTTATAACAAAAATGAAGAATAAGCTCATAGTTTTGTTAATACAACAATTGCTTACACGGGCTTCAAACTAAGCTTATAGAAAATGTTTGGGAGTGAATCTTATTTTCAGATAAAATTCATTCATTCCATGATTATCTTCCTTTCATAGTCTTGGGTGAAATCATTGTGAGATTCGGACACTAACCAAATTGGAAAGCACAAATATGAACTAAATCGATCTAATGATGAACCACATGCATGCGAATGGATCCATCACAAGCCAAACATATCATGTCCATGTGATATTATGCAAGTCCAAATTAATGCATAGGCAAATATATCATAAACTACATGCAAAAAGACCATTTACTATATGCTATGTAGATGCAATTAAATTTTCCTCTAGTTTCGTTATGTGTTCTTTTATTCTAATTAAAATCCATTGTGTAGTTATGCATAATGATGTTTTGAGACATAATTAATTGTAAAACTTTACATTTAATTTCTTTTTTGATGAAAGAAAAAGATGTAATATATTTACCTCTTGCTTGAGAGGAGTTTTCGTCCAAATTCCCTTTGGTGCCTACACAGAAATTAATCAAATATCACATATAAATTGTTAGATCATATAACATGATTAAAATATTGGAAATCAAATCATACCTTTTGAAATTTGAGAGATGTATAAGAAAAGGGTCCTTAACAATGAAGGTGATATAGATTTAATCGAGAATAAATAGAAAATTCTGAAAACAACACAAGAAGGTGAAGCAAATTATAAATCAATTTGCTTCTCTATACCAAGATCACAGAAACTTGCATGCAACTCTCTATCTTCTTCTCTTTCTCCCTCTCCCCCGTTTCCCCTTCTCCAGGCAGTTCATACTCAGCCACTTCAATTTTCTTTTATTTATTTTGTTTGGTTGTTTCTGTCTTTGGAAAGTAAATGAATTTACTGACAAAAATATTAAAAAAAACTGCCAAATAGTGGCAACATTTGTAACACAAACCTAGAGGTATCTTTGCTTTTCGGCCTCTGACTTTTTTTTTTTTTTTTCTGTTGGCAATATCTAAGCAAAGGGGGCAATAATAAATGCAGGAGGATTGTATTTTCCATATTTGTTTTTCTATATTCAATTCCTTAGACTTGATTTTCCCTTGTAAAGAAGGATGGATGAAGGTAGAGACCAACCGTGATTTCTCTGTTACTTCCATGTTATTTCCTTTTATTTACACTCACCTCTTAGTACTCGTGTTTTTAGAGTGCAATCCTATCCTAGTTTCTACTCTCTTTTTTCTTCTAATTAAGCTTAAACAACATTTAATTTATTCTCAAAGCAAACGAAAATTAATAACACTTCGGGAAAACTTAGAATTATATATAGTGTAAATTGTATTTGTGATGGCATTAATTTAAAATAATAAGAGTTTTATATAATCGTCTATATATGAATGCAAAAGGTGGTTCTTTTATCTATGATATTGAACCCCTCACATTATATATAGTCGAACAAAATAACCTTATATTAACACATAGAAAATTATACAGATTTAGTTAAAGATATTATTAAATAGTATGTCTTTATATTATTAAAGAATATGTCTCTGCTAGATATAACTGAAGATTCTAGATAGTCAAATAAAGATTTGTTTTAAATATATTATGTAGATAGTCTAGCAAATTATTTTTTGAATTAGTATGGTAGAACTATGTTTTAGGAGATATCTAGTTAAGACTACCATAGTAACAATATGAAACCATGATTTTCTATCTAAGGCATATTTCTATGGGGCGGGCTTGCTTCATCGGCCCTATTCAGTAAATTAGGCTCTAAAATTATTATTTGAGTCAATTTTGTTATTATTTTTTAATTTTTATGGATTTCTTATTTAATTTAGATTTTATATTATTTTTCTTTTCATTTAAGAATTTCAATTTTATTACATAGTAAAAGTCAATTTCTGATCTATTTAAAAAATTATAAATCTAGTAAATAAATTTAAAATTTAGTGAAATAGTCCTCGCATTGCTAGAGTTGGTGACTGGAAGTAAATGATACTTTTTGCAAAATCACTAGAGTTTTTCATGCAAGTGACGAAATAGTTAAATTGTGCTTCAAGCCTGGCTTTTATTACTGAATGCGTATTCTGCAGACAAAAGGGACCAAAATGGAGACTTGTGAATTATGGGAGGCTCAAAAGGAAACTTGAACATGGACCAAAATCCAGTTCGCTATTTCTTGCTAAGGGAACTAGGAGTAAGCAAAAAAAACTAAAAAGCCGATTAAACTGAGAAAATTAAAAAAAAAAATAGATGATTAAACCGATTAAAATTTTGAAAAAACCTGTCAGTTCGGTTCGGTTTCAGTTTTATAAGCAAAAAATCGAACCAAACCGAAACTGAAAAAACTGGAAAAAAAACTGAGCCAAAACTGAGCCAAACCGAAAGAAATTTGGTTTGATTATTTTTTTTTGATAAAAACCGAACCAAACCGAAAATAATATATATATATATATATATATATATATATATATATATATAAAATCGAAGCTTATGATATGAGCTTTTAATTAGTTTAAGTAAAAATAAATTACAATAAATATATTCTAAGACATCATAATTCAAAGTTTTTCACTAAAAATTTTCTTATATTTTCTCTTTTTTTCAAATTGATATCAATTTTTTAATTATATTTTTATCTATATGTGTGTTGATTTTCTAATACATGGAAAAATATTATTGATTAAAATTAACACGTAAGCAAGCCATGTGTCTTAATTAATGGTAGAAACGTTTAGAATTACACATGTTTTACTATTACATATTGATGATTTATATTTTATTATATAGCACACAAATAAAAAATCAACCAATTTAATAGAAATTGAATACCTACAGAAAATAACCATATCTTAATTCAATTGCTTTTAGACACTAGAAAAAATTGGAAAATATTAATGTATAGTATTTTTTAAAAGTTTTTTTACTTGAAAATAAATTAAAATATTTTTTTATTTTTGACATCAAACATTAAAATTATTGAAAAATATTAAAAAAACACTAATTTAATATATATTTTTAAGATAAATACTCACTCTATTTGTATCACTGCACTGGCCAAAAGGTCCAAAACCCCAGACCTAAAGTCTGGTAGGGCAGAGAATACCATACAACCTGAAACTTTTTTTGGCTTTTTATCAGAGGAAAGTCGAAATGAGAATAAAATCAAGTTTCATTTACATACAAAGACCAGAAGCATGGGGGGGGGGGGGGGGGGGGGGGTGGGGTTGGGGGCGCTAATCTTTTGTTTTAAATATTTATACTGGAACAGAGTTCTCCACAGGAGTGGACAAGTACGAATCTGAAAGGAGAGTTTTTGAGCCTAGAGACTGGAGAGCTCTAGTGACTTCAAGCATTGATGGTCGTTTCTCCGGTAGCACAGAAGTGCAATAGATGGCAATATCTAGGGCTGCTAGCATCTCTTGTTGGGAAGAGTTTGATATCTTAGAGTCGAGAACTTGGACTGCTCCATTAGCGATGTTGATTTTCCTTCGCACCCACTTCACAATGTCAACTGATTCTGCTTGATCAGCTTGTCGGCCTGCTATCAGCTCTAGTAGCACCACACCAAAGCTGTAAACATCCATTTGCTCGGTTGCTTTCTTCGTGTATCCACATTCTGCAATCAATGAATGGTGAGAGAACGATTCGAAGAACACTGGCAATGTGATTCTGTGATGCGGAGTTATAAACTCCGAAAGAACAATCTGATTTCTGTAAATACAAAATACATACTATGAGTGAAAGAATCATACCAGGAGCATTGTAGCAAGAGTATGCAGATTCTGAAGCAATTGTTGTTTGAAATGCAGCTTCTCCCACAATTCGGTCGAGAGCAAAATCCGTGAGCTTTGGTTCAAAATCCGCATCCAGAAGGATATTCGTGGACTTAACATTTCTGTGAAGTAAATGTGGGACATAATGTTTGTGAAGGTATGCCAATCCTTGAGCCACCCCAATGGCAATCTTCAACCTATCACTCCATTGCAACAGAAAGTCTGCTCTGCTAATTAAATCCCCTAAGCTCCCCTTTTGCAAGTACTCATAGATTAGAAAGATTGATTCCTCTGAATGACAAAATCCAAGAACTTTAATGATGTTCTTATGCCTGATCTTGGCTAATGTCTTGACCTCAGCCTTTAATGCTTTTGAAGATTGGTTCCCGATATTGACTAGCTTTTTTACAGCAACCAGTTCACCACTTGGTAAACTTAAAATGTACACTCTACCAAAAGCTCCACCACTTCCAACAGCACTTTTCTCATCCATCCCAACGACTAAATCATGCTCTGTGACTCTGAGAGGGTAGAAAAACACCGAATGCCAACCACCCATTTCAGATTTCCATTTAGTGGATCGATGGAACACGAAAAACCCAGCAGCAACAAGCAAAATTCCCAAGCCAAATGCTATAGATAAAAGGGCACATGCTAATGCACTAAGACCAACAGGATTATGATGTCTTGGCAGATCAACCGAACAAGAATTGGGCAATCCTGGGCCACAAAGGCCAGGATTTCCTTCCAAGAATGAAGCAGGGAGTCCAGAGACTAGATCAGGAGGGACTTCTCCGGATAGTTGATTAAAGGATACATTGAAGAGTGCAAGCTTCAAATTTTGAAGCCCTTGAGGGATTGAACCGGTGAGATTGTTATCAGAAAGATCAAGGTAAGTCAGCACTGGTAAATCGGCAAGGGATGGAGGGATTTCCCCGCTAAGACTATTGTCTGCCAAAGACAAGGAGACCAGTTTCCTGCACTTTTTCATCTTTGGAATTTGGCCAGAAAGAGAATTGTGGGATAGGTTTATGATACTCATAACAGGAGAATCACAAAAATTTGGAGGTAATTCACCATAGAGACCATTAAGAGATGCAGAGAATCTATACAAGCTCTTAACCAAACCAAGACCATGGGGGATTTTTCCTGTGAAGCTGTTGTTATCTATCTGTACTTGCTCCAATTGAGTTGCCATTGACATTGAATCTGGTATTGCACCAGAAAATCTGTTATTTTCAGCTCTAACGAGCTTTATTTTGCTTAGTGACAACAACCCAGCTGGGAAATCACCAGAAAACTCGTTGTTTTGAACTTGAAACCTCTCAAGATTAGAGCATTCACCAATGGAGTTTGGTACCGAACCATTGAAGAAATTAGTGTGGAGACCAAGGTTTTTAAGGCCTGGTGCACTGCATATATCATTTGGAAATGACCCTGAAAGCTTGTTTTGAGAAACATCAAAAGACACTAAGTTCTTAAGAGAAGACACTAGTGTTTGAGGAATCATACCACTTAGATTGTTCTGCGAGAGGTCCAAAATGGTTAAACTTTGCAAACCCACAAAAGAATCAGGAATTTGACCATAAAAACCAGAACTTTGCAACAAAAGCTGCTCAAGCTTCCCAAGTTTCCCAATCTCACTAGGAACATCACTCATCAAGTACACATTCTGAGACAGATCAAGAACAACAAGCTCAGTGAGATTCACAAATACAGAAGGAACACTACCTGAAAGCAAGTTGCTTCCCAAGTTGAGTACTTGCAACTTCTCCAATAAGCCAAAGCTTTCTGGAATCCTTCCCTCAATATGGTTCTTGCTAAGATCAAAAACTCTCAAAGAATGAAACTGGGAAATCTGATCTGGGATAGGACCCCAAATGAGATTGTTACTAAGATTCAAACTCTCCAAAGAACTACATTGAGAAAGGTGTAAAGGTATAGGCTGGTTAAAAAAATTGTCAGCAAGATTGAGAAGAGCCAAATTGGTTAGCTCACAAATTGAAGAAGAGATTTCACCAGAAAGATTCAAACTTTGAAGGTTGAGAGAAGTTAGAGTGAGTGGAGGTGAAGTAGTGCAGGTGATTCCAGTCCAGTTACAGTAATGGACAGTTGAGTTGCTGGACCAGCTTGAAAGAGTGTTCTTTGGGTCTTGAATGGAGCCTTTGAAAGAAAGGAGGGCATCTGCTTCAGTTGAAGAAGCTGAACTAAACATGAAGAATGTGAGGCCAAGGCAGAGAACAAAAGTGCATGTGCAGGTGGTGGCCATTGGAGGAGACTCAGAGAAAGCTCGGTTGTGTTCTTTTCAATGTTATCTATTTATCGGTTAAGTAAATGGATTGCCAGATGTTGATGGGTTAGGAAGGGAAGGGTATATATACATGTACAAAGAAGTCATTGTAAGTGTAAATTTTTTTTATTTTTTTTTTGGGTTAAAGTAAGAACAAACAGTGATTCAGATTTTAAAGGATATTAAACAGAGAGGTTTCTGCAGTTAACCTTTTTAGGGTTTTAGGTAGGATTTGCTTTAAATTAAATTAAAACTGTTCGTTCGTCAGTATTTTTGGAACGGGTTTTTTCCACCAAAACAAATCTCTTTCTGCGTGGTCAAACCAATGTGTTAGTTCGATGTCTAACACTCCTACTTTTTAATGGTTTTTTGAATTCAAGTTTTAAAATCATATTTTATTTTCGTAAATGTATTAAATATACCAAGTTAATATAAAACCTATCTGTAAGATGGTTTGAAAAATAAATAATTTATAATTAGATTGATCCATAGTTAACAATATTTTTTTATTAGTTTTTTAAATTTAGATTTTAAAATTATAATTTATTTTTTAAAATGCATTAAATGTACTAAGTTGAGATAAGATTTAATTTTAAAGTCATTTGAGAAAAGAAATAATCTTGATTAATATAAATTGGGTTTCATTTTATGTTTATATATATATACACATACTTATAAACCATATTATTGAATGTTTGTTGGAGAGTTTTAAAGGATGTTCTTAGTAATGCTTGTGGTGCCACAATTGTCAGTTGGATTATAAATCTGTGAGATTTTGAGTTTCTCATCCTAGGTCATCTCATGGCTGATCTTGAAGGGATAGTCTTGACTTGTAATAATGTTGACGATGTTCGACACTTGGTGGCTCTCAAGCTGGATAAAATCAAGTTTCTTATATAATTATATTATTTATTATAAAATAAAAGTAAAATCTGGATGAAATGATTATCAAACATGAATAAAAAAAACTTAATTAAAAGATAAAATTAATTAATATAAAAATTAATTGCGAAGCAAAATTGAATAAACAAGAATTTTTTATCTTATCCCTTGTTAGAAATAACATGAAAAAAAACAAAATAACAACGTTAAGAAGAAGAAGAAGAATAAACTGATAGAGAAATTTTGGTGTAGGGTCATGGTCTAGTTACAGTTTTGCATGGATTTTGACGGGTTTTTTTTCTGATACACCAGAAAGATCACCCGGTCTTATCGCTGAATTAACGAGGTCATGTCATGGAGATGGAGCTGTCCAATTAATTTGTTTTCTTCAAATGCTGAAGAAGATCTATCTGAATTTCTTTTATTTTTATTCAAAATTTTCAGTATCCATGAGGGCCATCTTTGACTGGCAGAGAATCTAATCAAAGATCGGTCCCTGCAGCACAGGCGAATACGTGACGATTGATGAAGTTAGGATGGTTCTCTAAATCTCTAAAAAATTTATCAACTTTCCTGCAAGTACTTCAAGCATCTTCCTTCTTCACATGATGAACAGTGAAAACATTGGGATCTTTCGATGCATTCCAAAATTTTTATTTTTAGTTTCTTCTGATCAAACTTATCACGTAACTGTGCGTAGGGGCCGGAAACGAGACAAACTCTTAAATTTGAGTCCTTGTCCTTGTCACTTAACCTTTTTTTATATTATTTCTTGGAGAGTCGATAGGATTCTTGGTTTTTTTAAAAAAAAAATGGGACTGGGCTATATTAAATCAAAGGAAGACTTGTTTTTTCTGCTAATTCATTGTTAAGTGACTATCACTGGATGCTTTATAATTAGATAATTGTAATTAAGTGAGTTTGCTCTCAACATTTTCATCTCGAGTACAAATCCAATTGAGAGGATACATGAAAGAGATTTTTTTATAAAAATATATGGGTTCAATAATTATGTAATGGCATGACTCAGTCAATAATCCTAAGATATTTTGACCATCGATGGCTAATTATTTAAACTAAAACTAGCATTCAATGGCATGACTTTCACATAGCCATCATGATTTTGTTGTTTTTTTTTCCTCAAACCACAGGTAAGGGTTTGTTCAATGTTATGAAACTCGAAACGGTTAAATGAGTCAATCAAGAATCTAGTTAATCTTAAATTTAATCTGGGTTAGGTTTTATAAAAAATAAAAAGGGTTAATCAACTGGCTCATGGTTGATTTAGTTAAAACCCATTGATTTTTTTTTATTTCTTTTACAAACAATGCTGTTTATATATATATATATATATATATATATATATATATATATATATATATATATATATATAATTGAATCGAATGAATAGGGATTTTTGAGAGAAATAAAGAGCAGCTTCAGTGGAGATCAGAATTGACCAATGGGGAGGTTTTGAGTGAAGCTTGGCTGTAGTCCATTGCTAGCAAAGAGGCTAGTACATCACTGCAGAGTAAAAATACAGTGCTGAAAAACTGAAACAGGTTTACTGCTTACTTTATGGTTGACCTTTTTGGGGAAAGTTTTGACTTTTTAACTGTGAAAGTGTAAAGATGGATGACAAACACCATAATTGCATCCTGTGACGGAAGATCTGCTCAAAAATTTCACTGTCAGGCCTGCTTTAAAAGCATCCCATGAAACTACTTTACTTGCAAACAAAAGGGGCTTAAGGCTTTGGCTCGACAGTGAAAATTTTATTGACTGGTTATAATTATATTGGTGTATAGGGAGATTTAATTGATTATTTTCCACATATTTGCATTGATTATGATTCTTTGTAATTTTATTTGAAAATTACATTGCTTTTCTTTGCTAATGCTTTTTTTTTCTTTTTCTAATGGATAAATTATGCTAAGTATGATAAGGCAAAGACAGTAGAGAGATTAACTGATCTTAATAGTATTTAAAATATTAGTTTTATAAAAGCTAAAATAACATAATTTACACTGTAGCCAAAACTTAATTATGAATTGGATTTATCGAATATAGATGTGTCTCTTCTCCAAAAAGCTATTTACATAACTTAAACTTCATAGCTACGAGTGAGTGAGCCTTCTTCTTACTATCCGAACCATCTCTTTAGAGTCTCGAGGAACATTCTAATCGCTAGCTAGCACTTTACAACAAATGAGAATAATTATTCAATGTGCATGGTTATGGCGTGAAGAAAAACAACTATTATAGCAAAATTCACGGGTGATTTTCTTTTTTTGAATGATGAACAAGATTTGCCAAATGGATCTTGTATAGTCGCAAGCATGGATGCGAGTAGCTTTTCCAACTATAGTACATTATTAGTCCGATGCAATTACTAAAAGGAGGCCATGTTAACTCATAATTCCTACTCACTATTTACCCAAAAGAGGTTCCAAGAAAAAATTAAAGGCAAATGCCAAATACTTTGTGTCAACCCACCATCATTCGCGAAGTCCATGTTGTGCAATCAAGAGTAATCAAGGAAATGATTAAAGATTTTCTAATACAAGCTGCCTGCCAGGCTGCTTAGTTTTTGCTAAACAGTCAGCCCTTTTTAGGCACATAGTTTCATGCCATTCAAGCTCACCGCCATGGGTTTGCCGGGGATGAGTTTTGCTTTTCTCCCGCACATATTTCAAATGACAAGTTCATCTTTTGGCATATGACTCATTGACTCGTAGTTTAGAATGTCAACCAATTACTAGTTGTTCAACAACTAGCGATGCCCTAAACTTTGTACTATAACAATGACTATTTAAGTATGAGCCTGGTTACTTGAAAGCATAAACAATGTTATCTGCTGAAATTTACAGATTCCCAAAAGTTTTGAGCACATATTCTCTTGTATACAATCAATAGTCAACTTTAAAAATAAGAGAGAGAGAGAGAGAGCGAGCATCCAAGACGATAAAAGATACAAATTTTGATTTGCTAGGTTGAGAGAGAGAGACATGGGAGGTTTATGGGTGTTTGTGCTAAGTATTTTGTTTGTAGTATTCCCTAGACAGAAGTTCCCCCTCCCTCAAGTCCCAACAATGGATTCGAGGGGTACCCTTTTTGTCATTCGATGAAAAAACCAGGCATGACGTGATGGGGTTAGTGAGAATTTGCTACCATCAAATTTCACTTATGGCGTTGAAGAAAGCTATGAGATAATACTACACACACTCAAATACCCAGCTTTGCTTTCAGCAGACGGTGGGGGTAGGGACACCACTCCTTTGTGTTTGCTTGCCATGTTCTTGTCCATTTATTAATGATTATAATTATTTGGTTACAGGATTTAACCCTAGAGTAGAAATCTGACATGCTTTCAATATTACACTTTTACCTTCATAGTCTTATTAAAGTTTCAATAGTATCATTGATTGTAAAATACCTTAAATATCTAAGGTAAAGTTTAAAAAAAAAATTGTTTGATTAAAGAGATGGCCACGGATATGTTTAAAAAAATATTTTTTTAATATAATATATTTAAATATATTTGTTTTGATTTTTTTAACTAGATATGTTTTTATCCTTATTATTTTCATATCTCATAGGAATTGTAGTAGATTTTTATACTTTGAAAAAATAAGGTATAAAAGACACATGTTTTTAGAAATAATATTTATTATTTTTATCTCTAAAATATTCATGTAAAAAAATTTTAATTTAAAAATTATCCAACCAAAGTATGTAAGAATAAAAATCATTATTATCATACTTTTAAAACTCAAGTCAGGATAAAACCAGGGTCACAAATCAGTAGGGTCAATCCGAGTTGATCCTGATCAACCAGGTTAATCTAATTTTTTTTAAATGATCAAAATAACATGGTTTTGATAATTTTTTAAAAAAAACAATGGGTTTTGACTCGTGTTTTACCCCACGTCTACTGGATCACTGGTCAACCCGAGTTTTTTTACTAAGATAACTGAGTCAATCATTCATCTATTTTCTTTTAAATCAGGACCGATCTAGGCCTCGAATTCCAAGTCGATTCACTAGGCTGATCCAGATTTTATAACCAGGGTTATTATACTATTATTAATTTCAGTACTTGATATAAATTAAAGTAAAAATATATAAGTTTGATATTAATACATATTAAAAATAAATAAACTTTTTTTATATTTTATTTTATCTTACCCATTATGTTTTATACACCATTATTAAATATAATTTTGTCTTTCTCTCCTAAACTCCCTTGAACAACACAGTTGTTTCCTTCTCTCTTTTTTCCAACTTTTTTATTATCTTTCTATCATCATTTTTATCTCCAATCCTCGTAGACATGATGCTATTCATAAGAGCAATTGAAACGTGGATGGAAAAAAAAAAAGAGTCCGAGAGGTCAGGCTCAGGCTGACTTTCATCGGCAATTATTAACAATAGGGGTGAGGTGAGTGAAACTACAAGGGTGAATTGGAAGAATTAGTAACAAGGATAGAAGCGACACATTGGTTGATCTACAAGGGCCAAAAGAGTACTCCCAAACAAAATCTGAGGGTGAAAAAGAGCGCGAAAGGCTCTCGAAGACACCATCCATGGTAGCTCGGCTCCCAGTCCTCGCAAAAGGACGAGCCCAAAGGCCTGTAGAGAACTGCAGCAGGGCTATTAGACTTCGACATGTATTGTGGAGAGTGCTTTTTTAAAAAAATATATATATATATATATATTACGACAATTTTTAAATTTTTTTTAGTAAACCAAAAGCAGAAGCTAGCTACCAGAAAACACACTTCCCTCAAAAACCCTTTGTTTATTCTTCCGCTGCTTCTCTAACGTCTACTCTATTCAAATAGTATCACAGGCTCCGACGTCTACTCTCTTCAAATAGCATTCACAGGTGCCTTAAATGCGGACATATGAGTTAAAACCTATTGGTTCTTGTATTTTGCTTTCAAACAAATTTAAATTTTACTTATTTATTTTAAAATTAATTATTTTTTAAAATGTTCTCTGTGTTGATATCAAAAAATATATATTTTAATACATTTTCAAATAAAAAATACTTTAAAAAACAATAAATATCATTCTCCTAAACACCCCTAACAACTACTTTATTAAAAGCTCATGTTTTCACAAGTATATAACATCAATTGATAAGTAATGTATATCCATGCGAATTTTCAACCAAGAGTTTGGTAGGGACTGCGACAGAGGTTGGTCTAAGCACAGCTTCACTTCAGGAGACTTCAACCAAAATGTCACGTGGAGACACGTATCCTGGGCCCATCCCAACCATTCTCAACTCAGAAATCCTAGGATTAGTTGGCGATGAGTATTAACAAGTTAGGGGCACATCAACACCGATACCGCAACTAGTAAGCATAATATTATGCACGTCAAACTATAAAAACAGGCAACAGCTCACCAACGATCAGTTTTACAAATGATAGGGAACCATATGCGACGTGAAAATGCAACTAAATGGAAAGCCTTGAAATGCATCCACCCTCTGGTTTTGGCTCTGGATAGGCTATCATAGTACAATTGAGGCAATCCCAGATGTAAGAAAAAGAAAATTGACGAAAAGAGAGAAGCAAAGGAAACCAAACACTCATCAGCCGTTCAAACCAGATTATGTGCTTCAAGAACTTCAATCGCAGTGAGGTTCAATCAGCTACTGAAAGTTAATCAGCTACGAGTTTTGGAGAGAAGAGAACCTCAAATAAGGGGGCAGGTTAATCAAGTAAAGTCTTGGTCATTATGCATGTTCAAGACAACAAATTTTTTTATTACAAACTAAAGATTGGGTGGCAATTCAGTCATGAACAGAGACCTGAACTTCCATTGAACCTTGAATTACAGTATGGCACAACGAAAACAGAGGGACGATAGAACAGAATAAATACATTCAATATCATGGGTAAGGGGAAAATGAAGCTAATACACACAATCTGAGCTTGCTGATATAAATGCACAGCAAAACTGATAGGGAAAACCCACCCAATCCCCCCTCAAATGAGGCCTAAGAAACATTTTCTCCCTGAAGCCTGTCCCAACTCAAGAAGAAAATTAATGCATTGCTGTTAACTGAAGGAAAACAAAATCTATATTTAGTAGTAAAGAAGAACAAAGACCAAGCCATCATCTATAACAGTCACTCAACAGATTACATAGAATTAAAGAAATGCAGCAATTTTTATCCTGGAATAATGGATCCAACAGTTTCAAACAATACGCACCAGTGCAAAATAGTCCTAATTGACTTATATTAGAAGGACAATAACGCCAAAAGACTACATATGAAAAGTTTATAAAATAAAACATCCTTGAGCTTTTTGATGGTAGACATCTACAGCTCAAGGAACCCTTTATCCAAATATAAAGCAAGAGATCAAGCAGAAAGTGAAAAAAGGCTACCAGTAATTGGTTTTACTCAACATTGCTTCAGACCTTTGTAGAGCAGATAGCTAGAGTAAACGCATCGAACTGCTAAAAGATTTATGAACAAATGAAAAATGCACGGATAGAAGCAGTGGGGCAGGTACATTTTCCATGTACTGCCAGAAAGAAATGCATTCCAACCAGCAAATAACATTACAAAGTAACCCACAAAGATGTCCACAAACCAGCACAAACAAAGACTTACACACTGGAGCCAACAAAGGAATCCTCGCCAATCAACTAGGAATATAAAGTTCCTTAGACTGCAAAGATGTCCTCCTATCATGACCTGAATCATTTTTATCAATAAAGGACACCTAACAAGACAAAGCAGCCATACTTAAAACCAAGACTCATGGATAGAAAGAGAAGAATCATACTTGATTACATAAACAATCACTTCAGTCCATGACTCTTAGATTTTATCCAGCTTCTCTGCCCTGACAACCGGGTTGGCTTTAGCAATAGCATCCCGAGCAGCATTCCGATAATCAAAGGGGCAGTCATGCTTATCAGAGTAGCGATGAACTGCACAGAACAGGTTTCCACATCTACAACTGAACCCTGTTAAACCGACACGCTTTCGGCAAGAGGTACACCTAATGGGTCCCTCTTTTGCCTTCATCTCAGAAGGCTTGCTTGAAGTTGCACTTGATGGTTCTGTAGAGATGATTTTCACCTCTACTGGTGCAGACTGTACATCAACAGCAACAGCAACCACAGGTTCTTTTCCATTTCCGCTAGAGTTGCCATTCACAATGCTCTCGATGGATGATGCTGCCAATTGAGCCTGTTGCTGCTTCAGGATTATGTCCTTGTGGCACTTGGAGCACATGTTCATTGTAGCAGCACTTCCAAAGAAGCCGCAGTTATTAATGCAGAGGATGGGGCCCTCTGGAGCCTGGCATCCAGTCTCATCATGAGACTCCATCTTCTCAAAAGTCCTGCAGGAAAATCACATTGAAATACAGCCAGAGCACACAAGAAAACACAACATCCCATTCATTCTCTGCCAGGCTGATGCTAATTTTCATAGAATATAAGCACAGTCCTTCATGTACCAACTGAGCAAATGCATACTTTGGTTCAAACACTCAGATAGGATGTCCAACTTCCTAATAAAAGTACACAAGCAAATAGCTAAAAAGGAGAAACAAGGGCATGCAAAAAGAGCAGCTAACATTTACCTACACCATCAAGGCGCCCTAGTTCACAAGTAATTGAAGTTTCCACACAGACGAAAGACAACAGTGCCTACACCCTAACTTCTATTCCTGAAATTGTCACATGCCCGCACCACACGAAGGAGCCAAAGTCGAGAAAGGAGATGAGATTCATATGCATGAGCATTAAAGTGAGTTTAAGCAGCTAGAAAAGTCATGCCACGCCTTCTTATGCAAGAGAAATAAAAGAGGGAATTTTTCATTCAACACGCACCCTCCCCGTCCTCAACTTCCCAACCAAGAGCCATATTATCTGCTGCTCTTTTTTACTCAAACCAAGTAAAACCAAACCTTCCCTGCTTCTGTGTACTCCTGATTACCTAAAATGGAACCTATCTATCACTTTGAAGAATTGTTGCTCGTCGAAATTTAAACAAAAACAATCATTTCACCTTATAACATGACACCCCAGATACCCAAAACAGCATCTAAGCCGATCAATATCTGTAAAAACTGCATAGATAGACATAAAACACTAACTAGTCAATAAATCATTGAAAATTCACTACAAAACATGCATAGATAGACATAAAACACTCAGTTTCACCATTAATACACAGAATTCAGTATTTAGAAGCCGTAATTTGCAAAAAAAAAAATTCATTTAAATTAATTAATCAGGATTCCCTTTCATTTAATTTCTTATCAAGTTTGATTCAGACATATATAATAAAACAAATATAAAAAAAAATCCACTAACCTGTTTGATAATTTTGGCCGATCTAACAAAATCGAACAAAAAAAATTCAAAATTCAAATTTAAAAAGCAACCTTAACTAAATCAATAAATATAGAAGAAGACAAGAAAAAATAATCAGAGACAACCTTACCCTAATCGGGGAGATAGAATCAATCGTACTTGATTATCGAAGAAATCGAGACTAAAGAATGAGGGAGAGGGAGAGGGAGAGACTGGGCTATTTTTCGGTTGTGTTTGTTTTTGATATTCTTAACATTTCTATTACTATTTGCTTGTCGATATAAATTTAGGGCTAATCGTGTTATTTGATCCTTTTACTCTCGAAATTATCTTAGTTTGGTACTTTTATCATTTTTTATCCAAATACCATCTCTCGTTTATTCTATAACCGCATCAATGTTACTCCGTGCTTATTTAGAGGGTGAATTGGAGAGTGGTTGTTGTTGTTTTTTAAATAATTTTTTGTGTTAAAATATATTAAAATGATATTTTTTTTATTTTTAAAAAATTATTTTTAAAATCAACACGTCAAAACGATTCAAAACTTATAAAAAAATTTAATTTTTTACAAAAAAAATTTTAATTTTTTTAAGAACACGGTTTACACATCATTCTCAAACAGACACTCAGTGTAATAACAGTTATTGTTTTTAAAGTATTTTTTATATGAAAATATATTTAAATAATATATTTTTTTATTTTTTTAAATTTACTTTTTATATTAAAATGATTAAAAAACAAAATAAATAAAATTTTTAAATCCCAAACACTTTCACCCTTTAAATTTCTTTGTGTATTTTGAGAAATTCGACGACATCGCAGCTGAAAAATGGTTATAGTAATTATTGACTAAACAGTCATGTTTTAACACAGTAAAAAGTCTTGGAGGTTTAAAAATAAGAGCTCAGGGTTATTCTGAGTTGATTTTACATGGTTATAATTTCATATTGTTATATTTTTTAGTTTGATTATAGGTCACTAAATCCCTCTAATTATCAAAAAAAAAATAATGGCGATAATAAAGAAAAGCTGGAATTAAAACAAGAGAAGTCATCGAAACTAGTAGGATGATGTCAGGATTGAAGAAAATAGAAATGGAAGGGTAATATTGGGATAAAACATAGAAGATGGCTAAAAACAAGACAACTTCGGGAGGTGAAGGCTCAGAAGTCAGAAGCACCATTTATCTTCTAATATTTATATCTCTGTTCTTTATTTGAGAATCAAGACTCTTTGATCCTTTTTCTCGGCCACCAAACGCCTTCCACAGAGTCGGTAAACTTCGACTAATCACCCTCTAAAAGGTTTTTATTTACTCCTCTTGCCATTATTGATTTGGAATTTACTTTTCATCCATTCGTCATGTACTGGACCGACCTGTCTCGGAGAGCTCGTGGGATCGGCTAGCAAAGTCGAATTGGCTTTGTCTTCAAATATTTTTATTTTATATTAGGGATTTTTTTTCCTTTTTAAATCTTGGAATTATCAGTGATAATTATTTCAAATGACGAATTTGGCACGTTCATCATGATTCTTTATGATACTAGGAAGAATTTTAAGCCTCCAGATCCTAAATTAATTGTCAAAAAAGAAAAGCTTCAGCTGCAGATTATACCATGAATTATTAGTCATGTCTTTCTTTCGCTGTCAACCTCCAACTTTTTTTTCCATGTCAACTCTCAACCTATTCAACAAATTACGGATAAAATAACTATGATTAATTTAAATCAATTTATACGTGAATTAATATATTGGTAAAAAATATTACATGTTGTAGAAAATGCATGAAGTTATTAGAAATGGTGATAAAAAAAAAAAGTTTTGCATGCCGGTCGGATCGGAGAATCAACTATTTCCAAAATTCCACGCATTGTATGGAAGGTGTGCGCGGCAAATTGTAGAAAGGATTATGGTGTTTAAAAAAGTTGGATAATATAAATATTATAAAAGGTATTGGATTAAAAAATTTAAAAAATAAAGATTATATAAGGTAGCTTATTTTTTTGTCGGACGGAATGAATAACTAAAATTTAATTACAGTGAAAAAATAAATTTAAAATTTTTAAAATACTTTTTAAGCAAATAAAAAACAACTAAACTCTTTAGCCTACAAACAAGGCAACATAAAGTAGATAACAGGAGCCTAAAATTCCTAGAAATCCCAAAACGAACAAAGAAGAGAAGGACATGCATCAAATGGCCTCCAATTCAAACTATCATATGCGCTTAACAGCTGACTAGTATAGACACTAGATATGAGTAAAAAAATTAAAAAATTAATTAAATCGAGAAAATTAGAAAAAAATAATTAAAAAAAATCAAATCATGAAAAAAACCGATTAAATTAATTAAAAAAAATTAAAAAACAATTCAGTTTCGGTTTTAAAAAGCTGAAACCGAATAAACCGAATCAAACCGGTTCAAATAGAAATAAAAAAAATCAGTGGTACTATAAATACCTACATTTCCCCCATCTACTTTTTAAACCCTAGTCGTCGTTCATGAATTGAACAACAAAACAGCAGCGCTAGAGCCCCCCACCCCCCGTTCAATCTTCATATCTCATCTCTCAATCTTTTTATTCCTTTTTTTAAGCATAATCGAGTAATCGAATGTTAAAGAAGAGAGCTCTTGGATTAAACAACTAAACAACAGCCTTGGAGCCCCCCCCTCTCTTTAATCTTTATCTCTCATTTCTCAATTTTTTTGTCTTTTTTCTTTTAAATTAAACTGATATATGTAGCAACTCACTATTAGATACATGAGTTCTTAAAGATTCATTTTAACAAGAGAGAGACTTATCAAATTATGCAAAACATTACTAACTTTTCTTCTGATTTTTGTAGATCTATTATATATTCATTTTTCATATTTATTTATAAGGTTGTTGGTTTGCCATAGCATGATCATGTTGCGACTACTGTCATGGATGTTGTGAGAATTATTTTTTTTTAAATCTTCGTCTAATACTTGTTTTTTCTGGTTTTTTTATTTTTAATTCCAGAAAAACTTGCTTAATATACCTGGCCAAAATGAAATTAGTTTTTCTTTTTAATTAACTGA
Source organism: Populus nigra (assembly GCF_951802175.1). Taxonomy (NCBI): domain Eukaryota; kingdom Viridiplantae; phylum Streptophyta; class Magnoliopsida; order Malpighiales; family Salicaceae; genus Populus; species Populus nigra. The sequence continues at coordinate 23,011,757 of NC_084854.1, forward strand.
ACCGAATCGAAAGTGATCGATTTGAACCGATTTTAATTTTAATTTAAAAATAAATAAATAAACTGATTTGATTATTTTTTAGATTAAAAGTAGATCAAATCAAAAATATTAACAGGATACCCTTTTCAAAACCTGTGCTAACTCCTCCTATCGCAGTCATGATCCATAGGCCCTCTAGCAGCTCCACTCGTCGATCGCCTGAACTTGCCTTAAAGCAACACGACGTTGAACGAGAGGGAGAAAATTTGACATCCACCACGGTGGAGCTACACTTCTCATTCTTCACCTCCTTGTAGCTGACTTCATCCTTCCCAGCCACCCATCGATCCAGAGCATATTAAGAGACAGGGAAAAAGGGAGATCACAAGCTCTTTCCAGAGTAGAAATGCATTTTATCGCATGGCAAGTTCCAGATTTTGCCTTCTTAAAAAACATCCATCCGCACAAAACAACCCCCAGCTCATGGGATCCAAGTCCAATACTGAAACGCAACACGTAACATAATCTTCTCCATCTCCCAAACACACCCGTCCAAGTCCAGTTCTTGGAGGAGCGTGCTGCACTGTGTTTCAAGCCACAAAAAACATCAAGCATAAAATTATGTTTTTTCCCGACTTGCGCCGCAGCAAACCGTGTACTGTACACAAATGGAATCTAAATAGATTTATCCAAAATATTAGCATCTCAAGTTCAGGCTATTATTATTCTTCTGTGTTTATAAAGAGGATGAAAGTGTAATTGATTCTCTGTTTGTATTGTATTAAGAATAAAGAACAATGTTTACACAGATTATATACAAGACGATCCACTATATCAGGAGAGATTCTCGGCTACAATATTGCAGAGAAATATTCAATCAACAACTCACGCATATCTCCTCATCTCCTAATATATCTCGTGCATATCTGGAATCATAATTATCTGGGATTCTTTCCTTCAATACTCCCCCTCAAGTTGGAGTGTATGTTGATCACTCCTAACTTGCCGAGCAACATGGAAAACTGGTTTGAACTCAGTGGCTTTGTGAAGATGTCTGCTGGTTGATCCTTGGTCCCTATGTGTTCTGGCTGAACTAATCCTCTTTGCACTTTGTCTCGCACCACGTGGCAATCTATTTCTATATGCTTCGTTCTTTCATGAAATACAGGATTTGAAGCTATATGGATTGCGGCTTTGTTGTCGCAGAACAATTTGACAGGTCGCTCATGTCTAACATTCAGATCTTTCAAGATGTATTGTAGCCACGTTATTTCACAGCACGTAGTGGCCATGGAGCGATACTCAGCTTCAGCACTTGAACGTGATACGGTGGTCTGCTTTTTCGTCTTCCATGAGATGGGCGCATTTCCAAGGAAAATGCAGTAACCAGTCGTGGATCTTCTAGTGTCCTTACAGCGAGCCCAGTCTGCATCACAATATGCCTTTAATTCCAATGGCCCTTTGGATGGTAAGAGGATCCCCTGACCCGGTGCGTGCTTGATGTACCTCAATACCTTGTGTGCTGCTTCTAAGTGGGGTTGCCTGGGTTTATCCATGAACTGGCTAAGTATATGGATTGCGTATGCAAGGTCTGGCCGTGTGATGGTTAGGTATATAAGACGTCCAACCAGTCTTCGATATTGAGAGGGATCTTCTAATAATTCTCCATCTCCTTGTGTAAGCGTCACATTTTGTTCAGCTGGAAAACGTGAAGGCTTAGCACCAAGGAAACCCGTATCTTCCAAGATTTCCAATGCGTATTTTCTTTAACACAAAGAAATCCCATGCTTGGATCTTGCTACCTCTATCCCAAGAAAATATTTCAATTGTCCCATATCTTTTAGCTTAAACTGGCTGGACAGAAAGCTTTTAGTCTTGGTGATGTCGTCTAAGTTGTTCCCTGCCAGAATAACATCATCAACATATATTAACAAGGCTGTGAAGATCCCTTGATGGTTTCGGACGAATAAGGAGTAGTCAGACCATGATTGCTTGAAACCAACTGATTTGAGTGCTGAGGAGAGTTTAAGGAACCATTGTCGTGAAGCTTGTTTCAAGCCATATAAGGATTTGTGTAGTTTGCAAACCCGAGTCTCCCCCTTTCGTCCGAACCCAGGAGGGAGCCGCATGTAAACATCTTCATATAAATCGCCATTAAGGAATGCATTATTGACATCCAATTGGTGAAGATGCCAATTTTGCATGGCTGCAAGGCTTAGTAGGACACGAACAGTGGTGAGCTTAGCAACCGGTGCAAAGGTTTCCCGATAATCAATCCCTTCAATCTGACTGAAGCCCTTGGCCACCAACCTGGCTTTGTAACGATCAATTGTGCCGTCGGGTGATACTTAGTTTTATAAACCCATTTACAACCAATGGGGCGTTTGTGAGCTGGAAGGGGGACCAAACTCCAAGTCTTATTGGCATGGAGAGCTTGGATTTCTTGTTGCATGGCTTCCCGCCATTGGGGATCCTGGACTGCCTGAGAAAATGAGAGAGGTTCTCGAGAAAGAGTCATATTGGCAGTAAATGTTCTGTAAGGAGGGGAAAGGTTATCATAAGAGAGAACATTAGAAATACTGTGAGCCTGACTTGGAGAAATGACCACTTCCGAGGGATTAGATTGATCGAGGCGTGAGGGGAGGGCTGCATCAATGTGAAAGCCTTGCAATGCAGTGGGCAGTCTCGTGGCGCGAGAAGATCTGCGTGGAGGGGGTGTAGGTGGTGGTAAGGCTGATGAAGTAGCAGGGGATGTGTCAAGTGTGGTATGATCGGGAGGAGTTATGATAGGACAATTATCCGTGGATGGAATGGGATTTGAAAGTGGGGATGGTGTGGGGAAATCTGAGGGTGAAGTCGTAAAAGGAACAGCGGAAGAGTGGGAGGTGGGATTTTGTAGTGTAGGAATATAGGTATGTGTGGGGGGTGAAGGAGAAATGACTGGAATGGGAAGCAATGAAGAAGGCAAAGGAGTCTGACTTGTTTTGAACGGAAACACATGTTCAAAAAATGTTACATCTCTAGAGACAGTAGTGTGTTGGGTTGTTAGATTGTAAACCTTATAACCTTTTTGGCCATGAGGGTAGCTAATGAAAACACATTCATGAGCTCTAGGATCAAATTTGCTTGGACGAGTGGGGTGTGTGGACACGAAACATTGACATCCAAAAACCTTGAGATGAGAAAAGTTAGGCTTGGCGTTGAATAAACATTCGAAAGGTGTTTTTCCCTTAAGTATTGGAGTTGGAGTTCTATTTATCAAGTAGGCTACAGTGAGTATGGCGTCCCCCCAAAAATGTTTCGGAAGATTTGCTTGAAAAAGTAAGGCTCTAGCAACGTTTAACAAATGTCTATGTTTACACTTAGCTACACCGTTTTGTTGAGGTGTATTGACGCAACTGGTTTGGTGGATAATGCCTTTAGACGAATAGAAGTCTGAAATTTTGAATTCTGGGCCATTATCACTCCTGATGATTTTAACATTTTTGCTAAATTGATTTGCAACCAAGTGAATGAAATGGATAAGAAAAGTTTGTGCCTCAGATTTATGTTTCAACAAATATATCCATGTGCTTCGTGAATGGTCATCAACAAGAGTTAAAAAATATTTGGCTCCGGAGGAAGATGGGACATGATATCCACCCCAAATGTCAATGTGGAGTAAATCAAAACAAGCTGCACTACGTGTAGTGCTCAATGGAAAGGGTTGCCTAGTCAGTTTGGCTAAAGGGCAAATAGAACAAGAACTGGGAATACATGATTTATTGAAGAAAAATGGAAATAATGAAGATGTTTTAGTTGATGGATGACCAAGTCTTTGATGCCACAAATTGTCTGTGATGGTGGAAACTGCATTGCATGTTGCTTTCCGTGACAGGTTGAGGCAATAAAGGCCCTCCTTCTCAGTGCCCGTCCCAATCGTCTTCCCCGATCGTAGGTCCTGTATGAAGCAAACTTGTTTGAGAAAGAAGTGATATAGAATGAATCGTATGCTAGCTTGCTCACAGATATTAGGTTGAGGTAGAAAATTGGGACGCAAAGCACATTATGAAGTACAAAATGGGAAAAGAATACTACTGTGCCAATATGGGTGACTGGTGTGCAATTTCCATTGGGAAGTTTGACCCAACGATTTTTAACAGGTGTAAGTGAGGTAAGGAGAGTTGAACTACAAACAATATGGTCACTTGCACCACTGTCCAGTATCCAACAGATTTCCATATTTCTTTGGGAAAATTGGAATGATTTACTTGAGAGTTCCTCATAGTTTGGGATGTTACCAACTAGGTTGGCTGATGCAGACCTTGTTAAGAGTTGACTGAGAAGTTGTTGGCATTCTTCTCGTGAGAAAGGAAATTCTGGCAAAACCCCCTTGTCGTGACTTTGTGGAGCAACATGGTTGACCTTCGATCTTCCTTGACTACCTTCAGCAGTGTTCCTTCTCCTTCAGCAATACTCATAAGTATGACCTTTTCCGTTGCAATAGGTGCATTTCAGGTGTGCTCTGTAATTTTTCATATTGTGATTGTTCATATTGCATTTGTCACAATACTTACCCTCTCCATTTACTGGTGTAAAGTCACGAGTCACCTTCTTGATTGAGAAAACAAATGCCTCTGCTGGTGTTGCCAATTTCCCAGTGGAAGTCTCTGCTTGCTTCTCATGGCGCAAAACCATGGCATAGGCTTTGTTCAGATTTGGAAGAGGATCCATGTTTATGATGTTGCTTCTGGTTTGGGCATAACTTTCATTGAGACCCATTAGGAATTTCATGGTCTTTTGTGTCTCCAGAAAAGTCTTCATTGTGGTGGCTGTTTCACAGGTGCAAAGCGGGAAGGAATTAAGTGCATCCTTCTCATCCCACAAACATTTGAGTTTTGTGAAAAACATCGTGACTGAATTGGTGCCCTGTTCACAGTCATGAATGGCATTTTCTATATGAAATAGAGAGACTGTGTTAGTCTGGGAAAATCTCTCCTTCAATTCTAGCCATATACTTCTTGCATCTTTGCAATGAATAACACTGCCTGAGATCTCTTTTGACATGGATCCAAGCAACCATGTTTTCACAAGGATATCACATCGGTCCCATTGATCCTGCTCATGGGAGTCACTCGTTGGTCTCCTGAGAGTTCCATCTATGAAACCCCTTTTGTTTTTGATAGTGAGTGCCATGCTCATCGACTGCACCCATGTTGTGTAATTGTCTTCCATCAATATTTGTGAAACAAGGACAGCCCCTGGTTGATCTGCATGATGGAGGAAAAGCGGATGATTGGATTTCTCCCATGTTTCTGAGGTCTTGGAAGTTGTTGAGCCCCTGTTTTGTTCAAGGAGCCTTTGATCTTCGTCACCTGCCATGAGGAATTTCTGGGTTCTTAGAACCAGTGCTCTGATACCATAAAGAGGATGAAAGTGTAATTGATTCTTTGTTTGTATTGTATTAAGAATAAAGAACAATGTTTACACAGATTATATACAAGACGATCCACTATATCAGGAGAGATTCTCGGCTACAATATTGCAGAGAAATATTCAATCAACAACTCACGCATATCTCCTCATCTCCTAATATATCTCGTGCATATCTGGAATCATAATTATCTGGGATTCTTTCCTTCAATAGTTTATTTTTTAAAAAAATTATTTTTTTAAATGTTTTTTAATGTACTAATAGTAAAATAAATTTTAAAAATAAAAAATATTATTTTAATATATTTTTAAATAAAAAACTGCTGAATAACAATCTCTCGTAATTCTAAATATGCCTTTAAAGATAAATAGATTTATTTAAAATATCCAGGAGTATTCGCTTGAAAAACCTTCATTTTCTATGCATAAAATTAGATGGAGAATATCTTCGTTGTAAAAAAAAAAAAAAAAAAGTACACGTTAGCTGATCACGAGGGGAGCCAACAAATTAGAAAATTCAGGCGGGAAATTGGGCGGGAATTAAAAATGCCCAATAACATCATTTTAAAAAAGAAACAAACCCCTCTCTTCCATTGTTTTCACTCTTTCTCAAGCCATTTTGCACACAAAATTGAAAGCTAAAATGGGAAGGAAAGGGAAGAAAACTAGGGTTTCTCGTCAGGAAGAAGAAGAAATTGAATCCGTAGTAGATGAAGAGATGGAATCCGAAGTAGAAGAAGAGGAACAGCAAGAACATATGACTCAATCCTCTGCAAACGAGAAGAGTCTCTACGAGGTAATGAAACATTTACATCTTGTTTGGCTGGTTAATGATGTTTTGGCCTTATATTTGACATTAGATCGGTGCTTTTTTCTCTCTCGTTATTTCTTAAAATTCTCATATGGGTTTTTCTGGGTTTTTGTTTTATTTGTGCTCTGGTTGCAGTTTGGCTCAAATTCTATTGAATGCTTGTATATGGTCTAAATGGTAAATTAGGGTTTCTTGTTTTTGCTGCAACTGTTGATTCTTGATTGGATAACTTACAATGGCATTATTACAAATTTTGAATTGGTGAAGCTGCGGTATGTAAATCGGAGTTGGGGAATATGTTTAAGAGTAGGGAGAAGACATTCTTAATCCTACTGAATTGTTTCATTAAAATATATTTTTAATATTCTCGCCTTGTTTTGCTTTGTGATTCAATTAGCTTTGTAATTTTTAATGAAGTGAGATAACCAAATGACAACCCACTTGTTGTAGGTTCTTGGTGTTGAGAAGGCAGCATCTCAGCAGGAAATAAAGAAAGCGTACTATAAGTTGGCCTTGAGACTCCATCCTGATAAAAATCCTGGTGATGAGGTAATTTGTTTCGGTTCCAGTTTTTTCTTATTTGTCTTTATTTTTCAGTAATAATTCTTTATGAAATGTCATTTTGTCTTCAAATAGGATGCCAAGGAGAAATTTCAGCTATTGCAAAAGGTGATATCAATTCTTGGTGATGAGGAAAAAAGGGCAGTCTATGACCAGACTGGCTGTGTTGATGATGCTGTAAGTGCTTCCTGTTTTTGTTTTTAGTTATTTTTATAAGGATTAACGAGTCTAGGATTACAGGACACTCTCTGGGTGCTAAAATTTGCTGTATGTACTTAATAGCATTTGATTTTGAGGGCAGAAACAGTCTGCCATTGCTTGCAAAAAAACTTGCGAGTTTTTTTTTTCTTATTAATGTGAAAGGAACAAAAACTAATTCATTACATTGCTCTGAAAATAAAAATGAATGATTTACTTTTTTGGGGAATCGAAATGTTCTCTTTTCATCAAGCATTGTGAACGTCATTGCTTCTTTTCTTGTTGATCAGGATCTTGCAGGGGATGTTGTTCAGAATTTGAAGGATTTTTTCAGAACTTTTTACAAAAAGGTCATTTTATCTGGTTCTGCATCTTTCTTGTTTTCATGTATTATTATTTTGGCTTTCCAATAGCTTGAGCTGACACCGGGCTTCAAATTCAGGTCACTGAAGCTGATATTGAAGAGTTTGAAGCAAATTATAGAGGATCTGATTCAGAGAAAAAGGATTTGATTGACCTCTATAAGGAGTGGCAGGGTAACATGAGCAGGTACTGTAGTTTCAGACTTTTATCCCTGGCTTTCTAGTTTCAATTGAACTTCCTTTTTGTGGACTTTGTAGTATGATATTGGACATCCCCCCCCCTGTTTTCAGGCTCTTCTGCTCAATGCTTTGCTCTGATCCCAAGCTTGATTCACACCGATTCAAGGACATTCTGGATGAGGCAATATCTGCAGGTAACAGATTACACTAAACTCTGTAAGATAAGTGGTCAGCAAATGTTCCATCTATGCATTTCCATGGGTTAGAATCTTTGTGACTGTTTTTATACCTTTACATGAAAACTGGGAATCTGAGACCACATGGCTTCTTGGTTCCATCTTGAGATTATCATATCTTTATTAAATCTGATTCCATATCTTTAGCTTAAAAATGGGAAGCTGAGACCACATGGCTTGTTAGCTTCCATAACATTTTTTTTTTTACTTTTGTAGGGGAAGTGAAGAGAACCAAAGCTTACCAGAAATGGGCAAAACGAATATCTGAAACAAAACCGCCCACCAACCCTTTAAAAAGGAGGGAGAAGTGAGTATTCTAGGATATGTTTTTTTTTTCATATTTTAATAAGTTGCCCATAAATATTTTAATTGTGTTTTATCCTTTGCAGGTCCAAAAAGGAGCCAGAAGCAGATCTATTTGCAATCATATCTGAGCGCCAGAGTAAGAGGAAGAACCAGGTGACTTCCTTTCTCTCGTCCCTGGAGTCCAAATATGGCGGGAGCAATGCAAGTTCAGAACCTACTGAAGAAGAATTTGAAGCAATACAGAAGAAAATGGAAAGCCGCCGTAAGGGCTCCAAGAAGTCGAATCAAAAGTAACTTCATTGTGATAGTGTTTTAAAGTAGAACTTGTTTTTGTACAAATGTTTCTTACTGTGAGCCCTAGATGCAAATGTCTTTGTTCTAGTTATTTCAATGAATGGGATTGCCCGGTGTGTGCATGTAAGGGCCCTTCTTGATAACATTTTGGATGCAGTATCTCTTACTTCAGGTTTTGGCTGTAAAATCTGGATCCAGTCAAAGGCTTGCATGGGCATTTTTTTTTTAAACTCCGCGTTGCATGTCTCTGACTTGCATAAAGCCAGTGCTAACTTGGATAATGCAAGACGTAAACCGTGACCTCAGCCGTCCTCGTTTCTCCAAGGTATTTTTTGAAGGAATCCAAAGGCACCTCCGGTCTTGGCCTTTGAGCCTTGGCTGGATAACCCATGCATCTGGGCGTGGTTATTCGGGAAGCTGAAGATTGCTCCAAACAGAATTAAGAAAAAAACTAAAAGAGAGACATTTCATGCGCATTGTGACAGGAAACGCTATGGATTTGCACAAAGTTCTCTCTTCTTTTTTTTTTTCAATTTTTTTGGTCGTTTGATTTTTTTCCAATGTATTTTGGGATTGGAGTTTGTTATTTGTTTTGTTTGGCTTGCTATTTGTTACATGTGATAGTGAGAAATAGAATTAACCCTTGATTGATGCTTGAATTAGATGAATTTAACAAAATTAAATTGAATTAAAACAATTATAGCTACGGGATAGAATTTTAACACTAGACAAGTACTAAAAGAGCAAACATAGGAGAGATCAACTTTTTTTTTTGTCATTTGATTTTTTTTTGTCATTTGATTTTTTAATATTAATTTTTTTTGTTGGACTTTACTGTTTGTCTTTTTTTTTGCCTAGATATGAGGATTTTGCGATAATAATGAAAAAATTCAACATGTGATTGATGTATGTTTGATTTTGTAAAATAAAATTTAATTTTATTGATCCAAAATAATTAAAACTTTGAGATATTAAATTTGATACTTAAAAACATTATTGGGATTGGAAAGGATAGGCATGATAACATGGTTGGTGTGTGCAGAATGAGGCCATTGTGATATGGCGATGCGCGGGACTTTCTTTAATGTTGAAACATCACCTTCCATGGTGGCTTTGGAAGCGGTTTGCCAAGAGTATTCGGGTACTGCAATGTATGTCGATGGAGGAGCAGCGATGAGGCTTCAATGACCTTTTCTTCCTTCCCCTCTCTTTTTTCTCTCTCATTTTTTGGGATTCGTATTGATTTGTTAAAATTGAAAGGTATCTTGTCATTTTATGTCCCTATTTTTTTTATTGTTATTTTTGGCTTTAAGTCATGTTTTATATTTGATTTTTTTTCAATTCAATCTTTTAACATTGAGTTAGTTAGAAATTGAACTTAATGTTTTTTTTCTTCTAATGGGGTGATCATGTTCTTATAAAATGAGGTCGCAAGGTTTAAATGTTAACTCAAGTTAACATTGGTTTTTTTCTTAAGTCATTTTTTTACTTCGATTTTCTTTTTTAATTTTATCCTTGTTAGAAATTAAGTTTCGTGATTTTTTTTATTTTTTTTTGTAAGTCATGAGTTTTGGGTTATTTTGTTTTTATGATATAAGTCACGAGTTTTCCTGAATTGATTTAGATTTTTTTTTCAGTTTCATCCTTTAATATTAAGTTCGACATATGATTTAACTTTATGATCTTTTTTATTTTGTTTTTTATTAGGTTATTCCGTTAGCATAATCCGGGTTGTGGGGTTTGGTGGACTTACTAGGCTTTAACTATTTTTTTTTGTTAATTGATTTTTTTATTTAATTATTTCACATTGAGTTTGTTAAGAATTGAACATTATTTTTTTATTCAGGGTTCTCTTGCCCTCACAACTCATAACACAAGTTGATTTGGATCGCTTTTTTTTTTTTTTTTAATTTTAACTTTTAACATTGAATTGGATAAACATTAAGTATCATAATTTTTTTCATTTCAACGAGCATTCTTTCTGTAAAGATTATCATGATAATTTTGTTTTTTTTTTAATTCAATCAATTTGTTATCAATGTCTTTATTTTATCATTGAATGAAACAAGCTTATTAGATCATTTGGGTCTATAATACGGTAGTGAATTTCTCTTAATTTTTTAAAACATGTCACTAATTTTTAATATTTTTAATATTAAAAAAATTGATATAATACGCAATACAATATATGCAAGCAATGTAGTATTGGCTAGATTGAATGGAAAGCAATTTATCTCGATTTCATACCAAACAATCATTGATTTTTCAGCAGCAGCTTCTTTTCCTGCTACGGCCAGGTTAGTGTAAACTGTCGATAAATAACGAGACAAACTTGAACCATGTATTGCGTATGGGCTACTGCTAGGAAAAGTGCTAAGCTTGAAAAAGAAAAAAGACTCTATCTAACTGGGACTTGTATGGACCTCTCTTGGAATTTTACTTCATTTGTGGAGTTGGGGATAATCACCGAGCCCAGCAGACATTTGTTACCCTTTGTAGCTGTCGAACTTCATCACGCATATGCTGATTCAGATCTTGTTTTTTGCAGATAGAAGCGATATCTTAGCTGATTCTTTGCACGAGGAGCAATTCGACAATTTCTTTTTCTTTACATGTTTAGCAGCAAGATCACCATTCACGCTATATTGACACCATACCTCATTGCTCGACACAAAAGCTTAGGTCATTTTTCCTGTTGGATATTAAAGTTTGGGGTCCATTATTTTCCTAAACTAAAGCAACAGAATAACTTTCATCCAAGCTTCACACATATTGCATCCTCTGGTCCACCGACCCAGCTGCTCAGTCAGTGAAGATCTGGCCACAAACTTGGTCTTCATTGAATATTTGAGCCTGTAATTCATTTTTCTTACTTAAATTAGGTCCCAACTAAAGTATGTCCAAACCCCATGATCATACCCGAAGATGGATATGGTAAAGTACTTTATTGGTTCAAAAACAAAAATTTAGGACATTCATCATGTGCCCTTAAAGCCACAAACCCACATGAACAACAGCACAAAAATTATGCAACTTTCTAGTAGATGCACATAGCTAATCTCCCAAACCAAAACTAATTTCAGATTATACAAGACATTTTTGTACTAAAATTAAGATTCAAGGATGGTGACTTCACAACTGCATGCTGGGAAACATTCCCCTAAGATACAAGTGATCTTCCATGAACCTGAAAATGCAAGCAAAGCCTTTGCCTTTTTCTTTGGTCTACCATACCTGTCATTGATGCCCTTGTTGTTATTATTCCCTCTTTCATTTTCTATTTGGTAGATAGATAAAAGTGTGTGTGTGTGTCTATATATATATATATATATATATATATGCAACACATTACTCGAGTGTGTTTGTGTGTGTCCCTCCACCTTACCCTCTAGTCCCTTCTTTCTATGCTTTTAGTAAGCCATCAAGTCTTTGATTGAGCTTGCTTAGTGCTTTGATTTTTTATTTTGATTTTATAAAAAACTAAATTAAAAAAAATTATTAATTATAATCTTTTCATAGCTGAAATTTTTAAATATAGTTTTTAGTTTTTGATAAGATCAATAAATTATATTAATTATCTAAACATTTTCAAACAAAATGTAGTTTCAACCGTACTGATCATTCGACTTAACGGACTCTTTGTCTTTCAGTCAAGTTGTGTTGTGCAAACTCATAATTACGGAATGTAGCTTTACTCTACTTTATTACTGTCTCTTTACCTATAAGGCCCATCCACTCACTCTCTATGGTTGCTTCAATAGTCTCTAGACTCATCTTTTCAGCATCAGTTCCACTCATCTAGTAACTAATTAACACTGTCTATTCCACAACTAGCTGCCAGTATTAGCCTTTTCTCTTCAAAGTTTGCATCCTTTTCTTCTCTTGTGAGGTAAAATTCTTAACATAGATTTTAGCCATAAAACCCCAAGATTTCTGTGTTAGGATTTGTAAGTTTTCTTTTAATTCGGCTTATTATGGAGCTATGACTCATTTATGTTGTGTGGCTTTCTGGGTTCTTGCTGAAGGTTCTAATGGAGGCAGATGCTGCTGAAGTGAAGTCAAAGATGGAAGATTATGAAGTTATTGAGCAGATTGGAAGAGGAGCTTTTGGTTCTGCTTTTCTTGTTCTTCATAAAACTGAAAAAAAGAAGTAAGAAATTCAGTTTTCTTGTAATTTTATTCTGGGGTTTCTGTTCTTAGCTCTATGGATCTTTTGCATATAACTAGAGTAATCCACTTGATTAATCCAATCAAAATTTTCATTTCCATATTAGCATCCAAAAATTGATCCTTGGCATTGAAGAAGATGAACTAGTTTTGGTATTTGGTATTGGTTATGTTAATTTGATTTTTCAATTCAAAGCATAAATTTTCTTGATCGAATTTGCGAGTTTGGCTTAGCAGTGGGAGGCAGTGGTTGTGTCGGCACGATCCTTTGTCTGCTAGCAGTCATTGTCTTTAGTCTAAATAGTTGATTTTTTTTTTTTGCTTTTCCTTAGGTATGTGTTGAAGAAGATTCGGTTGGCCAAGCAGACAGAGAAGTTTAAGCGCACAGCTCATCAGGAGGTCACCTTCACTTTTTTACTCCTTTTTGTTTCCCTGCACGAGGGAATTTGGAATATTTTATGTTAATAAGGAATTAGCTTTTGGATATTTTTCGAGTTATTGCTTAAAACATTTGTTGCAAATTTGTCATTTGATTCATTTTACTCATTAGGAGCCTGGAAAAATAACTAGCATATTCATGGTGTTCTGGTTTACTTGTCTTAATATCTACTTTAAGCTACTTAATCATGACAGAATGTGTTAGAAGTACTGGTATTCTTTTGTATAACCTTGTAAACAAATTTTAAATGTTGTCGCTTTTCATTTGCACTAGTTGCTGTTGTGGAAATACTAGTCAAATTGTGGAAACTTTTCCTCGTAAATTTTAAAAGATTCAATGATGATTATGATTATAATCACAATTTTCATTTTTCAGTCAAAGCATAAAATACTAAAATGTTGGTTGAAATGTACTGCAGATGAACTTGATTGCGAAGCTAAATAACCCTTACATTGTGGAGTACAAGGATTCTTGGGTAGACAAGGTAACACATCATTTCTGAATGTTTTTATGTATAATGTCATGGTAAATATGAGCTTTGAGACTAACATTGAGTCAGAATACCTCCCCCCCCATCCACCTTTTGCGCCTACAAAAAAATCTTATGTTTATGTTTCTCTATGCTATGCAGGGAAACTGTGTATGCATAGTAACAGGCTACTGTGAAGGAGGAGACATGTAAGTTTATGTGAAAGCCTGTATCATTGTCCTGGATGGGATAGAAGATCAAATTTAAATATATATTTCTGATCAGACACTTAAGAAATGAAATCCTGATCTAGAAAATTGACATGTAAAACATTCGCATTAGAAGATAATACAAGAGTAAAGCTAGAAGTTAAATACAATGTTAGAACACTTCATGAATGGCTGAATGAAAAGCTCATTCCTTTTCTTTCCCTCCAACCAGGGCTGCAATTATAAAGAAGGCCAGAGGAATATTTTTCCCAGAGGAGGTAATCGTTAAGGTTTTTCAAGTGCTTCAAGTTTATTGATTATTAGCTTCACGTTATCAACATTGTTCTTCTGTTTTGTTGTCCAGAAACTCTGCAAGTGGTTGGCTCAATTGTTGCTAGCTGTGGACTACTTGCATTCTAACCGTGTCCTTCACAGAGATCTAAAGGTATACTTACTCTCACCCATGTGATGAAAGAAAGATTATAAATGGTTTTGCTGCTGACATGAACTCACTGATTGACTTGTTGAATTCCAGTGTTCCAACATATTCCTTACAAAGGAAAATGACATTCGCCTTGGTATGTAAGCCAAAAGAAATACTAGTCAGAAGGATTTTCTTCATCGAGTCTGGATTTTAAATCTTCTCTTTTTTTAAGAGTAGTATATCTTGTGTGGCATGAACAGGTGACTTTGGACTTGCAAAGCTTCTCAACACAGAAGACCTTGCTTCTTCGGTATGGACTTTATTACATCTCCAGTATATTACTAATTTACTTTGTTTTAACTTGTCAATTGAAATTACACCCCTGATTTCAAACTGTTACAACTTTTCTTCTCAACTTCTTAATGTATTTAATGCCTGCAACTCAGATAGTGTTTGGGTACCATTTAGGGTCCCGGTACAAAATCCTAAGAGCTGGTGTTTGAACTACTTGTCTTAAAATGGTTCTTTTCATCTTTCTGTTTTCTATGCCTTTGCATGTCACTTAGGTAGTTGGCACCCCTAATTACATGTGTCCCGAGCTCCTAGCAGATATACCTTATGGCTACAAATCAGACATATGGTCACTTGGTAAGAAATCTGGAAGCATGGTTTTGAATTTATCAAATTTATTTCTGCACTGGCAATAAGATATATCTGATGTTTCAGGATGCTGTATGTTCGAAATTGCAGCACATCAACCAGCATTTAGAGCTCCTGTAAGTACAGGTCTTATCTTCTGATACGAATGTAGCATAAATATAATTTGGTTACCAGCATAGCACCTGCAATTTACTTTAGTATGAACTTCAAAGTACGATAAATAAATAGTAACTTGAACAGGATATGGCTGGACTTATCAACAAAATAAACAGATCCTGCATTTCTCCTCTTCCAATTGTGTATTCCTCCTCGCTGTAAGTGCTTTCTTTCCCAACTTTGTCTTAAATTCCATTTATCTACTCTTAACACCCGTAATAATAGCCATGCTATATTTTTCTTCTCCTGAATACCCATGCGTGTATCATTGTAACTTTAGTGGTCTGAATGTATAAGATGATTCTCTTGGTCAATATTTAAGAGATGAGTTCCATGCCACAGGAAACAAATTATTAAGAGCATGCTGAGGAAGAACCCAGAACACAGACCAACAGTAAGTTTGACTGATCCAAGTTTTTATTCTGTTAATTTTAACACCACAATCCATTCTTATATCTTCACGCTTTGACATAATAGGCTGCAGAATTATTGAGGCATCCACATTTGCAACCACATCTCCTCCGTTGCCGCAATGCATCTTCAGTTTTTCTTCCAATATATCCCATAAACAACTCAAAGGAGAAAACCAGAAGAAAATCATTGCCTGCCAAACTCAGTGTTGGCAAAGACTACAGAGACAAGGACGTTGGTGCATCAAAGCAGCCAGAATACGAATATCCATTTGAGAGAAATGTTGAAGCACAACGAAGCAATTTACCTCAGAATGACAAGCCAACATCAATGTCTAGCACAGAATACAGCCTGGAAAACAAGACGGTTGATCCTACAAGCTGTTCAGTGGAAGTATCTGATGGTCCTAAAGACAGCTCCACTGATTCTGAAACAAGTGTTTGCAATGGAGAGAAGCAAGCAGATTGTAGCAGTCCACCTCAAAAGGATGGCACTGAAATTGAGTCTACCTCAGAGAGCATCCCAAATTCTCAGCATGAAGCAGATTGTAGCAGTCCACCTCAAAAGGATGGCACTGAAATTGAGTCTACCTCAGAGAGCATCCCAAATTCTCAGCATGAAGCAGATTGTAGCAGTCCACCTCAAAAGGATGGCACTGAAATTGAGTCTACCTCAGAGAGCATCCCTAATTCTCAGCATGAAGAAGAAGAACCCAGTGCTCTGCGTTTTCAAGATTTGCAAGAGGTTGATGTCAAAATTGTGACCTCAAAGGATCAAGCAACATTTTGCAGCGGACAATTTCCTGAAGAAGTTCAAACAGATGGGAAGGGTGATACAGTAGATGAAACCAGGAAACTGGAAATGCCTAGCCTGAGTTGTGCCAATCATGATGCCGCCTCTGATGATAAAAGCCCACCATCAACTGTAAATGAACCTTATGCAGAGGCCTTACAGAAACCAGAAAGTCCTGATGTGTATACAGAAAGTACTCATATAGAGTACTTGTCATCTGAAAGTAATGATGTACTTCCATGTAAAGTTGAAATACAAGCAAAACCAGAAAACAACAATTGCTCCATGGACACAGAGAAAGATGATATCCATGCGATGACTAATGCACAATTGCTGAGCACACTTGCTGCACTAACAGGCGATGAAGCCAAGAGCGAGTGGGAGAATCCAAGTCAACAAAGAGCTGATGCTCTAGAGTCTTTGCTAGAGCTATGTGCACGGCTACTTAAACAGGAAAAGATCGATGAGCTTGCTGGTGTGCTAAAGCCATTTGGAGAAGAAATGGTCTCATCCAGAGAAACAGCAATCTGGTTGACAAAAAGCCTCATGTCTCAGCAAAAACTTAATGAAGGGACCTGATATTTGAGGTGATTACAACTAATTTATTCATTGTTGTGAGAAAATGTATCTAGTTAATTGTGTTTGACATATAGTGTGTTTTTCCAGAGTGTTGTTTGATTGGAGAGTACTACTTGAAACATTTTTACGGATTGTTTTTTTATTGCTGGCTTTGATGGAAATAAACTCCTGAGAAAAGAAAAAAAACATCTTTACAATTTGTAGAACTATGTTGTCAAGTGGGTCAGAAGGCACCAAAAGATCAAAAGGCTAAACCGAAATTTAGGCAGATGCTCTGAAGCAAGTTTCCACTGCATGTAGTCTCTGCTAAAGAACGCATCATTTTGTAAGCAATCAAATTGATTAGTGTTCTGCTCGTCCATATATGCGGATGGACCTTTGAATTGAAAGAATTCACTGATCCTTCGAACTAAACATTTTCCCTTAAATTGTATGCTTTATAGCAGAATGGGGCGGGCCTGTTATTTTTGTTCCTTTTCTTTTCTTTTCTTTTCTTTCTTTTTAAAAAGAAAAATGCTATGCGTCAATCACAACTAATACACAGAAATGGAGCAGGAAAAATATCTGTAACAAATTGATCAAATTATATATAAACAGAGAATAATTTTAACCACCTTTGTTACATAAATCAACCATTTTTCCCACCTCTTCGTTCTAAGATACTTGTTTATTCACTCCCTTTCCTGTATATTATCATCTTTCTCCTGTTTGAAGAGCTTACTGCAAATAATAGGCAAAGAATGACAAAAGGGAAGCCCCAATCAAGGATCCAACAACAGGCAAGGTTGCGGATGCTCCACTGGTAGGGGAGGGAGCAGGAGCTGAGATCTCATCAGCTGCCAAGGCTGCACTCATGGAGGCAGCTACGACGAGGACAGCGCAGGAGATCTTCTTCAATTCCATGATGCAAAATGCAAGAGTGATGCTAGCTGCCTTGGAGATGAAGAAAGGGTTTTGATTCGTTTTGCTTTATGCAGGTCTGAGTGGTTTCAAATGGTGGTGAATGCGTATTTACAAGGAGCACCGAGGCTATTTTAAGGAAGAAAATGGTTAATGTTAGTTTTGCAATGATTGGTCTTGCATGTAACAAGGATTCACAAGGTGGCTGGCACCGCAGTCTGATGTTTACTTGTAATAGCTTTGCGGTGAAGAAAATTTTGGCTGCAAATTGGCCTGTATTTTTCGCACAAATTATGAAACAATTCATACACCACATCCTAGTTAAGCTGGTTAAGTTGTCTTAATAGATAAATAATTGGAGGTTTGGATTATATGCCGGAATTTTAAATCATGTTCATTAGATCATGACTCATTAATTTAAGGCATGTTTTTGACTAATTTGAAGCACTTGGAAAGGTAACCTCGTCATAAGTCATTGACATTGAATTATGAGCTAGCATGCCATAAGTCATTAACAGAAAACCCAAGAAAATGCCTTCTGAATCAGTTGGCAATTATTTTTGACTCGAGATTAATCCGGTTTGATAATTGCCGAGCTGGTAATGATTGCTCTAACACACCAAGGGTTTTAGGGTGGCTGGATAAAATATTTTATTTCCTTCTCTCATTTTTATCCGTCCATCACTTAGATTTCCGAATATTTTAAAAAAAAACCCTGTCTGGAAAAACGCAGTCGTCTAATTTGAGATAGAGTTGCCATCAATATAATAATGGAGGATAAGATTTTATCATGTATTTATATTTAGAAAGTGGACAATCATTTAGGTCTCCCAAAAAGGAAATATGGATTAACAAAGTGAGATGATGAGCTATGATTTGATCTCCTCACCCAGTCCACCGATTTCTAGATTGATTTTTCCTGGATTATATTCGATCTTATAGTTATTTTTTAAAAAATATATTAAAATAATATACTTTTTTTTATTTTTTCAAATTTATTTTTAACATTAATAAACTAAAATAATCCAAATACATTAAAAAAAATTTGACATCAATACACCAAAATAATTCAAACACGTCAAAAAAAAATTATTTTTTTCTAAGAAATAATATCACTTCAAAAACAAACGAAGCATTAGAATTTACACCTTTTAAACTTTAACCATTTTTTGATCTTGATCTTATACTATAATGATCGTTTACCTGTAATTTGGTTTTCACATGATGAACACAATCAAAGCCGACACGCCACCTTTCTTCCTTTTATTGACATGTCAACTCCCCTCACCTAGATTTACCGACAGTGCCTTTTCATCATTGCACCGTCTGCACTCCAAGATCCTAAAGGAAATAGAGAGTTTTAATCTTTATTGGAGTAATTTTCTTTATAATAGTAGAAAGACGTTCATGAGGTTGAACTTCTATTAACCTATGTATCTTAAGATTCAAGAACTAACTACACTAACCTGGTCGATGCACACAGACTATCTACATTTCCGAGGAATTGACTCTGTTAAATTCAAACCAGATATAACTACTGTTTACTATCTAAGCCAGCACAAAATTTCTTGTAAAATACTACTCTATTAGAATTAAAAAAAATTAAAATTAATGTTTTTAATGTTTTTATACTGTTTTGATGTGCTGATATCAAAAATAATTTTTAAAAAATAAAAAATATTATTTTAATATATTTCTAAAAAAACATTTAAAAAATAATTATTGCATTCTTTTGAAATCCCACCAATAAATTTCTTGCCTGCTCCATGTCTTATAATTGAGATGGGCCAAGAAAATGGTTGGTGATTGACCCACGGTCCAAATCAAAACCCCACCAATTCTTATTACGCCACGGCTATTTAGCTGGCGAAAGAGAGTTTCCACCTCTTTAGACTCGGGAGAAACAAGAAAAGAAAGAAGTGAAACCTGGCACATAGGAGGCGGCGCCATGTGGTGTGGCCAATGCCCTCCTGCCACGGTCGCTTAGCTAGGAATTTTATTCATTTTTTGGTAGAATCAGCAGGAGAAGGCAACATTTTTAGGGACCAAAAGGCAACCCTGCACCTTAACGGTCCCCACAAGCCGTAACTAAAAAGGCATACTCATACTTGTGAGATCACAAGCTATGCACCAAAAATTGTAAGAACATATGACATGAACTATATAAGTACCCTCGTAGATTCCATAGTTTCATCATCCATGCCCGTTGCCTCATCCCACACATTAGCCCCAGCACAATTAGTACTTAATCCATCAGCCCCCTTTAGATTTTTGTCTCAAGATTTCGGTGATAAGCGATCATGGCACAGTACTTTGGTGGTTCATTTGTTCACATTGTGATGGCCATGGTGGTTGTGGCATTGTTGCATAGTTGTGGAATGATGGCACAGAGCATTGCTCCTACACCAGCAATGGACGCTGGAGCTGGGCTTGAGTTGCCAGTTTCCATGGCTATCGTCTCTTCTTCAGTGATATTATCTCTCCTTGCTCTTATGTTGCAGTAATTCTTACAGTTTTTGGGGTTGCTGAGATCATTCCTTTCTTGGGATATATAGGTTGTATGCGAGGTGGAGATGATATTTGTGGTTGCTGGGTTTGATTTTTTCTTTTTTTTGGTATCCATTTGACATGGTTCTTGTTATTTTAGTAGTAATGTGATTATAGTAAACGTACTGTGTAATTGGTGGTGTTGGACATCGTAAATAAAGAGATACCCGTTTTTTCTTTTTTTTGTTGATAAACTTGAAGTATGATTTGAGTTGAGAATGCATTTCCTATTTATGTTTGTTGTTATTCTTAATTTGTAGATGAAAATTTAGGGTTCACACAACCGGATTGATAAATATATTCTTAGAATGCATTATCATTTCAGATTTTAATTCAAAAAAATATTCCAAACAACAACGGTGATTGAAGGAGGGAGTTATATATATCTTCTAAAAGCAAGTAAATCACACTTTATTTTTTATCTTTTTTTTAATATATTTTTTTCTCATCTCTCATTTTTATTTTTGAAATTTATATCAACCTGTTTTAATTATTTTAAAATGTCCCTATCTTCTACCCTGATATTTGCCAAACTATCTTATTTTGCTGAAATATTTTCTACGTGTGTTAGTTGACTAAAAAATTTTCAAAGTATGTTAGAAATGTAATTTATTCTTAGGCCACCCATATGTTGCAACGTGTGATGTGCATCACTTTCACACGCTTACAAACAACAGCTGTTACTTGGTGAACGTTGCCAACCAAATTCTAATTTTTTTGTGGTGTTTTTTTAGAGCATTTTGGTAAGCACATTAAAAAAAAATTATTTTGTAAAATAACATAGGTTTAAAAATATTTAAAAAATTAACACAACTAAAAATGTTGCAATTGGCATTTGCGACACGCGAATCCCAAATGTTATCTATGACTTTATTTTTGTATATTTTATTTGTAACACGCGAGTCACAACTCTTTTAATAAAAACATTTTAGGATAGGTTATTCTACCATCAACTCTCTAAAAAAAACCCAACAATTCGCATGATCATAAATAACTAGTTTTCCAACATCAAAACACAATTTACATAAAAAATTTAGACTGACAATTAACACAACATAATATTTTATTAAAAATTAAATTAACTATATATCTATTCATAATCTCTTAACATATAATAAAATGTAACTATATTTAGTAATCTTTTCAGCTAGTAAAAAGACTTGAAGTACTCGTGAATGTGCTTGAAGCACCCATGTAACTATATTTATTAATCAACCCAGCTCGTCAAACTTAAGGATAAACCTGTAATATTCATGCAGGTGTGTGGAGAACCAATAACATCTCAGTTCATAAACGGGTATAAGTCGCTCGTGAACAGAATTGAAATGCTCATCAATAAACCAGCATCCTTTCATAATAAAAAAATCTCATTTTTTACTAATATTCTTTACGCTCAACCGTCTCAACGTCTTGATTTCTACCGGTCATAAATTAAACATAGTGATGTTCACAATAGATCTAATCTCATTTCTCATTGACACCTTCACGTATAAAAAAACTAGAGCGGACAATGCTGGACTCTAGAAAAAGAAGAAAAATTATAAGAGAACGTGAAGGAAAATAGCGGATAAATTGTGCCGACCATCACAAAATATGACAAGACAGCCCACATTACTTGGAAAGTTCACTGGGCTTTGAATCCATCGTACCTTAAGCCATGGGTTTGAACTTTGAAGTTTGAAGTCGCCCCTGAGTGAAGAACCTCCCTCCCGACATGGATCTACCAAACAAAAAAGACTTCCCATCTGCTACAACGTGTAGACAACAATGCGGCGCCGCCTCCACCGTCCCAAACTTGGTAGAGGAGGATTGTTCAGGACTGAGATTGGTTTTTAAAATATATTTTATTTATAAATGTATTAAAATAATATTTATTTTATTTTATTTAAAATTTATTTTTGATTTTAGTATATTAAAATCATATAAAAAAATAAATTTAAAATAAAAAATATTTTTAAAACATAAAAATAAACTAGCTCTGAAACTACTTATTAAAACCCATGTCCAGTCTGTATAACTTTCATACACATAAACACAGCTGTTTTTCTGAAAGATTAAATTATTCTGATTCTCAATCCTTTATTTTCTGTCGACGAAAGGGTTTCTTAAGCCTTTTTTCTTCGTATTTGTAATGATGGATTTATTCTAGTATTGAATATTGCTTTTTTACATTTCTCCCGGTAATTCATTTCATTGATGTTGTTAAACATTCCGACGCTACCGAATAAGAAAGATAATAAAATTTGTTATAAATTGACAAGAACACTATATTTATAATGATAATTTTAAAATACTTAATTTTATTGATTAACATCTCACTTATTAAAAGATTATTATAATTCTTTATAATAAAAAAATCCCATTAATACCAAATTTTCAAGGACTCAAATCATGGTTATTATCATGATTAATAGAGTGTATATATAGACATGAAAACACGAGTGGTGTTAATATCATGCATAAATTTTATCAAAAAATGCTTTGTTTGAAACTCAAATCATGGTTATTATTATCGATTATGATTATTATTATTATTATTATTTTAATTATTATTTTTTTTATTTCGTACCATCATTACCATTACTATTTTCATTATCATTATTATTATTAAGAAAAACAATAAGAAATCAAAAGAAAAGGGACCAAACAAATATCACTATTATTATCATTGAAAAAGTCAAAATTATAAACTTGATTTAAAGGATAAAATTGAAAGTCATAAGAACTTTGTCAAAAAAAAATAAAAAATTAAAAGCAAAATGACCAAATAAAAAATCATTATATATACAAATTAGAAACCAATGGTTAAATTGAAAACACATAAAACTTTAACAAAAGGGAAAATAACAAAAATGAAAAAATAAAACTAAAAGGACTGAATTTGAAATATCAATAGCACTAAGGACCATAATGTATTTATCGGGGCAGGAGAGAGAAGTGAAGAGAAAAAAAAGGATCACCGGTGATAAACTAAGAATATTTAGATTACACGTGCCACCTAAAATGGAAGAGAAGGCAATAGAAAATCAAACTATATGGTGGAATCTCATTTTTTATCGTTGAAAGATGCTGCACGCGTTGTCTAAAAGACATGACGTCTCCCGCTGCTGCTAGCACAGCATAAGCTAACAACTCTTTTAATTAAAAATATTATTTTAATGGTAAATTATAACACTACTTCCATGCAAATCAACAATTGACAAAAATACTGTAATTAAAAGATTTTAATACCCCTGATCCTAGTGCAATAAATTTATTGGACCTAAGGGCGTATTTGTAATTCAACTATACATAAAAAGCTAAAAATACATTTGTACCCTTACCTGAAACAATTGATTTTTTTTTACTCTTGGGAGTATTTTTTTTATTTATTATTTATAAAAATATTTTATAAACAAAAACACCCTCACATAAATCAATAATAACAAACGAATGATGTAAAAATATTAAAATACCCCGTAATAAAAAACATATATTTTTCTTGTCAAGTCCATAGACGTCACTCACTATTGTATTGAAAAGTGAAGTGAGTCCATAGGAATGGTGATTCTCCCGTTTATTTTAGTATATTAATTATATGTCATATATTCAATAAGAAAAAAAGTATTTTTCGGAGTACGGAAGAAAATCTAAGATACTCTTTGTCAATTTTATGCCCAAGATTAAAAAACTTTTCATCAAGAGCAATGCTCAACTATAGAATTATTAACAATATACTTACAATTCTAAAGATATATTTTGCTTTTTTTTTTTAAAAAAAAAAAAGCATATTAAAAGTAATTGATTTATCCTTCACGCAAAGGGCAGCATACGAATAGTTTACTTATTAAAATATCAATGTTTTTTTTTTTTAAGATTTTAACATGTACATCGGATAATAGAAAATCTAAATATACTCTTTGTTAATTTCAATTCTTATAGAAAAACCAACATTGAAATTAAAAAAAAAAAGCATTTTTTTTAATAAGACTACGGTTATTGAGAATCAAAGAATTAAGTATAGGTTTGCAAATATGAAGGACTAATTATAATGAAATGAAAAATATAAGGGACTAAACAATCATTAATCTTACTTTTAATTAGGTGAAAGGTTGCCAACCCAAATTCTAAAATTTTATAGTCGTTGTGAACTATTTGAAGTCGAAGGCACCCCTTTTAGGACCCCCTCCCCGCACAAAATCCACTATAAAATCACCCTCTTCCTTACAAGCCCAAAGACACAACTCAACTCTTGTCTAAAACCAAAACCAAAGCTACAAAGAAACATATAAAGTCATTAATCTCTCTTGTTTCTCTAATCTCCTGTATTATTAGAAATGGCTGCTCAGGTTATTATCCCCAAGGCATTCTTGCTTGTTCTTGTGATTGCTGCATTCGCTGTTGTTTCTGCCCAAGATAGTGAATCAATGGCTCCTGCACCTGCACCAGGAATGGAAGCTGGAGCTGGGTTCTCTTTGCCAGTTTCTGGTGCCATTGTTGGGTTCTCTCTTGTCGTTTCTCTTCTTGGTTTCTTGAAACATTGATTCATTTGTTGTTTTACTTGATTTTTTTCAAGTTATGAGGAGGTTTGGTTGATTAATTACATTTGCTGTGAGGTTGAGATTGAGAGGTGCTGAAAAATTGTTGAATACTGGATTCATTCCTTGTTACTATTTATTTGCTACATACAATTAATGAATTAAATTAATTAATTATTTTGATTTGTTATCGTTTGTTTATTAATTACTGTTACTAAACCCGGTTCATAAAATGCGACTCGAACTAAGTTAATATATAATTCAGTTAAATTTGATTTAGCTAAGTTGAATAATATATCAATTATTTGCTACACTAATTTTTTTTTTTATAAACAATAACATCGTTTATGATAAAAACATAGGTTGGATTAACCTAAGTTGAATCTACAACCTATTAACCTGGTACCTTTTCAGATTAGATCCTGGGCAATGCAGTGACCCTCTTTTTTTCGATTATGTAAAGGCAACCTTCGTATTTTTTCAATGTAAATGCATATACCGACTGGTTTCATAGGAATTCATTCATATGGTGACAATAGAGTGACCGATTTTATGATTGAGTTTTTTCAACAAAAATATAAGCAATTATTGCTTTCACTCGACCTTTCATAGTTATATATTTGACAATTTCAAAGGAAAAAGAAGATCAATTTCAAGTTAGAATTCTCCACGATTTACCTCACACCTTCCCACGTTATTGAAGTCTGAGCACAAACTTCTCCCTCGAGGGTTGCTAGACCAATGACCCTAAAAACAATCACAGTAATTAATCTCTCTTGCTCTCCTCTGCGTTTGTGTATGCTGGCCTTGAACAGGGAGATTTCATTTTCTCTTTTATTTCTAATAAACATGCAGTACTTTATTATTGAAAAATACAACCAACTACATTTAATTTTTTTTTTTATTTTTAATATTAACATGGATGTCCGGATGAACTTTTTGTTTTTTTAATAATATATATTATAAGCATGCTCTATTTGTATTTTTTGTAACATCTTACCAGATTTTTTTTATTCCGTACTCTTTTAGATAAGCCACACATTCACATGTATATTTTCCAAAACAATCTCAAATTTAGACAATATTGTAATATTCTACTAAAATATATGGGTTTAGAAGTTAAGATAAACCACTCTCATTTGTAGTTCGGGTTTCAGTAAACGTCAAATGAATGAACTTGTTATATTTTCGGAGACCAATTAGGGTTTTAGAAATAGGTTTGTGAGTAGGTAGTATTATTAAAGATAAATAATTTTTTGTTGAATATAATGAATAAATTAATAAGTGGTAGGTCTATATATCATAAGGGCCTGGATATATAATTTTCAAAAGAAATTTCAAAAACTTTGTTAGTAGATTTGAGACTTGAAAAAAAAACTTAAACTAACATAAAACATTTGCTCCAATTTAGGTGTCATAACCACAACATCCTCATGCTTTGAAAGTTTGGACTTTGGAGGGCTCGAATATTCAAATCTGGGCACACTTGCTTACTTTAAAGGTTTCTTCCTTAAATGCGTTACTTCTAAATTAATGATTTATATAGTATAATGATGTCCAATATAAATTAATTTTTAGTCTACAAAATAAAAGAATAATAAAATTTAGGTTTTTTTTCTCCAAGATTTTTGAGATATTTTTCACTTGGTGTCGAATAACCAAACAATGAGTTATTCTATATAGAATACTTATTTATAAGATTGAGAGTTTAATTAAATCGTACTTATTATAACATTTAATTAATTGCATATTTATATTGTTACAGGTGATTGTAGTTTTTATTGAAAAGATTTTAAACTTCGGTTTTAACACAGCTATAATAAATACTTCGTACAAGAAAAGTGGCACATAATTATAGTTATCGTTGAAAAGATAAATAGGTGTGAAATAAAGAGAACTAATTCGCAGGCATTATTACAATTTTAAAATCTTACGTCTTGGTTTTTTATATTGCTTGGTTTTTAAATTATACAGTGCAGAAGTTGTTTAGATGTTTCTAGATTAATTCATAGGTTTAAAAATCAATATATATGAAGGATTCAAAAATATAATTTGAATTAAATAAATAAATTCAAGATTATTTTTTTTAATACTAAGATGTCAACATATTTAATTGAATCAAGTTTTATAATAAATCAAAATAAATTATAAAAATAAATTTAAAATTAAACAAATCTAAAAAAATAAAATCTAAAAAAAAATATTCATCTTCACTGCTTATGTATGTGAACAGTAAAGGAAATGATCCCACATCACAATTTGTATAGTTTGGAGTATAATACGAAACAATGTTTTGTGATATATATAACGCATTCAGTAAGCAAATCACATCTAAATTGGTATATTCAATTTTGTTTTGGTAATTTGATTCGAAAGGTGATAATATAGGAACATAAAATCACTTACCACGAGAATTAAATCTATGAAAATACTGATAATTATTGAAACGAACTAAAATATCAAGAATTTTTAGGTTTTTTTTTTAAAAAAAATCAAATCCGCCAACAAAAAATGCTAACCCGCAATTATTTGAACCATGGGCTCGGAGTCACTGCCAAACTTGCCAACATATATTTTCTCAAAAATCACCCAGTTGCCGCAACGTGTTTTGGCAACAATGCGGCGCCCTCGCCACCCAAACACGTAGATTATGCTTGTTTAGGATTGCAGAATAGTAGTGTTTTTATTTAAAAATATATTAAAAAAATTTTTTTAAAAAAATTATTTTTAATACCAGGAAATCAAAATAATTTAAATATATATATAATAATTTTAAATAAAAAAATAATTTCAAAAATTTTACAAAAACGTTAGAGCCGAGTCTGATAACTTTTTTGGTCGCACAGTCTGTATTCCTTTCACGCATAAAAAAGATAGCTAGCTGTTGTGAGTGTTAGGTGAACGTTGCCAACCAATTATTATTCTAGAAAATTTAAAGTTTCTAGTCGTTATAGAGTACTGTAAAAATCAAGGCAAAAGATACCTTTTAGGACCCACTAGCCACACAAACCTCCTATAAATACAGAGTTTAACCTAGTTCAGAAAACACAAACACATACAGATCTTTGTCTAAAGCCAAGCTCCAGCCCTAAGCTTTACAAAGAAACACATCAATCTCTCCTTTTGTGTTCTCTCCAATCTCTTTGTATTATTAGCAATGGCTGCCACTCAGGGTACTATCTCCCGGGCATTCTTGCTCCTCCTAGTGATTGTTACATTCGCTGTTGTTTCTGCTCAAGAAAGCGAGCTGGCTCCTGCACCAGCACCGATGGATGCTGGAGCTGGGTTCTCTATGCCAGTCTCGGGTGCCATTGTTGGATTCTCCCTTGTTGTCTCCCTTCTTGGTTTCTTGAAACATTAATTATTATTTTATTTCTTTCTCGATTGATGAGGAGTTTTGGCTGATATATTAATTTGTTGTGGGAGAGTGATGAGAGGTGATGAATGATATATTGTATCATATATATCGATCCATTCTTTGTTGTCTATTTATTACGCCAGCAATGAGATATTGATTGTTTTCGTTATTTATCAAATTGCTCCACTCTCTATTAACACTCTATTTACAGTTGCGTTTGGAAACTGTTTTAAACACAAGATTTGGAAATTTGAACAAATGGCATGATGGGCCTTTTGTAAATTCATATAAGATCACAAACTTGGGCTTCAATTTGGGGCTAAAAGACTTTTCCTTTTGAGAAGGGACTCAAACAGTGAAG
This sequence comes from Populus nigra, assembly GCF_951802175.1. Taxonomy (NCBI): domain Eukaryota; kingdom Viridiplantae; phylum Streptophyta; class Magnoliopsida; order Malpighiales; family Salicaceae; genus Populus; species Populus nigra. Next base: position 23,040,085 of record NC_084854.1, read on the forward strand.
GCATCTAAATAAACACAGTGAAGGCATCTAAATTCATATTAATAATAATAATAATAATAAAGGGACCAGTTTCACAGTGAAGGAGATGAGCCAACATCCCGACTTGTTTAGTTTGGTGTATAATATGAAATAATGTTTTGTAAAAACAAATATAAGACATTCAGTAAGCAAGTCGCATCTAAATTGGTACATTCAATTTTGTCTTTTCGTATTTTGTATCAAAAGGTGATAATATAGGAATATAAACTCGCTTGACATGAGAATCAAATCTATGAAAATAGGGTGTTTGTTCAGAAAGGCTAAGACCAGTAGTGTATAACAATTCACTTTGACTTATTTTTATAGTTTATATATTTTTGTATTATTTTTTTTATTGTCGTATTTATGTTACTCTATTTTTTCAATGATATGTAATCTAGGATATTTAAGATACTTTATAACTTTATTCTTTTCTATATTTTTATTTTTATTTATAGAGAATACAGATCATAAATATTTATAATCAATCATTAATCAATTGGTGGAGTAAGAATAGTATTTAATTGCTACAAATATGAATTATTGAAAAGAATAAGACATGTATTTAGATATTTTTCTTCAAAAAAAATAATAATATTATTTACACTTCTTGAATCTCGTTGTTTTGTTTGTTGGATAAGTGAAGAGTTATTTCCTCTTGAAAACCTTGATAATAAAAAATATTTTTTAAATAATATTTAATTTTAACATACATAATCATTACATCAATAATAATATGCTAATTTGAATATCTCTTACACAATATTAATGTTGATGAAAATAACCATTACATCAATAATAATATGTTGATCTGAATATCTCTTACACAATATTAATATTGATGGAAATAACTCTTAAATCAACATTAATGTTAATTGGAACATGACATGTTGTTGAAAGATTTTTATATAGAGAGAGGTGTAGAGAAATGACTATTTTAGATTCTTAGAATCATAAAAATAGCTTTATGACTCGATATGGGGCCTATAAAGACTATCAATTCTATATGTATTTAATCTTGGAATGATTCCAAATCAAAGGATATTGGGTTTGACATCGTACCAGACTAATATGCACTTGAGATCAGCGTGTGACTGAATTTAAGGGTGTTGGCTCAAGTATCTTACTAGATCTAGAAGTACTTGGGCTCAATACGTAGCTGAGTTCAAGGAGTTGATTCTGACATCTTGATATATACATATGCTCTTGAGCTCCGCACGTGGCTACACAGAAAAAAAATTAGTTCTAATATTTTACCATAGCCATGTTATTTGGGTTTAACTTCTAACAAACCCAAGTATATTGTGTTACTATATTTCATTTGGCCCTTTCAATCATAGATCCAGAAGCAAATGAATCATAAATAAAATACCTTATTCATTGTAACTAAAACTTTAAGAATTTCAAGTATTTTTTAAAATCAAACCAACCAACAAAAAATGCCAACCCATAATAATTTGAAAAAAATTCATTAAAGTTTTGCATCTATCTCACCTTGAATGATGGGCTTGAAATGTTTGGTATCATGATAAATATTTTTTAATTAAAATATTTTTTTATTTTTAATATGAGTACATAAAAAATATCATTAAATAATTAAAAAAATATTAATTTAATAATCTTAAAAACTAAATATATTTTTAAAATATGCTGGTTCTAAAAACAAAAACAAACATTCAAGAACTTGCCGACATACATTTTCTCACAGATCGCACAACTGCTGCAACGTGTTGGGCAACAATGCTGCGTCCCCACCACCGAAACACCTAGACTCCTTATCGAACCCACGTGTCATACTCTGTTAACTTTTTTGGTCACAGTCTGTATGTATAACTTTCACGCATAAAAAAGACAGCTAGCTGTTGTTACAGTTAGGTGAACGTTGCCAGCCGATTATTATTCCAGAAAATTTAAAGTTTCTAGTCGTTAATAAAGTACTAAAAAAATAAAGGCCAAAAGGACACCTTTTAGGACCCACTGGCCACACAAACCTCCTATAAGTACAGAGTTTAACCTAGTTCAGAAACACAAACACATTCTCTTTGTCTAAAGCCAAGCTGATCCCAGACCTAAGCTTTACAAAGAAACATACCGATCTCTCTTTTTTTGTTCTCTCCAATCTCTTTGTATTATTAGCAATGGCTGCCACTCAGGCTACTCTCTCCCGGGCATTCTTCCTCCTCCTAGTGATTGTTACATTCGCCGCTGTTTCTGCTCAAGAAAGCGAGATGGCTCCTGCACCAGCACCGATGGATGCTGGAGCTGGGTTCTCTTTGCCAGTCTCTGGTGCCATTGTTGGATTCTCCCTTGTTGTCTCCCTTCTTGGTTTCTTGAAACAGTAATTATTATTTTATTCTTCCTCAATTGATGAGGAGTTTTGGCTGATATATTAATTTGTTGTGGGAGAGTGATGAGAGGTGATGAATGATATATTGTATCATTTATATATATATATATATATATCGATCCATTCTTTGTTGTATATTTATTACGTCAGCAATGAGATATTGATTGTTTTCGTTTATTTATCAAATTGCTCCACTCTATTAACACTCTATTTACAGTTGAGTTTGGAAACTGTTTCAGACACAAGATTTGGAAATTTGAACATTTGGTATGATGGGCCTTTTTGAATGGGAACTCATACATGGTCACAAACTTGGGCTTCAAGATTTTTCTTTTTGAGAAAAGGAATATTTAATATTCTCACAAATATTTAATAATATTTTCTCAATATTTGTGCTCGTGGAATCGTATAAATCAGTCCCAAGAGATATTACTCTAGTTTTAGATACGCTTCCCATGTCCTCATGTTCATGATTTAGGTTTGAACATGTCGAGCTGTGTTAGAGAGGATAACTTATTAGACATCTGCAGTTCACAGCATAAAAAAAGACAGATGAATTCGCAACAATCTTTTGTGAGTAAATAGTCATCAAAAAATTATTAAAAGTTTTATGAATTGGTATTGTAGAGCTTGAAACAGTAATACCCTATCACTGGATTGCCCTCTGCGAAGTTGAAAAACAGGAAAAAAGAGGATGGAATTCTTGAGGTCATCTTGAGGGTTAATTGCTTAATTAATTTGCATAATTCTGAGCCAATATAAAAATATTTTTGTAAATGATGTGACTCAAATGAACATCTTTAAAAATACAAGGACTGAAAAAACTTAAAAGTGGTTTATCTACAATAATATAATTGTATGTTAATTTGCACTGTCTAATATCACATCACATTTTTTTTCCTATGATAGTGTTAATGTATCCTGAATATATTAAGTACCATTTGTTGTTATGCTTGTAACAATGTGTTTAGTTTGAAATTTTTTTATGTATTTGTATTTTTTGGTAATTATGGGTGTCCAGGTTAGTTTGCGTGTACATCAACTAATTCTTCAAGACCCTGAAATTAACGACCATGTAAGCTTCCGGTGACCCTAAGATTTGTGACATTTCGAATCAGTGATATCTAAAGAGCAAACATAGAATCTGATTATTTGAACTACACCTCTCAAAGTTAATTTTATTTTATTTTTTTTATTGATTTTAATGTATTTGTATTAAAAATATAAAATATTATTTTAAAACGAAAATTATTTTTTAAAAAAATACCTTATACTACAGTAATCAAACACAAGTAAAAGGATCTCGATTGTTATAACAACAAACCAAGAATCAGCGTTCTGCCACCAAAGGTGAAGATTTCATATTCATCCTTGAACTTATAAATTTATAAAGCCAATTACTCTATATTTTGGCTCACCCACTATATAAATTCTAGACTCGTCCCTGCTTGTATCGCCATTGAAAGCAGAAATAAAACCTGATTGTTTACCCATCGCCTGCCTGATATTTATCACCGCCCTAAAGTAGAGAGATTTACCAAAAAATGGAATTTAGTATTTATTTTCATCAAATTTTCAAGCCATGGTGTTTTTTCAGACAAACACTATTGAAAGTTTTGAAGAAATAACATCTGCGAAATTTTATTTTTTAAAAATAACATAATTAATGAAAAAATCAAATGAAACACGTGATATTTAAAAAAATTGCAGCTAGAAACGCAATATTTAAACAAACGGCATATGAGTTTTTTTTTTTAAAAAAACCACAGTTCTCACTTGCTGTTTTTTTATAAACTGCAATATACATGGGTGGTTTTGGGGTGTTTGGGATTGAGTTTTAATTTTTTTATTTTAAAATTAATTTTTTAGTATTTTTAAATTATTTTGATGTATTGATATTAAAAAGAAACTTTAAAAATAAAAAATATAATATTTAAATATATATTTAAATAAAAAATACTTTAAAAAACTATAATATTAAAACATTATTAAAAAAAATCTGGCCCTAGCTTAGCTGCCATGCCCACTGGGCACAGCTAGCCCACCCACATGGTGAGTTGGGTAAGATCACCTGTGCGGCTGTGCCCATATAGAAACCGGCCGACAGATTTAACAATGAAATGCCACCTAATCTTTTCTTTTGTGTCAATCTCCCATTTGACGCCGTCCATTTTTTTGACCACGCCAAGTGACCCAAAATCTGAGTTGTCCTACATTTTCACATCCAGATGGCAAGACCCATGCTAGGCTGTTAAGGACCCACAGGGACCCCTATCAAATACAACCATATACACCTTCCCCATAACATCATCTCGACAACAAAATAAATAAATAAATAAAATTATTGAGCCTACAGAGTTATTTCAATTTGTTGTGTTTATTTTTTGTACAATTCCTTCGTCATTTTCAGTCATGTAGCGCATCCAAGGCAGTTCTGTTCACGTTCATTGTTGCACTGCTCTCGGTGGCCGCTTCTGTGTCAGCTCAACTGGCACCGGCACCATCTATGGACACTGGAACAGGGTTCTCGTTGGTCCCTCTTCTTGCATTCTTGAAGCTTTAGATTATAATGACGTTGATTTTTTTTTTAATTTCTTATAATTGGATTGGATGGGTTTGGTGATTGAGAGAGCATTGGGGATTGCACTGTGATGATTCTTTTGCTGTTCAATTTTATCTACACATACTATATTATGAAATAAATTATTCTCTCAGTATTCTTCTTTTTTTTTTTGAGAAATGATCTTTATTCTTCAATATGGCAACTGGCAAGGGCATGATAATGTTAAGAAAGTCTTCCCTTTACTTGTTTAGTATTATGTTAATGGTTGTATTTGTAAAATATTTTTATTTTAAAATGTATTAAAATAATAATTTTTTATTTTCAAAATTTATTTTTTAAATCAACTGAAACAATTCGAAAATGTTAAAAAATAAATTTTTAATCACTAATATTTTAATTGTAATGGCTTCCTCTCGTAATCCTATAATCATCTTGATTTCAGAGCTTTCATTTTATTTTTTTATTATTATTAATATGATTATTCGGGTTAGTTTATATATATCTCAATTAATTCTATAAATTTTAAAATTAATAATTATATAAGGAAGAACCTCAAACTTAAATTATATCTAAGAGTTTTGCTCTTATCTTTCTTCCTCCCACTTGTGCCTGCATTATCCTTGGGCAGCTATACAGTATGGGTGTCTAAACTACCAATGGATTTTGACTTATGCATTGGGCCCATGAAAAAAAAATAGCGTGCTGAACTTCATGGAAAACGAGTTAAAGCACGGTTCAAATAAAGATGGATTAGAATTTATTTATTTATATATATTTAAATTATTTTGATATGATATGTTGATTTAAAAAATAAATTTTAAAAAATAAAAATATTATTTTAATATATTTCTTAAAAAAACACTTAAAAAAACAATCATTACTATACTCTTAAATACTCTTAAAGTTCCAAAATTATTATATATCATGTTCCTTGCTATTATTTTGATTTATTATGTTCATCTATTATATTTTTATATATCCTTAGGAATCATATTTAGATTAGGATTAAAAGATATCATGTATGGAGAACTGAATTAAATCACAAAATAATTACAAGATTTTCACTTTTTTTCAGATTTAACGTAAAAAGAAATGAATTTTTATAAAAAAACATTAACTAATACAACCTTTTCTAATTAACCACAAATTTAGCTGCTCTCCTATTTGGATCACCTTCCAACCTGTCTCCCTCTCCATGCATAAGTTTATGGTCTCTTGTGTTTACAGACCATTCTTCACCTTTCCGGTAGCCAGCAAATCAAGGAGATTCGGCTTAAAAGCCTACGGGTGTCAGGTTGTTCAGCTTCGGCACTTCCTACACGGATGAAGTATAAAACATTTAGCAATGTTTGTTTTGATGGTTTAATTATATTTAAAAAAACAATTTTTTTATTGTTTTGATATTAAAAATAAATTTATAAAAATAAAAATATATATTATTTTGATATATTTTTTTAAAAAAATAATTTAAAAAATAATTTTTATATAATATCATGAAAAAAATCATAAAAAAATCCTGCAGCAATTTATCTGTCCCCTGGACCCATAGCTTTTGAGCCGACTTAAACTGGTGGGTACGGATTCATGAAGATAAGGATAAGAAATGTTTGATAATGTTATAATTGTTTTTTTTTAAAAAAATAATATATTAAAATAATATTGTTTTATTTAAAAAAATTATTTTTAAATTTAATGCATCAAATCATTAAAATAATTTTAAAATATAAAAAAATAATTTTAAAATAAAAATAAAATTTAATAAAACCACGTTTAAAACACAATTCCAAAAGCCATATAAAAACATTGAGATGCTGCATTAACGACTATACGGCTTTTGAGCTAACTCAAGCGATGAAGCAAGTAACTTCAAGAAAAGTCGTGATCGTTTGACCGACAGGAAAGTTAATATATTCTGAGCACGTCATTTTTGACATGTTTGGAAGTATAATTATAATTATTTTTTAAAATATTTTATGTTTAAAAATATATTAAAATAATATTTTTTTATTTTTAAAGCATCAAAATAATTTAAAAATATTTAAAAATATTAATCTGAAATAAAGAAAAAAATAAAAATTAAATTAATTTTTTTTAAAATATTTTTAAAATACAAAAACAAACAAAACCTTAAAAAATAAACATATTCCTTTTCGTTACAAAATAATTTCCCTTGCCTCTTTCCAAGCTCAATTACCGAAGCTCTTTTTACACGACAGGGCCATCTCTCACTTTTGAATCTCTCGACAAAGGCTAAAACAAAAGGTGAGTCCTTCCTTCTTCCCTGTCACAGATACTGAAGCTAAGGGGCCCAGACCCCGAAGAAGGAAATAAAATTAAAGAGAAAAACAAGCAGAGGGAAAAAAAATCATAGGGAGTAGAGATTGGAAGCTTTTCGTAAAGGAACTTTATGGTGGAATAATTCTTGCTTGATTGGCGCTTTACATTTTGTGCTTTGATTGCTAGATAATCTTCTCCTTGTGTCCATTGGTAACTATTATTTTTTATTATTATATAGTTTTCAATTATATTGAAAGTTTTGTCCTGATAAAAAAAAGAATCTTTTTATGGGGGGGATTTTGTCCTTTGTAGAGATGGAATATGCAAGGAATATAGAAATATTAGTTTGAAAATGGGGAATGTTGGCTGGCAGTTGTCAAGCTTATATTTTGAATAGTGGTGGATTGTAATAATTTTCTCAAAAACAATTGTTATAAATATGAAGACATTTCTTTTCTTTCTTTTCTTTTATGATATATATATATATATATATATATATATATATATATATATATATATATATATATATATCATAAAAGAGCTTATGACATTTTCTTTAGAAGAGAGATTTTTGCTGTCAATTCATGTATGCCTTCTATTTTTATTGTACTTTGCCAACTTCATTTTTCATGAATAACGAGCCAATTCACCTTTTTATTCTCCTGAATGATAAGGAGGATTTATTATCCCAATATTTATTTATTTCAAATGGATACTTTTAAAATGTAAAATGTAGTTAGATATCTTTAAATAGTAGCTACAAAATAATTCATCATTTTATATTTTTAATATTTTTTTGTTTTGCTAATGAATCTTGTCATTAAAGAAAAAAGATTCAATGTTATTGATGTAGATACAACAAATTTAGTACACTTGAAATAGTTTATTATAATGAACAAATAAACAATGATATTGTCGGAAAAAAAAACTATCTCAATTCAAAAATTAAAGTTATTAGACAAGTCTCAAAATATAATCTATATTATTCTCTAATGTATTTTCTCAAGTAAAATTTTTTGAGTTTAAAACTTGCATAAATTTATAAATAAGACCCTTTAAAATATTTAATTTTTTTTATGTATATCTTATAAGTGAGGTGCAGGATAGTTTTCATAATGACAATATTCATTTCCTATAGTATAATTAATAAATATATTTTATTTATTGTTGGGGCTTTATGTTAAGTAGAGGTTTTGGATCATTACCTAAATAGCTCTTAAGCTTTGGCCAACTCTGCTGTAGTGGTTAAGTATTAAATTAAAAATTAAATTAAATGATTGTCTAAAACCATGTGCAAAACTGAAAATTTGGACTCTTTCTTCCATCAATAAAGTAGCAGTAAAGGGTTTTGACTTTTGAATACAGAAGGAATTATTTTTTAAAGTATTTATTGTTTAAAAATACATTAAAATATCTAAAACTACTAATAAATCATACTATGAATTAATTATATATATGGTAAGTTGGATTCTTCTTTATGACATAATCAATCCTATCTTAAAAATATATTTGAATTTTGTCCTGTTTCTAAAAAAACTTACCAGTCATGTTTCAGATTTCACAATCAATTTTGAATTTAATGATTTAGATAGGAAAACGATAATAATAATAAAATAATCTGTCATTTTTATCGCTACTTAATTATATCCAAATAATTTAAATTCAATAATTACATTCTAAAGGATAAAACAAGATCGAAGGAAACACAAAGGACCCCCGACAAAGAAAAGAAGAAATCGACAACTAATAAACTATTAAATTACTAATAAATCACATGAATTATATATGGTAAGTTAGGTTCATATCTTATCTGTACACAAACAATATTTCCTAAAAATATGACCTGCTAATTAATTATATTAATTATATACAGAAAGATGGGCTCTGTGCACAAAATAATTTGAAAATATATATAAAAAATAATTTAAAATAAAAAAAGAAAAAATTCACTTTTTTAATATGTTTTTGAAAAACAAAAACAAAAACAAAGATGATAAGTATCAAAATCAAACAATATATAATACAGCCGTCTTGGGCATCCAGCCCTTTTATCCTTCTTAAAGAATCTCCTGTTTCTTGTAAATCTTTCTTTCTGTCACCTTCGGTTCCATTTGTTTCTCATAAAATAATTTGCTTTAACAAGATATTTTTCATATCTTCCAAAAAAAAACAAGTTATTTTATAATATTTTGATAAGATAATAAGAATTTAATCGTGATTAAAACCTCAGGTTTAGAGATTCTAGAAGGGAAGATAGAGCCTTGTAAGAATGAGGCTCATGAAAAAAATTAAAATGTAAAAGATAATGTTTGAGATACTTGATTTCCTTATTAAATGACTGTTCAATGTGAATTTTTTATTATTAAATCTTATAATTATAATTATCGCATTAAATGTGATAAGATATGTATTTCATAATTTTATTTTATTTTTATCATAGATGTCACTTTATTTAATAAGGAAAAAATTTTGGTACTCCTATCGCTATCCATATGTAGATTAGGTCGAGTTGTCGTTATTTGTACTTCACCAATTTGATCACGCTAACCTCTATAATTGTGTGACGCTGGCTTTTAAAATACTTTTTATTTATAAATATATTAAAATAATATATTTTTTATTTTTTAAAATTTATTTTTGATATTAATATATAAAAAATTAAAAAAATAAATTTTATCTAGAAACATTTAACAAGATACTGCTAAAAATTAAAGTTTTAGAATATCTTAGTGGTTTTTTAAAGTATTTTTGTTTAGAAATAAATTAAAATAAATTATTATTTTTTATTTTTAAAAATTTATTTTTGATGTCAATGAATTAAAATAATAATAAAATATTAATATAAAAATTTTTAAATTTTTTTTTTTAAAAAAACAAACATGCTGTTTCACGGAGGAAAGAAAAAGCGTATGAGAAGAAACAAACTTTCAAAGAAACAAAAAAACGTGTTTGCCTTTGCAAAAGGTTTCTCCTTGCTGTCAGGTGAGGTCGGCGCTAAGTAACGGACGCCGGCAAATAAATGAAAGGTTCATGATACTGCATGAATGATTGGTCATTAAAAATAAATAAAATTCTGAATGAATAGATACTAAATTAATATTTCAAGAAATCTTGTACAAAAATATATTAAAACTTACGAGAACAAGTTTTTTAATATTGAATATCAAATATTAAATATTTCTGAAACATTGTAAGAAAATAAAGCTAAAACCATAAGAAATATGAGATGATTTTTTTTAATAAAAGACTACGTACTTTTTTGAATTAAAATTTAGTATTTTAAAAAATAATTAAACAAATGCTAAATGAAATTAATAAGTTTTTCCAGGCTTTTAATTGTACGTAGATATTTTAACTAAAACAAACACAATTTCATGCTTGTTTAAAATTATAGTATAAATTGTGTTTAAAAATGTTTTTTTATTTAAATATATTTAAATAATATTTTTATTTTTTAAAAATTATTTTTAATAAGATTCTATCAAAATAATTTAAAAAGACTAAAAAAAATATTTTTTTTAAAAATTCAAACTTTGAGCCGCCATGCCAAATTATCATCATGCTACACAGCCATTCCTTTCCTAGCTAGTTGAGATCATCAACATTTGACCAAAAGAAGAGCAATTGAGTGTTTTTATTATTCATCATCTTTTTTAATATTTTTATTGACAAGGCTTTGATCTAATCTTTTTAATTGAGGGACGCATGGACTGGGTTTTGATGATAATTGGTGAGAAAGAAGCCAACGACTTGTCAAGCGCGGCACAACATACTGGGAGCGGGAGCAGGGACGTTCTAATAATAACTCCGAGAAAAAGAAAAAAAACGTCCAAGTCCGGTAAAAAAAAAAGTTTAGGGTTTGTTTTTTTAATTGTTTTAATTTTAATTTTAAATTATTTATTTATATTTTTAAATTATTTTAATGTATTGATATCAATTTTTTTTAAATAAATAAAAAAATATTATTTTAATATATTAAAATAATATTTTAAAAAATAACTATAAATACCCACTCAAAAACCTCGTGCTTCAGCTCCCAGGTCTGTGGTCGTATTTCCCACCAGTCAACTCAACCTTACAGTGTACGGTATTTCCCCATTTCTTTTAGATTTTCTCTTAATAAAAAGAAAACATAAATAAATTTGCAACACCTTTCAAATAATTGCACCGGATCCCTCCAAAGATATACAGAGCAAAAGATGTATTTTTTGTGGTAGACATGTATTAAACCTATTTATACATGTATTTTTATGCACAATTATCGTGAACAATTTTTGTGTGCTCCACCCATTTGCTAGAACCAATGTAATTCATGTTCGTATATATGTAACACGATTTTTCACGAAACAAATTTAAATGATTCAAATAACAGGATTACACAGTATTTTCAGTCGATATAAAATCAAAGAACAACATAGAAGTAAAGAATCTTAAAAAAAAAATGAACAAAGAAAGAATGAAAGATTGAAAGAAAATTATAAACCTTGCAATAAAAAAACAATAAATAGCGTGAGTAAATCATTGTAGCCCATACCAGTGTAAACTTATACCGGTAGACTTTCACAGTACAATTTCTTTTTAATCCCAAAAGTTTTTTTTTTCATCTTTCTAGAACCAAATTGAAGGCCAATTCATGTTAATTTGTTAGAAAAGTGTAAGATTGAAAACCAGGGGATCAAAGTGAAAAAAACAAAAGAAATAACTGTTTGTTTTTTAACTTTTGGCAAAATATTTACTATATACTCGTACATTCTGAATTATTTTAATTTTTGAAATTAAATAAAAATTAATTTTAATCTAGAATTTTATTTTTTTATTGTTCAGTCTCTAGTTAGAAAGAAAAAAAAAAGTTATTGCGATCCTACAATAAAAAAATAGAATCATTATTAGAATCAATTCTTACAACCAAAATACATAATTAAAAAAACTCATTTGTTAATCAAACTTTAACAAAATTAGAGCTATTTTTTTTATTTCAATTCTAAGCACATCCTCTATTTTAACTTCCTTTTTTTTCAAAATAAAATTGTTATTTTATATATAAAAAGTTTATTTAGTTGACACATAATTGAATGAAAAATAATTTTGTGAATAATTTTTTTTTTAAAATGATGCATGGCTTGAATTTTAGGTTTGACAAGTTAATTTTGGTTAACTCGTGTTTTGTTTTTTTGTTATTTGTTGAATTAAATATTTTTATTATCAATTTTTTCATTCATTTTTGTTGCATTTATTTAAAAAAAAACACGTTTAAATAGCTTGAAAATTCATTTTTTTGGGCTAAAAAAATTATTCAATCATCAAAGACAAAAAGCAAAACTATGGCCACTATTGTAGGGTCGAAACCTTGGAGGAACATGGAAAAAAGGTGGGTGATCAGCAAATACATCATTTGCACGAGAAACTTCAAGAAATGACAGATGAACAAACCAAGAAGAATTAACATTTTAACTTGCTGTTGGATAATGAAATGGCTACGTATTTTGAAGTCTTTCATGACCACTAAAGCATCGGAGAGGGAAAAAAGCAACAACTCAGTTCCTAATGGGGAAGATCATACGCTTATATATAAACTTGAGATCAGGAGAAGGAATTAGTAGTGATTGTTCCCGTGCGTGGCACTAGATTATCCACCCCTCTCTTTGACTCTGTCTTCTTCTCCTTCTGATACTTCGAACGTGAATGAGAAACAGTCAACTATCAAGAATGGTTAAGAGGGTAGGTTATTTTATTTATATATATGGTAATTAGTTCGATTTTTTTATGACATAATCCATCTTTTCTTAAATATATATATATATATATATATATATATATATATATATTTTAATTTTCTCCTGTTTCTAAAAAACATATACTAGTCAGATTTCAGATCTCACAGTTAGATAGGAAAAATGAAATAATAAAAAATTAAGTAGTCATTTTTATCATCCACTAATTATTATATGCATTTAACTTGAATTCAATAATTACATTTCGAATGATAAAACATGACTGAAGGAGACACAAAAGGATCCCCAGCAAAGAAAAGAAGAAATATTTGACTACTAATAAACTATTAAATTACTAATAAATTACATGAATTATATATATATGGTAAGTTAGGTTCATATATTTTCTGTACATTGTACAGAAACAATTCTTCCTAAAAATATGATCTGCTGATTAATTATATACAGAAAGTTGGGTTCTTATTTTCCTCTATACAGAAAACATTTATGATTTGCCTAATTTTCTCACTACTCTTTTTTTTTTTTTGTCAATTTATGTAAGAAAACAAAAATTGAGTTGTCAATTTGGACATTTTTAGGGTGGCGCGCCTTGCGCACGCACTCCGTAAGAACGTTACCAAACACGCATTTGACAAGCGTACGTCATCTTTTTATCCATGCAAATCGTCATGTGATTAATCGTCACCACTTGCGTAAGTGTTTTTGTGCCAATTATGGTATAAAACCATTCTCCCACACCCTCAAGTACTCACAAAATCCCACACTCTATTTCAGCAACAAAAATCAATCCAACTTACATACTTCTTTTTCCCTACAATTCCAGCAATTAAGATGGGAGTCATGGGAGTACAGCCTCACATCCTCCTTGTCACATTCCCAGCTCAAGGTCACATAAATCCAGCCCTTCAATTTGCCAAACGTTTAGTAGCCATTGGTGCACATGTCACCTTTTCTACAAGCATGGGTGCCGAACGTCGGATGTCCAAAACAGGAACTTATCCTAAAGGCTTGTCTTTTGCTGCCTTCGATGATGGTTCCGAACATGGGTTCAGACCCAGTGATGATATCGACCACTACTTCACTGAGCTCAGGCTAGTTGGCTCAAAATCTCTGGCTGAACTTATTGCGGCAAGTTCCAAGAATGGCCGGCCATTTACGTGTGTAGTTTACTCCAATCTCGTACCATGGGTGGCAAAGGTGGCACGTGAACTAAACCTCCCTTCAACGCTTCTGTGGAACCAATCTCCTGCTCTTTTAGACATCTTCTACTACTACTTCAACGGCTATGGTGATACTATTAGGGAGAATATCAATGATCCAACGTTTTCGCTGAAATTACCCGGATTGCCTCCTCTTGGCAGCCGCGACTTACCCTCATTTTTAAATCCTAGAAATACACATGCTTTTGCAATCCCGGTAAATAGAGAGCATATAGAAGTCCTTGATGAAGAAACCAACCCAAAAGTTCTTGTCAACACATTTGATGCATTAGAGTGTGAGGCTTTGAACTCAATAGGCAAGTTTAAGTTGGTTGGTGTTGGCCCTCTGATTCCATCAGCCTTTTTGGATGGAGAAGATCCAACGGACACTTCTTTTGGTGGTGATCTTTTTCAAGGTTCAAAGGACCACATAGAATGGCTTAACTCGAAGCCTGAATCCTCTGTGATTTATATAGCATTTGGAAGCATATCCGCTCTGTCAAAGCCACAAAAGGAGGAAATGGCTCGTGCCTTGCTAGAAACTGGCCGTCCATTTTTGTGGGTCATAAGAGCAGATAGAGGAGAGGAGAAAGAGGAAGATAAGCTGAGTTGCAAGGAAGAGCTTGAAAAGCAAGGAAAGATAGTGCCGTGGTGCTCTCAAGTGGAGGTTTTGTCGCATCCATCAATAGGCTGTTTCGTTACACATTGTGGGTGGAACTCAACTTTTGAGAGCTTAGCTTCTGGGGTGCCAATGGTGGCTTTTCCACAGTGGACTGATCAATTGACGAATGCTAAGATGGTTGAAGATGTATGGAAGACGGGGGTGAGAGTCACGAGTTCTAACAAAGAAGGGGTAGTTGAAGGCGAGGAGATAGAGAGGTGCTTGGAGGTGGTCATGGGATGTGGAGAACGAGGAAATGAGATGAGAAAGAATGCCAAGGAATGGAAGGAATTGGCAAGACAAAGTTCTAAAGAAGGTGGCTCTTCTTACAATAATCTGAAGGCTTTTGTCGACGAGATTGCAGGAGTAGCTACGTCGTTAGAAATATGAGATTTGGTTTTATGAATAATCTACTAACCAAGGAAGGATTAGAACCCTTTGAAGTTATTTCCTTTATCATGCAAGCAAAATCTTAACCTTTAAATTCATGAATTATGAATGGTTAAGATTTCTTCATGTAAAATAAATTCTTTTTAACCATCTAGGTTGTGGTCCAGTGATAAGAGCTTGGGATCAAGAAGTTTGTTCTCTCTGTGGTTTCAGATTCGAACCCTGTGGTTGCTCATATGATGACCACTAGAGGCTTACATGGTCGTTAACTTCAGGGCCCGTGAGATTAGTCGAGATGCGCGCAAGCTGACCCGGACACCCACGTTAAACTAAAAAAAATAATAAGTTCTTCTTTTTTATTATTAATAATAAAATCTTTCTGTACTTTGACTAGAAAATGAGGCATACGTGTTCATTTTGTAATTAATCAAGTCCCTAGCTTGCCTGCTTGATGCTGCCTTCCCAATGCCGTTCTCCAGATCGATCTACTGCAAATTTCATTCCTTCGAATTCACGTATTATTCTAAAAGGCTTGTACGATCTGTTTTAAATAAGATTAATTACCCAAATTTAGTAAATGAGTTTAAAAATGCTAAATTTTGAAACGTTTAAAATTAAGCATAAAGGCGACGAAAAAAAATCTCCAAATCCACCAAGGCGAAAGAGAAATTTGAAACGAACTCATCCTACCAATGTCAACATGCTAGCGGAAGTAGAATGAACTGTCCTATTACGGCAACTATCCTTTGGTGTTGTTGACTTAAATGAAAGGTTTAGATGATACTAAATGTATGACTGTGATTAAAAATAAATAAAATCCTTAATGAGTAGAAACTAAATTAATATTTTAAGATTTCTATACGAAAATATATTAAAACCATGAGAAATATGAGAAACAAGTTTTTTAATATTTAAACCCAAGTATTTCTGAAATATCACAAGGAATAAGTAATGTTAAAACCATAAGAAATATGAGAGGTTTTTTATTTTTTATTTTTAATAAAAGACTACATTTTAGTTTGTTGAATTAAAATGTTGCATTTTGAAAACAAATTAAATGGAATTAAAGTGTTTTTCCAGGCTTTTAATTGAACGTAGATATTATTGAAGGTTTTAACTCAAGCAAACCCTATTCTTTTCATCATGCCACGCAACCCCCCAAAATCCCTTTCCTAGCTAGTTGAGATCACCAACGTTTGCCCACAAAAGAAAAAAAAAATCAATTGAGGGATTTTACTATTATTATATGCCTGAAATTTCCCATCTTTTTTAATTCAAAACCAAACCAAAAACGATCATAAAGATTTTTATTACAAGGCATTGATCTTTTTAATTGAGTGACGCATGGACTGGGTTTTGGTGAGAAAGAAGGCAACGACTTGTCAAGCGCGGCACCGCATAATGGGACCAGGGACGTTGTAGATTAATAATAAGAAGAAAAATTAAAAGACGTGAAAGGCCGAGAAATAAACTTGGGTATTTATTTTCATCTTTGCATGGCGTCGTTGTTGCCGTAACCGTTGAAATTTAAATTAAGGCTTGCGGAAGCAGCTTGTTGAAGCAGCGTCAAGGCTGCCATTGTTGAAGAAGCGGATATGCTGATGTGAGTCATGTGACAAGTGAAATCTTTTCTTCTGCGTCCATAATGCTGATGCCACAAACTCAAATATGTTATTTCCAAGTTTGGGCGCTATGCTAACTTGAAAAAAAAAAAAAAAAAACTCCACTGTTAATGCCCAGTAACAACATCCTCAAACAGGATATCTTGTACATCACAGAAACTCAAACTCAAAAACAGAACATGGAATAGTTATAAACTAGATGCGCCGCCCGCGCTACGCCGCGGGTTTGCAAGTGAAAATGGCCAACTGAAGAAATAAAAAAAAGGGCAGTCAAAGCAACTTTTGTTTAAAAAATTGAAGGTGTTAGGGAGGAATCTAAATAGACATTAAGAAAAACATGTCATGAACAAGCTTACAGTCAAGGCAAATGCAATGCTAAAAGCAACAGTGACAGACAATAAATATAAGCAATGACCTAGCAAGCTAATAAAACGAAGGAGCAAGACAAAAAGCACATGCGCAAAGAAGGGCAGATCAAGCACATTAAATCAAAACTGTAGCGAAGGTGGTTCGCCAAAGCCTGTGAGCTTGTCAAAAAGAAACGTATGAATTCCTTGAACAGCCCATAACATCACGTACTCAAAGATGCATTGTTAAGTACCCTAGATCAAAATGAATGTGTTAAATGTTGCTGGAAATTAGGGGAACAAAAAACATGAAAGAGTTGAGAAGCAAAGCACGCTAAATGGTCAGTAAAGAATGTTGAGCAGCACTGGATAGAAGCAGAAAGCATGGTAATCAGTTCATTGGCAATTACATAGGTCGAGGAAAGAAAGGAGAAGCAGGGTAAGCAAAAGGAGAAAAGCAAGCAATTTAAGACTAAGAAAGCTTGCCATGGAAAAAACTCATGATCATAACAGCAGCAAGGTAAGCTTGCTGAAACTGAACAACGATGCATCACAATGTAAACCACGACAGCAAGAGGGCATACCCCAAGCAGCAAAAGAGCAAAGAAGCAAGATGAGCCTCTGACATTATAGCCTCTAACTAGACAAATCAGCAAGCAAGCCGTGTCAGGACAAATGCAAGCTTGGGAGCGTACCTGCAAATCTGTTTTTTTGTTTTTTTTTTTCTTATAGGAAGGAGAAAAAGTAAACCAAAAACATAGTTAGCCAAACAAAACAATAAACAAAAAAAATTCTATGGAAAAAGAGTATAGTAATCGTGAATAACAGTAGCCATTACTCATTACTGATTGCCAGAAAAGAAAAGAAATACGAACATAAAAAAAACTATCCTAGAGTTTTTATTAATTACAATATTTTAAATAATTGCTTTTATTTAAATGCAAAGAGATTATATAGAATAAACTGAAAATATTATTCTACCTTTAATAAATAAAATAAGATATATATTTCTCAATCTTCAACTAAAGCAGAATATCAAACTCTGACATCTACTATCAAAAAAATTATTTGATTACGATGGTTATTTGCAAATATGAAAGTTTTCCTTTCTCATCTTACTCCTATGTATTGTGACAAATAGAGTTTTATTCAAATTGTTCACAACTTGGTTTTTCATGAACGAACTAAATACACTTAGATCGATTGTTATCTTACTCGTCATCATTTTAAAGATGACACCATTACCATGCTTTTTGTTTCTTTTTCTTTATAGATGACAGATTTCTTTAGCACATCACATTTCTATTTCTCGTTTTCATGTTCTAGTTGACAAACTCTTGATACTTATAATTGCCGCATCGTTAGTTTAAGGAGAGATGCTAATATATATATAGAATAATATTTTCAGTTTATCTTATATATAATTTTTTTATATTTAAGTTAAAATAATATAATGATTAATAAAAAACTCTATTCTCTTTATCTTTTATGTTTGTATTTCTGTTTTGGTAATTTGAATTGCTTTAACAAATACAATAAAAAAAAATAGTGAATCAGTTGAAAAGAGAATTATTAACCAAGATTTAAACGCGGGTCGAGAAGGTGAATGGAAGAAATTGAAAACAACACATAAATTGCAGCAAAAAAGAATTAAGCAACAACAAAGGTAAAGATGCAGATGGTTATCAAGCAAATGATTCACCAGCCAGCAAGGAAGATCGAAAGCTAATTTCAAAACCCCTTTAAACACTACTGTTATTCCTGCCAAATGTTGTAGTAAAGTGACGTAAAAGCAAACGTAGAAAAGTTACAGAACAGAACCAAAAAACAAGATTAGAAAAGGCAGTATAGAAATCAAACCAAAGCAATTCAAGTAAGAAACGCAATCTGGACAAACCAAGCTCAACGATACCCCTCTTTTAATAGACTTTAATTGTTCAGTAGTAAAAGAAGAAGAAGATTAACAACCAAATTGGTTTGACTAATTGCAAAAGATCCTTATCTTAGCTCAGATTCACCAGAAACTTCTGTCCAATCATTTCTCTATGTATTACACAAAGCTAAAACATAAAACAATTTTTTTTCTTTGCATCGGCAGGTAACAATTTCAAAGCTCGTAAAACATCTTTGTTCATTATTAGCCAAATCAACCATGTTCATGCATAGACCAAATCAGTGAATGGTGTCTTTAGCTCCACGATGGAAAAATACAATCAAAAGGAAAAACAGTAGCACACAAATGTATGACAACTCGAGAGACTAAGTAGACAGAGCAAAAGTGCCAATCAGAGAGCAACAAAAAAACAAAACAGAAGACAAAAAGGTGGGAAACGGGTCTAATTAGCAAAACTGACGTGGAAAAACTAACCTTGCAATCCCATGTAATCACCCACTGTCCAGGGAAAATTAGACAGATGCTCACGATCCAAAAGAAAGCCTCCCCATCAATAATACCACGTGGCTGTTCAGTGAAGAGATAAGAAATAAAAAATAAACATGGAAACAAAATTCAACCAAAAACAATGGCAGCCAATGAATTCAGTTAGTAAACAACGAGCTAAATGGAGAGGAACATTCAATTCAAACCTGAAACACCAAGCATAGTAACCACCCCAGCCAAATTAGAAATTGAAACAACTTAAAAAACCAGTAAAAAAAAAAAGAGAGAGGAGTAAATGAGTGGCTAATCAGCTATTATCAGTTGATACTTTTATTGGTTGATCGAGTAGAAGGATCGAGGCGGCTTGCTAACTGGTCTCATGTTCAAAATTTACACCATAAGGGGTTTCGATCGATATGTTTGAGTAACCGTGTAAAGCCAATTTGATATAATAGATCCATAAGTTTAAGTTGCACCAAGTGACCGATAAGAGGTAAAGCTTATATAAATACTCGGAAGTTCCTGCTAAATCTCACCACCAAAGCCTTGAACAGAACTAGAACGAACAGTACTGAAACTTACCTACCTAGCTTTTCTGCTCGCTAAAGAAGGCTAAAACATGGCCATATTGATGGTTTTCTGTTCTGTTGCTTCATGGTTTCCATTTGGTTCTTTTGCACGTTCCTTCTCAAATCCCTAAAGAATCACACCAAGTTTGTGGAACCAAAATTCGACGCCCACCAAGCCCTCCAGCTTTACGTATCATCGGCCACCTCCTTTTACTAGGCTCAGATTTGGGGACTTCCTTGCATAGGCTAGCTCAACGCTATGAGAGTTCACCTTATCAAGAATGCTAACATGAATGCTCATCATTGAAGAAATCCATGAGAGTCCACCCAATCAAGAAGTCTATGGTGATGTTCTTTTATTGCTAGCTAATTATATGCTAATACTCATGTCATATTCTTCACTTTGTAGTCTTTCCCCTTGCCTTTCAAGATTGAATTTTGACGTTATAGATTTGTCAACCAGGATGATATATATTCTAAGAAGAAAAAAATATTCTGGTAGGAATTTCTTGAATTGTTACTTTTCAAAGAATAGTCGCTGTGACTCGTGATGTTAAATAAGAGTCTTACATTTCTGTCCTAACCAGTAGCCTGACAGTTCATTAAACACTCTAAAACTGACAATTACATTAGGAGAAGCAGACCACTGTAATGTAATCCCTGCAGTTGTCTTTATGCATATATATCCTCTCTAAGTGGAGAACGTGCCAACCCATTATTCAATACAGATAATTAGTGATGCTCTTGCCCCATGCCAAGCCAAGGCTGGCAAAATTCTAGTATTTTATTCTTTACACCAATGGCTGCTATTATTGAATGGCATTCCCTCGTTGATGGGTGCATATGAGGTCTAGAGGTTACAGTTTGGCAATCCGGTGAAAGACCAACAAACATGCAACGTGTCAGGATCCTATACGGTGACCCATCCACATTAGTGGACCAATCAGATTTTAGCTGTAACAGTTCAGAGGAGGGTCCAGACTCCCCACAAATACTCCATTATATAAATGTTTGCACATTCTGCACAAGCTTGCGTACACTTTAAGTGATATCTTTTTTCTCTATTTTTCTTACCATTAGCATCTCCTCTGCAATCTTCCATAGACTGCACTCTTCTTATTCTTCAGAAATGGCAAAAGTCAGGATCTCCAAGGCCATTATGGTTATCTATGTGGTGGCTCTCTTCATGGTAGCTACTAATGTATCAGCACAGGTGGAAGCCCCAGCCCCAGCACCATCAATGGACACTGGAGCAGGATTCTCTCTTCGAGTTTCTAGTGCCGTTATTGCGTTCTCTCTTATCATATCATTTATTTCTCTTTTAAAGCTTTGAGTTTTCTATTAGAAGATGAAGGATGGTGATGGATCTTGTTGTTAATTTGGGTGATTTCTTGGTTTCCTGAGTGGTTGTAGGATTGCGTTGGATTGATTCTTTACTGTTGTTATTCACTGTTAAATGATGGCAACAATTTTTTTTTTATTGTGTGTAATTTATTCTTCACTAAATCAAGATTATGCTTTACAACTAGTTCAAACTTTCTCATTCCCTCTTTTCCGTTTCACTCTGAAAATATACTACTTTGAGAAACATTGTATGATTTATCCACCATTATATAACCAGCTGAAGTTGTGGGATTTCCACATGCATTTCACAAATTATTCTATCATTTCCTGATAAAATTGGAACGGCGCAGATCATGCTATCATAAACTGGTAATATATATTGGAATTGGTAGAAAATGCAATGATGTTGAGTGAGTAAGCGTTCAGCAGAAACAATTGATCGGCATGAAGTTTCCAAAACAGATCAAAGCTTATTGCTGCAAGTCAGGAGTAATTTAGGAACTTGTAAAGAAAAGCGCTCTCTGTCACCGACTAGGGAGATGGTATAATGATAATTTGGGATCGACTCAATGCAAATTTGTAATAAAGAGCAACAAGAAGTTCTGTGCAAATTTTTCTGACTTCGAAATAAGCCTTGGTTTTACTTTCGCTAGAATAAACAGTACATGTATAAGCAGGTCATTAACCTGATGTCCATGAATTCTTCCTAGCTATCTATACATTTAATTTTCATGTACGAAGTCAAATAGCAGCAGAATCCTAACTTTCAAGATGCAGTCCCTCCGGACTCTTGAATGTCCAATTCATGCTCTGCCACCAGGATACAAGAATCTGCTTCAAGAGATGAAGTTGAGCTCTCGTTCTTCAATAATGAATCCCTGGGTGAGTTGAGCATGTCTGTGGTACACTGCACATCAGGCATTATCCCAACTTGATCTATGTCATGAAGTGCAGGCGATAGATACTTTGCAACCGTGACAAATAGAGCCGATCCATCATGCAACTCTGTGACACTCTGCAGGAAGAAAATTTAAGAAAAATAGTGAGCTCATGCAATTGAGGACATCGGTTTAGACTTGATTAAGATGGTGGACAAGGTTGCAATAAAGCTGCATAAGATGATAACTGGAAAGATTAAAACTAGCACCACAAAAGTTTTTCTTCCACATTTTGTTTATGTTCTCGTTTTTAGCTTGAAAGAATCTCCATACCTGATAAAATGATTCAAATCCATAATATCATGCCACTAACAAGAGGTCCATGACTCAATAACATCAACAAACGATACCTGAATTTTTCCTTTGCCAAAGGTTTTGTGTCCCACAAGGATAGCTCGCCCATTGTCATGCAGTGCTCCAGCTAGGATCTCACTTGCGCTTGCACTTCCCTCATTGACCTGTTCCAAGTAGTAAAAAGTTTCAGAAGCCATAGGTTTGAAGGCATAATATGTACATTGTTAACAAACCAAATGCATTAGAAACTTATCAATTGGTTCTTACAAGCACAACAAGTGGATCATGTGTTATGGCATGTCCATCGACCATGTTAATGGGCAGCATATTTCCATCTCTATCAATTGTGTTCACAAGAGTCTCATCTCCGTCCAGCCAAATTTGTGCAACATCAAGTCCAGCTTTTACCAGCCCCCCCTGTAAAATGAATAGAAGGTTAAACAAACAGCCCCATGAGTAATCTAAAGGAGGCCATGAAATTTGACTTTTCTAGCTTTCACAAATATGAAAACTAGAAACTTACTGGATTGTTTCGTAGATCCAGTATGTATGAATGTACACCCTGAGTTTCCATGTCCAGTATTGTATTTGCCATGTCAATTGCAGCACTCTGTCAAAACAGACAGAAAGAAGGAAGACGTCTAATAAATATAGTGAGAAAACTAACATCCATTGTGCAAGATATAATCGTAAGAAAGGAAATTCTAGTTTGTCTTAGAGGTGTTCTGGAATGACTACTTGAGAAAAGGCTGACAGCTTCACATAACCAGTCTTTGTTAGATGGCCATCCGGGGTTTTATGGGGGATGATAGTGCTAGATATCGGGGACAGCGTAATGTACTCACGAGGTAGATTGACCTTCAAGAAGATGGAACATGTTTCAAATATCAACCCGTTGGAGAAATTATAATGAACTTACAATAAACAAAGCTAGTTTTGTGCCATGCTTTTGCATTAGATGATATGGAGAATGCCTTATTTGATGAACAAATACCAAGCCATGCTAATCTAAGCAGGACAATGAAAGACTTGATACCTCTCTGATACCGGCATCCCTACTTGACTCCATGTCCTGGAAAAAAGAATGCTAAATTATTAGTTATCTAAAGCAATTGGCAGTTTTCAAGAACATCAGCTTTTGGAAAATGACACTAAA
The DNA here is from genome assembly GCF_951802175.1 of Populus nigra. Lineage (NCBI taxonomy): Eukaryota > Viridiplantae > Streptophyta > Magnoliopsida > Malpighiales > Salicaceae > Populus > Populus nigra. The sequence continues at coordinate 23,063,922 of NC_084854.1, forward strand.
ACAGGAAAATCCATTATTACCTGTGGAGACTAGGAATATCATGCATTAGGAAATAGTCAAATCAAACATTTCATTTTTTGCTGGTTCAGAAAACACTAAATAACATGTATCCATACATTAGGATAGACTGAGCCTGTAACTAGTGTTTGCCACACAGCCTAACTATCTAAGCTTCATAAATTAGGATACAGTGAGACTTAACTGTCAGGACTATAATTTAAGGGACTATCAAGGAGCACAGATTTTCAAAAGTAAGCATAAATCAAAGTTCCTTGCTATGCATCTGGACAGATACAGCAGTTTGGATAGAACATCAATATAACAAGCAAATTCTCATGATTCTAAATAAATGCAGATGCCCTTTCAGTAACGGTACATCTATTGAATCATGTAAATATAGTGAAACCCAATGCTGACAGTCAAGGAAAGAGCATAGATGATTACACTGTGGACTTTTACTTTGACAGATGTTCCAGCAGTCCCTCTAAGCTTCTGTGCTGCAGCTTCACTAGTAACACCATCAAGCCTCTCCCCTAAAATTGTGTGAAAGAAATTCAATGGTTAAGATGGTTTAATTTGAATAGGAAAACTAGAAAGTGAAAAAAGGATAACAGACATTCATAATCGACAAAAAAAAATTCTTTGATGACTCTCCCTTGAGTGAACATGGAGCGTAAGGCTCCGTCATAATTGCAGTGAAATATCTAATTGTGCAATGTAGTCTCATCCAATTGAATTACAAGAAAAAAAAAATATTAGAGCCATAAAGAGAAAAATATGATATATTAACCAGTAAAATACCGTTAATCTCAATCAATTCATCTCCTTCATGTATACCAGCACGAGCAGCTGGGCTACCCTTTACACAAGACAAAACAACCTGCAATGTCAACAAGGAAAACATTAGTTTAGTCAAGGGAAAGACTGCCACAGCATAAAGGCCCAGCACCTTAAATATCCTGAAATTAAGTAACTAGCAATCAATATTTCACAAGTCACAAGCCATTAAAATGAAGAAAAGTCTCTCACACATCACTAACCAAATGGCCTGTCCTTGGTTCAATGTTTATGAAGATCCCAACTCCTTGCAAATTTCCATCACTACCAATTCTAAAACTTTGGTACTCCTGTAAATCCAAAACCAAGCAATTTTAAGCTGAACTGCAATTAAACAAAATAGGCGATGATTCTCAAACCTAATGCACAACAGTGACAAATGACAACTAATACAGCAAAGACAAAAAATTGCAACTTTATAAGACCTTTGGACTGATAATCCGAGTAAAAGGATCCCCGAGAGTAGAAAGCATCCCACTAATTTTTGTATATGCCACATCCGCTGAATTTAGAGGAAACATCTCCACCATTGTTTGTTGCAACTTTAGGTCCCAATCTATATCAATAATAACCAATAAAACTCATTAGAAACTTTCATTTCCTTCTCTGCCTTAGTTTCTACTCTATCAAGCAAAAGCAAAATGATAATCCACTGGTTAGATTAACAAGATCAGAGTAAAAATATCCAAAAATACCTTGATGATTAAATGTTGGGTCTACAAATGTTTCTCTAATCAAACCCCATGCCTCCACAAGTGTTCTTTGCACTGTATTCACCTAACAAAGAAACCATCCTCACTCAGCAATTAACCTTGCTAACACCTCCAGTACTAACTGGGGCATCAAAACCATACGTGTATTTGATGGGTCACATATGCTTAGCCCATGATCAGATATCAAAGTCACCACTAACAGTAGCACTTCTGCACAACAAATTAATATAAAGAAGAAGAAAAGGCACCTCGGGAGCGCGGGAAACAGGAAAAGCGACCGTTAGAGACTCTGCAAAAGCTGGAGCATCATAACAAACCGAAGCCAAAGTTGTAGCGGCGGCGGCAAAGCCAATCACACCTTTTCCGACAGATTTGATAAAATCTTGACCGTTGGAATGTAATTTGGACTCTGTTTTTTTCACCGATGGAGACGATGAACAAACACAAGGCACGGACACACTCCATTTTTTGGTTATAACGCGTGATTTTAAGCTCGAGAATCGAGGTGAAGAGAGTAAAAAGGATGTGGGTTTTGGAGATTTTGTTGAGATTGGTGAGAATTCAAGATTTAGAAACAGAGATTCCATGGTTTCTCTTTCTTAAGGAAAAATATGTTTTTTTTTTTTTAATGTTGCTTTTTTTAATGAAGGGAAGGCTAATTAATTACTATGTTTTCTTAAGAAAAAAAAAATGTTATATTTTTCGTGAATATGGTTAACCGTTATTTGTTGATGGGGATTCTACATGGGTCCACAAGAATCTAATGACTTGTGGTAATGGGATCTGTTGCGTTGCGTGTCTGAGAATCTCAATGGGCAAAGTACACATGTAAAAGCAGGACTTCGAACTCTTTGAGTGAGTTGCCACAGAAGACAGAAACTTGAGAGAGCAAGCAAGGAATTCGAGACAAAAAAACAAAACATGGGAGGAGTAATTCTCGAAGATTCAAAGCAAATAATAGAAATGATTGCTTGTGGGATTGGATAATGGGTTTTGCTTCCATCATCCTTTAGTTTGAAGCATAGATCATCCTTTAGTTTGAAGCATAGATCATAAAAAAAATAAAAATCTTATGAATTTTTTTAATTTGAATATCTTATGCTTGTTGAGAGTTTCATCGCTTAATGAATAGAGCACGAGGATAACGCCTCAGTAAAGCATCTGTCGCATAATTTTCTTGGCATGCATCAAAGCTGTAGCATATTCTCCCTACCCTTTGGTTTTCTTTGAATGTTCTCTTCTCTGTAACGTGCTGGGGGTGATATTTCTTACCATATAGCTCTCTTTCATGCTACATTTAAGACTTAAATTGGTGACAGAAATATTTTTGTATATACATAATTACTCTTTATCACATGTCTTAACGGTAACCGTGGACCAAAATGAAATGTTTCCTCTCCTTGCCTTGAGCAAAAACTTTTAACACAGACCGGTCTGCACCTCAAAGCACAGCTCCAAATTATTCGGCGTCTTTATGAATTTATAGCCGGGAACTCGAATTCCCCTAGTAAATAAAATTTTAACTGCTAACATACATGAATTTTTGTTTTGTCATTCAAATACCTTGTGAAATACTTTTTTCTCACGACAGATCCATCATCAAAACTGATGCTGTTAGGAATTCAAATTTGTCTTTGAAAGGAAAAAAAAAAGTCTTACATGAAAACTATAAATTCAAAACGATAATAATTAATATAATCTCTCATGTCATCGAAAAAAAACATCTCTTTACCCCTCTTATCTAAACAAAAATATGATTTGCTTACACCTATGTTACAAGGAAAAAGACAACTTCAAAAAAAAAAAACAACAATGAAAGGAATTTCCAAGAAAAAGAAAAAATAAGACGCGTGATAGACTAGAAACATTCATCAGAATAATTAACTAGGAATCGCCTTAGAACCCCCCTTCAGTATGATTTAACAGGTGAAAAAAAAATTAAAAATTACAGGGGATCAAATTTCCAGTTTCTGCATCAAATCAAAAGATCCAGTACCCATTTTCACTGGCAATCCAAGACAAACCCTAGCAGATGGAGCTTCCAAATTATCAACCTCCCCGTGCAATGCTGCTTCAACTATGAATTTGGACGCTGTCTCAAAAGACATTTTACTTAAAGGTGATATCGACTCTGATATGCCCCCAATACGACTCATCGGGCGGTACTCACCGGTATGGGTCATATAATCAGCAATAAGAGACAAATGCCGTGTATTAACAGATATTCCATAAGAATTGAACACGTGCTTTATCTCCCTAATGATTGTCTCTCTTGCGGCCTCTACTCCATAAGCTTTCAGCATACCATGAATGCTATTTGAATACATATACCTAACATCAAGGTGATCTTGCATTTTCCAAAATGTATTGAAGTCCACTCCAATTGTATGAAGCGCTGGGATTTTTTGTTTTTCCCCAGGTTCAATATCAATTCTTCTCTTGGGGTCTTTCCCATAGTAAATCACTTGATTTTCTTTGCAATCAGTCACTTGACACCGTTGAACCTTCCCGGGATTCTGGATACAGACCTTCTTGGCTGTCTTCTGAGCAATCTATATAAAATTAAATGAAAAACTTTAATTTCATCTTTGGACAAAGTGATTAACAAAATATAAAAAATGCTTGAATGTTGAACAAACAAAGCAATAAATGCACACAAGCATGTACCAGCATGATTCCTCCCCCCCATCCCGGGGGATGTTCTAATCCAGCTAGTTGTTGAAATAAGATGATAAAAATGATGCTAAAATTACCTTTCTTATTTAGGCATTTATGTTAAGAAATTTTGAAGGCCAATCTAACTTGTATTCAAAGCATGCTAGAAGATCATCCAACTTATATTTCCAAGTGTTCTATCTGCTTTACATATGATGTTATTCCCACAAAAGTACAGAGATCAAAGCAAATGATATATTGTAGCCCTGAGAAAAAAGCAAGCCATAAACGTTTAATTTGTGACCCAAGTTGCAAGGAATATTGAACATAGCTTCCTCTTTATCTCAACTAATGCTAAGAACAAAAAAATTGCATAAGCATGTATACAAGTTTCTTGGCGGAGGGGAGGAAATCCCACTTTGAAGAAGAAAACATAAAAGTAAATTTCAGCACCAACCAGAGAGTAAACAGAAAGAGATACCAAAAACTAATGTTTTCAAGGTCAATTTCCATAAATAGGCAACAAAGACAAGAAAATAAAAAAACAGAAAATTGCAACCTATCACAGAGAACATTCTTGGCTAGTAGATTGAGTGCCCACAAACTAATAGTCATATAAATAGATTCTACAATGGAAGCTCTAAACTCTATACGATAACATACCTCGGCCAGTAAAATATGAGGTTCATTGGTGAATTTAAGATGGATTTCAAAGTGCAATCCCTTGGCTTCCACAAAGATTGATCTATCAAAGTCCTTTTTAACTAATTTCGATCTAACTTTCTTTCTCTTGGCCTTTTGTTTCTTCTTTTCTGTTGACTTTAGCTTAGAATGCATTTCGACTTGTGATGAACTTTCTGAGGTTTTCTTCCTTGACTTTGGCTTAGAGTAATTTCCAAGATGTGTTGGCTTTTCAAAATATTCACTGTCATAGTCAACCATATCAGTATTACTGATCTCACTTTCTTTATCAGCCGGTTCAGTATCACTTTCAGATCCAGATGGAGCCTGGCTTCCTGATAAATCCCCTTCATCTTCATTCAGTACCCCCTCAGAGCCATCATCATAATCCATCTCATCTGTAACTTGCTGTTTTCTTTTCTGCACATCTAAACCTAGATCATCAGCATCTTCCCCTTCTTCATCATCACTATCATCATCGTTTTCACCCTCGCGTGATATGTTGCCAGAAACATCTTCTTCTGCTTCAATTGGCGTCCCTGAATGTGATTCCTTCAAAAAATTCTTAATGCCGCTAATTTTAGAAAGCAAAACCAGATGATTTTGTATAGCATCCTCCAACTCTCTCACAAACAACACCTCAAGGGTTTCTTCCCAATTTTCTACTGATATATCAGCATGTTGTGGGTAGTGCGCTGGTGTATAAAGCTTCATTTTAAGCTTATAAATTCTGCAAATGTCGTCATTCTGAACAGCAAATGGCATGACAGATACTTCCATGCTCTCTACTATATCGGCTACGGTGACCTTCTTCAACTTATCAGAAAGGCGCTCAGCATCCTCTCTGCAGAATACAATATATCAAGAACTCAATCAACAAATTCTCTCATCTGTACAGGGGTGTGGCCTAGATGTCTATACTTAAAAAAAGGAAATGACAGAAAAACCTGTACAGATAAGTTCTAAGAAAAAAATGAATTTGAAAATACAATAGAATACAGCTCTTGGCAATCTAAATGTTGATTTTATAAGAAGATAATGCCTGGCTGTCTAGAGACATGTTCAATGACCAAATACTAAACAGAAAACATTGGCAGTCATAACAGTTTGTGCAGCAATTTAAAGAACTTCAGAGACAGAAAATTTACATGTTTGGATAATGGATCAAAATGCGAACTTCTGTAGAATTTAGGTGCTGATGATGAAACCATAATCTCCATCGGCCTCTTCTTTTTTGTTTTTATTAATTCCTTACATAATTAATCTTCTGATTTATTCATCATATGTAATTAAACAAGCTGCAGTATGCCACTAAACAAAGCAAACTAAAAGCTAATGCCAGCTCTTTTCCAATACCCTTCATAACTACTCTTAATAAATAAAGACAAGAATTGGTAAAAGAAAACCTTCAAGCAGAAGATGGTTGATGCATGTCTCCACCAATGTTACCAAGAACACGGATCACATGTAACAGCAGTTAAATGGTAACTATACATAACAATTTCCATAGCCAGTTGAAACAAATTACCACTTGCAATACTGACAATTTGAAATAATTCTCATCATTGTCAAAAGTTCTGGGTTAATATGTAATAATCTTGAGGAGTTATATTTTAAAAGATGTGAATTTTTAAGTTAGATCAATTTCAATTTAGTGGTCGTTACATTTGTGTTAGTGTATTTGAAGTTAGTTTGGTTTAGACATGATCTGGGACCGTCCACTATAACAAATGGCACATGCCAAGCACTTAAGACTTGAATACATATTATTTTAGTTGGTAGCATGGTAACGCTTGCAAGGGGAATAGACAACAGTATCTAGGTCTTATCCTCTGTTTCCTTTCTGTATCAGTAAATTGAAGCACAAAAAAGTTGTCTCGGGCTCTCAGCTAGTTGCTTAGCTTTTCCTTCCAATCAGCTACAGTCTACATCAGTCTTGATGCCTCAGTTTAAAGACAAGACTATATCACTCTTACACGCAGACTTTCTCAACTTGCTTTCATCCTATCCTTAGTTCACTTTAAAAATAGACAGATTGGTTTTGTTTAACTACGTTTAGACTAGCTTGCTGTTTAGACAGTTTTCAGCTTGTGTATCTGGGTTGGAATGAAATATTTAATCTGACAAATGCTTGAGTACAGATATAGCTTCATTATTGACGCTGTGTACTTTACCATCTTATGATCTCTAAGTCTAAATTAATATGATAGTCCTGAAGCTGCATCATAATCTCATATCACAAAAGTTCCACTGTTAGAATAAACATCTCATATAAAGTTGCTAGCATTGGGGATTTATGGGTAGCTTCGGTTTACATAATGTCACTGCAGTCCTAAATTGAAATCAATATTTATGTGAAATGACATACGAGATGCTTTGATGACATTAAGTGGAAGCAACAGACAAGTATATGTTACTCTTATAAGAGACTGGCCAAATTTGTTGACAGTAAAATAAACAGAAATAACAGATGTCAGTAAAGATTTAACAACTTACTTAGTTCTCCCTTCCTGCAAGGGGCAGGTCATTATCGGAGTCTTGATATCAGCTGAAGCAGTCATCAAAATCTCTTGGAGACGTGGAATTCCAAGTGTTACATTCATTTCACCACGCCCGGCTAGATGGAAAGTGTTCAGCCTGAAAATTAGGAGCAATATTAAATAACCTGGGGAAAATGAAGAGCACATATTGATAATTGATGTTTTGCTTAAACAAATAAAAGAAAATTATAAACTCTACCCTACAAAAATAAATATTAACCCTGCCTAGTAATGCCAGATTTGGAGCCCAATCAATGGGTGCATTATATTTACAAAGCAAAAGGAGAAAAATGAACCATTTCATCTCAACCATACACATATTAAATACATATTACGAAGTGGTTGTTTTGAAAATAGGGGATTAATTGTTGGTGGAAAAATTCTTACATGGGTGATGATTAAGGGTATAGTTGGTTTCCCAAAATGATTGGTGAATTTGCTTATTCTAAAGGGCACAAAAGACAGAGATTCAGAGACTAGGGATGTGTAAAGGTCAAATAACCGACCAACAAGCAACTTTCAACCAAACTGAATAGAATCTGCACAAAATGAGAATCCACCATTGAACCAGTTGCTGTGATAATCACTGGCATTGAATTATTTTATCAGTTTCATCTGCCACAACAAGCTATCAGGTTGATGCAGGAGCTCATGAAGTCCCTTTGCTTTCCCTTTTAGTTTCAGTGTTCTTATGTGGTATATGAATCATTTTGATATTTGCATTTTCTTCTTGTCATGATATTGGCATGAGACTTCCAATCAGTTATTTCTTTTCCAACAAGTATTAGGAGGGCTTTAGACCATTATAAATAGGTTATCAAGGATATTTTACTAGAAAATCTTGTTTTGTGTTGCTTTCTCTACTCAAATGAACAGCCCATGGTCTCTATCTCCATCAGCCATCTATATCACCAAAAACAAACCCATATAACCACGAACTCCTACGTACATTTGAAATTTAAATCTAACAGAGAAGCAGACAACAAAAGAAACAAAATATTATCTTATTTCTGTGTGATTTTCGTAGGCAAGGGTGTTTATTTAATTTCCAGATTTGCTGGAAAATATGGAAAAATGTCTGCACATAGGTTTTATTTTCTGTTTAGGATATTACTATTCATAAAGTAATTAGATTTTTTTCCTATTCTAAATAGGACTTGGTATTTTCTATTATAGGATTTTAAAACCTAGAATTTTGACGTAGCCTTTCTAGTTCTTCAATGCAATATTATCCAAGAATTTTCCAGCAATTTGTTTTTGAAACACTCATCAATTATCCCTAATCAACTTCTCACACACACCGAACCAACCTCACAGCAATTACCCATCAAATATTCAGCTTCATATCCCCTAAACCACTGTTCACGGCCCACAAATATTCAAACCCAGAACAGCCCCTATGCTGTCCTGGGTCAGAAAGCTTAACCAGAACTGTCAGCTTTCCTTTTTCTTAACAATTTAGATTCACTTTAGCAGAAAACCTGGGTGGGATAAAAATAGATATTGAGAGCTGAGTAGACAATAGAGATTTTATATGCAACCCTTGTGGTGGATGATCAGCCACTAAACCTCAAACAAAGCTTAAATTATTATAAAAAATAAAGATGAATTTTTAGTAGGTTTGCTCTTTGATTGATTCAAGTAAAAGATCTTCAACATCGAAATATATTAATGCTATTAGCTGCAACTCTACAAGGAGAAAAATCTCACACTTAATTACAACGTCGTCTCTACAACTATGGATATCTGAAAACCAACATGGCCCTATATCAGGAACAGAAGCAACCCATTTAACAACTGTAACCATGCTCATGTACTCATAATATGAACAAGCATACAAAGCATCTTTTCTTGGATAAAGAAAAGACAGAAGCATTTATTAATAGAAGAATAGACATAAAAAAAGAAGGAACCTTACGTCATCTGTGTAGATGGTTCTCCTACAGACTGAGCAGCAAGGACACCAACTGGTTCTCCTGGTTGTGCAAGACTCAGGAAAAACTTTTGCTTCAGTAACTTATAGAAATCATGTTCCACTAAATTAGAACTCCGATCCTTTGTGGGATCATGTAAAGAACTCTGCTCCTTTGCGATTTTACGTAGGAATGTTTCCGCTTTTTCTTTAAGAGCTTTAGGCAATTCCGAAATATAAGCATTAAATGTGCCAAGCTCATCACTTTTTTCGTATATTATTTCTCGATTCTGAACATAGAAAATTAAAAAGAAAAATCAAATTTGGAATCTGGAAATCATTTTACAGTTCAGAGACAAGAAAATAGCAGAATATTCAGATTCTGCATACTGTAAAAACCTCACCGCTGCCAAGGCTTCAAATTTAGCAATAAAGCCCGTTTGATGAACATCCACACCATCTTCTCCATAGTAAAATTGAACAATTGAGCCATCAGCATCACGAACTGTATGATCATAGCCGATTCTGAGGCACTCAAGATTTTTAATCAGGCATCTTTGGAGGTATCCACTGCGAGATGTTTTGACAGCTGTATCAACCAACCTATAAAAAAACAAGAAGTCCTATAATCAATAGACAGTCAATCAAATGATTAACCATGAAATATCAATTCGACCAATATCTAGAGACCGCATCTTGTATTTTTAACATTGATAAAAAACAGAAGCAACATCACTGAAGTACTATACAACAGGTAGCCCAAGCACAGGTATTAATTCTGATGTCAAAACAAAACATTTTGAAATGTCATGAACCATGAGAAGAATCCTATCGCAGGCTGCAACATTATAAAAAAAACTAAGAGTACTAGGTAGAAGCTAGACTCATAACAGAGATTCAAAAAAGGAGTCAAAAGTGGTTGAGATTGAATTTCCATTTACCCTTCACGACCAGCCATACAATGGAAATAATATTCTTGAGGACGCAGACCGGTGAGAAAACGATCAATAATATAGCCTCCAGCACGGGCTGCCCAATCCCATGGATGAAAGCAGGGCAAGGTCTTTCCAGAAACCATTCGAGGAACTCTTTTACCTTCCAACTCCTGTTGGCCTAGAAAAGAAGATATCTGTTGGAAATTGACCTGCCCAAGGAATATTGCAATTAGCAAATAGGACTCCAACATCAATAAATAATGTAAAACAATACGGAGTTGAAGTCATAACATGTTACATAGAAATTGAGATCCAACCCAATATAGCATAACTGAATTGGGCACCATAATCATCAGGACTGATGTAATTTCAAAAAAAAAAAAGGTAATTCTTATAGTTCACAAAGACAGGCTATTTCAAAAGGAAGTATCTGTTGAATAAACATGCACAATAAGTTGATTAATGCAACAGAAAATGAAACCAAAACTTCCTGCAGAGCAACATACTTTTCAGAATCTAATTCAATATCAAAAGGAAGAAAGAACTTTGATTTTATAAAAATCATAATCTTGATTTTCTCCTCTTCAAATAGCACATGGTTCAAGATTCTTTAATTCTCAATTCAACTATTCTCTAACCCAATGAGGTTGTAAGACCCCATAAAGGCCTAAGTAACGTCCTCACCAATTGGGAAGAGGAGATCTCTAACCCTGTTGTTAACATCAGAATTAAAGCTATATTCTGTATCAATGGTCACTCAGCACAGCTTTCTCTAAGCAGTTATCATTCAGCCAGTATTTGCAAGCTGCTTTTCTTCCATCACCTTCCCTACTCCAGCACTCCTTTTCCATTTCTTTTTATTTCCTCCCTTGCTATGTTTGCTTCCCCATGAACCTTTATAATATCATTTTTAGTAGCAGGAATTATTATGGAAGTAACTCAAAGAACTCCGGGACTACATCAAAGATTACTGTTTTAAGCTGGATGTCAATAAGTCAATAGATTGCAACTGGCAAGTTTGGGCAAAATATATAAGTTGAGAACTCCAGAGGGCATTAGATGGTTAGATTGTGCTTGTGCGTGTGCTTGTGCTTTAGGGTAAACGCCCAAAACCAGATGCTTTGGCCGTTCTATAATAGTGGATAAAACAAAAATCAGGTCACAAGGCTGTGGACAATTAGGTTAGCTGTTTGGTCGAGACAACAATCATAGCTTTCAAAATAAAATTTCAATATCAGGGGTTGCATTATAATTTACAAAACTCAAGATTCAAGTCAAAGTTGTAGTGAATATTTAATTGCTGAATTTTAATCTATCAACACACTTCTTAAACAAGTTCAAATTATTGTATTCGAGCCTACCCTATGTTCTATAAGGAATTCAACTTATTACAACCTTGTATCAAAACCATGAGAGATAACCACAGATCTAAAAGTCATCAATTACTACAGCTATTGCATATGAGAAGGATTATTCAAGCATCACCGTAATGCCAAAAAACTTACCTTGCTACCTTTAGCCCCAGATGTAGTCATAAGTGATATGCAATTCTTTCCAGAGGGTTTTAGCAACCCTTCAGACAACAGCTCATTGATGACTCCTGAGCTTGTTTTGGAATTTAGTTCATTTGTCATCTGCCTATCCAGATATGTCAAGGCAGACTCACCATCACTGCGTATAGTTTTCTCAATATTTGATTGTAATTCCAATGGATCTGCAAACCAAACAAACAAAAACATAAAAAAAACAATCCTTGGAAAAGGGGCATAACAATACATTATTGCAGAAATGTTAAAAAGCAAGGGCATGGAGAAATTAAGGTGCTACTAAATCCATTAAATTTAATTAAACCAGTTATCTGGATTACAAAAAATAGCCTGGCTACAATATTCTTTGAAGCCAAAGAGTCTGGCGATGACACCAAATATGATGTCAATGAAACGTCAAACTCCTGTCAGTGCAAGTCTAGGAGTAGTAAGACAATTGAGCTCAACATAAACAAACTCCATAACCTAAGCAGGCAAATGTTCAAGTTAGAAAACAAATGAACTCGTGCACCTGTATTGTTATTAATCAACCAAGTCCAGAACCAATCAAGCAATCTCTCACTGTCTCATAAGTCTTTTCCAACAATTCATTTAAATTTGAGGAGGAAAGTTGAAATTGGAATCATTCTTTGCAAATTCAAAAATACATGCTCTCGCTTTCATATATCCTTTCCAGCAATTCATCTAATTTTGCAGAGGAAAGTAGAAAAATATTGCCATATCCAGTTGAACCATCCTTGGCAAATCCAAAAATAAACATTATCACTCAGTTCATGAAAAGCTATTCACCTCAATCACGAAGGATGACATTAACCTATGAACTTGATGGAAATTTTTCTGTGCTAAAGAGCAGTCATCTAAGAAAATACCAAAAGAAAAGGCATACCTATCTTAATGTTCTCATCCTTGATTCCGATAAATTTACGATGAATTTGTTCCCCGCACTTTTCACAGTTTTCAAGTTGCTTCTTCCTTTCATCGTCTTTAATTTTCGTTATCAAAAGATCATCAACTCCACATGTGAATCCATGCATCTGAACCATTAAATAAACCACTAAAAATATGATAATGCATGATAACAAACTTGACACAAAATTAGCACTTAAAGCAAAGATTTTATATTTAAGCTCCCTGACCTGCAAATAAGCAGTGAATAAACGACTGAAAACAGAGAGCAGGCTGCCAGCTGCTTTTGCGCCAAACAATTCTTGAACTGTGTGCACCAAACCATACTCACCAAACTGGGCCTTGTCAATCACCCCTTGGACCAATACATTCCTAAAGATAATCATCTTATCATCTTCAAGCTGATTTTCTTTTGGATTGACTTTGCCAGACTCTTTTTCCTTCATTGGTTTGCTTACACCAACTTTTTCTCCATTGCTAGATTTGCCATTCTTAATTTTAGTCTTAAAAAAATCATACGAGAGCTTCCCACCTTTCTCAACAGTGAATGGTGGATGGCCCCTTGTAATGTGATTCAACACAGCAGTAATCAACTGAAAAGGGCAAGGTAGATTTAATTAAGTTAAAAATATAGTTCCCATTAATTATATGCAGAGCACTTCACATCCTTGCACCGCTATATTCTGGTTTTTGTTGTTGGTTACTGCATCATAGGCAGTGATATTGCATTGAACTGAAATTGTGCACAACTAAATGACCACATCAAACTGCTAAGCAACCAAAAAAATTGACAGAAGCATGACCCATGCTGCTGAAAAGTCATAGAAGTTTTTGACCATCATATTCATGCTTCAGAATCCCAAATAAAAATGCCACATATTTCTTTCACATTTAAAACTCTTCAAAGAGTACAAAAAACTATTAATAAATCCAGCTGGTATTGTCATAAAATGCTAACCTGTTTTCCTGACCACAGATAAATGGGTTTCCTTATTGCAGGATCAAGGGTTTCAATCTCATCTTCATAACTTAAGAAAATAACTTTCCGGCCAGCTTTGCCACTGAAAGATGTTGGACGAGCATTTGACACACCAGAACTATAAAGCAGTTGATAAACTTCATCCTCGGTCAAAAAAGTGTCCTTCTTTGTTAAAAGCACAGCACTAATAATATGATCCTGGTACATTCAAGAAAGAAATATGATGGTTCAGTGACATGTACACCAAGTGTATCGAGCAAGACAAGGGGAATAAAGGCCATGGTTAAGAGTAATCATCATATGAAACCTGAATCAAGGATCTAATTGGTTCGCCATTGGAAGGCCTGACATATTGATTATTTGCATTAACAATGTTGTAACCTTCAGCTCGAGAAACTTCATCTTGTGGGAAATGAACATTCATTTCATCACCATCAAAATCAGCATTGTATGTACTGTATTCAGAACAATATTTGAAATTAGGATTGCAAGGAAAATCTCCTAATTTATCTAAAAAATGGTACAGGCACAAATGCAAGTACATTTATGCATATGTTCATGCACTGCACATTGGGTATGAGCATGCATATATTATATGTATAATATCAACCTGCAATTTGCATAGTGCATGCGTAGTGTCTTCTCCCCCTTCAATACACGAACTACATGTGCCATTATACTTGGTTTGTGAAGTGTAGGCTGCAATGAAAATTCAAATCAGATAAAAGCAATGACAAAGAAACAGATGTGAAACATTATGTAGAACAAGTTTTAGTGTTTTCTTGAAAGCAACAGAAAGCAGTAAGCACAACTTCACAGCCTGGATAAATTAATACTCTTCTTGTGATAGAAACCAATTCGCATAATCAAGCAGGGTTAAGAATGTTTTTAGCGAAAAAAAGCATTCAAAGCTATAAAAAGACACTTCTTGAAAGAATGCTCTGCCCAAACATTTCCCTTCAGCTATTCAATTCAGCTATAAAAGGACACTTCATAAGTCTTCCACCTAGGCATCCCACCCTTTACTGATGGAAACTTGGCTGCCATTATCTTCCTTCATTACCTCTTCTAAAAGCCAAATCTCAAAAGATAAAGCTCAAATATGCTTGTTGTGTGCCACACCCTGTTAAAGATCAAGACTGCAACTTGTATGCCTACCATTGACATAATGAAACAGGGTCCTCGGCACGCAATTGAATCCAATGCTGCAAACAATATTGCAAGCCATGCTAGTAGAAGATGATCAAAATATATAAAGTATAGTTACCAATACCAGCATGTACGAGCATAAATAAGAGCTATCACCAGAAACAGAATCTTCATGTCAAATTAGATCTAACAGACTAAAGAACACTTTTTTTAACTCATAATTATGGGAACTTAAAGAATTATGACATTCAGTGAGATGCAAAGAAATTTAAACAAGTTGGAGAAAAATGGTAAAAGGATGATTGAACAAGGAGTCATCCAGGCATCACTTCCATGTGAGAATATCTCCAGAGTTATCCATTCTCACAAACAACTTTCTTCTTCAAAATTTAGAATCTTTATTCACCCAGAAGCACAGATTTTTGAAACAGTCAGCAAGTGAAAACATAACACTGAATATAAGCCAAGTATTAATTAACAAAACAACAGATAATGCTTCAACTCAAACAAATCCTGTAATTCTAAATATTAAGAATCACAAAGACAAATCTTCCATGTTTCATCATATATATGCATACTGAATGAGAGAAATCAAGTTGGATGGTTATTCACCTGTCGATTGACAAGCACAATATCTCCATCTTGCAAATGGCGATATACAATTTTCCCTTCATATTCATAATCAACACTCCTCCCGGATAATTTCCTTGCTACAGAAACACGCATTTTTCGATTCGGTGGAAGCTTAGTAGTAGACAGCTTATCCACATAGTGTGTAGCGCCAGGGTGACTTTCAGCGCCATTGATTACAGCATTTCTCAATTTGGCAACATTCCAGGGTGTCACTCTCTGCAAGTACATAACATCAATAAATGCAGGGAAAAGAAAGGAACAAAGTAACCAAAGATGATAAGTGATTAAAAGAACAATTAAAATCTCCATCAAGAGAGTTTGTGTGCCTCTGGGAAGCTTAAATAGAACAGAAATCAAACAGATCCTATCTGTTACATAATGGAGTAAATTTTTTGTTTGGTATTGCGGTGCAAGGCACTTTTCAAAAGTGTTTTTAGCTTGAAAATGCATTAAAATGATTTTTTTCAGTTTTGTTTTTATTTTTGACTTCAGCACATCAAAATCATCAGAAAACACTAAAAAAACATCAATTTGATTCTTTTTCAAGCCAAACGCACCCATTTTGAAACGCACTCAAATGCAATTTCAAACACAAAAACAAACGATGCTTTAAGACAGGGAATGCATATTCACACAAACTGATGGAATAGATATCATCAGGGACACATTAATCAGCATGTGTTTAAGTATATGACTTTAAATCGTGGACAGTTCTAGATGGAATCAAAACCATATGGTACAAATAAAATATAAAATAAACAACTAGTTCACAATTACAGAGACACAGTCAACCATGTCTTGGCATGGCTAACCTTAAATTAAAATGACAAAACAAAACAAATAGGTCAAATTTATACATAAAAAGACCTAACCTCAGGATATGTTAACTTCACTGCAAAGCACGGAGGAATTCCAATTTCGTTAACATCTAAATAAGGATCTGGGGAAATAACAGACCGGCATGCATAATTAACCCTTTTTCCCATCATTTTCTGCCGAAACATACCCTCCTTTTTCTCAAGTATCTGGCATATCCCAGAAACCACATCCTTCTGACCTGGACCCACAATTAATAAAAGGAATCCACTGCTTAGTTGGAGTTGATAGCTTTATAAGTAACATTTGAAACAGTGGACATAAAACAATTTGATGTGGGCATAGACAATACAAACATAGCAGGAACAGCAAGTAACTCTGTTGCATAATGTTCTGCTTACCTTTCCTGTCTACCACTATCCCAGGATTATGTAGGAGATTTAAACATGGTAAGGAAAGTTTCAGTGTGCATGATTTTTAAGAAAGATAAGAACATCAGATATCAACTAGTATAATATACAACCATGCAACCATAATTTTTAACCAAATCCTAAAAAACACATGCCACCAGCATTATTTTCCATCATGGATTTCAACATATAAGAGATTAAAGTATGAGCAAGGGAGGGAGCACCTGTAAGCATAAAGACATAAAAGTGCAAGACTACATAGTTTTATTGGCATGCAACATTCTCATGGTATTTTTTTTAAAGAAAAAGGCAGCATGCTTGTTTGACAGCCTTGAACCCACAAAACAAGAAAGTTGATGCATTGCTAAGTTCCCTCGAGGCTCACGAGGAGCAAGAATAATCCTAGAATTGACATAGTACAAGTTAAGAAAACCCAAAAATAGCTCATGCCCTAAAATATACATTTACATTAACATGGCATTTGGTCCGTGGAATCAGAAGGGAAAGTGAGCAAGGAAAGTGGGATTCCACGCATTGTTGTGTTTGGTATGCCTTAGGAATCCAAGTTCCTACGTCCACTTTCCCGTCTTTGGGGGAAAGTGATTTCTTAGCTTAACCTAAGGAATCTCACTTTCTCAACTGCTAGAAAGTGAAATTTAATATTACAGCCGATATATCCTCCTTGCTAACAACATAAGTTAAAAATACCCTAAAATTAATTTACACACTAGTTAAACAAATATTCATTTCTTTAACCTAAATTATTAATACTAGAAACTAAATTTAAAAGGATGATAAACAAAATTCTACTAGAAAAAGTTTCGTTAATTTTTTTTATAATGAATCAAATTTATTTTATGGTATTAAATTACTAATTTTAAGTATTACATTATTATATTAGTTTGTACAATAATATTTTCTGAGATCCCTTTTACTAGTACACATTTTTTTATTTTTAAAAAACATTTATTCGTACAACTAATTAGACATTAATAATAATTTATTGTATGACAATAATAAAGCATAAGAGACAAGAATTTACTTCAAATATCTTTAAAATTTTCAAAGAAACAACAAACAAAAAATGATGCTTACCTAGGAATCCTATATTGTAAAACAAAACAAAAAACAAATTCTAAACTCCCAAAGAGTTCCAGAGGGCAAAGTACTAATCCAAGAATCAAACTCCACCTAATAAAAATCCAGTCTAATATGGCAGTCATACGTGACTTGATCCTGGATTGGAAGAAGAAGTTCCTCCACCATGTAACAAGCAACTAAATTCAACTTGATCACAGCCTAACAAAACCACAAAAAACAACTAAATTTAATTTGCTAAAAAAGCATTACAGTCACCAAGCATATTGGTTTTTGTTATGATCAACAGCCTATAGAAATTTCTCATTGTTCGACTTCATGAACTTTTGGGAGACAACATTTGTCTAAGTTTTTCCTTCTATTGCAAGGCTGAGAATAAGAAGACACTAAAACTGCTTGGGGCTTGGGAGGATAAAATGCGAAGGGAAAGGAAGAGGTTGAGAGGACAGTGGCAGGAGCCATTTTTTCCTTTGTTTGGATCCAAATAGGAAATTCCAGGAATGAATATGGGGATATAATTATCCTCCCAGACACACCAAGCCCACTTTCCAATAGCAGAGAAAATGGGAGAGGAATGTTTTAGAACTATATTTTTGCCCCCGCTTTTTCAAAAAAAAAAAAGGATGTTTACATGCATAAGAGGCATGAAAGCATGCCAGTTTTCTAAATGATCCACTTTTTTTTATCGGAACAATTAAAATCTACTTTCTGCTTTTTTTTCCCTCCCATTTCAATCTCTCATCTAAAAATGTGAGCATCAAAATATCTTTTTTCCTTCATTCCCTCATTTTCTTTCCTTTAATCCATCATCACCAAACAAAAGTTTAAAGGGGATAACCCCTGCTTCCCTACGAATTCTGGAAAATTCTTTTGCTAATTACTTTTGGTTTTAGAGATCAGTTGAGAGGTATTGAGGCAATGCTCTAAAGCCTACCACAAACTGAATCTCAAATAAAGGGAGATAAAGACAGCAACAAAGAAAAGGAGATGAAATTACCCTTGGCAGTATTGGAATCAAACAAGACATTTATAGATTGCTGAAGTTCCAACCACCGCCTAGCTATTAATGGGAAATCATTGCTTCTATGCGCATCTGCCAAAGATCCATTCAATTCCAGCACCTTGCTCAGCAAAACAGATAGAGGATGTTCCATCACCTGCAAGAAATGCCAGCACAAGTGGTTACCTAAAGAGGAGGGAAAAATTAAAACCTAACAAATACAGGTTAGTGAGAAAGATAAGAGCATGCATCTACAAGTTTATCAGACTCTCCCTCCAAGTAATGCTTAGGAACAAAAACTGAAGTGGAACAGTCCTAAACAGAATCCAGAAAGTGCATCATATCTTACCAACCTCCCATACCATATATTTAAACAGTCCTCCAACCCCCCCCCCCTGCCCCCCACACCTTCCCTCCTCGACCTCCAACACACACAAAGAATAAATAAATAAACAATCTATCAGGTACTTACAGAGTCGCCTCCCTTGGTCGGAGGCCTGAATTTGATTGGAGGCACTAAAACAGTGTTCAGAAAGAACATAGAATGCCCTGCCTTTTTCTTTCCAACTCCTTGCTGCTGAATGTCACTCATCAATGAGCAGAGTTGAGCTTCATTTTTCCACAAAAGCTTTAAAATATCCATCGCCTGAAATAAAATCAAAGCTTCAAAATGCTTTCCAATTTAAAAGGTTTCATCACACAATATAACCAAAATGACAAATTAACAACCACCAAAGACAAACAACAAAACAAGTTTGACAGTGCAAGAAGCATACTTCTGATGGTAATAACTGCGAGGACAAAGCATCTTTCTGGCTAGTGAACTGATGTTGCAATTTCTGGTGTTCTTTCAAATTCCTGTTTGTGGCAGACTCTTTGTTACTAGGAGATTTGGTTGCATCTTCTGCATCTATCAACTCTTCAAATGCACCCCCAAATGGCCCTTCAATTGTCTGCTGCTTAATCAGATTTGATCTAATAGCTGCATTTGATAAACCTGCCTGCAACCATCAATCAGCTGGGAAAAGTGATTACCGGCAGGGGGAATAAGCTTTTGGTACAAAGTAGAAAATCATAATTGGACCAAGTGCTCCAATGAAAAAAAATAAAGAAAACTAGGATATTTCTTAAAGACCCCCCCCCCCAAAGATGAAAAGAGATCAGGGAATGTTGACACATGTGAAATGTATAGTATTCATCAACATAACAAGGGGAACCGAAGAGGAACAACAAACAAGCACAATGACAAGACAAACCTTTTAAGAAACACAAAATAAAAAGGTAAAAAATTGGAATGCTAAGCACCAAATCTATGTTTGAAGTTCCATTTGCATACTCAGGAAATGGAGATAGGAATGACAACAGCAACAGCAATAATAAAAAAACGACATCAAGTGAATTAGAATAAATCAAATTTTAGCAGATACAAATGCAAATGTTACAGCATTGCAGCTAAAAACCAAAACCTTTTAAGATACTGAAAAGAAGACGTATAAATTGTTTAAAGTTCCTTGATGACATTATTCAAGTACAACTGATTTTCTTGTAGCCTTAGGAGTTAACGAGGTTTGACAATATGGTTAGGAAACATCTATTAATAACAATCTGAGACAAAAGTTAGAGAAAAAAAAAGTGTCATAAAGCAAGAGCATTGCAATAGGAAAAGAAGTTCTGTAAAAACATGTCCACATCACATAACCAGGAGAAAAATCTATAACCAACATCCACTGTATAAATTGTTAGAATAAAAAGGTTTCTATTAAGGAAAGTGAGAGAAGTAACACAAATATCAAAAAAAAAACATCATCAAGGGAAAATAAGTTTACAAACAAAAAAGACCCATGGAAAAGAGTGTCCATGCAATCAGATTTTATAACTAGAAAAACCTCTAAAGAATTACACTCACCACAAGTTAACCAATCATTTGTATTTTAAGAAATGTTAAATATTTGCTAAGTTTAAGAAAATCCAACCACACCATTCCTAGGCATCTGCTGAAGTTGATAAACTTTATTCTGAAGGCCAGATATGAACATTAAAAATCTCTTATTTGCTTATAGACTGTTTATTCTTCAACTCCTATTGTATCACTGCAAATTTCAAAAAAAAAATCATAGGAAAAAAATTCCTCATATAGTGTATATAAATTTCAACATAAAACCTGAAACAATACACACCATACAATATCAACAACTCTCATAACCAAAAAGCCCAGGTGCCTAGGAACCATCTTTGAGCAGAAAGGAAATTGTTCTCCAAATTTTGAGGATGAACACCGACGAATTTATCTCAACTAAGTGTATGGTGTAGAGTGCTTATCACATCAGAATCGATTATTTCTTTCTATAAATATATTTTTTCACAAAAATCCAATTCAATCTTATTCTTCGTACATTTGATACATGCGTATCATTTCTGCAATTTTGCATAAGCACAAAGAAACAAGTTGAAGCATTTGTACAAGAACACACAAAAACAAGTTAAATCATTTGTATTAGGACTTAACATGCATCTAAGAAAGCAGAAATGTATGTGATAAGATCTAAGATTTCCCAAAAAGAAATGAGAAATTCAAGTAGAGAATGTGAAAATATACCCAATGAAACCAACCAAAAGTAGGCTTCCGAATATTAGGATTTGATGCTGAACAGTTCTTGCACTTCTTTGATTCCAACTTCAGAAAATTATTTAAGATAGACATTGCTTCAGATAACTGAAGGGAGGTCCATTCGCTCTGCTTTGACTGCTCATTGTTTGGATGCCGTGCTCCTGAATGAATTGTAGAACAAGATTCACTGCTGCCATCACTGTCTTCTGGCAATGAGGCTTCAATGGGCGAGAAAGAATCCAACCTTTTAGCCCCAACAACATCACCTTTTATGATGAGTTCCAATTGAGAAACAAATTTCTCAACCTTTGTAGAAATAAAAAAATTCAAAGAAAAAACCCTCAGATACAGAAGACTGGTTAAACAAGAGGGAGGAAGAAGCATGAGGAAGCATTAGGGATCAAAACCATGCAATTTATCAAAGCATCAACATTGACTGAATGACACAAATATACCTGGTTGCTATCTGCTCTAAAATGAAAGCAGAAGAAACAGGTTCTTTGCAGAAGTTTGTGAAGAAAATTAAAGAGCAGAGGATTGTAAACTGGACTAATCAGATCTATATGGCCACAATGACCTGTGCAATTAGTTGAACGTTGACCGCATGTTTTGCAACTGCAATAAAATGATTGACAAACTGTATCAACAATGTGACAAAGATATGAAAAAGATACTGCAAAGGCCAAGTTTATATCAGCTATCATCAGAAAATTTAAATAACTTGGTGCGATCTCTTTTTCTGTCTATTATTTACTGCGATCCAAAACAGATGCTACCCCAAATTAATATGAAAATTCAAAAGTCTCGTGCACAAAAAGAAAGAATAAAGAAGAAAAGGTCACCTTCCGAGTACTAGAGAGCAGAAGATCATTGTGAAATTTATTTATTTTTTTTAGATAAAAAAGATTGTTGTAAGATAAGTTTATAAGACTGATGTGGTGAGGAAACAAAATTGTCCAGTTGTTTTATATAGATTGCATGGATTGTTTGCCATTGGAGGCAAGTCATGGTTAGTCCAAATAGGATCAGATCTATTGATGTTTTCCTTTATGGCTTTAAAGAAAATGGAGACCATAGAATCTAGAGGCATTAAGCTGTTTCAGTTCTTTTTTGAATAGAGAAGAATGCTAAAATCTTTGAGAACAGAATGCTTAAACGCTGTATCAAGGACCTTGCATCTTGAACCTTTATTGGGTAATGCTGAAAAGGCTTTTATGGTGAATGGTTGTTGCTCTAGCTAGTTATAAGAGGAATTGGAACGCTCCTTTACATAGAATTCACAAAACCTTACTATCATTTCTGGTGGTTGAATTAACACACCTACCATGCTACTCCTTAAGGTTAATATCAAGTTCATCTCCTTGCCAGATCACTTCACTTCCCACTACTTTCATATTCACGTTCAAAATACTACCTAGGATGATGGTCTTGATATCTTTTTCTTACCGTGACCTTGTTGGCAGAACTATTCTTGCTGACCACTGAAAACATAGGTCAATTGAAGCATGGTCTCGGCACTCTTTTTTTTCTACTTTTCCCTCTCTTTCCTTCTACTTTTCTATTTTATTATTCAAGGATTTCCTATTTCCAAATTGTGCTAATGAAATCATACTGTAAATGCTTCTCTAATCCCAAGAAAAACTTAAAAAGAACCAATAGAAAAGTCCACCAGAACCCATTTTATAGCATTTTTTAAGAAAAATAAGAGTTTTATCCGCTAAATACAAGCCCTCTAGGAAGTTCCACGTTGAATACAACACCTCTTCAAAACCTTAATAAAAAAAAGTCATGAAGTGACAGGTAAGGGTAGGGTTATCATTTACCGATCACTAATCGTGGAACTCCAAACGGAGAATTCTTCACTATGAAATCATTTTAGCAGAGAAAAATTATTGAGCTTTATATTGAGAAATTAATCAACAAGCGAGCAATGGCAGCAGGTGCTGGTGCATAACAAAGAAAGCAACCCCATGTTCAAGCACATACAAAAAAGTTGACATCTCAATACATGCACAGGCAACATAACCCTTAATGTCAACAAAATTGAGCATTCAATGCAAAATCAATGAACAAATGGGTTTCTGATACTTACGGCTCATCCCCTAGAGGCCCCATTGCTGGGTCATATAATCCACCAGGCACAGGTTTGTCCAAAGTATCAAGCAATCTCGCGCTGGTAATCTTTACAAAACTATGCTTATGAACCTCTTCATCCGTTAAGAAGCTAAACGCTACCGAATCAACTGACACAGTTGCACCCTGCAAAATCCAAAAAAAAATCAATAAAACCTTCAAGGAAAAAAACTACGATTTAAATAATTTCATATTTTAAATTACTTTGCCAAAACCTTCCAAAAAAACCCAGATAAAAAATTTCAAATTACTTTCAGCAACACTAAGCAATTATTTTCCAGTCTTGATTTCACCTTTTTAAATTGGATAAGTGTACAATAACTATAAATAAATTCCACTTAATTAACCTTATTGATAAAAAAAAATCATTAGCTTACTGAAATTAATTCCTTTCAAATTTAAATTGGTAAAACAAAAGGGACAAGAACGCAAGAAGCTGACAAGAAAAAAAAGACAAATAAAGAAACCTCTAGGGCAGCCATGGAAGTATTCTTGCAGCGGCCGCAACAGAGTGGGAGGTGATAGAGTGACGGAGAGGCGATAAAAGACGGCGCCGATGAAGTTTTTTTAAGGGGAGGGCTTAGAGAGGGTTTAAGAGAGGCGTGGGCTGTGATGCCCTGCTTTTCTTTTTAAGTTTCGCAAACATTGGAGGCAGTGGTAGTAAAGACGTAGAGTATTTATTTGTCGGAGGCGACTGTCGATACTCTTTGTTTTTGTGCTGGCCCAATTAGTGTGGTATTGGACTTTTTGTATGGGCTTTTATCTCCAATTAGGGCTTCGGCCAGTTTTTGTAATGGGTTAGAATTTGGGGGTATATATATATATTCTAAATTTCATGAAAAAATTGTGGCAAGAAATATTCTAAATTTCGAGAGAATTATTGGTTTATGAATTATTCTCATTCTTCGATAGTGAAAACACTAAATATAAATGGATTTTTTTTTGTTAATTTAGCTTGCTTTTTCTGATTTCTTTTTGGTGTGAAATTTGGGATTTTGTTTTTGTATCGAGGTTAAATTATTAAAAATATATATATGTTTCGATAGAATTAATCGAGTTTATAAGTACTAATAAATTAAAAAATTTATTCTTTTTTTAAAATATATTAAAATCATTTGTTTCAAAAAAACAAGGGATAACACACTCCAATTTCCAAAACCTTAGTTAATATTTATCTTATTTTTGTTACTATTACATATATTTAACAAAATGATTTTACACATGCAGTGTGTATAGATTTATAGATTAAGGTAAAGCTTAGGTTTAGTTCCTTTTTTTATAAATATAAAAAAAGAGCTTTATTGAACTTAAAATTAGAGGTTGACTCCAACAAATAAAATGAAACACAGTACCAACATGTCTTAATAAAACATGAGTTGTTTTATTAGCATTCCTAAAAATATAATTGAGACTGAAATTTAATTCTCTTTGTAATAAATTTTTGCAATCCTCAAACACAACATTAAGTTTAGAAATATTAGAGCACAGCTTAAACATTCCATCAACAACAATCTTTGCATCTAATTTTATACCCACATCATGCATACCTCTACATATCAAGCACTCTAAAACACCCTTGAGCCTCGATGGTTCAACCATTGTTGGAGAGAAAGAACCTGAAACCTTCTAGCAACCACATAACTCCGCAAGTCCTTTGTTATTTTGCATGATAAAGTCAACCCCATGTTGCACTTTTTCAAGTTCAAATACTTGCATCCACATTGCACTTCACAAAGCCTACTGCAGGTTTAACTCATTTGTGATTAGGATGATGAACTGAGCTCAACCTTCTTGAGGCTTATTGAGTAGTCTTCCATTGTTGCCAATTTTTATCTCATGTTTAACTAGCCAGTTCGCACTAGACACATACCCATTCCAAATCTACACATTCCTTTGACTCTAGATCGCCCATATAGACATAATCAGCTTTGACAACTACTCCTCATCTAATAGTTAAACTAAACTGAAAAAACAATGACCAAATTCATGATTAAACATCAGCAACAAAGTCACAATTAAGAAATAATTACTTCCTTGTTTTGCCTGTTGTAATACAGAAAATACAACAATTATAAACCTTAACTCCTTTTTATGACAACCTAGATCTAGTAGGCAAACAATAATGATATATTCTCCAAATAAAATACTTAATCTTAGGTGGTATCCTAAGATTCCAAAGTTTCATTCATGCCTGTAGTATTGTTTCCCCCAAATTAGGAACCTCAACCTCAATAGCTACCTTATAGGCCGACTTTACACTAAAAATCATTTCCCTATTGAAGTGTCAAATAATCTTATCATCAACATTTCTATTGGATAGAGAAATAGCATGTATAGCGAGTTCATCCTTTGGCTGAAACAGTAAGTTAATCATTTGCAAATCCTAATCAAAACCAATATCCAAAATAAGATCACAAACACGCAAAGATTCTAGCCCTTTTATTATTGGTGTCTCAAAGAATCTATTTGCATCATACATTAACCATATATCAAACTAAACTTTAACATTATTACCCCTACCAACCCATCATCTACTACATTTCCTAATCACTTCTTGCGAGTTATGGATGTTTCGCCAAACAAAACTAGGTATATGCCTCAAACTAGCATTCATAAAGTCCATTTTAGGGAAGCATATTGCTTTAAGAATCCTCATCACTAATGAATGAGGTTCGGCAATTAATTTTCATCCTAACTTACCAAGAAGAGCCAAGTTAAAGCAATGTAAATTCTGAAAACCAAGACCGTCATCTTCTTTCCTTTTACACAATCTGTCCCATCTCTATCAAATTATCCCACGACCATTTTTTTTATCACTACCCCGCCAATAGTTATTCGTCATTTTTTGCAACTCATCACATAAAGAAACAGGCAACAAGAAAACACTCATAGTATATATTGGTAAAGCTTAAGCCATTGAGTTAGTCAACATAGTTTTTCCAGCCTAGACAATAATCTACCTCTCCACCCATGAACTTTCTTTCATATTCGATATCTCAAGTAAGCAAATACTGAATGTTTGTTACATTCAATAAAAAGGGGCAAACCCAAATATTTTTCTTGATTCAAAAGAGAAAACATATAGAGAAGACGTGAAATATGTTGTTTGCATGGTTCCTTGACATTCTTGCTAAAATAGATTCTTGATTTCTAGAAATTGACACGCTGCCCAGAAATTAGCTCATATTGATGCAACAATTATTTCACAACATAAATCTCATGAAGTTGTGGCCTTAAAGAGGAAATGAGTAAGTGCGAAACTAATGGAGCACCTCTAGCAACCTTGCAACCGTGAATTAATTGTTGTTGTTCAACCCTATGAAATAATGTTGAAAACCCCTCACTACATAAAATAAACAAATAAAGCGAGAGAGAATCCCCTTGTGTGGTTGTATAGGACTAACTTCACTACCATTAAAACACACAAAATATCTCACTGTAATGACACATAACATTATTAAGTCCACCCAATCAACCACAAATCTAACTTTAACATAATAGTATGCAAGAAATTCCAATGAATCCAATCATATGCCTTGCTGATTTATGTTTTTAAAGTTACCCACCCCTGATTCCCATGATTGTGGCTTTTCATGAAATGAATGGTCTTAAATGTAATCACTACATTATATGTAATGACTGTTTGTGGCACAAATACTATTTAATTCAAATAGATAATGAAAGTTAGAATCTCTTTCATCCTACTAACTAGGACTTTGGATATTAATTTATATAATACATTATAAATAGCAATAGGTCTAAGTTCCTTCATACTTTATAGATTATCACACTTAGGAATTAGGACCATGAAAGTGTTAGATAGAGTTACAGGGATTCCTTTTTAATTAACCAACTTCAACAAGCATTGCTTATATCAGAACCAATTAAAGATCAAAAGTTCTGAAAAAACTTTGGGTTTAATCCATCTAGACCTAGGGATTTATCTAGAGCCATCTGAAAATATTGTTATTTTGAACTCATCATTTTGAAAAGGGGCAAGTAAGGAATAATTCATACCCGAGGTAACACACGGTATTACATAATCTAGAAGATAAGGATCCCATTCGAGATTTTCTGCTAACAACTTTGTGAAGTAATCGTGGATCAAATTGTGCATTCCTTTATCATCCTCCATAATAGTTCATTCTTCATCCACTAATCTAGTTACTTTGTTCATTCATTTTCTACTTGATGCAACCGAGTGAAAATACTTGGTGTTCAGATCACAATCTGCCAGCCAAAAAGACTTAGCTTGTTGCCTCCAATAATCATCTTTCTGAGTTAATAGTTTAGCCAGCCTTTCTTTACAAGATGCATACTCTAACACAGACTGATTATCCTATAGCAATCCAAGTGCATCAATTTTACTATAAAAAACTGAAATTTCTTTTTTGAAATTCTTGCCCAAATTCTTTCCCCATTCTAAAACCTGACTCACACAAAATTAGAACCTGTCTGTGAGATCCCGATCAGATGTAATGTCCCAAGAATAATTCAAAAGTTGTTTCAAATCTGGTTCCCTAAACCAAGTATTCTCAAATCAAAACTTGTTGTGCTTTAAAAAAAACTATTGTTTCCTTACCACTAGCAAGATTAGATTATAGTTAAACGAGGAGCATGTAAAATTGTAAAGTTCAACATTGTCAAAGTAAAAAAGCCAATTATCCATGCACATAGCTCTATCTAGCCTCTCATGAACCCATATCTTTATTCCACACCCCTTCCTCCCAAGTGTAAGGATACTCAATTATAGGCAGGTCCCTCGATTTACAATCCATCATTACTTCTTTACAATCCAGTATAAAGCATTTAGGTGAGGATAACTCCATGTTTTATCCTCAACCCATAACAAGTCATTATAATCCCCAATACAAACCCAGGAAAGAGTTGATCGACAACTCAATACTCGTAGCAAATTCCAAGACTCCCTCTTTTTGTGTCTTTCGGGAAAGCTATAGAAACATGTAAATCTCCATTCAAATTTATCCACTCCTACCACAGATAAATCCACATGATTATTAGAATAACCTAACAAAGAAACCAACTCTAAATTCTTCCAAAACACAGCTAAACCTCTCCTTCTACCCATTCTATCCACCACAAAACACCAATCATATTTAATATCAACATGTAAACTATCAATTCTATTAGCATCTACCAAATTTTCTGAAAGAAAAATAATATTTGACTTTTTTTAGAATACTACCTCCTTAAAAGCTTGAATTGCACAAGGATTGCATAGCCCTCTGCAATTCCAGCTTAAGTAACTCATAATTTATGGCAGGCCACTCAACAGGCTTTGTCAATATCATAGAAACATGGTCTAGACCCTCAATCCTCTCATATATGAAAGAAAGCCAAGCTGAAAACCCATGAGTTTCCAAATTCATACACACAACCCCACCTTCTTTCAAGCTCATACGCCTCTTTTTTCTTTCGTCCACTAGTTATAAGCGCATGTTCTTTAACCCATCCATCACAACAGCCTTTCCAAAGCCCAAATCTTCTTGTCCACTCAATGACGCATCAACTTCATGTGCGTTAATAAAATTAAATGTCATGAAATTATAAGGATATGTAACTACTCCTCCTTGAATGTGTTAGATAAGATTAGTCACATGCAATGCTTGAGATGTTACTCCTCCTTCTTCATAGTTACTACCCTCTTCATACAGCCACTTTTTATCGTCATCACCTGTCACTTTTTTTGTGGAGCCTAAAGCCAAGGCCCCCATTCTTTCACCAAATCCCCCTCATGCATATAAAAAAGTTTTGCACAAAACCTATATGAATGTCCAAGAATTCATCGGATAAAACAAAAGGTTAGAAGCTTTTCATATTTAAATTTGATAATTAACCATGAATTGTCCCCTCTATGGATCTTCTTCCATCGTTTTAGACGTAGCCTAGTATTCACAAAGACCCTTAAATGCATGTAAGTCCTCTAAACACCAACATTGTTATTAACATCATAATCCAAAAAAGTTCCAATGAAATCACCCAATTGTTTTCCGATCCCAACAGACATACATCCCACTAGCAAATCATGCACTTGAATCCAAAACTCAACATAGTGAATTGGAATTTTACCTAGAACCTCCCCTTCTCTTGATTGGTGTAATAATAAAAGATGATTGTTGAAAGTCCACGGAGCTCCTTCTAACATCTTTTTCATATCCACTAGGTGAAAAAAATTAAAACAAATATTTGTTAGAGCTAAGATCATTGATACAAGTTTCTCTTCCCAAATGCCACAAGTTGACAATCTTATTGTGCTTAAAATTAATTCCTTTATCCGTGAGAAAGCTCCCAACGAGGCACAAATCAAAAGAGACCTAAGATGTCTCATTGCCTTTAACCTCAAAGATGAGCTCATCCTCTTCATCATCCATAAGTGTTAAATTCTTCATTCATGAATCCACCATACTATCACTTAAATCATAGGATTTTAAAAACAAAAATGCTTTTAAAACATAAAAACAAATAAGTTAATAACTTGAGAATGCATCTGAATCTCAAATTTCTTAAAACCAGCATTTCAGGTCAATTAAAGACCAACAAGTACCCCAGTTGTCATGTTAATCAATACCAGTTTGCACAAAATAACGCACCAACTTTTCAGTAGCAAAGCCACATGTTAATGAAGGGGGCAATTGCCCCCCCTTAGTTTTTTTTATCTAACAAAAAAGGTCCATAAATAATTTTTTTACCCTCCTAAAAAATGTCATTTGACCCCTTTAATTGTCATCTTTTACAATTTTATTAAGAATTTAAGGCAATTCAATCCCAAACGAACATTAAAAAAAAACTAACACAAAAATGCTCCCAGGTCATTTTAGTTCCATAAAAGGCAATGATTAATTTTCAAAGAATCAATTATTTATAAATTTTAAATCAGTATATTAATTTTAGGATCAACGTATTAGGAATAATTAATTTTCAAAATTTATATTTTAAAATTTAATTTTATTAATTTATAATTAGAGTTTATTTTTTTTCTATTTATTATGATTAATTGCAATTAGATCATAACTAACTAATTTCTCAATAGAAAATTATTGAAAATAACTAAATATATGTATCTTAAGTTGTTGTATTCTACATGATTATTATAAAGAAGTTGATTAAGAAATTAAATATTACAATTTAAAGGATATTTACTAATATGATCTATAAAATGTCCCCACAATCCAATCACTACAAAATATCTCTTGCGTGAATAAAAGTTTTTTAATGTATTGCCCGCGCTCGTAAGAAATCCCACCTTCCGCGCTGCAGCTATGTGACGTGGCTAGTGTTTTGTGCAACAGTCATGTAGCCTTATAGCTCTCTGCATCACCTAAAAACAAAGAAATAATATTAGAACATAAGAAAAAACACTAAAAAATATCATATTCTTTTAAATATATTTTTAAAATACAATTTCAAAAATAAAAATAAAAATAAACTGCACCGAAAAAACATAAATTATTGTTGGATTTTTTCAGCGGTTAGTGGGAACAAATCAGGGAAGCTTGTATTACTGTTATCTGGGCACCTGTAAGCATGTACGATTAGAGAGCTTCTCCAACAGAACACACCACCGACCATCAAATCGGCTGCCCCACCCTGGGCACGAAGGTGTTTATCCAAGCCTCTAATCAGAAAACATTCACGTGTCCTTCACAAGGGACACCATAACTTTTGGTCTCGGTTTAAAAAAGACATTGCCTGAAGAGTTGAAAACTTTGCTCTAATTTCAATCAATCACGTGGGTTCGGGTCTTTTTCAGTTTATTCATGTCGCTTCCAAATTGCCTTGTCCGAAAGGGAAAAAATTACCCTTCCCCGTTTTAATTGCTGTCATGGAGGCCAGCATCAACATTAAATCATATAATTTTACATTTCAATATATATTCAAAATCATGTAACGATTTGAATATCGATTTTACAGCTATTCAAATTTTTCAATTATTATGCTTATCATTGTATATTCCTTTGTTTGGTTAGCATGAGCTCATGAGCGCTTATATCCATAATTTTTTTTAAAATTAATAGTATAAGGATAAAAAAATATAACCTTGCTTAAATTCTTTCTGAAAAATAAAAAATTATTTGTTATAGGACAGAAAATTAGGATTTTTTATTCCACATGAATGCTTTTACGGATAAAAATGACAGATCATAATTTGAAGTTTGATCTACCATGTACTTCTGCCTAAATACCATAGTTTTTTAAATAAGTTTACAACATTACGATATTTATATAGAAAATGTCATGACTTGTCTAAGATATGATGTAGCAAGAAACCAAACTTCAAGATTAAAAAAAAATCGTACTTTGAATTGTTTGATTCATTTATTGAGATTCATGATGTGTAACAAACAACATCTAAAACTTATTAAAGTACAAGGGTATCTAAAAGACAACATAACAATATCTAAAAGTGATGTATTATTCATAAAAAAAAAATACATCAGATAAGTTAAAACACTACAAATGATCATGTATTTAGAGGAAGCATTAGAACTAATGTTAGCCAACAAAAAAACATAGTTGTGAAGACATAGATATTTTCAATGTTTTTTCTTTGATGCGAAGTCTTACAAATCACTTTCAATTTTTTTCCTTGAATCTTACATGGTAGGATTTTATCATATAAAAACAAGTATATCACATCTTTAATGATAAAATTACTTATTGTCTGTATGAATCATGTATTGAAAAAATTACTTATAATTTTACAATATATTTATTTAATTCAAGTTTACATTGCGTTTTCTATGTCAAAAAAAAATATTTTTGACAACTCTGGCTAACATTTCTTCAACATAAAAAACCATCACTTTTATTGCGCGTGTTTGAAAAATGAGATATGAATGTTATTTGTGTTACTTAATTGTAAAATAACATGTAATTTCTGTTTTAAGATAAAATAAAATAGCTTTGTCATAGAATATATGTTTATTTTATATATCACTGTTTATTTAAAGAGATATTTTTTTTTTAATCTCTTATATATTTATTATTTTTTACTTTTGTTTGAAATATTAACTAAACATGATCAAAGAATTGCGGTTGTATTGATCAAATAGCTATCAATATTGCGGTGGCCATAAGCCTTTTCAAAAGATTAGAAAAGTTTGTGTGTTAATTGGAGTTATAAGTTTTACTTTATTTTGCTTATGATTTTATTTTAATTTAATTTTTTTATGGTTGTAGTGGAGTTTTTTTTAAGAAAAAAAGTTTTAATTTTATTATCGATGTCCTTATTAATGTTTCAATGACGAATCAATTGTTGGAAATATTATCCAAACTAATGAAATAAAGAATTTTCGAACTCTAAATGTTTTATATTTAGTTATATAGAAATCTGTTAGAATGGTGTGATGAAATAAAATCTTTCAAAAAGTAGAAATATTTAGTTATATAAAAATTAAAATTATTAAAATCATAAATATAATTTTTATATAAAATTAATAGAATATATATCAAAATAAAAACTAAAAACAGAGAGAAATCTTAAATTGTGGAGCTCATTAAAAAATAACACACACACATATCATTTCAAAAAGTAACGAAAACTAACTCACTATTTATAAAAGAAAGAAGACTATCATTTTATTAAAAAAATCATTCTACGGTAAATTAAAATAATCACAATATTGAATTTTTAACTAGATTTTTTTTCTCATAAAAGCTAAAATAGAGCCCATTAATTAACAAACAAACAAACAAACACGAGAAAATGAATAACAAGCTGAGGATGTATATGTGAAACTCATCAAATAATACAAGTTTAGTTGTTTTTTCCTCCAAAATATGAATATAGCTTTATTACAGTATTTTCTTTTTCTTTTTTACAAGTGTGAATATAGCTTGTAAATCATATTTTAATTCTAGAATACATTTATTACAGTATTTTCTTTTTCTTTTTTACCACTCAAGCATCGCATCACGTTCATGATGTCAACATTGGTATCAAATATATTACTAGCTTTTTACTTAATAATTATACCCTTATAATTATATAAAAAAATTACATGTTTTCTTTCTTTGTACTACATCAGGCTTTGTCGTCTAAGACTTTAATCTTTTATGGTTTTCTAATTTATTTATTTTAATTTTCAAACTATTTTTTTTATTTGTATTCAATGTAAATCTCATTAAGAAAATAATATAATAAATTTTAATTCTGTATCTTATATTTTTAAATATAAATAATGTATGTAATAATATTAAAGGTTTTTAATTAGAAGTAGAAATTTTGATCTTATCAAATTATTGTAACAGGGTTATACGTGATTAAATTTTAAAAATTCAGAGACCAAATTTAGGAATTTCTACCTTGTTTATGTGGGGATTATTTTTCATAATTTTTCTAATTTTAACTTAAATCTTTCTTGTTTATGTGGGGATAATTTTTCTAATTTTAACTTAAATCTTTTAAACTCTGATCAAATTTTTAAATGAGTTAGTCAATATATATGGATGTGCCTAAACCCATGCAAGAATATTATCCCATATCAACTCAATTAAATTACTCACAAAAACAATTTTTCATGCCTAAACTCATGCAAGAATATTATCCCATATATCAACTCAAGAAAATTACACAAAAAACTTTATAATACATATATATGAAACGAGAAAATTTTCAATTTTGTTTGCCTGGAATGGCGCAATGGCCCAGGGGCAAAGCACCCGATTGTCATTGTATTTTGAAAAGTCTACCAAATATTTAGTTAAAGTCAAGCAAGAAATCAAGCATACCAGCTTGGATATTTATGATCTTGACGCATAATTAATTAAAATTCCAAAGAAAAAAAGGGGACTATGAGATTCGACGAGAGAAGTGACCCCTTGGACTTTGATGGATACTTGAATCTTAGTCGCTAATTGTTTTACGGGTGGGATATTCTTGAATCGTTGACTAAACTAACTCACTTTAATTTCCCACGACAAACCCTAATATGTGGAGTTTGGGTATAACACTAGCTAAGGTCCCTTCTGCTTGATATTTTATTTGCATTTTTTATCATTTTATTTTCTTTTAGTTAACTTAAACCTTAGTCATTGTATTATAGGATTAACTTTCAACAATAGTGGTTAACTTAAGTTATTTTTTAATTTTTTAATTTAATTATAATAAATTTTACTTGAATTTGATGGAATCAACCTCTTAAATCATTTGAAATTAACTAAATTGATATTCAAAATGATTCAAATCGAAACTTTATTTAGATTAAATTTGAAGACATGCAACCTATTAAAACGAGTTGGTTCAAAAATTCAAGGAAAAAAGGTTGTAATTAATGCATAAACCTAATTAGCCAGCATCACTAAGTTCTAAAAATGGCAATTCATGGGTTTCATGGATCATTTAACCAATTTTATACAGTTGGAAAAGGATCATTATATGTTGGTGTCATATCATTGAGCTTTACTGGCAACAGATTTTTTCTGAATAAGAGATCATGAGGATTGTTACGTGTCTCAATTCCGATTCTCAAGTTTTTGCTTCTCTCTCTCTCTCTCTCTCTCTTTTTGAGAATGTCCTGCTTTTTACTTTTAAATAATTAAGGATTTTGATTTTTAAATAAACCTCTATTTTAATTCCAAATGCATGATCCATCAAAAGACCACTTCATTGCAGCATGTGAAATCAAATGTATTGATTGATTATAACAAGGTTTTTAAGAACTGTAATTACATTAATTAAAAATGCAAAAAGGTATGGTAATCTTTCCTTTAGAAACTCCTTAGAAACTGTAATATGTGCAGGTATGCTTGGACAAGAATATAGTAACAATCGAAAAAAATGTCGTTTCCCATACCTTTGCACTTAGGTTTCCATTTTGGAAATATAAAAACTAAATTAAAAGGCACGAAGAACTTGAGAATCGAGATGGACTGCACGCTACCAAAAATTTATCAGCTAAAATATACAGATGGGGCAAGTTGCAATGAGCTAAATATGAATTTCTGTAATATATAAGTGAAACCATGTTTTGAATTGATCCTCGGGATCTAGGTCATGTGGGTGAGAAGAAGTTTAATAAGTTTGCTTTCAACGTATTTATAAGCTACATCTAGCTAAAATATTTCCTTTAATCTTTCATCTTTCACTGCCAAAAACCAAATGCTAGCTAGCTGCAGTAATAATCTTGTCATGCATTCTATATAATATATAAGCTAAAGAAAATCCTTATAATTTATATATTTCAAGTGAAATATAGAAAATAGTAGGATATTCATGATCAGCTTAAATACTCCTTACATTAAGTTTCTTCGTTTAATTCGTTGGAGCACAGTAACATGGCGACACATCGCCGGAGAATGTAGAACCTTGCCCTTAGCTCCTTCACAACTCTACAGCACCTCTCACCCAAGGATCTGCACGAGTCTCGCACGCGCAGCTGGTCACCAAAGCTTGTAATATTCTCTGGTTTCATGACCATCAATTTTCTTGCTATGTCTCTCTGCTGCTTCTCCTTTTGTATTGATAGAATTATTGTGTTACGTACCAAAGAGTTGCCAAGAAGCAACAAATGGGGAGAGAGCTAGCTAGAAGCCAGTGTGCCAGTGTGAAGGAATTAGAAGGGTTTTTTAGCCTTTATATATACCAGTTCCATTTTGATCCAACTTCGTAGTAGTTCTCCTGTGTATAGATGATTGAATAGGGCTGATGGCTCATGATTGATTGCTGAGGAAATATTTTTCTGTCATGTTTTAATCGGTTGAAATTCCGTAATAGATATTTTCAAGCCTTTAAAGGACAATGTGAGCACCCTTCTGCTCAATATAATTGGTAAAACCATCCGCACATCCATATTCAAAGAGTTAATTAACTCAAATTCTCTATAAATTAAGCCTTAATGTTCTTTCTTGAGTATAAAGCGTTGAAATATATATATATATTCATTTTCGTATCTCCACTTTATCAAGCAACTTGAGATTATAAAAGCAGCATTGATAAATAATATTATTTGCATGTAAATGCATTATAGTAACAGCAACAAACCAGTGGTAAAAACGGAGACAGGTGCAGTATTTCTCAATGCCTTCCTGTGGGTGCAACGAGGCTACTAAAGTTTGAAAAGCCGTCATTCTGAAGTCTAGTCAAGACGTGCCCAACCCAAAAAAGAAGAAGGTTGAGGTCCATACACTTGTAACAAAAATGCATTCATAGTCTAAAACCATTAATAAAAAAAGCACCCACGTTTGAATTTGTGTTAGATAACGAATATTGGGTCTCCCTTAAACAGGGCCTTTTATCCATCCCTCCCCTCAAAAAAAAAAGGGGGTGTAGCATGGAATATCATACTTAACAGTCACGTATATTTAAAAGGATTATTCCAAAACCCGCTTTGATTTGATGAATTAACCCGAAGATACTGAAATAAACTTTAGATTGAGTAAAGATTTTTTTTTTGGATAGACCATGTAATTGATTGGTAAAATTATATTGACTTCGTTGGTATCTAGCCTTTAAATTGGGTAATTTTTGTTTGGATAGCCTATGTAATTGATTTAGTAAAACTATTAACTTCATAGATCTACATTGTTACTTAGAAAAGATGGCATCAATTTTTTTTTAAAATGATATCATTTGTTTTTTTTAAAAAAATATATATATTTAAAACAATACTATTTCAGAAAAAAAAATTAAAAATCATTAACCATAGTTAATCAATAACCTAAATTTTTTAAAAAATCATTAATCCTAGTTAATTTTAAATTATGGTTTGGTCTTGGTCTCAAATGCAATTACAATGAAATGGGCCAGTCGTCATGATGTTAAGTAAAGCTCATGGTTCGATCACATGAAAAATATAGTAAATATCAGTACTAATAAATATATATTAATTGAACTCGTATACTAGTTTGTGTGTGCTAATTTTTTTAAAAAAAGAATAAGATTGATTAGAGACTTATCACTATAAACTCATGATTAAATTATTAAAATTATTTTTTGATATAATTTTGGTTTTAATATTTTTTTTAATTTTATAATAACATATATAAATATTCATAAAATTGGAATCAAAAGAAAAAAAACCGAAAAAAGGGTACCAAGATGGGAAAATAAAGAAAAAAGGGGTAACAGTATGTATAATATACTTTCTTAAGTTTTAAACATGCATAATGGCTAATAGTTTTTGGAGTTGCGATCTGGTTTCCGGGGAGAAATCAAATATTGTTTTGAAGACGATTCCACTCTAAACTCCAGCCTTTCAAGTGTCATTCGAAGCTTTATTGCTGACATTCAATTTACCAGTGAGTTGGATTTAACACAATATTGCCTTTAGCGGCTGTAAATATCCTCCAACTCAGTGAGTCAAATTAAATGTGAATTGTTACAGTAAAGGTAATCCAGGTATTGCTGGAGCAGGAGAACTTATTTGGGATAATTTTGGCACATGAATTAAAAGCTTCGCCATCAACACTGGATATTATTCTTCTGATTCAGCTGAGTTGTGGACAGTAGTCTCCGGTATAGAGCTTTCTTGGTCTTTGGGTATTCGTAAACTGATTTTCGAGTCGGACTCGGCCATTGTAGTTGAGCTTTTAACGAAATAGCAAGTGAAAATTAATGCAAATTATGCTTTGATTTCAAGAGATTATGAGATTCAGGTACAGCATACTTACGATGAGGCTAATTCAGCAGCTAATTAGTTGACTAATCTTGGTTTAACCAGAAATCATTTTGATTGAAATCACTCAATAATTAGCGACCTTCTTGTGAGCTTGTATTTAATCTTGTAAAATAATTTTATCGGATTCACTTTACCTTGTTTAATATAATTTTTTTGGGCCTTTAAGCCCCGATTTAAAATAATAAAAAAAAAACATAATGAAATGCTAAAAAGCCATTACATTTAAAAGCCATGCTCTTAACACACCTATATAAAAATTAAAAATTAAGATATTTTCGTAGATGAGGATAATCAGATCTAGACGCGCTATCTTTTTTAAGAAGTCAATGACATAATGCAAATATGAAATCTAACTAAATAATAGCTAAAGATTGTTTTTTAAAAAAAATTTTATTTAAAAATATATTAAAATAATATTTTTTTAACATTAATAAATTAAAACAATAAAAAAATATAAAATATTAATTTACAACTATAAATTTTAAAAAACATAGTACCAAACATTATATAATTCTAACATTTTCTTATGAATATGTTTGGGGTGTAAATTATATTCTCAAAAAATTTAATTTTTTTTATTAAAATTTAATATGTTTTGTATATTTTAAATTATTTTGATGTATTAATATCAAAAATAATATTTAAAAAATAAAAAATTATTAACATATATTTTAATATAAAAAATTATTTAAAAAACAACTACAACCATGTAATCAAATACTCTCTACATCTGCAAAGGTAGCAGTCCTGTTTTCTTTTCCGTTTTTTATTGTTTTGTGAGATTATACGGTGCATTGCTAAATCTTAGATCTGAAATCACGATTAAAAAAAACCTCTTATGCTGCTATAGTGTTAATGAGCTATAAATCTACCAGTCTTTTGAAGGTTTTCTAATCGTATTTGTTCGATTCTTGTTACAACAAATTGAATCCAGGCGCTGGGTCACTAAATTTATCATGTCACAAAGCTTTGAAGTATCTAATCTCCGTCTTACAAATTGTTCATCAAAACCATATCTTAAAGGCAAAGGGTTTCTACACATATAATGAAAAAAATGTTAGTTAATCTTCTGGTATGCCCACAAAAAAATCCTTTAAGAAACTAGCTCCGTTAAACGAATCGAAGTCTGGAATTGGGCCTGGAATCACAATTTCTGTCATCCATGGAACCAACGAAGACTCCGACAACGATGAACACGGACCAGATTCCTCGTTTGATTTTGGATATGTGCTCTTCTTTTTTGCAATCCTTTGTGGCATGTTACTCTCCTTTTCCACAACCCACAACGGCTGTGTTTTCACTGAATCGTCAGAACCCCAACGAGGCCATGTTTTCACCGCAATATTTGTTTTGGTTACGGTCCTTGATTTCCTTGGTATATGTTGCGGGAAAAAACCAGCCGTGGAGTGGAGGTTATTGACCGGAGGCTGGAGATTAGGGTTCTTGTATGAACTCCTAGGTGGCCTGCCTCTACCGCGCTGGCTTATCATGATCTGCACTAGGGTTTTTTCCTTTTCGATTCAAACAATCCTCTCTTTTTTCTCTATTTGAGGTTATAGAGAAGAATTTATATTGGATAATTATTATCTAACTCATGGGGGTGGTTGCGCTGTGTTGTGTTTTATAGCTGATTCATCATTCATTCACAATCCTAGTCGTACAAGGAAACTTAAAAACCCCGATATTACTTTCCTTACACCACATGGTATTCTACTTTAAAGCCACCGCCTACTCAACAATACAATGGAGGTTAGATGAAAAGGATCGATCCTGGCCGTCGAGTTACTAGGCAACGGTAATATCTGCTGTCAATTTTTTTTCCCACAGAATCCACCGTCATAAATGACTGATATTTCACAAATCGAGTAATCATGGTATATCTGGAGAACTTCTACCCCAAACATGTCTGCCGTGAAAGGAAATTAAAATTCCTCTAGTTAGCAAATCAAATCTCATCAATTCTACAGCACAAATTGTCCTCGTAGTGAACAAGGCATGATATGGCATTATATAAAGAGTAATTGGATCAGGCAAGAAGATTGGAGGTTACATAATATTTGAACGATTATTTTACAGCACCGAACAGGGTTATCTGCATTCCATGCCCAAAGAGGTAAGAAATTTTTTGAAATTTAGAATCAAATCCTTCAATCATTGAAGGTCACAGATTGAATGCATGAGTTTAAGAAGCCAGATGTCACTAAAGAGCGTGTTTGAGTTCGAGTTCGGACCATCTGAAAGGTGCGCCAGAATGCGGGCAAGGGAAAACCTGTAAATGGGTAAAAAGACTATCCTAATTTAAGCAGTGATGCATACAGGTCATGACCATTTTGGATACATTCTAGAGAAAATAACCTATTTGACTGGCAAATAATGAATTGGTATGAATACAAACTTTGCTGATATGAAACTATGACTAGTTTAGGGTGAAAACTCACAAGGTGAAACGCTGGGGGGACACACATACTACACGTATTATCACAAAACTGATTGCAAATGACTTGTCAGTGCACGTGAGAATTGATAAACACTGGACTCGGTGCTACTTGTCATCTCCTGTCTCAGAAGGTTTTCCTTCGCACTTGGGCTTTGCTGCGGCAACTTTGGCAGTTGTTGAACGCTCTGACTGAGAAAATCGAATCAAGATGTACATTAGGAGAGTGACGACTGCCAAACTAGACACTGCGAATGCTATACCCTTCCTTGAGGACAAGAGTGAAGACCGTTGAAGGAATTTCAGGGCCCCGGAAATAAGAAGGCATGCCCAGGAGGTAACAACCTGGTCACAGCAGTCAGTCAGATAATACTCCATATAAGAACTACAACCACTGAATGCCCGAACGAAAAACAGGCTACATGTGACTGGTTAATATAAAATATCTCACCACAAGAGACTTCTTTGGTCGACCAAGATCCTGCAATTCTTGATCACTGAAGGTGTCCTCAGTCATATGCTTGTCCAGTAATGCATCCTGGTATTCCAAATGGCAGCAAGCAACAATAATGCAATTAGATGTTGCTAAATAAATGGTTGAACACCAGTCTCAAGAGCAAATAACAGTAAAGTCTACATCATGTTCCTTACATTTCAATGTTTCATATACGATACAAGTGCAATTATAGAAAAGAGCAGCACTGAACAACACAAGTTGAATAGCTATACCCACCTTAGCCACAAAAATATCTTTACACCATTGTGCAACACCGTCTTCTGTTTCAGGCAATTCCTTCATCAAATGCCGCTTTATGTGTACGTGTACCTGCAAGAGAGTAACGTCAAATTGTTCCCATCATATGAATTCGAATATATTTGCATGTGGTCTGACCCTTCAAAAATTCTTAAAAATTCAAAGTCCCAACTTATAAGATGCTTCCAACATTGTTGAAATATTTTCTGAATGACATGCCAGTTCAAACCAATGATCATAAAATGCAAGTGAAATACGATGGATCCATCTTCACTACACTTCACACACATATTTTTTAATTTAAATAATACATCTAAAGATGAAATGATTTGAATAATCATAATAAATGCAACAAAAACATTTGCAAACCTTCAA
The DNA here is from genome assembly GCF_951802175.1 of Populus nigra. Lineage (NCBI taxonomy): Eukaryota > Viridiplantae > Streptophyta > Magnoliopsida > Malpighiales > Salicaceae > Populus > Populus nigra. Next base: position 23,105,676 of record NC_084854.1, read on the forward strand.
CAAAAAGTGAACTGATTCATGCAGTTGCATAATAAACCTTAGTTACTCTGGAGGCTTACCACAGAAGATTTCCCCTTGAAGAGGTTGAGCATCGTAGGTGGAGGAGAACTTTTTGGGATAGCCAACGTTACATCATAAATGGCTGGTACAAATGAGCACATGTTACTTACTGCTGAAACAAATCCCTGAAAAACAACACAGATATTCATTACATTCCAACAACTGCATGAAGTCAATGGTGCCTAATTGATCCCTGAAAGTATTCACACTGCTCTACTTTATCCACTTCATCAAAAACTATTTTGAATAAAATAAAGTCAAAACATGAGGTGTCTGATTTAGCAATGTGAGATGTTTTCAGTCATTCACTTCCTTACGAAATAATTAATTAATTTGTTGGGGTTGGGGTCAAAAGGAGTCCACAAATGAAAGGCGAAGTAATGAAAGAACTGAATTCAGAAACCATGCAATGAGAATTTGACCTTTGTACGAGGAATCAAAACATTTCTAGGGATTGGCAGCCCTTGAGAAGCTGCATATTCCTGAGCTGCTAAAAGCTTTGGCAGAGTGAAGCGAGTTCCTTCCACAAAAAGAGCCAGCCAAAATGGACGAGGAAAGTCCTTTAGCCGCTGGAGACCAGACTGCATGTAAGAGTAGCAGAAAATTCAAAATGGTATCAACAAGGGCACATGCACACACAGATATTCAAAGGATGTGCAAGTCTCTGGAAATGTATATGGTGATGCATCAAGTGTCTGTACTTATTATTGTACAAGTATGTCTAGAATATATTTATGCATACCTTTAATGTGTTTTCATCCTTGGCCCAACTTCTTTCCAGAAAGAGGTATTCAGAAAACCACATTGACCAACCTATCACCTGAAGAGGATGAGCATAGCAATTGTCCTCTATGATAAGCATTAAAAATGCAAGTAACAAGGCAAATGCAAATCTATTTCGTGAGTGAGCATTAGCAAGATGATTTAAGCAAAAAACCTCAGATGCAAATATGTCATGCCAAAGTAACATCGAAAAAGAATCCTTAGTATAAAGTATGGACATGCTTAATCACATTGTTTAATTATTATTGATCACACCATGTGAGAATCTAAAGATCAGTTGCTCAGAAGGAAAAATCTTGGTGATGACAACAATGCTTCTTATGTAACTGATTATATATAACCACAACATGTGGGCTCCTTTAAGACAAGGAACACTGAGTAAATGAAGTATGAAATCACTCCGAAGTTCCTAAAAGATTAAGCTCTACCAGACCTGCAGTTTAATAATACAAGGCCACCTTTTTGCAAGTGAGAATGTCAATCAAAAGTTTAGGACTATGCATGAGGACTAAACTTAATTTTTTTTAAGCATTAGATTCAAACACAATATCAAGATGTGCAAGGATATACATACCGGAAGAAATTTTGATGATTTCTTCATGACAGCTACTGCGCTTCCCAGACATCCTGATCGCTGTCATAAGCAACCTCAAGAATCAGTTAGCAGTGGAGAACTTAAGAAAAATAAACACAGACAACAGAGAACAAGTTAACATAACTTTATGGCATGAACTTATATGATGTAATTCTGCATTGTAGATTATGATATCCCTTCATGAGTAATATATAGAATTGAACTGTTAAAATATATCAGTTTGAGACACGTGCGAAATTATGTGAACTTAACGAGTGTGCTAGTTTGTATATCTATCACAAGTGTAAAAAAAGCTGCCATCAACAACACACCTGAGCCAAAACCCATCCAACAAGCCAATCAATATCACTTCTGTGGTTGCATATAACAAGAGCATGTTCTTTACCTGAAAACTTAACATGATGAGCAAAAAATGAGCAACTAAGAAGATTTCTGAAATAGAAAAATATCTATCCTCCAAAACATAAGAAGAACAATCGCCACCCAGCTTCTTGGTCAAAACAAGATTAGACGTACCCATTAAACGGACGGTTTCCTTATCTGTGAACACTTTGATCTACAGAAACAAGGATGCAGATAAACAAAATTAACTAGATAGAGAACAAAAACTAAAGCATAAATCCAGAGACATCAGTTCCATTTCTAAGACAATGCATTGCCGAAATTTTGGCAATTTAGGTAACAGACATCCCATGAACACTTTCAAAAATGTTCTAAACATGATTCGGAATTACACTGTATAAAAACATTAAAATACTGCAATCGCCAAGGATCCACTTAAGCATCCATTCTTACTACAACGTATAATAATCTTTTTAATCAGCATTTTAAGCATCTCAAAATCAAATACACATCTAATTTAAAACACTAGAAATGTTATTCAATTGATATTCCACGCAAGCAAACTATAGCGGGGGGGTTAAAAACCTGGACTCCAGCCCACCAATCGAAGATCCAAACAAGTTCGAGCCATAACAATTCCGCTAATTGTCTATTGATTTTTCTGTACGTGCTCTTTGATAAAGGCCGAATAAAAACAAAGCAAATTGCCTGAAAAATAAATAAAAATAATCGCTGAGTGCTCTAAAAGAATCAATCCACTCCGTTTTTAACCAAAAGAGAGAGAGATTCGAAACCTAGATTTGAGATTTCGAAACGGAAAACAGAAATGAAATCTGAAGTTACGAAAAAAATTGCTAGTTAATATACCTGAATAATATTAACAATTAAACCTGAGCAAAAAAAGAGAACGCCTAGCGGCAAAATAATAAGCGCGGCTCCAATCGCCATAGCCAAACACCTTCACCAATTTGAAAATATGGAGGAGAGATTTGAGGGTGGAAAAGGAGAGGAGATTGTAGGTTTGGATTAAAATGTGAAAATGAATTTTAGAAGAGGAGTGTCAGGATTCACTGAGAGCGCGTGGACAGAGCGAGAGCCAGAGCTTTAATAGCGATTATTTCTCATTTCAAGGGAATCTTGTCAAACGCTCTTCTCTCTCTCTCTTTCTATGGGGTTTTCCGTCTTCGAGAGAGCAAAAGATCCTGAGAGAAATTAATGCCGTTTTTTATTTTACGACTCTCATTATTATTTTATTTATTTTTATTTTTATTTTATTCATCTTTCCGGTAGTACTTGGTGGTCGCTAGGATCACAGTAGTTATACACAAATGGAGTTTGAATTATATTAATATTTTAAATATTTATGCATTATACAGGGAGTTTTTGTATTCATTCAAGTATTTATCGTTCGAATATTATTTATTATTTAATATAAATAAGAGAATAATATAATATTTAAGATGTGTGTTTATATATCTCAAGTAAAATTATAAAGGATATATATACATGTATTTTATAAATATATTATACATATATATATATATATATATAATACTCAAGAGTTAGGTATTGTATGTGTTTCGCGTTTTAACGATATTTATATTTTATTTATTATTTAATATTTAATATAATAATTCAAGAAAAATTATTTATTTAAATTATTATATATAAAATTAGGATTAAATTATCAACCCTAAACATTGGTTGAAGTGGTTTCGTCAGGTATAGTTGCATTAAATTTGGATTCTTTAATTTTTTTGTTTTCTCCTAAAAAGAAATTATGAATATTGCCACAGGAATTAATTTTTTTTCTTACTTTAACCTAGATCGCCGGATTGGGTCAGGAACTTGTGAATCCTATTAACCATGGCAGAAATAAAAAACGGTTATTTTAATCTATTATAATCCAATTATTAAGTACAAATTGCACTGGTTCTTGATCTGACTATTTAAGAAAATTTCATTAAGATAACTATTTAAGAAAATTTCATTAAGATAAATGACTCAACTAATCAAAGTAAAGCAGCACATTTCCTCTATAGTTTCAGGTTCGAGTCCTGTGGTTACTCATATGATGGTCACTGGAGGCTTACATGATCGTTAACTTCAGGGCCCGTGGGATTAGTCGAGACACGGGCAAGATGACCCGGACACCCACATTAAACTAAAAATAAAGAGTAAAACGGTACACATGTTATGTATCAAAATTATTTAAATATAGATTTGATAATGTTGTCTTAGATTGTTTACAAGATGATTATGTAGTAATTGTATATATGTATTCATGTGTTAAACAACTTAACTCTGGCTCTTGGATTAAGGTGGTATTTGTTTATGTGATTCAATCATGTTTTTAATTTTTTTAATATTTTTTATTTTAAATTATTTTTTTATGTTTTTTTATTATTTTAATGTGCTAATATTAAAAAATAAGTTTTAAAACATAAAAAAATTATTTTAATGTATTTATAATTGAAAAATACTCTGAAAAGTAATCCACTACTACAATATCAAACACTACCTAAACTAAAAAGCAATTAATACATGGATCATGTTTTGAGAGTGTGGTGACTCATGTTTCTTAATATTTTTTAAGTACATTTACTTTTGGAGAAATATTAAATTAATAATTTTAATTTGTTGGTATAAAAAAAAATTAAAATTTTTTTAATATATTTTTAAGAAAAAATTACTTTACCCCACGCGGTTAGTTAACTTTAATGGTAGGAATTCTTTTTATTATCCTTTCTTAAAATTTGTTTTATTTTCTTTGATTCTCTTAGCTAGTTGGGAGGTTTATATATGGAGTTGTGATTATCAAATAACTTCACACGATATCAGGTGATTTTACCAAACTAAACTAGTTCGAATCCTCTTTACTTTGATTCCACATTAATATTTTTGTGTATATGTAAAGAATATATGGTGTTGGGTGTGTATGGAATATATAAAATTTGACTGAATAAAAATCTAATTTTTAATTATCTTCCTTACCCTATTTCTTAATTCCTCTCCTCTTGCTTTCTTTTTATTTATCTGCTTTCTATAAACACCATCTATTATTAATCGTGGATGGGTTTAATGTTTTTTAAGGATCCATCCTCTCTTTCATAATGTGTCGGTAGGGTGTCCAGAAATTATTTGAAAGTTACTTTTATTACGAGAGCATGATTATGATTGTTTTTTAAAATATTTTTTATTTAAAAATATATTTTTTTATTTTTTAAAAATTATTTTTAAAATCAATATATCAAAATGACTTAAAAACACTAAAAAATATTAATTTGAAATAAAGAAAAAAAATTAAATTTTTTTAAAAAATACTTTTAAAATATATAAAAAAAACAAGATCCGAATCTCAAATATTTTACGTGTAAGTCTCTATTTTGGAGGATAGATTTGATGGTTGTAGATTGGTGGTTTTAGATTTTGGTGTTATCGGTGGCAATTATAAAGGTTATGCTTGTGGGTTTGAGCCATGTTGGGTTTTTATTTTGGAAGATTTTTTAAAGTTCTGGTTGGAACCCAAGGTGTTGATGATGTTAATTTGGGAAATGATACGGTTGATTTAGTGCTATATATGTCCTACAAGAGAAACATAATCCAGGTCTGGATTCAAGGATGTATATTTTCTCCACGTTTGAAAACATATTTTTGTTTTAGTTTTGGTTCTAACTGGGCATTGTAAGATATTCTAACTCATTTTATATGATATAAAATGAGATTTTAAATGATACCAAAGAGATGGATGTTTATTTCTTCTCTTACAAGATATGTATGAAAAATGAGTGTTTTGTATTATGGTAGTTTTTATGAGTTTAAAAAATATGGATTTTTTTTTAAAATATTTTTACTTTTGGTTTTTAAAAATATGTTTTTGATTAAAACTACTATAAAAAAGATTTTTACATGTAAAATAAATAAAAATATATCTTTATGAATGAAAATCATGTTGTTTTAGCTTGTATTAATGAACAAAACAAAATTAAAGTTATATCCACTCATTTGTTTGAGAATTAGTTGATTTTAATACATTAAGAAATGATTTCGTTTTTTTAAATTTAGTCAACTTAAAATGGACCCAAAAAAATCCTTTCAAAATGAATCTAAAACAATCATTGGATAGGATTACCAAACCCTAATCCAATATATAGCTGGTGCTCAAGAAAAATAGGTCCATATAGGGTAACCCAAATTCATACCGAGCATAGGTGCATAGGCTTAAGCAACATGCTCAAGTTCATGTTGGGATGGGCACACACCTAGGTTAGGTGTGACATGCCCAACTGGTGTTAGGCGTGTGCCCAACACCTAGCAGGGGTGTATGGCATACACCTCAGCATCCTCGGGTCCAGGCGTGTACCATGAGCCTAATATGTTTGGATCCAGGCAACACGTCTGGATTTATTTTTCATCTCTAATGGGCTCGGACACCTTGTCGGAGACCATCACTCACCAATTTACAATCTCTTTATTTTTAACATTTTCATTATATATGTTTTTAGAATCCATCTTTCTAAACTATCATTGTATTTTCTCTCTAAAAGATTTATTGATTTTATCATTAGAGAATCCTCACTTTTATTTATATATATATATATATATATATATATATATATAATATCTTGCTAATACTAGCCATATTGATTTATTAGGCACGACCTACTACCAGCTATTAATTACCTGAGCTTTCCATATCAAGTTATCCAACATCTTAGTTAGAAAAAATTAATTAAATTATTTGAATTAAGAGATTAATTAATTATTCAATACATTAAATAAATATCTTGGATTTTTATAACAGTAAGAAATAAGAAACATTGATTTTACAAATAAATTCTAAAAATATAAAACTCAAGTATTTTTATTAGCATGCAAAATGAAGTCCAGCCATGCATAAAACAACAAGTCAGCATCGTCAACAATCCAGGTACTGGCTAATTTTTAGCAAGGAGTGGTGGCAATGAAGCCTGTGGTCACTAGCCATGTTTGCAACTTGACAAAAATCAACCGAACGAGCATCTCCAAAACACATTTAATTTTTAATTAAACGCGACGGCACTTGGGTCCGATATTCTTCGTTCTTAACCTTTAAACATTGGCGTGAAGTAACCGGCAAAAACACTGACGTGGAGGAATCAGCAAATTTGCCAAATGATCAGAGACCTTTGTTTGAATTTTGATGACCGTACACGGGACAGCAATCGTGAATGTTGATAGTGATCCTGCTCAGTAGCTTACAATACACGCAAATCGCCAGGGAAAACATATTTCTTTTTTGGAACAACAGAGACAAATATTGATGTGGTAGGAAACCTTATTTTTGTGTGCGTGTGTTATAACCCGGAATGTTCATGACAGTTTATACCTATCACGACTAATTTATGAATTTATTGAACACCTTGCAAGCCCAATATACAGATAAAGCACCGCGAAATGACAGACATGCACAGAAAGGATCGAACCTGGTGCAGAGAAAAAAAACAAGTCCCTTTCCCCGCTAGGCCACGACCTCAAGTGCACCACCTTATTTGTATTTTAGTAATGGTTCATGTCTATATTAATTAAGCTTATTTATTGTTTATGAAATTATTTTGTATTTGATTTAATATTAGTATTGATATAGTATATGTATTAGGAATTATTACTAGAAAAGTTATGCCTGTACCAAGAGCTGTATACAGTATACATACATATATAAATGTTTGAGTTTTGAGTTAGTGTGTTGAAGTAAGCTAAATAGAGTGTTTATCTTTCAAAATATTCCTCTCCTTAGTACTTAGTAGTATCAAAGCTTCACCGCCATATTTCTTTTCAGCAAAGTGATATCCGAGCTGGAGAGAGAAGATATATATGGTGGCATATCTTTCTTTCTTCTTCTTTTTTTTTTTTCTGAGCTGTATAAATATATATATCTTTTTTTATCTGATTTTATGTTTTTTTCATTGAAAAAAAAATATATCTTTTTTTTAATAATTTTTTAACTTAGGTTTCAATTAATACCCCTTCCTGTGATTTTTTATTTTTCTTATTTAGTTTTTTTAAACAATAATTGTTTTTTTAATTATTTTGTATGTATTTAATGTTTAAAGAGATTATTATTATTCATCTATAATTTTTATTTTATTTTATATAGATGATCTTTATTTTTAAAATTAAAAATATTTATTTTTAGATAATATTTCTAATATTGTGCAGCTTGCCTAATATTTTTCCTTTTATTTTGTTTAGTTAATTTTATATGTGTGTCTATTTTTATTATTATTTTATTGAATAAAAGTTTGATTTTAATAAATAAATTTATTAAACACAATTAGACAAATGACTCGTATTGCGAGATTAAATATCTTAATCTACATATGTTTCTTGAATTTTTCAACTTTGTTTTTAGTTATCATTACTGATTTTTTATTTATCTATTTACATATATAATTTTTAATTTATTTAATTATATACATGCATAAACTTTTTAATTTTCACTTAAAATTTTTCATATAAAAAATATGTCGAAAAAGCTTATATATTTATTTATTTTTGTAAAAAAAAATATCTAGCCACGTGATTAATATACTTGTTATAAAGATATATGGGAGGTTATAGAAAGAGGCTACGAAGAGAGGGGCGGCATGAAACAACTTAATGGAAGTGCAAAAGAAAACTTCGTAAAAAGCTCGGAAGAAGAATCAACAAGCTCTCACTTTAATACACATTATTTATTTATAGAAAGACTCACGAGTTTGCTTGTTACACCTCAAATCCATACCCACAATGAAGCATGAACAACAAGCCTAGTGACCTCTATTTCCTATGATAAATTTGTTGAGAAAAAGGAATTCATCAATACTTTAGTTTGTGATTTTAAAAAAAATCAAAACACACCAAGGAGGCGAAAAGGTCATCCCTTCTAACGGTCGAAAAAAAGTCTTAAAAACTCCTACTCGTTGCCGCTCCTGACGTTACATAATCCCCGTGACTCCTCCAGGCCGTTAGCCATTCATTTACCTTCATCAAGATCCAAATCTCGAAGAAGGAAAAACCCCATTGAATTCCTTTGTTTTATCAGTTTCGTAATCATAAACCATATAGATCACACAATCTTTTGTTTCTTACTCTTTTTTGCTTCTTTGGCAGGTTCTTTCAAAAGAATGGAGCCAGGAATCATTGATTGGGACAGCATTGATTCTGTATTCATCGAAGATGACACTTATGAGAACATGAATGCACCAAAATGGGTCGATTTCTCTGCCTTTCCTGAACAACCTGTCAGTGATGAAGCTTGGTTCTGCAAACCTGGTACGACCCTTTTGAATTCCCTGAGTTTGGTATCCAAGAAAGTAATAAAATATTGCTAATGAAAGAAAACCAAGTAAAATCTCATCTCCATTTGTGTTGGGTTCTTACACAAGGGATTTGTTTGTTGATTTACAGGTTGCAAGCATCCAAAGACTATTGAAGATTATCTCAAGTCAAAACGTGGTTCGAAGGTCTTTAATCTATCTGATCAAATTTATAATTAGGTTTCATTTGATTTGATTCCATATATCAATTTATGAAAACTTGGTATACCTTTTTTTCCCCCCTCAGGTGAAATTTTTGAAGTCTGTTACTATATCTGAAATGCTTCCTTTCAGGGACAGGAATCGCAGGTCTGAAGTTAATCTAAAATCATTTAAAGAAATGAAAGCAACATTACTGACTTCTAAAATTCAGTTCTTAACTGATATTTTTTCTTTTTTCCAGAGACGCAAAGCTGAAAAAAGCAGAAATTCCCAATCCACATACCCTCAAAACAAAAGGGTACAAATCTGCTCACAGTTTCAGGGAAGATTGTGAAAACAAGAATCCGAACTTATCTAATAGAAAACCTGATACCGATAAACTGCCTAAGAAAGCAAACATCAGACTAAGAGAAGCTAGGGACGATTTACACGCAAACTCAACAAAAGCAAAGCTAAGGACTACATTTTCAGCCCGGAATTTGTTAGCAGGAAAGGAAGTATTAAGTCAGATAAAAGAATTCTGCTATGAATTAAAGAGCCTGGCAAAGAAGGGGACGAATAATGGGTCAACGAAAAAGGTGTCTGTCAGGGTTTTGGGTGAGAAGGAGAGAGAAAAGGAGAGGATGCCATTGCTTGCGGTCAAGGAAGGGAGGCAATCTAAAGTAATGGAACAGAGGGAACAGAGCAAACGACAGACAGGGTGGGAGAAAAATGTTCGGTTTTGATCAAGATTCTGTAAAAATTATTTTGCTGCCTCTTGATATTGCATACCCAAAGCTAGATAGAAACTTGAATAAGATACATGGGGTGCCATTGATCACCTAAATATATGTGATATGATCATAAACATAGAATAGAAACTGAATTATTTTGCTGTGATACAATAATCTAATAAATCACTTGAACAATAAGTGATAACATCATCGGACATCGCTTGTCATGCGTTTTGTAAGGTTAGTGTGTATAATTTTTCTGTGTGGTGAAGGATTACATATACCTTGGAGACATGGTGGTTGCACTGCAGGTTTTGATGGCAGCAGCTTGGAATCCTTTGTTGGTTGCTGACATGGGTGTTTCGTAGTTGTTACTGGGCCTGGACAAAGCCCAACTAACTGTCATTTTTTATCAACTCACAGCTTTCTTTTGTTTCTGCTTGGAAAATGTTTTTGAGAATATTCGAATTTTTTTATAGATTTATATTGATGTTAAAAATAAATTATAAAAAATAAAAAAAATATTATGTTAATATATTTTTAAATAAAAATTATTTTAAAAAACAACTGTAAAAAAATAAAATAAAAAAACCTCCCAAGTCCCCATTTATTACTATGAAAAGAGAAAAATATTAATTCTTAAACCTCAGCTTCATATGAAATGGAAATTATCATAGGTAAAACCTGGGTTTATGAGATTACAAGGCAGGAGGTATTGAGTTTAAGTTTTGCTACGAAATATCGAGGTGATATATTTATGTTCAATTAATTATATATAAAAATTTACTTTATTTTTTAATTTCGATATGCACACACATAATGCCTTTAATTTTATATCCAAAAAAACAAGAGAGAAAATATATGTACAAAGTTCACGGAAAAAGAGTTTTTTTTTTGTTAAAAAAATATCTTGTGTGTTTGTCCTTGCTATTATAATATGTTTTTGAGATTTCTTTTATAAAAAATATTAAATTGATATATATATATATATATATATAGTTTAAAAATGTTGATATAAAAGTTATTTTAATATATTCTTAATTAAACAATACTGTTGAAAAAAGTTAGCATCACAACATAAACACATATAAAAAAATGTTTGAAAATATGATAATAGTTGTTTTTTAAAGTTTTTTTTACTTAAAAATAAATTAAAATATTTTTTATTTTTAAAAAATTATTTTTAATATTAGTATATCAAAACAATTTAAAAAATATAAATAAATAAATAATTTTTAATTTTTAATTTTTAATTTTTTTTTACCTCACCGGAATGTAATAACAAATGGCGGCAATGACTAGAAAGGCCTGCGTGGAGATTGGGCATGAGAGCTCAGTTCATTAACACCAGGCATCTCGAAAGTCAATAAACTTAGCGTGTTAAACCAGCAATGTCCACCGAACAAGTCAACATAAACCAGAGCTCTTTCATGTATGAACAATTAATATTCCAATTGAAACAGTGATGACAACGAAGCCTTTAGACTTTCCAATAAACGACATAGATCAGCAGCCATTGCCCCAGTCCGACACCTTGCATGTTGCAAGACAGCGGGATAACAATATTGTATTCCACGTTCGGACCAGATTCACCTGCCATGGGAGCATTTTTTTTTCCAGTATACCAAATTTTAATTTGTTTTTTTGCGTATTTTTTTTTCTTGTTCAGAGAAGGCATCTTTTTATTTATTTTTTTATATATATAAAAAAAAGCTGTTGGCAATCCAGCAAACTGTAGTTTCGATTTTTTTTTTTTTGGATTAGTAATGTTTATGCAGCTGATTTAAGAGTTCGAGTGATAACATACATGAACAATATTTCTGGCATGACTAGACTACTGATGTTATTTCAAAAAAAACAAAAACTCAACAAGAATAGACTACAAGACAAGCTATAAGCAATCCAATCATATAATTGATGCAAGAATTATCGATGAATCAACCATGTTTACGAACAATTTCGACATCAATCAATCCTTAATCAAATGACCCACAAAAAAATAACTTTTACATGTATCATGTGATTGGATAGCCCATAATTCGGAATTAACAATAAATATGTTTGGGAACGTGCTACAAATCATGTTGTTAAAAAATTAATTTTTTTTATTAAAATTTAATATATTTTATATGTTTTAGATCGTTTTGATGTACTGATCAGAGTTTTAAAACCCGGACCGGCCCGGCGGGTCAACCCGGGACTTGGCCGACCCGGACCTGGGACCGGTCCGGGTTGAGGCAAAAACCCGATCGGGAATTGGCCCGGAAAAACCCGGACGACCCGGACAAACCCGGGTGAGACCCGGTCACTTTTGTTTTTATTTTCACTGTCATTAAACGGGTTTTACACTTTTACTTAATCTGCTACCCACAAAACCTAAAATCCTTTTTTTTCCTCTGGTCTTGCAGGAAGAATCCAGGCAAGGCAAGGCAAAGCAACTGTCAAGTCAAGACAACACCTTTTTTCTCCAATCTTTATTGCTGCTCTCCACAAACAAATGGTCATTTGGGGTGGTTTAGGGTTTTGCAGAGAATATAATGGTGGTGCAGAGAGAGAGAAAGAGAGAGAAGAACATAAGATAAACAAGAAATTAAGAAAACAAGAGTGGGGAGAGGCAATAATTAAGAGATGGGCAGTGTTTCCTTACTGCTTCCTTCATTATGTGGTTTTGAGTTCTCTTTGCCATTCTTCTCCGAAGTTGGCTAATCTTCCAACCAAGTAGTGAGAATATGAAGGTCAGCATGTAGATGATGCCGTCATCAAGTCTTCGAATTGAGTTGGAAGACGAAGAGGATCTTGGGGCCAGCGATTTGGCTGACCATATTCAGTAGCATTCGCTGATTTTTTGGTTAGAAAGAAAATAATGGAAGCAAGTGCTCCGAGTGAGAATATGAAAGGTGAGCATGTAGATGATTTTTTTTTGGGTTGACCCGGGTTTGACCCGGGTCAACCCATCTGACCCGTGACCCGATCACTCGACCGGGTCGATGACCGGGTCGGGTTTCAAAACTATGGTACTGATATCAAAAATAATTTTTAAAAAATAAAAAAAATCAGTGGCATGCATTTCGGCACAAAAAGTTTTTTGAAAAGTAACCACAACCACACTGTCAGATACTCTCAACAACTAAACAACGATGGAAAAATTCTAGTAATATTGTTTATTGAAATAATTTTTTAATTTTTATTTTAATAAATATTATTTTATAATTAAATTTATCCTTGATTAAATTGATTGTTGATTGAATTTTATATATTATTTTGATTTATTTTCTATAAAGTTATCTTAATCTTATAATTCAGATCTTAATTTTTATGGACTAACCTTGTTAACTCCAATGATTTTTGAATTATTTTTTATAATTGAATTTTTATTTTAATTTCATCTATCAATACCAAGTTAATTGAAAATTAAGCTTCATTACTTGTTTCGATTGTTTTTTATGAGGTTATCTCGGTTTCATGACTCAAGTCACATGTTTGACAAGTTAACTCAACTTGTCTCGGATATTTTCTCGCATCCTTTTTAATTTTATCCTTAAATCCTTTTCAATTTCATCATTCAACGATTGATTGATTGAGAATTAGACTTTATAATTTGTTTTTATTTGTTATTTATTGGGTTATCTTGATTTTATTATCCAAGTGTGGCAGGTTACCTCGAGTTGACTTTGGTTATTTTTTTGTTCTCTTTAAAATTGATTTTTTTCTTTAATTTTATCATTTAACATTGAGTTTATTAAAAATTGAGCTTTAGTTTTTTTTTTATTTGCTCTCTATGAGGTTATTACGGTCTCTTGACTTAGATTATAAATTTTACATATTAACCCGGGCTGACTCAAATCGCTTCAATATATCATGGTCCTAGTATTAAAAAAATAAGTTATCGTCTTGAATTCTTATTCTAGGAAAACTATGTTTATATTTAGTTCTTCATGTTGTTTTTTATTTTTTTAATTGTCCGGGTCAGGTTAATCTCTACACTATTTTTTTTTATTCTTCTTGAAAATAAGTTAAAAAATAATTGAATATTTTTTTTAAAAATAATCCGACCCACATTAATAAATCCAATTACTAGAAATCTATTTTCAGTTCATTATTTTCACAGATCATCAAATTTCTTCTAATCTTCTAATGTATTATTCTTTTAATCTTCCCATGTTAATAATACATTGACCATTAGATAAATACGGTAATGTGCCCGAATATAGTTAGAAAATATTTCAAAAAATATCTCACAATAATTACATTATTTTGGTTGTCTAGGAAATTGATTGTTTCCATTTAATTTCTCAATATAATTGATTTTTTTTGGATTTGAAGATATGTGATGATAACATGACATTGATTTTTTTTGGATTTGAAGATATGTGATGATAACATGACATGTTAGTTCGATGATGGAGTAATTAATAATATTTTATTATTTATTTTCTATACATACTTTATTTTTATTTTTGTTGGGTCATAATTTTTATGTTTTAATCTTGATATCTGTTTTTTTGTAAAGCAAATAAGAGATAAATAATAAATAAAAATATTATTATCATTTTTCAGGAGTTATACACTTTGTTTTCTTTATCCTTTTCACGATTATCTCTCTCTTTTTTAAATAAATTTATAAAATAATTAATAATATATCACTAGTAATTTCATATACACCATGAAATTCTCTCAATCAACATAAAATCTCAAGAATTGATTGTCATACACCTAACTCTTCACTTCCCATGTAAGTAAAACAATAGTTACATAATTTTCCTTTGATTTTCGCTAAGCATGTGCAATTAATACTTGCTAAAATATCTGTAAAATTTGCCACATTTCATTCCAGCGATGGAAATTCTATGAATTATTTTAATTATAAAATGACTAAAATGGATATTTTAATCGAATTAAATGCTTCTATATATATATATATATTATACAATGACTAAAATAGTTATTTTAATGAAAAATTGATTGGTACATAGCGTACGTTGAAAACCAAAAAATAAAACACAAAAATTATCTTTGGTTAAAATATAATTAGCCCATAATATATTACTCACTAGACAATTTAAGAAATTAAAAACTCATAACAATTGTATAAAAGTGAGTTTGTTTTTGTGGTGAGTTTTTTTTTTGAGAAAAATTATTATTTTTAATATTTTGAATTATTTTAATATTAAAAATACATTTATAAAAAAATAAAAAAAAATATTTTTTAAAAAAACACAAAAAAAAAACACATACAACAACTGCAACAGTAACAACAACTGCCTACCATGTACATTAGTTTTTGTTCAAAACTCCAACAAGAGACTTGGCGGCTTTTGCATTGACCCCTCCCCCCCCCCCCTCCCCCCCTCTCGCTCTGCTAATCATGTAATTTTTCAATAATTAATAAACGATTACAATGCCGATCACAACCAAATTATCTATTAAATTCTCTAATTACTTGGAATCTTGCTCAACATTCTGGTAAACTCTCTTCTCAAATCTCTTAATATACTCCCGCTCTAAATACTTGGAATCTTGCTCAACATTCTGGTAAACTCTCTTCTCAAATCTCTTAATTTACTCCCATTTATGATTCGATTCCTCTCATTTTCGTATTTCTCGTTTTTTTTCAGGTCATTTTCCTTAAAAAACTGCAATCTCCGATCCAATTAAAGGTCAGTTTTAGCTCAATTTTAGAATGTCCGTTTTGTTCAACATTTGCAACCGGTAATTTTTTTTTTTTTTTGACAAAGTTGTTTAGTTTTTGCTAGAGATTGTCTAGTGTGAGTTTGTGCTAGCGTTTTATGGGTTTAGTGTTCAGATTCAGTGTCGTTTTTGTTCACTATGCTGCTGTTTTTTTTGTTGGAATTTTTTTTATTATTATTAATTTGTTTATTCAGTTTTAATTCACGCGCTTGAATCACCGAGTTTGGTATGTAGTGAATTATTAATGGTAATGAATTTAATTTAAATTTGTTAGCTGTAAATTTTATGCTTTTCCTGGAACTTGTGGTTTTTTCCCCGTCTCTTGGTGACTGTAATTGTGAAATTTTGTATTGCTGATTTTAAATTGATTGATTTGCAGGTGTAGTTTTGTGTTTGTTGCTGGAGAGGTGCCAGGGATAATGATTACACTTTCGAAATGGAAATGTTCATGGTCTTTGATGGCTACAATTGCATCTATAGTGGCATTAGTTTCGGTAGTTCATCTATTCTTGTTTCCCGTGGTGCCTTCTTTTGATCCCTTCAGTGTTCGGCAAGTTCAGGATTCTTGTGGCCCAAATAATGAATCAGTGGATGGAAGGACTGGTCATGACCCGGGAAATTTACAGACAGTTTTAGATTTAGAGCACAAGTTTCCAGCTGACTTGCATCGGGCAGTGGTTTATCGTAATGCGCCATGGAAGGCTGAGATTGGACGATGGCTTTCTGGCTGTGATGCAGTTACTAAGGAAGTCAGTGTTGTTGAGGTAATAATAGTTGTGACTAATGACTGTTAATTTGAATCTGATTGTGAGATTGTTAACCTCCATTCATTATTTGTACTTGTGGGAAATGCTTATTCTTGTTGTACACTCAGAGAAAGGACTTGGTGAATTCTATCGGCTTATGAGGCTTTTGTTGACATGCTCTTTCTCATCTTTTAGACAAGCTTATGTTGATATCAAATTAAAATTTCAGTCTGATAGTTAACATGGTCATCTGCTTTGATCACAGACAATAAGTGGCAGGAGCTGCAAAAATGACTGTAGTGGTCAAGGAGTTTGTAACTATGAACTTGGTCAATGTCGGTGTTTTCATGGATTTAGTGGTGAGCCTTTTTTTCCCTTTTTGTTTTTGCAATTCTTATACTTCCATCCTTTTCCCAATTCACGTCACATTTAGTAAATGATGCCAGTAACTAGAATAGGTTGTCATTCCCCTTTCGTTATACCTGTTATAAGAACCATTAGGTTGTTCTTTCAATGAACTGACAATGTACATGGAAGTTGAAGCTGTGGGATTGAAAAAGTCAGATGGCTACTTGGAAGTTGATTTTGAAAATACAGATGATTAGATTTGGCATTTCCTTTTCACATTGCTATTGGTAGATGGACGGTTCTTTTGCCCCATCCTGATTCCAAGTAGAGATACAGGAAAACTCTGTTAATTACAAATTGTGACAGATCTTTGCTGTGTTCTTTTTTGATAGCAAGGCCAAGCCTCTGTTTTTATGTGACTTAAACTACAAAAATTTTAGAATTTAACCATGGATAACAAAACAAACAATAAAGAATATTCCAAATGATATTGTTTCTGGTGCTGATGTTTCAGGGGAAGGATGCTCTGAGAGGCTACACTTGGAATGTAACTACCCTAAATCACCAGAGCTACCATATGGGCGATGGGTTGTCTCCATTTGCTCTGCTCATTGTGACCCAACGAGAGCAATGTGCTTTTGTGGAGAAGGTACAAAATATCCAAATCGTCCTGCAGCAGAGACTTGTGGGTTTCAACTGAGGTGAGTGCAGTTAGAATCTAAGGAAGAATATTTTGGACATATCATTTGTTCCAATTTCCAAATCCTCTTAGTCATGACTCAACATTTCTTATCAGCTTACCTTCTGAACTTGGTGCCCCGAGACAAGTTGATTGGGCAAAACCTGACCTGGACATACACACGACAAACAAAAGCAAACTAGGATGGTGTAATGTGGACCCAGCTGAAGGGTATGCCAACAAGGTGAAATTCAAAGAGGAATGCGACTGCAAATATGATTGTTTGTCAGGGCGGTTCTGTGAAGTGCCTGTGCAATGCTCTTGTATTAACCAATGCTCTGGACATGGGCATTGCCGTGGTGGTTTTTGTCAGGTAATGTTTGTTCTTTCTTTAATTATGATTCCAGAATCACAGGTATTTGATTTGCACTGGGAAAGAAATAAATGAAAACCATGTTTACAGGCAAAATTTGTGAACAAAATAACATTTGGAGTGTTTACAAGGGCTTCCTTTCATGCATGGAGGGGGTTTTGCCCTCCTTTCCTTTTTCCTTTTTACCCCCACGAAGAATGTGAAATTGTGTCATGGAGAACTGCACAAAACCGATGAATCATTTGAACATTCCTGTCCTGTATAGTGATAGTAAATATTTTGGTAATATGAGAAACTAATTCAGTGATTTGTTCGGGGAAAAATAAACAAATACTAAAAAATATGCAGTATTACACATTCTATTTTTCTTGGTGATTTTTGGGATCCGTTGCTCAAGTGGATGAGAGGTTAGCATACAATAAAAAAACCTACTGAAATGATAGAACATTATTTTGTTTCTAATTCCCCTAAAATCTTCTCTTTTGATTAATTTTCATTACCCTGAAAATTATATTTTTTGAACTAATTTAAGTGTCCTTGTCTTTCTTGCAACCTACTATCTAATTGTGTCAAGATTGTGTTTCTAGTGCGCCAATGGTTGGTATGGAACAGACTGCAGTATCCCATCTGTTACATCATCTGTAAGAGAGTGGCCTCAGTGGCTTCGACCTGCTCAGCTTGATGTTCCTGACAATGCACATCTCACTGGGAAACTTGTTGATCTCAATGCAGTGGTCAAGAAGAAAAGGCCCCTTATATATATTTATGATTTACCCCCAAAGTTCAACAGTTTACTTCTTGAGGTAAGAATAGCATTTCTTTTGTTTCTTGAAACTAGGAGCAAACTTCTTATGTTTGTCAATTAATTGGTTCTGTAGGGACGGCATTTTAAGTTCGAATGTGTAAACAGGCTGTATAATGATAACAATGCAACAATTTGGACGGATCAGTTGTATGGTGCCCAGGTATTATTTGAACTGAAAATGAAATTTGGCTTATACCATGAATTGTATCTAATGCTGTAGCTATGCACATACAGATGGCACTCTATGAAAGTATTTTAGCTAGCCCATATCGAACATTAAATGGTGAAGAAGCTGACTTTTTCTTTGTACCTGTTCTTGATTCTTGCATCATTACACGTGCTGACGATGCACCTCACCTGAGTATGGAGGTATACTTTCTAGATCTGGGATATGGATATGTTATGGATGCATGCGATTCTATCTTTTATGCTTATGTTTTCATAAAAAAGGGAAATGAAAGGATATTCTTTTATTTCCCTGTAGACATTCTGTTCTTATGCTAATCTTTAAAATAAAATGGAATTATGCTCGTATGTGTATGCAATAGTCTTGCAAACTAGTAGTCTTTACTTCCAAGCCATCAGATGCTGATTCATTTTGTCTGTTATCTTGAACTCAGACTTGTTTTGTCAGTGAAAGCAAATGATCATTAGATTGTAGCATATGTTCTCTCTTTTTGGTAACTCCATGTAACCAGCCATTTTTCTGTTAGAGTCTCATAGAGATATTATGAGCTAACTTTGGACAAAAATCAATCTATATTGCTTTTTCTTTTCCCCTGCACTTCATTGTTTGTTATGGACGTGGCTGTATATCATAATATTCTGGTGCTTCTTGTGTTCCTATATGGATTACAGGTTTTACATAAACTCTTCAGTAGAATTTCCATTTTTTATTTCTCTAATTGTAACTCTGGCATACTCCATCCTTTGTTCTCAGTTCTACTTTATTCTTATCCTACCAATACATTTGCTTTCCCTTTTTACTAGCATAACACATGGGTCCTCTCTACATATGCTTATTCATCCAATTCCTCATGAACCTAATTCGCCACTCTTACTTCTGATTTTGTGGACTCATTATCTAGTGCCTCAGTGTTAGCTTCAGATGCCTTTTTACTGCTTAAAGTCCTTGGAGCAGAATATGTTCTTGTGACTGTTTTATTAAGTTCCTTTCTGCTTCACATATGACTTGAGCGTTTCATTCTCTCACCTGTTCTTGAAACTTCAAATTTCCTTTTATGTTGGATATTTAGAAGTTGGAATAAAATACTCCTATATGTTTTATCCAGAAACAAGTCTCGATGTGGAAGTTTGACTACAAAACATGGTTACGTAATAAGTCCCAAGCCAACTTTACATCACTCATTCAGTCAGTTCAGCAATTATTAAGAACTAAGCTGAATACATAGATGTGAATTTTTTTATAGTGGTCAGTAATCCTCCTCCTCCTCCTGGTATGTTTGTCAAGAAATCCTTGAGAATACATCTTCAACTCTGAGATCTTGTTGTCCCTAACTACACTTTCTGGTACCCATCCAGCCCAGTCCATTAACCAAGCCCAGGGCTTATTGTGCAAGCTATCAATAGCAGCATATTTTCCTATGTATGAAAACGTCATATATGTGTACCATGTGCAATTTGAAGTGAGTGTGTTGCTTGTCATATGCGGAGCCCTCATGGTTATGTGCTTTCTAATTTCAGCAACATTTGGGTTTGAGGAGCTCTCTCACTCTAGAATTTTATAGGAAGGCATACGATCACATTGTTGAGCATTATCCATTCTGGAACCGCTCATCAGGAAGAGACCATATATGGGTAATGATTTACAGTTTAATTTTTTCCACTTTTCAAGTGAACAAAGTTATTTTCACTGCCTTTTCCCGATACAACAGAATACTTCCGGGTTTATGCTAATGATTCCACCTTGATATCTGAAGGCAGTCCTTTTCATGGGATGAAGGTGCTTGCTATGCCCCAAAGGAGATATGGAATAGCATGATGGTGGTTCACTGGGGTAATACAAATTCAAAGCATAACCATTCCACAACAGCCTATTGGGCTGACAACTGGGATAAAATTTCTTCTGATAGAAGAGGCAAGCATCCTTGCTTTGATCCTGATAAAGATCTTGTGCTTCCTGCCTGGAAGCGACCTGATGTCAATGCTCTGAGCACCAAACTGTGGGCCAGGTACATTTCTCATTGAATTTTCTGGCTGAACTGTGAGATAAATTCCAAATTCATGCAAGTAAAGGTGAAAATATTATGTATTTGTCTCAGGCCTCTTGAAAAGCGGAAGACACTATTCTATTTCAATGGAAATCTTGGACCAGCATACCTGAATGGAAGACCAGAAGCTTTGTAAGTAAAACTGTAATACTCAATAGCTGTTTGCAATTTATTGAAAAAGGCAAATTGTTTTCAAATAGAAATGCATAGGTCACAGGCCACACAGAGGCACATGGTTTGGCTACCTCTACTAGTTGTATCCTGTCTCATTCTCAATAAAATGATCAGCTGTCTCCTTCATACTAAATAAATAATTAGCTGTCTTTGTCTGGTTCTTTTTCCAGTTTACGGAATAACTCCTTCCTTCTATTATGCTACAAAATTTTCAGCAGATCTTATAGTTTGCCGGTTGTAATTGTGCAGGTATAGCATGGGTATCAGACAGAAACTTGCAGAGGAGTTTGGATCAACCCCTAACAAGGATGGTAATCTTGGGAAACAACATGCTGAAAATGTGATTGTGAGCCCATTGCGCTCTGAAAGCTACCATGAGGATTTAGCCAGTTCTGTTTTCTGTGGAGTAATGCCTGGAGATGGTTGGAGTGGTCGTATGGAAGATAGCATTTTGCAAGGGTGCATTCCAGTTGTCATTCAGGTAGGTAGTTCTGCATATCCTGAAAATGTAGAGAATATGTTTGATTTAGCATACAAGCAGCAAGCTACTTGGCTGTTCATGGCTCAGGTAAGCACCTTGAAGCTTCTAGTCGTATGTCAAAATTGCAGATGGGGCCATTTTATGCTCAGCCCCAGTAGAACAGTAGCTTTTTCAAATTTGTTTATTTTTTTTATTTTCTTTCAAAGCTGTGTGGCTAGGATCTCGAGCTGGCTTACAGTATCAGTAGGTGATATAGTGTGAAACCTTCCTACTAGCATTTCTAGGAAGTTTTTAATTTATTTGTTGCAGACACTGACGGTCAACGGTAGCAACTTATTTCTAGTTTGTTCCATCTTGTTTCCCTGTTCCTAGGATGGGATATACCTGCCATATGAAAATGTGCTCAACTATGAAAGCTTTGCTGTCAGAATTCTGGAAGACGAGATTCCAAATTTGATAAAGATCCTTCAGGTACTGTTTTGGTTTTAGGAATCTCTTTGTGAAATGGTTACTCTGAACCTTAAAAGCTGATAATCATTAGTGCTCACTTCCTCTAGGGATTCAATGAGACAGAAATAGAAAACAAGTTGACCAGCGTCCAGAAAATCGGGCAGAGATTCTTGTATCGTGATTCTATGTTGCTTGAAGCTGAGAGACAAAAAACTGCTTTTGGCTACGTGGAGGATTGGGCAGTTGAATTCTTACGATTGACAGAAGATGATGTCTTTGCCACCTTTGTACAGGTATATGCTTTTGTTTATGCTGAATATAGGGCTATTTAAAATTATTTGGCTGCACAGCAGGATTCGACCCTCCCATTAAATTCTTATTCTCAGTTAACTTAAATCTCTGATGCTGCAATCCTCTCCTTGCATTTGCCGATATGAGACTCCCTTGTTTGACATTGCATTTCAAAAGCGTTTTTGAAAAAATTTGAAAATTTTTTATTTTACTTTAAATTAATATGTTTTTGATATTTTCATATCATTTTGATATGTTGATGTTAAAAATAATTTTAAAAAAATAAAAAAACATTATTTTAATGTGTTTTGGAATGAAAAGCAACCGCAACCACACTCTGACATTTGAGACCGATGCCTTTCGGTATCAAGACCAACGGTTGGAATTGATATCAATCTTCAAGAAATAAGAAAATGATCTTAGTTGAAAGACAAGTAAAGAATTTCATATACGAATCTCTTTCCAGGATAATAGTATATTTCCTCGGTTGTGGTTTTCGCAAAAGGAATTTGATAGAATGCTCACATCACATTTTCACTAGGGAAAGCAAGTAGTTCGATAATTAAGAAGTTTCATCTGATAGGGCAGGCCAGGAAAAAAAATCAATTCATCAACTTTATGTATGCAAGTGAGAAGCTGAAACTTGATAAAAGCTAGGAAGAGAGTTGTGCAATCGAAAAAACTGAAGAATACAGTTAATCTTGGAAAAAAATTATGATAGAATCTGTTGCAACTGTACATTGAAATCAAGTCATGTATGATTATTGTCTCTATAAGCTTCCGCAAGGGATTATTTGGTATGATAGATATTAAGCCAGTTAAAAACCCTAATTCTACACTCTGCCTTTAATTTTCCCATCTTTAATTTGGTTCCTTCATAAATGGAGCATTTGTGAATGGTAGCAAAAAATAAGATATCAGGAAACCTTTCCTATTTGCAGAGAGGTTCTCAGTTTTGAAGGATTTTTGCTAGAAAGACTGATCCTGTGGTAAAAGATAGTGCCCCTTGACTTGATATGAATCATACTTCAGATATTGAGATCATGTCCTGCAGTTTGTATTCCACGTTGGAGTTCAAATTTGCATTTGAACCTTCAAAATACAGCATTAAAGTTTTAGTTCATTTGTACATGCATTTCTGCACGTTCGTTAATGGTACTGACATGCTATCATTGGCCTGACAAGGTTCTACACTATAAGTTGCACAATGACCCTTGGAGGCGGCAGCTTGGTTCTCAGAAGAAAGATTTTGGCTTGCCACAAGAATGTTTAATGAGAACATCCTGAATAGCTATACACCTATAGCTGCTGGCAGATCCCTGACGTGCAGCGAAGCCTGAATGACGGCTTCTGAACCTTGCTGAAAATCAAGGCAAACAGTGTTATCCTATCCTGATAGCCAAATATTCTGATCCACATGCTGCTGTCTGGCTAGATTGCTAACACAAACAGGTAGACAGAGAATACATTTTTTTTAGATTTATTTGTGAAGATGGGAAACAAAATTCTTAATGCCCAAAAAACATGGTAGAGCAGTTAGCTAGATTTCTATCGTCATTAATGATTTCTGCGTTGTCTATGACTCTATATCTTATGATTACAAGATCATTGGTACACGCTGTATATATTTAGTACTAAAAGAAAGTTCAGCATTGCTAATGTATTTGTCGGGAGAAAAAAAATTCTGATCATAAATTAAAAACTTGGCATATGTGATAGTGACATAGATAATTTTTTTTTAAATACCAATAATAAACTAGATCGATTTAAGTTAATTTAAGTTAATTATTTAATTTATTATTCGAGTTATAAAATTATAATAAATCTATAAAAAACAAACTAAAATAAATTATAAAATTTAATTTTTAATTAATTTAATATTGATAGATAAAATTAAAAAAAAATTAAAGAAAGAACCTAACAAGAGATTAAAGTGAAACTGAGATAATCTAATAAAATCACAATTCAGGACATGCAACTCAATGGATTTAATAACTTTTTATTTATAAAATTATTCTTTATTAAATTGTATGATAACCAAGTGTGTTGCTCTCTTTTTGCATCAAACAATAATTTTTTTTTAATAATAAATAGGATAGATGCTTGAGACTAAAAAAATAAAAAAGAGATCTAATTTTTTAAGATAAATAATAAAAAGTGATAATTTTTTTAAACTAAATAACAAAAGAGACATTCCTCTAAAAAAAGATCTATTTTTTTAAAAGCTAAATAATAAAAAGAGGTCTTTTTAAAAGCTAAATAAATAACAAAAGAGGCATTCAAATATGAAATAATAAAATGATTTTTTTTTAAGTTTATGGGAGTGAAAATGTATTATAAAAAACTAAATAAAACAACAAGCTAGGTGGGTGGGCTTGTGATTGTACCATTAAAAAAAGACATGTCCTGTATGCTAAGCTTTTTTTTAGTATTAGATGGTGGAATACCTGTTTTTTAAATTAAAAAAAAACATATTCGACACATCATCTATATATTAATAGAAACTAACGACTAAATGGTCATTGAAAAATCAAGGAGAGGATATTTTATATCTAAAAAATTATTTTTTAACTTTTTTTTATCTAAAAACATCTAAAATCATTATAAAAACCTAAATAAACCCATTAATAGGTTTAAATAACCCTCTCTTAAAACAAATAAAAACCCAAAAAACCTGATTTTAAAAAACCTTTTGAACTAATATTTACCATCTCGTGCAAGGGAAAGCTAAAGAACTCTCAAATAAAACTTTTCTCATCTAATAAAATCTTCTGACATTAAAAATAATTTTTTTATAAATAAAATTGGTGTTAACAAATAATTTTTTTTTGTTCATCGGCTTGTTTTAAGAGATCAAATTGACAATCACAAAAAAAAAGCTGAATTAGGCCAAAAGTTAAGCAGTTAGTAATTTAGGATCAAATGCAGATCAATTCCTTCTTGAGTTTTGATAGGCGAAACGTTTATAATTTCGTGAAATGATTGGAACGCATTAGTCTTTAGGACAGTTCATTACAACGCAATAGAGACTTGATCCACTTATATTCGTTGGCCATTTGAGACATCCAAATTCAATGAAGAACAACGGCTTCCATCTTACCTGGTTGCACAATGTAGAGGAATGGAGGGTGGAGCTGCTTTGTGGGAATTCACATTCTGTAATGATGGAGTTTTCATCCTACAGCTCCATCTCTTTCATTGATGGAATTGAAGATGCATTTGTTTTAGTGTGTTCCAATTTAAGTAGATTTAATAATAAAGGTGAGGCTTGAACTTGAGACTTCATCCCTCTTGCTTACGCAAAAAAACACCATTGAGCAACATTTGTATGGAGGCAATCTTAAATTGCCCTCTCCATTCAGGTTCTCTAATCTCCAATCCTTATCTTTAGAAGATGTCCAAATTCTAGTTGGGTATTTTAGGGAACATGTTTCATCTTTCTGCAAGCACCTTAAAAAATTGTACCTTTGATCGAGTTTGTGTGGCAAAGAACTTTTAGGTTATCTAGTGATCCCTCGAAGCTAGTGTATCAGTTGAAATGCTTGGCAAGATAAATCTATCTGCCATGAAAATCTTTTCCCTCTAGTGGGAATCATCGTAAAGTCTTTGCTCCCAAAATCACAGTGGATGGATGTCCTATGAATTTCTATTGCTCGGAACTAAATTAAGCACCTACAAAATGTTGACTCTTTTTAGGAACACATCGATCCTTGAATGGAATTATTACTGGTCAGAGAACTTTTCTCAACTCCTCTGCAGCATATACTCGACTCAAGATCCAACTAAAATGCTGAAAATATAAAGTTTTATCGTCGATAAAAGACTTTCTGACTGAAAACTAAACGTGTTTTAATCCTTTAGCATATTTTTGGCAGATGCCTTTTCTGTATTGTAAAAATAAATTCCAAAATTACTGTGGTACCTAGAAAAGAGTTTTATGTTCAAAATCATAAATTATATAAAAAACTAAAAGAGCTCATGAAGATACTGTATATCTACTCTACTTTTACTCTGGATTCTAATAGTGTTTTTGATTCTAAAGCTTTTTTTTCTCGCAGGTTTTCTTATTTGTTTTTTTAACTTTCATCTCTTTTGTTTTTTCTTAACTTCTGTTGTTTGAAAAGAGTTTATGGATGTCTACCATGATTATTTTTTCAACTTTGTCTCCTCTCTTTCCTGCCCTCTATTTTTGGTTTTTGGAGAGCAAAAACTCATGGTGAATAAACAAATACAACAAGCCTTAGCCTTTTTACATCAGAGAATATGAGTTAGGGAAACACTTAGGTGGACAAATAAATGTTCATTGACCATTATCTCGAGTCGGAGGTTGATCTTGAATGCTAGAGGCTTAACATGTCTTTTTTTTTTCTTATGGCATTGAAAGATTAATTTTATTTGTTTGATTGATTAAGTTTTTGTATTGAATAATTTTTTTTCTTAATAAGGGATTTTTGGGTCTTTTTTATTTTCAATGAATCGTCAATTTCTTCAGTAGAATGAAATAAATAAGAAACTAGGAGAAATTAGCTAAATTTAATTTAATTTTTTTTTTGCATTTATTTGAATCAACTGGGATTTAGAGCTCCTCATCTTTCACTGCTTAATTTATTTATTTTTGCTCAATCACATCATGGTGGAATTTAGAGTTTCTTAGTTGTTAATATTTGAAAATCTTTGTTGTCTTTTTGTTCGAATCTGTAATTAATAACAAAAGAATGAGGCTGGTACTTTCTGATTTTTTATCATCTTCTGTAATAGGGTCTTGAACAAGTGGAGCGACTAATAAAATCTTCTTCATGGTTACAGCTAAAAGATCATCAAAGTATTTACCCTCAATCTCTCTCAAATTCCTGACAAACATTATTCCAATGATTGTTCCAATTGTTGAAGAATTCAGTATTGAAGGGAAAGAAAATCTTTCGCAGAATCTTGAATAATATCCCTGAGCTCTTGAAGGCATGAACTAAAACAAATTTTCCTTATTGCCAATAACTCGAGCTCATGATTGAAAGAAATCACAAATAAAAAAATCTGGCCTTAATGCTGTCAGAATGTTTGAGAAGCTACTTGCCATATCAAATGGTTGCATTGAGCACCAGGGCTTGTAGCCCATCGGCAGAGGCAAGGTTTCCTTGCCTCTGTCACCTGGGTTCGAGCCCTAACGTGCACGCCTGTCATCCCTTAGAGACTTGCAAGGTGTTTAGTGGATCCGGAGATTAGTTGTGGTGCGTGTAAACTGGCCCGGACACCTCGGGTTATCAAAAAAAAAAAAATGGTTGCATTGAGTTTCATAAGAGATGATTTGGAAAGATCTGAAATTAAGAAGAAAAGAATAAGAGACTGAGATTGTTTGTTGCTATTTATTTCTTTTTCTTTCTACAACAGGTTTTTGCATATTTAACTGTTTCTGCTAGCTTTTTCTCCATGTTGTTCTTCTCTTTTGCATTGCTGGAAAAATAGGGTGCAAAATGGCTAAGACAATCATGTTTTTATCAAAAAAAATTTGCCAAAACAATGTTGAATACGATTTTCACTACATTATTTTGGATTGTTGCTGTTTATTTGTTTTTCTTTTTATAACAGGTTGCTGCAAATTTGACAATTTCTTTACAGGAAAAACATGCATTTTCACTCCACTTTACTTTAATTTAAAATTTTGCTTCTATATGTATTTACTAAATCTGTGTTGATTTTCTCATTTACAGAATATCATCGATTAGTTAGGATGCAGTCCACAGTGAAGTGCAGGCCATTCATCTAGATCAACTATAAGCATGTACACGCATTTTAAAAATGCTTTTCAAACAAAATGATATTTTTGTATTTTTTTTACATCAAAAAATTATTAATTTAAAAAATAAAAGCTATCCCAAAGCAAACAGGGAGCCCGGGCCCCGAAACCACAAATCTTGACGGACACTCTCCCGCTTGGGCGCCTGCAGGCTAATAGAGTAGGCCTGGGCCTTGATTGCCCGAAGGCGCAGTCTGAGAAAATATTGGGGCCCACCCATTGTAATATATATGAATTTCGTCCCGCCTTCGGTTTTCTCTTCCCGATGTGGGATATCAACTCTTTGGGTCCTTAAGAAACTATTATCCTGTACCCTGTACTAACAAAGTGCCGAAGTGGTTTTTCTTCTGGTTCTTCCTACTCTAAGCATGAAATCTTTTGAGATAAGCACAAGTTTTATAAAGAACCAACTGCGTAAGATACATGGAGTCAGTTTTCAGTTCTGGATGTGGTGGTCGCTTTCGTTGTTATAACGTGGCGTGAAGTCTCTAAGGTGATGGCTTTGCCTTCAAAAGCTCAAGGTCTTTGACAATGTAACAATGAGATTTGAATGCCACCGTGTAACTAATGATTCTGATGCATAAGATAGGAAGGATGGCTGGTTGGATGGATTCCATATTACAGAATCCTCGCTATTGCAAACAGCGATTTGAATGCTCATCATGTCATCTGACCTTGGCTTGGCCATCTCAATCTGTCCAAGGACCTGAACTTTTGCAGTATAAATCAAGCCAGATTCATTGGTGATCCTCCTTCCAGGTCTCCTTAGCCTGCCAATGATTCCGCCATAAACAAATGTTTTTTTTCCTTTCCCCTACCTGTGCTCCACATATGCAGTCCTAAATCAGACCCCAGTTTTAGAACTTTCTTCCCTTTCCAACTACGGTCATTTGGAATTCTGAGCTCCCTTAAAGAACCATTGCCAACACAGACTGAGTTCCATTCCTTTAAAAAAAAAAATTCTGAAGCCTAAACCACCCTCCAATCTTGGTGTGAGCAACTAAGTCCCAGCTTGGATTCACTCTATTAAAATGCTTCCCACTTCTTCTTTTTTTACCGAATTAAAGATGCTTTCTCGGAGCATGGTATTCTTGCAATCCCCTCTCCCACTTGTGCAGCAACTTAGCAAGTGCCAAGGAAACAGTGGCTATAGATATGCTTATGAAACCAAATAGTAGTTTCTTAGGAAAGCAAGGATTTTGGTTAACACCAACGAATTGAATTGGCTGCCTAACGAATTCTCATACCTTTAATTGCAGTTGAACGTAATTCATACCATCCAACATTTAATGCATCGGAGCGCAAAGAAACCACATCTTGCTCTTAGAAAAAAATGAACTTTACATGTCAATCATATTCTCCCGTGGCATAAAAATTCAAATTGTATTCATTCAACTTTAAACGTCGTCAAATAATTACATACTATTAATTACAACTTAATTTAGAGAACTCAAAGTTATAGCAAGAAAAGCCATTACAACATAGACGAGGGTTTTTAAAAATAAAACAACATCTTTTTAGTGAAAAAATAAGTTTTTTTCACCCATCTAGCCTCAAGCAAATTCTAAATCAATACATCATTACGTTGATTCAGCCAAGTCTCTTGGGATTTAGAGATTTAAAAAGTTTGAATTATAGTGCAAGGTATTTTTTAAAATAGGTTTTTACTTACAAATATATTAAAATAATTTTTTTTGATTTTTTATATAAATACATTAAAATTATCAAAAACAAATACTAACATATTAATTTAATATTTTTTCAATCCAAAAATACTTTTAAAAAATATATATATATAAAATATAAATTGTGTCAAACACTCCTTAACTGCTTGCTTTCCTCTTCAACTCCTTTATAAACCAAAAAACAATTACATACGATTAATTTATTTATCTTTGGCACCTTACACGCGTATAAAGAACAGGATAAAGTTTGTTGTTCGTATCCCACATCGGAAAGAAAGCAGCAAAGACAGGACGAAAAGCGTATAAAATAGAATGGACGGGCGACGTTACAACATACTTACCTGGACGGGGTCTTTGGGCGATCAACAAGGCTCAGGCCTAGGCTGGTGGCTCGCATTGCACTCAGCGGGTGCACCAGTTTAACATCTCCCCAAGTGGGAGAGTGTACGTCAAAATTTGTGGTAGAGGGGGCCTGCGCTAGCCGCGGCCCCTGTCTAAATAAGTTTTAACTATTTTCACGTGTTTGCTCAATTGCCTTGCTCTCATTATAATATTGTAGAAAAAGTCCTTCTGATTCTATTTTATGCCTCTGAAGCTTAACTATAGTAACTTTACCTTTACATTCGTGAAAATCTTGTCATCACTTCAATAATTTCAATATTGTACTTTCCAGATTATATATCTGCTTCGACAGGACAACAAAATATATATATATATATATATATATATATATATATATATATATATATATATATATATGCGCGCGCTGTTTTTTAATATTTCTAGAGGATTTATTTTAGTTTTAGATTTAGTAGATAGTACTCTCTCTCAAACTCCACTCTTTGTGTCAAGTTGTAAATAGATATAAAGAGAGAAAAAACATTAACAAGTATACTAAAAGAATTGGGTTTTTCTCTACGAATATTCATTATCTTTTTTATTTTTGTCTAATAATGTAATTTTTTTAAAATACCATCCTTATGTTTTTTTTCTTTTTATTTAAGCATTTTGTGACATAATTCCATGATATAAAATTTTAAATTACAGTAGAAAGATGAAATTTAAAGTTAGAGGACTTTTAGGATTTTCATTTGGATACAAAGATTTATTTTATTTATTTTTCAGTCTATATATTTGAGAAAGGAGAGAAACTCACTAAAAACAACAAAATTTGTAAATGCACGAAAACAGGATCGATTCCCCCTTCTGGATTTATTGAAAAACACTCCTTGAAAAGGTTTCAAAACACTAAGCCACTTGATTCTCGAGGGGGGGAAAATAAATAAAAGAGAGAAAAAAAGCTTCTCGATGGAGACAAGACCAATCCATGCCGAATCGGATTCCTTTATAAGTGGACGATATTCCACACCAAGCCAAAACTCTTGCTGGTCTAGTGATCAAACTATTCAAACAATAAACTCTTGCTGGTCTAGTGATCAAACTATTCAAACAATAAACTCTTGCTGGTCTAGTCATAGTCAAACGCCGAATCGAATCCATCATTTTTGTGGATTAGATTCCATATCAAGCCCAAAATTTTATTGTTGTTCCCGTAATCAAATCACACTGGAATCCATCAAAAGAAATCTGATATTATTCCATTGTAATAACAACTAATCGTACCGCTCCTTGTATCTTTGGCTAAACACAATTGAGCTCTTGATGTTTCAAATTGTTTCATTTTGATCCTTCTCCGGCCAAACATTTTTCCATGGATCCGTGGAATAGGGATAGAACTAAATTAAAAAAAAAAAATCAAACAACTAGTTCGGAAGAGAAAGCCCACAACTTTCGATTCGATTGTTAGAAACAATATCTAATAAAAGGATTGGTTAACTGTAGTAGTCATCATTGATGGAGAAGACAATCAAATTAGACTTCGAAGATATTGTTTTGAGTCAATTTTATATATATTTTTTTATTTGTAGTTTAATTTCAAATTTCATATTATTAGAATTCTGATTTTTCTGTTGGTTATTGTTCTATTCAAAAAGTTATAAACTTCATATTAGAGAAAAATAAGCAATAATAAAGTACGAATTCTGATTCTAGTTGTTGAGATACTTTTAAGCAAAATTCTATCGCTTCTTATCCTGCTTTCTTCTTTTTCTGGCTGTCAATCAAGACAAATATCAATTCCACTGTAGAAACTTTTCTGCGATCATGATTAAAATCTTCTCTCCAATTCATAGTAACATTTTGGCCGAAAAGTGTGGTAGATAATATATAGTGCTTACATATAGAATTTTATACTTCGCATTATCAGTGTTGTAATTAAAAGAGCTGGTGGCTAAGAGAAGGTGAGATGAAAACATCGATACTTATGAGATTCTATTGGTGAAAAGAATGAAACGAAGCAAATTCTTAGGCTTGGTTTGAGCAAGTTTACAAAATATTAACTTCATATTTTTCTGTTTTGTTTTTCATATTTATTTGATTTTAAATTCCGCTATGTTATTTTTATTGGAATTTTTTATTTTCAAAATAATTTTGATTATTTTGTTTTTTAATATTAAATTATTTGATGATTAAACTTTATAATTTTAATTAATTTCTTTTCGTGAGGATAACTTTGTTTTAGCGGAAAAAAGTCCATTATTGTTATTTTTTTAGTTAATTTATTTATTGTTGTTGAATTTTTTACACTTTGTATTATTAAATTGACCGAATTCATTAAACCCAGTAGAGTTAATTAATGATTCAAATCTCAATTTTTACTTTTTATTTTTTTAGAAATGCTTGTATTATCTTATTATTTTTTTACTTAAAAAAAAAATAGGCTAGCCTACAATATAATACGGGCATCAATCTAGTTAACCCTAATCAAAAGGGAAAAACAACAAAGGTAATTGTTTCGAGAAATATCGAATATGCAATGACGAATCTCTTTAATCATTGGTAATAGCCAAGGCAATTTCTTTAAAATATTCCCGAAAGTTCTGTAGAATTTGCTCCTTGAGAAAGGATACTTCTCACTCTATAAATTGCAACAACTTCTCTATACCACTCACTCTCTTCTTGTCTCCACAATTACACTCAACTCAACTTCTTCTTGATGAGAATTATAAATTAAATAGTTTAGCATAGAGTTATAAATTAGTAGAATATATACAAGTCCATCGACAACCATGCCAGTAATCAACATAACTTCCATCAGAACATCATCAAATGGAGCCTGGCAAGGTGATAATCCCCTGGACCATGCCTTCCCATTACTAATAGTTCAGACTACCTTAATCCTAGTGGTTAGCCGTCTTCTTGCCTTCCTTCTCAAGCCCCTCCGCCAACCCAAAGTCATTGCTGAAATAGCTGTGAGCTACTAAATTCTTTAGAATCATACATCTGTGATTTTATGTTATTGACCATGCATTGATGATGTTCAAATTTATATTTTCAGGGTGGGATTCTGCTTGGACCATCAGCTATCGGACGAAACAAAGAGTACTTGAACTGGATTTTCCCGAAATGGAGCACACCGATACTCGAATCTGTAGCAAGTGTTGGTCTTCTTTTCTTTCTTTTCCTGGTAGGTCTAGAGCTTGATTTATCCTCAATTCGAAAGAGCGGTAAGCGTGCTTTTGGCATAGCAGTAGCAGGAATATCACTTCCATTTGTCTTTGGCGTAGCTGTAGCATTTGTCCTTAGAAAAACAATTGAAGGAGAAGACCGAGTTGGTTATACTCAGTTCTTGCTGTTCATAGGGGTAGCACTTTCAATCACAGCATTTCCTGTTTTATCTCGCATTCTTGCAGAGCTCAAGCTACTAACAACTCAAGTAGGGGAGACTGCAATGGCTGCTGCAGCATTTAATGATGTCACGGCTTGGATCTTGCTAGCCTTGGCAGTTGCTTTAGCTGGCAATGGGGCAGATGGTGAGCACAAAAGTCCCTTGATATCAATATGGGTTCTTATTTCGGGTGGTGCCTTTGTTGCAATCATGTTAACTGTGATCCGACCTGCTATGAAATGGATTGCCCGCAGATGCTCCTCGAAAAATAATATGGTAGATGAAGCTTATATATGCTTCACATTGACCGGGGTTCTGGTGTCAGGATTCATTACTGACCTTATAGGAATTCATTCTATTTTTGGTGCCTTTGTTTTTGGACTAACTATCCCTAAAGGAGGTGTGTTTGCAGAGAGACTGATAGAGAGGATTGAGGATTTTGTTTCGGGTTTGCTTCTCCCACTTTACTTCGCTTCTAGTGGTTTGAAGACTGATGTGGCTACAATTCGTAATGGAAGGTCCTGGGGGCTTTTGGTGCTGGTTATAACTACAGCTTGTGCAGGGAAGATTATTGGCACCTTTTTAGTGGCGATGATGTTTATGATTCCAGCAAGAGAGTCTTTGACGCTTGGTGTGCTGATGAACACCAAAGGATTGGTGGAACTCATCGTCCTTGACATTGGCAAGGAGAAAAGGGTGAGTTAATTGACTGATTTCCACTTTCCAGTAGTTTCAAGCTAGCATTCAAGTTTTCTCGGAAAGTTATTTTAGGGCTTAGAAACTAGAACAAGTAAACCCATTAGATACAGAAACAATCTTCTGTTTTGTTCAGTTAATTGAAAGATTCGCCGCCTCAGGAAACTAAAACGAGATCGAATCCGGAACCATACTATTTCAGCCACTTCAGGAAAAGTAAGGTACCCAAAGGCGCACTCTTAAAAGGCGATAGAATTATCGGGCACCACTTGCTCTCAAAAAATTAAAATAAAAGGGAGTGTTATTCTTTGTTTCCCACTGAACTTTTTTTTTACTATTAAAATTAAAATGATAATATATTAAATTAATCTAGATAAACTTAGATAACTCAACAAAATTTATAAATTGAGTAATGAAACCGTGATATATTTAAAATATACTTAATTTTAAAAAATAAAATAAAAATGTAAATCGAGTAAATCTAAATAAACATGCCAAACATGTCACACCCAAGTTATGAGAATGAAATTACCATATAAAAAAAATACAAAGCTTAGTTGAAAAGGAAACAGTTCAAGTCAACTTAGGTTAACCCGTCAAATTTGCCACATGGATTATAAAACCAAAATAACTCCACATAAAGCAAACTAAAAAGAAATTAACCTTTTTTAAAAAAATGAAGTGACAAAAAAAATTCCATCCCAACATAATATAAAAATAATAATTTAATTGATATATAATTTTTTTTAAAAAAATTATTTGATTTTATTTAAAATAAGTTTTTTTTAAATGAAAGCCCTTTTTAAAAAAAAAGCTTAAGAGTAAAGTCTAAATAGACCAATTTCAAGGCCCAAATTCAAAAGTAAGCCCAGACACATTTTATATTTATAATTGCCTTGGTGGATAACATGTCATGTATCCAATTATTTTTTTCAAATGATACTGATAACTTGTTTTGCACAACTCTAGTTTTTTTTTTTTATAGCTAAAGGGTTGTTAAAAAATCACGACAAGAGCTTTTTATGCCCAAAAACTAAATTTTTGAAATTTTATTTTTAGCCAAAATACTTATGATAACCTAAATCTGTTTATGATCCCAATCAATCCAAAAATTCAAAGTGAAACTAAATCCAAAAAACTTTTTAAGCTCAGATCTACTATCTCAGTCAAGAAAAAAGAAAACCTAGGTGAAACTCCGCTCATTAAATTGAACCTGTTGACACTAAAATCAATATTTTTCATGTCATAATCAGTGTTAATCGAGACATTTTCTCTTTATCATTGAAATTTAACAACTCTTGATTTCCTTTCTCAAGCCAAAAACCTAAAAATAAGGAAAATAAGGTAGGGGGACAAAAATTTCTTGCTAATTTTAAAACTATCAATCATTTTTTTTTTAATTTTTTCCACTTCAATTTCCTTTCTTTCAAACTTTTTTTTTCAATAAATTTATTTAATTTGACCTTTAATTTGTTCCAATAAGAGTGAAATAAAAAAAATTAGAAATGAAAAAAATATAACATTGATGCAATCCACGATTCCATATATCCTAGTCCACGGTATATTTTGCATAGTGATTTAACCACGGCTTACTATTTTCTATAATATATAATCATTAAGAACATAAATCTAATATGTGAAATTTTATGATCTCTTTATTTACATATATTACCATTCATTATGAAAAAGTAACAAGGTACGGGAAATTACGTAGAAATGTTTCTCATAAAAATTGATAATAAACTTATTTTCACAATTGATAACAGATGTTATTGTTAGAGATTATAATGAGTATTAATATGTCAGGTTTTTATTTTATCAATGCTCAATTCATTATTTTTTGATAAAAAATAGATATTTATATTTTATCCATTTCAAGTTTCTATATAAAAACTGATTATGAGAATACTATATATTATTCAACAAAAAATAAATAAATAAAAATAAAATGTCTTTCCTACTTAAAAACTAAGCATATGTAACCCACGCCGGTGCGTTATTTCATCTCTAATACAGTCATTTTTCTTTTCTACAGGTCCTTAATGATGAGAGCTTCGCAATCCTTGTTCTCATGGCACTCTTTACCACCTTCATCACCACCCCAACCGTCATGGCTATCTACAGACCCGCCCGTGGTGGCTCCTCCACTAGCTCCCACCGCAAGCTAGTTGACCTGACCACCACAAAAGACACAAAGGACGAGCTACGTATCCTTGCTTGTGCTCATGGATCTGAAAATGTACCTCCACTTGTTAGTCTCATTGAGTCAATAAGGAGCACTAAAAAATCCCACCTCAAACCCTATATCATGCATCTGGTGGAGCTTACTGAGCGATCATCATCAATCATCATGGTCCAAAGGGTCCGTAAAAATGGACTTCCATTTATTAATCAATCTCAGTCTAGTGAATGGAATGATCGAGTCACAGGGGCATTCCAGGCTAATAGCCAACTGGGCCGAATTTCTGTCCGCACCATGACATCAATCTCAAATTTGACTAACATGCATGAGGATATTTGCCAAGTGGGAGAGAATAAGAAGGTAACTTTGATCATTTTGCCATTTCATAAACAGTTGAGGGGAGAGGGTGATCAGAACATGGACAATGTTGGCCTTGGATGGAGAGGGGTGAATCAAAGGGTGCTAAAAAATGCACCTTGTTCAGTGGCAGTGCTTGTGGATCGTGGATTTGGAAATGGGTCTCAAATTTCAGAGGCTAATACCAATATAACCCAAAGGGTCTGCATCATGTTTTTTGGTGGACCTGATGATCGTGAAGCCTTGGAGTTGGGTGGTAGGATGGCAGAACACCCAGTGGTTAAAGTTACCATTGTCAGATTCGTCCAAATAGATGGGCAAGAAAAAAACCATGTTGTGCTACAGCTTTCACCATCCGAACGTTACAGCTTCTCCACTGAACAAAGTTACAGCTTCTCCACTGCTATAATGAACCCAGAGAAGGAAAAGGCATGTCCTCTCAACTTCCAGACCTACCCTGTGTGTGTGTCTTATTAAGATCGTTTAAATTTCTTTCTATTTTTTGTTAATTTTCTGATGAACTTAGCAGGAACTGGACGAGATTGCCATAACTGAATTTAAGAGCAAGTGGGAGGGGACTGTAGAGTACACAGAGAATGTTGTAAGCAACATTGTTGAGGGAGTGTTAACAATAGGAAGGAGTGGGGATTATGACCTTATTTTTGTTGGCAAAGGCAGGTTCCCATCAACTATGGTTGCAGAATTAGCATACCGCCAAGCTGAGCATGCAGAGTTGGGACCTATTGGAGACATATTGGCCTCATCAGGGCACGGTGTGGTCTCTTCAGTGCTAGTGATTCAACAACATGATTTAGCTCATGCAAAGGAGGCTCCAGTGTCGAAGGTGGTGCATACCGAGCTCGAGAAGTCAGCCGACGAGTCATGGAGTGTGGGAGAGATTACAAAGGATGCTGTGTGACCTTATGGTGAAATGAACATAATTTGCTGTGCAATTGTAAGATTTGGCGAGCTGTAATTATTTAGATCTGTATCCTGTTGCTGTTGCTATGTTTCCCTATTAAAAATAATTATTAAGGAGTCAATCATGATAATGGGATTTGGATTGCTCAATGGCTTTTAATTATTTTGACTTCAAAATAGAAAAAAAATAATTAACCATCTTATATACGTACTCTTTTTAAATTTGCATGCCTTCTACCTAAATATTTTTAATATTTAAGAAATTAAAATTTAATTAATATATAAATTGATTCAAAAATATTTATTTTAATGATTCAAAAAAGTTATTAACATCATCTTATCCTTCTTCTTCTCTTCTGAGTTTTTATCTTTATCTTTTCTTTTTCATTTGAAAGTCTATTTTTATTGAACTTAACTATCTTTATGAGGCTAGCATTTTAGATGATAACAAAAAAATCTCTAAAACCGATCTTTCTCTTGCAAATCCTTATCATGCTTTTATAAAAAAATCTTTTTCTATTATTAGCAGTATTAAAACTCTGTCAAAGAATATGTTTAAGCTTTCTCTGTTGACCAACATAAAATTTCTTCTACATCTCATGAACAGTTTTTTACTAGCATAACACATGGATCCTCTCTACATATGCTTATTCATACAATTCCTCATGAACCTAATTCGCCACTGTGGACTCATTATCTAGTGGCTCAGTGTTAGCTGCAGATGCCTTTTTACTGCTCAAAGTCATCAATCAATCATCATGGTCCAAAGGGTCCGTAAAAATGGACTTCCATTTACTAATCAATCTCAGTCTAGTGAATGGAATGATCGAGTCACCGGAATTTAATTAATATATAAATTGATTTGAAAATATTTATTATAAATGATTCAAAAAAGTAAAAATTATGATCAAGTCCTTAACATGAAAAAAAAAAAATGCAAAGCTACATATAATTTTTTTTATATAAATTGATTAATAATTACTCTTTTTATTTTTCACCAATCATTTAAGTTATTATAGTTTTCAACCGCTCGAGAACTTAAAACCTGACAATAAACAGTCTTTTCCTGCTGATCTATATGGAATTTAAGAATATAATAATTATTATTTTTTAAAAAATATTATTTATGTAAAAATATATTAAAATAATATATATTTTTTAATTTTTTTAAAATTATTTTTGATATTAACACATCAAAATAATTTAAAAATATTAAAAATTAATTTTAAATTAAAAAATTAATTTTTTTAAAAATATTATTTAAAACACAATTCCAAACCGCTGAATCAAAGTTCTACTGCTTTCAAGTTTCCAATATATATATATATATATATATATTTGGGACACCTAAAAATTAGTTCCCAACCAAGGTAGAATTTCACAAGTAAATCTCCAAGCCTTCAAAACTTTGCTAGATTTATCTCAATTTTTCAGTATTATGAGTTTATTTTTGTGTTTCAAATTAATTTTATTTTAAAAAATATTAAATTAATTTTTTATAATAATTTTTAATAATTTTAATGTTTTTAAATAAAATAATATTAGAAAGTATTATTTTAATATATTTTTAATTAAAACATTTATAACAAAAATATTTTACACCCCATTACAAAACATATATATATAATTTAGTGGATTGTACTTAATTACATCTTTCATTAAAGTTTAAGAATCTAATTTTTTTTAAATGTAATTATAATTATTTTTTAAAATATTTTTTTTGTTTGGAAAAATATCAAAATATTTATTTTTAAAAAAATTATTTTTAACATAAATATATTAAAATAATATAAAAACATTAAAACAATATTAATTTTTTTAAAAATAAAAATAAAATATTTTTAAAACACGCAACTTTAAAAATTCAGGTAGTGAGATGAAAACTGCTTAGACAGACCCCAGTATCTCTCTCTCACATTCTCAGCAAGCAAAAGCAACGAGGAAGGATGGAGACAGAGA
Organism: Populus nigra; assembly: GCF_951802175.1. Lineage (NCBI taxonomy): Eukaryota > Viridiplantae > Streptophyta > Magnoliopsida > Malpighiales > Salicaceae > Populus > Populus nigra. The sequence continues at coordinate 23,145,252 of NC_084854.1, forward strand.
AAACGAAAAAGAAAGCAGCAGCTCTCTCGCTTCAAGAATTCATCTCCATTACGTCTCCTTTGCTCGATTTAGAGAAGGTTTCTTTCTTCCTTTATCTTCTTCTTCTTCTTCTTCTTCTTCTCCTCCTCCTCCTCTCCAGTCTCCATTATTATCTATTGCTATCCTATAAATTTTTTTTCATCGTTTTCAATTAAATCAAAAGTGAATAAATTTAATTATTTATTTATATAGGAATCAGAGATATCAGCATCTATTGGTTCAGGCGCGTTAAGAAATTTAGATTCTGCTCAGAAGAAAGGTTCTACGATTCTCAATTTGAAGTGCGTTGATGCTCAGGTAAATTACTAAATACTTTGTTATTGTTTAATTTTAATTTATTTAAATTTAAACTCAAAATCTTTGAATTATATAATAGACAGGTTTGATGGGGAAGACGCTACTGGAGTTCCAATCTAATAAAGGAGATGTTTTACCTGCTCATAAGGTGAGCATTTTATTTTTTAATAACAGTTGGCTGTAAATTTGATTTTTTATTGCGGCATTTTTGTTTATAATATTTTTTTTGGTGTAGTTTGGCACACATGATGTGGTTGTCTTGAAACCGAACAAAGCTGATTTAGGATCCCCTGCTCTTGGTCAAGGTGTTGTTTATCGGTTAAAGGTAATAACCGGGGATTTGAAATAGAGGTTCGGGTGATTACAGTGTTTGTTTTGGCTATAAAATATTGTTTGGTTGATTGGTGGCAGATATTTTTGTTTTGGATATTGAACAGGACTCGTCTATTACTGTTGCTTTTGATGATGTACCGGATGAGGGTTTAAATAGTCCGCTACGATTGGAGAAAGTTGCAAATGAGGTACATTGTTTTAAATTTTCTAAAGATTTCTTGTTACAGGCTTTGCGTGACAAGCTAGTGTGGGATAAATGTTTGTGCGAGGTTATTGTTTCTTGGTTGCGGCGTAGAGGATTTTATTTCATTCATTTGATTCTGTGAGTAGTTTAGTCCTGGATTATGTGAACCATATAGTAGGTGAAATTTGTGTTGTATTTTATCTGCCCCCTGTAAGCTTTTTCAGTCTTGTGGCTGTAAAAACTCCCTTTTTGTATGCTTTTTTAAAAGAAGTCAAATGATGTTTATGTGGTGCTTTTGTGATTACCATGGTGAAAGCAGCTGCAAAAAAGCTTCTAACCAAAGCATGCCAAAGAGTGCTTTTGAAAAATCAGATATAATAAACAGGCTCTATACCTAATGGCTTGTAAATACAAGTTATGCAGTCCGATAAATGAATGAGAGAAAATGTAATCAGCTTGTGGTCTATTTAGGGATTTATTTTAGTTATCCTGAGGACTGCACTTTTTCGAATTATGATAGTTGGGTGAGATTGCTGTAGGTTTGGATTTCTTATGCAGGTGACATATCGGAGGATGAAGGATGCCTTGATTCAGTTGAGCAAAGGTGTGCATAGAGGCCCCGCTGCTGACTTAATTCCTGTTTTATTTGGAGAGAGACAACCAACAATGTCAAAAAAGGATGTTACATTCACCCCAATTAACTCCCACCTTGATCACTCTCAGGTGTGCAAGTGCATTCTTATAGTTCTTTCTACTGCCTATAAGATGGCTCCTCAGTTCTTTATCTTGTTCCTCATTTTAAGATAACTCAAGGTTGCCACTAATATTAAATCTGATGGGAATGAAACATGCTGGCAATAGTAACCATATGCACTCTCCCTGATAAGATCTAGCCTTTTATTATTCTGTTTCAACTTTACGTGAGGCTCTCTGTGCATGTGAGTATGGCTTCGTGTGTGTGGATCAATCTTACTGTATAATCAAATGAGGAAGCAATGGTATTTTTATGAGCAAACTCTCAAGCAGTTTACATCATTTCTGAAATATATTCTCTTATTAGAAAAGTTAAACCAGGTGCTTTTTGGTTTTGAATCTTGCATGTTACTGGCTGTATTTCATGCTATTCAACAAGCTAAAAAAATTATTCTGCTTGTTTTCTTTTTCTGTCTTCTCTCTCTCTCTCTTTTTTTTTTGGGGGGGTCAAGAAAGATGCCATTTCAAAGGCACTGTCATCAAAGAATGTATTTTTGCTACATGGACCTCCTGGAACTGGAAAAACCACTACTGTGGTGGAAATTATCTTGCAAGAAGTGAAAAGAGGATCGAAGATTCTTGCATGTGCTGCTTCAAACATTGCTGTCGACAACATTGTTGAGCGACTTGTTCCTCACAGGTATGTTGATTCCCTAATGTATGGGTAAGTAAATTAAAATTTGGAATCTAACCTAGCATTAACACAATTATAAAGATTTCTTTTGCAATCCTAGTAGTGGTCCTTACTCAAGTTAAACAATGCGATTATGAATTTAAGATCTAATTTGGACCCCCCCCCCCCAACAAGTAAAGGTTGTTTGAGCAAATAGGAACTAAAATCTTTGAACTGCTGGTTTTTTTTTCCCTTTCTCACAGTCAAGCTAGTTAGATTAATGCTGAGTAGTTCTTCTGTGCTGATTGTTCATTAGTGTCGTCATGGGTAAGTATTACAAAAATTTCTCATTCTCATTTTCCATTCCCTTATCAGAGTAAAGTTAGTGAGATTGGGGCATCCTGCACGCTTGCTACCTCAAGTATTGGACAGTGCACTTGATGCACAGGTATACTAAGATATTTGATGTTTGGAAATAAAAAAATAAATAAATTGAATTTGAGGTTCTTATCTCCATGATCATCTACTTGAGGTACATGTGCTCTTTCATTCAGGTTGTTCACTTATTGAATTCATATTTGTACATTACAAAATGTTGGGATTTGGGATTGTCTTGAGGATTCTTGTGGTAGCATTTGGGGATAACTATCTTTATTTTTGTTTGCTTTCTTCAAGGAACTGAACTTAATGTTTACACTTATTTCTTGCTTGATAAGTTGTCATTTATCAACATCTATGCAGTTTGCCATTTATCAATACACAAACCTTCCTCCATGTTTTCTAGTTGTGGATATGATAATGAGGAAGGAAGTTCCTTTGTTTACCCCAATTTTCTTCCAAAGTGGATAGAGCACTCTTGATGTACAGTGATTTTTTTCACATACTACTTCCTTACATTTGAGTTATCATGTTTTTCTTATGCATTTGGTTCTTTGCTGTTAGGTTCTACGGGGGGACAACAGCGCTCTTGCAAATGACATTCGGAAGGAAATGAAGGTAGAGATTCAGATCTTAACTTGCTCCTCCAAATATATCTTTATTTGCTATTTCAGGAAATGGACGGTTTGTTTCCTGTGTTTATACAATTAATCCTTCCCCACAGGACGCAAGTCATTATAATTTGCAGAAACAAATTTTGATTTTAAAGCAGAAAGGTAGTCTGCATTCATTTTTTTGTGATAGTTTTTTGAGGCCTTGCATGGTAGATGACAAGAGTCATGGCATCTTTGAAGCCGAGGTATTTAGACTAGAAAAGGGGATGAATAATTGAAGTATTCATTCATCAAGTTAAATGTAGAGGGTTTGCCTGGTGAAGAGTGAAACAGTTGAAGGCTATTTAGAGTGCTCTCTTTAAGAGTTGAACTCAACCAATCCAACTAAGCCTAGTCACAAACTATTTGAAAAAAATGGTTTTTTCCTGTTCTGTTTATTAAGAAATACACAACTTTGTTTTTTCTTATGAAAATAATTTCGAATGTGGACACAATTTACTACTATTTCAATAGAGAATAATACTCTCACCCATAAGGCTGAATGATTTTAGCTCTAATGCTATGCACATAAAACCTGTAGTTTAATGTATTTAATTAGATGTGAAGAAAATACTTCTACTGCAAGGTTGTATTTGAGTTTGAACTTTTATAGCGTTGCATTAAAATATCATAGATGTTGAATGGGAATAGATGTGATTCTTACAAGTGCTTAATCCTTTGATGCAAATGGGAAGGCTACAGATGTCCTCAGCAACCTCATGTAGATGCATCCTAATTCATATATATATATAAAAAAAACAGTTGTAATAGGCAAGGAACTTTTTTCCTTTTTTTTTGAAAAAAAAAAACAAAGAAAAGAATCTTCTCCTTTGCTGCAGTCTAAAGTAGTTGGCAGTAGCTATAACTTCCAGAAGGATTGTGTATTAATACAAAACTAAAATATCAAGAATTGCTACCAGAAAGGAAAAGGGAAAAAAAACCCTTAAAAATAAGTATGTTAACCTCTTTCTTTCTTTTTTCAAGTGTAAGCTTCTTTTTGTGCTTCCATAATTTAGTGAAGTGCCTCATATTCCCCAAATATATCTCCTCTGCATTTATTCAGGCATTAAATGGAAAATTGTTGAAAACCAAAGATAAAAGCACAAGAAGAGACATACAGAAGGAACTCAGGACTCTTTCAAAAGAAGAACGTAAAAGGCAGCAGTTAGCCGTGATAGATGTAATTAAAAATGCAGATGTGGTGTTGACGACTTTGACTGGTGCATTTTCTCACAAGCTGAATACTACTTCGTTTGATTTGGTGATTATTGATGAAGCTGCTCAGGCACTTGAGATAACTTGCTGGCTTGCTTTGCTGAAGGTACAATATTACTACAGTTATAAAACTTGTATTTGCACTTTCAGGGAAACCTGGGTATGCAGGAATTGAACATTTGCTAAACATGTAGGTATGCCACTCAGAACATAGTACAGTCACTATCTGAGCATTGGGGTGACCAGCAGAGCCAGAGAGGCTATGCCTCCTCCCCACACACATTCACCAAGTTTCCTATGGCTGCCCAAGTCCCATTAGTTGAGTAGAGCCCTTGTATAGAAAATACCCTACATACCCCGCCCCCCCCCCCACACACACACGCACACACACACAAAAGGGCGTGGAAATTGCCTTAAGACTTCCATTATTCAGAGTCAAATAGGTCTTTAAGTCTTCAAGATCTTGGTGGGGCTGGTTATCTCCTACCATGGCAATTTGTTATTATCTTTACATGGTTTGTAAAGAATACAATGTTTTCAAAGACATGATATAAAATGAGTGTTTGTGCGTAAGGGGTGCTTTATCCTTCAAGGTCTTTTGGGTGAAATCTTTAGAACAAAAGTCAATGGACATGATCAAATTATATCCGAGTCCAATCTAACATTTAGAGCTGGCTGGTATTAACATTACAACAACCACTAAATGACATGTGATCATTTCTTCAGGGTTCAAGGTGTATACTTGCAGGAGACCATCTTCAGCTTCCTCCGACCATCCAAAGTGTTGAAGCTGAGAAGAAAGGGTTGGGAAGAACCCTCTTTGAACGCCTCACGGATCTGTATGGAGATGAAGTCACTTCTATGCTCACTGTCCAGTACCGCATGCATGAACTAATTATGAACTGGTCATCTAAAGAGCTTTACAACAGTAAGGTGCTCAGATCATCATTAGGTTTTGGCTGCATGATAAAATTATTAGTAAATAAACCAAAATTGTTGTGATTGTGTAACAGTGTTCATCATCTTTTTTTGGGTCTATGATGTTTATTCTAGATCAAAGCCCATCCGAGTGTTGCTGCACATATGCTTTTTGATCTTGAGGGTGTCAAGAGATCCTCTTCTACAGAACCGACCCTTCTTCTTGTAGACATAGCTGGGTACGTAGTATATTGTTGCAATATGCTAAATAGTCTTTGTTTTCTTAGAGGTGGTCAGTGCACATGAAATTGCCTGTATCTTTAAAATGCTTCAAGAAAACAGAACTTACTCCTTTTAATTGAAATATTAGAAGATTTATTTATTTCCGAGTGAAAATAAATTTCAAATCAAATCAGAGCTGGAAACAGTTGAAGTATCAGGAGAAGTGAAGTTGATTGGATTTTATTCCCAGATGATATCAGGAGGCCTTCTATGCTAGGAATCTTTTTTCCCCTTTTCCTCTTCCTTTAAATTAGATTATAATTGGTTCACACTTCACACTTCACACTTCTCTGATCCAGGTGTGATATGGAGGAAAAGAAGGATGAAGAAGATAGCACAATGAATGAGGGAGAAGCTGAAGTTGCAGTGGCCCATGCAAAGAGACTTGTTCAGAGTGGAGTCCAGGCTTCTGACATTGGAATAATTACTCCTTATGCAGCACAGGTATAGAAGTGTATATCTTTTGAGCATTTTTTTTTTTTTGTTATGTGCTTCTAGATAAGTAGCTGCTAGGCAAGTGACAATCTGCTCTATGCACATTCTCAATCCCTGGGATAGTTTGGCCTTATATATGCTGCCACTGGTACTGCAGGTTGTCTTGCTCAGGATATTGAAAAACAATGATGATAAGCTAAAGGATATGGAAATCTCAACAGTGGATGGTTTCCAGGGTCGAGAGAAGGAAGCCATCATTATTTCAATGGTTCGATCAAACTCAAAGAAAGAGGTATTTTAAGCCTCTTCAGTACGCCTTTTTGTTTCCTTTTAGATTTAGATTTTTAAGATCAGTTATAAAGATTATATAGCATCTTTAGCTGTTGAAACTTGGAAACTTTTCCAAAACATTTCAGGTGGGGTTTTTGAGTGACCATAGGCGGATGAATGTGGCTGTGACACGGGCAAGAAGACAGTGTTGTCTTGTATGTGACACAGAGACAGTGAGCGGTGATGGGTTCTTAAAGCGATTAATTGAGCATTTTGAGGAGCATGGGGAGTATCTAAGTGCATCAGAGTACCTCAATGAATGATCAAAGATAGCTAGGGAAGAGGGTATTTTTAAACTGTTGGAGATTATCAAATGGCTTGCTAGAAGACATTACTTGGAATTATTTTAACTATTTGTATTTGGATCAAAGTAATCTGATAGTTGATCAGAGCATATTTTGCTTCTTTTAATTTATCTAATTATCTGGAAAAGATTATACTTTGTATTTTTTACTATAATTTTGAAATAGATAAAAATCTCTTGTCCAGATATTCTTTTGCATTGTAGGTAATAGGTTTTCTGATAAATTAAACTACACACAGGAAAAGTTTTATCATCATATGAAGTGATAGGCATGGAATTGTGATAAATGTAGGCAATTCTGATTGTGTAGTTGGGGTTTGAACCTTCTCATTAAATCAAGAGAAAAGGAAAGCCTGAAAGAATGGCTTCTCACAACAGTCATAATCAATGAGGAATTTGCTTCGCAAGAGAATTTTTATTGAGGACTGCATTCGCATATAATTTTATATGGGATGTGCTGCATGAGAAGCATTTATATCTTCTATTTTTCTCTCTTGTCTTTGCGTCTTTTCATTGTCATTGCTCATTGTTTAGTTCTTTGCTTTAGCAGACCTTCACGGTTCAACTGTTGGTTAGCAAGTAGCAGCCTGATCCTTACTTCCAGGTAAAATTCTGACTACTAAGCTCATTTTTTTTCTCTCTTGACTCACAAATTAGACATTTTTAGGTTTGATCCTACATGTGAGCACAGATAATGAGAGGGCTTGTTGATCAATTTATTACAATGAACTGTGAAGGTCTGCTAAAGCATAGAACTGCGAATGTGAAAAATCTACCTTAAGATTATTATGTCCATCAATGATCTTGTAACATGCTTCCTTGTGAATTCCCCATGTTGTAAAGCTAGCAAAATTACAGAAGCACAAATAAACCTAGCGCAGCCAAAATCAGTCGAACAAAACATTTGATGAGAGTTCACATCAGCCATGGGTCAAAAAGAAACTTAGTGAAATGCTATTATCATTGCAACAGTGAACTTCCCTCTACCCAACCCTTGCTACTATAACTTATACAGCAAGCCTCCTCCTCCTCTCTCTCTCTCTCTCTCTCTCTGTGGTAAGGTCAAATGCTTTCTAGTCTGATCTATGTTGCCAATGGAAATGACTAACTACTATCACAGAGCAATTCAACGGGCAGTAGATCTAGAGCAAACTACAGTATGGCCTAATTAAGTGAAAACAGACATCCTAGTTCCAATCAAGTAGGCAGCAAAGTTAGCTTTCATTCTTCCTAAATCATTTTATCCTCCTAGAAGTTCCAAATGGAAGTTGGGAAAGCCAGCTCTTTTTGGATGTCATAAACTGGGAAACTATTAAATTCCTCTCCTTGATGATCAGCAATTCCATGCATTTCAATCAGTGAATCCCAATCGAAACTCTTGTCTGCCAAGGCTGTAAGTTCGTTTTGATCTTTTTGTGAAGATTCTGGCTCCGTGAAATGTTCATCGACATCATTGTTGTCTGGCCGATTCTCTTCTTTCAGTATGCCCAGCTGCTGAAGGAACTCGTTTAAATCAATCTGTGGTTTCTCGTCATGATTTGTTAGCAGCATCTTCTCTGATGATATCTCCTCATCTTTCTCTGCTGCAGAAACATTTGCAACATGGTTTTCATCACTTACAATCATGACTTCAGTTCTGGATTCAGAGGAAGAAGAGCTAGAAGCAACAGAGGATTGATTGAGGGGCCTGTTATTCTTGAGTTCTTGGAGCCGCTGATGGATGACATGAACGCTAGGCTGTGCATGAATATTAAGCAACCCACAAGAAGGAAACATTGAGATGAAGTTATTGGAAGGAATCCATTTGAACTTCTGTGATTTGTTGGGAGGGCTAGAGTTTGGCTGAAGGTGAGGTAGATTAAGATAAGCATTTGGTCCATACAATCTCCTTGCAGCCTCATCGTAGGCCATGGCAGCTTCTTCCGCCGTGGAAAAAGAACCCAACCATAGTCTTGCTCTCTTCTTGGGTTCCCTTATTTCTGCCACCCATTTGCCCCATGTTCTTTGACGTACCCCTCGGTAGTCACACATGGCGTTTTGAGGACCACCTTTGCCTCTTGTTGGACCTTTCTTCCACGGCTTCAATGGAGATTTTCCGCAATTCTCCATTAGAGTTTTTAGGGTGTGAAAGTAAGCTCAGTGAGGGGGTTTTGAGTGGGAGTAGGGACTTGGGGAGTGCAAAAAAACGGGTGGAAAGGCGCGGGATATGTAGTGTGAGAGAACAGCTTTGGTTTAAATGTTGTCACGCTGAGGAAGAGTTCATGCCCATGTGACCGTTTGTGAGTGTTAGATAATTTCAAAACTCGGACTTTTTTTAAATTATTTCGACGGTGGCGTTTTCTATTTTTAAAAACCTTTTAATGACAACATGTCACATCTTGTATGGATGGAAGGAAAAATGAGATCACCATGCTGGAGTGGATGGTGCAGGAAGGAACCAAGTTAGCGAAGCTGTACGAGCAGGAATAAGTTGACGAAAGCAAAAAAAGTTAAAATGGATACCTAGACTTTCCTGCCCAAAATGTTGGACAACGCTACATAACCAAATTCCCTCTTATAATCACAGGGTGGTTGAACTTTAAAAGTCAGGAGGAAAGTAAATGCTGCTGGAGCTTGTCCTTCACATTAAACAGACTCGTGAAAATAAATTACAAGCCTGTTGATTTAAAACAAAAAAAAAATAGTAATATGGAATTGCTTGAAAGTAAACTAGTTGTAAGAAGTAATTGGTTACTTTTCTATTTCCTTATGCAGTCTCGATAATCAACACTATAACGTCGGAGATGAAAAATTATTGCATTAGTCGAGTTTACCATCAGCACATGGATCCCACTTAACTTCATCACATTGAAAGATTTTTTTTACGAGCAATATCTCCGATTTGTCTTATCACTGAAAAAAAATACATTTAAGATCACCCCAACCAAATATTTATATATATATATATATATGATACCAAATGCTGTTGAACTTGGCACTTAGGCGTGTGCGCAAACAGAAAAAACTTAGCGAGAGTGAATGATAAGATTGCGTTGTGGTGGTGACTGGAATTGGGTCATGAACAGCTTGACTGCCTTTTGAGTGATGACGCATACAATAAAATCCACCTTGCATAGCCATCACTATCTGACTTCCTTTGCCTTGGATTCTACAAGAATTGGATTTTTACTTGGAGCAAGCCCCCCTCAACATTTTTCATTTTCACGTGCCCTATTTCACATGTTGTCCTGCCTTGACGACCTGATTCCCGAGACTCTAACCTTTGTCCCATGTCAAAAGCTCTGTGTCTTTTGGGTCAAGTACTACTTAAGTAACTGTAGCTACCTATGCTCTGCAAATTATCAAAACATGTCACGTGTAAAGTAGATCGTGCTCTTCAACTTGCCCTATTCCTGTCACGAGTGGATTTTATCATTCTTCACTCATGGTTCTAATGCTTGCACGACAGTTGCCATGATTTACTAATGACCAAGCAAATATGAAGGCGTCTATAATGAAAATAACTCACATGGCAATCAATGCAATGAGACCATTCATAATGCAGGTCATCTCAGATATTTCTCCAGAACCTTGCTCACTGCAAAGAAACCTGTTTTAAGCGTAATGTGTTCAATTCTTGCAAATTGTCAAACAAGTTGATGATTTGATTGCATTAGCTCTTCATGAAAATGAGCAGCTCTGGGCCCTTAAAACAGAACAAGAAGACAGACGTGATATCCCCACAAAAAAGAAAAAAAGAAAAAGGGAGTAGAAGAAAAGGAAAAACAGATGCGTTCTGGCCCTCATTTCATGTAGGTTCTCTGTTAAGTGATCCAAGGAGATGATTAAGGTATGTCTTCTCGTGAGGACAGAATTGATTCCATTCATTAACGCACGCAAAATTTAGCTGTAACATCTTAAGATTGGATGCAATATGTTCAGTGATAACAACACAGATCGTCCCAAAATATTGATCACGTGTGCTCATGACCCAGCCAACAAGTTTCATGCTTCTCTCACGTTTACCATTAACTCTATACAGGAAAGAGCAAGGTGTAACTTAATGCACACAAGTTTCTTTGATCATCAGAAAGAATCCTGACAAAAAAGTGCGGCTGAGCAGACCCAAATATGAGAACACGTCCATATAAGCAAAGTGATGAGGCTCGCAAAATTTTACTTGAATTTAGGGCTTACTTTGCACATGTTCCTCCATTTATCCTTAAGGTCTATTGTTGTACGGCCACTCAAAAACACAGAACTACCATACTCCAAAATGTCCTTCCATGGAAATTTTCCGTCGCTTGAAAATTTCTGCACTCCCTCCTGTAACAGTAAGGGAGAAAGAAATTAAAGTCTGACAGGCCTATACACTGAAGAGCTAAATGCCACAACTATATGATATGCGCTTGTAGAAAAAAGCATATATAATGCACAACCAAGAAAATCACTCTCCTTGCATACTTATAAATGCATTTTACCTAAAAGCATATCATTGAAATAATATTGGTGACAGAAGCATATACGCAAGAAACAAGTACCTTGAGCATCTCCTCCTCCTGAACTGTCCATGGAACCTTTTTCCGCCTCAACTGAGGCATTACAGGGTATGAACTGCAGATCAGAATAAACATTAAGGCCAATTACAATTGTCACCAGTGCGTAAAAGGTTAAAGGTGCTAAAAGGCACCAAGCCTGTAAAATGCTCGAGGCGCTAGGCGCTCACCCAAATAAACCAAGTCGATATGCTATAAATTAAAAAAAAAATGTAATATTATATTATGTTATATAAATCTAAAATATATATATATATCTTTCCAATTAAAATTAGATCATTAGAAAATCTAAAAAAATATATAAAATACCATAACATAGTCATATAAAGTTATATTTTTCACCCTTAAAATAAAATAAGATAGTTTCAAGTAATAAGCAGCCAAGTAGATTAAAAAGCAAAATTAAATATCAGTTGAAAAAAATAGACAAACAGGTCAAAACATAAATCAATTAAAACAAGAAAGAGAAAAATCCAACAGAAAAAGAACTTCGAGCAGGCGCTAGCCTTAAAACTTTGCACCCACTTATAAGGCGCTCGCCTAGGCGGTGCTTCATTGAACTTAACACCTTGCACCCACTCAATGCCTGAGGCTAATAAAAGCATTGGGGCCTTGCCTGGAGCACCTCAGCGCCTCTTGACAACACTAATTGTCACCGCAATCAAATGCCAATTAGCAAGGATGTGGTTGAACAAGGGAGCAATGTGATTTGCACAAACACACACAACAAAACAATAATAGCAAAAGTTGACATAGCATGAAAAGATTGTTTGAAGGTAGTAAAAAATAAAAGTCAAAATTATTTTAGTTCTGGAAATGGCATTCAGAAGAACTATAACCACCCGCATAACACTTGGAATAACTGGAAACTTACCATTGTTTCTCTATGTTTCGGAATTGTATGAAGTAATTAGAAGTTGATGACTTGTCATTTTCATCATCAGAGGTTTCTCCTCCATCGATGTTGGTGGCACAAACAGCTTTCTGTCTTTGTCCATCTTTACTCTGGCTTCCAGAGAAAACATCTTTTTCTTTACACGACTGATCAACATCACTGTCAATAGGATCAACACAAACTTCGTGTTGGTTTCTGTCAAGTCCAGTTCCAGAAGGGTTCTCTCGAACCATCTCCTCCCCCACCTTTTCTCCATTAGATATATGATTAGTCCTAACAGTTGCATCAGGGTGGCACAAAGAATTTGATGGTTTTAGTTGACCACTATGATCAGAGTTATCTTTGTTTTCATTAACAAAGAATTTATTCGGGGTTCCTACAGATGGTGCAGTGTTTGATATTCTAGGTTCAGCACAGTTGATTTCGTCCACTAAGCTATACAGGTGGAGTCCATCCCCAGATATATCTTGTGGCATTTTGTTGGCATTGTGAGCAATCTCGTGCTGATTATGCTGGAATGCATTATCAGGATCAAGACTCTTCCCATGCCTATCCATACCAACACATTCATCATGACCATTCTCTACAGAACGGCTTTCTTCCAATCCACCTTGTGAAGTTTTTTCTTCCATGTGACAATCTTTGTTTTCAGAATCCCCAGTCACTCTTTGAATTGAATCCTCTACCATTTCCATGTGCTGTTGTTGAGGAGTTGAAATGTGTTCCAAAGACTGGTAGTCACATAAGGCATCTTGCTTGAACCTCTTGGCTTGTGGATGAAGATGATCGCCATCATCAACACAATTTTGGTCTTCAAGGTCTCCAGCCAGATTTTCATTAGCCGAACCACTTCTATCCCTCTTAAAGTGTAATGAGTTCCTGTTACATGAATCATCTTCCACTTCTATCCCTCTTAAAGGAATGGAATTTTCTCCAGGAGCATTAATTTGTCCATCAGTATCACTCCCATCAATCCTCCCTGCGGGTGCACCAAGGTCCCCATAATTTGCAGAGATTCTGTTACACCTATCATTTGCATCCACCAGTCCACTATATTCCTTCAATGAGGCATATGGATGAATACCCTCAAGGATTGCATCCTTCACCTGCTTTCCAATAACAAAAATAAAAACAACCACAAACAGCTAATGAGGATCAACAATGTACATTTCTATTTTACAAGGAACTTAACAAAATGAAGAAATTCTCGTTCACCTTTTCCAAAGCGCATTTAGGCATAGAAGCTCTTTTATGCATAATGAAAGGGTGAGTATCCCATTTCAATCTCCCCGGTCCAGCCCTTTTCAGATCTGATACCGATGTCTAACAAACAAGAAACCATGTCAAAACATCTCAAATATAGCCCACTTGAATAACAAGTTTTTATACTATAAGTGCTGCTTCAAATCCAAATTGCTTACAGGTGAAAGCTGAAATTGTAAACAGAATCACCTCTTGCAATATTGATTGAAGTACATCTTCACAACTCTCTGACAAATCAAATGTGACTTTGGGTTCTTTAGAAGGAACGTCATTCGTGGTTCCATTATTATGACAAAAAAAATCCTCTAAGCATCTCAAAGCAACCATTTCCCTAGTGTTTTTCCTCAAATCTTCAGGTATTTTCGGAGCCGCCTCAATCAAATCTGGAACAAATTGAACACAACATAACATCTCAACCACCCACCAAAAGAACCAATCAAAACAACTCACCTACACCACATTTCATTTCAAAGCATATAACTCGCATTTCTTACGCGAGAACATAAAGGGGAAAAAATGGATAAATTCGAGAATGCTGTACACATACCGTGTAAAATCGAGGCCTCTATTTCAGGAAAACTTGCCAGATACTCAATTACCCAATGCCACGCAAGTGTCGTAGCCGAGCTAGAAGGGTCATCCATCCAAGCCTGCTTTTTCAACATTCAACAACAACAACAAAAATCATAGTGATTAAACAATAATTTCACATAATATAAATAAACTAACCATAAACTAGGGTTTCAGCTAATTTAAAGAATGCGAACCCTACCGTGTGAGGGTGTACAGAGAGTAGAGCCAGAAACTAGAAATCGATAGGGAGGAGTAAAACCCTAATTTGATTGTTTGGTTTAAGAGATTGGATCCTGCTCGGGACTCAGGGTCTAATCAAGTTAAAATATATCATTTTGAATTGAAATTGACACTGTCGCATCTCCCTTAGATTTTACTAGGTTAAAATAAGTAACAAGTTGAGTTATCAAGTCATCTAAATTTGACTTCAAAATGGTTCCCAAAAGAACTTGTCTTGAGCCATATATTATATCACAAACCCCAAAATCAAGTTCAGCTAGAATTTAATTTTAAAAAAAAAAATTAATTTTTTATATTTTTAGATTTGATTTTAGAAATAAATTTTATAAATTAAAAAAATATATTGTTTTAATATATTTCTAAAAATAAAAATAAACATAAACATTATTTTCCGAGGAGGGATCTTGCCCAAATCAAGATCGTGCATAAACATATATTATCCTCTGAGTTGCGGGTGGAAAATGAGGATGGAATATCCATTCTTTTCTATCTTCAAAAAATCTTTCCAGGTATATCTTTTTTTTGCTGTTCTACCCTGTAAAATATCTCTCAGCTCCCTCTCTGTCGTGAGGAATTTTTTCCATTTTGTCAGTATCAGTTTTCTTTACCATATTATATGATTGGCATCTGATAATCTCCTTTGTTCATAGGCGAGAATCTTTGTTTTCCTCCAGATGAATGGGAGAATTTCTTGGAGCGGATTGGCAGAGCAGAGTCTACCGGGGATGCAGATCTTCAAGAAAATTCCAGTGATTGATTCCTTGGAGCTTAGGATCTGGGCATCTTATCGTGGACAGACTCTAGCTGGGACTGGTTAGAATTCTTTTAATTTTGAATTCGGGAGAAGAGGATGCACAAAGGTCATCTTGTATTTCTTAACCCTTAGCTCGGACTGGTTAGAATTCTATCAAGAAATAAACTCACAAAGATCATCTTGTATTTGCAGTGGTGGATGATTATTCTCAGACAAACTCTTCTACAGCACAAGGTTTTGAGTTGTCACGTGAAGCACGGGCACGAGCAGATTTGAAGTTCACTTGTCATCTCCTCCTCCGTGAGTCAAAGTTTATGACCTGCTGAATTTTCCTGGACAATTTCAACAAAATGGAACTCTTTTATTTGTTTTTGTTTTTGTTTTAGGAGTTTCTCAATGTTCATATAGTGTTTTACATATTTTTAAAATATTTTTTATTTAGTTTTAAATTAATTTTTAAAAAATTTTATTTGAATATGTTGATATTAAAAATAAAAAAAATTAATTCAATATATTTTTAAATAAAAAAAACAAAAAAAAAACAAATATATATTCTGAACAAAGTTAACCAACCTGAACATACCTTTTTTTCTTAAAAATAAAATAAAATAAAATAAAATAATAATCCCTTCTCCAGGTTTCTAATAAAATTATCATATATTTTTTTGGTTCTAAAAATTGGCAGTGAAGATTGTTCAGTTGCCAACCACCTATCCCTGCGCGCCTTATTATTCCAGAATCACATAGTTCTCTGAGTCTCACTCTCGTATCTCTCATTTATCATTTATTTCTATTATGCGAATTAATCATTTAATTAAAACCTAGTTTTGACAAAAATAAGTTTTATTTTCAGTCCGACTCTAAACAGAAATATTTTTAAAAACTAATATAAAGTAAAATATATATATATACACACACACACACACTTATTAATATAAACAAGTAATGGTTGATAAATCATAAAACTACGACTAACAAAATCCAGAAGCCTAAGTTAACTTGGTAATAAATATGTTGGTCAAAAACTGAGAAGAACATCTATACATCATAATCCCAGCCAATCACTGGCAAATGTAGCTAATAAAATCTTATCTACTGGAACCAAGTATGAACAGCCCAGCAAGCAACACACAGACTCGCAACCCTTTCTTGTTCGCTGCTTAAATCTCTCACAAGGCAAACCTAAAACACCGTGCCGGAAATTGTAGCAAAATTTACAGATTATACTTTATATTTGAATCACGAGGAAGAAAAGGAGACCCAAATTATATAATCACATATTACTTGCAGCAAAATACATTCACAGGTTCCAGAACTGATCAATGGGAAAACGAAAGAAAGAGAGTATTGATAGAAAAATATATAGCCTTGTTCAATTTATTTTCCATCCACATCAGATCCTGTCATTTCCAGGATCAGACTCGGAAACAACAAGAAAAAGAAAAACCCTTACCAGAAGAAGAAGAAGAAGAAGAACTAATTAAAAAAGATGAGGTGAAACAGGCAGGTGGGAGGGGCAAATTAAGTCTCCCTGAACAAGTTAAAAATATTGCGAAAGATACTAGAAAACACAACACGAATCCTGGGATAAGCCCTGACAGTGTACAAGGATGTCTGGCGAAAGAAGTCCTCGATGGTCTCCACGAAGAGGTTTAGAGATCGAATTGGCGGCACGTACAGAGTCAAAGGCATCGCCGAGAAGGCCACAGCGAAGAACAATTGTAGCATAGTTAGATTGATTGGCTGGTTGTTTGTTAAGCTTTGTTTTCTGTGTTCAAAACCCAAACAATGGAGTCGTTGGCTTCGGAGAGGGGGAGAGAGAGAGAGAGAGAGTTTGTATAGTATTTTGTGTGATGATGATTTAGTTTCAAGGCTGTGATTGGGAGATGATATCACTAATTTGATGATGAATTGATTTCTTTGTATATACAGGGAATGTTATGTGAATGTTTGTCATTATAGTAAGGGTCTCAGGATTGTGAGATATTTAAGAGCCGACACCACCAAGTAGATATTTGTTGGGTTTTTTTTCACGAAAAAATATTTCTTATATTATAAAACCATTGTCGATGGAGCTATTCTCTCTATGATTTTATTTTTTTTTATCTTTGAACTCTATTTCTTTACTATTTTATCATTGTACTTGATGTTTGTATTGATTTATGTGTTAGGATTTACTTTTATTTGCATACCATATCTTATAGGTCTCTACAAATTTTGTCTGTGAATTAATAAAAAAATTATAAAATATAATTTTAGTTTGTTGTTGAAAAAAGAAAGAAGAAAGAACAAGGATATAAAAAAAAACAGGCATTTCATTTTTTATTGTTCAATAGCTCGTAAGAAACTTTAGTAAAGTTTTAATATTTTACATATTTCATCCTGTTGTTTCAAGATTCATGTTTGGATTCTAAACTTTATTTTATTTACAGTTTAGTTCTTAAATACTGAGAGATAAGAAAGAAAGTTATTGAAAAAATAAAAAGAAATGAGAAAAAACATTCAATTAGCCACATTCCACCCATAAAAAAAATAATTTTAGTCTTAATGGATTCGTTTTAAAAAAAAAAATCAATTAAAGTGGTTTTACCCTTCCAACATAATAGAAAAAAGCGGATCAAGATCCGTAAAGTTTGTTTTAATTTGGTTTGACAATTTATTTTTTAAGCGATTAGATGGTTTTTTATACTTACAAATGGTTTATTTAGGTTTTTAGGATGTTTTTGATGATTTGTTTTTTTGTGAAAATATACCCAAAATAGAGAAATAGATTTTTTTTGTTTCAAAAACTCGAAACATGATTTTCCGGTTATTAGAGGTGACCAAAAAATGAATCGATGGATGACATGTCATCTACCCAAAAAAAAAAAAGAACAAGGATTAAAAAAAAAACAGGCATTTCATTTTTTATTGTTCAATATCCCTAAGAAACTTTAGTAAAGTTTTAATATTTTACATATTTGATTCCTGTTGTTTCAAGATTTATATTTAGATTCTAAACTTTATTTTATTTACAGTTTAGTCCTTGGATAATGAGTAATAAGAGAAAAAATCATTGAAAAAACAAAGATAAATGAGAAAAAACATTCAATTAGCCACATTCCACCCATAAAAAAAGATTTATCTTAGTTTTAATGGATTCATCTTAAAAAAAATTCAATTAAAGTGGTTTTACTCTTCCAACATGATAAAAAAAAAACAGATCAAGATTCATAAAGTTTCTTTTAATTTGGTTTGACAATTTATTTTTTAAGCAACTAGATAGTTTTTTATATTTAAAAATGGTTTATTTAGGTTTTTAGGATTTTTTGATAAAAAAATTTTGTGAAAACATACCCAAAATAGAGAGATAGATTTTTTTGTTCCAAAAACTCGAAACCTGTTTTTTCGGTTACTAGAGGTGACCAGAAATTAAATCAATGGATGACATGTCATCTATCCAAACAAATGATATGTTGTCCTTGGTATTTAAAAAAAAATAGACAAATGTCTTGTCAATTCATTTTTACATGTAAAAAAAAAAAAACCAAATGCGTTTGTGCTTTTTTCTTTTGCGTTAGGGGAAAAAATATAATATCCAAATCATTGGTTTAATTGGTAAATTAAATAGTATCATTAAAAAAATACAACAATAATAAACAAACAAATAAGAAAATGACAACGAAAAAAAGTTCAAAGAACTTGATCTGAGTCAACCCAGATTATTAAACAACTTAATGATGAAGGAAAAATTAAAAAAAAAACAAAGAAACCCCAATTAAACTGAATTAACTTGCAAACTTTGTGACGATAAATATAAGATTTTGATAATCTCATAAAAAAAAGCACATGAAAAAAAGTTTGAATACCAACTCCTAATAAACCAAATAAGAACAAGATAACTCCATAAAAAATAAAAGAAAAAAAGTGAAGTTCAATCTCAAGCAAATAAAATGTTGAAGGATAAAAATTAAGGAAAAAATATAATTTAAAAAGGTAAAAAAAAACTCAATCTGAGACCACTTGGATTAAGATGCAAAATCTATGACGCAATCGTGATAACATGGTGAATGCATTTGAAAGAAAATTAAATGATATCATGAAGCTAAACTATCGAAGTAATGTTTAATGACACAAATGAAAAAAGAAATTTTATTTAAAAAAACAATAAAAAAATATGTGTCAACCTAAGTTAATATATAAATCTCGTGATCATAGAAATCGTGAAATCCTTATTTAATCAAAAAACTTAATTCTTTTAAATTTTTTTAATATAGGATTATTTTGATCTCGTGATCGGGATCGTGGATTTGAAAGGCTAACCCAAGTTGACTCGGATCGATTTTTGTATTTTTTTAATTGATTTTTTAATTCTATCTTTAAATATTTGGTTGGTTGAAAATTGTGTTTCATTAATTATTATAATTTTTTTATAAGTTTATCACAGTTTCATGACTCGAGTCATGAATTTAATAGGTTAACCCACTAAGTTGATCCAATAGTTCATTATCTCAACATTTCTCTTTAAAAAATACAAATCAATGTCTAAACAATATTTTTAACCGTGGAAAATTATTTAATTTAACTCGTAGATAATGATAGGTATAAACTATAAGTTGGGAGTGTATGTGCCTGAGTTTGACGAACATACATGTTCAAGTACAAAAATGAAAAGAAACTTTAGGATCATTGATAAACTTGGGTAAGATAAAAATAAAATAAAATAAAAGGATGTAATTACCTGAAATGTATTTATAATTAAAAAAAATAAAATAAAAAGAAATTTAATATGTGATTGTTTTCCCAAATATCTTTATAAAAAAAATGAACGTTTTTGTAGAATATTTTGGGAACCACGGACGGATCTGTGATCAAGCTTGAACCCATCAAACATCTCTCATTAGGAGGACTACAAGAATAAATAAACACCCTGTTGAAAGGAAAAGGATACAATGAACAATAGGGGTGTTGTAAAAGATGACCATTTATGAATTATAAAAAAATATCTCGTTTTAGAGAATAAATCTGTCTTTTCTTTGCCGTGATGGCTATATTTTTTAATTAATTACTGCAAAACACTAGATCCTCTGTATTTAGTGCCAAAGAAGGACCCTTTTAGTAAAAATGATCTTTGTAATTATTCGTTTAATTTTAGGCTTTTTTCCTGATTTTAAAAGAAGGTTCAATCTCCAAATCTATACATTAATATCAAGTGAATTGTATAATTCATTTGCTCTAAGACAAAACCATTTGAACCACATTGGCACATTGTAATTCAAATATTGACACGATTTCAAATATTAACACGGTTTCTCTCCAACATGACACTTCATAAGCGAGGAATAATAACATCGGGAGTAAAATGAATAGAGTAAAAAGTAATTATGAAATATAGATTTTTTAAAGATATATTAAAATAATATTTTTTTATTCATTTTAACAACTTATATATAAAAACGATTCAAAAACAAAAAATAAAAATTCTTTTAAAAACATATTCAATCACAATCTCAAGAAACTAGCACTAACACTATGTTAAATTATTCTTTGCCGGGAGGGATGGGAGGGGGGTACTTGCTCATCATGACAAGCACTTGGCAAGGTGCAATTGATTCGAGAAATGTCCACTAGCACGCTTCCAATCAAAATGTGGTTGGGTCTCTAAATTTTTTTTTTTTTTGGGTGGATCTCTAGTTAAAAACCTGGCGAGGATTAAGGACCACGCTTCTATTTTGAAAAATGCCCCCTTCTCACTCGATTGCATTTATTGACATTTTATACTTGTTCATGGGCTGAGCTAGGCTTGGTTCGGGCTGGGCTCAACAAGGAACAAGCGGCCCTCGGGAGAAAAAGAGAGAGAAACCTTTAAAGTTTAAACTGGATACGCGTGAGAGCACAGGAAGTTTATGTATAAGGGGAGTCAAACTCTATTGAAGGTGAATGACTCCTTAATACTAACATAGATGAGATTAACCTCACATCTATCAAGTTACATAGAGATAAGAAACAAAAAGTTTTCTATTCCAATTCTGACTTGGTACTTCGACAAGAGCTTAGGGAGAAGTTATGCATGCCAGCAATTGTTGGCATATTTGTTGTAATTCAGGTGAAGAATCTGAAAAGGATACGCGTGAGAGCACAGATCTTGCTTCTAGCAATCCCCCGGATATACTTTTCACAATCACATCTTCACTGGCCATAAGAGATGCGATTAGCTTAGCACTTGCCATCCTCTCCTGATAGAAAATAGCCAGCAATAGAGCACGAAAATAAATTGGGTGAGAAACTGAAAAGGAGGGTAAAAATAGCCTAAACTGATGTATCCAAGAAATTTTATTGGGCAGATGATCCATTTTGAAATGCATACCACCATCTGATATGAGGCAAAGAATGAGTTATGAGGAAATTGAAAACAAAATATTGTGCATGCAATCTTCAGGTCACTAAAATTCACGGTTTACAATCCTACAGTTTTTTTTTTTTTTCAAGCATTAAAATTGCCTGATTTCAGTAGAGCAAGGTTTATTCAACGATAAAATGTGGAAGCTGTAAGCTTGGGTCAAGGCAGAGCGTGTATTGCAGGATCCTTAACACCCAAGTAATTAGGAAAAACCAGGGGAAAAGGGTAATAATAAATGGACAAATAGATATCAAAACTAGCGGAATATAAAATTGCTGTCTTGAAATACCAGCTATATGAAATAATATTGAAGTCACATCCTCAAAGAGCCACATATACATGAAACATATGCATGGAGTTGATCGTGTATGTCAATGCATGGAGGTCTATATTAAAATTACTATCCTCTGTGGATAATTATTTCAAAATATAAGACAAGTAAAGAACACTGAATTAAATCATCTGGGACAAAGTTTAATACCTTCTCTGACCCCCGACTAAGAAATTTGAGAGAGAGGTTTAGGAGATCAGATGAATAAGGAAGAACTGCAGACTTCAGATGGTAAACAGCTGAAAACAGAACCTGGATGCAAGCAGCTCTGATGTCTGGATGCATTACGCCCTGCATGATGTGAAATTGTTTATTGCGCAAAGCAGGACTGCAAGTCACAGAAAGTATGACTTCTTTATCTTATTTAAGACTAAAAAGCAAAGATAACAAATAAACAAGATACCTCAACAGCTTGAAGCAGACGTGGAACTGTTTTTTTAGCAAAACGTTTCTTGCCAGAGTCCGAGATCTTCTGGCAAGCACTGATAAGAACATTGGCCATACAGACACGGAAAGAATGAGTGGTTGGTGCCTCAAATGCTGAGTTCTCACTACCCGACATGGAAGCAGAAACAAGTGCATTTTCATCATTTATAAGTAGATTGATTACATATAAGAGGACACAGTTTCCTGACGCAGCATTCCCTGTATTTTGAGCCAACAAGTTCAAAGTAAGACTTAAATGTCCAGTGAGAAGCATAAAATGCTTGTGCCGAGGGTAAGATACCAACCACAGTAACTGGTCTTCCTAGCTGCGCCTAAGTTCTTTGAGGATTCCTTGAATGATGCAGGAACTTGCAGCTTAGCACAAATCATAAGTGCCAGACAATCAATGCAACCATGTTGTGCTTTGGAAACTGAAAAAACAAAGGAAATTCAGAAACATCATATTGGAGCTATGAGTAAGATGGACAAAAGTATAAAATATGTACCTTCATCACCATCTAAAGAAGGCCATAATAGAATAGTTTCTATCATTTTTCTTATTTTCAGAATAGCAGGATGAGAAATTGAATCCACGCCTCTAACCTACAAACCACAACACGCACACATTTACATTAGCTGCAACATGATCAGTCATAAGAGACTTGTAAATATAGAATATGAGAAAAAAAAATTGTATTATTACCACGAGAGAAGTGCAAACTGAAAACAAGCATGCTTTTATCTTTAGTACATCATGAGAAGCTGCAGCATGTTCTAATACGGATGAAACAACTGGTAAGAGCACCTACAAAATCAAGAAAGTGAGGAAGGCTCTAAGTATCACTTTTTATGGGGTTCAAAAGAAAAATTACTACAAACAAAAAGAGAATGCATGTATACAACATCCACACACTAAAAATTCTTAACTATTTTGTATCCTTTAAATTTTGAAGATTAATATAAATGGAATTCACATCTATTGATTCTTTTGAATTCCAACTTGCCGCTATAAGGTATAGTCTAACAAGACAAATCTGTATGAACTTCTTACAAGAAATGAAATAGCAATGCATTGTAAGAAAGTCGCAGATGGGAGCTGAAACCAACCCCATTCTATCTCCATTAAAAACATTTCAACATTAGGCGAAAGGAAACAAAATCAAAGACTAAAAAATGGATGTTCAAGTGTCATGGATTTAAGAGCTATACTGGATGCTATATTATGTTAAACACAAAAATGAAAACAACAGATAGGAGGACACAGAGGATCCTTTCCCACTTCTACAATTATGTATTCAAATAATATGCCGAATGAAATACCAAGAGCAAAAATGACATTGAAACTTTTACTGCTTAAATCCTAAAATATTCATGCTTCTAATTTTAATTCATAGAGGTGCTTTGTGGGAGAGTTTTTCGTCATTCATTTAGAAAGAATCCTAAAAACTTTGCAGCAGATTAGTTAAGCTAATCACGTAAGAACAAGGTTAAAACCTCATTTGAGTAAAATGACATTGCCAGAATAGCAGACACTAATTGCTTTCCAAGTATTTCAAGGAAGCACAATGACCACAAATAAGTTGACGTGAATCCCCGTGGCGTACCTGGGGATGAATACGGCCACAAAGCTCAGCAGCAAGTTTTCTTACATCTTCAAATTCATACTTATTAAATGCTCTGATAAGAAAAGGAGACAAAAAAAAAAAACAAATATATCAGCACTTGTTACAGGTCACCGAAACTTTATGGCACTCCTGCTCATGGATTAACCTCTTTAAAAGCAATGCAGCTAAACACTCGTCAATAATGTTGACATCTCCACATTCTGAAACTGCATTGGATAAAAACAAAAGTTAGTTGCATCATCAAATTGTAAAGCTCAGCAGCTGACTATGCATTCTAAGAAATCAGACAACTAGTTTACAGCCACGGCTCAATCATGTAATAAATGGATATGAAAGTCGATGTGGTAACCAGAATTACATGAGAGCTAGTTTACCCCTTCTTGCATGGGTGTTTGATATTGTGGTGCAAAGTGTTTTTCAAAAGTATTTTTTGCTTGAAAATGCATCAAAATAATTTTTTTTCAGATTTTTTTTTTTTGACATCAACACATCAAAACCATCAGAAAACACTAATTTGATGTTTTTTCATGTCAAACACACTTTTGAAATGCACCCAAACACGGGTTGAAACACAATGCTAAACAGCCTCGCATATGCTGTTAGAAAAAGATGAGAAAATCTAGATATTATTTCACTAGCAGGAAGCAATTCACATATAAAAAAGAGACTTGAAAAGCTTTCTTTTGATTTAAAAATGTATGGTTTGGCATGCAAGATTTTTGTATTTTTTTCCACCCATTCTAAATCAATAGATATGCAGAAAAATTTCTGATACATTTAACCCTCGGAAAAGTAACGAGTAAGCAGTTTCAACTATTGTAATTGCTCTACAACATGTCATTAAAATCAGTCTGGATAGCTTCTGTCCTTGGCATGCTTGTTTATAAAATTTGAAGATGTTGTGCTGAAGCTCCAATTTCATCATGGAGCTAGTTCCTCACTTCCCAGATGGTTGACAAATTTGTTATGCAAGAAATCAAATGTTTTACGTATTCTACATCCAGTAATTTTTATTGATCACTGGAATCAACTCTGAATACAACCTCAATGCATGTTCATGTAAGTACATACATATCCATACATAGACACACATACACAAGCACAACTTCTGGATTGGAAGTCATGGACTAAGAAACAAAGACACAGAGCATTATGGACAACCAAAAATGTTATTTCTGTGATTATATCATGCTATATCTTACAGGTTCATAATTCATAGAACATTCAGATTTCAGGCAAGATCAATGGACAGAAGTGTACCAGTGAAATGTTAATTGTTGAAAGAAGCTAGGCAATAGATTATGAACTTGAAACTGAAGTCCACAACAATAAGCAACAGCACAATCAACTTATGGAGCTTTTTATTGTAAAAGGAAGCAAGAAAAGGGGAAGGAACAAAAACGAGAAGAGGCTTAAAGAAGTTACAAACAGACCATGAGCAATGCTTTGACTGGGAAGTTGACCATACAAAACAGATGAACTGAGGTCGTTGAAAACTCTCAGCGGAAGGAGCCTTATAATAAGCAGTGGACACAGGTGCTCAAAGAGAGATTGCTGCATTTTCACAGAGTCCTCGTCTGTATACATTCTGCTCTCCCACATGGATATGAAGCCTTCATCAATCCTGACAAAGGAAAACATATAAATTCAACAAAGGAAGATAGTATCATCATGGCAGATCAAAAACCGAGATCATAGGTATGCTTATGTCCTTTCTAACATCCATCTAAGCTTTGTTAAAAAACAAACAAACAAACAAAAAGAAAAGGAGAGGGAGAGAGAGCATCCATCTAAGTTTGAAGTAGATTCACACATGATTTAAATGAGGCAAGGTTTCATGCAATAATTAGTAAAGTAGATGATCTAGCTTCAGGAAAGCTATAAAAGTAGTAATCAAATGACACTTCCCGCAATTTGAAGTCTAATAGCATTGAATAGAGTAAATTGCCATAACCAATATCTGGCATTATATATCATAAATAATTTTTTTAACTTGTTCAATATTATCAATTTTTAAAAAAATAAAACTAAAATTTGATTGATTGAATTTATTGATTTCCACCAATTCAACCTGATCATAATCAACTAAATTACCCAATAAATGGTGAATAATATGTTTTCTACAAACAAAATTAAAAAAAAAAAAAAACTGGACCAGAACAGATTAGGTCGATATGATGTACTTACTCTTTCTGTCCCTTCATCTTCAAAAGAACAGGATGGAAGATTTCATTTACAACTTCTGCCAATTGTTCACTTATATAACTCAAAAATCGAACAATGGTGGCGTTTGCTGGCTCAGAAAACATCTTGTCAATTAAAGGTCCGATTAAGGGATTCCAGTCTTGAACCTATGATATTTCATAATGTCAGCTGACAGGTCGCTGATAAATAACAAAATAATCTTAGAGTGAATTTGTTAAAAAGTACTACACAATAAGGGTAGTAGCCTAGTGGTGGGGTATGCCTCCACTTCATTGAGGCATGGGTTTAACAAAGAGATATGCAAGCACGATCATTTATAGAGAGATGATAAAAAAAGATTGATAGTATGCCTCTACTTCATTGAGGCATGGGTTTAACAAAGAGATATGCAAGCACGATCATTTATAGAGAGATGATAAAAAAAGATTGATATTGAAAGAAATAAATGAAAAGATTAAAAAAAGATTGATGTTGAAAGAAATAAATGAAAATGCACAGAGCAGGAAAAATGTTTGATGAAGCGATCAAACAGGGATAGCATTGCACAGGATATATCCAAATTAAAGCATTCTTAAATCTTACGGTTTTAGACCACTCTGGGATCAACTTGAGTGCTCGATCAATGTCCACTTTTGATCCTGTGCATTGTTAAAGGAAAATGAGCATTGAACAAAAGGCAGATGTCTTGCTCAAGGAGACTGATAAGTGTCATTAAGAAAAAAACATTTCAAATCAAATACCTAAGGCTCAGTTATTTGTCAGGAGGATGGAATGAAAGAAAAAAGACATCAATCATTTCTCGTTCAAAAAAAACAAATAAAGAGTTTCTAATGAACCATATAGAATATCTGAATTTACCTAATTGAGGATAAAAAAATATCACAAAGAAACAGAAACCTGTCAATACCCAAATTATTGAACATAATAATCAACCCAATTACCCCCCCCCCCCCGGGGGCTTAATGAGTTGGATTCCCAATCTTAGGTTCAAACCTTGGGGACGAGGGAGATTTTTTAACCTCTCCATATTCCGCAAAAACTGCTGACATTTTCATCTTATTGGATGATTGCATGTGAATAATAGCTATAGTAAGCTGGTCATGCAACCTAAGGGAAAAGATTACCAAATGACACTGAGACAGAAATAGATGAAAATAAAAGATCTGCCAAATTGTAAAATCTGGTGAGAGACAAACCTTCCCTTATATCTCCTGCGGTGTTCGAAGGATCTGGACTCTTGTTAAGGTTGCTGTCAAAAGATGAGGGAGGAAAAGGTAAATAGCTAAAGCTCAACTCTGCTAATATGATTCAAAATGAGAACTCACTAAGAGTAATCCAGGAAATATCAAGTTTTATTTCTCATGAATGGGAAAGAGGAGAAATAAATACCTAAGACAGTCAAGTAGCAAACATATAACTTCAGGTCTAGAACTATGGTATTTGAGCATGGCAATAAAGGAAGCACTAGCAGATGATTGCTTCCCTGCTGATGAGCACACAAGCTGAACTAATGTAGGCAAAACTAATGACGGGTCTGCAAAAAGAGAGAATTTAGCAACATGGGCACATTGATAAAAGCATTAAATCTTTACTAACAAAAGAGAGAACAAAGAAGTTTTTCCCAAGACCAGGCCTAGAAGAAGAGACTTTGTATTATTTTTCACAAATCACAAAAGTATTTTTGGAGTATAAAGTGTTATGTTTAGGTCCTCTGCAAACTGCCAATATAGCATAGAAATTGATCACTAGAAGAATGGATTGGAGATAATATATATATATATATATATATATATATATATATATATATATATATAAAAACATCTCAATACAACCATTCTAAAAATTATAGGTTACATTCGTGTCAGAAGATATATATATATAAAGAGAATGGCTTACTGGTACAAACTATGCAATTCCTTTCTAGAATGAAATGGCAGATGTTTTGAAAGTCTATACAACATAAATAGGAGAAATATGGGCAGGTTTCTTGTAGTTTCAGAAGGCATCAAATAGACCTCT
This sequence comes from Populus nigra, assembly GCF_951802175.1. Classification (NCBI taxonomy): domain Eukaryota; kingdom Viridiplantae; phylum Streptophyta; class Magnoliopsida; order Malpighiales; family Salicaceae; genus Populus; species Populus nigra. Next base: position 23,173,231 of record NC_084854.1, read on the forward strand.
TAACACAATGAAGCTAAGCAGCTATTACAATCCCTACAAAAACATCACAAGGATTCCATGTTCTGTCAAAGAAGTTCACGAAAGACATAAGGTAACACCTCAATACAACACATAGGATTGGATTAGAACCATCAGATTGCCCATGAATGATATAACAGCATCCCTCCTACCAATAAAGAGCACAAGTTATGACGTGGGGCGTGTTACATCTATATTTATGAATTAGATAGACAAGACCAAACCTGAAGAGAAGCCCGTGAAGAAACCCGAAAGCATTTGATATGAAGCTTGAGTTGTTTTAATTATTTTCCTAAATAATTTTGAATTTTAATTATTTATTTTTGATCAGTATTTAAGAATCCTAACGCTAAATGGATTCTATTAATCATACAAGTTTTAATTAGGAATTCTTTTTTATAAAGAATTTTAGTTTTAATTAGAAATCATTTCCCATAAAGGATTTTAAGACTAATACAAATAAGGATGTCTAGTTTATTTGGAGAAAAAAATTATTATTACGACCTTTAATAAAACACCAAAGAGTTTTTTTTTAATTTCTCTACAACTTAGGTTTGTAACCTTAGGGCTTGAGAACCCTAATTTTTTACCATAATATATGTTGCGTCAATTGGTATCAAAGCAAGTTGGCCTCTTTAATGGACGAAGATGGTAGCAACCCACTCCGCAATGCAGAAATGGAGGCCCTCTAGGGCACTGTGCGGGCCTCGGAACAAACTAGATTGTTTAGAGTAAACTATAGTATATCTAGCTCGGCTAATGGGTAACACAAATAGGGATCGTAAAGAAAGGAACTTGCTTGGAGACTTGCCTCGAGGCTGGTCGAATCCCAAACCTATTCCTGAAGATCCACCTGGTTAAACCTATTCCTGAAGATCCACCTGGTTAAACCAGTTGTCCGTGTGAAGGGTGTTGGTGGATACGAATTTGATGGGGCCCGTAGGGCCTTAAAATTCCAAGATAGATTCTACCTGATGAATTGCCAGATGGATTGCCACCAACGAGAGACATTCAACATCAAATTGATTTGATGTCGGGAGCTAGCCTTCTAAATTTGCTACACTATCAAACGAGTTTTAAAGAGGATGAGTTATTGAAGGAAAAGGAAAATGAGTTGTTGAAAAATGGATAGATCCAAGAAAGTCTAAAGTCATTATGTAGTTCCAGCATTATTGACTCCAAAAAAAATGGCAGTTGGCGTATGTGTGTGAACACTCGCGCCATCAACAAAATAATTGTGGCATACAAATTTTTGATTCCTCGATTAGATGACATGATTGATCAGTTACATGGGCCATCAATCTTTACGAAGATTGACTTGAAGAGTGGCTACCATCACATTCGAATCCGGCTAGGTTATGAGTGGAAGACAGCTTTCAAGACAAAGGAGGGATTGTATGCGTGGCTAGTTATGCTTTTTGGACTGTCTAACGCGCCGAACACTTTCAAGGGGGAGAAGAATCAAGTCCCACGACCTTTTATAACTAAATTTGTGGTTTTTTATTTTGATGATATCTTGATTTATAGTAGATCTGAGATTGATCATGTAGGACACTTGAGGATGGTGCTTGAGTGACTGTTAGAAAATAAATTATATTAGAATCTGAAGAAGTGTAGTTTTATAACTGGTAAGCTATTGTTTTTAGGCTTTTTTGTTAGTGCGGAGAGCATACATGTTGATGAGAAGAAGATTCGGGCCATTAGAGATTGGCCAGCCCCTAAAACAGTTAGTAAGGTCCGTAGTTTTCATGAGTTAGCTACTTTCTATTGACGATTCATTCAAATTTCAGTAATTTTATGGCAGCCAATATTGAATGCATGAAGAAGGTAAAATTTGATTGGGGAAAAGAGACAGAAAAGAACTTTGCTTTAATAAAAAAAAATTAAGCACGGCTCCGGTTTTGGTAATTCCATATTTCAACAAACTGTTTAAAATAGAATGTGATGCTTGTAGTGTTGGGATTTGTGGAGTTCTATCCCAAGAGAGGAGACCCGTCACATTTTTTAGTGAGAAGTTGAATGATGCTAGGTTAAAGTGGTCTACGTATAACTACGACAAAGGGTTCTATGTTGTTTTTCGAAATCTTAAGTAGGAGCATTATTTGATTGGTAAGAAGTTCGTATTGTATTCTAACCATGAGACTCTGAAGTTTTTACATAATAAGAGGGGAATAAGTAATGACATACATGCAATATGGGTCACTTACCTACAAAGGTTTCCAATCAAAATTGTATATAAAGTTGGAGTTCAAAATAGAAATGTTGATACTTTGAGTAGAAGAGCAGCCTTACTGGTCACTCTTAAGGGGAGAAATCACTGGATTTGACTATTTGAAAGAGTTGTATGAGCATTATGAGGATTTTGGTGAGATGTGAAAGAAGTGCCGGAATATGCTCGTTGATTACTTTCACATTTATGATGGATTTCAGATGAAAGGCAATCAACTTTGCATTTCTCGGTCTTTATTGCGAGAGAAGGTGATTCGGGAATTGCATGGAGGAGGTTTGGCTAGTCACTTAGGGTGACAAAGACTACTGATGTTGTCATTGACATATATTATTGGCCTTAATTAAACAGAATATTGGTAAATTTGTGCAAAAATGTTATATTTGTCAAACCGTCAAGGGACAAGCACAAAATATAGGTTTATATATACCTTTGCCTAACCCTGAAAACATATGGGAGGACTTGTCAATGGATTTTGTACTTGGATTACCTCGTACACAATGAGGGATGAATTATATATTTGTTGTAATTGATAGGTTTCCAAATATAACACGTTTTATTTCTTGCAAAAAGATGAATGATGCGTCTGCTATTGCTCGACTTTTCTTTCGAGAGGTGGTTTGTTTACATGGGGTGCCTAAGATCATCTCTTCTAGGACAATAAAGTTCTTATCATTTTTTGTGCATGTTGTGGAAATTGTATAACTCTTCATTATAGTTTAGTAGCCCAGCACATCTAAAGATAGATGGGCAAACAGGGTCACTAGATCAGACACTTGGAAACTTCATAAGGTGCATTTATGGTGACAAGCCAAAACAATGGGATTATGCCCTTGTACAAGAAGAATTTACATACAACAATACCAAACACAGTGCCAAGAGTAGATCACCATTCGAGATTGTGTATCTACAGTGTCATAAACATATGCTAGATCTTGTGCCAATTCAGAAGGGTGTTGGGTTTAGTGTGGCTGCTGAGAAGATGGCTATGGATGCACAAGCTATCATGGAGGATGTGAAACAGAAGTTGATGAAGACCAATACCAAATACAAGGAAACTACAGAGAGGCACCACCGTGTTAAAGTGTTCAAGGAAGAAGATAAGGTGATGGTGTTCATTTGCAAAGAGAGATTTTCGATGGGATCAGATAGCAAGCTACAACATGAGAAATATGGTTCTTACATTATCCTGAAGAAGATTAGTGACGATGTTTATATTATCGATTATTTGATAGCATTTCCAAAACTTTTAATGTGTCAAATATTTATCATTTCTATGATGATCAGCCTTTGTATTCAAAGCTTGGACATGACTCGAGGTCGAGTCTTTCGCAAGTAGAGGGGACTAGCGTGGAGCATGTTACAACTATATTTATAAATTAGATAGACAAAACCAAGCCTAGAGAGAAGTCTATGAAGAAACCTGGAAGCATCTCATATGAAGCTTGAGTTGTTTTAATTATTTTCCTAATTAATCTAGATTTTAATTATTTGATTTTAATTAGTATTTAGGAATCCTAATGCTAGATGGATTCTATTAATTAGATAAGTTTTAATTAGGAATTCTTTCCCATAAAAGATTTTAAGACTAATATAAATAGAGGTGTCTAGTTTATTTTGAGAAGAAGATTATTATTAAAAAATTTAATAAAACCAAAGAGTTTCTCTAAATTTCTCTATAGCTTAGGTCTGTAATCTTAAAGCTTGAGAACCCTAACTTTTAACCATATTATACGTTGCGTCAAGTTAACAAGCAACAAAAAAGGAAAAGGTATTAAAGTCAACTAACCGATCATAGAGAGTGAGTTGGATGCCAGTTCACAAATTATTGTTTCTTCATCATTAAGGCATTCTAACAAGTTGTTTGCAATATCTTGCCTGAAATAGCCATATGGAAAGATTATAGGTGACAAAAAAAGAAAAGCAAAAGAAACAGGAAACTAATGAATGATATAGCTACTAAACAGTAAAATACCACGCCAAATGAGAATTTTTGTTTGCTGAATTTGATGATATGGAAACAAGTTCCGATATAACATCGATGGCATTCCTCCTCTGCAAAGCATTTCCAGAAGCAAGGCGGCTTAGAACTTGTTTGAGGCAGTTACTGTCAGTGCTCCTGTTGAATCAAATTTTAGCATGAAGATCCAAATAAGCTACCACATACTAAAAGACAAATGGAAAAGGAAAGAATACATTGAGCAGCATTCTGCTATGAGCATCACAACAGCCCTGGCTGTGCCATCCCGCTCATCCAGAAGGTGCAGTAACAAAGGTAGCACAGCATCCATCTGTCTACTGTCTGTCAGACCATTTCCAGATGAATGATTTGGTTTCAATATGACTGATTTAAGTATGTAAACAGCACCCTCCACCACATCTTCATCAGCACAGTGAAGCTTCCCACAAAAAAAATGGAAAAGGAGGAAGAAAAGAGACAATAAGTATGACTACAGGAAACACAGTGTTCTATCATAAAGAAGATTGGATTCTAACACAACAGGGTGGATGAGTAAACTACTACCGGGACTGCATTTCAGATGACACAATAAAATACAATGATCCCATCTATCTCAACTATGTAGGCCATTAAAAATTCAAGATTTCAAAACAAAAAATTTCAAACTCTAATCGCACAACTTGTGCTTCAAGGGGGACTCTTGGAATAGCATCAGCCATTCCTACAACTATAAAATTCTATGGATGGTGAAGAATGCATGTGTAACAAGAAAAGAGAAGAAGAAACACATATTTAGTGCCACACTCCTGATGTGCCCCTTTTCTTGTCTTCTTGAAGTATACAATAAGATTCCTAGTGTTATCTGTCATCACAACAACATAATTTTAAACAATTTTATTTCATCAACCCAGCCCCATGAACACGAATGCATTCATATTCTGTTTTGGTTAATATCCTTTACTAACCCCATGCTTAATATAGGGCATGATAACTTTTATCTGGAAAAAAATGTGGTGCATAATAACTTGTATGTAAAACCTTCGGCTGGACCAGCCTAGAACTATTTGCAGTCTAAGCCTGATCCAAGCAAACTCCAGGCAGCAGTTGCAAATTATTTGGTGACTAATTGACTGACAGCAGTTGCTAATTCTTTAGTGATTATTTGTTTAAGTAAATATGAAATCAATCAACAAATATGTGCACAACTTGCAGATAGGCTATACAGTTATTTGCACAAGCCATATAATAGTAGGCGGATATAATTTAGGAGCTGATCAATTAATGGGTTTGTTCGTGATGTCAAGAACATTTACCTGTGACAAAAGAACTTGGGATATTTGCAAACCATTTTCTGACAACGCAGTTTCAAATTTCTTGTTGTCTAAACGTCCCAAAAGAAGGCATAGACATCTCAGGAAAAACTTTCTAGTCTCCAGACCACCATCCTTGTTCTCTGTATCCCCCTCGGTATGGTTATCCGTATAATACTGCACATGCATTTTTTCCCCATTTTAGTCATTAGAAATGGATCAATCACTTGGAATTGAATTAAATAGACAAGAATTGTGAAAAGTTAAGTGATTAAGGATCTTTCACGAATGCTTAAGTCAACACAATTTGCCAGAGTTTCCTGATACAGTCTTATATATGCCCACATTAAAATAGGCTACATGCCAAAGCATTCTTCTCTCAATTAAAAGCATGACTATGAAGTCCAGGTCCTGTGAACTTCAGTTCAGGCCTCCCATCATAATAGCATAGATAGGAACTCTACATATCCTAAGAGTGACCATTATACCACTTCATGATGCAAAAAATATGTGAAAGATAGCATGGAAGATATGATCTCACGCCATGTCAAAATAGATATGGATCCAGGTACAAAGAAAAATGGTATGAAGAATTATTTGTATAGATAAAACCAGTAACATAAATCTTCAATGCAACTTACAACTAACCTGGATGCCAGATATATACTGATTTAATAAATCATCGCAATGCTGAGAAAATCTACGGTCTTCCAAGTGCAATAGAGTGCTGTAATGCTTCCAGCATGAAGAGACTAGCAAGGCTTCTGTTTTGAGAATGTTTCCACCTGTCTTCGTAATTGGAGACAAACAAATGACAATGCATAAACATCAGATATTATTAAAATTACAAAATCCTTAAGAAGCATATACTGGGAATTAGACCTGCCTCATTTTCAACATGACCATGGTGCCTTTTTATCTCTTGTAACCATTTAAGCACTTGCTCAACCCCTTTAGCATGTAAAGGCCTACTTTTGCTGCTCCACTGCAAGGCATGGAAAAATTAACATGCTACAGAACATAAATGCATGTTTTAAGTAGCTGGAAACTATCATCAAATCAGTATTTGAAGCAATTAGATATAACTTGGAGATCATGAAATCAGAAAAATATCTAGCATTCTTTATAAGATCTGAACTCATTTCTTGAAGAAGTTAATACTAGAAAGGAAATCCCAGATATAATGTACAAATATTTAACAATGCTAATACAATTAATATGAATAATACTATCATGTCCATGAAAGCAAGATAGATAGATTCATAAAAGTTTACTACTATGAACTTCACTCAAAACAGTTGGGATAATAACCCTACTTAGATGAATATAATAAAGTATCAAAGAGATATAAACTTATCCATCATCATATTAAAAAAGTCCAAACTTCTAAAAATTCAGTAGACTTCAATGCTTCAACATGGTGACATAAAATCCTCAAGAGATTGAAAAAAAAAATGACTTCATTAAAGGAACAGAAAACATTGACTGAAGATAAGTTAAGAGTCCAAAGTTATGAAACATTAAAACCCAAACAGAAAATCATTCTGGCAGACCAAAAGGTTTCTGGTTTTCTGATTGCATATACAGATATCAAGAGAGAATGCAGATACACATAAAAAGCAATAGATCACAGTTTCAGCACCCCAATTACATAGTCAATAAAGAACAAGATACAAACGAGAATTGGGAGGGAGATCAAACAAGAAAACTAATGTATAGAACATACAGCAAGAAGTCTCTGTAACAGAGTGATGAGTACTTCTATCTGCTTCCAAAGTAAGTGAGCCATTTCAATACTAAACACTTCTGATGATTCAGATGGTTTCACTTTCTTCTCTTTGATGGCAGGTGACACCAAACTAATAGCGTGTGATGTATTTGAATTCAATGATTTTGGCTTGTTACTCGCAACCTTGGTCTTTTTTGTCAATGCTTCTGTGATAGACAAAATACAATCTGCAGCAGACACTGAAAGGCGAGAAGGCAACTCAAGTCTATCCTGCAAAGTGCTGCAAATCACATGGGCAAATAAAGGAGACCTATAAGAATATTGAATTACATCATCATGCATACTTTCAGATGAACTAACAAATGTGACTTCTTAAATTCCATGCATGCAACAAAAGAAACAACATTGATTCACAATGGATGACAACACATAAAGAATACCAACCATTCAATACCCACACAGTAAGAAGCTAAATTCAAGTATGAAAATCCTACAAAATAAGTGGTAAATTTATGGCATTCAGAATTAGTTACACTCAAAAAGATATAATTACAACCAACTAAACCAGGCAAGCAACTCATAACATAGCACCTAGAATATACCACTAGTAGCAATAACCGACTACATCTTGCATGATTTAAAACAAACAAGAATAGACTATACCTTCCCTTGCGCACTATGCAAACCAAACGCGGGATACATGAGCAAAGCATCTTCAACAACGCATTATAGTTATCTCTTATTCCTACCGCAAACAAAAACCAAACAAAAATAAACAAAAACCAAACCGATTACAACCAAACCGATCTTCACAAAAACAAACACAGTAAACTTACACAGTAGCTTAGAAAAATAAACGAAAAATATCTCATTACCATTTAGCGTATGTTGCTCCGTAAAATTCTCATACTCCACTAAACCACGAACAAGAATACACCAACCAAGCGCAACATACCGATCCTCTTTCCTCTCGATAATATTAGCCAAATCCATAGCAACAGCTTCGAAAACAAACTCATCTTGAAATAACCAGTTAATTATTGTCATAGCTTGTCCTCCATGCTTCAAATTTACATTCCTCAAACACTAATAATAAAATAAATAAATAAATAAATAGAAGAAAAAAAATAAAAAAAAATTACAAGAAATAGCTGCATCCGTACATGTTGAGTGATAGGAACTAGAATCAGGTCCAATTTCTCGTGTCTCTCAATCGCGTCTTTAACGTATCTGTGCAAGAACCAAAGCGAATCCTCCAGCGAACCTACAAAGGACATATAATTCAAAATCCGAAACAGAAATTAGTTGAAACAAACAAGAAATCGATTGTTGAGTGAGTACCGAGAGAAGGCTTTTTGTTGGTAGAGTCGAGAGAGAGGCGATAAATGGAGTCTTGAAGCTTCTTAGTTCGAGAACTGAGTAGAGTGGTAATAGCTCTGCCGATAGTCACTGAAACCATTGATTCTGTGGAATCTAATTTTCGAATTAACACTTCCGCTTCTTGTTGATTCTCCATTGGAATTATGCAACGACAGGGATTGGATTTAGGAAATTACTTTGCTGTTTGAGAGGAATTTCCAGGTACACTGGAGAAGGTTTTTATTTAACCAGGGGTTTTGGAAAGAGCATCAGTTATTAAACCCGCACCGCCGGCTTATTGAATGGACCCGGTGACTTTGAATTCGATTTTATTTGCAACTCGGCTCCTTCAACTCGGTTTATCAAAATTGATCCGGTTCAGGTATTTTAAATTATGAATATATTCTTTCATATTTGTTTGAGGGTGTAGGGCAAGTTATGTTTTTAAATGTGATTTAGTTATAAATATATTAAAATAATATTTTTTTATTTTAAAAAAAATTATTAACACAAGAACATAAAAAATATCTAAAAACATAAAAAAAATTAATTTAAAACAAAAATTAGCAAAAAATAGCAAAAAAAACAATTTAACCATAATATCAAATAGACCCTAATTAATCTTGAATGATTTGATGTTCAGTTCATAAATTATCTGGTCAAACTTAAATATGGCTTTGATCATATTTGTTTTTGTGATAAAAAAGTTTTTTCTATAAAATTTTAATTTTTTTTATTTTAAATTATTTTAATGTATTAATATTAAAAATTAATTAAAAAGCTTAAAAAAATGTATTTAAATGTATTTTTAAATAAACAAATATTTTGAAAAATCAACAATACAGTTAATTTCAAAAAAAAAATTAATTCTTATCTAAAAAAACTCATTTCATTTTTTTATTTTTTATTTTTATACAAAGATGTCATTTCATTTAAAAAAAAAAACTACTAAAATTATGTTATTTTAATATTGATCGGGAATAGAAAAGAGAAGAAAAGATTGTAGAAATGAATTAGCTGAGAACACATATGGTCCCTCTGGTATTCTATTTAGTCAAATAAAATCCTTTTCTTTGAATTGAATCGGATCAACCTGGGCATCTTAATCCAATTTACTACTCATTAAAAGGACATGGCTCCTTCTATTTAATCGTAAATGAGGTTTATTTACAACATGGTTCCTTCCTGTACAGTACAATCTATCATACATGAGATTTTGTGATGCCTTTTGCCTTTAGGAAGCTGTGGTAGATTTCAATGAACAATGGCCATGCCTAATTTACTTTTCTTCTAAATTCCGTTATCATTTAGATTGACTAACATGGTATTTATGAGTACGGTAATAATTATTTTTTAAAATATTTTTTATTTAAAAATACATTAAAATAATATATTTTTTTATTATTTAAAATTTATTTTTGATAATAGCATATCAAAATAATCAAAAAAAAATTAAAAAAATTCAAAATTTACACAATTCCTATTTAAAAGGCAATAACAAACTCTTGTTGCTCCATCTGAGTACTGATTTATTTGCTTATAGCAATTGAATAAATAACACTTCTGGTCCATGGATTTGCTAAATGCCTTTTTGTTGTCATGGGCTTGGTATGCCGATATGTTTTTCTTATAAGATTTGGTTTACAAGGCATGGTCTGTAGCGGGGCAGTTTATTCACGGTGGAATACATTAGATATATATAGCATTTTAATTTATAATTTAACTAGATTAAAAGAGGTCTAGCAATGCGACCAGTTATCCCATGAAATCCCAAAAACAAGTGCACATGCACAAAATAGGGGGGACTGGATCAAATGCTTCCATATGCTGCAAGTTCTTCCCCAGTTCTCTCAAGTACTTCAATCGACAGCAATGAAGGCATCATAGCCATGTGCTTATCCTTGCATGTCCGTGCCAATGGATGGTTTGCATTCTGCTCTGCCCTCATTTTCCTAGCTATTAGTAATGTGATCTCAGATGTAATGAATTCACGGAGATTCATGCTTCCAGCAAGATAAAAAGAAAAACAAAAACGCAAATGCTCTGGAAAAAGGAAGGAGATAGGACTTTCTCACGGGCCACTATCAGCAGCTAACTCAAAAACCTTCTTGCTTTTGCATAGCGGTAGATTTCCTCTTCAGCTTCTGGTGTTTTGTGAACAAGCAACTTAACAGTCTCAGATGCATCACTCAAAAACGCAAATGCTCTGGAAAAAGGAAGGAGATAGACTTTCTCACAAGCCACCATCAGCAGCTAACTCAAAAACCTTTCCTACTTTTGCATAGCGGTAGATTTCCTCCTCAGCTTCTGGTGTTTTGTGAACAAGCAACTCAACAGTCTCAGATGCATTACTCAAAAACGCAAATGCTCTGGAAAAAGGAAGAAGATAGGACTTTCTCACGGGTCACCATCAGCAGCTAACTCGAAAACCTTCCCTGCTTTTGCATAGCGGTAGATTTCCTCCTCAGCTGCAGGTGTTTTGTGAACAAGCAACTTAACAGTCTCAGATGCATTACTCTGCAATAAGATCATGAAAAGCATACAACCATGAATATAAATACTCAATCAACTTCAATTTATGTGGGCAAAGAGAGAGATTTGAACCCTTTTTGGTAGGAAAAATATAGCAATCAAATCGAAGACTGGTAGCTTCAGTGTCCAATGCCCCACATATCCATGCATACTACACCAAAGGCAGTTTAGTGCAGAACCAGGACTGAAACTCATTATCTACTCATCCCTTCAATAACAAAATTATACGAAATAGAATCATGCATTTTAATCCGAACATGGTGCAATGGCCGCGCTGAGTGGAAACATCTTATTGTACGTGTCATCAGTAACACAAATTTCCTTACTGATCTTTACTTCTTTTAACTTACTACGTCTGCATCAAAGAAATTGAGAGAGTGGAACAATAATTCAATTGGTTATTCATAGGGAGGGATGATAATTCAAAGTGATGTGAGTGAGAAAATTGCAAGATGAAAAATAGGGTTTGAGAGATTGGAAAATTGAGATTTTAGGAGGCATAGCATGTTATTTTTAAGAATGTAAATTTAATCTGAACTTGATGGATATCACTTGAACCGACTTAAATGAGTAAAATTTTTATAAATAGTTATATTGCTCGATAAATAATGCGTAAAATATAAATATTATCAAACTTCATCCAAACTTAGACCGATATATATATTTTGACATAGCATGCATAAATTGTATATGTATTTCTATTTAATTTTGTGTTGCATAATAAATAATCATTATAAAATAAATATTCATATAGATACTTGAAAAACTGAAACTCAATAAATAAAATATTTATTATTAATAATATATATATATATATATATATATATATAAACCTAACTCGTGAATATCTATTATCATCATGATTATTGTTTTTAGTTACCGTGGAGTTTCAACTTTGGAGTACAAGGTCTGCCATAAGAAAATTAAACATCGAGGGACCAGTTTATATAAAAATAAAAAATTACTGGAACAATTCGTACCATTAACCCCATCCTTTATAGTAGGCGTCATCAAACTCAACTATTTGACTCGTATTTTCTGAATTCAAATGGAAAAAAAAAAATAGAAGTGTAATATTTAGAACTCAGAATTAATCTAAAAATAAAGATTTAATTTATGAAACTGTCTAATATAATTCTTTTAATCAGTTTAACATTCGTGAAAACACAACATATCTACCCTTCTTAGCATCACCACCACCTGAAATGATTTGCTTTTTTCAGTTGCAAAACTTGCCAGCACGCTAGCTTCCCTCACTGTATCCAAAATCATCCGTGCTTAATATTTAGTTTAAATATATATTCCATGTAAGGTTTTCTTATATGCTTTTTAAAAAATTTAATGTGTTAATTCTAAAAATAAAAAAAATATAACATCATGCACCACATTAACAAATAACGGGCACCGAGTGCTTGCAATTTATGAAATCTAATGATGGTCTATAATAGATTTATTTTCACTTTATATCTCAACCTATAAATTAATTAGAATAATATAATTTATGAAAGAAAAAATAATGATAATAATAACGATGAAAGAATGGCAGATGATATTATATTATATCAAGCAGAAGAAACATGGCGCTTTTCAATGCACATTTTGGATTGTTTTATTCAGGGTTTTACATAACTAGGGGAGGTCTCCATGCAGAATCTGCTCCCCTTGAAACGCCTGGTGATGACTTGATAACCACCTAATTGCCTGTAATTCCCTAATTGTTTGGCCAGGAGTGTTTTCATGCAGGATGAGTTGTGGCTGGAAAGAGCACAAATTGCAATTCCCGCCGCAGTTGCTTGACAGCGGATCCTTTTGCTTCTATAATTGTCACAGTATTTTTATATATTTAAAAGTATATTAGTTATTTTTTAAAGTATTATATATATATATATATATATATTAAAATAATATTTGTTATTTTTAAAAAATATTTTTAACATAAACATATCAAAATAATTTTAAAAAAAATTAATTTCAACAAAAAAAAATAAACTTTCTTGAAACACCGTATAAAATACAATTACAAACCACATCTTAATTAGCCGTACTTATTTTTTTTAGAAAGACTGCATAATAATGTAGAAGGATATCACATTCACATAATGGGATATTAAAAGCAGTCCTAAGGTTAAAATATCAAAATATCCTTAACAACAATGAATTAAATATCTTGCTCAAGGATACATATGCAATTCTACCATGTGCGATACTCCTGCCTGACATCACTTAAATTTTTGCTCCCGGATGAATAGCTAAATACCCCTACTATGTTCAAGAGTAAGTTTAGTAAAATCATGAAACTCAATTATCGAACAATTCAATGTTGAATGATGGAAAAAAAAACTTAATTTAAAAAAAAACAATGTGTGAATATGGGTTTACCCACAATCCCTGTGACTATGGGCACAAAATCGAGATAATCTAATAAAAAAAATAAAGTTTAATTTTCAATAAATCAAATATTAAATGATAGAATTGAAACAAATCAATTTAAAAAAAAACCCAAAAAAAGGCGGTCCGCATTAATATTTGAGATTGGTTACTTTAGTCATGAATACATGACTAACCCTATGAAAACAAAAAGAAAATCTAAGTCAACTTGCAAACCCCGCAATCACAGGCACAGGGTCAGGATAACCTAGTAGAAAGAAAATGATAGAAATATTATTTTTTTATAAATCAAATATTAAAGGATGAAATTAAAAAAAAAACCAAGTTCTTAATTCACAATCCGTATAATCTTTAAAACTTACAATTTGTGAAATCTTGGATACGAATTCAATCAAGAAGCTTAATTCTCAAATAATTTAATTTTGAATGAAAATATGATAAAAAAATCAATTTAAAAAACATGCCAAAGTAAAAAAGATATTACTAAAAAAATGAGGATCAAATTCTATAAAAAAAAAATAATGGAGGATGAAATTGTAAAAAAAATTAAAAAAGAACTAAATTTTAAAGATTAAAAAATAAAAGCGGGGTGAAATTGAAAAACATTTGTAATTTTATAGTTTACTCAACATAAAAAAAAATAGTTATCAAAAAGACATTAATCAAATGTGAAGGGAAAAAATTGAATGGGCTAGCTGGAAATATTAAAGGGGTTAGTGTTGATTTGAGGAAAAGAGAGGGAAGAAGAGGAAAAGGAAAAGAAGAACAAATAGAAGAAGAAAAAAAGATAATGGACATCGATGCCAAACTAGAAACACATTTGGTCCATGCATTGCCCCATCACGTGGGGAGGGGGGGTCAGACAACCCTAAAGGATGGCGTCAGATGGCTGGATAGCTCCGCATGCGTCGTTCGAACAGTGCAGGGATTGTCTACATGTACGCACGCGACAACATGTTTTTTTAATAATATTTAATATATGTCTATTACAATAATGTCCATAAATAACCTTAAAATTTATAATAAAATTAATTTAAAATAACAAAAAAAGCCCTCGTTAGAAAAATATGCTGATTTTGCCTTCTAGATAATTATGCTATTTTGAAAAAAATAAAAAGACCAAAATGCTCCCGAGTAATAGTCATTATTTTTTTATTATACGGTTAAATTATTAATTTTACTGTGCAATAAAAAACAAAATAACTAATCTAACCCCACATAATTTATAAAAGACAATTAAAACAAATAGTTTTCTCACTCTTGGTGAACAGAAATTTTTTTAGGAGATTTAGTTTTTTTTTAATTTAATAAATGCATTTTAATCACAAATAGACCAATAATTTGAGTGAATATACCATAGTTATCGTCAAGTCACAGACTGTGCCTTGATACACTGGTATGAATAATAGCATCAACAAATTCAAGACTGGAATTTATGAGAGCAAACATGATGGTAATATATCTCACCACAAATTTAACTTTCTATCTTTTTAGAGTAATTTCTGAAAATTAAAAGAACACAGGAATGTAATTTCATATCTGAATCTGATGCATTGCTGGTAGGCTAGAGTGATGCCTCTCTAATTTTAGAGCATTTAATTGGTCATACACGTACCTAATTCATGAACCTCGTAATGGGTCTGTCTAGTGATTATTGGTTAGGTCATATCCAACACCCTACCAAACTCCCACCCACCCTCACCCTTCTTTAATGATGCAACTTTCCGTTTCCATTTTGGTGGCTCGAGCCCATGTAAGCACCAGTGTCCTGGTCCTACACTATTGTCTCCTCAAGAGACACTTATTGCAGAAAATTTTGATTTTATGTTAAATTAACCCCTTGAAATGTCTAGCATTCAAGCGTAAGCCACCCTAGCTTTCCTTACCATGCCAAAAAAAAAAACACGGAGAGGAGAAATTACCTACGATAGTATGGATCTGAGCTGAATAACTAGACCCAAATTTCAAACCAAAATGCCATAAACAATGCCATGACCAACCACTCTCTGACACCACAACGACAACATGAAAACCTAGCTCTTCCTGGAACATGAAATTGGTTGATGAATTGAACTGCAATTATGATTATCTAATGTTGTGTTTGATTTTGTGCTTAGTAAAATGTTTTTCAGAATTTTTGAATATTTTATTTTTTATAATTTTGAATGATTTTAGTGTGTTGATATTAAAATAAAATTATTTTAATATATTTTCAACTAAAAAAACATCTCAAACACTATCTACTATCTAATTAGGTCATTTTCCCACAATAGAAAAAACTAAACCTACGAAGCCCACCTAACTCAGCTACCCAAATCCACACCTCCAAAACTAAACAACAATAAATAAGTAAGAGCCTTTCTTTAAAAACAAAAAAAAAATGTAAGAGCCAACAAACTTGCATTGGATGATGGAAAAATGACATAAATAATTAAAAGGAACCTTAAAAAGAATAAGTAGAGAAGCAAATATTCTTGCTACGAAGTGGAACATAAGAATGTACATGTGGAGGCATGGACTTTCCACCCCTTTGAGATAAAAAGCAAGTAACAGAACAGAATTATTCCAACTTTTCACTCTTAACCCCATTGGTTTTTGTCATGAAAGTCCAAACTCCGAATCAAACTTTTTCTTATCTACTAATAGATGAATCTTGTGATGACACAACCCATGAAATGGGTTATCAAGGCCTAAACGAGTCAACATCATATAGGCACTCCTTGTGGTGACAGCATTTGGCCACCTTGCTTATAAACTAAGCCTAATCAAGAACCATCGTCACTGTATTCTTGTCTCTTTTGCTCGGTTTCTTCATGTTTTCCTCACTGGACTATGTTAGTGAAATGTTAAGAGACAAGGGGAAAATACTTGTCAAACTCAGGCACCGAAAGGCGAAGGGTGAGGATGAGGAAGCAGCATTCCCTCCAACTTTCCTTCTGTTGTTTCATAATTTTTGTTAAAGAACAAAATAAGGGGAGAAATGGTAGAAATTTACCACTTTTCAGCACCCTTTTTACTTTTCTTGTCATCAGAACCGACAGATTGAAGTCAGAACGTCATCAATTCCATGCTGATATTTCAACAATCAAACTGAGCATCGCTGTTTACAGCCAAAATAAACGGTGCAGATTCCAGAATCATATTTGCCTTGAAGGCCCCCGATTCATTTTGCAAAAGTAAGAGGAGACTAAACCGGAAATTTTCTTACATTGTAAATTGCTCATCTTGAAAAGGTTAACAAATGACACCAATAAAAATAAAAATTTGAAAAATAATAGAAGAAAAAATACACCCCCCCCTGGCCCTAGCCCGGGCATTGTTTTTTTTTTTTTCACTATATATCCCAGGAGTTATCGATCTCAACCTTCTCTAACTTCTGATGTGATAATAAAATGCTGAAAATGAATTTCCTTATAGGAAGTGACTTTCTTTCTCCCTTCCCCTCCTCTTCGTTACTGTTACCTTCAACACCTCTTCGTTACTGTTACCTTCAACACCGGCTACAGCTAAAATCATAAAAAAAATGTAATTATTTACCGAAACCAACTGTGTTAGCCACCTCCGGGCTCCATAAAACTGCCTTTAGTTTTGCTGAACCACAAGATGATCAATGTGCAATTGCTCAACCCATGACCCT
This sequence comes from Populus nigra, assembly GCF_951802175.1. Lineage (NCBI taxonomy): Eukaryota > Viridiplantae > Streptophyta > Magnoliopsida > Malpighiales > Salicaceae > Populus > Populus nigra. The sequence continues at coordinate 23,190,391 of NC_084854.1, forward strand.
ACTGCATGGTCAAGGTCAACAGGTTCGATATGGGAGTTTATATTTGAACTCTCACTTGATGAAGCACTCGCTGTTATGCTTTCGGATACATGCACTGTTGACTTTTCTTTCATCTCAGTTGGAGATTCTTTAACAAGAGATTGAACCCAGGATACATCAGGCTCATCTCCATTACCAAGCTCAAAGGAATTTGACCTACGCAGCTTACCAAATTCATCTGCACTAACAGTCCAGTCTGGTTTCCCATTAGAGGAACCCCATTTCGACCAAGAGTTAACTGGTGATCCAACAATGGCAGCATTATTGGAGACTAGTTCCTGAGACCCAAGGCTATGCAAATGCTGTTGCTGCTTCTCTCTTTGAGCTAACATAGACACTCGAGAGCTCATTGGCGAGATAGGTTCCACATTTCGAGGTGACATCCTGCCTGATGCAAAAGACACCTGCAATAGAGGGTGATCGACATTTTTAGGAGAGAAATTTGTGTTGATTGGTGATAACATGCTTTGCTGCTGCTGGAACTGATTGAGAACAGCAGATTTATGGGATGGGGAGAAAACTGCTGAAGCCAATGCTTGATCAGCATACTGAGGAGATGAGCTCTCGGCAGAAAATAGAACGTCAAGATTTGAAGGGGCTAAGGTTTTCAATCGACCAGAGCGATTCAAGGAGTTGTTGCTCAAAGATGGTTGACTGAGACTGGATAATTCACTAAGAAGCTGCTGTTGCTGCACATCAAAATCCGGAAGCAAATTGTAGTCTGCTTGAATGTCTCTAGCATTAAGGGAAGATCTCAAGCGACTGGACTGGAGATTGCTTCCAGGAAGATGCAAAGCTGGGACATTTGGTTGGAGCCAAGCCATGGAAGAATGGGACAAGCCATTGGCAGATGGAGACATGGGTGGAGAGAATGGTTGAGGAGACATGACAGATGCTGAAGGAGAGCCTGGCAAGAGGCTCATGGCTGCAGCAAAATCCATGGCAGTAGCACCTGGTGTACTAGAGCGAGGAGAGGGAACAGCAGAACCCGTGGAAACATATAATGGGCGGAGTTCCTCAACGGTGTGAGCAAAAAAGCAAACTCTCCTAGCACAATTTGTACCGTCTTTGCACAGTCGGGTTCTATATTGAGCAGGGTGAAGCCAGCACTCAAAAACACCATGAGCATATTCACACATATCTCCACGTCTACAAGCCCCTTTTCGGAAATCAGGACATGGAACGCAGCTATAATGAAACTTTCTAGGATCCCTTCTTCGAGCATTTTCGCCAGGGTGAACAAATGGGCACTCCGTCCAATCATGGGAATAGGCACGAGAACAAGGCCTTACCTTGAAAGAATACATTCGGAATTCATCAGTAGAATAGATGCTGTTCTTGATATCTGGGAGAGATGGATCAACAGGATATTCTTTCTTCTCTGATACAAAGGGAACAGGTGCTTCATTCAGCTTTGACTTCATTGGGGAATCTGAACCTGACAGAAGAGACATGTCTTCCAGAGAAGGTGAAAGAGGTGGAGAATTTGAATTTGCATTGGACATGGAAACCCTTAGATTGTGCTCAATAACATATCCTTCAGCAGAAAGGAGTTCTTCAAGAGTCAACCTCGCTTCTTGGAACTTTGGCGGAACAACAATAGCATCAATTGGACGATGACCATTGGCGTCTACCACATTAGCATCAGCACCTGCTGCTAAAAGCAGTTTCACGACATCAACAGCATTCACAGCCCCACCAGAGGCTGCACAGTGAAGGGCAGTGCTCTTGTCAGCACCGCAAGAGCGATTAACATCAGCATCAGAGAGAGAGAGAATCACCTTTATAACACCAATGCTACCATATGTAGCAGCTACCATCAACGGGGTCCTGTATTCATTAGCCATCTGCTTAGAGCCCTTTTGTCGGCCATACCATAGTCCAATCTGATCAACACAAGAAGGATCGCGCTCAATAGATCGCTTAAAGCCCTCAACATCATTGTTAGCAGCAAGCTCAAGCAAGCTTGCAAATGTATATTCAGTTTCAACAGTTAAGTGATTCATGTCTATGTTGGTGGGTACGCTTCCGTCAAAAGAAATTGAGGTATTTTCAGAGTCAGTGCAAGCTTTAACTGCTCCAATCCACAGAACATACTTTCATTTGCTAGAAGTACATCTGAAATTCAAATACAATCTCATTAGCATCAACCTGCAGTTAAATACCGTAACTACCTTATCATCACTATATCAAACAAGGAGAACAAATATTGTCATTCATAGAAGTACATGACAAGTTAGTCAATCAAATTAAACAATATCATCAATCTCACCTATCCATAGAACACAACACCAAGCATAGCAACTACAATGAATGGAAAAAGAAGAAATGCTATACAAGTATTTATAGAGGACCTAATGAAGCAGACCCATTAGACTAGTACCAACCCCCCGGATAATTATAAATTCTTTGTTGCAAAGGATCCAGGAAAAATGAAAAAGCACTAAATGAAACCAATGACGAAATCGAACTCCGGCGCAACAAACAGAGAAAAACTAGGAAACAGGATTTTGTTCTTAGATTTTATGCAAGTTCTTACTTATTCTCATACTGGATCAAAAAACTGGAAACAAAAGTATCAGAGTCTTGAGAAATAGTTCCATCTTAACTGCAATGAAGGTCTAAGAACAGAGGGGAAAACAGGAGAAAGAGAAAGAAACACTGCAGTATAGGATTCTTTCGATTTTTTCAAATAATTTGAATCACAAGAATATATATCACTAACTGAGCATACAATAATTTGTGCGGTTTAATATTCTTTTTTATCTTCACTTCCATGTTCCATCTTCACCCTTCCTGAGTTTACTCAGCAAAAATTAAGGAAAATAGAATCATAACAAAAACCAAAATACATCTCAATCCCAAAAGAACATCAAAAACTACCATATAGAAAAGGAAAAAATGTCAAAACAAAAAAAATGTCAAAACACTCAGATTGAACAGTCAATACAGACACAAAAGTAAACAACCACAGAATCCAGCACTGATTATGTCCATTTTTAATCAAAGAATTTAAAGTAAAAAAAATGACCAGATCAGGAACTTGTAAAAGATCTGGTATTTGGAGGCAAAAATCTCACTAAATTTTTAACCAAAAAAAGAAAACAAAACTAGGAAACACAAAAGATCTTTCGTTTACGTGTTCATTCAAAAACTACCATTATCTCCAAACAACAAAGCAGAACAAAAAAAAAACACACAAACTCAGAGACATAATAAACAGACAAGACAAGAGAACCCAGATGACGAAACATAGAGAAGTAGACATGTAAGTGATCAAAGTGAACCCAAGTTAAGTTTTCTTAAGGTTGCAAGAAAGAAGCAAGCTTACTTACCAGTTCGTTAGTTCCAAGCTAAGAAAGTGGAAGTTCCCGTTTTTCTTTGACAGATCCAGACAAAACAACCTAGTGACTTAACAAACAAGCTTGGCAAGCTTATGAAGTTTCAAACAACTGCTCTTTTTGTGTTAAGAGACGGAGAGAGTTTGTGGAATGAGTGAGAGAAGGAGAGGATCTTCTTCTTCTTCTCCAAATCCTATGTTTTTCTCTTTGCTTTCTTTTCATGAAAAAATATAAAAAATCATTTAAAGAAGGAAAAAGTTTCACTCCATTTTTTTTTTGGTTAAAATCGCCTATCCAATAGAAGGAAAGGAAAATTATAAAAAAATGAAAATAAAATAAATAATAAAAAGCACTGAATATTCTGTGCAGTACTTGCTACTGTTTCTTCTTCTTTTTTTTATAATCGACCATACATGTAATTTTATTCTGACTGATATACCCTTTTGGGTCATTCATCAGGGGTAAACCTGTCACTTGAAGATGAACACTAAGGTTAGTGGATGAGGTGGCAATTTGCGAATGGCAGTGGTGAATAAGTAGTACAGCTTGAAAAAGCGAGCCTTTCGTTTGTAAGAATTTAACCTTGGCTTTAAGAGGGTGAGGTAAAATTTACTAGTGTTAAAAAAATTGGTTAATCTTTAATGTTTTTATTATTTAATTTGATCCATTAAAATAAAATAATATAAATATTATATATATAATAATATTTAAAAAAATAAAAAATTATTATCATAAATTAGATTAAATCAAACCATACATTGAAATTTTTAAAACTCAATTAACATGAACCAATCAATATATCAAATAGCAACAAACTTGATTTGTTATTATAAGTTTTGTCTTTTTTTTAATTGATTATTTCATTTTAATTGATTAATTTTGAATTTAAATTATTTGTTATAATTTACAATAGATTCTAAATTTAGTTATTGAACCAATATCTTAGTTTAATTAAAATTAATCCGTAAAAATTAACAATATATATCTAATCTAATATATTAAACTCACTCAAGTTCAAAAAAATTTGAATGTGTTGAGTTTAAAATTTATAAAATATTAAGAGTTAAATTGAATATAATTATATAGTAAAATTTAACTAAAATATATCCATGAATACCATCTTCAATAAATTTCTTGAAAATCCAATCTAAATTTACCCTGCATGAAATTAAATTTTAATAGGCAAAAAAATATAGTGCAGTCAATCTGGAAAACACAAGAAAAGCTACTAGTTGAATTAGAGTTATGGCATTGAATGTTATTATTTAAGGTCGTGCTTGGTTAATGTAATAATATAAAAATAATTGAATTTAAAAATAAACATAAAATAAAACTGTTTTTATTATAATTTTATAATAAATTTTATCGTTTCAAAACATGAAATATAAAAACATAGAAGAACATGTGTTTTTATCTTTATTGTTTTTATTCTTCACTTTCGAAAGACTAACAAAACATGGGTGAAAAACAACCTCGTGCATTTAAATTTGAAAAAAAGAAAAAAAAAAACTCATTTATGGGCCATTTATGATTTTTCTGGTAATATAGATTCGATGGATGTTTGATAACAACAACACAAAAAAAAAAAAAAAAAAAAAAGTGGATGGATGTGATTATTTGGCCATAAATTCGGACAATTATGCATCTGGGGTAGGTCAAGTAGATGAAAGGTTTGGTCCCTTATTGTCATCCACGTGTGATGTTGTGTCAGGAGGGTACAGAGGCCTCAAATAAATGTAAGAGTCGAGGCAATCGGGTTTACGGATTGGGTTAGACCCGTTTTGTATTCGTGTTCGGGTCATTGTGTACTTGACCACAATTCACTTGGATCAATTCATAGATCTTTGGTAAATCTGCAAATGTTGGATCGAGTTAAATTCGGATTGTATTTCTGTTTGAGTTATTATATATTTTTTTATAATCAATTTGGACTGTAATGAATCCAAAGGAAGGCTTGAGATAATTATACAATTAATTCGTATGGTTTCTAAACAAAAATTATAAATTTTATTGAGTTCACTTTTTTAAATTTTTCTTTGTCGGATTGATTTTTTTATTTATGATTTAATCATTTTACTGTTGAATTGAATTTATATTTTGTTTTAGTTGAATTTTTATTTTAAAAATTAGTTTTGATGTTAAATTAGTGTTCGACTTGACAAAAGATTTAATTTTAAACTGAAATAAAATTTTAAATTTTTTTTAGGAAATAACAATTTTATCTTAGTTTTATGACTTTATTTTTTTTAGAATCAACAAATTTATTATTTTTTTTAGTGTATATATTTTTTAATTTATTTTATTAAATGTATGTATAAACTTCCTAATTCTAATTGGTAGTTAATTTTTTTTATTGGTAGTCAGTAGAAATGGAAATCAAACAAGTTGGTGGTAACAGCACTTGGCCACCTTGCTCTGTAATGAAGTTTTCTTGTCAGGAAATACCCTCACCTGCTAATGTATTCTTATGTTATGTCTCTTGTGCTTGGTTCACTCATGTCTTTCTCATTTTACTCCTTTTGTTATTAATTTTGTCCACGAAATTGACCCATTTTCTCTACCTTCGTGCTTCGTTAATGATTTCTTTTTTAAAAAAAAAAAAGAAAAAAAGAAAAAAGACGAGGTAAATTTACCTGTCAAAAACTCTGGCACCGAAGGGGGGAGGACCAGGCAGGCACCATTCCCTCCAAATTTCCTTCCCTAACTTCAGACTAGTTTTTGGCAAGGAAAAAAAGGAAAATAAAAGCAAAAGGAGAATTTTACCAGACTTTTTAGTTTTTCCATTGCCCCTATTTACTTTTGTTTTAGCATCAGAAGGGACAAAATGTAAGGGAAATATCATCAATTCCATGTTGATTTTTAAACCATCAAACCGAGTATATGCAACTACACAGCATAATTTATCATGTCAAGGGAGATAAAAAAAAATAAAAATAAAAAACAAACTAACTAACTAATGTAACACATTAAAAATACCTGGAAGTATTTTTAAATGTTCAAACAAATCATTTAAGCATTCAATAAGGGTAATAAGGTCTTTTTACTTTTGTTTAGCACAATAAAATTACTTCATCTCCCTTAAAAGCAAAATCCTACACATGGATCTATGTTTTTTTTTTAATTTAAACAGTAAAATTATTAATTTAACATTGGATACTAGCAAACAAAATAACATGGATTTTTTGTCTATTACTTAATTTAAATACATTTAAACTACTTTATTACCCTTCGAATTAAAAAAACTTACCCTTCAATTTAAAAGTATTTTTAGATTTTGTTATTTTGTTACTCCCAAGTTCCATTAGAGACAATAGGGATATTTTCCAAATACAAAACTTTTAAAAAATATGAAAACACATGAACAATATAACAAGTTTTGGATAACATGTATGATGGTCGAATGTATGCTTTCAGGGTAGTGATTGAAGCATCTCGGCAGCCCCTTCACTATTAGATAGCGCGTGTGGCCTTTTTTCTTTCTTTTTTTCCCATTTTTCCTATTTTCATACTAGCCATTTAAAATTTTAAAGCAGCTCTTATATTTAATTTTTCCTTCAAATTTGGTCATTTTTCTTTTCATTACTATTTTCTTTATTTAGAATAATTTATGAAACTATTTTTTTTTTAATTTCATCCCCCGTGGATTTTCTTTATCTATAAGATTTGGTCATCATTCTTTCAATTACTATTAGTTTTATTTATGATGGTTTTTAAAATTGTTTTTTTATTACAAATTCATCATTATTGAGTTCTTTTTTATCGAATCTGATCCTTTTTTATTGTTTTTTTTTTACCTTGAGATTTTTTAAAAAAATTTATTTTTTTATGATTTCATCCTTCAAAATTTAACTACTAGAGTGTTTAGTTTCTTGGTTGTGTCTAAGTTTAAAATTTAATGGATTGCGAGTTTAAGAGATTGGCTCAGGTTTGCTTTGATTTTTTTCTATTTTTAAGCTCTTTTTTTGTTTCATACTCCAACATTGTTTTCCACTTTCTATGGAATTTTTCACTCATGTTGAAAATAAATTGGGTTGTCTTGGGGTTTTTTTCGTTATTTTTGTTAAATTTAGATTTTAAAAAGGAATTTTGTTTTTTAATTAAATTAATTGATTTCATCCATCAACATTAAATGGGTCAAGTGATGAGCCTTCCTAATTAAGCTCGAGTCTAGAATTTAATAGATTACGAGTTTGAGAGATTAACTCCGGTTAAAGATGTTTACCTGGACTTGCTTGTTTTTTTTTGCTTTTTTAATTGTTTTTTTAGAATCATCCTCCAACATCCCCCCACCTACGTTTTTATAGTAGTTTTTTTATTTTGAAAATAATATGGGTTACCTCAGGGATTTTGGCCTTTGTTGATTTTGGCTTTTTTAAAGGGATTTTGTTTTTAAATCAAATCAAATCGATTGATTAAATATAAGTATACGATACTCGCTCCATGATGTTTTGTTTTTTTGCTTTCTAAGTCTCTACTCTAACAGTGTGTGATGTTTTTTTCAATCACTTCGATCCTAAATTTTTCATACTTCTTTGAAAATGTTGGTGTCATCATTTTATCTTTCAAGTTTTTTCTTCTTTCGATTGAATACTTTTTGCCTATTTTTTTCCTTTCAATTTCGTATGTTAACATGAATAGTGAAAGAAGTGAGACCCTTTTTTTTCTTATTTCTCTCTCTCTCTCTTTTCTTTTTAAAATCTATCTCTCAATTTGTTTTTTTGATTGAATGTTTTTTGCTTTATTTTTTCCTTTCAATTCCATCCTTCAATACTTTATTGGTTTTGAATTGTTCTATGTGAAATTATTGTTGTCTCAAATAAAATTCCCTACATTTAATTATTATTCAATTTTACGAGCGTCTATTTTTATTATTATAGTATTAAACTAAAAACATTTTTAAAAAATAAAATTTCTCTAAATAGCGAAGGAGGTGGTCCCTTTTTTTTCTTTTTATTTTTCTTTTTAAATCTATCTTCCAATTTTTTCTTCTTTTGATTGAATGCTTTTTTACTCTCTCCTTTTCCCTTTAAATTCCATCCTTCAATATTTTATTGATTTTAAATTGGTCATCATAGTTTGTTTTGGTTTGTGTTTTATGAGGTTATTCCTTTCTCAAACAAACTTCTCAGCATTTAATTGGTGTTTAATTTTACAAGCGTCTATTTTTGTTATTTTATCCTTAAATAAAAAATAGCTTTTAAAAAAAAATCAAAAGTTTTTAATCCCAACGAAGTTCGGGATCTCAATTGTGGGTTTGACAAGCTAGGTTGTCAAGCTCAGATCGATCTAATATGTCGTTATTTCAATATTAAAAAAAATCATCTTAAAATTTGTTTTAAAACCAAACTAAATTTTTACCAGCTGTCTGGGTCATGTAAAGGCAACGCTCATGCATAACGTTTTAAACCCCAATTAGACAAATAGTCAAATCGGGAGGTTTCAAGATTGATCCGCTAGGTCGAGTTTAATAACAATGTTAAATATATATTTTTTTTAAAAAAATCAATCTTCCTTTTTATTTTCCCTTTCAATTAAATATTTTTTTCTTTTTTTTTCTTCTAATTTTATCATTCAAAGATTGGTTGATTCTAATTGGTTTTTATAATTTGTTTGATTTGCTTTTTATGAGGTCATTATTATTTCAAACAAATGTCATAGCATTTGATTGATGCTCAATTTTATAAGTGCTTGTTTTTATTATCATACTATAAAGTAAAAATAGTTTTTAATTAATAAAAACAAAAAAATATCATTAAACTTAGTGGAGCTTATGATTTGGTATCGGGTTTGGCAGGTCAAACTACAAAACCTAAATCAACCTCCATTTTTATATTAAAAAAATTCATTTTAAGATTTTTTAAGGTTAAATAACGTTTTTTACTAATCATTTAAGCTACTATTAAAACTTTTAAGTTCATCAAGTGATGTCAAAATAATTTTCAGAGAGTTAATTTTAAATTTAAAATAAAAAATTAAACATAAACTAGAAAAAGAATTGGTCATGTGAATTAAGGGTTGATGCACCAAACACCAAACGAGGTGTAATAATAATAACAAATAATTACTGAGGCCTCATTTATTTTTTTAATGTTTTAAAAAGTTTTAATCTGACGTGGCGACGAGGGAACTAGCATGACCTAAGCCATGTTAACAAAAGTAAACTTGTAAATATTTTTCTATCCGCTATTTTCATTTTGATTTTACCACAACAGTTCTCTCCTCCAAGAAATACAAAAGCAAAAGTTAAATCCTTCACAGTTCAAGCAAGAACGGTGCCATCTCAGCATATCAAGCTCTTATCAATCCGACGCATTGAAAAAACCTGTAACTAGCATCTAATCTCTCAACAAAGGCTGAAGAATCTATCCTGGGCATAACAAAATTGTTACTAGCATCTAAACCGTCAACAAAGGCTGAAGAATCTATCCAAGAATCATATCCACATTCCCCACAATACTCAAGAACCACTTGTTGGATTTGGAATCCACAGCACAGGTTCCAATTCCATTCCCACACACAACCCACCAAACGAGAGACAATAGAAAGTACCTGAACACAGAGCAAACAAGCAACTACGTGGGACAGAAGTTACTGTGATAAGTGATAACAGTAGCGAAATGTTTACATAGAGATCACTATACTATACCTCCACCTTCCTGTTCCAAAACCAGAACAATCCGAGTTACTAAAGAAAAAGAACAAATCCATGTTTACATCCAAAAAATGGTGCGGATCCAAGTACAACAAAGCCTTGAAAAGTCCTCCATTAGTCTCATGCTCCGCTATAGATTTTGTTAAGGTCACAGTGACTATAAGAGATACATATAAAATAAACCTGACAGCTTAGTTACATTAACATGCTGCTTATCATTGTAAAAAAGGTAAGAAAAAATAATAATTAACAATAATAGAATTCTAAATTTTGAAAATATTGGGATAAAAAATACACCTAGCTGGGGCATAATCTTTTTTCATTATAACCCAGGAGTTATCTCACCCTTTTCTAACTTCTGATGTAATAATAAAATGATGAAAATGAATTTTCCCTCTTTGAGCTTTCTTTCTCCTTTCCCCCCCTTCCTTTTTGTTACTGTTACCATCAATAGCCGCTACCAACAAAATCATCAAAAAAACATGAGATTGTTTACCAAAAACTTGACAGCTTTTGCTGCCCGAGGGGCTCATTAAGACTGATTTTAGTTTTGTTGAGCCACAAGCTGATCAATCTGCAAAGGCTCAACCCATGACCCTACCATAGTGTCAAGGTCAATGGTTTCAATTTGGGAGTTCATATTTGAACTCTCGCTTGGTGAAGTGCTTGCTGCAATACTGCCGGATACAGGCATTTTTAACTCATCTTTCATCTCAGTTGGAGATTCCTTGACAAGTGATTGAACCCATGATAGATCAGGCCCGTCTCCATTACCAAACTCAAATGAATTTGATCTGCACAGCTTACCCAGCTCATCTGTACTAAGGGCCCAGTCCGGTTTCCCATTTGACGAGCCCCATTTCGACCAGGTGTTGACTGGGGAGCCAACAATGGCAGCAGCATTGGAGCCTAGTTCCCTAGAGCTGAGGCTACGCAACTGCTGTAGCTGCTTCTCTCTTTGAGCTAACATGGACACCCGAGAGCTCATTGGCGAGATAGGTTCCACATTTCGGGGTGACATCCTGCCTGATGCAAAAGAAGCCTGCAACAGAGGGTGGTCAACATTCTTAGGTGAAAAATTTGTGTTGATTGGTGATAACATGCTTTGCTGCTGCTGGAACTGATTGAGAACTGCAGATTTGTGGGATGGAGAGAAAACTGCTGAAGCCAATGCTTGATCAGCATACCGAGGAGATGAGCTCTCAGCCGAAAATAGATCATCAAGATTTGAAGGGGTTAAAGTTTTCAATCGACCAGAGTGATTCATGGAGTTATTGTTCAAGGATGGTTGAGTGAGACTGGATAACTCACTCAAAAGTTGTTGTTGCTGCCCATCAAAATCTGGAAGTAAATTGTAGTCTGCTGGGATGTCTCTCGCATTAAGGGAAGATCTCAGGCGACTGGACTGCAGGTTGCTTCCAGGGAGATGCAAGGCCGGGACATTTGGTTGAGGCCAAGCCATGGAAGAATGTGAGATGCCATTGGCAGAAGGAGACATAGGCGGAGTGAATGGTGAAGGAGACATGATGGATGCAGCCGAAGGGGAGCCTGACAAGAGGTTCATAGCAGCAGCAAAATCCATGGCAGTAGCACCTGAAGTACCAGAGCGAGGAGAGGGAACAGCAGAACCCGTGGAAACATATAATGGGCGGAGTTCCTCAACGGTGTGAGCAAAAAAGCAAACTCTCCTAGCACAATTTGTACCGTCTTTGCACAGCCGGGTTCTATATTGAGCAGGGTGAAGCCAGCACTCAAAAACACCATGAGCATACTCACACATGTCTCCACGTCTACAAGCCCCTTTTCGGAAATCAGGACATGGAACGCAGCTATAATGAAACTTTCTAGGATCCCTTCTTCGAGCATTTTCACCAGGGTGAACAAATGGGCACTCAGTCCAATCATGGGAATAGGCACGGGAACAAGGCCTTACCTTGAAAGAATACATTCGGAATTCATCAGTAGAATAGATGCTGTTCTTGATATCTGGGAGAGATGGATCAACAGGATATTCTTTCTTCTCTGATGCTAAAGGTGCATCGTTTAGCTTAGCCTTCATTGGGGAATCTGAACCTGACAGTGGAGATCCATTTTCCATGGAAGGTGAAAGAGGCGGAGAATTTGAATTCTCGGTGGCTATGGAAACCCTAAGATTTTGCTCAACATGAGAACCATCAGCAGCAAGGAGATCTTTTAGAACCAATCTCACATCTTGGAGCTTTGGTGGAACAACAATAACATCGATTGGACGGTGACCATTGGCATCAGCCAAATTACAATCAGCACCAGCTGCTAAAAGCAGTTTCACAACATCAACAGCATTCACAGCCCCACCCGAGGCAGCACAGTGAAGGGCAGTGCTCTTGTCAACACCGCAAGAGCGATTGACATCAACATAGGATAGAGAAAGAATCACCTTTATAACATCAATGCTACCATATGTAGCGGCAACCATCAATGGGGTCCTGTGTTCATTAACCATCTGCTTAGAGCCCTTTTTTCGGCCATACCAGAGTCCAATTTCATCGACACAAGAAAGGTCGCGTTCAATAGATTGCTTAAAGCCCCCAACATCATTGTTAGCAGCAAGCTCAAGCAAACTAGCAAAGGTATCTTCAGTCTCCACAGTTAAGTGATTCATGACTATGTTGGAGGGTTGGTTTTCGTAAGAAGAAATTGTGGGTAGTGTAGGAGTTGCTGCAAGCTTCAATCTCTCCAATCGACAGCACATACTTTCATTTGTTTAAACTACTACTGAAGTTGAAAACCAAACACATTAGCATCAACCTGCTGGGAAAAAAACAATCAGTATCCTCGCATCGCATAATTAGCCCAAAACAGCACCAACCAAAAATTATCGTTCACACAAGTGCAAGACATGTTAATATGGACTAAAATGACTTCCTTTGACAAGCATCCTAGTCCTATCATTTCCATTGACGAATCAATGGAACAAATATGTTGCAGGTTTATCTTTTATCATCATTATCATTCATCATTCTTTTTGTTAAAAAGTAACGAAATTGCATTAAGGAATAGAAATTTCAACATTGCAATCTTGAGAAGACTGGATTCTTAACTGTGTGAAGGTCTAAGAACAGAGAAAAGAAAAGAAAAAAGACTGCAATCTATTATTCTTTGATCACTTCATACAATTTGAAGCATAATAATGTTCATAATGAACTCAGCATACAAGATATGTACAATTTTATACTCTTTTGATCCTTTTCCCTTCCACCTTCATTTCCCTGAGTTTTCCCAGAAACCAAACAGAAAATTGAGAAAAATAGAATTATAAACAAAACCAAAAAAAATTTAATCGCAAAATAAGTTGAAAAAAAAACTAGTATTACAAGAAAACAAAAAAGTCAAAACAGTCAGATTGCATGGTCGGTACATACACAAACATAAAAGAAAACATAGAAAACAAATTGCACGTATAATCTAACACTGAATATATCCATTTATCATCAAACCATTTAAAGCAAAAATAAATTTGACCAGAAATAACCAGATCAGGAACTTGTAAAAGATCTGGGTTTTAGAGGTAAAAATCTTCACCGATTATTTTAGCCAGAAAAAGAAACACAAACCATTGACAAAAAGATCTTCCCATCATGTGACCAATCAAAAACTCTCATTATCTCCAAACTACAATGCTCAAGTAACCACACAGACACAGGCATAAACAGGTAAAACAAGAGAAACCCAGTTAAGGATAGATAGAGAAGCAGACATGTAAGTGATTAAAGCGAATCCAGGCAATATTTTTTTAAGGTTGCAAGATGGAAGCTTACTTACCAGTTTGTTTAGTTCCAGCCAAGAAAGTGAAAATTTAGGTATTTTTGACAGATCTAGACAAACTATCTCGACAAAGTTAAAGTTACAGACTTCTCTCTTGGTGTAAGAGAGAGTTTTTGAGTGAGTGAGAGAAAGCGAGAACTTTCATCTTCTTGCATCTCCAAATCCTATATCTTCTCTCTCCGTTTTCTTTCATGGAAAAATACCAAAAAAAAAAGGTTTTTTTTATTGATAAAATCGCCTATCCAATAAAAAGGAAATGTGTAATAAAATCAAATGGAATATATAACAAATAAAAAAAAGGCTGTGAGTACAGGGGTTGAAATTCTGTGCTCTACATTCTACTTTCTCTTCTTACAGTATACCCGTCCATTAGATAATGTTCTTGACTTATATACCCTTTTGAGTAACTGGTGAGGGCAACAAAGTCATTTCATTATGAGCTTAGTGGATGAGGTGGCAAGTTGTGAGTAGTTAGAGGAGTCCAGGCAGAGTAAGACTTGAAAAGCAAGGTAAATCCTCTCCTTTGTAATAATTGAAGTACTAAACCCTTGTCTTTTGGAGGGGCTCGGATGTCTTTGGAAATTCAACTTTAATTCACACTACACAAGAGGTAAATTTTGATAGGTAAATATCAAGTACAGTCAGTTCCTGTGGGACAAGAAACGCTACCGGTTGACGTGGCACGATTATATTGGCCAGTTCTGTTTGGATGACGTCGTTTGAAAAGGAACCGCTTGTGTCCGAGCCAAAAAGATTTCCACTGTTCGCCTGTAAGAGCGTGATCGGCTGTTTCGAGAATCAAAATCATTAAGGATATGTTTGCATTTCAGTTCGACTACTTTTTTAAATAAAATTATTTTTTTTAGATTTAAATTAATTTTTTTAAAAAAAAATTTACATTGTTTTGAGATGTTTATATCAAAATAAAAAAATATTATTTTCATAAACTTTTAAGTAAAATATATATTAAAAAATAACATATACCATACTTTAAAACAGACTATAAATTCAAATTATATTTTACATAAGTGGATTTAGATTAATTAAATAAATATAATATTTAAAAAAAAACATCAAATAAATTTTTAATATTAACTTATGAGTTGATTTGTTGGATTACTGAATTTGATTATGTTAATTTCTAGAACTTTTTAAAACAATTATTCTATATTATATTTGCATCAACTTATCAAGTTAATGGAAAATCAAAATTATCAAGATAATGTTTGCATTTAAGTTCAACCATATTTTTTAAAAAATTTAATTTCTTTTAGATTTAAATGAATTTTTTAAAAAGTTTTTGCTATTATTATGAAATGTTTATATTAAAAATAAAAATATATATTATTTTAATAAATTTTTAAATAAAAAATATTTTGAAAAGCAATATCTATTATATTTTCAAACAAGCTCTAAGTTTAAATCACATTTTGCATGAGTTGATTTATATTAATTAAAAAAATATGATGTTTAAAAAAATAAAAAATAAAAAATAAAAAACTTTAGATGTAATTTTACTGAAATAGTAGACTTGTGAGTTGATTTGTTGGGTTACTTGAATTTTATAATGTCAACTCCTATTTATTTTTTTAAAAAATAGTTTATATTATATTCAAATCAATTTATCATATTAAATCAGATTTAATAACAATACATAAAATATATAGTTTTTCCTTTTCTTTTCTCAGCATAAAGATTCATTCATTTCATCGACATTATCTAATTTTGTACGGTAAGGAACTATTGAATATATTTTCTATTTTTGTTTGTGGGCACGATTATTTATATATGGACCTGAGAAAATATATGCGCGCGTGCAAATAAAAAGAGGAGTAAAAAGTTTATTTTAATGTTGGTGCAAAATTTATAAAAACAAAACCACTTCAATTGGTTATAATTTACATCATGCTTAGCTTTTTTAGAAGAATTAAAATATTTTTGTAAAAGAATGGGAGAGAAGAGGAATGGGCAAGGTCGATGACATGCACGAAAAATCAAGCAACACGAACAGCTACCCTTCTATCCTTCTATACCCCTGTATCAATATTTCTTTAATCAAGAAATAAATACAATATAAGAGGTAGTTTTTTTATAAATCATAATTTTGAAAGCAAAAAACTTTGCTTGTAAAAATAGATTCCATATAAATTTTTTTATATATAAAGATATAATTCACGAACAAGTCAATTCGTGTAATAAAAAACTCACCCACTCACACAAAATTTACATGGAGTTAGAGAGTATAGTTGCGGTTATTTTTGAAAATATTTTTTATTTAAAAATATAATAAAATAATATATTTTTTGTTTTTTTATATCAGTATATCAAAATAATCTAAAAACACTAAAAATAATAATTTAAAGCAAAGAAAAAAATAAAAATTTCAATTTTGTTCACAAATGCTTTTTAAACACAAAAATAAATGGGTTTGATCTAATTTAGGTATTTTTTATTTTTGTAGTAGAAGTTGCTTTTAAAATTACTTTTTATTTTGAAATATATTCAAATACATATTTTTTATTTTTAAAATTTATTTTTGATATAGAACATTAAACCAATCCAAAATCATAAAAAAATTAACTTAAAAAAATTAAAAAATTTCAATTGATCACAAGAACAATCACACTTTTATAATTTATAAAAAAAATAAATGATTTCTTGGATCTCTCAATTTATTGATAACTACATTCAAATCAACCAAACAATTTTTAACTATTCTTTTCCTTATTCACAAAAAAAAATACTCTTTCCCTTCAGCAGCTTGGGTTAGCTGAACAAATTTCCCGGAAATATTTTTCCTAAGAAAATTTATATACAGGCCATAATAATTCTTTTTTTATTCGTAGTGTGTTTTCCTGATAAAAGCCATGAAAGTTTTTTATATATATCCAGTGGAAATATAACCAACTCTCCCTATTATAAGCAGCATCCATAGAATCAACAAGAAAAAATTATGAATAGTATAATTTAATTGGTTAGATATTAAATTTATTTTTAAAAAATTATTAATTTAAATTTTATAAATTTTAAAATTATTAAAAATTTATATAATTATTAATTTCAAGATCTTTTGGTAATATTAATAATAATAAAAAGGTAACCTAGACTAGTAGGAGAATGGTCCTAATCCAGGAGCTCATCAGAACTAGCAGCGCCTTGCTTCGCAATAAAATCAGCACATGAATTAGCTTATGGCGTGGTCCAGCTGAATATCCAACTCCCTAGACAAGAGCTCTGTAATGGCCGAGATGATCACCTCTACCTCTTTAAAATTCCATGAAAGGTTTGATTTAACTTACACTGACAATTTTTCAGGCAGAATAATAATTCGTTATTATTCATCACGTCATTACTTTTTTTAAATATTTTTATTTAAAAATAATTTTTTTATATTAATGTATCAAAATAATTAAAAAATAAAAAAACAAACACACTCCTTTAGTGTTTGAAATTATAATAATAATTGTTTTTCAAAATATTTTTTTATGAAAACATATCAAAATAATATATATTTTTAATTTTTTTAACATTAATATATCAAAACAAATAAAATTACATAAAAAAATAATTTAAAATTTAAAAATATAAAACTTTCTAAAAATACTTTTTCAACATAAAAAATATAGCCTCGTAATAATTCGTAGATAATCTTTCAAAGATTTATAGCCGTGTTTGAAAAAGTAGTAATAGTCATGGTTTAAAGTTTTTTTTAATTCAAAAATATATTAAAATAATATTTTTTATTTTTTAAAATTATTTTTAATATTAATACGTTAAAAAAATTTAAAACCATAAAAATATATTATTTTAAATAATAAATAAATTTTTGAAAAACATTATTCCATTCCAAACAAATAACAAAAACGAACCCGTTGGGCAGGTGGAAAGGTCATAAAGTGACCGGTTAGGTGAGTAATGAGAAAAAATGTGACCCAGCGAAGCGGTGACAAGCGAGCGTGCCATAAGTTTGGATTAAACAGGATTTAAAAATGGGAAATGGGGCCCACCATTTAAAGGCTCTGGGTTTGCTAGAGTACATGACAACGGACTGGAAAGCTCTAGTCAATTCTAGTTAATTGTGGAATCAAATCACCGGGGTTAAAAGAAAAGTTACTGCAAAAATACATAGAACACTCGAAAAAAAGCAAGATTAAGATCATTAGCAGTATAAAGTTATGGTTGGGTTTTTTAAAAAATAATATTATTATTAATTCAAAATTAAAATTAAATTAAATTTAGCTCAGATATATTAAGTGGCAAGTTAATATATTGGGCTGTCAAGTTAAATTTATATTGATTTTTTAAAACATAATCCAGGTGGTAAATGGAATCAACATGGCAAACAAAATCAGGTTTAATATATATAAGAAGTATACGTAATTCTTTATTTTCAGCTTTTCATTTTTTATTTTTCTATATCTTTGTTCATGTTTAATCATTATAATTAATTATATTTAATTTGTGTTGGTGGTTACAAGCCTTTTTCGTGTGGGTTAATTACAGAATAATTAATTACAGTATCTAAACCATCTAAGTGGTGGTTTAATGATAAAAGTTTAGAATCAAGAGGTTTGCTTCTTCTGTGATCTCAGGTTCGGGTCTTGTGGTTACTCATATGATAACCACTAGAGGCTTACATGGTCGTTAGCTTCAGAGCTCGTGGAATTAGTCGAGGTGCGCACAAGCTGGTCCGGACACCACGTTAAACTAAAAAAAATTACAGTATCTACACAAATTATGTATACACACACAGACACATCATTTTAATAAAATCAATGATATAGAAAGATTTTGAAACAGGGTGATTAAGGTGGTAGGAATTGATATATACCCCGCAGTGGTCCGATGATTCTGCATAGTCGAACCCATTTGATTTGATTTGATTTGATTTATTTATTTGTTTTGGTATAGGAGATTATTCTCTTTTTTTTTTATCCATGTGTTTGATTATGCAGTTCACTTTCAATTGGATTAAGAAAACAGTCAGAATTCTATATTTTTTTCCCACGGTCAGTGAATAGTCATATTGCGTCCTTAATTTCTTGTATTTATACCGAGTGGTAACTTGCCATTCAGTGTGTTTGTCTTTACTATTTGTTGAAATATTTCTAATTAAATTTTTTATTTTTGTATGATTTTGATATATTAATATTAAAAATAAATTTTAAATAATAAAAATATTATTTTAATATATTTTTAAGTTAATAATACTTTAAAAAATAATAGTTATCGTAAACATTATCTAAATTTTTATGGTTTATCTTCTTTTAAAATCACAACAATTATTTAAGATCTCATAATATATTCTTATTTAATATGAGTTCATGTTATAGCTTTTACTAGTATATTAACTTGTGCTCTACAGGGGGTTAATATCACTTGTTTTTTTAAGTCCATGAAATATTAAGAATATAGAGAATATTTTGAGCCTTTTAGGTTTGACAGGCATATGAGACCCAAGCGACAATGCAAGACCCAAAAACATTGGGTCCGGCACCAAACACGGTTGCCACACCCAAGACTCTTGGGTCTGCCATTAGTGCCAAACTCAAGGATCTCGAGTATGGCGTGATACCCAGATTAAAGTAGCTTGGGTCTAGTAACCTTTACCAGACCTAAGCAAACAACAAACAAATAGATGGCAATTATATACTTTAATTATTAAAAAAAAGAAAAAAAAGAAAAAACATAAATAATCAATCACCAGCGGCCAGATTTGGCCGTTAAGAGGCATCTCACGCACCTTTTTAATGGTATAGATGTCGCCTACTTGTTAGGACATGTGGAATACAATCCATTAGTTTTTTGAATAAAAAATAAAAAAAACAACATAAAAATACTAAAACGTCCCATGATCATTTTAATTACACACCATATTCATATAAATTTTACTATCACGATCTACAATAATCTATATCTAAAAGCTAGAGTGAAATATCTACTCCTTTTAGTTTTATTTATAATATGTGAAAGCTTAGGCAATGCTTTTAAAATGGATGGAATGAAATTCTTATGTGAGAGTTTGTCCGGCATGAGGAATGAGATTTCTTGTTTGTCGTAACTAAGATTATTAAACTCAGACTCTGTTTGTTTTTTAAGTGTAGTATGATATAATTTGTGTTTTGCTTCAGCTAAAAAAATAAAATCACACACACACACACGTGTGTGTGCAAGACCAAATAAATACCTTTTACTCTTTCAGTACTTTATTTATTTATTTTTACTGACAATTTTTTTTATGACTTTATTTATTTCTTTTCAACATCTAGGAATTGTAAAATTAAAAAATAAACCTTGAAACCGAAATATAAAATTCTAAAATCTCAGGAACCATATAATACTTGAATTAAAATTTTAAGGACCAATTTAAAGTTTTACGTGTCTTTTGAATAGTGGGTCATTTATTTAAAATTTTTCCAACTATAATATTAAATTTAATTTTATAAAATTTATTTTTAATTAACGATCGATATTTTTTTCTGAAACTTCACATACGAGGGTGCATGGAAAATAAAAAGGGTGAAAAAAAGACACTATTCCTTGAATAGTGGACGTGTAATGTAATGGAAATTGTAACAAGTATGGATGTGGTCACTTGGGAATTAAGAATTTTTTTGCATTTGAGGAAACCCCACTTCTCGAAAAGTGTATTTTATAGATCCAGGTAAGTGAGTAAAATCCCGGCTGTCCCAGGATTTTACAAGAGGTGTACGTCCTGACTCGAACTCGAGACCTGCTGTGCAGATCTCAAGCCTTTTGTCACCACGCTACGTCCCTTGGGGACTTGAGAATTAAGAATGCTTGCAGTTACGAGGCGAAATGGTTTTTGTATTTATAAAATATTTTTGTAAAATAATATTTTTTTTATATAATTTTAGATATCTTAATTTGTTGATATAAAAAATTATTTCAAAATAAAAAATATTTTAAAAAGTGATCTTTGTCATAATGACAAATAACCTCAAGTATTTTTTATTTTAAACGCATGAAATCAATATATATTTTTAGTGATTTTTAACTATTTAGATATATTAATATAAAAAATAAATTAATATCTAAATTTTCAATGTATTAAAAAAACTATTTTAAAAAAAACTTTGTATTATACACTAAATTGAAGGGGAAAAAAGGAGTAACTTCAAAAGCATCTTTCACATTTGACTATGTATTTTTTAGTGTTTTCTAATGATTTAGATATATTGATGTAAAAAAGAAAAAAAATCTGTATTTTTAATGCTTTTTTTTTAAAAAAACTATTTTTTTAAAAAAACTTTGTAGTGTAATTCCAAATACACACTAAATGGAAGGGGAAAAAAAGTAACTTCGGCTTGTTTTAGTTTACTTTAATATCCGTGGATTAAAAAAAGTAATTTAAGTCTATGAAATGATTGCAAAATCAAGAGTAAAGTCATAGCAATTAATGATATCCAATCTTCACATTGAATGAAGCTTGGAGTTATTATATATGAAGGGAAGAAAACGAGAAAATTCAAAAGCATCTTTCACACTTGATTTTGACATGAAAACATTATGGAGAACAAGAATTTCTCCTACTTGACACTGATTTAGCCTCTGTTACTGTTGTGAATTGGCCTCTCAGCAGATCTGATAACGATCCAAATCTAATTGAAAACTACATTTTTATGCCTTTTTTTTAATATATATAATTAGGTGAAATTTAGCATTTAATATGCATTGACATGAAAGTATAATACATAAAAAAAAAAAAAATCATTCCTGTTTAGGAATATCTTTGCCTGGTGTATATATGGTACAATTTATTTATATGTATAGGGTCCTCTTACAATTATTTTCTTACTTAATTATGTTCTTAATCTGTCCGGATCAATAATGTATAGGGTCCTCTTACAATTATTTTCTTACTTAATTATGTTCTTAATCTGTCCGGATCAATAACTCCCACTTCGAGGTATTTGCCTTGGACAACATATCAATTCATTTTACTGGATCTGGCTTCACAAATTTAAGGTACTGGGTGAGTAGTGTCTCATTCGTAAATACTTGTTAATATTGATAAGAATGACCTAAACTTATTATTTTTAATATTAACATATTGAAATAATTTTAAAATATAAAAAAATAATTTTACACAAAACTTTTTAAAATATTTGAAAAAAATCACGTTCACAAACACTGCCGTCGTAGAGTGGAAGTATAATCACTGCATTTTCAAAGTATTGAAATGTAAAATTATTTTACACGGTTTATGTTCTCATTTTGTTTTGAATAATAAGGTTTGTTTTTTATAATTTTGTTTTATCTAATTTATTTATTTATATTTTATTGTGTATTGATGAAATTATTATTTTTCATTATAAAAAAATGCCAAATGATATAGTTTGAAAGATATAAATGGTTTTAATTATGATATATTGTTGTGAAATGGTTTTATTTTCATGAATTTAGTCTTGGATTACAAACTAAGTGAGTGTTAGGGAATAACTTTTGCTTTTCAGTGTGTTTTATCTGAAAAAATATTAAATTAATATGTTTTAAAAAAAATTTCAATAATCTTGATGAGTTGATATAAAAAATTATTTTAATATATTTTTAAATAAAAAATAATTTTAAAAAACAGCGATGCATCACAAAAACTTGAGCTTTTTAACAATCATAAATTACGCCATTCCTTGATTGGTTACATTTCTCTTTTGCACACCTAAAAGGACACTTCCTCCAGCCTCACGAAACAAGATGGATGCTTTATCGTTTCTTCTTATTGAGGCTTTTTCTTTTTTATTTTGTTAATGAAGACTTCTGATTGAGCTTTCATAAATGTTTCATCATGCCATGTCCTCGACTATTTAAAAAAATAATTAAATAGGATGAAAGGGACATGCAATATACATAGCAAAAGAATATGACACATTACAACTTCTGATATATATCTAGTGCATGCACACTAGCATTTTTTGTGTATTTTTTAGTCTGTTTAAGGTTATTTTTTAATTAATAATATATTTAAACAATATATATTTTTTGTTTTTATATTAATATATCAAAATAATTAAAAAACACCCGAGAAAATATTAATTTAAAAAAAAAACACTTTGAAAAGCTTTTACAAAACATCAATAAATTGACCTTAATAACATGACAAATTCAAAGTTGGAACTCTAAGTCATTCTAGCATTAAGATCTGTTAAAGCAACCACTGAGCCGACTAAACAACAAGAATCAAACACCTAATATTTTTCTTAATCAATAGATTCGAAGCATGATCAAACCGATTTATTATTTTTTAATGGGTGATCTTCGTCACTAAGTTAGGACGTTTAACTACTTTGGCATTAGAAAATTATTTATTCGGGAGAGAGCAGAGAGGAGTTCTATATAGTTGAGATATCGCATAAAATAAAATTTAAATTATTAAAACTTCTTTAATCATTCATAACAGCCTATAACTGCCATACGGTGACGGGCTAAACAATTTTCTCAAAATGTACTTGAGATGTTCTGCTGTACTCACGGCACCACAGCAGCAAAGAGAATTCTATATGATCAACATGCCTACAGGACATGGGTTTTAAATGCAACATCGTTATGAAACATATCTGTAGGTCACATTGGTAAGTTTAGTTTCGATTAATCCTTTTTTTGCTTTTTTAAAGATTAAAGTGGGTGTTTGGGTCAGTTTGCGTGTACCTCGACTAATTTCATGGGTCCTGAAGTTAATGACCATGTAAATCTCCAATGACCCTAAGATTTATAGGGCTCAAACTGGTGATCTATAAAGAGCAAACTTAAAACTTGATTATTTGAGTTATACCCCTTAGGGTTGTTAGAGAATAATATAAATCATATCCTGGGACCTTACATAAAAGCTTAAACTATTGGGTTGAGATGGTTCTTTAATATGGTATCAAAGCCTTAATGACCAGGGGCGGAGCTAGGATTATTTGTTAGGGGGGGCCAAAATTAATATAACAATACATAATATTTGTTTTAATTTATTGTACATGAGTTGTAAAAAAAACATGCATAATTTAGTTTTATTCAAATAACTTACTACAAACATATAATGATCTTTGTATAGGGTAAAATGTTTGAAGTAATACCAAATTGACTTGAAGCAATGAAGTTAATTTCATCTTCATAATATATCTATCACTTTAATATTATTAGTCTTTATACCTATTAAATATAAACATAGAAAGTATATAAGAAACATTAGCTAAAGCGAAGCATTATTTATATTTGATAAACTTTGAAATAAAGCAAAAAATAATAAATAATAAAGAATAATAATATCGATTTTAGTAAGAGATTACTCACTAATCAACACAAATTCTTTGTAAACTGAAGCACATTGGGATTGCTTAACCATAACATCAACATTATACATTGGAGTTGGTTCAATAGGCTATGAGTTATCAATATTTTTTTTTCAAAAAAATAATCAATTCTTCTTATTTTGTTCATGGTTTAACTTGAAATCAAAACATATATCGTGAGAAAAAATTGATAATTTTTGCAGCTCTACTAAAAACAAAACATAAAAAAAATTCAAGCTTAATCAAAATAAACCAATAAAATATATCTAATTAATTAGAAAAAAAAATTACTATAACAAGAATTCAAAAAACAATTGGTAGAACTAGCAGATCTGAGAACAAAAAGGAGCAAAAATGGTAGAATTATAAAAAAACCTCATCAACTTATTAAAAAAATCTCAAAATAAAAATAGATTTTAAATTTAAATTACCTTATTTTGTTTGATGAAAGATAAATTAATTGGTGGCTCTGCTTCAATCTTTCAGCAAAAAAATTTTACTTACAATTTATATTTGTATTTTTGTTTTTGATTAGCCATAGGATTTATATTAGGGTTGTGCAAATTAATAACTTTATATTTGTAGAATTTATACCAGGGTTGCGCAAAATAATTCAAAGGAAATTAAAAATAAAATCACGCTTCATTAAAAATATACATATTAAAAATGTATTTAATTGAAAGACATGAATGAAGATAAAATAAATTTGTTTTTATGGTAGTTTTGAAGGAAATTTTTATATTTAAAAAAGAAAAGTACAGAAAATCATATCTCTTATATCTCTATTGTTTTTATTTTTTATATTCCAAGATAATAACTAAACGTTAATTTAGTATCATTCGATGATGCTTAGATTTGCACCTGTCAATAATATTGTTTAGATGCATGATTTACCAAGATACAGTAATTGCAGATGTTCTTATG
The DNA here is from genome assembly GCF_951802175.1 of Populus nigra. Lineage (NCBI taxonomy): Eukaryota > Viridiplantae > Streptophyta > Magnoliopsida > Malpighiales > Salicaceae > Populus > Populus nigra. The sequence continues at coordinate 23,215,446 of NC_084854.1, forward strand.
CTCGCCATTAATTGAAACCGCAGAGAGAAATACTTGTATACGAGTAAAGGTAAACCCTAAATTCCTAGCTAACCTTTTCTTCTTGTTGATTAACGTAGGTCACAAGTTAAACTCTCTCTCTCTCTCATTTTCGATGGCTAAGGATGTGGACATGAAAGAATCACAAGTTCTATATGAAAAACACATTCACTTGCATGGATTATGCGCCTGGCTAGATAAGAATATGGTCCCCAACACCGAACTTGGAAGATTTGATCGTGTGGGGAGGAGATGCATTCTTTTCAATTTTCTCTGAATCGGCACTTTTGGACGGACATCTACAATCAAAACTATAAATGTAGAAAAATTTGGAAGAAAACCGACATCATCAAATACCTACAAGATCGAGAAAGGGACTTTCACTTGGTGGTAGGCCAGATGACCAGGTGCCAATGTAGACATACTATTTACCCAGCTGACACCTCATGGGAATACCATGGATGACGTGAAAATATGGCCGGCTTTATTGGTTCCCTGTCATAGGAACCGAGGTGGACCTCTTCCAATATCACCATGAACACTTGGCAGGCTATGGTTGCCTCGACGGCTATAATCAAAAGATTAGTGGCTTGTTTCGATGTGAGGTTGCTGGCAAGAAACTCAAGTATAGATTTTGTGGTTTTGCATGTCCATTTAAACAAAAGGAGAGAGGATCGAGTCTTACATTTGTGCCCTCAGTTACAAATTGTTTTGTTGAAGATGGAGAACTAGAGATGGAGAATTCGGAGCCTAACCCCTAACCAAAAGGGTAACCTAGGGAAAAATGCCGATTTACAAACTCAGTTCTAACCTTAGAAAATAGGGGAACAAAAAAGAACATAGCCAGTAAATTTGGGATTTGGCACGCAAACAAAATTCTTGGTTGCGAGAGTGAAGTACTCGACAGATGGAAGTCCAAGCTTTAAATATTTATAATATTTATAGTAGGTTTGTTTTTGTATTTTGAGAATATTTTTTTAAAAAATATTTTTTTTATTTTTTATTTACTTTGAATTATTTGTTTTAGTGTTTTTAGATTGTTTTGATGTAGTGATGTTAAAAATAATTTTGTTTTAAAAAAATATTATTTTAATACATTTCTAAATGAAAAACACTTTAAAAAATAACTGTTATGATATTTTCAAACACCCAATATTTTGTTAGTGCAGCCAATCTTTACTAAAATTACTAAAAGAAAACAATAATGGTTACAGAGATTGTGTTCAATATCATGGTGGTGCAAGTTGTTTTTTTTACTTAAAATATATTGAAATGATTTTTTATATATTTTTTTTATTTTTGAAACAGACACATATAAAATTATCTAAAAATATTTTAAAAAAACATTAATTTAATATATTTTAAAAAAACAAATCACAACAAAAGCTATCATAGTGATTCCATGTCTTAGAATGCTTTTCCTTCGGATTGACAAAATGGTAGAAGGTTCTTCTTCTGCTTGGGCTGTGGATGGTGCTGATCATAGTTCCATTTGTTAAAACAGAAGCTGTCGAGGCCCACTGGCTGAGTACAATATGGAGTATGCGAGTGGAGCTGGACTGTACTACAGGCTAATGAGATTGGGCTACTCGTAACCGCTAGGCTGTCATCCCCCCCCAGACCCCTGTGATGTGCCGAAGTTAAAGTCCGCTTCAATTCACCTGGCAATGCTAGACTTTCATCAGTCGAGTTGTGTTTTTTTTTTAATATTTGTTCTTAATCATTTCTCACTAAATGTCATATGTTTTTTATTTATTTATCACATTGAATGAGCTTTATCCATAATTGGGTTCTAGAAATTGAGTAGCAGAACATTTTTCTGGAAGATTATATAGAAAATATATCCTGGTTAAATTAACATTATTCATTAGTAAAAGAAACACTGAAGCTGCATCTGCTTTAAATCCAGTAACGGGCCAATATTTTATCAGCTGCAAGATAGAATCAGGCGAGCCGAGACTGAAAGGATGAGATGATTGGAGATTTCCGCGCTCAGATTCTCCGAGGCTGAAAGGATGGGAGGATTGGAGGAGATTTCCATGCTCAGATTCTCCGAGGCTTGGCAGATGTTGCCCAATGGGCTTGACCCATCTGCATTTTGTTTGTTCTTACAATTTTTGGATTGGTAACCACTTTGCATCTTCTTTACAAGATCAGAATTTTTATTTTTTTTTTAACCACTCTTTAGGTAGCATTCAGTCAGTTTCGGAATACACGTGGTGACGATTATTCAGACAAAGCGGATATGTTTTTTTATTTTAAAATTATTATAGAAACAAATTTATTTTTATTTATTTTTCGTGTTTTTAAAATACTAGTCAAACGCAGCCGTGAACCACGTATCATGTGTTGTTTTCAATGATTCGGCTAGGATATTCTCAACTATGAAGAAGGGAAATTGATTTGAAGGAAAAGAAGCGCAAGTAGAAAACAACAACCAAACTTTAAAAGTCTACGAATTAAAAGATGATGGATTGACCTCTTCAAACATATAGTTTTCCTTCGTGTAATTTTCTCGCCTTTAATATGCAAGTCGCTCGTGGTGAATGCGATTGAAAAACTCGGGTCGACAGGCGCAAACGTGCTTTTCTTGGACCTAGCCTTTTTCCATGTGTTTCTGCTATTATAGTCGTGGTTTGGAAATTTATTTGAAAAAATGCTTGGGTGGTTAGATCATTACAACAACCCGGGTAAACTATATTTTATAAAAACAAAAGATTCTAATTACTTTATAAGATATTAAATCATCATGGTTTGAATCGGGATTGACTATACAAATCAAAATACTAAGAAATTAGTCCGGTTAAACCAGTATGATCGAGTTATTATCTTGTCTAATTTAACTAAAAACTCAACTTGGGCTAGGTTTCGATCCTGATTTTCTAAATTATTTCATTGACTCGAGTTAAATAATTACGCTTTTAATTATTTAAATTTAAATAAGTAGTTAAGATATCCATTTGCGAGTATGATAAGCATTGATTTTTAAAATGTTTTTTCGTTTGAAAATATATTAAGATAAATTTATTTTTGACATTACCATGTATTCAAAAACATAAAAAAATAATAATTTAAAACTAAAAAATAATTTAAAAATACAATTAAACCAAGAAGACAAAATAACAATAATAATAAAACCCACCAAAGTCTAGTGAACAGGGTTTGGATAAAAATTTAGGTGGTTGGTTCACCAAACGCTGCTGGCATGCGACTCCAATCACCCAAAGTCTCATCTCAATAGCCCAATTACCCTCTCGTTTATCTAGGCAATGTAATCTTACAAGTGTCAACGACAAATTTGGCATCCAATGACACCATATTGGAGTCCAGGAGTGAATTAAACTCGATATATAATTATTGCCGAGAGAGGTCTGCCGCTGCTTTCTCCCCTTCCCTTTGCCCTTTATGCCATGGGCAAAAGAAGATCTTGAACAGTAAAATTGCATGATAATTTATCATCATTACAATTTACTGGTTGCTATCATCCTCGTGACAGGTAGCACGAGCAGGATTCTAGAGAAAACCTAGCTGTCACTCCATGAGTCAATATTTACATAATTGACAGAGAGAAAGAGAGGGAGGAATGCTCATGTGTCTTATAAAATAACCAGGAAGATAAGCTGACGAGGCAATTTTTGTTTGGCATGGAGAAAGAAAGATTGGGAGATCCTCTTTTGTTTTACTATGTTAACCTTTTTTCTCGAAGGAATAAAAAGAAGCCCATGCCGTGCATGCAGTGCGGCGAGTCTAGTGGCCTTTCCCTAGTAGCCTTTCCTCCCCTCAATTTCCCAATTATTTTGGACCCTTTTAGGTACTCGTAATTTATTAAAAAAATAATTTAGAGTTATTCCCGGAGCCTCCCGTTCAATATACGTTAAATTCTCTGGTTCAAATAGGTTTTTTTTTCAAGTCCAATATTAGATTTGTAATGATCAAGTCATGGGAGTCTAAAAAACTTCATTTAAAAATATATTTCAAGAGTGGTATGTTATTATTCTTAAAACTTTATTTAATAATTTTAAATTTTAAATTGAAACGAGTTACTTACTGAGTAGTCATTACAAAATTTTAAAAACAAATTGGAAAACTATCATAATTTTAAAGTATTAATGTTTTCAAATTTATTTTGATGGGTTAATACTAAAAATAATTTTAAAAAATAATTATTATTGTAATTTTAAAAATTCTGAAATTTAAAAACTCCCGTTTTAAATTATCTATTGATTTCCTAGAACGGAGCGTGAGATGCAAAAAAGAAATATTACCTTCCCCTGTTACCTTCCCCTTTTTTTTTTCTTTTCTTTTTTTTTTAACCTTCCCCTTTCTTTTAAATCATGAAGCGGCTCCAGCACAGAGTGTTGAGGTGACAAGAGCACTTTAAGTCCAGTCTTTTTGCTAATTATGAGATAATGTTGATAATTTAATATTACTCTTTCTTTAATTATTATTGTTGTTGTTCATGGAGAGGTTTGATTAATTACACCTTTTCTCAGCCCCGATTCCTCATTTTATAATATGAAGATTTTAATATAATTTTTAATTTTACTGTGAAAGCATATTTCAGTTGGATGTGAAATTTAACTTTTTTCCATGGTGCTCGTACTGTAATTATTTATTATATACTTTTATAGTGAAATTATTAAAAAGAAAAGAGAGATGGATACAAAAAGAATAAATAATAATAATAATAATAATAATGTCCTAATCCCATCAAAAAGTGATACAAAACTCTTACTTGTTAAGAAAATATATTTTAAAATTTTCTTTTTTATTTTTATTTTTATCTTTCTTCTATGCGGTAAATATCCAACAATTACAACACAGGTAAAATAAAATTTATCTACAAACAATATCAAAATAACATGCCATCTATTTTTATCACATAGTTCAACTTTCAACTGCAGATACTTAATTGCTAAACAACAAAAAAAAAAAGGAATGGCGGTTATTGTTTGCTGTTTACGTGGACCGTGAACCACCCGCTAGTGTCAGTTTGTTATTTTTTTATTGTTTTTTTAAATTATACCTTTCAATTTTTTCCCTCCATAATCTCTCAATATTTTATTAAATTAAAATAAATCATTGTAATTTATTATGGTTTAATTTTTAAGATGGTGTCACAGTCTTAAATAAGTTTTTTTTATATTTGATTGATACTAGATTATTTGATTGATATTAAATTTTTAAAATCAACTATTTTGTTATCATATCGATAAATAAAAAATAAAGTTTTTATGCCTATTTGAGTCTGGGGACATGGATTTTGCGAGTTAAGCTACAAAACACAGGTTGATCTAATATTGTCGTCTCACTGTAAAAAAAAATATCATATTGTAAAAAAAATTTAAAGTCAAACCATGCTTTTACCGATCATTCTGATTGTCTCCTGGTATCAACTCTTATGTGGGTTAATTTTAAACATGGGTTAGGTAAGAAGTCAAGTCAAAATATTTTAAAGTTGACCCACTAGGTTAGGTTTAATAATAATGTCATATAGTTTTCTTTTTTATAAAAATCCATGTTCCAATTTTTTTTAATCGAATTGAATATTTTTTTTTCTTTTTTTTATTAATTTTATCCTTCAATATTTGTTTGATTTTGAATTGATATGCGTGATTTATTCTGATTTGCTTTATTTGAGGTCATTGCAATCTCAAACAAATATCTTAGTATTTAGTTGATGCCCAATTTTACAAGTGTTTATTTTTATTATCATATTATTGAGTATAAAAATGTTTTCGAACCCAATGAAGTCCATGATTTAAGTCACGGGGTTGGTGAGTTAAGTCACGAATCCCGATTCAATCTAATGTGTCACCATTTCAATATTTTAAAAAAATAACATTGAATTTTTTTTAAAGCCAAACAATGTTTTTACCGATCCTCCAGATTGTTTTTTTAATTTATCAAGTCTATTGAATCACATCAATATAACTCTCGTATGATTTAATTTGAAACATGAGCTGGATAATAAGTTAAGTAAGGAGTTTTAAAAGTTAATTTGTTGTGTTGGGTTTAATTACAATATAAAAAATTCTCCATTGTCTATATAAATTTGTTAGATTCGATTTTTTTAAAACCTACCTCATGACAAAGTGTGGGTGAGAAAGCTAATTTACTCTATTTGTATGAACGTTGAAAAAACTGACAACATTTGACATTATCAATAATAAATTTATGTGCCATAGTAATTATGAAAAATAACAAATTTAATTACTTTTTCCTAATCAAAGTGTTTTTTGAATTGAGGTGTGATTTAGTTTTTTTTTACGAGAGATAAGAAAAGCAACTAAAAAACATATATTTTTAACTTTTATTAATAAGTGATTTGTACCTTATAAAAATCATATCTATCAAAAAACCTAACTACACCTCGTTATGCCTCAATGCCAAGCAGACTTAAGGAATGTATACATAACAAATCATGGATTTTTGTTGTAAAATTAGCATAATAAATTAAAAAAATTGATGAATTGAGATAGGTTCAAAAAGATTTTGCAATATAGCATAATTTGATCACGCCACACTTATGAAGTGTAATAAAATCAAACTTCAATCTTCTGCCTTAACTAGTTAGCTGGTTAGATGTAGTTGTATTAACTGGTTGATCGTTTCATACAAAAATCATGATTTTTTGAAGTTTTTCTTCAAAGTATGCTTTAGACTCCAATTTATTGATTAAAAAATAAACTCCAATTAAAATCTCAAAGAATTATTGTTCACATGGTAGTGGGGTCTTCGAGCAGTCATATATATATCTGTCATAATTAAATGAGGTGTTGCCCCAAATATATAGATGGATGACTTAGCAGATGTATTCATGGATTAATGAGACAAGTTTAGACCTAAGAGAAAATTTGATTATAACTTTTGATTCTATCGTTGGATCGCGCTCAAATCTTTATAAGAGTTTTTCGAGGTCATTTTCCCTTTAGCAAAGACTACATTGCTACATGAACCATGAGATTTTTAGATATGAAAAATATAGCTGGACTTCAGTTTTTGATAATTTTAAAAATTTTCTTGTTCTTTTTAAAATCAATCGATTGATTTTACTTATTATTATGAACTAGTAAACAGGTTTACATGTGAAACTATACTATTTCATAGAATTTTGTTAAACCTATATCAATTCACCAATTTTTTAATTTACTGTACTAACTTCGCAATTTTTCGAGAAATGAAAGGGGCTATGGGAATGCAAGTTGCTGACGTTCTTGAAGAACGAGGAGATGATGGGCTTCTGGAGTAAAATAATGGAAGCTACGCTGTCAACGGTTGACTGCCCAGAGCTGAACTCCATTGCCACTAGAGACATGTGATGTTCAAACTTCAAAATATAAAAGAAATCACGAACGTGGCTCAACCATCCTTTGGTTCTATCGTCGTGTACAAATCATTAGGTCAGCATCCATTAATGCCCTGTCAAATGATGTCCACACTACTCTGCAGGAATTCTCTTTTTTCTTGTATATTTCAAATTCATGAAAATGTCTATCTACACACGACACTATTTAATTTGGGGACCATATGATATTCTTGTGTCGGTCCAAAGGATTATTTAAGAAAAACTGTAAGAAATTATTTCTTTTCATAAATACGTTAGTCTATTTACCTAAAATCCAATTAGTTTTTTCGTCAAGCTCGATGGATTATAGATCAGAATCTTGTTTCATTAAATTCTTTTTTTTTATCGAATATTCACAATTTTCAAACTAAACCTGTATATGCTTGTTTAATTTTAATACGCAAAGTAATTAATCATAAAAATCAAAATAAATTATAGACTCTGATGTTTATAAATTATGTAATATTACAAATCATAAATACTTGATATGGTTCATGGGTTATTTTTTTTTGAAATTAAATTGATTTATTTTGTTATATAAAAACATCACTTATTTATAATCAAATATATTTAAATAAATAGGTAAAAAAAAATATACCGCTACACTTTACAGCAAAAACAAAAATAACTTTGATTTTTATTTTTAGTTTTAAATTTTTTTTAGACTGGTTTTTTAAATGATTTTTTATTTGAAAAATATAAATTAATATTTTTAAATAATTTTTAATAATTCTAATATACTAATATTAATAATTAAAATATATTATTTTTAATTAAAATATACTTGTGTAAACTGCATCCCCAAGTAATCATTTATTTTCTTTCCTAGTTTCCTTTTCACTGTCTTTCTTTATCTCAAGAAGAGATGTCATGTCCCGAAACAGGTCCTTTTTGAACAGGGTCCCCTGTCTAGTAACTAGTGAAAGTGGAACTACTAGCCTACTAGCTAGATCATAGATGGCTTCACTTGGCTCCTAATAAAGGAATAAATAAAAGATGAATTAAATTTAACGATAAAACAAAAAATCCAAATTTATCAGAATAGCTGAAGGAAAATCCCACAAAACCCTTTTCTTTCTCATGACTACAGTCTTGCTTTCACACTCTTCCATTTCCCATCTCTCCTCTCCAATATCTTCTTCCTCTTCTTTGGCCACTCCTGTCAAAAAATTTTCAGGCCACATTTCCATTTCCAGGGAAGAAAAAGAAGACCCTCCTTGTTTGAAAGAACCACTTATTTCCTGGTTTCTTTTTTATTTTGAAAGTGTATTTGGCCTGTACTTTCTATAAAAGACTAGAAACCCTCCTCATTTTTCAGTGAGTTGGTCCCAATCTGTGGTTTATATCTTCTAATTTATCAGCTGTTGATTTTCAAAGATGGATTCTTTTCAATACCCAATATCTAGACCCTACTCTGTTTTTTTAAAGCCCTGAAAGTGATTGCCTTGCCAGGAAGTTGTGATCCATTGGCCTAATTTTGGGTCCCATCCGTGTACCTGCATAAGTTTCAATATTCAACTCCCATTTTTCTATTCTTCTGTGCCATCAAAATTTATTTTTTTGATTAGGCCTGTGATGTTGTATTCATCGATTTTGCCTTCCTAGTCAAATATAAGATGCTCCTCTGTTTCTTTATTTTTTATTTGTATTGTGGCCTAAAAGAGAACAGTTGATACTTCTGCTGAGGTCAAGGTGGTACTCTTAGCCGGCTTCTTGAATTATAATCTCCTTTCCTGCCCTTTTCAGGTACTAAAGTTCGAATCTTTAGACCATTCTTGAATTTGTGGTTGCTTCATTGTCATTGTTTTCTGCTTGATTATATCATACAATCCTTCAAATTCCTAGATTTGGTCCTGTTTTTGCCTAATAATCATTGAAATGTGATTCACTAGCTTTGATTTTGTGTTTATGATTCTTCTAGTCTTGAAGGGGTCATTATCTTGAATCTCTCCTTCCGTAAGCTGCATTATGCTTATTTTGAAAATCTTGGTAGCTGCCTAATTTTTTACTGTACCGTGCCTCCAATGTGTAAAATGAGGTTCAGTGGATTTAACCTCTCCTGATTCTTTAGGGGCTTATTCACTATATTTGCTTCTTGTTTTCTTGCATACCTAAGCATTTCAAGTATGCTTGAGCAGGGCAATTTTTTGTTCAATTCGCCTTTCCTTCCGTGTGTCTTTTTTTGGTTCTTTCTCTTTCCTGTTGTTGCTTCACAAATTCCCTTGGGGTCAAAGCTTTCTGTAGAGGAAAACAACTTGTGGGTTTCCCCCCGTGGTGATTTTGCTATTGGATTCGTTAACCGTTCTGATCAGCCCTATCAGTATAGTGTTGGGATACGTTTCAATTCGAAATCTATTCCTGTTCCCAAACAAACTGTGGTTTGGGTTGCTGGAGCTGATGTCACTGTTGGTAACAAGTCCTATTTCCAGCTTTCTCAAAATGGGGAACTGGTATTGGTTGATTCTTTGAAGGGAGTCACTGTATGGACCAGCAACACAAGCGAATTAGCTGTTGTTTCAGCTCTTCTTCGTGATGATGGCAACCTTTTTCTATTGAATAGAAAGCAAGAGGTTGTTTGGCAAAGCTTTGATAATCCATCCGACACGCTTCTTCCAGGCCAGAATTTACCTGTTCATAAAACACTAAGAGCAGCAAGCAGAAATTCTGTTTCAAGTTATTACAGTCTTTACATGAATGCTTCAGGTCAGTTACAGCTAAAGTGGGAAAGTGATGTCATTTACTGGTCTAGTTACTGGTCCAGAGGAAATCCATCAAGTTCGAATCTTGGTGCTGTCCTTACCTCTGGTGGAGTCCTGCAACTTGTGGACCACAATCAGGAACCCGTTTGGTCTGTTTTTGGGGAAGACCACAATGACAGTGTAAATTTTCGGTTACTTAAATTAGACATTGATGGTAATCTGCGGATGTACTCATGGGTAGAAGCTACAGCGTCATGGAGATCAGTTTGGCAAGCTGTTGAAAATCAGTGCAATGTTTTTGCAACCTGTGGCGAGCATGGCATCTGTGTTTTCAATGCATCGGGATCTCCCGAATGCCAATGCCCTTTCAAGTCAACATCTTCTCCCAGCTCGAAATGTTTTGCACTGAATTGTGAATCTAATTACAGTATGGATACTTATGAGCATACTTTTCTGTATGGGATTTATCCACCAAATGAATCAATCACCATTACTAGTTTACAGCAATGCAAAGAGTTGTGCATACAGGACCCGGCCTGTACAGCTGCAACCTTCACAAATGACGGAACTGCTCAGTGCCGAATGAAGACAAGTCCGTACTTCTCTGGGCATCAAAACCCCTCTTTAAGTTCGATATCTTTTGTTAAGAAATGCTCAGACCCCATAGCAGTTAATCCCCATGCCTTTAGATCTTCTCCAGCACAATCTCCTGTCAAACGGTCTCATGGGTTGTGCATTTCTTGTCTAATTGGAGCAGCCTCTGGCACATTTGTTTTGTTTGCTATTGTTCAGATAGGAATCGGCTACTTCATCTATAGAAGAAGATATCAGATTTTGAGGAAAGCTGCTTTAGCTTACCCGGGCTGGAACTCAAAGGGTTTGATGATGTTACCATTTACAGAAATCAAGGACATCACAGGGAATTTCAAGCACCAGATAGGGCCAGGTATGTATAGAGGTGAGCTTCCAAACCATCAGCCAGTAGCAGTCAAAGACCTTGAAAACGCTATTGAAGAAAGGAAGTTTCGAGCTGTTGTTTCAAAGATAGGAAGTATACATCACAAAAACCTGGTGAGGCTTGATGGCTATTGTTTTGAGTTGGGTCATAGATATCTGGTCTATGAATACGTCAAAAACGGTTCTGTGGATAAATATATAGAAGACGATGAGTTGAGTCAGAGACTGACTTGGAAAAGGAGAGTTGACATATGCATAACTGTGGCAAGGGCCATTTGTTATCTGCATACAGGATGCAGGGAGTTTATAAGCCACGGGAATTTGAAATGTTCAAATGTAGTCCTGGATAAAAATTACGAGCCCAAGGTCAGTGAATTCGGGTTGGAAACAGCTCATCTCGAGGCATCATATGGTGGGGAGAAAGATGTGGAGGATTTTGGCAAGATGGTGCTGATATTGATAACCGGGCGTCCAGAAGTCCAGGATGCCTGGGAATGGATCTATGAGGAATGGATCCAGCGGCGTCTAGAGGGGGTGGTTGATAAAAGACTTGACGACGGGGTGGATTTAAAGGAGCTAGAGCGACTGTTACGAATTGCATTTTGGTGTCTTCAAACAAATGAACATATGAGACCTTCGATGGGTGAGGTGGTGAAGGTATTGGAAGGCACATTAACCGTTGATCCCCCGCCGCCTCCTTTCAGCCATAGGTTATCAGAAGAAGAGTCCTTGGAGTCGGGCTCCAAACCTCCAAGTCCAGTGGAACCATGAAGATCAGTCAAAACCTTTTCCACTATAATTTGTATAGTAGAACTAACACTGCATGGTGGTACAATTTAGCACTTCCCTTGATACACACCTGCTTCCCCCAACTGCATGAACATCGATTCTGTAAGAAGAAAGTTCCATTGAGATCTAGTTGAAATTAAAATGCAACTTCATATGCATTCTGGGATGCCATATTTGCAATGTGAACTTTGATTCGGATGCAATTGATGTAATGGCTAATGCTTTTTTGTTTTTGGCTTGTGGCTTTCGCATCATTCTTCTCTCTGATATGGAATATGCCGGAAAAATCAAATTATTGGGGTAGTCAACCTTTGAAATTTTTGCCATGCGTGGCACTTATCTCCTCACGGTACTTTAAGTTTGTTAAAAATTATAGGATGATGAAATATGTTAGAAAAATATTTGAAAAATATAATATTATAACATAATTATATATTTTAATATGATTTTTATTGGCTGTTTAGTCATGTTTAAAAATGTATATTATTTGTAAATTAATTAACCTAAATAGGTCTAGAAAGATGAGATAAAAAGTAAACTAATAGGGGAGAGAAATGAGAAAAGAACAAAAAAAAATACATTATCGAGGACATACTGGGATTCTGTTTTTAACATACTAGGTATTATTAAAAAGATCTCGACGAGAAGATTCTAACTATATATTAGAAGACTACCAAACACAATCGTAATTAAGTCTAAATCAAACTCGAACAAATTTCTTAACTAATTATGATATCTTTTTGGTGTTCTTTCAAGATGTGATTACAATTGTCTCATCGAGATCTTTCTAACAACACAAAGTGTGTAAAATACGAAGTTTTGGTGTCTCCGGTGACCCATTTTTTCTTTTCTTTTCTTTTTTCCTTCCCTCTTTCCCTCTTATACCACATTACCTTATCTCTCTTTCTTAGCTATTGGATTTTGAATCTCATTTTTTGGCCATAAGATTTTTATAGAATTTTAAGTTGATTTTTATACATGTTAATTATTTTGAAGGCAACATAAATTTTGAAACAACTGTTTCACCTTATCTCTTTTTTTTTTTTTTAGCTATTGGATTTTGATTCTCATTTCTTGACCATAAGATCTTCATAGAATTTTAAGTTGATTTTTGTACATATTAATTATTTTGAATGCAACATAAATTTTGAAACAACTATTATTCCCAATGTTCAATCACTATTCCTAATGCTGGGTGTGTTAAGAATTGAGTCCCGGTATATTCCCGATGACTTATTCTTCTTTTCTTTGTTTTTTTCTATCAATCTCTTTCATGCCACAACACCTTATTTTATTTTTCTTTCTTAACCATTATATTTTAAATTTCATAGAGGTTGTGTTTAAAACATGTTATTTTTCTAATGTTTTTAAAACTCATCTAAATTTTTTTTTATCAAACTGTCCTATAATGGTAAAAGATCTACGGTTCTCGGCCTGAAACTTGTACGCAAATGCCTAATCCAAGACTTCCAAGTACTTTTTCTACCAGCAACTGCCTGGACTTATCTTTGGAGCGAAGCATGTGAAAGGGCTTGAAGCTTGGCCCATAAACTTTTTGTTGATGACTGGCCCATTTTAGTTGTTTTTTCCGCAATATCCAAGCTATATCATCATAATCAGTGGGCCTTCTTACCAACATTCAAGCAGACCTTTGCCGAAAGCCTGAGATTCTGGGTTGCTTTGAAGCAGCCTAATTATTCAGTTGTCTTTTTGGAGGGAAATAATTTCATTGTTTTTCTTTATTTATTCGATCTGCTTTCCCTTCTATCTACAAGTCCCTGCTCTCTAGTAACCAAGAAAAAAGACTGTATTTTACTATTAAGAGTCTGAGTAATGTTAATGGGGGATTAAAGAGCTACCTCCATCTTCCATTTTTTTCTTTTCTGGAAAAGAAAAAACAGAAATAAACGTAGCAAGTTGTTGCACATTTTGCTTTTAAATCATTGAGGTTATGTTTTGGTTAGTGCAAATACATACGAAAGAGACATAGACATAATGTTTGATTAAAGAGATAAAAAAGTAAAATAAATTATTTTTAAATAATAAAATATATTGTTTTTAAATAATTTCTATCAGAGAAACTTATAGGCATTCGTCAATTTTTGCGTGGATAAATTTTGTTCGTCCTTCATACGCAGGATTCAGTAAGAAGGGCAGCCAATTCGCCACAGTACACACGGCACGATTACGCGTAGCATTTCCTCTCAAATGCATTAATAAATTGATTTAATGCTTTAGAAAGAGGAAAATGCTGACACACGTTCACCCATGCTGAATTAAGCATAAAGTGAAGGGAAGAACAATAATCTCAAGCACCTCCCATTGTCCCACATCAAATAATACCATTTGATTCTTTACTACTAAAGCCTTATCTCTGTTATTAAAAGTTGCAAGACTTTATACATAGAAAATTAAGCCTTACTGATTCTCCTTCAGTACGCAATGAAGTGTCTACAAGCTGGAGATCATCTATAAGAAATAGATAGGTAATTGCAAAGAATTATTTCTTTAAGTTCTGCCGAGTTATTTCCTACTCCAAAAAAGCGTCCAATCCTATCATGATTTGGTAGAGGTTTGAATAAATCTCTTCCTCAAGTGGCAGTGGTTGGTATTTGCTGCTGTAGTGTTATTTTGGATTTACTTGATCTAGCTCACAAACTTTTGAAGTTTTCAAATGGTTATTGATAGTTGTTTTGGAATGTTTCTGTTGCTGTCTTGCAAGTCTTGAATGCCTTTCAGGTGAGAGCTTCTGTTAGCTAGCCAGTGTCTCTTTCTTAAACTTCCTCGTCTGTGACACGCACAAAGCCAAAAAGCAGTCTATCTATCTATCTATCTATTATATCCACCTGAAAATAACATCTATAGCTAGCTGCTACATTCTTTTTTGCCCTTCTTATTGGACTTCATTTAGCATTACAAGATTATTCATCAAGTTCTCAGATGGCACCGTCAAATAATACAAGAAGATCAACAAGATACAAGAGGCAAGAAGTTCTGACAAAACGTGATGAAACATCTAGGGATCTCCATTGTAGTCACAGCACTACTGCTACCAGCTCCAAAGAATCATGCAACGAGGGCATTGTTGGCTGTTCTACACCAAAGGCGCAAAGATTCAAAATACCCGAGACCCTATCTTGTCCACCAGCTCCGATGAAGAGAAGGGTAACTACAAAGTGCTCATCAAAGAAATCTCCCATAGCATTTTTCGCTTCTCCGGAGATAGAGCTCTTCTTCTTCCTAGCATTTCACAATATCCCAGCTTAATTAATGTACTTACATCGGGTCTTCAGGGGATGGCTTCTATGTATTTAACTATATTTGCAACTTAATGATCACTATTTAAGTGTTCAACTAGTTAGGGTTTGAAGTTTGAGCTATCAACCTTGGTTGCAGTTTGTACTGGTTAATTTCAATAGGGTTTTGTTATATTTTATGGTTGTGTGCTAAATTAATGATCATTAATGCTTAATCTTCACCTCTCCTTAATTTTGCTAATACATATATAAAACTGAGTACTGCTTGTTAATCTGTAAGACTATCTTGTACATTAGTTTTGATTCTTGCTATATAAATTACTCTTAAGATGTGAAATAGATGTCTGTGGATTGAAAACAGCCATAGCCAGCTCCATCAGAAGCCTTTACGAAACCGTGTTTTCTTTTCTTCCTTGCGAGCGTTGCTTTGCAGGGTCAACCAGGAAAGAAAAAGAAATAAAGAAAAGCTTCTTTTTCGTGTGACCTTGATGATTGGATATTCTTCTTCCTTTCCACTTTCCTCCACCAACAGTTACTTGTCTAATCTTGGCATCTTGATATAATAATCATAGTACTGCTCAATTCTCTGAGTCCTCATTCTCAAGTTAACATGTAAACATGCAGTTTTCCGTAATTTATTAGTTAAAGTACCAGTCCTCGTTACGGTGCTACTGCACCATAATTTGATCGGCAGAGCAATGGCTAACACACTCACACAACAAGATGTCTGTTAATAAGTCCAGATGTATCTCAAGGTATCAAATCCATTTATATATATAACCCCCATGAAGTCTGAATTCTTTAATTTGTGTGTGTTAGTTTTCGAGAGGTAATATAATATTTTGAGATCAGTTTTCATACATGCAAATTCAAAACTATATGCTTACTTTATCGTCTGATGAATAATTAAAGTATGATCACGTAAATTTTGTTTCTCGAATCCAACAAAAAAATTGAATTATGGTTAGGATTATTCTAAGATTTGACTGGTAGATAATCTATGATTAAAGAAGTTAGTAAAGAGCTAACCAAAGTCTTGTTTGATACAGTGAGTGAGTGAGTAAAAGGTGAGAATCAATCGATCTAGTCTGTGTTCAAGGCTCTTCCACCGCTAGCGAAGTCATCATAGAAGAGAGACGCTTGGGTGGTGGGTTGGATCATGGTGTCAGGTGGAAGTGGAACCAAACCAAAGCATCCAAAACACGGTAAGTTGTGCATGGATTCCATAGAATCCAACGAGGAACCTCGTGCGTGTTATCGTATCATTTCATTGACATGACAGGACAGGACAGGACACGTGAAGGGAATCTCCACATTTTCTCGTGAATTTGTTTTCCTCGCGGAATGAAATTATTTGTTTCGCATGTCTTGTGTTAAACTTGATCGGTGGGTTAGATCTGAAAAATTCCAGATTCAGGGGAGCTTGATTTACACTTTATTTTTAATTGAATTGAACATTACTTTGATTAGATGAATTTTAGTACACTCGATTTTATTTTTAGTGATTTGGTTAGCTCTATATGGATTTAGAATATGCTTGGTGATATGGTGTAAAAACTTGGATTCTTTATTAAATTTTATTTTTTAAAAATAAATTTTATTTTTTAATTGAGTTTATTTAATTAATTAAATATAAACATGAAATACTCAATTCATAATATTTTATTTAATATGCTTAATGGATCGTTGTGTTTATAATGTGTGTGATCTTTTTCTCTGTTGTTGTGTAGTCTTTTACAATAGTGTTAAAACTATCTCAATAAACTTTTTTTTTATGGTAAGATTATGACGAGTCTTTAACATAATTTTCTTTATATTTTTTCTAAGTACTGATAACTCATTTTTTTATAATTAATTATTATTGCTGATTTTTTTTATTTACTATCAATGCTTTTAAATTATATCAGTAAGTTTATAAAACTCATTTAAAACAATGATTCGAGTCTCAGAATTTTTTTTTTTAAATGAACTCGACACAACACTTGCCACGTTTAGCTCCAGATGAGGCTATGAGAACTATGATTTTGTTCAACTTAATTAGCTCCAAGTTTTTAGACTTGATTAGCTAAACTTTGAGAGCAATATCCTTGGAAGAATTGGCCTTCCATAGAAGACCAGCAGATTTGGGTCCATTGGATGCTGACAAAAATGTCTTTCTTGAATTTGCTACTCACACTTATATCGAAGAGGTAATTAAGCAATTAGCCCAAAGTACCTATGGACCATAACTCTACAATCTTTTCGTAGCCCCCTTCCCCTCCAAAGGCCTACCAAGAAAAACGATCCCCCCCCCCCCCCCCCCCCCCGGTTTTTATTTCTTTTCGGGGTGTTTCTGTGACCTGCTACTAAGAAATTAGGAGCTAGCCTAAAGGACTCGGCTGGAGGATGAATCATGACGAATCCAGCCTCTTCGGGGCATGTAGTCTGTGTTTTGGATTGTTCCACCAGCAGAACCGTACGAGTGTACTCCATGAATGAGAAAATGGCTTCTGCCTTCTGGCATACAAGCTCTCAGCCTCCAAACAATGGTGTAAGACGCAGTGATTGCCAGGTTCACTGCTTGTAGTGTAAACCAGGTACGCAGAGTCGATTAGAACCATATATATATATGAACTGAAATCCGAAGTAGTAAACACAACTAGATTAATAAAAATCATGAATAGAAGGGAAACTTTCAAGATTATGAGTAGAAATGCCCGCAACAGAATGCATGTAGCAGTTGCCTCAAGTCCTCCGGCAAGAGTGTAACAATTAATGGTATCAGAAAGCTAGCAGCGTAAATGTTCACTCCGGTAAGTGCATTTACGGCGGCTAAACTATCAAGAAATAGCATAGCCGTGACCAATGTTTGTCAAAAAAAAAAAAAAACAAAACAAAAATCAAGGAAAACTATATGTTGTTATTAATTGTTATTATTATTAACAAAAACTAAAAGACATAGATCTCACTGTAGCCACAAAAAAATAAAATAGGCATTAAAAAATCATTGTATCAACACTCACAAATCACAAATTACTGTTTCAAAAATGCTTTGTTTATTTTTTTTTTAATTTTCAATTTCATTATATAACGATACAATCTTCTCTTTTTTTAATTTTTTTTATTATTCAATAAAAAAATATTCAGAAATTGAGTTTAATATTTTTTTTAATTTATTTTTTATTAAATTATTTTAGTTTCGTGAATTTAGTTTTTTTTTCAATCTCATTCTTCAATATTATATTTGTTGGAAATTGATCATCGTAATTTTTTTCAATTTATTTTGTTGAAGCCATCATAATCTCATGACCTGAATTATGAGTTTGACAAGTTAGTCTTAATTGAAATTTAGGCTTCGTAATTTGTTTTAATTGATTTTTATACGGTTATCACAGTCTTATAACTTGAAACGAAAATTTAACAAATTAATCCGAGTCGATCTATAGTATTATCATCCCAATAATTTTAAATAATATTATTTAATATGTTACCATCTTGATATTTTAAAAAATAACTTTCTAGTATGTATCGGGTTTTAAATTCATGATTGATTTTTTTATTAAAAAATACATTAATAACATATATATTAAAAAAGAAAATCTCACCTGCAGACAAATAATCTGATTCTATTCTACTGCATTATGTGAGCTGAAGTAATACCCATAAATGTTCATCAATGACCATAAGCAAAAGATGTCGCCTGCTTCTACAAACATGCGATGGGGCAAGTCATTGGTGTAAACAAACGCAAGAAGCAGATCGGACTGGATTATTATAATATAGAAGCACGTCGATATTATTATAATATTGTAGAAATGAGAAAAGAATTATGTGTATCTACTAATAAATAAATCTGTTTCCAGCAGCTCCTTTCATGCTCATAAAAGCACAGAGAGCTTCAGTTTGAGGCCAATATCTATTCCATTGTAGGCCAGAGGGGGCACATCCATGGATCCTCCGAGCTCAAAAGCTGCAAACAATTATTGAGATTAGCAATGTATTTGGCAGCGGTAACAGCTTAATATGAGCTCTTTTTTTTTTAATTATAAGTATTCGATTTCGGACCAACCTATACATACCAAATTAATAATAAGATAAAATACTCGAATTAAGGATCTATGAGCCTTCGCCTCGATTTGAAGCTGCAAAAACTTTTACATAACGGGCTGCCTCTTCTAGCATCGTGCTGACATCAACCTCGGCTTCATTAGGGCCAGGATTTCCAGTCTCTCGTATCTATCTATCTATCTGGGTGCGTCTCTGTCTCTATTCAATTGAGACCCTGCACATAAAAAATGTACGTGTGCACTTGCCATGGCAAGATCTGATAGGTGCTGGACAATTATCTTGTACTTCAAATATTAAAATATTTAATGACATCACCTACATTTGGACCTCTCTTAAAATATTTAATGGGAATTATCTAGGTGTGTTTATATCTATGAACTCCACACGTAGGGCATGATGGGGTTTAAAGCACTCTAAACTTTAATTTCATAAGATTTTGATGAAATCCAGACGAAAGCCTTGTATTAACGAGAGCTAATTCGAAGGGAATTTTCACTTTAGCTTGTGAGTGAAGATAGGTTAATGGGTGTACTGAACAAAACTCATTAGTTATTATTAACTTATCTTGGGATAAATAAGTAAATTTTTCATTTTAATTGGACAGTAAAACAAAAAAAAAAACTATTAGAAACAAGAAAAATAAAATTAGTATCAATGAATATTTTTATATTTTCATAATGATTTTTTAGTTATTATCAAGTCAGTTAAGAAGTAATTTGATATTTAATCAAATATATAAAAAAAAACAGACTAAAACAATCAAATATTTATGAAAGCTAAAAAATTAAAACTAGCTTGAAGGATTTTTTCTTTCTTTTATAATGTTTTTATTATTATTATTATTATCAGGTCAGTTGATAGATAATTTGCTATTTAAGCAAATATAAAAAATTAAAAAAATTATGACAAATAGGAGGTATTTATGCTCTTTAGACGACATGTGTGGTGCCTCCAACATGCAAATGAAATTTTTATATCTAGATGAATAGTTTCTAGAATTATTTTTCAGATAGTATTTTGATTTGAATGTAGCTTTACTTAAATTAAATTATTAATAACTATTAAATCATGTAGTTTATATTGGTGGTTTGGATTTCTTCAAGGATAAAAATAACTATTAAATTTTTAAAAATATATAATCATTACACTGAGTTTTTTATTTATTGAATTGATATGATCCCATAAAATAAGGTCCATGTAATACTTTTTAATCTTTATCATGATTTCTGACCACATGCAAGATGAATGGATGATGGTTCATGGGCAAGGTGTTTAGATTTTTTTCCCCTTTTATAATCAGCCCTGCAAGCCCATAATTTAGTACTTGAGGAACCAATTCTTATGTCTCCAATGAGCTGTCTACTTTTACCTTCCCAAAGCCTCCACTGCCTACCACGTGGCTCCTCTCTAATGGATTTAGAAACGGCTAATAATTGACCCCATGTCTCCAGGAGGACACGTGGAAGTTGACGGTCGCCGTCATAGAGATCCGTGCTTGTCGTGTAGCTGGACCACTTACTCACCTCCCCGGTTGCCTAACTCCACGACAGCGTAACGGCGCAGTGCAGTTAAGTGGTACGTTAATTAGCGCCATCAAAAAATGGCAAAAAAACTGTTTGCGTGGACTTGTTGGACCACGTGGAGTTTGATCCGGTGCTTAATTGGGGCCCACTTGCCAAATTTTCAAATTTGCCGTGCTTTTGTGGGGCCAGTAGTGGACACGTTGCGGATTTGTGTTGAGAGAGTGAGGACATGCAAACTTAAAGTTGACGGTTAGGAGAGGAGACTGGAAGTTCTGGAACCATAAGTCTGCGTCACTGGTTGGTTTGTTTTTTGACGAATATGCCCCGGTCTTTGTTTTTAGTGGCCATTGAGGAGACCAATACCATGCATTTTTGCTCACGAACCTGTAGATTCGTGGCAATCCACATCAAAATTTTGTAACTCTTTTTTTCTTGAGCTTTTCTCTCTTTTTTTAGTATTTTTCCGAGAGGGTAAAATGTTACATATATATATATATATATATATATATATATATATATATATATATAACAAGTTTAACCATAACCACATATTGGACGTATGTTTCTAAAAATTATTATATATACAATATGATTAATCCCCTAGTCAGTTAAATATCAATTAATTTTTTTTAAATCCACAAAAAAAAAATTACTCCCAAATTATCTTCTATACTAAAAAAAATACCTGGATTCTCGAGCTTTAATATTTATATTAACATCCAAAGCTTGTCTTTGTTTGTTTTTTTTCTTTCAATTCAGCACTTTTATTTTTTTTTTCCTAATTTTATCTTTAAATTTTTTTAATAATTATTTAGATTGTTTTTAGATTAACTAAATTAACTAGATCATTTTCAGGTAATTCCTACACGATTTAATAAATCCAGGCTAAGTAAGTAGTCGGGCTGCAAAGATTTTTTTTTTTCAATTTTATCTTTTCTCTCTAGCAATTTAATCCTCAAATATTTTTTTATAATCGATTAGGTTACTCTTGAACATGATAAGTTAACTAGATAATGTCGATAAAATTTTCATAGAGTTTAAATTTTAAACCTAGGTAAGACAATAAGTTGGGTTAGAAGGTTTTTTTTATCAATTTCATCCTTATATATTTTTTTATCGGTCGATTAGGTTATTTTTTAATCAATCAAGTCAATTGAATCACAACAAGCCATTTTCACATGGTTTAATACTTTTAATTTTAAATCCGGGCTAAGTATAAAGTCAAATCAAGAAGTTTTAATATTAACTTATTATAACAGTTTAGTAATAATATAAAATAATTTTGTTACTGCATGAATATTTTTTGTTATATGAAAAAAAAATAATCTGACCCACTTCATTAATATAAAATAGTAATAATACTATAAAATCAAAGAGCTCTCTGCTTTTTAGAGTAAAGCTTTGAAACTTAGAGTCTGTTTGGCTCTGCGGTTGAACCTGCGTTTGATCAAATTTTAAATTTTTTTTTGTTAAAATTGAGTGTGGTTTGTACTTTCTGGATTGTTTTGATGTGTTGATGTCAAAAATAATTTTTAAAAAATAAAAAAATATCATTGGCATGTATTTCGGCACGAAAAGCTATTTAAAAAGCAACCACTACCACACTGCCAAACACGCTCCTAATTTGGCTTCTGACTCACATCATTAACTACATAGTTAAACCAATGAGTTAGGAGGTTAATCTAGATTAATTGTTTGTTTTATTTTTTTTAAATTAAAATAGTGTTGTTTGAAAAAAAAAAAACTGGAACATTAATCTTGGACTTGGATTGAGCACTCCTCCCTCCAATTTCTTAGTGAATTTGATGTTTGTAATCTTGATTTAGCTTTGATCAATAAAACTTCCTCCGTTACATTTTTATTTTTTTTGTAAAACCAAGAAGCCAAAGAATTAGGTCCTTATTATATGCTTAACTATACAATGCAAGTCCCATCTGGTAAATCTCTCAAGATCCAATACAAGTATAATAAATACAAAGATGAAGCCGACATTCTTTTTAAATGACTAAACCAACGTGTCATTTAATTATTAAACAAACTGTTTATATATACATATAAAATATTAGCAACGCATTATTCTAAAGTGCCTATACAGGCTGGATTAAAAAAATGAATTTATTGTATTTCCATGCAAGAATTCATTAATATGTATAAATAGAAAAAAAAATCACTTTACGGTGAAAAAAACATAATTTTTAAACTTATCATGATAAATTAATTTGAAAAACTCGAGACTGAAATTTAAAAATTTGATTCGATTGAATTTTAAATTAAAAATAAAATATTGACTCTATTAACGAGACAAGTTGATATATAATCCGATTAATTAATTTTATCAAATTTGACTACGGAACTCAGATATATATATATTTTTCAAATATATTTTAATAAAAATAATTAATTTAAGTTAACCGATAGCGCGATAATTAGGGGTCTTTTCAGGTCAGTTGCCCGGGTTTGACATCCATGGTAGAACTTAGAAGAGACAGCTAATAAATATCTCGGAGTGGAGAAGAAAGGGAAAAGGAGCGGCACGTAAGGGTGATTGCGTAATTCTAAGGGGACAAAGGACATTGACGTCATTAGAAAAAATAACAAGGTTCCCCATTGTCCGTTAACCAAATCGAGCGGGAGGAAGAAGAGAAGAGAAAACGACATTATTTACGTCACCATTTTCCCCTTCCGTCCAAACATCGTTTAATTTTTTTTAAAATCCTTCCCTTTCCATTTCCCCTTAATAAATCCTTATTTCTGGCTTTCTCGTCTGCCCGCGCTCTTCACTCTATGTGATCAAGCATTCACAGATCACAACCTTAATCCTCTTAAATCCTCTTCTCGCTCTTGTTAATCGATTTCTTCTTTTTTTCACACTCTCGAGAGCCCCAACAAAGCCAGTAGCTAGTACTATCAGAGTAAGTGCTCGTTACTGTTGATTTACGTCTGCTTAATTTTATTTCAAGGTTAAACTACGATTACCTCTGCCATCCCAATTTATTATTTCTTGTATTCTTTTTGCTATTTATTCTTTGTAATTTGAAATTAATTCATGCTAGCTAGTTTTTTTGAAACAATTTCTGGACACTTGACAATTTTGAAATGTTTAAAGAACTTAGACGTCCTGGATCGAAGATAATAATTAATCAATCAAAAGAGGATATCTATGACGCTCCCTCCCTCCCTCCCTCCCTCCCTCTCTCTCTCTCTCTATATATATATGTATGTATGCATGCATGTATTGTATTTAAGTTGGTGTTCGTGTGCTATACATTTTTCTGCAATTTTAGATTTTTTTTTTATAACAGTCTGAATATCTGATCGTACGATATTCCCCCCCCCCCTGCTTGCATGGTTTGTGTGTGTGTGTGTGTATTAATTTTTTGGTTAAGTTGGTAAAATTATTAAATAAACAATTGATATCTAGAAGTACTGTAGTTTTTTTATATGGAAAAAAATTTATTCCTTTTTTAGGCTTAAGATTTAACTACGTGTTAATTTGATTTAATTTTAAAGAAATTTAAATCTGAATTTGATTTAGAATCGGAACAAGAGCCTTCTTTCTGGTATGATCTCAATCTCCGAGTGAACCAAACATGAGTTAGCTGCTAAACCAGTCCGAGTTTGCTGTCGAGCTTATTTATTTAGCTTGACAACAAATTACAAATGCATGTACTCTTAAGATTTTTGCTTCGAGTATAGTTTGATAGGTTACTTTTGAGTAATTTATCAAAAAAGAAAAAGTTTCTCTTGAGTAATAATTAAGAAGCTGACTGTATATGCTATGCTTTCTAACAGAATCACACAAACAAAGGAAAAAAAAAGGCTTCAAGTCGCTATCATTCTCACCTTTCACGGGTTAATAAACTATTTAGTCGATATGAATTTACAGAAATTTTGATTTCAACTTCTGTGTTAAGCAGAATTTCTGACTCAACGGGGAAGTCATGCCAAACGCAACCTTGTTTTATGAGTTCGTATAACATCTTATGCTCAGGGGTTCAGTTGACGAGCTTGTTCTTGAGTTAGAATCAGTTGAATTCTTGATTGAAGTAGTAGACATGCATGATTTTTGATGAAGCGTGTTAACGCAACGGTGAAAATTGTGATCATAAGAGGTCATTCTTAGCTGTGATTGATCTGTTCACCAGTTCATCAAAGTGAGTTAAAAAATTTTCAGGCTTTTTTTTTTTAAATTTTTATTTTTATATGAAAGTCTGAATTGAGATTGGGTTTGTGTTTATCAAATAATTAATTAAATCAAGAAGGCCATAGTTGATTTTGCATTTAAGGAAAATCCAATGTTCTTGCAATGCAAAATTTAGCAGTCTGTCATAGCAAAGCTGTCTTGTTTTTTGAGGTCTCGTCTAGACTTGCTTGTTCCTTGGAAGAGTGGTAGTTGTTTAAACACAAGACTAGGTTCGATTTTTGTGCTTTTCCCGAGAGGCATTTTAAACTAAGTAGAATGCATATGTGCGGTCATATTGAAGTAAAGTTTAAGAACTCTGAAAGTTAGGTCTCTAAGCCTTCATATCTTTCTGACGCTTTCCCTATTTAGAATATTAGCCAGGGTCTCCAGACTCTTGCATTAAGTTTTAATTTTTCCTCTTTGTCATGTACTCCATCAACAATGTTGTTGTCATTTTGGTTGTTGCCTTTTCCCCATGGAATGTTCAGTCTTCCTTTTTCCTGCTATATATGTGCGCTACTGACTTCTTGTATACACTATAGAAGCTTTCAATTTATTTTTGAATGTGTTCAGCTGATTTTGTGTTCGTGAGTCTTTTCTATTTGTATGACAGTGTATTGACTTGGGATTTCTTGCTTTTACAGTCAGAACAACAGTCCAGGAGATTGTTGTTTTTACTTAGCAAGCAGCATGCAGAAAACATTGGACAGCACTGTGACGACCAATTATCCACTCTCATCCCCTTCCAAACCTTGGTGGTGTAGTATAGGGCATGATGCTATCTTCTCAAATGTCTTGGGGGAAAGTACGAAAAACTTGTCTCTTCAAGAATCCACAGATGATGGTTTAGGGACCAAGGCCAGCAAACCACATGGCAATGTCCAAATGGATGGAGGAACTGTTGCTTATAAAGAAAAGCAACTCAATGCAGTGTCAGAATCAGGTGATTTTTGAGTTTTGTGTGAAGGACCTTATTGGAATGATTCTAAACGTAAGCTTACTTCCTGAAGTTTAAGGACATAACTGCCTTTTAGATGACATTCAGTTGATCAATCATCTTTCTATTACATTTAGGTGAGATGGGATAGAGTTAAAGAATGCCTTACATGATAGTTTGTTGCTGGAAAGTTTAAACATTGAGGCAGTACTAAAATCTCACACTCAGTGGGCAATATCGTACTTCTAAATTTGGCAGGCAGCTGATACTTGTCTGCTTTATTTGTTATTTTCTCAAGTAGTTGCTTATGAAAACTATTGAATTCTTTAAGGACTTCGTGCCTTTCCCTCCAAGGGAAGATATACTTTGTATTATGATACTAATAGAGATTTTCCTTTTTCTGGCAGATGGAAAATACGGAGACCATCACCATCCACAGCTAGCTGCATCCATAATGATTCCAGCTATGGGTGTATACCTTGGTCCATCTACCCAGCTGGAACTTGTTGGCCACTCAATTGTAATCTCTCTCTCTCTCTCTCTCTCTCTCTCTCATGCATGTACACATCTAATTATGAGCAAATTATTAGTACTTGGAAGCTGTGTACGTGCAGAAATAAGAAAACATACGATGTTAAACTTGCTTACATCACTATGCATTGATAAGATTACACAACTTCCTTGCTGAAGGCTTTGTTTTGCTCTTTTTTGAAAGAAGGTTTGGCTAGACATATTGGTGTTTGGTAGGTGTCCTTGTAGCTTGAGTTGCATTAGATGCATCTGCTAAATAAGTTATTTTGCTAACAAGATCCAAATATGTAAAAGTGTGAATATTTTTCTCTGTATTGTATACATTTTTAGCTATAAAATTTTTGGAGGTCGTGCTCAAAGCTTTTCTAGAAAAGTTATACATCATTTAACAGTTCATTGGAGAAGTAAGAAATAATGTTTTCTTGAGTGGTGCACTATGATCTAAACTATGGTGTCACAAACATTTGGGTTGCCGTAGGTTCATTCTCAATATGCTGGGCCAAATCCTGCTAGAATGGTGTTACCCCATGAAATGGCAGAAGAACCTGTTTATGTGAATGCTAAGCAGTACCACGGCATTCTGAGGCGAAGACAGTCACGCGCTAAGGCTGAGCTAGAAAGGAAACTTATAAAAACAAGAAAGGTAACTCTTTCAATGGCCATGCAATTGTGAGTTTATCAAGTTAGGATGTACTGGTCTTATTTCTTTACTTGTTGCTTGTTATTGTTTCAATACTTGAATACGTTGCCTGATGATGAGTGAGAGATGAAGAATATATGACACGGGACAATTACATTTATTCAAAGTCTTCCATAGTTACAATGTTTTTCCAGAGAGAGAGGCAGTAGATTGTGCTTTGCATTATATGTAAGTGTTACATGAACTACTTAGAGGGAAGTGATTTGTTGAAAGTAGTTATTTCACTGAGAAATTGTTTTGGAGGAATTCCAGTCCTATTTTTCTCAGAATGCTTTGTGAGCATTGAAAGACTCGGTCATGCTGGCTATTTAATGATATCTGTTCTTATATATGTTGTACTTGCACCGTATTGTGAAACAGTAAGTACAAAAGGACTTGAAACTTTTAATCCTGGAAAGGTGACCTTTTATGTGATCATTGATTTTGCTGAAACGATTATTGGGGATGTGCCCTCTCAAAAGGACCAGATGTATATGAATGTCCAACTAGATGGCAAACGAATGGTATTTGTTCTTTCAAGCAAGATTATGATTTAAAATTCTTCAGTATGTGAATGTAGCTCCAGATTATGTTTCAAGCATTCAGTGTTTTAATTCATGCTTCACAGCCTTATCTTCACGAGTCCCGGCATCTACATGCTATGAGAAGGGCAAGAGGTTGTGGAGGCCGTTTTCTTAACACAAAGAAACCTGACACTACCAATAATACTGCACCTGATAAGCATACCAGCTCTGATGAAACTGTTTCAAGAAACTTTAACAGCTCATCAAGCTCTGGACCTGTGCTGTCTCACTTTTCCAGAAACTCTGATTCGTCAATGAGTAATGATGCGGAAGTAATAGAGTCTTTGTGTCAAATGCACCCTCATCAGACATATCTGAGCAAAGGATGCACCCCGCAGTTTCCCAGGTATCAACTTTCCAAATTTCCTTCGCTTTCAGAAAAGATGGTGGGAGAAAGGGATCGCAATGTGAACAAATTATGGTGAGTGAGTCGGCCTCTCAATTGAAACTTCCAGCACAAGGAGTTGAGGGTCTCTCCAGCATTGTTAATTGTATGAAAGCCCGTTTAGCTGAAAGGTGTGGTGGATTCTACCAAACTCTGAGAAATCAAGGTGCCTCTTCATTGAGTTTGCTTATTCACTCTTGACACGCAGTAAGGATTTGTTGGGCGTATGTCTTTACCACTCTATGCTTTCTTGCTTGCATCCTGTTGAAGGTGTTTCTTCGATCATTAGGGATTGTTTATAACCATTTAGAAAAAGCTAGAAACATCGACCCTGACTCACTTGGTGAGGAAGACTATATATATCGTTGGCAAATCATTCTTGGCTTATTGTTTGTCACTTTCTTTTCTCAGTTTATGTAAAATTAGTTCATGTAATCTTGGAATATCATATCGATCTTTTTGTGATTCCATCTGTCATGGTGTGGATGGTATGGTCAGTCTTGAAGTTTTCAATTTAATCTCCATGCATAAAACCTAAACAGCTGACCGGAGATACTCTGGAGCAAGTCCAACACGGAGAGTACCGATCAAGAGATTCTCGAGGGGTGATGGAAGGAGAAAATGTTAGTAACCAAGCCAAGATGTGAAGAAGAAGAAGAAAGGGATTAGCAGATAAAGCTGACAGGGAAGAGAATGATTCACCCGAATCCTTCCTCAACATTCATTAATTGTTTTTCCATGTTTTTTCTTTCTATTCTCATACAATTATGTAGCAGTAGTAACAGAAGTACCTTCCTACGACATAGGGAATCCTAACATTACTAATTGAGCTACTCGTGGCATGTCTTATAACTAGAAGGAAAAGATAAAATGCTCTGCATATAACTAAACAAGAGCTGCAATAGTCGAAGGTCCCTAAGCTTATTATTGATTCTTTGCTTCTTTTTCCTTAATTTAACTCAGTTTCTACTCCCTGTAACAATTTCCCCTCCTTGAAAATGCCCTTGAGAAATTGTGGAAGTCTTAGACAAAGATCATCAGCGAACTCCCAAGTGGCATCTGATGGAGAGAGACCCTTCCAGTGAACCAGGACTTGAGTGGTAGCTTGATTTTTTTTTCACCATCCTCCTGTCCTGTATGGCTTGTGGGTGAGGGGCTATTTCGCAAGGAAGTGCAGGTAATTTAGATTGTACCACCTAGTTTCCTACGTGCTTCTTCAGCCTATCAAGTTCAAGAGATTTTTCCAATTGCTCCTTGTTCGGTCCAATTATGTATAAAATATCTTTTTGCCCATATTTCATTCTTGATATGTACTGATCAAGTAATGTCAGTTTACCATCAACTTGGTGATTTCGAGTCTCAGAAGCTTTGCTGAGCGAAATCCTCAATGATACCAATTCTGATAAACTTGCCAAACTCATTTCAGAATTTTACATGTTGACCTTTTTTTCCTCATATTCACCGGAATTCCTGACATCTTTCTTGTCTTTGTCATTTGCCTCATTGGGATCTTCATCAGCAGTTTTACAGAAAATATCAAGTGCTTTTTCTAATAAATCTCTTTTTGATTGTTTTTAAGATGCTATGTTGTTGAAGCATTTCTCGTGAAACATTGAGCAGTAAAGTGTCAGAATCAATGAGACCCTTCAAAAAGTTCAGATGTTAAGGAAAAAGTTCATCAAATTCATCTGAGATGAAGACTCGTCTAACATACAATTTCAGGTTGGCTTTATTAGTGTGTAATAACTCTCATATAGATCACAAGGAGCCTTTGGTTGTGGAAACCCCTTTGGTTCTTTGAATATGTCCTGGTATGACCCAACATAAGGTGATACAGTAGTAGATACTGAATACAACACCCTTTCAACTTCTTTCATGATCTTAAACTGCACAAACTGACCTCTGCTAGTTGATTTGAATTATCCAATAGGCTGTTAAGTTGCCCGAATCTAATACTTTGTAGCTTAACAGGATTATCACCCTTAAGTCCTACTTCCCGACCCTCCCATTTAACCATAACTCTTTGTAGTTAGTTATAATGTTGTGTAGCATGACCAACT
The DNA here is from genome assembly GCF_951802175.1 of Populus nigra. Lineage (NCBI taxonomy): Eukaryota > Viridiplantae > Streptophyta > Magnoliopsida > Malpighiales > Salicaceae > Populus > Populus nigra. The sequence continues at coordinate 23,245,443 of NC_084854.1, forward strand.
ATTGTATCCCTAGTACCATACCATAGTTTTTTAGCTCCATAACAAATGCATTATCTAAAACGCTAACCCCTTGCATTTTCCATTTGAAATTTCTGCGCACATTGTCCCCACCATTTGCTACTGTCAATGGCTTGATGGTCGCAAGGTTGCATTGTAGTTTGTTGGCCACTTGTGTAATGATGAAGTTATGGGTGCTGCTAGAGTCCACTATGATGAAGAGTGGATGTTTGTCACCCCCCCCCCCCCCCCCCCCCGCGTCACTCTTCGAGTGTGAAAACCTGAGATCCTTTTTAAGGAATTGATTTAAATATAGGGAGTGATTTATTCATAATCCAGTCCCTGCCCATGGTTAGCATCTTCTTCATTGTCTCTTTCATGATCAACAATGCATAGTGAGTAGAGCTTTTTATTCTTGTATTTATGCCTTGGTATGAGTTTCTCATCACACCATAAACACAATCCATTTGCTTTTCTTTCCTCTAAATCTCCATTCTTTATTGAATTGATAGGTTGCTTATTTGGTGGATTAATGTAATTTAGAGTGAGAGTACATGTAAGAGGCCAGTTTGGGATGAGCTTGGAATATTAAAGGGTTGATGAGATTGTATTTCTATGTGTTATTAGGTGAGGATTGAGTTTGGTTTGTGTCACTTGTGTAGTAATTTGGCAAGAATATTTGAAGTGGCTTAAATGAGAACAACTGCAGGTTAGGGTGTTTTCTTGTAATCGAGCTAGGTTGTAGATTTGTTTTAATGCCTTGGATTCAATTTTGATAAGATTTTTTATATCAACCTCTAACCCTACTCTATGGAAAGTACCATAGCTTGCTTCTCTCTAATTTATCTCTATTCTATAATATATCAAAAAAATTTATATAGGCTTCCAGGCTTTCTGCTTGTCTCAGATCCACAAGTTTTTCCAGTGAGTACTTCTGACCCTCAAATCTAGAACACAAGACATCTACATACTCTCTATGTTATTCTTTTATTTTCTAAATTTCTCATAAGACCATGCCTTCTAAATACTTTTTAAATAGTAAAAAGCTAGTTTAAACTTGTCAGAATCATTAATTTCCTCTATTTCAGAATATTAATTGCATTTATACAAGTAGTATTCGCTCCCCATTCCAATTCGACTTGTAACATGCTCTTGAAAAACAAAAACAAAAAGGTTGTCATATTTGCAATCCTTCGCATTTTGCTCTCTTTTTGTGCTGTAGCTAAGCCCGTCAAGAATGTCTTATCATAGCTCATGCGATCTTGGGAAATTGGGTGGTTGTAGTAGTAATTCTTAATTATATTTGCAATGCATCCTGGGCCTCTCGTGAAAAACTCAAATGGCCTATCAAAGCCAGCAGATCATACAATCAACACATTCAGTAGAATCTGATCTGAACAGGAGAGGAACGAGGGCCCGAAAAGAAATTGCCCAACAATCCTATAGATTATCACCATCTTGCTCCCTAGTGTTGGTAGCTCCACGAGAATGGAAAAGAAAAAAAAATTAGTTTAATTGATTGGATTTTAAATTTATTTTTTAAAAATTATTGGTTTGAATTTTATAAATCTCAAAATTACTAAAACTTACTTTATTATTAATTTTAGAGTACCGAATAATTAATCAAAATACATGGGAGATTTAAAAAAAACAAAAAGCAAAGAAGCCAGCTTGGATAAAAATTCAGTTAAAGTACTGTCCTTTCACATGGAACAGGAACACTTCTTCATCCCCCAAAGCTTCGGCGTGTTTTACGTGGAACAAATCAAACCTCAAAAGTTTCTAGTTTTTGTTGTGTTTTCGAAAATATCTAGTGATATAAATCTTAAAGCATGCATTTCATAAGAAGCTTCATCACATGGCTTGCACCACTAGACCAGACCAGCAAATCAATGACTGGCAGAGCCACAGGGGAACCCTGGGACCAAGACGACCTCCAACAGAAACATAACGAGTGTAGCTTCATGTCTTTGTCACAGCACAATTGAGATCCGAACTAAGGCATGCCATTCGCCAGACTTCCGGTGACCATGCCATGTTAAGCCAATTTGACCTGTCCTTTTAGCGCTCACTCTGTGTCGATATCCATTTGCACAGACATCTTTGAAGAATAGCTTCTAATAAAGCAGAATCATCTGTTATTCTCTCTTGAGGGATCCTTGGTTGCCATGACAAATTGATAAGCCCACTTACCTATAACCAAACACAGCTTAACTGCTTCTGTTCATTTCTAATGGCACCCACAATTCCAAAGGCATGGTCCTGATTTTTTGTCTGTACAATCCACTGTTAGTTTCACTTGGATTGACTTGGCCACTATGAAAAAACCGGGAGGTTAATTTAGTAAGGTTTTGTTTGTTTTGGTGGTATATTACGGTGTGATTTATGTTTTCTTTTCACAATAAATTTAAAAATATAGCTAAAATAATAAAAAATCATTATAGCTATTATAATTTGTAATTATTTTATCGCAACCGCAAAAGTTATGATGGAAGGAAAAGACCATTATGGCCTGTTGATAACAGGATTTGGGATTTGTTTAGTCTAAAGATTATAAAAAAGAAATAGCTGTAAGAAAAAAAATCTTACATGGTCTCACATTCCAATTAAAGTTGATCTTTCATGCGAATCGATAGATTCTTTTCATCAATTTGGTAAAAGATAGAGGGGAATCTTTTAGTTGCAAACCTTGTAACATGCAATAATTCTAGGAATGGATACCCTTGCTAGTTGCTAGTGGATTTAAATTGTTCCTAATTCTAAGAAAGAATTGTTCTTGATTCTAACCTTGTGGTCATGGTGCGGAGCCAAGTTGTCAAAATAGAAATGTTCTTTGTTACTTTATGATCACTGTGCGATAACTCGCACCAACTCTATCAAGTTGGTATGGAGCCATTGGCTGGTGAGAATTCAAGGATTCCTACCTAAAAAAGGGTTAAAGTCAGCTGCTAATTCCTCCAACACATTCCCTAGTCTCTTCCCCTCTCTTAAAATAGTTGGTCACTATTGACCTTTTCCAAGTCTTTTAACAGTCGGAATATCTTCCGATTATCCATCCACACAAGGTTTTTTTTTTTTTTCAATTAGATTTTAATCAGGTCATCCATCTCCGAATTGTTACATTTGTAAAGAATTCTTTTCTTACATTTTTTTTTTTAAATAAACTTGAGAGGATGAAAGTGTAGAAATTAATCTGAATGTTATTCCAAAAACATGATAAAATTTCTTCACAATAAAAAGTAATTAAAAAAAACTAAGAAGTCTCAGTGTTTCATTACACATAAAACACATGATAATGTGGATTACTATAATAAAATTATAATTTTGACTATCCTATAAAAAAAAATCATTGGATTAACTATTAGAGGTAAAACAATGTTCTAAAATGATTCATCTTTCATTATTAGATTGATCGGAGGCAAGTATGCTTTTTTTCACTTTTTTATCACAATATAATTACTAAATTACCCTTAAAAGATGGATTTAATTAATTGGATTCCATGGGATTTTTTGTATTTTACTTTTCTAAAGTACAATAAAATTACTAAATTACACCTAAAAGCAAAATTTCTTTAATTTGCATCTAAGATTTTTTTTATATATATATATATATATATATATATATATATATATATATATATTCCATCATGGTTTTTAATTATAATTAACTTGACTAAGGAGTAATTTTATATTTTAATAAATATAATATTATTAAAAAAAATGGTTTACGCACATGGATTTTTCTCGTGCTCTTTGGGCAAATACATGTGGCATTGCTTAATAGAAAAACAACGGCTTCTAGGATAACATTGGAATTGTCTCGGCGGCCCCTCCATCACAAGGCGGCACGTATGGTTAAATAATTTGTGGTTTGGCACTAGTGGGATTTTTTTTTTCTCTCTCTCTTCCTTGATTTTCACGTTTAACCTTTTAAATTTTTAAAGTAACCATTTAATTTATTTTTCATTCAAATTTGATCATTTTTCTTTTAATTATTGTTACTTTTATTTAAAATAATTAATAAAATTATTTTTTTTTTAATTTTATCCTCTGATTGTTTTCATATGTTAAATTTGGTCCATATTCTCTTGATTGATATTTATTTTATCTGAGATAATTTTTAAAATTGAATTTGTTTTACAATTTTATCTCCTCCAGTTTTTTCCCACCCAGATTTGATTATCATTCTTTTTATTGCTATATATTTTACTTTAGCATATTTTTTAAATTGATATTTTTATTCCAGTTTCTCTTTCAATATTTGGTTGGAAATTGAACTTATTGGTTGAGCCCGATGTAGGATTTCACGGGTTACGAATTGGAGAGATTAACTTAAGTTTAGAAGATTTGCTTGGGTTTGCTAGATTTTTTTTCTTTTTTAAACTCATGCTTTTTTCAGTTTCACCCTTCACTATTTATTTAATTGGCGATTAGGCTCCGTTATTTTTTTATTTGCTTCATGTAACATTTTTCACTAATCTTGAAATGACTTTGGATCTTTTTATTTGTCGTTCTTAGTTAAATTTTGTATTTGAATTAAATTAGATTAATTGATTAAATTCAAGTACTAGATGTTCACTTCATGATTTTTTATTTGGTTTGTTTTCTAGGTTGTTGCTCTGATAACGCAAAGGATCTCTTTTGAAATCGTCATATATTTTTTTACAGTGGTATTAGAACTGTATTGGTGAGCTTTTTTTAATAGTTGGGTGGTGTCTATAGTAGGGTGGTGATGAGTCCAATGATATTAAGAATTATTTTTTATGGTTAAATATTGTCAATTTATTTCTATTTTATTAATACATTTTAAAATTAATCAAATTTATTGAATCAGTCTATCCAATTACCTAGATCCCAGATTTTTTTTACTTTTAAAGAAATACCAGTGTTGCCTATCTAGTTGGTCACTAGAAGTTATGGTAGGAAGCACAATATCTAGATCATTTTGGACCACACCATAAATCAATTGCAGTGATTCTTCTAGCAAAGGATGAACATAATTTGATCATCATATACCAATTGGGAATACCGGGTTGGTAAACCATAAACAATCAAGCGTCGCATCTGAATCTGTGAAATGTTTCTGTTACCAAACTACTTTAGAACTATTCCTTGTTTTCTGCTATTTTGAATTGCAAGCGGAAAGGGTCAGGTCTCGACCATATAGTAAAAATAGGAATATTCCGCCTTCATTGTCAGTCAGTCCTTAATTGCTGTACAATCAATTGAAAACGACAAAAGCAAGTGATGCCAAGTGGCATAGCCACCAGGCCAATCACAGGTTGCCTATTGTTAGTCAACTTGTAGTGAATCCTTCATGAGATCTGGATTCATAAGCATCTTCCAGCCCTTCATCTTCACGCAAACGCAATCTTGAAAAGGTCCCCCATGAAAGACACAAGCCTTTTCCAAAAGGCAGAGCTTTTAACAAGTATTAAAATTGCGAAGTTTGATGAGCATACTTGACCATATGCTCAAAAGATGACAAATTGACGCGTATAATGTAGACTTGATACATAAAACCAATGAAAACCCACTTCACCTTTTAAAAAAAGTGTTCTTTCAACCTATGTAGTGTAAGAAACTTGTACAAATATGGATTGGCACTGACATAGCTATTACCTGCTCAAAATCTCAAATCTGCTTTCCTCGGGGAAAACTAGTCATGTTAATAACAATATGATTGCGAATACGCACATTTTTGCCGACAAATCATAAATCATCCCACTGGCTGTAAAGGGAATAGTAATAGATTAACTGTTCAAACATTAATCCCAAGTCGTCGCCGTACAAAAACAAGTAAAGAATGGGGGGGAAAAATGGAGGATATCAAGGTATGGGATTATTGCGGAAAAACCATGTCTAGAGCTTTGTCACCATTCACTTTCTTAAGAATATAAAGCAAAGACGACTCGAAATTTTTGAACTTTGTGAAACCATGTTAGTATCAATGAGGCTGGACTCATTAGATTGGTTGATTGATCCCGTTCAAGCCATCTGAAAACGAGTCAATGGCGTACACGTCAAGCCCTCTTGTCCGTCCAGGAGCTCCTCCCTTGAGTGAGGATACATCCAAAACTATCCTGCTTAGCACAAATCACGGTAGTTGCAAGTCAATAACCAAAGCAGTTGAAATTAAAAATGTTGAAGAAGAAAGATAATGGAACTTACAAGTTCTTTGATGCTTTCTTTAGTTCCGGTGTTTCACAGTTTATGATAATCTTGTTATCCATTTTCGAAACGGAATGGTCTGTAGGCAGATCAATCCCTTGGGGTGCTGGATTGACAGCAAGATATTAGCTACAATTTCTAAGACATTAAAAACTTGCGATGTCATGGATTTTATTTATGATGGCTATCTTACCTGATCTCTGGGTAGCTGCAGCAGCTCCATCTAGCCCAAGGAGTTTCTGCACCAAATCAGAGAACACTACCCTGAATATAAAGCATTCGGAAGTAAACTCCACATGGATGCAATGCCAAGCAGCACAGTATTACCTTAAGGCTCTCATAACACTCATCCAGATTATCATTATACAGGATATGTTCAAAGATGCCCGAAGAATGTCCTTGCTCCATCTCTGTTTTTGCATTTCGGAGTCGCTTAAGAATCTGCTCCTCTGTCTCAGTGCCTCTGTTTATCAGATTCAAGTTAGAACAAGTGCATGAAAATACACGAATGGTTAGGAGTTGATGTGAACTTCTGACTCACCTTGAACGCAGGCGTTTCTCAAGCTCCTCCATCGAGGGGGGACAGATAAAGATGAAAATTGCTTCCAGGGAACTAGCCTTCACAGATCTTGCCCCTTGAACATCTATGTCAAGAATGCATCTCTGCAGCCCAAATGAAATACTTTATAAATAAGATTCTCAGAAACACATTTCAATTTTGCAGATGAAAGTAATTTGATTTAAGTTGAGGTCTTTCTTGTTAGAAAAGGTCCTTTATATGGCTTCTCAAAACATTCAGCAAAAGCAATATTCCAGATTCACTATCATTTGTTGGTTGGTCCAGTACCTAAATACCATATGAATTAGCCCCCCCCCCCCCCCCCAACCCACCAAGAAAATAAATAAATAAATAAATAAGAATCTGCTTTCTGGTCAGAAGAGTACAGGACTTTAATTGATATGTGATACCATCAGCGGGATTAAGCATTCCTGAGTTTCAGTAGGTTCACCAAAGTTGGATATTGCCCATGGTTAATAATAACCAAAAAACTCAAGCAATCAATAACCTACAACCATTTATCATGGCTCCTACAATATATTTTATTTCATGAAGATTTATACATGGAGGAGAAACAGAAATATTCACCTTCCCCGCATCTGTTACCACCTCAACAGCTTCGACACTGGTCCCATACAGATTTCCATGAACAGAAGCATACTCAAGGAATTTCCCATCTTTTATGTCTTTCTCCATAATACTTCGCTCAGTGAAATGGTAATGAACCCCATCCTTCTCCATGCATCTTGGTGCACGGGTTGTGTGGCTTACAGAAAAACCAAACATAGATGGGAATTCCTTCATGAGCATGGATATTAATGTTCCCTTGCCCACTCCAGAAGGACCACTTATGACAACTGGCTTCTCAGCATAACCCCTTGCTCCCTTACTCCAGGCAACAACATCAGTCCCCTGAATTTTTTTCTGCTCCCTAACAAACCGAGTATCCACCTGCCAAAATAAAAACAAATTAGTCATCTGAAGCAAACGCAATTAGGAATCATGTAAAAGTTGCATTCAATGTATTGACAGTGTTTATCCATTTAGGTTCCACACCACGTGTAAATCAAACATATTGTATTCCAAATAGAATTCAAGATCAGTTTAGTTCACACTTTTGGAGAGCGATGAAAATGTTATGAGGGTTGTTGTTGATCATTTTGGTGCTAATTTTTTGTGACTTCAGAAGCTGTTGGGAACATAACAAAATCTTAATATTTACCTGGTTGAATCTCAAGAAGTTTGGGAAATACCAACCTCAAGGAACCAAATGCAGTCATCCGGGGTGGAACCCTTCTTAACTATCAAGATACGATCATCATTCAACGATACAGCTGAGAGGCCTTTGCATGTGTTAGGTTTTGTTCCCAGCACGATAGGAGTTACCCTGAAAAAGGAGAAAAATTCTATCACAATAAGCAATCCCAACTCTAAACTAGAACCCCGAAGAAGTAACGCTCACTAAGGCAGAGTTATCAGCTCACCAATTGCCAGTAGTTTTGTCAAAAATTTGAACTTCAACAGACAATGTGGACTCATCATTGCCACCACCAATCACATACTGCCCAAAAAAATTACCGATCAGCTAGATCATTAACCGGATTAACCACAACAGGGAATAAGGTTCGTTTTAGATGAGAGTCAAATCAAAGAAACAAGCTCACTTACAGTTTTATCCCCGATGGTTGTGGTGGTCTTGCAGCCTTTGGATTTTGAGCCAAATCCATCCTGATTCTGCAGAAGATTATCAACAACGAAAGCTGGGGCTTCTCCCTGATGAACAAAACCGAATTAAAAAAAAAAATCACAAAAAAGCAATCAAATGAATCCACATTCCCAGGTTACTAAATAATAGCATTGCCTCGTGTTGTTTTACATCTCCTTTGACCAATTCTAACACAGTAGAACATAAAAATTAAATACATAAAAGCTCACCATGGAGAAACTATGTCTCCAATGCAAGATCCTCCTGATCAATAAACATGGAAAGATAAGAGATCAAATAAAAAAAGATGCATATTTCTTGATCTAGCATTAGAAGTCTTAAAGGCACATAAAAAAAACCAAAAAAATAGAAGGCAAGCAGCAAAAGATTGAGCAAAAAATCCAAACTTGAAAACAGAAAAACAAAACTAATACCAAAAATAAAAACCCAGATGTAATTTAGAAATCCCAATGCCATAGCAAAAATTAAACAAATCATTCAAATTAGTTTTTTTTTTTAAAAAAAATCATCTAAAACCCCATATCTAGAAAAAATAAAAACGAAACAGCTACAAACAATTAAGACAGGAAAAGGGTCAATGGCATCAACACCAGAGGAAAAAAAAACAAAAATCACTAGTAAATTCAAAACCTCCCCAGTACAGCAAAAATCTGCGGATCAAGCCATTGACATGGGCTAAAAAACCCAAAGAAGCAAAAGCAAAAAACAGTCTAAAACAAATAAAAAACCATAAAAGGATTGAGACCCATGATTATACCTGTGCGTATAGGCGGAAAAAATTCAGCAAGAAACAATCCTTTGAATGTCAAGCTGGTTATATTTGTCAAGGAGGTCAAGTTTTGTCTTTATGAAGGGTATGTGGTAGCCTTTTTTTGTCAAAGAAGAACGAGCTTAGGATAAAAGAAGAAGCTGAAAGACAATTTGCATTTGAGGAGGCTGGTGTTCATATTTGTAGGCGGTTGGGGAGAGAAAGAAAGGTTTTCAGAGAGAGAGAGAGGGTGGTGGCTTAGAGGTCGCATTCAATTCACGAAACCACGAGACCGGCTCTTATTTTCTTGACTCTTTTTGGAATGAAATGTAAGGTCCCTATGAAGCTTCTTTTTTTAGTTTTATTTATTTTATTATTTTATCTCTTTTCCTTTCCTTTTATTTATTTATTTATTTGAGTTCTTCAAATTAAAAAAAAAAAACAATCAAATATAGGGGCTAAAATCGAAACTAGCACCGACTTTTGAGGTTGTGGTAGGTTGGGTAATTTGTAGAAGTGGCGCTGATTTTGTTGGTATTTTGAGTTTTGGTTAGATTTTAAAAAAAAATTAATTAGTCTAATAAATTTATTTTTATGTTTTGAAAGGGTTTTAATAAATATGTATTTTTTTATTTGTTTTAAATTATTTTTTTAATTTTTTTAAATTATTTTGATATATTAATATTAAAAATAAACTTTAAAAAATAATAAAAAAATATTTTGATGTATTTATGAACAAAAATCATTTTAAAAAATAATACTAAAACAACAATTAGACTTTTAAGAAGCATAATTTTTGTCCTTTTTAAAGTTTATTTTTTATTCAAGTGTCATGGCTTTCAAAAAAAAAAAAATAGAATTTGTATATTGAAACTAAACTAATAGAATATTTTTTGTTTCAAAATCTCGCTTTAAATTCAAAATAATAGTTTGGGTTTCACTTGATTGGGTTTGGTAGAAGATTATACGAGGTATTAATGGGTATTGATCTCAAAAATTCAAAATCCAAGATCGTTATAAAAATTATAAACAGAAAGAATAAATACCAAGTTAATTATTATTTAGTGCACATAGTTTATTAACATTAATTAATTTATTCTTGTAGCATTAAAAATAATTAAATAGTCCATTAACTAACATTAATCATCCATCTTACCCCCTTCTCTTTTCTCATATAGTTTTATTAAAAATGGAATATAAAGAAATTTAAGAAAAAAAAACATGAAATTAATGAAAGTAGTAAATATATCATTCTTAAAAATTATAAAGATTATTACATGAATTGAGATATAAACATAACTCCATTAATTAAAGATAAAACAAAACTTCGGCAACAAAAAGTGTGGAAAAGACTCCTTGAATCCTTAGACATGTGAATGTCGGTGAAGGTGGTTTATTAGAGATAAAAAAAAAAAAAAAGATGGTTTTTTATTTTCTATTTTGGTGTGATGTTGTGGGGCGGGATGTTTGGGTCTCAAAGTTTTTGATTGGCCAACTCACCGGAGGCAACTTGAAAAACAAAATTATCTTTAATCTTTCATGTGATAAGTTCTCACTGCTCCTTGTAACCGTCAAAATCACTAATCATCACAATAATCAAATTGCTAAAACAAGACGTTTATGAGTCAAATTCAATGTAACCATACTTCACATATCGCAATTGCATTTCTTAGAAGTTGTTTATTTCTTAAAAAACAATATTAAAAAAAAATAACAAAGTTTAAAGAAGTCGCAAATTATATCTTTAACTCGTAAAAAAAATATAGTCATGACAGTTTTTCCAACCTCTCAACTCCCTATCATGAAAAACCAACTCAATAATTCACAATTCAACACTCAAAACAACTCATAATTAAAAAATCAACACACAATTTAAGTAGTTAATTAAAATTAACAACTCATAATCAAACACAATTAAAATTCACATAGCATTTTATTAATTTAAACTAAATTCAAAATTCTTATAACATTAAAGCACATAATATAACCATATCTAAAAATCATTATAACTCATAGATTAGCCTAAAACACTCGTGATTGGGCTTTGAGAGCTTGTGAATGGAGTTGCACTACACCAACTCGCCCCCCTCATTGACAAGCCTATAGCGCTCGTGGAGGGGTTAGCATCAAAATCACCCTAGCTCATAGATGGGTTTGAATGCTTGTGGACAGGTTTAGATCGCTCGTGAATGGACCTATCTCCCCAACTACATGTCCTTGTTCATGAAAAGTGATCCCATCGCCTATTAAATTTGTTTCGAGATGTTCATCCTCCCAAACTTCCTGAAGTCTACCACGACATAAATCGAGTGTATTGGTGGTCGAAACATGTCTCGTCTCATCGACTCCTTCGCGGAGGGTTGTTATTGCTCTTTGAGCCTCTCCTTTTAAATAGTGCATCTAATAAATACATAAAATAAATATTTAACACCCATCATCCATAATAATATGAAAAGATATTTAATAAATCTTATATAAAAAAACTATTGCATACCAATCAATTCTGTCTCGGATAACAATACCCATAATACATCGGATTGCTTGGACACCTTAGGAAATACAACTATGTAAGTAAAATAATTCGACATGTTACGGGTAAAAATCATCTAATATATTTATCTATATCAATTATCGGATGTCACTCCACAAATATATGATCTCTCCTCACATTCTAAAGATCTAGGTAAGTTACATGAATCACCAACCAATTCTCTTTCTGCTTGCCATGATGACTGATACTATGTCAAAATTAAGATATATTTTTGTATTTAATTTATGTATGTAACATGTTATTCAAAATTTATTAATACATAATCAACTAATTCTTTGTTGCTTTATGTAAAGGTCTTAAAATGAATGGCCAACCATGTCAGCTTGATGTTATCGCCTTTACAAATAGTGGTTGAAGGCACATGTTCCAGTAGACGACCACACAAATCTTGTAAGTCCCATAAATTGGTTCAGCGACTTAACTAACTCAACATCTTCCTTTTCCTCTTCCTCAACTTTATCAATATAACGATCATTTTTATCATCACTTAGTTTGGATTTTTCATAATAATATGGAGCAAATGTCATACACAATTGAACTTTCATATTTATAATTTCTTGTGTCAATGTTAGGTTCATTCAATTATCACCTAAACTAGAGGAACCAACCATTCATGATTCTTATATGTGGTTCTTTAAGTGTAACTTAACACCTGAGTGAACTCCATATTATAAGAGTTTTCTCGTCTAGGTGTATTATTTAAATAGAGCTCTAAAATATACAACTCATTATCATTGGTCAACCCAAACATTGCAATCACATTTTCATCTCCACAAATGGATACACAGATATAACAAGTTGGATACATTGCAATTTGCATCCTTTCAGTAATCTCAACTTCAATTTCAAATAAATTCTACCCAATTTTGGTCATATAACATTCTAGATAGCAAGGTAAAAGACATATTTAATTTAATAATTAGGAACTCATTACTTCCTTCATTATCGACATTGAAATTAGTACCGTCATAAAAGCATAATGTTCTAATGCAACAAGACATTTTGCAAACAATATAACAAAAATTGAGCCTAATTTATTAATATCTCAAATTAATCAAGGTACATGATTTTGATAAAAAGTTTATTCAACAAAACTCTAAACCATAACATAATCAGCAGCAACCCAAATTCCTTGATTTTTTTTTTAATCCTTTCAACTTGAATTTTAATTCCAGCTAGATATTGAATTTAATATATTTTGAATGGCTCAAGCGTAAGTTGGATGGATCTTATGTTTCAACCACATATATACACCAGAAATATTATAGCTTCAGTTATACTCTCTATCCCGATAAGTGCACCACTTTTATTGGTTCCTTGATTTTTATTTTCATTTTTTCAGTTCTACGGTATTAAAGCAATTACTATCGGGAAAATGAAGCAAAAGACACTTTGCTTCGTCAAGAATTTATCCAACAATGTAGTTGCTTTCGAAATTTAATTATTGTTACTTTAGTGTGTGTGAATATCCCTTTAATTCTTGGGAAAAGAAAGAGAAGAAATATGGTTTCAAGAATAAATGCAAGTAGTAAATTATCAAATAAATACCTAAATAATTGCTACTAATACATAGGTATAGGTAAAGGGTAACTGTGAATTATTAAGACCGAAGACTTTCATATATAATTGAATACAAAAACTTGACTTCTTCCTTGAATTGGTATTAAAACAAAATTTACGGATGGATGCTTTGCATTGAGACGTGTAGAAGAAGAGAGAAAGAAAGAAATTAAAGAAAAATAATACATTGATTGTTGAAAAAAAATCAAAATGATCTGCACGTAGGAAATGAAACGATCAAGGTGATATATTTTCGAAATTGGTTAGTGACAGCTATTAAGAGATGTTAACCAAATATATATATATATATAAACCAAAATGGTGTTTTTAAATGGTAAAATCACTGTAGAAATGTGGCATTTTTGTTGTTTCTCATTTATTTTATTTTTTCTCAAAGTTTTGATTTTTCAATATAATCATTCTATATCATATTTTCAACTTTTTTCCGTTTCATAAATTTTTTACATTTTTCATTTCCTAACGTGTTCATAGTTTTGGACATTGTTCTGTTATTTATTGGGCATTAATTTTACAAAATTAAACTATAATTATTATTATTATTATTATAAATAGTAATAAAAAAATAAGAATCAAAGTTTATATTAAAAAAAAATTAAAGCCCTTTTTTAGGCTAAGAAAAAGAGGGGGAAAAAAGATTTTATAAGTCACTCTTTCCACCATGCATTGTCTTGGAGGAAAGACCTCGCCAAGACGATTCAAACAACACCAAGGATAGCCATCACTGAAGCTTATATGACGTTGTACACTCCACCACATGTGATGGCCTACCTCACATGTTGGCACATGTGTTATACACTTCAACATGTTTTCTCATTTTATTCAATCTAGTCATTGATTCTCTAGTATCTTTTCAATTTAGACAACGATTCTTTAATAACTCTTATATTTTTTTCCCTCTTGTTTTAATTTTTTCCATAACTTCCTGATAACTCTTCAATTTAATACAAATTTTTTATCCTAATTTAGCCCAATAAAAGCTCAATTGAGAAGAGATAACGATACGAGAAAAAGAAAGAAACAAGATGGACCAATAAGCCTTAAGTGTAGCTCCACCGAACATAATAGGAGAGTGAAAATATATTTGCACCTAGAAGAAAATATTATCGTGCTCATGTTTAACTATCTGATTTATACATTTCAAAATACTATCATCTATCATCAGTTTGAAGCTTGGGCTAGGAAATGGGTTAGTCAGAAGGTTTAAAGTTTGGTCCACTTAGCCTAGTTTAATGATAATTCTAAAGAATTTCTCGTGATTTTGATTTTTTTCATTAAAATAAAAAAAATTAATTTAACCCACAACATAGCGCGAGAAGTAATCATATAGAGCCTAGCGAAGGACTGTGTTATATTGTTAGTCTTTTTTATGAAATAGAAAATTAAAAAAAAACAAAATTATTTACAAGCAAATGGTTGGGTGCTTGTAGGTTTTTGGACTCCAACAATCAATCCTTTATACTATGATAGTCTATTTTTTTTTCTCAAAAAATGATTCCATATATGAACATCTTTACATATAAAAATATGTATCATTATGTATTTCACCTATGATTCTATATATGAACATCTTTACATATAAAAATATGTATCATTATGTATTTCACCTATAGGAGACTACCAAGTAATCCAATAATTGTTAAATTCTGCAACAACGGTCTCCAATTCCTCCTTTTCTATTTGGCATGAAACAAAACAATTTGATTAGCTAACTGATAAACCTAAATTTAATAGGTTTAAAAAACCATGTGAATGCTTAAAAATCTATGGTCTCAAACAACTTTTCCATGCCTAACTCTAATGAGCTCAACCTTAGGGAAGAGTCTAGTTGTCATGGGCTTAACCTTGAAAAAAAGCTCAGCCTTCGTGAGCTCAGCTTTATAAAGAGCTCAACCTTCATGAGCTTAGCCTTAGGGAGGAGCTCAGCATCATGGGCTTAGCTTGGGGAGGAGCTCAGCATCTGAGAATTCTCTATCTACCATAAAAGATCTTTGTATGAAACCAATACATTTTAGATCATACTCTCCCTACACTTTTAGGTGTATAAAAGTTCTCTAAGAGCCTACTATATTTTCATCAACATTAATATTGTGTAAGGGATAGTGTATTTTTTTTTTAATAGCTTACCATATTTCCATCGCGTTAAAATTTATATAAGAGATATTTATCTATCATAGAAGACCTTTTTACGGGCCCAATACATTGTAGATCCTATTCTCCCTATACTTTTAGATGTATAAAAATTCTCTAAAAACCTATCATATTTTCATCAATATTTATGTGTGTAGGGGATAGTGTATATAAAAAAATATATTCTAATGGCCTGCCATATTTCCATCACATTAATATTTATATAAGAGATATTTATTCATTATTGATGCATGAATCAAAAATATTTTCTCTCATTAATATTTATGTTAGAGATATTTATCTCTCATTAATACTATTAGAGTAAAATTACACTCTAGCTCATCCTCTCTACAAAAGACAAAATTCATGAGCTATAAATACCCTATGAATCTTTAAAACTCCAAGTTCGCGCGCGCGCGCGCGCGCGCACACACACATATATTTTCGGAGTCTATCTCTTTAAAATATTGTTACACTTTCTTTTTCTACAAAGATACTTAAACGTATGAGAATTTCTAAATTTACAAAAATAGATTTTTTGCATGTACTAGCTATCGATCATATTGGTCTACTAGGCATCAAGTACAAGCTACCAGCTACTATAATCAGGGATAATGGATCAAATTATTAAAACTAAAAGATTAACTGGTTATCCAATACATATATCTTGTTTTTAAGCTACTTGGATTTTTTAGATCTTTTTCACTAATCTAACTACTCTCATCTTTTGATTTGTTATCTTAATCTAATTAGTTAATAATTCTTTTTAGTTTTGTGAATAATTCTTTTTGGGTAGAACTCAGCTAATATAAAAGGGGTAAAAGTACTTGCCTTTTGTTTCCCCATTTTTATAAGCTTTGGGTGGAAAGGCTATCATGACATCAAGTGCTAGCAGGTCATAATTTGAAAGGTGCGAGAATTACAGAGTAATGGTTATTTTTTAAAATATTTTTTAAGTTAAAAATATATTAAAAAAATATTTTTAACATAAACATATTAAAATAATTTAAAAATATTAAAAAAATAATTTAAAGTTAATTTAAAAAAAAACACAGTGTCAATGCAAAAATAAATATTATGATAATTTTCATTTTGGAAGTTGCAAGATGCAACCTCCAAAATATAGCATCTCCCTCACCAAAAAGCCTTGGCCTTCTAGTGTGCAATAATGAATTGACAATAACTTAAATTACTAGATGGAAGGGGCCGGCACAGCCAGCTACCAGTTTTTTTTTCTCGTTTATGTTCTTGATTATCTGACTAATTCAATTTACTGTTGAATCTAATTTGAATGATTGTTTTCCTACCCGCCCCGAGAAAAATTACATTTCGAAGCCAAAATGTTTGAATTTAGTTGACCAGTTCTTAGGGGAAAGGGCGTGCATGCAAGCTAATCCCTGGATTGTGACATTGTGATGTTCCTACGTTTTTTCATGTTCAAGTGCAGCATTGACCGTGGACTATGTCGGCTAGTTTTGTCAATACCAGCAAGACTAAGCAAATTGATGTCAGAAAAATCCAAAAACCAACTGTAACACACGACTCTTATAATCTAATTGCCTCGCCGATCACAGTCGTGATTAGACATGCTTTTAATTAGTAATTTAGCATTCAGATAGCTCAAGGACAAGCAGTGCTCGCTCCATTACTTCCTGCACCATTTTTTTTATATATAGAAATACAGAAAATGAAGAGAATTAAAAAATATATTAATTGAAAAGGGTGAAGGGGATTAGAGAAAGATAAAAGGAACCCTTCTCTGGCTGTTTTATGAAAAAACGAGAGAGCTTTCTTTGTATGGTGAGAAAGGGAGAGGAGGGGGCTGGCTAAATGAAAGGTGAGAGAATTTTTATTATGTATTTTTTTGTAATTGATATTGATATTATAAAATCTAAAATATTTAAAAATAAAGTTTTTTGAGTGGTTGGATAATAAATTTAATAGATGTTAATACTATTTGATTTATTTCTCGTAGTTTAAAAGATGTGACAGCTGAGAAATTAAATACTTGTAAAATAGTTTTCTTTAGACATATTTGAATACTCTTGAATTTTTAAGTTATTATCTTTACAAAGAGATTACAATAAATATATAAAAGAGCATTAAATCTCAATAACTAGATTGATTGTTCTTGTTTTGGTATTGGTATATATAAAATAATTTTTAAAGGAAAATGATGTTCTATGTAAATAACATGTACAATATGTTGAAATTAGCGAAATTATAAACATTTTATCATAGTGATTTATAGAATATTTATATCTCATGAATCTTATCCTCTTGATTGAATAGAAGGGTTGTATAATCATTTTACCATTGTAACATTAATGATATATAAATATTCCTTACGAGTGCATTAATAAGAGACAAATATTCTCTACACAAACATTAATTAGAAACAAATATCCCTTACACATACACTCTTAAAATGAAAATGTAGTAGACTATAAGTATCTGAAGTATAAACTTATTGGGTAAGCTCCCTGCATTGTATGCAAAAAATTAAAAAAATACTCAACTCTCTAAGGATAGGATGAATAAAGTCCCCTGACACTTTGGATCTAGCCAAAAAAAAATTGGATTCGGTAAGAGATCCTAAGGGATCAAATGTTAGGTCCAAGCCACAAGCCCAAGTCCATATAATATTTGAGATGTTTCATCAACCATTTCATTCGACTAATTAAAATAATATTTTTTTATTAACATTTTTACCACCTCATCCAACTTAATTACATGTTATTTTTTATTAAATCTTGCTACTTGATATTCATAAAACTTAATCCAATTGATAATGATATTTTTTCTTTTTAAACGATCTTGATGGTGCATATGTTTTCAAAAAGAAAAAATGTGGCAACACATTCGTTGCTTTGTTGTTGTTTGTGAAGTGACCCAAACGACTGCACCCTTACCATTGCAACGAGCTATCCAATACGTATACAACTAAATATTTTTCCGAGTTTCAATAGTAAAGTAATCCTCTAGTTAGAATATTTTCGAGTTAGTAAAATATTAAAAATTAACTCGAAAATAAAATGATTTAAATTAAATTTTTTAAAAAAATTAATTAGATAAATAGGTGAAGATAATTGAAATAAAAGAGCCAAAGTAGCGTTGAACTATAAGAGATAAATAGTTTAGTGGGGAAAATAAAAAATATAAGATTCAATCTTTCCCTTATACAATGTGTCGGCCAAAAATTTTGACTAGAAAAATAGGATTGGTTGACTTAATTAACATAACCTGTATGTTTAGCAGTGTTAATTGAAAAATTTAATGTCAGCGCGAGGACTGGTTTTTTTTAAAAAAAAAAACTCACGCCCTTTTTCATAAAGAATATTTGGCTAATCTTGAAAGAATTGAGGAGAGAATAGGGCTAAATTGATGATAAAAAAAATTATCAAAATATTAAATGCATAAATCAAGTAGCGTGTTGATGACTATGTAAATATGAATGGATGTATCTAAGAAAACCTTAACTTTTCTTTACTATTGACTTGAGAATTAAATTTGAAATGAAAATTGAAACTTTGATTTCAATGATAATTAAATGGTATGTGATGTATTTTACATATCGGTACATGAGAGGTTACAAGATTTGCCCAGCAAAAAAAAACTACAACACCAGTGCAGGCATTAGATAGATCTTCTTTACCTTCTTTAATTAAGGTCAAGAAATTCCTAGAATTGTATAACTTTAATTACTTTAAATGCATATTGTTTATTTATTAATTATGATATAAACATAAAAAAGGATGAATTTATTAGACTAGCTAGCTTAAGAGAGACTAGTAGCATCTATCTTTAGATAACTAAAATAACTGACTGAAGAGGAGCTAGTGATATCTATGTTTAGATGACCAAGATAATTTATTAGACTAGTTAATCGAAGATGGTCTAGTAACATTTATGTTTAGATGATCGAGATAATTTATTAGACTAGCTGATAAAAAAAATGCTAGCGGCATCTGTGTTCAGATAACCGAGATAATTTGTTAGACTAACTAACCGAGAGGGGTTAATGGCAATGATACGGTTTATTGCCGGGATATTAAACTTGTTTTAGAGTTAAAGTATATGCATGATTTATATGTACATTGAAAGTGGTGAATTTAAAATTTTTCTCAATGTTGATTTAATGAATTGATATATGTGTGTGTGTTTTATTCATAAAACTATTGTTTTACATTCTAATATGATGAAATTGTCAAATTCCTCTAATTCCAAAGTTGACTAGTAGATTTCTTTAAGGCCACCTTTTGATATAAAAATAAATATTATAATTTGTAGATGTTTAAATGATATGTATTTTAGATTCAAGTATTTCATTTTGGACTTGTAATTATGTTTTCAGAAATAGAAATATTATTATCTTGTGTTTCGTTTGTGTATCAATATCAAAATTTATATTAATTAAGATAAAATCCTAAAGATGATCATATTCTAAATTTTAATGTTCTTTTGATCGCTTAACTAAGTATCCTATGTAAATATGAGTTAATTATTTCTTGTTTGCACTATTTATAGTTTATGAAAACTAAATGTATGCTATTCTTGAGTTGTGTTTATATGAAAAAGGTCCGAGATGATTGAACTATGATTATAGTATTGATTTGTAATATAAAAAAAGTTGTCGATAACTTTGTACGATTCTGATATATAGAAAACTCTGCTGAATTTTTAGTAAAATGTATGTCAAAAAAATTACCTTGGATTTTTGCATTACTATAAAAGGCAATATTATGGGATTGTATTCTAAAATATGTGGATGTTACAAGTCAAAACATGATAATATATACCACCAATGCACACAAAATTTCCTATGCTTTTCACCAATATATTATTTGCAAGTACACACTTTTATGCAAATTATGTACCTTCTTTATCGATTAATGGTTATTTTCAGGCAACATATCACTAACAATCACCTATTTCTCGGTCATTAAAAGGTCAGACACTACAACTGATGATGGACACAAATATTTCCATCAATTAATTGTCATTCAAATCTTCATGTCTCGGTATGAGTTGACATGACCATGATATATAAATACCTTTGAATCACCAGGTAAATATAACAAGTTCACAAGTTCTAAGATCTGGTAACTTATTCTTATGTTTTTCTCTTTTTCTTCCACACACTTAATGATTTAAGCATTAGAGATTTCCTTGTTTCATGGGAAACTTATTTTGTCAAGAATAATAAAGTTTAGAAAAAATCTCAATCCAAGCCCACATGTTTTAGTCTAGGATTACAGTCCACAAAAAGCTTAATTTTAATGTGAAGTTTTCTTCATGACTTTATGAGATCTTAAGTAACTTCACAATAATTTAACTACATATTCATACTATATCATATATTTAATATTTATATGTGTGTGTATATTCTAAAATATATGTTAATTTAATAATATTATATATGATGAGTATTTATTCGATTAAGCAGTTAAGTGTTATATACAATTTAATATGATGAATACATTAAAAATAAATATCTTTAAATATATAAAAAATATTTTATATATTATAATATTAAAAGAAACTAAAATGGATCAACAAATCACAGTGGTCCTAAACTTATTATAGTGTGGTTTGGAACAATATAATAACAATTTTACAATTTTCAAACAAAATCAATGAACTAGATATCACGAGTAATAAAGTTTTTTAACGTAATCTCTTGGTCATTACCAAATTTATTTAGATAAATTGTTCTTCTCACATTTTTTTAAGGAGAGTGAAATAACTTAAGACAATTTAGGGTTTCACACGTTGTTAATTCAAGAGATCAACCTAGGTTTAGAAGATTCGCTCGAGTTTGCTTGTTATCTTTTTGTTTTTTTAACTCATGTTTTTTCAGTTTTATCCTTTAACATTTATTTAATTGGAGATTAGGCTCCATTATTTTGTTTATCTGCTTTTTATTGGAATTTTCACTGATTTTAAAATAATGTGTTATCCTACTCTTTAATAATGAGATGTTTGATAATTCACCTTCATAGTTTTATTTTAATTTTCTTTCAACAAGGTTATTTCGGTATCACAAACATGTCATAAATTTTATGTGCTGAATCGGGTGAGCTCGAGTCAAGTTTTTCTTATCTTTTTTGGATTATTTTTTTTCTTCAATTTTTTCCTTCAATATTTTAGTTGTTAAAAATTGAGTTTCAAATTTTTCCATTTTACTTTCGACTAATAACCACGTTGTATATTTGACGTGCTAATTGAGTTGACTTTGAATCGAGTTTTTTTACTTTTTTTCATTGTTAATTTTTTTTAATTTATTTAGTATCATTGTGATTTTATATTTATGTTATTAAAATAGTCGACTTTATTAAATTCAATTTGAGCTTGTTTGGCATATGTGGTAGCGGTTACTTTTTAAAATATTTTTTATTTAAAAATACATCAAAATAATAATTTTATTTTTATTTTTTAAAATTTATTTTTGACTTCAGCATATTAAAATAATTTTAAAAAAAAATCAATTTTATTTTAAAATACTTTTCAACAGTAAAAACTAAAAACAATCGGTGCCTTTATAGTATCAAGTTGGCAACTTGTACATGCTAAAAGAAGTTTTTCTAAAAGCTTGTCTCTCAAGTGGCGGGAAAGGCTCGACTTTATAATTTTGTTTTTAATTACAATGACTTGCTTACTTTAGTTCATATGTCCTAGAAAACGTTGGTAACACTTTCGAGGGTACACGTGTCTTTTATCAATAGTTGTTTTTGGTCCGTGACTATGTTCCTTGTCCGGGGTGTTTAGAAAAATACTACTTATCTATAATATTTATATTATTTGTGAACTTTTGAGAACTTTTAAAGTTGGATAACATAAATATTAAGAATAATAGTGAATTAATTTTTTTATTAAAAATATATTACGAGTTAAATTAAATTGAGATTTTTAAAACCTGCTCAAATTGATCTATAATCTCATATAAATAATTCTAATTCTTGATATAAATAATATTTTTTTTATCTTAAATTTTTTACTCTCTCGCCTTCACATTAAATACTGCCTCTCATTCTCTTAATATTTCTCTTCAATTCTCTTATTCAAACTTCATGTATTTAATTACTTATTTTTTTTTTGTATCTTTTACCTGTATAACCAATGCTCTTTTGCAACCTAACATTTTATTAGAATCATCAAAGAATAATGAAATTAATATGTTCAAACTGTAAATATCTGTAATATGCACCAAATTTTCATCTCAATTCGATATATTCAACTCACTCAAGTAAATAATAAATAAATTAAGTTTATATTTTATAAAATATAAAAAATTAAGTTAGATAAAATTATATATAAAAATCCAACTCCATATTTATCCATAGACACCCCTATTGCATGATAGTGGTATTTGTCAATTTGGCACTCCAAATAGGTTTAGAAAATGGATCAGATGGAACTCACTACTCTTAATGGGTTTTCTTTTCTAAGTACATAAATAATAAGAATATTTTCAAGTCTTTTTTTTCATAATAAATTAGATCATTTTTTAATTAGGTATTTAGCAGGTAACTCGCGCTCAGTATTCAAGGAGTGTTTTTTTTTCTTACAGGATTTAAATCTCAAACCCACTTATCAATCAGATTAATTAATTAATCTCCAAAAGTCAATAAATATGAATACTGAGATGCAATAAGAAATTTAATTGGCAATTATCTGAATATGGCCGTAATCAATCCTAAATTATAAAGCACTAATTATTCATTGTAAATACAAAAATAAATAAAATTTTGTATGTGCATGTATTGCTGTTATCACTTGTCAGAGAGGATAAAATTTGGATAAATTTGGATTTTTTTTTTAGTTTAACGTGGGTGTCCGGGCCAGTTTGCGCGCACCTCAACTAATCCCACGGGCCCTAAAGTGAACGACCATGTAAGCCTCCAGTGGCCATCATATGAGCAACCACATGACTCGAACCTGAAACCACAGAAAAAGCAAACCTCTTAATCACAAGCTCTTACCACTGGGCCACCACCTAAATGGTTAATTTGAATATTTTTTAAACGCATGGCTTTGGGAGCTCATCAACGTCATCTAGGTTGATAAATTTGGATATTTTTTAAAATTAACATATATTTTTTAAAATTTTGGCAGAATAGAATAAAACCATTTAATTTTTTTTTGGTGAAATAATATATTTTCACATTGTCACGCTTCATAAACACAACAAAATGAAACTTCAATCATCTAACTCAATTGGTCATCTAGTTGAATCTAGTTGCATGAACCAGTCGACCATCTCACATAAAAATCATAATTTAAAGAATTTTTTTTAAATATGTTTTATAAGTCAAAATATAAATCTTTCTTCAACTTATAGACTCATAAATAAACTCCAATTATAATCTTAAAAAATTATTGTTTACACGGTAGTTATCCTTTATTTTTCAATGTCAATAATGTAGTTGGACTTGCGATAACGAGTGATTCTGAGCAGTCAAGTGTTGATCTGTCACAACTAAATGAGGATATACCACAAACAAATTACATGGATGGCCTAGTAAATGCATTTATAAACCAGTGGGACAGTTCTAGATCTAAAAGGAAGTCTGGTCGCGCTAGACTAAAATGACGGTTCAAAAATATCATAACTTTTGATCCGATGTTGAATTGTACTCAAATTTTTATAGGAGTTTTTAGAGGCTGTTTTCTCTATAATAGCATTCGCGTCACTATGCAGACCATGAGATCTTTAGATATAAAAAATTTCACCAAGGCCCCTTGATTTTAGTAGTTTTGAGAATTTCCTTTAGCCTCTTCTCCCTCTATGAAAAGACTCATGTAATATAAATAGACTATAAATTCTTTAAGTAAAAGGTTTAGAACCTTTATTCTTTACTACATATTTATTTTCAGAGTATATGTCTATAATATTATTATATTTTTTAAAAAAATCATTGACTTAATTATCGAAAAATCTTTAAATTCATCAAATGCAACCTTTTACATGTATCAGACACTCGTTTCTAGCCACTTTAATTAGAAAAAATAAATCTAATTATTAGAACCAAGAAATTAATCAATTATCCAAATATAATCCTTTGCCTCCAAAGAATTTGGATGGTTTGGGGCCTCATCAGATTCTTTAATTAATTTAAGCTTGAATAACCCATATTTATCACATTTTAGAGCTACACAGAACCAACAAATACAAATGAATTAGAAAAAAGATGATGAACACAAGTAGCATAACAACTAACAAGATCCATTTCACTTATGGAAATTAATGAATAATTTATTTTAGAAAAGAAAGTGGCAAGAAAAATCAATGATGATAAAGGAAAAATAATATGTTTATTTGGTTGTTTGCATGTATGACAGTATAGTGCAATAATATATTTTAAAAAATATTTTTTTTATTTTTAACATTAGTATATTAAAAATATTAAAAATTATCAATCCAATATTTTTTTAGAAAAATACATTTTAAAAAAGCATATAAAAATAAAAGTTACCTTACTGTCAAAATCCCTTGGTATAAAGAACAATTTAGAAATATTCAGAAACGATAGGAATAGATGGCATTTAGGTCATTTAATGTGTAAAAACCAATCGAAGAGAATGTGCCTAGGCAGTGTCGCTGTGCCAATACAGTTTCAAGGTGCCGGTGCCGGTGCCGGTGCCAATAAGTCAATAACGCTTCACTTAATAAACATTCCTTTCCAACTTTCATGGAAGGCTGCTGATGGGTTTGGATCGGATGGATCTTTGGGCTAAAGGCAAATATCTTAGAGAAGTTAACTCAGTCTCAGTACACGAGAGTTGATAATGATGAAAATATTCCTTGTGATCTTTTGATTTCAATGTTAAAGAATTCCATCCATTCATATTGATGATGCTAACAATCTAACTAATACAAATTAATGCATTGAAATTATTCGAGTGCATCATAATTCCGATCTTGACTGCGTACGATGTTTTTTAAAAATATATTTTGTGATTGAAAATATATTTAAGTATTCTTTTTAATTTTTAATATAAAAAAATCAATTTAATACTTTTTTTAGTTAAACATTTTTAAAATGCATCCAAATATAATTAAAAATGCACTTCTAAACGGACAGAGACAAATAAAACTTAACGGGGGAATATGCAATATTACTGTAGTGTAGATGAAGTTACTATCCATGTCTAAATTTCAACTTCGGAGGAGGCTTCAATTTAAGCTGCCTGTTATTATTATTATTATTATTATTATTATTATTATTATTATTATTATTATTTTCATGCAATATAGCTTATGGCACAAGAAAAATCGATTTCTAGCTGTTAAAACAGGCCAAATAAAACAATACTCATAATTTTTTTCCAAGATATCACAGGTGAAAAATGACCAGCAAACAATATAACTTAATGTGATTGTAGCCTAGGACTGGGACTGATTGATTGTGATATTACAACTTCGTTAACCTTACCTCGTTAACTTAATCTATGACCTTATTGATGTTGTTGTCGTCGTAGGGTTTTCAAATACTGGCTCTTTCAATTGACAAAGAAGACCCAGTAATTTGCTTATCTATGATATGCTCAGGACCAGATAACATTTTCGGGAGCAATTTGCTTCGCCCATGGCAAAAATCTAATTTGAGAAGCCAGTGCCCTCCATTAGAACACAACGTAGGATTCCAAGCTGAACAAGGCGGGAACCACGTTCAGCAGATTGCAAGTTAACAGCGTTTTAAGCTTGAAATGAGTGGTCTACCGAAGCTTTGGTGGCCATTCAAATGCTTGTATATCCTGTCATTCGCCGCTCGAACTCGCGAAATTACCAAAGCAGATTTTCATGCCAAAACAATGCGCACAGCATTCATGGGAAATAATATGTTCACCATACCCCTTCGGTAGAAAAATTAAAATATTAACTATTTGATAATCCTTTCCGCATAACAGAACTACTATTGGTCGAGCAATAGAATCAAATATAATCCTTTATCAACACATGATGTGAGCAAGAATCAATCTTTATTTCGTTGACTACAAAAAGAAATCACAAAACAATCAGTCTCGAAGAAGGAAAATTTACAAAAATGAGTACCAACATCTTGATGCTTGGAAATACAGAAGCTTGGGATAACAGAAAAAGAAACACAGAAGCATGTGATTCTGTACACCAGATTGTCAATCACTTCGTCAACAACATAACCTAGTTTTTGCTGCCAAGGCAAGCTTAACTGAGGCACACATCTAATATTTAGGGATAGAAGCAAACTGATATCCCTTAGCACCCCTCCATGAATAATATGCTATCCGAGTTTCGTAAAAGCCTGCAACCACAACAAAGGTCAATTTAGCAGTGGTCAGTTGAACAGGTCATGAAAAATATAAGAGCATGTCATAGAAAAATCATATGGAAACAGATTGGTTGAATTGGAAATATGATTTCATGTAATTTGGATTATGAGCTGAAAAATAAATGCAACGTGGGAACACAGATGGGAGTTCCACAAAAAGGCAATGCCAAAGCGAGTCCATAATGGATACAAACAACCTCAAAAACACCATGCTTATAAATTTCATGATAGCTCAATAAAAATTCCATGTGTCGTTAAATTACTATGTTTCAAAAGAAAAGGAACTGAAAACTCCATATTATTAAACTACTTTATGTCAGTCCCCATTTCACAATATCCTCCACATCTACTGAGCAAATCCTAGACGCTCATTCTGCAATTTAGGTGGCCAATCTTTCTATAAACCTAATTGTCATAATGCTAGCAAAGCCATCACGATTTCTGAATTTGGATGAATGACTAAACTGTTCTAGCTTCCTACTCTAAATCCCGGTTGTCTCGGTTAAGACAAGCAACCTGTTTTTTATGGCCAGGTTACGCTTTCTTCTACGACATGTATATGGATTTACCCAACATACGAATATGGTGTGATTTAGCAGCAATAAATGCAAGGCATTAACTTCCATAACAACCAATAACAAAGCAATATTGATTGGGTTTTTCATTTTTTCTTGACTGTGGAATTTTAAACCTTCCATTTAATGAAGTTATGAACTATAGTCAGATGGTTCTAAGACATACTCAATGCGTTTAGTATTAATTTTACAGAAGTTCAGCAATCGAAAAGGATGAATGTAGTTTCACTCCATAACAGGAGCACCTCTAGCATCATGATAGTAACCAATTTTCTATGCGGTATAAAAGGCAGGAAGCCAAATGGAAAAGGTGCTTCATTTAGTTGTTATTAAGCACCAACCCCAACCATGCCATCCTTCCCCCACAAAGAAAGGCAATTAAAGTATTGTCATTTCAAGAAGTCTAGAATACCATTGTTCTATTAGAGCAATTTATATATATATATTCAAATAAAAGCTAAAGGAAACTTGGTCAGTGTCTGTAGAAACTGAATAAGCAGAACTCATTCACAACAATAGACTCTCTACAAATTCACCAAACGAAGGTGACACCAAGTTTCCATATCCTAATTACAGAATACAATAAAGGCAGGTAAGTGATCGGCCATCAAATCCTGTCCATATTTCAAATAAGGAATTCAAAAGCAATATACAAACATCATCATGTAAAAAAGCTTCATGGAGAAATTGCAAGTAATTAATGGTTTGTAGGATTCTACTGTAGCCACAGGGGCAGAGCTTGGGAGGGCCAAATCAGAGAAAAGATTTCATAGGGGGGCAAAATTTAAAATTTTCTATTTTTAAGGCTAAAAATCTAATTTATTGACCCCCCACCCCCGCCACAACTATTCACATGTGATCTAGAACATCATGGCACAAGGAGAGCGATCTGAAAATTTTTGGGCCAGTGACCGCATCTTTAACTTATTTTATTTCTTCAATTGCAAGCCTAACTTGCAGCAATGCTGTGCCGTTTTGGTAACTCAGCATCACAGAAGCAATTAAAGAGAGTGCACCCTCATGTTCCACAAGCTTTTACAGGCTTCTACAAAACATGATGGAATATCTTTCGTAATTTTTTAGACAACTAACTTCTACATCCCAGTGAGCTGAAGGTTGTGGACTACAAAAATGAGAGAGATGTCACAGACAATACAAGGTTGATCTAACATATACAAACTAATAATGAGCACTACATGAAAATCATTTTGCACAAAACGAAAGAGAGGAAATTCATTATGCTTAATGTCAAGCAATAGGAAGTTTGATCAACCTAAGACAGTATCACTTCAGTGCGCATCATTTTGGACTCATGGCATTAACTACGTTAATTACAACATTGAATGACAGTCAGGCATGTTGAGCAATGCCTACATAGCAAATATGAATCATCAAAATTTCCTCTAACAACACATTTTTAACAAATAACAGTCTAAACTAGCCTTGCATGTGAGTGAACCATTTTATTGAAAAAACTATCAACTTCTATTATATCACTTTGTTATTTAAGGTAGTTCTAAATCTGTTTGCACTTCCTTTTTATTCATTAACCTGATAAAGCTCGAGAAAAGCCAAGAACCTTTGGTTCACCATTCGTTCCTTAGTTCTACAGAAACATTTAACTCGCAATATAAAGAATGGAACATGTGAAAATTTCCAAAGATATAAACAAATGATTAACTAATCATAGTCTTCATCATGGTCGTTGTAAATATTATGCAATCAATCGCTCATTGAGTTTTAACATACCCGGCATGAAGGTAATGATTCCGAGAGCTAAGAGACCATAAGCTTGGGACTTCTCTCCTCCCATGTGACCAGTGAAGATAAAGAATGATAGAGAGAGAAGTACACATCCAAGGAAGAGCAGAAAAATTGCAAGGAAAATGGACTTCCATGGGACTCTATCAAAAGATCCAGGTGTATAATCAAATCGAGGGTCATATTGTACACCAAATTTATCATCATTGTCATCATCAGGAAGAGCACTGTAACGAACATTGCGCCTTGATGCCATATTTTAACTTTTTTAAAAATCCTAATTAGCTGCAAAAGAAACCAAATTGCTTCAGATACTGGTCAAGAACTACACAACAATATATAAATATATCAGGAAAAAAAAACCAAAAGATTCAACCTTTTTGGGTCACACACAGAAAAAACCTCAACCATGAGCAGAATCAATCAAAACAAAGATGGGTTAATCGCTTTTAGTAATTTCCACGACATATTTTCTTTCTACAATTCTCAAAATCATCACAAAAAGAGAACTACTGCTGGCCCATAAAAATTTAGAACAAAAAAAAAACATATTTTTATGAAATGAAATCAAAGACAGGAACAGGAAGAGATGTACCTCGTAACCTTGCGTTACCAAGACACCGGCTCGGTCGTTTTGATTGTGGGTTTTATGGAGAGTTGATGGTAAAGAAAGACTGCGGATTTTTTTTTCTTTTGCCTTTGATTCCTTTCTGGCTGCTTGAAGAAATCTGGGATTTGACTTGTTGAAGGGCGTGGAAAGTTTAGAACTACGGAGACATGGAGATTGCTGTGTCAATGTGCAATCAGGTTCTGCCACATGTTGACTGAATCATGTGACTCTCACGTGATGGTACAAGAGAATAGAGATTTTGGAAGGAGTGCACGTTTATTTTGTTATTTTTTATTAGGACAAAATTTCTTTAAATTGAATCCACATAATTTTTATGTTTTTGTTAGAATGAGATTTAAAGATAATTAAAAATAAATATTTAGAAACCTTAAAAAAAAGAAGAAGCAAACATTAAACTAAAAATTGTCTATCACATTTGACCTTGTTGATTATCCTTGATTTTTTTATAGTCAAATTGATATTAATTACAAAATTGGTTTCTAAGTTTTATCATTTCTATTTTTTAGTATAAATTTTATATTTAGATCTCCTTTGTTTTTTATTTTAAAAGTATTTTTGAAAAAAAATATATTTTATTTTATTTTTTAATTTTAATTTTAATTTTTTTATATTTTTTTATATTTTGATATTAAAAATAATATTTTAAAAACTATTATTTTGATATTAATGAAAAACACTTTGAATATTTTATTATGCAATGAGAAAGACATAAAAATTCCTATACAAAAAGTTTAATTTTTTATTTTAAAACAACAAAGTAATTTTAATTGTAAAAAAGAAATCCTGTCAATTGACAAATGACTTGTGGATCCGGTGAAAATTGAAGATTTTATCTCTGTTAGCAAGACGATTAGTTTATGTAAAGAAGAGCAAAAAGAGTAAATACACGATGGTAATCCACATTGGCTACAGTAAATCACTGATTTTTTCGGTATTTTTATAATATAATATAATATAATAATTCATCACGAGAGCAGATTCTTCTGTTGGATTTTTTTTATTTTATTTTTTGACAAAAGAAAGGTAGCAAAACCATTTCACACGTAGAAGATAAAACACAATCGATTTGAAAACTAAAGCCCATTCACCATCCCAGATGGTACGAAGAGTATGACATGGACTAGACATATGTGACAAGTTTGAGATAAAAAGGGCCCTAACTGCCGAGTGCTGAGGAATCATACACGGTCCATTGTGCTAGGGCAACCCTTGCTAGATAGAATTCTTTGAGCGGAAACACATTTTAACCTGTGTTTTTAAAAAATTAAAATTTTTTTTTGTTAAAATTTAATATAGTTTGTATGTTTTGAATTATTTTAATGTGCTAGTATCAAAAATAATTTTTTTAAAAATAAAAAAACATCATTGATATATATTTTAGCACGAAAAATTATTTAAAAAGCACCTACAACCACACTGTTAAACAAGCTCTTAGAGATCGTTTCGAATTCTGCTACCTGTAAAGTGTGAAATCATTGATGCTGAGAGAATTTTGTTACTTGTAGTATTTGTCCTGAGGTGTATAGTGTCTAATGACAAAGTTGCCTCATGGACACAAAAGGTATTTAAATTTAATTATAAAGTATAGGGTTCAAGAAATGCCACCGGATATTATAATCACTAAAAAAATTAATAATTTACGAGAACTTGGGTAAAGAAACTAGTTATATAAAAAAAAACATATAATTCTCAGTACATCTTACTTATAGTAAATTGTATCGTTGATTGATTATTAATCTAAGATATGCTTTTATTTGTTAGTCTCATTAGAGATTCAAGATATATCTTCTTTTTTTCAGAACATCTATATCTTATTAGGTTAAATCCTAGTCGTTTTAGGATCCAGATTTTAGCACTGTATTTATTTATAATTTTTATATCTTTAATATCTAAGGGTATACTTTACAATGTAATTTTATACCTCCAAATATCAAAGTTTACATCTAAATCATAATACTCTGAATAACAAATTAATTGTTGTAAAATTTTTGGTATTTTTAGTCGAACTCTAATGAATAATCATAAATTGATTATGATATTCAATTTTTATTTTTAAAATATGATAAAAATATGATTCTATCTTTTTTAAAAAATAATATACATGAAACCTTTATGATTTGACTGTGTGCGTAAAAATAAAATATTTTTTGTGTTTTTAAAATGAGGGAATTTGTTTTTTGGATTTTTCAAAATTTTAGAAAAAAATCTGGTAGTGTAAGTCTTGGTTCTATATTAAATGAAATTCTTAAAAAAAACATATTTTGTATTTTACGAAATAAGAATTTTTTTTTTGGATTTTTGAATTTTTTTCGTGATTTTTGAGAAAAATCATATAATTTTAATATCATATTCATATCTTAAAGTGTAAGTTTATAACCTAATATTAAACAAAATTAGTGAAAAAATGTACAAGGATCCCACAAAAATTTCAAAATGGTAATTTTAATTGTTTTATAATTTTTTAGCTTTTTATTAGACTTATTTGATTAAATATAAAAATAAAAACAAATTAAAAATTAAAAAAAATACATTAGGATGTGTTTGGAGAACATATTCTTATCCCAAGGGCTGAGCTAGTTGGGCCTGAGGATAAAGCTCAGTTCAGCTGGTTGGACCAACGGAAGACTCAATAATTTTCTTTAAGATGGGCTGGACCAGTCTATCCATATGGGATAGGCTAGGTTGGATTGGGTTGAGTTGGGTTGAGGGTCAGCCCGCCTCTCTTTGCTATGAAAGGGAGGCAGCAGGACGTGAATTAAATTCACGTCCTGCATGCCTCATCAAAAGAAAAGAAAAATAAATCGCAGGTCACCGAGGAAGGAAGATTAGGGAGCGTCGCTGACTGGAGCTGTCGTCTGTGGCTGCTCACGGTGCTGGTTTGAAGAGGTAGCTGGCGTTGGCTGAAAAACTACCGTGGGAGGAGAAGCGCTGCTGCAAGGAGGAAATGGGCTGTGCACTGGTCTGCCTTGGCTGGTGTCGCTGCTGGCCTGGTCACATGTGGGGGAGCTGAGGCTGAGAAGAGAAGCTTCCACCTATGTCTTCAAGAGAAGCTGAGAGACGCTGCTGGTGTGTGGAGGCGACGATGGCTGGATGTTGCCGTTGCTGAAGCCTTCTGGAAGGAGAGAAGAGATCAAGCTTCCACCTATGTCTTCAAGAGAAGCTGAGAGACGCTGCTGGTGTGTGGAGGCGACGATGGCTGGATGTTGCCGTTGCTGAAGCCTTCTGGAAGGAGAAGCTGGTTTTTGTAGCGAGGTTGAAGGAGACGAAGTGTGGCTGCTGTTGGGGTTTCTATTGAGAGGAGGCTGGGTCACGAGGTGGAGGGAGCTGGTGTTGCTATGGAAGGGGGAGATGGCTGGTGTGGAGGAGCTGGTCATGGGCGAGGAGGAGGTTGAAAGGAAACAATTAAGGCTGGTTGGGCAACTGAAAAAAGGGTGTAGAGGCTGATTTTTTTACTCATTTTCCACCCGATTTCTACTCCTTACACGGAATTCACCTCCATTTTAAGGGGATGAAAGAAGGACATATGATCTTTATTTTTAATAAATATTAGCCTTGATTCAAATGAGAACGATCTCAAACATTGGTTAAAAATTATTATTAAAAGCTGTAAAATTAGGCTGCAAAGATTATGGGGTCAGTCTCTTTAAATTATTTTTGTGACAATTTTGTATATGGAAAACCAGCAAAAAAATAAGCTGGTGAAGGTTAAGCTTTATCAGAGGATATCTTTTGCATTCTATTTGAGGCAGGAGTGACGTATTAAATAGTTCTCTGGAAGGAGGTTTTATAGATAACTTTTCAAGTTCAAAGAAGAGACAAATGAATTTTGAAATCATAGAATTTTTTTATTTAATTTGGTCTCTGATCCCTTGACATTTTATAATAAAGCTTTCTTTCAGCTCTGATTCTTGGATTCCCTGTAATTTCACTACTGAATTTTTTTAATTAGACCCTTCAAGTTCTTTTATTTCTTTAAAAGTGATCCTTGTTCTTTCTTGGATATTTGCAATTTAATTTCTAATTGATTTTTAAAGTTTTAACTTTTTTTAATTTGACTCTTAATTGATCATTATATTTTGATTTTCTTGCTGTTTTGTCACTTATTTCATCTAATTAACTTATAAAAATTAAATTTGGTTTTTTAAAATTCTAATTTTCTCAATTAAACTCAAATTAGGCTTCCAAACTTAATTGTTCACCAATTAAGTCCCTAATAAAATTAATTTGATTAATTAAAAATTCAATTAAGTTCTTATACTTAATTAAATCTTTTAATCTGATCCAAATTAATTCTTAAACTTAATTAATCTTTTAATTGGGTTCATGATTAAATCAAATTGGCCCATTAAATGTCTAATTAAATCTTTAAACTTAATGTTTGTGTAAATTCATCTAATAATTATTGAATTTGTTATTAAATCTGTATTGTTGTTTAATTTCGAGTATAATAGTATACAATTAGATTCCTAATTTTATCCAAAATTCTAGTTTGGTTTCTCAAACATTTATCAGTCCACTCTTGTTAAATTGCCGGTTGCATTTTTTTTTTATTTGAATTTTTCTGATTTTTTTTTAAAAAAGATAATTTTGAAGGAAAATTTAAAATTAGATTATAACAATATTAATTGTCCTTTTCTTTAACGTTGAATTTTTCGTGGATTCAACTGGTTTTCAAGTGCATTTTTCAAGGAAGAGAGATGGAAACTTCTGCAACCTGGTATGCGTTGAGCATTTTGATAGCTTATGTTTTTTTAATTTTTATTTCATCTTAAAAAAATAAAATTAATTTTTATGTGATTTTTAAAAATTATTTTTTTTAAAAAAAAACACCACTTTAATGTATTTTCAATTGAAAAATACTTTTAAAAAAACAAAACAAAACAAATAATATTTTTCATGTTTTCATCTCGTTTTCCTTTCCTTAATTTTAAAAACAAAACTAATCAATTTTGAGAAGAAATTTGATTTGTCATTTCATAACAACTTTTAAAATTAAATAAACAATAAACCTAGCTAATTAATTTCTAATTAAAAAAAAGAGAGAGTTTTAGTAGCTCGAAGACTTCTCAGAATGTGCAGAACGAACACACACATGAACAAGCGGATTTACGTGTTTCATCATGATTTGCGATAGCACTCAGCACATAAACCGCAGCTGCCACAATCTTATCAGTGTTTCCTCTTTTGCATGATCATGCCAAAATCCTCTTCTTTTTTGTTCAGTCATTCGGAAACACTGAATTGCCCCATCTTTAGAAAAATGGACACCGACATTTTTCGAAATCAAAGACCAAATAACAACAGGATGATGATTCAGACAAGACGATTTATTTTAATTATTCATGTACTGTAAAGAGCAATAATATCCCCAAAGCCAGCTTAATTATAGAACAGATTAAGAACACATGTTTCGGCCCTCTGATGAGTTCTTTGTCTAAGTTTTCTTTTCTTTTCTTTTGATTCTTATAATTATGTAGGAAAATATTTTTCTTAATATATCACACACTACCTACCAAGAAAATACTTTTTAATTATGCTAGAAAATTAAGTATTTTTTTATTGTATTGAAACAAATATTTGAAAATATTTTTCTTAATAATTTAAGTATTTTCAATTATTATTTTTTAATTTAAAATAATTAACTCAACTCATGACCGCCATGTTTAATAATACTAGTTCAGGACTACTGGAGGTTTATATAATCGTTAACTTTAGGACCTGTGAGATTAGTCGAGGTACGCAAAAGCTGACTTGAACACCCACTTTAATAAAATAATAATTATAATAATAATAATACTAGCATAACATTGCAAATAAAACTGCTCTTTTTACATTATTTTTCTGTTTTGATAGTTATGATATTTTTATTTATAAAATCTCTTTTTAAAACCTAAAACATTAATATCTGAATCAATATATTAACCGAAACATTTCTTTTTTACCTTTTTTTTTAAATTTAATTTCGGTTCTTAGGTCGTAATCATTGTCGATCTTTTCTTAGATGTGACCAAATACTTGAAGACGTAAGAATAGTAATAGTTTAATAATTTGATTAATTGACTCATTAAGATAACATTAATTTATCACGTGAGACGTGAGTATCTTGAAAACCTGTGAATCACAAAAGTGGCACTATACACGTGGCAGCAATCTGCTGCTATTATTCCAGCCCGTGGAAGGGACAAACGAAGCTCCCATGATGGGTCTTATTGGAGTTTCATTGCGCCACGTGTTGCCTATCTACAGGACTTGTGATTGATACCCTGCGACGCGTGTTGTTTGTGGGACCGCTACCTAACAATGGTGGGGTTAACTCCGAAATCCTTCGGCCGACATTAAATTACTAAAATAGAAAAGTTAATTAAAGAGAGCTTTTGCACATGACGCCCTCTCTGTTTTACTTATTTTCACTTTTAGCCGCCAAAAATAATTTTTGTCCAAGTTTTAACCCTACATAGTATCCTATTTATGAACTTAACTTACCATTTTATGCAATAATTTTTGCATCTCTATTAATTGAAAAGATGTTAATGCTATTAGTTGAAAGTATTATTATGTAATAAGTATAAAGTATTATTATCGAATGAATATGTATTGTAAAACTATTTATGCTTTAATTTTATCATGAACAATTATGGTTGCATGCATTTGCTAATTACAATCACTTATTGATGAGGTCAGAAAAAAACCTCAGTTACATTTGAGTTTTTCTTGATTGACAAGTGAGTTTGAAAATATAATTTAGGTTTTAGACTTGATCAGTGTTTTTATGCAAGACAAGTTCATTGTGTGTATAGTGAACTCTCTGATACTTAAATCAATACAAGCACAGAGATAAATATAATGTATAAATGTTTTAGAGCTTATTTAGACAATGTATATATTATATGTTGTTTGTAAAAATATCATTAGATGCTAGAAAGAACAAAGGCAAGAGTGAATAAAGAGAACACATGTTCTCTTGTCTATCACAAATATGCTAGAAAGAGCAAAGCTAAGGATCTTCTCCCCCTCCTTCTTTATTGCTCTAGCCTCTATGCTTAAGTCATTCACGTAACCTATTTATGAGTTATGAGATGAAAGTAGATAAATGCTCTATATAACACTTGCACTAACATTAATGCATTGTGAGTAGGAGATGGATAAGTGGAGAAGGTGGATTAATGGAGTGTGTAGAAGATGTTTAGGTGGGGAAAATGGATTAATTGTTATTATTATTTTTTTATCATCAATTGCCCTCTAAGTTTTAAACTTCATGCATTTTAAAAAATTTAGTTTTTCTAATCGAGTTGAGAGAGGTTCAATTTTAGCAATAAACAAGAGCTTTAACAGTTACTAGATTCAATGAACTTCTAATAAGACATAATACATAAGCCCCATGCTAAAGCCTAATTCAGAGGTAACTGTAGATATAGAAATAGCTGGGACATCTCTTGCAACTATAAAGAATATTGGATATTTAGAGTTATTAGCTTCCCACCAAGCTAATATAGCGAAATAAATATTACTTGAATCTTCATATTCATTTGCCAAATATTTCTTCAACTTAAATTTACTATACTTATTATCTTCTCCATTAAATGCTTATTGGTTTGGAAGGCTAATGCTTGACATGCATCTTCCTCCATCTCATTAGCACTTAAATCTTGAGAAGGATTGTTTATAACATAAATTTTGTGACAAACTTAACATCTTGGCTATAATAGTTGTAAAAAACCATCACAAATTTATCTTTTATCTTTTTCACCAGCTTTTTCACCATGGTAGCAGACTCATACACTTGATTTAAATAAAACTTTACACATTTTAACTTATAACGAAGATTTAAAACAACTAATACCAACAAAAGAAAATTTATATATTAAAACTTTCCCTAATATTTATCAAACTTGAATATCATATTAATTGTCATTCTACATGTTAAGAAATCTCCACTTTTGAAAAACTTAGAAATTTATATTTTCATAGAGACTAGTTCATGAAAGAAAGAATTTCATATGATATGCAAAGATCTCGAAAACTCTAAAGTCACTGTATAGAACAATTTCATAAGAATTCTTGTATTTTGCCAAGCTAGATATCGAGAGGCCCTATGTGTTTCTTCTTACCCTTTGAATTTACCTTTGAAAAGAACATCAAATGCATATGATCATCCTCATCTAATCTATCAAACACTTTCTTCAATATTGTAGTTAAATCTAACATGAAATAAGTTGAATTCTAATAAGTTGGGACATCTAAACAAACACTCTAATCTTACTTTCAACCTTTAATTTATCCATACATTTCTTAAAATACATAACCCTATCAGGAGAAGATCTTACAAATTTAACAATATTTCTAATTTTAATAATTGACTCATCCACTTCATTTAACCCTTCATTCACAATAAAATTAAAAATGTTAACAGAACACTTAACATAAATAAATTCATTATCTAAAACCTTGAACTCTAATCCTTAGTCATTCATTTCAAATAAGTAATGACACTGTCATTAGAACTTGCATTATCAAATATGATTGTCAAAACTCTATCAATACCTCAATTAGTCAAGCAACTCTCCAATGCTTTTCGAATGGTCTCATTCTTGTGATTAAAAACTTGATAAAAATTTAAAATATTTTTACACAAGTTTCAATCACTATCCATTTAATGAGTTATGACACACATGTGATTGATATTTTGGAAAAAAATTCAAGTGTCACTTGAAAGACACACACACTTGTTTTTAATGGCTCTCTTTAACTTTTTCTTTTCTTTTCAATATAAAGGATTAGGTAATTCCTTGTGATAATGATTTACGAGGAGATAAAAATCTAGGTTGCATAACATGACAAAACTGTTTAAATCATAAACCTTCTACAATCCTAAAAAAAAAAACTCATTATAAATAATCATCATACCAAGTGCTTTCTACAAACTTCAAATTAACAACCTTAAGAATACTCTCATTTACATTTTTAACCCTCTAAAAAATCTATTCCAATATCTTTTGTTCTATGTTATCAAACTCAAACTTACCAGGAAACTATTTACACCAGTTATTTAAATGTGTGCATAAATTACTAATGTCATAAGTTTTTGAAGTACATGTATAATCTTATTGATAGTACTTACATGCAACTCTTCTCAATGATGGATCAAAACCCTCTATTATATTAAAATAATGCCAAACTTTAGATATAGTTTTAAAAGTCACATTCCTTTTCTTGTTACCTTTGTTGCAAATAGAATTTGTAAAAGTAACTAAAACACGTTTGGTCTTTGCTAGAGCAACCACATCATTCACTAAAAAAGGAACATCATCATTTGTCGGAGGAGCTCTTGATGGATCAATATTTATTTCTTGAATAGAAGGTTTTGTATACTTCATCTAAAACAACAAAAGTTAATCAATTTTAGTTTAATACCTATACAAAAAGATGCAAGAATTACTATTCTACAATTAAGTGTGAGCTTCTAAAATTTATAGTAAACGCAAAAAAAGCAGTAAAAAATATGAAGAGAATTAATAACAAAGATTACTTGGCATGATATGCACAACCTAAAGACTTTGAACTTTGACTTAACACTAGGCTTTCCATGAAGAGAAAAGGGGTTAGGATCTGATTCACATACTTTATTTTTATATGCAACTTTAACCTAACACAAAATAATAATAATAATAATAATAATAATAATAATAATAATAAAATAATTTGATAATAAGAAGCGATGGATGAAGAAAATAAAACAAAACCCCGAAGAGCATAGCTTAAAAATCAATAATCGAACATAAAAGAAAGTTAAAAACAAATAAAGTAGCATACAATTAAAAAGAGAACAATGAAGGATTTAGATGTTGTGTTAAAATAAAAAATTAAAAGGGAGAGGTAGAGATTTAACATGAGAGAGAGTTTATAGTTAGGATTTTAATTTTTTTAGAACGCTCGATTGTTAGGGCTATAATGAAGGTTTGTCAAAATCAAGTTTGAGCTTTTAGGTACATGAATAAGAGGAAGGGATTGGTGATTTTATTTTGTTAAAATAGTGGCTGAAAGAGGTTATTGTTTCGGTTTAAGGTACACGAGTTGAGAGTGAAATAAGAGAATAATTGGCTGAGCAGTGAGAGATAAAAAAAATGAAGAGAGAGAGAGAAAAAATAAGAGTATTTATACTAACTTGGCTATACATGTGGTATACAGATTGAGCCGGGTTGATTGAATTTTAAAAATCTCAACCCATCACTTGACTTATAATATCTAATTTTTAAGTTTCTATCTTTTTTCATATGTATTATTCATTTTATTTAACTTTAACAAGCTAAGTTAAGTCAAATATTATAAAAGAATTAGTTTTTCAAAACAAGAGCTACCACGTACCTACAATCTTAAATTCTACCATATTTTGATAAATGACCTAATAATTCATCCTCCGGTAAATATTATAAATGAATTAGTTTTTTAAAACAAAAGCTACCACTTGCCTACAATCTTAAATTCTACCATTCTACCACATTTTGATAAATGACCTAATAATTCATCCTCTGGTAAACAGATGCAATGATGCATGGTGTTGCTTGTCACTCTTATCATATAGTTAGGCCCTTAATAATACAATGTAAACATAAACTATGGGGGAAAAGCTAATTAAGAAAACTAGAAGGGTACGAGTATTTGCACTTTGAAAAGTCATTAAAAAAATTAAAAAAGAAGCACCACCTCCTTTCCCCCCTCACTCCCTCACGTACTTTTATGCTGAGAAGGGGATAACACCTCAACTTTCAAGCACTATTGAGAATTTTCTTTCAATTATGTGTGTGGTTTATGTTGTTTAACACCTTTGAAAACAATACCAACCGTAATACTACCATGTTCCGATCCTTAAGTACGCTTTGTTTCACCTAATCCACTTTTACACAAACAAACTTAAAAAAACCCTTCAATGTTAAGTGCTCAAAGACCCTCCTCCAGCACCACAACCAGCGGAGATCAAACCAGTCAAGACCATGGCCCTGATAATGAAAATGAACAAATCCGTGACATCCATGCTCTAACCCCACCTCATCCACCGCCTCGAAACCGTTGGGAAACAGGCAGCAGTCATCATGGATCATACTCTATGTCCATGAGCGGTGAAGGTGCTTCCAGTGAAAACTTCACTACCATGAGTAGAGAGTTTAATGCTCTTGTGGTTGCAGGGTCTGCTATAGGAACTAGTAACACCACCAACAATAGCATCTTTGATCACAGCGATATTGTAAGCAGCGCCTTGTTGTCTAGAATTGGAGAGGATGATCATGACGTGCCTGAAGAAACTAACCCTTTGGCTATTGTGCCCGACAACAACCCTTCAGACCCCGAACCAAGCTCGAGAAGGCTCGGGTCCGGTCGTGTGGGTAGTGGTAGCCATGGTGGTGAAGTGTCGGTGATAAGAGTGAAAAAAGAGGAGGTTGAGACTAAGATAACTGCATGGCAAAATGCAAAGATTGCAAAGATCAATAATAGGCTCAAGAGAGAAGATGCTATAATTAATGGGTGGGAGAGTGAGCAGGTGCAAAAGTCTACTTCTTGGATGAAGAAGGTTGAGGTACGTATAGGACAAATTAATAATGATTAATTTGTGATTATTTGCATGGTGGTTTGTTAGTTAATTCGCTTCTTGTAAACATTTTACATTTTCATGCAGAAAGGCAGTCAATTAGTCTTGTTGTGATGCTTATGATTATGATGATACTGAAGACTAATTGATCATTAATTTAAGAGATCAAAGAGGAAATTCAGACATAATTGGCTATGCAAAGGCTTGATGATGTGGTCAAAGTGCCTCTTATAGTCTTTTACTTCACTAATGCCTGTATTTACCAAGTTACAATGTATGAACCACTGGTTGTCAAATGAGCGGGTGGATTTCTTGATTTATATATCTTTCAGCAATTATTGTGGTCTAAATAATTGCTGACACTATCTAGTTTGTGGTCTAAAGGAGGGGTTTTTCTGGATTAAAACTTTCTATATTTTGCAATTATTGCCCCCAGAAAAGCACAATAACTAACCTTTTTCCAAAGAAAAGTGTTTTTGAAGCTTCAAGCGCCAAGTAAAGGATAAGCATGCGTGACTTTTACATGTGTTCTCATGTGCTGAGGAATTCTGTATTAGCTCATAAATCACTATGTTCATTCATTCATTATTTTGGTTGATTTTCAGTCAACTCTCAGTTGATTTGATTACGGGGATGATCTTTTTTTTGCTTAAAGTAGCTGATGTAAAACAATTAACACGCCATTCATTATTTAACAACAAATCTTCAATCTGTGTAGAGGAAGTTAGAGGAGAAAAGAGCAAGAGCCTTAGAGAAGATGCAAAATGAGGTAGCAAAGGCACACAGAAAGGCAGAGGAGAGAAGGGCATCAGCTGAAGCTAAGAGAGGAACCAAGGTTGCTAGAGTTCTTGAA
The DNA here is from genome assembly GCF_951802175.1 of Populus nigra. Taxonomy (NCBI): domain Eukaryota; kingdom Viridiplantae; phylum Streptophyta; class Magnoliopsida; order Malpighiales; family Salicaceae; genus Populus; species Populus nigra. Next base: position 23,287,616 of record NC_084854.1, read on the forward strand.
GTAGCCAATTTGATGAGAGCTGTTGGCAGAGCTCCTGCCAAACGATCCTTCTTTTGAGCCATAATTAATAGCACCACATAATAGTACTCCTTGAAACATTTTCAAACAAAAAACAGTGTCCACAATAATTGCTCCAAACTGTTAGGGCCCTGCATCTTTTGAACAGCAGGGCACCCTATCCAAAATGGGGCAGTGAAGAGTAGCACTCGAAGCTGCAAAAGTATTGATTTGGGTGGTTATTATGTGTCTTTTTTGAGTGCTTGAACTTTGTAAGTGTGCTAAGAATTTTGAGGGGCCTGTTGGTAATAGTGGTGGAACAACCTTTTTATCTTGTGCAGTTGTATTGCTTCATATTATTGACAAAAAATGGTGCTTAGTTAATAGATATACTTGTTCAAAGATGATTGTAAAGTTTTGGTTAGTGCATGTACTCTAGAGTGTGTGATTGGATATTTATACAGAAGAACCAATATCTTTGTGTGAATGTGTCTTTTCAACGTGGAGATATTGTCTCTAATGTTTCATACACAACAGATTCAACAATCTTGCTCAGCAATTCAGATTTGATTCTTGAAATCTTCAAGGAACATTTTCTGCAAAATCAAGTATCAGCAAGCTCAAAACAACTCTTTGTGAGAAAGATAACAATACCTAGAAGAAACCACACTTGAAAGTTTGAGAACAATCAGTGTTTTCTCAATCTTTATTCCGTTGTCTTTACTTCTGGCGATCGAGCCTCCCCTAATTGCTTAAGTTAGGAATATAACACCAGACACGGAAGCCTTTAACCTGATATCTCAGGGGAAAAACAGAGGCATGTGCCGAAAAATATCCAAAGTGACAGAGCTTCAGTGTTTCATGGAAATTAGTGTAGTTATAAACCAGTAACACTATGAAATATGATGCACCAGAAACCAGAAAAATGGAAGTTTTATGCAGCTATACTAAGGCCAAAAGGCTTGGAATTTGTTAGAAGCATAGCTAGACACCCATACATATCCAGTGGAAATAAAAGAAATTCCGGAGAGCACGATCTTGATTTATTTAGCATAACTGGTATCTTTACAAGCATTAAAAAGCACTTTCTTTCTCTAATGTCATCTTCTTGAATAAAATACAAACATGAAAACCACTCAAAATAATTTTATCGGTGCTTACGAACCGTGATTTGCGTTAACTGTGTCTCGACTTGCAAGAAAAAGACGGGTCAAGATACTGAAAGCCTTGCCACTCAAATGAATGCTACAGGGAAGGAAGCATTAGCCTTTTTGGAAGAGCATGAAGCATTATTCTCTAGTAAGAAAGTGCCTAAATTTCAAAAAGCAAATAGAACAATAATAAACTAGTACATTCCTTGTCTGTGGGTGCAACGTCAAAAACACGGTATGCTTGTTTTGCCCAGAAAAGAACGGTTAGAAGTCAAAATTGTATCAGCAAGAAACTAAACGACTTTCCCTTTTCACATTTCTTGATAAGGAGTATGAATTTAAACTTCATGTTCAAGAAATAAAAAGAAGTTGCTCAAAATCTAAATTTCAGAGGAGATTGCTTGGAAAACATGCCATTCTGGTCATGAAGCCCTGCACAACAATGCAAAATGACAAACACTTTGATCCATGATAGGATGCGATTTGACAATGACAGGGTTTGGTCAGGTGTCGAGAGTCTATGTCTGGCCACTGCTGAGGAGAATTCTCTTATGAGTTTAGTTGTGAAGCCATTTTATTTAAGGCCTTGATTGAAGCATAGCAGATAACAGTGGATATGATTGACAAAAGAGTCTCAACTGCATTTATGCATACATATATATCACAAGTTTCTTTTGGCCAACTACCTAACTAGACGTACAAAAGCAAAAAGTTCCTGCTTTTTTTGGATCATCTATCCGACAAGTATCAATTCAAATCTTAGCACCTGCTCTCCAAGACCATTAATAACGCACATGAGGAAGATGGTATTGGGCTAGGAAGCTGTGTTATGGGATCTTGAATAGGAAACCTAAAGCTATAGATAATATAATAATCCAATCATATCACTTTGAAAATCCAACCATATCAATCCTTGTAGAGGGAGGTATCAAAAGCATTTAAAAGCTAGTCAACAGATTGTTCTATAGTTTTTTAATCCAACGATCATGGAACAGAGAACAATGGTCTAACATGCTGGCATTTGTCCAAACCAAGTCACCAAGACTAAACTGTAGTGGTATGGTGCGCGCGTGTTGCCCCTATTGTGTTTCCCATGGAAACCAAAAATTTTACCAAAGCCCTGGTTGACATGGTATTATTTCCTCTTGACTTGGCTGGATTTTTTGGTCTCTTGTTTTTTGTGATACTTTTCTGTGAGTAGCAGTAAAAAGTGGTTTCCTAGATTGGAGGTTCAGTTTCCAGTTGTGGAGTTCTCAATTATATTTTGGCTTCTTGATTGTGTGTTGATTTTTTCTGTGGATATTATATCTGAAGAAAATTGTATGGTACACCTTACTGGAAATAATTATGCTAGCTACGAATCCCAGGAAGGAGTTATGAAGTCATTTGAATGGGTCCTATGGCTTCTAATGATCCCACCAAACTTTGTTCATGGGAAGGAAGGGATGCCAAAATTGCTTCCTGGCTTCTCACTGTTGAACCTTATATGATCAAGAATCTTCGGGGGTTCACTACTGCTAAGATGATGTGATATTACTTTTGATGAGTTTATTATCAAGATAATTTTATCTGAAAGTTTTAATTGGAATTAGACATTGCTAACTATCACTAGAGTAATCTCTCTATTGAAAAATTTTATTCTGGATTTTTTAAATTATGGGATGATTATTCTAGGTTATTACATTTTCAGGTCATAAATAAGCTATAGTAGCACTACAAGCGGTTCATTTTGAAAGCCAGCGAGATTAATTCTTGATGAAGCTCCGATCTAACTTTGAAAGTACATGAGCTGAGTTAATCAATCTCCAATCTGTCGTATCTTTTAAGGTTTGTTTGGCTGAACTCTTGTGTGAAGAAAAACATATTGCCTCACATCTTGGTCTTGCTCAAGGCGCTGATGGTTCTGAGATAATTAATATGGCCTTCGCTGCTCAAGATATAGGATGATTTAGATCTCTACCACAATGTTATAGTTGCAAGAAAAGTCATCACATTGCAAAATATTTCAACAAGAAATCCTGCAATTATTGCAGGAAAGAAAATCATATTATTAAGAATTGTCATGCATACCATTAAAATCAATTCGTTTTTGCTCTTTATACTACTGTTCAATCCATTTTTATACCTATACTTTCCACATAACCTGCTATTTCGGGTTCTTCTTCCAATATTACTCCCAAGCAAGTTCAATAAATGATTATTTTTGCCTTTTATGCTCTTGGTTTCTAAGGTAAGAAACATCTTCTTACTTCTCCTTAATTAATTGACTCTACGGTTTCCAATTATATGAATGGTAGATTGATTGCTTTACATGATGTCCGTAAGTATGATGGTAAATAACATATTCAAATTGTTGACAACAATACTCTTTCTATTACAGTAATTGGTAATCTGGGTTCTTCCTTTACTAATGTATTTGTCTCTCATGATTTATCTACCAATTTCTTTTCAGTTGGACAATTAGTAAAAGAAAATTATTATTTTTATTTTTATTGTTTTGGTTATAATGTACAAGCTTAAGTATTTGGACAAGAGATAATGAGGAGCCTCAAGTGAGACATCTTTTTTCTCATTAGTCATTTTTCTTTCCTCATTCAACTTCTATTGGTTGTTTTGCTATTGCTAATAATAATAGCCAATTTTGATATAAGAAACTAGGTCGCACCAACTATGTAATTCTGACATGTCTTATGAAAGATGACTATTTGAATAATTCAAATGAGTTTTCCTCATTGTCATTTGTGCTTCTTGTAAATAGAAAAGCAAATCATTATCCTTTTCTTTATAGGGCAGTCATGCTTCTATATGTTTTGAAATTATTCATTTTGATATTTGGGGTATGAATCATACTCTTTCTCATGCTTAATACATGTATTTTATGATATTTATTAATAATTATAGTCGTTTCACTTTTATCTATTTCATTTGTTCTAAAGCTTATGTGTTATCAATCTTCCAAACTTTTATTGCCTACATAGAAACTCAAATTTCTATGTGTATTAAGGTCTTACATTGTGATGTTGCCTATGTAGAAACCCAAATTTCTATGTATATTAAGGTCTTACATTGTGATTGTGGGGAGAATACATGGCTCTTGCTTTTCAATCTTTTCTCCAATAAAAATGTATGCTCTCTTAGAGTTCATATCCTTACACCCTTCGATAGAATTGTGTCGTTGAGCGTGAAAATTATCATCTTTTAGATGTTCATACATTGATGCTTGAATCTTCTGTTCTTTCTAGATTTTGGGTAGAAGCCTAATCTACTATTGTAGAATTTCTTTCTTTAGCTAGCCTTGAATACGGTAATTCGATTATACTTTTATAGAGGTAAATTTAAAGTTGTATAAGAAAGATGATGATCTTTTCTCTGACCCTTTGATGTTATAGGTTAACGTGTGTTTCTTAGTAATGCTGTAATTTATTAAAAAAAAGTAAGAAACAAACTCATTTTTCAAAGGCATCCATCAAATTTGAATATTTGAATATATTATTGATTTGTTCTGAAGTTATATGGCTTTGCGGGCTATTAAATAAACTTTATGTTTCATAGCTTATTCATTTTTTATATATACTGATAATACCATTGCTATTCAAATTTATATTTTTCATGAGCATACCAAGTATATTGAAATGGACTTTCATTCAGTTCGTGAAGCATTAGCTTCCACACATTTCCCTTGAATGCCAAAACGCTAATGTTTTCACCAAGTTCTCTCTAATTAATAATCGTACTGCTCTCTCTAATTAATAATTGTATGATTTACGAGTTCGGTGCCACAACTATTGTAATGAAGGGGACCCTGCTCATTAACATACCAAGCTCCCGTGAGGAAGACATTCCATCTTGGTCCAGTCTGAAAGGACAGGGACTTGTACTTCCATTAGAATAAAGCAAGGGAAAAGAATGAATCTTTGTAGAGTGAGACCGCTAAACAGGAGTTCGAGACTTGGTGCCTTGACGATGATACAAATTGAAAGCTGCGAACTCTTGCCCGAAGAGGCCTTTACCACCGAAATAGTTACTATAGCTACTTAAGTTGATCTCTTCTTTTCTCCCTGAAAGAGAAATGAATAGGTGAAGGCGCTAAGGAGTCGCGCTTACCATAGCGAAAAAAGAACTATTTCCACACCTTCCAATTAAGTACTCCAACTTGCAGGCCAAGAAGCAACTGACAAACCGAAGATGGACGACCATGATCCCGACCTTATTAGCACCAAAGGTGTACTAATCAATGAACCCCTGAAACTGACTTTTCTGACAAAACCAACCAAGTGTTACAACCTGTTGTTGATATTGATTGATTATCAGACATCGATGTTAGTTACAGGTTCAGATCACTGAATTTTCCAGGACTAAGTACTTGATTAGTTGAACACAAAGTTCAAAACAATTTTAAACCTTCTGCATCTGATTATTGGTCTTGGGAGCAATTGTGTCTTCTAAGAGCATGGGGTAGCACATTTTCACCATCAGTTTATGATCGACAAAATTGATAGTTCTAAACTGCATACTATCAATTTGAGGGAGATGATGGCAGAATCGACGGCTTGAAATGTGTTTCTTTATTTAGTCTAGCTATATATATATATATATATATATATATATATATATATATAATTGATAGGTAATCCAACGATCGTAAACCACATACCAGATGAACTAATAATTAAACTGCCATGTACCATTATGTCATGCCTGATGAAATCAAGATCCAAATCAATTGCGACACAAGCACCCTAACTAGCAACAACGTTCTGATGCACGCATATAACTAGTTCAAAGAAGAACTTCCTGTATTTTAAGCACATACTAATTGAACTACAATTTGTAACTGTTACACCCGAAATTTGGTGACTGTAACCAGTAGAACTGTAGGTGATTCATCTGAAAATTCCAGTAGATTTGCTTTCGTTACACCTAAATTAAAATGTCAGTGTAATTACAGTAAAAAAAACTGGAACCGCTGGATTAAGTTTTTTTCTACCAAGAAAATTGCAGCAAAATGTGAGTCAGAATAAATCCAGCATCTCTTAATCCAGCTGAGGCAAGAATGACAACGGTTATAGCCGGGAGGTCCATCGGTGATAACATCTAGCATGTTCTTGTCTTTCTCCACAATTTGAACTGTTGATTTATAGGTGCAGCATTCTGTAACTGCTTCATGTATGCAATGTAGTAATTGAAGGGCAGATGCCAAACTGATACTGACCCCAACGAATAAAGAGAACTCTGCAAGAGAGATGATTCTGTTTTTTTGTAGTCACACGAATTCTTAAATTAGATTGAGATCAGTTTTGCTATCATATATCCCTCTCATTTCATTCCTTAATAGGTCCAATCTTGCATAAATTTCTATACTTTCTGGATGGTCTGTGCCACTTGCCACGAAATAATGGACCATGTTATCAATCTCAACCCAGCTACTGCCTGCTTCTTTACTCAACTTCAAGTCTTTCATAGTTGTTCTAACCTTCGATGCCTCATCTATCATTCCTTCACCAGCATACATATTTGAAACAAGTACATAAGAACCTGCCTCATCAGGTGACAAATCAAGTAAATGTTTTGAAGCTAACTTGCCAAGATTCAGATCCCCGCACAACTTACACACATTGACCAAAGTTCTCCAAAGCAAAGTTGACTCTGAAAAGGGACTCCTGTTAATAATATCCATGGCTTGTGATAAATAGCCAGCCCGGCCCAAAAGATCAACCATACAAGCATAGTGCTCAAGCAATGGCTGAATCCCATATTTTGATTCCATTGTGTTGAATAGGTGTAATCCATCTTCCGACAAACCCGAATAAGTGCAAGCTTGAAGGATGACCAATATCGTGATCTCATCAGGAGTAAACCCTTTCTCCTCCATCTCTTGATATAGCAATAAGGCCTTTTCACCTTGACCATGAAGAGAGTAAGCCGAGATTATGGCATTCCAAGATATGCAATCATTAGCGCTCATTGAATTAAATGCTTGATAAGCGTCCTCAACGATTCCACATTTGGCATACATGGTAATTAAAGCATTGGATACTGAAATATGGCCTGCAAATCCTGTTTTAATAGAATATGCATGTAGACCTCTCCCTTTTACTAAAGAAGCTCGATTGGCAGATAAACCTAGAAGCCGTGAAAAACTCACTGAATCTGGTTTAATACCAGCCAGTCTCAGCTGGCTAAGAAAAACCATGGGATCTTCTTCGTTGCTATCATTCTCAATAAATCCCACTAGAATGGCGTTGAAAGAAGCAGTACTCCTAGGGGAAAGACCATTAAAAACTGTTCTTGCAGACTGCAAGTTCTTGCATTTGGCATATAAATCTATTAAAGCAGTCCCAATATTAATATCACAGGGATAACCAAGCTTGATCACTAATCCATGAATTTGAGTTCCAAATTCCAAGTTTTTGCATTCTGAGCAGCTATCAAGAATTGTAGCTAACAAACCAGAATCACATTCAACACCACAACCACGCAATTCCAGAAAACCATCAACAGCCTTTTTACCATAACCATTCCTTGTGTAGCCTGATATTAAGGCAGTCCAAGAAATCAAATTCTTCTTATTCATCACAGAAAACATTATCGCTGCCTCCTCAACCATTCCATTTTCCCCATACATAGTAATAACTGCATTTCCCACCGAAGTTTGAAGCAAAACACCATACTTTACAGCAAGTCCATGTAGTTGCTTACCCTCCTCTACATTGCAAGTACTAATTATGTTAGTGAAAGTATAATCATTAGGATCCAAACCAACACTTATCAGATATATAAAAACCCCAATAGCCCTCTTCTCATATCCAGCCTTCCCATATTCCAAAATCATACAATTTAAACACCGAAGATCTTTACAACCCACACCATTAAACACTTTCTCTGCCTCATCAAAGTTCCCGCTTCTCGAGTACATAGAAATCAATGAAGTGCCAACAAAAACATTCTCCTCAAACCCACTTTTTATTACAAAACCATGAATTTGTTCCCCTAATACCACATCCCCTATATCGCTACAAGCCTGTAAAATCACCACGCAAGTATGCTCATTAAACTTCTCTCCAAATTCACACATATCACAAACAACACTAAACCCAGACACAAAATCTTCATTCTCTAGACACCCTTTTATTAGTGAAGTCCAAGTAATAGTGTTTCTAACAAGCATTTCATCAAACACCTTCCATGCCAGATCCAATCTGTTAAATTTCGAATACAGATTAATAAGATTATTGCCTTCAAATGGGTCATTTTGGGAGGCTAGTTTTACTAAGTAGGCATGGATTGCCTTGCCTAGCAGGAAATCTTTAGACCCAATTGAGATTTTTAGGAGCTGAGGCCAGTCACTAGATAGAAGGGTCTCTTCAGAAGGAGATGCAAAGGAGATATTAGTGCAGTTCTGAGTTGTTTTTAGTTTTGGGGTTTGTGTTTTGTTGCTGTTGCTGTGTTTTAGGGGTTTAAAGGAGGAGGGTAAGGTGGTGCTGGGTGGTTTTGGTTTCAATGGCGGGAAAGGTTGTTGGGGTTTTGAGAAACAGGGAAGGGAAATGGCGGGGAGAAGGGCATTCATGGGATTAATTGATGTTTGAAATGTTGGGCATGGAGGTTCTAGTTTCTCTGTACAGCCTTTATCTTCCCCTTTCAGTCCTATGCAACTCAAGGCCCATTTGAAATTAAATTTCTCTTTCTCGAAAAGCAAAAATAAAATAAAACAAAATGAAAAATTAAAAGTATCTTTGCATGGAGAATTATTTGATACATTGAATATTTTCTTATTTTTTAATATTATTGACGTTCTCGTATCTCACTTTTGCCATTCTTTAAATTAGGCAAACCATATTTTTTTAATAAAGAAACTCTTCCAAATAAATTATTATTATTATTATTGGGAATGAGAACAAATTATTTTATATTTATAATAAAACTAAATTACTTTTAATGAGGTCTTAGATAAATCATCTATGTTGATACTCATATATTTATGATAAGTTTTCAAATCTAATTTAATAATAAAGATGTGAATCACTTATTATTCAAATAAATAATAAAAAGCGAGTTGCATAAAAAATAAATTAAATAATTACATCCATGAATAATCACAAATTTGATTTTCTAAGCTAAATTATAAAATAAATTATACAAGGTTAACGCAGAGTGCACACTCCTCTTCCTAGCCCTAACCCCACCTCTTCACTTTACTCCAAAAAAATAATCCAGCCCTAAGGCTCAAATTAAACCTCTTAATTTTCCGAGTTGGGCTTCTCTCATGGTCCCAAACTACTTTACCTTACGGAACCATCGTCGACGTGGCCAAAAAGGGGCCGAAGGAAGGCACCCTTTCTTTCTTCTTAGCTCCATGCTATCCCGACCTCTCAAATTTATCGTTAGTTCGTTTCAAAACTAACAGCAGCCTTATAAGTTATAACCTCTCTCTCTCTCTCTCTCTCTCTCACTTAGCCATATTCATTTCTCTTCCACACTCACTGCGAGAGAGAAATGGAAATGGCAATTAACATCCACAGCAGCAGCAGCTCCTCCTTCTCTCTTATAAACCCTAAACCACCTCTGCTTACCAAACAACTCTTCGGTAGCTCCTTCACCTTATCTTCCTTCCCAAACACCTCCAAAACGACATCCTCATCACTCCGCTGCCGCCGTTCTCGTTTTTCATTTCACTCTCCGATAAAATGCTCCGTTTCCACCGAAGCCTCCACCACCGGTAAGTTGAAATGAATTTCATTTTTATTTTATTTTCCTCTATTTATTTATTTTTATTTGATATTATTCAAATTTGTAGAGAAAAAGAGCCAGTTGATGAGAAGAGGAGACATACGGAATATAGCAATAGTAGCTCATGTTGATCATGGTAAAACTACCTTAGTTGATGCCATGTTAAAGCAATCTAAGGTAATTTGTTTATTTTAATTAATTAATTATTATTGCTTAACTTACCGTTGTCTTAATCGATAAAATTTGTTTTTAATAATTGTTTAATTTTTTTTTTCTGCGTAGGTGTTTCGCGATAATCAATTTGTACAGGAGAGAATTATGGACTCCAATGATATAGAACGCGAAAGAGGAATTACAATTTTGAGCAAAAATACTTCAATTACTTATAAGGATACAAAAATCAATATAATTGATACTCCAGGTCACTCTGATTTTGGTGGTGAAGTTGAAAGGATTCTTAATATGGTCGAAGGAGTTCTACTCGTGGTACATTTTCTCAATCTTTGATTTTGTTGATATTGTTATTTTTATGCTAATGTGTAATGTTAGTGCATTTATGTAATGACTAATGGAGGTCTTGATATTTGTAGGTGGACTCTGTTGAGGGGCCGATGCCACAGACGAGGTTTGTTTTGAAGAAGGCTTTGGAGTTTGGTCATGCTGTTGTTGTTGTTGTTAATAAGATTGATAGACCGTCTGCACGTCCGGATTTTGTTGTCAATTCGACTTTTGAATTGTTTATTGAACTCAATGCGACGGATGAACAGGTATTTTGACGATTGTTATTTCGTAAGGATTTGCGAGTGTAAGGTTCACATTGAGATGTTCTGTAGTGATTTTATATAGTCATTGTGGAGAATGACAATAATAGAAAACTTACCGAGCCTCAACGAGAATTTGGTGAATGATAATTAGTAGAAGTACTTCTGGACATAGTCTGTTTGAAACTTTTACTATGTTGTTTCAAGGTTTTCTTTAGCTTAGTGGATGCTTTAATATCATCAAAAGATAGCAGTTTAAGGCATGGTCTGATTGCATCTTTAATTTATGTTGCAGTGTGATTTCCAATCAATATATGCGAGTGGTATAAAAGGGAAGGCAGGATTGTCTCCTGATGATTTGGCTGAAGATCTTGGCCCACTTTTTGAGGCTATAATGAGATGCATACCTGGACCATGTATTGACAAAGACGGTGCACTGCAAATGCTTGTTAGTGGCCATTCCTTGTATTGCTTTTTTCAAATTTGTTCTTATGCTTTGCTTTTATATTGTTCGGCTTTTGATTTTGAATCTCTCGGAACTGGATAGGACATTATGGCATAAACCATTAGAAGAACTACATGCCAGCAATATGGGTCGATCATTTACCACTAACCAATAAGATTTTACATGCAAATAGCATCACTAGAATAGGCTTTTTTGTGCTGTGACCTATGATGAGAAGGCTCGATATGCGGTGCAATATTTTAACCAGGGTCAAAAGGATAACTGATTGATGGGGAGTGGCTTTAGCATTAGCAATCACTTGCTCTCTGCTGTTTCATTTGAGTGAATTTCATCTAGTTTCTGTCCCTAAAATTGCAGGGTGGCAGGGCATAAAAAAAATATTATGGCAGATATACTAGCTAAGAATTTCTTATAAACAAGTATCTTTGGGTAATGCCTAGGATCCTTTGATAATTCTGCAGTAAAGTTTCCAATGCTTTCTAGACCAAAGTTTCCATTCATCATATCTTCAGTCTTGGCCTTTTCTTAGCTAAATATGATGTTGCAGGTTGAATGCAAGGATTATTTGTCAAGTTATCATCGTATGCATTGCTAATACAAGTCTTTAACTAATGACTACAAAATTTGAGAGGAAATTTGTCTCGTTGCTTGAATTAAATTGAAAGCTGAAAATCCTTGTCAAGAAGATGAAGCAGATCCCATGAGTGGCAATTTTAAAGATGAGCTTTAGTTAATTCATATATATTATCGTCATCTAGGTAGTTGACTCTGTAAATTATATTGATACATAGCTCGTCCTTTTGTTTTAGCTTTGATTGGATTTGTTTGCATTTCCTGTATGAACTTATTATAACTTGGATGTGTGTTTATAGTTGAAATTGACATATTTTAGGCCACAAATATCGAGTATGATGAACATAAAGGACGAATAGCTATTGGACGGTTGCATGCTGGGGTTCTGCAGAAAGGAATGGATGTGAGGGTGAGTGTCCTTTCATTTCTTGTGGCTTCAACATTCTATTTTCCATCAGCATACATGTTGGATAGTCCTGTCCTGATATTGGCAGTTTTGAACTGTAATTGGTGATGCTTGCATACTTTCTCAATCAATTTCTGTTGCATGATGTGGTTTGCTGATGTAAAGATTTTGTTCCGATGATTAATGATCAATCTAAGTTGCATTTGAATGGATAAAGGCTAAAAGAATCTGAAAAAAAATATATTCTATAGGGCTGCATACAGATAACCGTGGTATGATCTCCATATGCCATTTGTTTCTGAACTTCAGCTTTTAGACATTGTAGGTGCTGTAGTGTTGTGCTGCAAAGTGGTGCCCATATAATTCCTTGAAGAAGTTATTCCAAAGATAATCGATTCAAGAGTTATACAAAAATACAGGAAAATAGATTCATTTATAAGATATGCTTATTGCTGTAGATGGTTGAGAGATCAATCATAATCATTTATTTGATGAAAGCCTGCAACACTTAGTAGTAGTTTTCACATATCAAGTATAAGCATAGATGTGTTTCTTCTTTTAACTATGATGATTTGAAGTTAGAGACACCAGTTTCACAGCAATTGTTGAAGTTGAACAGAGAAAGAAGCAAGCAAACCTTTTTCTTAATTTTGTGTTGAGTTTTTTGTAGGTATGCACATCAGAAGATTCGTGTAGATTTGGAAAAGTTAGTGAGCTTTTTGTTTATGAGAAGTTCATTAGGGTTCCAGCCACAAAAGTGGAAGCTGGTGACATTTGTGCTGTCTGTGGAATTGAGGACATTCAAGTATGCCTTTACTCTCTTCATTCCTTCATTTTGCTCCATCTTCGTAAATTAAATTTCAGAAGGGTGACATTCTTAACTATTTTGTCTGAAGCATATGTTTTAAGAACTGCTTATACCATGATTAATGAATTTTATTCTCTTAAAACAAGTGTAATGCTGGAAGTGCATGATTTTGAATGTTACTTTTAGAAACTGTACAAATAAACTGGAAAATATTTAAATGGAATATTGTACCAACAAAATAGGACAGAGGGACCATCAGTTTCCATGAATCAACTGTTATTCTTATTTTGAGGTCACCTTATTTATCATATGATCTAAATTTGATTCATGCAATAGAGTTGTCTTATATTTATCACGACTGATTTAATTTCATTGATCAGATTGGGGAGACAATCGCTGATAAAGCATTCGGGAAGCCATTACCATCTATCAGAGTGGAAGAACCAACTGTGAAAATGGCCTTTTCCATAAATACATCTCCTTTTGTTGGCCGAGAGGTATGTCTATTAAACAATGACCCAGAACTGTCAGAATCGCATTCTTTCAATGAGTACTTTTTTTCTTTTTCTTTCTTTGTGAACCTTCACCCAACTTCGTTGGTCAGGCAAGTGGCAACAGTATGCATCCCCCCAACAACCCTAGCTTTCACCTTTGCTTATGAGTATTTGAATCTATCCTTGCAAAGTAGCTCAAGTATTGTTTTGACTGAGTGGTTGACTCATTAATTGACTGGCACTGAGATCTCCTTGCAAGGATTTTGTTTACCATGTGTTTTGCAATTTCTTCTATATGTAAGCCATCAATAAAGAGGCTTTAGCTGATATTAGCATATGTATAACTGTGTTAATGTGAACTTCCTAGTATTTTGGTGGCATTGAAGCCTTCGGGTTTTTTCATTTCATTTCAGGGAAAATATGTTACCAGCAGGAATTTACGAGATCGACTCTACCGTGAGCTTGAACGAAATTTAGCTATGAAAGTTGAAGATGGTGAGACTGCTGATACATTTGTTGTCAGTGGGCGTGGTACTTTACATATCACCATATTAATAGAGAACATGTAAGTATAACCTATTTTTTCCTTTCTTCCATGTCTTCAATGTGGCATGTCTGTGTGTGTTGTGACATTCATTCATTTCAGGCGACGAGAAGGATACGAATTCATGGTGGGACCTCCAAAGGTCATCAACAAAAAGGTCGATGACAAAGTGCTAGAACCATATGAGGTGATTTGCGGATTGCGATTTTCCTTTCTTTTTGTTTAGGGTTTTATAAAGAACATGAGATATACATGTAAATGCTTCTTGATTGAAAAAGGTGTGGGATGCTCCGATGTTCTTTTTATGAGCATACTTGTGCTTCTTTTTGTTTATTCTCATGGTTTATTTTATTATACTATGTTATGTACATATATTTTTTTTCTTGGTGTGTGTGTGTGTATGCATGTGGATTATTTTAGGTAATAGATAAACTGATAGAGCTCAACCTGTCAAAAGAAGTTTAAAGGACTCAAAGTATTGATAGAATGCCCCTGGTCTAGCTACCTTAGTTGGTAAACTCGCCAGTTATCATTCTAAGAAACCTACTATTGAATTCCGCTCACACCCTGTACGGGAGAGATGAAAGTAGAGGGTAGGTAGTTACCCCTTGGCTCCTATTGTGTATCCCAATCATTGGATTGAAAAAAAATGACCAAAGAGTCTTACAGCTTCATAAGAAAGCATGCCCTATAGCTGAATTTCACGAGCTTCCATATCATTTCATTCAAAAGCAGTTTGCACTGCTTGGGTTTTGTATTGACAGACAGAAAACATAAAGCCCAACATGATTGCAAACTGTAACTGAATGATAAAACAATCATATGATGCAGTGTATTTTGCTTTAGCGTTATGCTATTTTAATTGGTATGAATTTTGAGTGCATGTTTTGCTATTAACTGATGATGACGTCCTTGATTTCTTAACCGATGCCAGTGCCCATCTATTTTGCATAAAAGATCATACTTTCCATTGCATTACATCAGTTATTTCTAACAATTGATATGCTTTCAGATTGCCACTGTGGAGGTTCCAGAAGAGCACATGGGGGCTGTGGTCGAACTTCTTGGTAGAAGGCGTGGACAGATGTTTGATATGCAAGGGGTTGGGTGCGTAAAATGTTCTCTTTGCTTTAATTTTATTTTTAATGTTCTAGTTGAAGTATTTCAAAATCTTAATGCGCTGTTATGTAAGACTTACTATATATCTATCTTTATACAACACAAATACTGGATAGTTTGAGGTGCAAGAGGCATGGAACTTGTGAAGAAATATGTTTGCATGTGTTCAATCATCCTGTTAACCATATATAGAAAAGATGAAACTGCTCATATAATAAGATATTAAGCAGAGATGCCTTGACCAGCAATATCTTTATGATATTGGTGTTTCTGTATTTCTACTAACCAACCCTGCCGGTCCTAAGGATCTACTAATACACAACAACTATTTTATACACTATCACTTATCAAGACAAGCACAAGCATGGAAATCTCTCTCTTAAGTTGTCAGCATGATTATTGAATTCAAGTATCTTGAATAATGAAATTCTGCAGTGTTGGTTTTTTTTCCCTCGCTTTCCTAGGAAGTATTCTACATTTAATTAGCATGATGCAATTTTTCTCACATTACCAGTGTGTGAATAAGCTATAAAGTCAGTTTTTGTGTTTCACTAATATGCACTTTGGTTATCTGACATTGATGTTATGGACCTTCTTTTGTGCTTAGGTCGGAGGGAACAACCCTGCTTAAATATAAGATTCCCACCCGTGGCCTTCTTGGATTGCGTAATGCAATTTTGACAGCTTCTCGTGGCACTGCCATTCTCAACACAATATTTGATAGCTATGGACCTTGGGCTGGTGATATAATTACACGAGATCAGGGTTCATTGGTAATTACCAACTTTCAGGATTGTTTAGAGATCAGACTTTTGAATATAAACTATTCATTATATTTTAGATAAACAATTGACATATCTAAAATATCTCAAGATAAAGTTATGTCCAGCGACTCAACCAAAAATGCCTGCATGTTTACACATTTGTATATCTATTTTCATTTTATATATGGCAAGAAATTGATTTTCAGGTTGCCTTTGAGGATGGAACATCTACTTCTTATGCCCTTGCCAGTTCACAAGATAGAGGGCAAATGTTCATTAGACCTGGAGCAGGAGTTTATAAAGGTCAAATAGTTGGCATCCATCAACGAACAGGGGACCTGTCGCTTAATGTGTGTAAGAAAAAGGCTGCTACTAACGTACGTTCAAATAAAGAACAAACAGGTAAGAGACAGCTCCATTATATTGTTTTAATAACCACTTTTAGGTATTACTAAATGAATGCACACTACAAATTGCTGTGGGGTTTAGATCATAGCAATTTTAACTGCCTTACAAATCCCCCATTTCCCATTTAAACAGTATATAGAGAGTTGCGATATTATCATATATTCTCCAGAAAATGGATCTTTTATTGAGCTGATCACTAGGAGAGACACCAGGGAAAGGGATAAATTAGAAGAAATATTTTTTAGTCAAAATAAAAAAGGAAGGAAACTACTCTAGATGATCCCATGCATTCCCTTGCATATAGCCTAAGCTAAAGTTGTAAACTTGAATACCACAGGAAGTGATTAAGGTGTCAAGAATTAATATCTTTGTCTCGTTACCTTCTTGCAATCTGCCTGCCCCATGTTTACATAGCGATAGAATCATGCTGGAACTCATTCTGCAAGTCATGTCCACCCAACCGGCCCTCCTCTCTCTCTCTCTCTCTACACACGTGCTCGCACAAACACACACTCGCATTCATGCAGACATCTACCGCAGTGCCTTGTAGTAAACGACATGTGTTCATCTTTTTAATGCAGTGGTTCTTGATACCCCTTTGGATTATAGTCTGGATGACTGTATTGAGTATATCCAAGAAGATGAACTAGTGGAGGTTACTCCCTCAAGCATTCGAATGTGCAAAAATCCAAAGCTTGCAAAAAAGACAAGGTGAGCAGTGTAGACTTACATCAAGTGGATCCGCCAGCAGAGCATCCTTGTGAACTAATGCGAATACAATAGAAGCCGCACAATTCCATAGTTGAGTTCAGCCTTTGATGCCATTTTTTTTCTGCTCTCTCGTAAAAAGTATTTAAAGCTCCCTTCGCATGGCAATTTTATAGAGATTTTGTTTCCTGATAAATGGTTGTATATAACTACATGGGACGTCCCATTATTCTAGTCTAGAAGATTTCTAGATGTAAGTTATACTGCTAGGAAATGAGCACGTGAAGGTTGTCATTGACATTGTAATTTGGATCATGTCTCTCCCTCTCTGGAAGGGGTCGAAGATGATACATGTTTTAGCATAATGCTAGTCATTTGATTCAAGCTCCGTTCGCGGGCTAGATATATCTTTTACTACTAAAAAAATTGAATATGCCTTTTCAACATATTTTTTTTTTCATGAAAAGATTTCCAAAATATAAATCTAAAAATTTATGTATGTATATAATTAAATAATAAAATTAAAATTATTAATGATAAATAAAATTAAAAATAAAAATAAAAAAATTTAAGAAATAAATGTAGATTAAGATATTTAAACTCGCAACACGGGTTATTAATTTAGTTATGTTAAATGAATTTGTTTATTAAAATTATTTTTTATTAAATCAAATTATAATAGATTTAATTTGATTTAATCTATTATAATTTGATTAAATCAAATTAAATCAAGCCATTTTTTTTCTTTTCTCTTTTCTCTTCTTTCTCCAAGTGGAGATTTAATTTGTTTTGATATCAAATTTAGCAATGATTATTTTAACTACTAATTTTTTAGTAAAAATTATTTTTTTTAATTTTATTTTTTAATATTACATTGGTAAAGAATTGAGTTATCCTGGTCTTACGGCTCGAGTCACATGTTTAATGAGCTCATCATTTGGGTTATTTATTTTTTCTTTTTATTAATTTTTTTTTCTATTTTATCGTTTTACATTGTGTTGGTTGAGATTTAAGTATCATTATTTTTTAATTTTCTTTTAATTGAGTTATCTTGGTCCCGCTAGCCGGGTTATGGGTTTGGCAAGCAAGCTAGGGTGTTCGAGTAATTTTTTTATTTTTTAACTGATTTTTTAATTTTATTCTTTAATATTTGTTTGGTTGGGAATTGAGACATCATAATCCCATAATTTAGATCATGTGTTTGACAAGTTGTTTACTTGTATCATGTTTACTTAGGGTTATAAAAATCTTTTTTAAAATATTATTATGTGTTTTTGATGAACATCAGCATGATTGTTTTATTTTTTAAATTCGGTTTATTAATAGTAATTATCTTTTTTATCATTTAATTAAATAAAACGAACTCATCAAACACATTCTGATTCAGAACTCAAATTGCATATTTGTTTTCTTTTAAAATACACGCTAACACTGCCTTACTAGTTTTTAATATTAAAAATTATTTTATCCTAACCAGAAGCGCCGCAGCATTGACCGCCAATCTAGCTACTTTCTATTTCAATTTTTCCCCCTCAACTCCCATCACAATAGTAAAGAAAACATATAATTCTCCTGACCAGACTTTCTCTTCATCGCCATCTCTGGCCCTCTGATTCTCTTGGACGCCATTTGTCTTGAATGAGGCCCCAAGCACTCCTGCCACGTGGAGCTACCTAGGTGAACAGGGGAGAAGAAACAAAATGGAAGCTTCTTCGGATACCATTCTTTGACCTGGCTGGTGATAATTTAAGCCAACAGGATCGAGGAGGGTCGTGTTCTTAGGGATTTGATTAGTATAATTAGTACGAGGTGATTGATGACAGCCGTAGACTTTACTGTCAAGAAGCGGATTCAACTAACACTAAGATTATTATTTTTTTCTTCTCTTTTGTTTCTAGAAGAACAATACAGGTAGACCGTCGTCGTTCATTACCTGGGTTCATGAATCCTTTCTTCGGCCTAGTTAATTAATTGTCAAACTAGATGCAGCCACGGCAGATGTCAAAACAAATTGAGGGATTTGGTGTCATTATTTTAAAAATATTCTATAAAACAATACTTTTCTTGAACTTAAATGTTATAACTAACTCCATTGCTTATCGATTTTCTTGGTAATCAGTCTTAAACTTAAAATATTATTTTTTTGTGAATTAAATGTAAGAGCACGAACGCTTAAAAAAAAGGCAATTAGAGAGAGCAATCTCGAAAAGAAGTGTCTTGCTTTACTTCCAACTTTGACTTTAATTCCTCAAAGTGAAAAACACATAGAATATGTAATCAGATCTTTGACCACCTTGGGATTTTTATTTTTTTATTTTTTCAAAGTGAAAGGCTTTCGCAAAATAGCATTCAAGTTTCTATTATATAATTCTTTTTCTTGCTATCTCCTCTGAAATTGAAATATATCAAGTTAAATGATAAAATGAAAATTAACAAACTCATTTATCATCTAAGCATGTATATGCAAGGAGAATTAGGGTTGTTTCTTTTACGCAATATGCTACTTTTTATCGCCTTACATGCTGAATCACCATTGTTGCTCTGTACCCCAACCAGAATTCAAAAGTTCATGTACACTTCCTAGGCATGATGCTGCCTTGAGCCCCCTTTCCTTGCTCATATGAGCTTTCACTCCTTTTTGCATGGTGACCCGACAAGAATTATGTTTCCTGCGCTGGTTGTAGAAAGAATGTCCCAGAATTGTCTTCAAAGAAACAGCAGCTCAAGGGGGAAGTGATCATGGGTGTCTGCGTTCAATGCTTGATCGTTATAATTGAGTAGTTCATCGAGAAAATATCTTGCAGTTCCATGTCAGATGAAATATATATGATTTGTCTTTTAGTAATTAAGTTTAAGGAATAATTATGATCATATTATGATGATTTATTTTGCATACAAAATAATAACATGATAGACATAAAAGATCGTAATTTAAGCTGATTCGAACATTTATATTAAACTAAAAAAAAAATTAACATGCTAATTGATTCTATAATATATTATTCAATTTTTTATTCTCGATTAAAAAGAATTTTGAAAAACATTAAAAACAAATTATTAATAAACACTCTTGAACTAAAATCATGTAATTAGCTTGAGTTAATAACTTCTTAGTAGCCGGAGTTTTTAAACTTTAAAAACATCAAAAATATGTTATTAATAACTCATCATGATTGAGTTATTAAACTTGCTATTAGGTTGTGGAATTAACTCAAATGATTTATTGAGTTATAAGATGTAATTTATTATACTGGAAATTAGCTTGAGTTGAAATTTAAATTAAATTAAATGAAAATTAATTTAATATGATTAGATCAATTCGACATGTTTATTGGCAACTTAGTAAAATCATGTCTAGATATTTTTTTAAAATTAAAATAATAATATTTTAACTTAAAAAAATCAAAAAAACAATTCTTTAAAGTGGTTTGTATCAATTCAAGTTAATATATGTAATTCATTACTTGAATATTTGACCGTACTAAGTTTAATAATTTTGATGCATCACTCGTAAATATTTCTTTTGTCATGTAGTAAAATATATTATGTATTTTAAATAATGTGAGTTTCAGAACTGTTTTTAATAAAGAAGAGGAAGAAGACATGTAGTGTGATGCTATACACGATACGAAGAACAAAAAACATACATGAACATGGTGATCATGCTGGTAATCACACAAGTTACTTGCAAAGAAATTTCGATGTTAAGAGAATAATTAATAATATATTATTAATTATTTTTTAAAATCTATTAAAAAATAAACACAAGTAGAGAAAAAATGAGACGTATACAAATAAAAAAAGAGAGGTCATGATGCATTAAAAATAATAAAAATATTTTTAACTAAAATTTATCTTCTCTTAGCACCATAAAATAAAATTAAGATTATTTGGAAGTATGGCTAGTTCATACTTTTTAAAATTTTTAACTTTGTAAAAAAAAAAATTAAATTAATTTTTTTAATGTAGTTTGAATTTTGTAAAAATATATTAAAATAATTTTTTTATATTTTATTTTAATTTTGATATCAACACATTGAAATTATAAAAAAAAATATTTATGATATTTTTTAAAATAAAAAACAGATATTATTATAATATATTAAAAAAAAAACAATTTAAAGGACAACATCAACCACCCTTACAAGCATCCATCCAGAAACGAGAATTATCCATATTCTAGACGTTACTTTCCATAGTCAAACTTGTCCAGTTTGACCGATAATCTAAAACTGGGATTGATGCCTTTTCTAAGGCGTCCTGAAATTTGATACGACAGAAATACCCTTCTAGACCCACGTGGAAGTAGATGCCGTGTGGGTGTGGCTTTTTTTTAATTATTATTATCAATTTCAATGACAAAAATGCCTTTTTTTTTCTTGCCCATAAAGCCCCCGCAACAGAACAACAATGAACACTCGAATTTATTTTTTTTACATTGGCCACCGTGCCAACATGACTAGAAGAGAGCGACGGTGTATTTAAGAAAATGAAATTAATTTCAGGCTTGAATTAGAAATTTAGAATGCATATCCTTTTTTTTCCTGGGCTTTTATGTATAGACAATCGTGTTTTAAAAAATTGTTTTTTTATAGATTATTTAATTTCAAAATGTGTGATTTATCTTTAATCAAATTAAAAAGATGAATTAAATATCCACCGATAAATCTTATAATTAAAACACATATCTTTTAATTTAAGCTTGTATAGCTTATAAAGATTATAAAACTTCAAGATAAGTTTATGAAATGGTTGGATTAAGATTGAAGTTTAAATTTACTCAATTATTTCAAATGATAATAAATCTTTTTAATAAATGTTACATATTTGATTATTTTTATTTAATTTTAAAGCATTGGATTCTAAGTTGCTTGTATAATAATTATATTATTCAAGTTACATTACTACTATCAGTATGTTCGGAACCCTCTAAATTGGATTCAATTTATAAATTTTAATAAAATTTCATGTTTGAACATTTTTTGAATGTTAAGAATTAAATTTTAAATGAAATTTAATCTCTAAAAATATTATAAAAATAAATCACGTATGAACCTCTTTACTTTACAATTCCAAAGAAAAAAAATTAATATTTAAACTAACCTTTCAAAAAATCTTCATTTATCTTTTTTTTTAAGAAATAAAAAGAAGGCAATGAGAATAAAATAGTAAAAAAATAAAATAAATTTTATCTTATCTAAACATGTGAATTAAATTTATTTATTAATTAAATTTAAATCAAATATTATAATTAAATTTAATTACAATAAAAAAAATGATTTAAAATGATATGTTTGGTTTTTAAATGTAAATTGTAAAAACAAAATTGTTTTTACTGCTACGTGTGTTTTTAATGGTATATACTAAAAACAAAAAACACAATAACAAAAATATAAATTTATAATTTTTTTTATATATTTATTGATGTGAAGAGTTATATCCTATAATAAACATTACACGGTAGAAGCAAAAATAATCTTTTATATAGGATGAAGAGAGAGAACATTTTATCAAAGGAAAATTGAAGCTAATTAATTCCCTGAGCCTGAGGAGTAATTTAGTAGAAGAGAATGCGGGGGTTATTTTTGGAAATATGGTATACAGAAGAAATTCGTGTCCTTTTGGCTGGCTTCTAGAAGACCATGTCATAATTAAAAGGAGAGGACCGTAACAAGCAAGTTTGCCAACTTAAAAGCACCTACTTGTCGGTACGTTGACAAAAGCCACAGTACTGTGCACTTTTACATTATGGTCCCCATACTTGTCTTTGTTTTACATTTGCAATGCAGTACTGGTATCCATAAATGGTAGGTACATTCCAAATAATTTTGATATTCAAAGCATGCTTATATGAAAAATAAATTTTTAAAAAATATTATTTTAATATATTTTTAAATAAAAAATACTTTAAATATTAACTATAATCATAATATCAAATAATTTATTTATTTAAATTAATTATTCTGACTCGAAAACTCATGTAATTCATGAATCACAAAGTAAAATGATATCTAAAATGTTGATGATAGCGGTGTCATTGATTCTTGAGGAGGATCATGAGTGAAGAACATTGAGGATGATGGTGTGCATAAAGTGAGATGTATAGTACTTGACCTAATTATAACTCAAAAATTATAGTTGTCTTGTTGTCAAAATACAATACATTGCTATTTCTTTGCATGTATAAAAAAAATAAAAATCTATGCTATCACAATGCATACGAAGAAAAAAATACAGTAAATAATACGCCATTATACTCAGTAGAATTGCAAAATTAGGAGTGAAATTGCTGAAATTTTTTCACTTGGTTTTTCATTTAAGGCAATAGTTGATTGATTGGATACTGTTTTTTTTTCTATAACTATTTTTTGGGTCAATTGTTAAGATTATTTTTTAAACAATTTATTGTGTTTTTAGAATCAACTACATGTAAAGTTATTTTTTAATATAAAAAATATTTAAATATTACTAATATATTTTCTAAAAAACAATAACAATCATAAATTTAAAATTTAATACACGTTAAATAATATAATTTTTAAATATGAAGATAATGACTTCATACAATTCTCTCTTTTTTCCAATCAAGATCCAATAATTTTTTTTAATATCGTAAACTCAGGAATTAAAAGATAAAGAGAATAAAGTTTTAGAATAATATTAATTTTAGAAAAATAAAAATATTAAAGATATATCAATTGAAAATGACTAAAGTATGCTCGGGAGATATCAATTTTATTTTCTTAAACTTTCATTTTAGGGAATGCCTTCGTATAAGTTTTTGTAAAACGAAATTAAAATATAAAAAAATTCTTTCTAATTCCTCATCCCATATTTTTTTCATTTCAAGATCACGAATTAAGCACGCGGCACATTATAGAATATTTTAATGGGATATTCCCTATAGCAGGTTTTTTTTAAAAAAAAATGTTTTTTTTTGCTTTTTTTTTTTTACCTAAAATTGATTTCTTCTTTTTTTAAAAAAAAATTTTGGTTTCAAAATTATTTTTGCTAATTTTTTTAAATATTGAGCTGGTTAAAAATTTAACTATGTTGTTTTTTTTCTATAAAACATTGTGGATTATTATAATATTCTCATACATTGTTTTTTTTATGATTTCTTTATTTTTTTTTCAAAATGGTTTTTGCAGATTTTATTTTTTTATACTAAGTTGGTTGAGAATTTAGCTTTGTAGTTTTTTTTTTAAAAAAAAAAAAAACAATATGGATTGCTACAGTGTTTTCCCTACATAATTTTTGTTTTGCTGCAGTGTTTTTCATATATTTTTTTAAAAAATTATCTTTATCGAATTTATTTTTTTAATATTGAGCTGACTGATAGTCTAGCTTTAGCTTTTCCCCTATGTTTTTTTTATTTTTTTTCCAAAATTGTCATTTTTTACATATTTTTTTTTGTTTTGTTTTTTTTCAAAATTATTTTTGTTGATTTTATTTTTTTACTATTGAACTGGTTAAAAATTTAGTTTTCTTTTTCTTTTTCTTTAAAACACTGTATCTTCCCCTTGTGCTTTTTTTTCACTTTTGTTTCCATTTCTGTACATTTTTTTCCATTTCTTTTACCCAAAATTGACTTCTTTTTTTTTTAGATAGCTTTTGTCAGTTTTTTTTATATATTGAGCTGGTTGAGAGATTAGCTTTGTAGCTTTTTTTAAAAAAAAAATGCTATGAATTACTACAGTGTTTCCTTTACATGGTTTTTGTTTGACTACAGTATTTCCCCCACATGTTTTTTTTAAAATTATCCTTGTTAAATTTATTTTTTCAATATTGAGTTGGTTAAGAATTTAGCTTTAGCTTTAGCTTTCCCCTTTTTTTTCATTTTTTTTAAATTTTCCCATGTTTTTTCATTATGATTATAATTATAATTATTATTATATTGTATTATATTATATAACTGTTTTTTTTATTTTTTTTAATGAATTTTTTTGTTTGATTTAGTTTGTTAATATTAAATTTTTTTTATTTAGTTATCAGATTTTCATGATACGAATCTCGGGTTTGATGGGTTAACCTGATTTGACGAATTATTTTTTTCATTTAGTTTAGTTTGTTAAAGTTAATTTTCTTTTTATTTAATTATCAGACTTTCATACTTTCCTGGCACGTATTCTGGGCTTGACGGGTTAACTTGGTTTGATGGGTTAACCCGGTTAATTCTAGGTAAACCCATCATTTTTTTTCTATTTAGTTATCAAACTTTCATGACGCAAATTCTAGGTTTTATGGGATAACTTGGTTTAAAAGGTTGACCCAATTAATTTAATGTTTTTTTTCTTCATTAGTTTTTTCCTTCCTGTTGATTTTTTTTCTTTGTTTTTTTAATTAATCTATTTAATTATCACACTTTTATGACACGACCTTATAGCCAGACCCACATCTAGTATTTTTGGGTCCAGTATTACAGTCAGACTCACTTAAACTTGGGTCATGCAAGTTTAATTTTATTATTAATATTATAAATATTACTCTTAGAATAGAAGCTAAACTCAAAATTTTTGGGTATAATTTTATAAAAAATTCAAAATTTTTAAATTTTTATTTTTTATATAAAAAAATAACTCGCGGCATCTCGCATGGATACCAAAGCGAGTTGCAATGAATCCGCGTCCGATTCATTCATTATAAAGAATGATTATTTTTTTTTAAAAAAAAAACAACTTACCTTTATCAGCTTAATTAATTCTGATTACACTATCAAACAAAAAAAACTACAAATCTGAACTTTGTTGTGGATATTTCGGGAAAACATGAGACTACCCTCCCCTTTATTTCGGAAACTTGTAATAGTAACCCATTTAGAGCTGCCTGCTATTCAACTTGTTTTTTTTTTTTAATGAAAATTAATTTATTTTTATTTTAAATTAATTATTCCCTAAATTCTGTAACAAAAGAGGAGGAAAGAAATGCGAAGGGATGTGTTGTCAAATGGGAAAGAGGTCTGACCTCTTTTTTTTTTCTTTCTTTGAACCAAATCCATCCTATGTTGTTTTGTTGAATGAGTTCTTGATTGTATAAAACAATACAACAGTGGCAGTTGCCTTGTAAATTCCTCTTATGAACCCCATTACCTTCCCTTTCCTTCCCATAAATCCCACCTTCCTTTCTCCTTTCATTTCTTGTCTTGAATTCCTTGTAAATTTTCTCTCTTGATCTATATTTCTTGGAAAGGCAACAACTTATTTGCAAATCAAAATTTTCTTTCTTGAATCAAGCATCACCCTTTATTTGTTGGATCAAATTCTGTTGAGAATTGGGTTTTCTACTTTGAGATTTCATCATTTGTAGCTTAAGTTTGGATCTTTCAAGCTAATTTCCAATACCCTCTTTTGTTTTGGTCTAAAAATCAGATTTTGATTGACCTAATAATCCAATTCCATTTTTTTTTCTTGACAAGTGCCCTGCAAAAGGCCAGAAAATTTCTCTTTATTATTTTGTTTTTCATTCATGGGTAATTGTTGTGTAACACCATCAGGAAACCCTGAGAAAACGAAGCACAAGAAGAAACATAACCGATATGCCTTGGATTATGGGCTCCATGATGGAGGCCACAAGCTGATTGTGTTAAAAGACCCCACAGGAAAAGAACTTGAGCAAAGATATGAACTTGGTACAGAACTAGGCAGGGGTGAATTTGGAATCACATATTTGTGTACCGATAAGGAGACTGGTGAGAATTTTGCTTGCAAATGTATCTCTAAAAAGAAGTTAAAGACAGATATTGATATAGAGGATGTAAGGAGAGAAGTGGAGATCATGAAACGTATGCCTCAGCATCCTAATCTTGTCACCTTAAAGGGTACTTATGAGGATGATAATGCAGTTCATTTGGTGATGGAGTTATGTGAAGGAGGAGAGTTGTTTGACCGGATTGTGGCTAGAGGACATTACACTGAGAGGGCTGCCGCAGGTGTTACAAAGACCATTGTGGAGGTTGTTCAGGTAAAGAGATACTCTTGTGGTTATTATTTATTTATCTTTTTTTTGAAGTTTTCATGATTGAATCTTTGTGAGTAGATGTTGCTTTTTTTATGTTTTAATTTTAAATGCTTGTACATAAATTTAGCTTTTGGATCTTGAATTCATGGTTGGTAGGTGGGTTTTTTTATTTGGTGTCTAGAGGTCTAGGACCGTAAGCACTTGATAAAAATGCAATCTCTTGCAAGTGATTAGTGAATATTATCCGGCAGAAAATAGGAGATAGTTTGTCTTGATGAGTAGATGTGGCAGATATTGATTCTAGCAATCTGAAAATCTTATAGTTTTTACTGTGGATTCTCTTTATGTTGATTTCCTCCTTTTGCCCTTGCTTCCTGTGCGTACTGCTTGCTTTGAATAACCTCTGTTGTTCATTAAATCTTGATTCCTCTCTTGGTAAACTATTTTTTTTTTAATTTCGTGAGTAACTGTGCCGTTACTATAGAAATGTTTTATCGGTTTCCTTTATTCTTCATTTGATTTCTCACTGCTGTTTTTAAACTCTTTTGCTGACAATGGGATTTGCTTCACAGTGATAACCTTTTGGTAATAACTTCTATGCTGTCCAAAATCAGTTAAAGGGCCAAATAGGGTTCCCTTCCTTTCTAACTTACAGCATATGTTCTCAATTGACATTACTGCTTCCAAATTGCACGCATTATATTCAGTTAGCAGAGTCCTAATGCTTTTGGGATATGTTTTGTCATGATCCAGATATGCCACGAGCATGGCGTGATGCATCGGGATCTAAAACCTGAGAACTTTTTGTTTGGAAACAAGAAGGAGAATGCCCCTTTGAAGGCAATTGATTTTGGATTGTCAGTGTTTTTCAAACCTGGTAATGTCTACCCATCACCTATTGCATATTTTTTTTATGAACAAATCTATTCCATTTTATAGCTCTACTTTTTAGCTTTCATCCTTTTTTGTACATTGGCTGAAGGTTTTACTTTCTGCAGGTGAAAGATTTACGGAGATAGTTGGAAGTCCATACTACATGGCTCCTGAAGTGCTCAAGAGGAATTATGGCCAAGAAGTAGATGTCTGGAGTGCTGGTGTAATACTTTACATCTTACTTTGTGGTGTTCCACCCTTCTGGGCAGGTTGGTATTTTTTTTTGGTTAAAGAAATTTCAACTGTATGCATAGCTATTGTTTTCATTAGGTGCTCAGGAACAATTCTTAGTTATACATGCATTAGACACTGGTGTTGGTATTTTTCACTGATAAAACTCTACCTCCACTGCAGAAACTGAACAGGGAGTTGCACAAGCAATTATTAGGTCAGTTGTTGACTTTAAGAGGGATCCTTGGCCCAAAGTTTCTGATAATGCCAAAGACCTAGTGAGAAAGATGCTTGATCCTGACCCGAAGTGCCGGCTTACAGCACAACAAGTGCTAGGTAATGTTCATTTCTAATGAAATGGTTTTCTCGTGCTTTTGGATCTTTTATTGTTTGGATAATACGATGATATTGCTTGGAAAATCCCAAAACTGAAATTCATGGAAACACAGGTGTTCTAAGTTGTTTGTTCTTGAAATGCAGATCACCCTTGGTTGCAAAATGCAAAGAAGGCTCCTAATGTTTCTTTAGGTGAAACAGTACGATCAAAGCTCAAGCAATTCTCTATTATGAACAAACTCAAGAAAAGAGCTATGAGGGTAATGTCTTTAGAATTTGCTGGATAGAATATGTAAACTAATGATTTTTATCTTTCCAGTTGAAGAAAACTTGGTTTTTGCTTTACTGATATTGTTTGGATGTGGTGTTGATTCTAGTTTGAGACCTGTCTTCCTTACATTTTATCTTCCATTGCTTATATTGTCAAATTAACAGGTAATAGCTGAGCATTTGTCAGTGGAGGAAGCTGCTGGCATAAAGGAGGGATTCCAGCTGATGGATACTGGCAACAAAGGCAAGATTAACATTGATGAGCTAAGAGTTGGATTACAAAAACTTGGCCAACAGGTCCTTGAGAGTGACCTTCAAATTTTAATGGAAGTGGTGAGTCATGAAATTTAGATTTTTTTACTGTTTTTTTTATTATACAATGATCTTGGATGGAAAAAAAAAACCCTCTAAAACCGCTATTTTCTGCCATAAACTTGACAAGTTTCCTTTAACAGGGTGACATAGATCGAGATGGTTATCTGGACTATGGAGAGTTTATGGCTATTACTGTTCACCTGAAAAAGATGGGGAACGATGAACACCTTCGCCAGGCCTTTAAATTCTTCGATCAAAACCAAAGTGGGTACATAGAAATTGATGAGCTAAGATGTGCCTTGGCTGATGAAGTTGATGGAAGTAATGAAGAAGTTATTAATGCTATTATTAACGATGTGGACACAGACAAGGTCAGTCCTATTTTCTTGTCAGTTGGTTTGTTTCTGGATCTAAAAATGGCATGCATATTTTATGTATGGAAATTGACTCCTCTGCACACACAGGTGCATATTTTCCTTGTTTTATATACATGAAAAACCCCTTATATAATGGCTGTAAGCATAGATTCAAAGTGCTTTTTTTCTGAAACTTTCTAATCCCACCTGGAAATGCCTGTGTCTTGATAGTGTTTTCATAACGTGCTCATTTCCATTAACTTTGACATGCATGGAATCAAACCTGAGCCCCTTTATCTGAACTTGCAGGATGGGAAAATAAGTTACGAGGAGTTTACCACAATGATGAAGGCTGGAACAGATTGGAGGAAAGCATCAAGACAGTACTCGCGCGAGCGGTTCAACAGTCTGAGCCTGAAACTGATGAGGGACGGGTCATTAAAATTGGCCAGTGAGGGTAGATAACTCAACAAGAGTTGACTATAGAGAAGGTGCTTTCCCCCCATATGTTATAGTATTACAATTGGTTTCTTTTTAAAATCTTTACAGTTAACAGGGACCTTTGCCCTAATTGAAGAAGTGGTTTTTCCATTTGTTTGCTGTGAGAGTGATAGGAGAATTGAGTGGTGAAGGGCTGCTGGGGTTGTATTGTAAATAGGGGTTAAATTGTTAATACCATTATCAATGCATCGCCTACCTTTTGTTAGGTGTATCTTGATCGAACCTTTCATTCGGATGTTACAGAGCACATGCAGGGCTATTTTCTCTACTCTATTCCAAAATAACATCTAGGCCTACGAATAAAACTAAACATCAATGTGTTAACAAATTAATCAGAAATCAATCAATTAAAATCAAATCAAACACCATAAACCTCACAAATTATTGAGGATTTATATGGTATTAGAACAATTTCATGGGCTATGGAATTAGAAAAAATTACTGTAATTTTTTTTTTATCAACATGGGTGTCCGGGCTAATTTACGCGCACCTCGATTAATTTCACGGGCCCTAAAGTTAATGATCATGTAAGTCTCTGGTGACCATCATATTAGTAACCGCATGACTCAAGTCTAAGATCAACCTGAAACCACAGGAAAAACAAACCCCTTAGTCTCGAGCTTTTAACACTAAGTCACGTGCTAGATGATTAAAAAAAAATTACCATAATACTTATCCATAAGGAAATGATAGTAAAATTTAATTATTTTTTTATATTCAAATTTTTAGTTAATCTACAATGGATTATCTAACCATATTAAAAAAAGCTAAGTTAATTTAAATACAAAATTTAAAAAATAACTAAGTAGTGGCACGTAGCTTATGAAGCCCTACATTTCTTGAACCTTCTAGCCTTGAAATATAGTTTTGTTAGTGAAACTAAATTAAGGCTTGTGGCCCAAACCAAACTAAATTCAGGATTTGCTTTGTTGAAGGGGGAAAAAAAGGTTTTCTACATGTAAAAATTGGCTCATTTTCAATATTTTTGTTAACAAGTCGAGATACATTAATAGCTAAATTGTAAGTGTCAAGAGAAGGAGGATCGAGCTTAATATCCGTATCATTGGGGTGAGTTAAAAAATTGATTAAACTGAAAAAACTAGAAAAAAAATAACCAAATAAACTGAACTGTAAAAAAAACCTAATTAAAATTTTAAAAAAACCGACCAGTTCAGTTTCAGTTTTATAAGCCTGAAACCGAAAAAACCGAACCGAACCCAAACTGAAAAAACCGAACCGAAATTGAGCCAAACCGGTTTGAACAAGTTTTTGTTCAAAAAACCGAATCGAACCAAAATCGACCGGTTTGAATCGATTTCAGTTTTTAAAAAAAAAAATCAATTTGGTTATTTTTTTGATAAAAACCAAACCGAACTAAAAATAATGATTCTTATCCACCATGTATAATCAGAAGAAGAACTAGAATTGGATCACCAAATATTCATCAAAATTAGGATAGGCTAATGGAGCTAATTATTGTTGTCAAAATTGGAAATTCACCCGTAAAAATTTACAAATTAACGTGTATTTAAAATATAACTATAAATTAAAAATTAATAAATTAATAAAATTAAATTTATCTCGAATAAAATCGATAAAGTCTATAAAAATTGTGCAAAATACAACCGAGTTTACGATTTTGCACATTTTTCTTTCTATTTGCTGGGCACTCGCCAATCTCATCTTTGTTATGTTTAAGAAAGGGGAGAGGTGAATGGGAAAGGAAGGAAAAATTATGGTTGGCATGCTTCCACGTATCTCAAAAATAGAAAATATGCTGTACATCAAATCGCTTCAAATATGCTTTATACTATGTTGTTTTTTTTTAAAAAAAATAAAATTTTATTAACCTTAATTAAAATTAATTTTTTTTCTAATTAAATTTTAAAAAATAATAATAATAATAATTGATTTACATAAAGTAGTGTTGATAACAATTTTCAGCTATAAACCTACTAAAATTCCACTTTTGTTTTAATTATATTTTATTGTTATTTATTACTTGGCTATAATTATTGATATAAGATTAGTTAAAATTTTATTTATAATTTTACGATCTGAATTTTCATTATATATTATTGTGTAAAAAGAAACCTTTAAGTTGACCTAACAACATACCAAATTCTCCTCGTCCCAATATAAAAATCATAAAAAGAAAAAGAAAATGATGAATTATATATATATACACACCCTCATGTCATGTATAATCAGAAGAAGAACCATCAAGCTAAGTCATTTATTTAAATGTATTTAAATTATGGATTTTATTATATAATTTATAGTCATTTTAAGAGTTTTTCTAATCTCAAAAGAAAAGGTATTAAATCATGAATATGATACAAAGGGTATGATTCGACTTATAATAGCAAGAATTGTTGTCATATATATATATAATTATTTAAAAAAATTATTAGAAATCTAAAATCCAAAAATTTCAAGATACGAAAAGATAAGCTCTGAAGTTGTAACATATTAAAATATTAGAGGAATAGTTAAATTGATATATTTTGACTAAATGAGATAAAAAAAGACTTAATAAAAAAAATTAAGATTGAAATCCAACTTAATCAAAATTAGAAAAATTAATTAAATTTAATGACTTAATTAAAATTTTAATAGTTTTAATTGACTTAATTAAGAACTTAATTGAAACAAAAAATTAAATATGAAAATCAATTTGATCAAAATTGAAAGAATTAATTAATTTTAAGGGCTTAATTAAATTTCTAACAGGGTTTTTTTTAACTCAATGAAGAATTCAATTGAAGAAACATTAAGTTTGGAGGCCTAATGTATATCATTTTGCAAAACACTGGAAGATCAGGGGCCCAATTGAAACTCTGAATAACCTAATTGATACAATTAAGGGTCTAATTGAAATAATTGCAATGTTTAAAAGTTAATTAAGAATAAAATTAAAAATATTTAAGATCAAATACCATATTGTAAAAGACGTCGAAACTTGAGGGTCACAGTTGACGTGATCAGGGACTTAATCAAAATGAACCTTGAGAAATCAACCCAAAATGGCCCAAGTTAATGAAATTGAGAGATGAGAGACTACTTTGCAAATAAAGGAGAGAATGAATTAAAAAGAACAAAACGGTGTCGTTTTGAAACCACTGTTCATTTTCTTCTTCATTTCTCCCGTGAAGGAGCTGGCTGAAGACCTTTTTGCAGAGCCATTTAATGTCCTCTCACGCCTTATACTACTTCCCAACATGGTTTTCACCGAGTGGTCGCCCCATAAGCCGCTGCAACACCAGTCTAAAGTCACTGACTCAACCAGTCTTTGACAATCTGGTTCGAGAGTACAGGTTATTGGCTTGTTATCAATGGCAAGATAAATTCAAGACGGTTAAAGGGTTAGGACCTCACAGACCTCTCTCATCTCCTACAAATAACAGCCCTGTTAGTTCAAGGAAGAGACCACCGGGACTGCCATAACCACACCGGCATTTCATACTTCAAGCTTTGGCTTCCAGCTCTTAAAAACTTTGCACCTCACAAAGAAACAAGCCCTGAACTAAGAAAAAAATCACTGTAATCCCTCTCGTCCAAAACCCCCCGCTGTTGCTTTCTTTCGTTCATGGTTCCTTCTCCGCTAAACACCAGCAGACCGACAACCTTTGGATCATCATTCTCCCTAGTTTTTTTAAAAAAACTAGCTTTTCCACCACTTTAAGCAACAAGGAATAGAGAAACGGGAGGGAAGGAGAAGGTCTGGAAGCGTTGAAAGCCAAGAGACCAGGAGGACCATTCCATTGCAAAATGAAGGTGGCGTTACATGATTAGTAAGAACAAAAGGTAAACAGTAGTCATTTCCCATAAAATATGATTAGTAAAAACAAAACCAACGTCTCTTTGCATGATACAGCAATAGGTTTGATTCCTTTCTTTAAAAGAGTCACTGATGTTTTTGCA
The DNA here is from genome assembly GCF_951802175.1 of Populus nigra. Lineage (NCBI taxonomy): Eukaryota > Viridiplantae > Streptophyta > Magnoliopsida > Malpighiales > Salicaceae > Populus > Populus nigra. Next base: position 23,321,306 of record NC_084854.1, read on the forward strand.
CTGTCAGCATATGCATGTGATATTGTGTAAGCAAATAAAGTTATGGAATATTGGTTTTAATTGGCAAGGAAGAATGAAACTAAGTTGCTTTTGGTTTCTAAAACACCTGAAGAATTCTGGATTTTGCTCTGACAGTACCTGTTTTTGATCTTCTTAGGGGTGAGCCGTTTTTTAATTAGTGTTCATGGCCTGTGTTCCATACAAAACCATTTAACTTAAAAGGCTTAAAGTCCTGGGCTGTCTAATCGTTTTAATTCAAGCTTGGATGACAGGGCTTGCGTTAGCTTTGGGCCAAGTTAAGAAGCCCAGTCCACATAGCTGGGCTGAGCTTTTAATGCCTAAGGCTGCGTTTGGCAAAGCCAGAACTTGTCAAAAGAAAAATGCAATTTTTAGGTCCTTAAAGCTTTTTTGGAAAACACGCCTCAAGAAAAATCTCAAGCCTTGTATTTCTACTTTTTGTAGTGTTTTTTTAAACGTGGTCATATTCTAATTTTAATTAATTGTAAATGGTTTCATATTTTTTGCATAATCATAAACTTAATAATAAGTTTATTAAGTTCACAGGGAATTTAATGTAAATTTTAAAAATATCAAAAAAATTATTTTGTTTTTTTATTAGCGTGGATGTCCGGACCAGCTTATGTGTACCTCGACTAATCCCACGGACCCCAAAGTTAATAATCATGTAAGCTTCTAGTAACCTTGAGATTTGTAAGACTTGAATTGATGACTTCTAGGAAGTAAATTTAGAGCCTGACCAGTTGAGCTATATCCCTCAAGAGAGCAAACAATTATCTTGTTTTGATAACATAGATTGCGATCTTATATATAGTATGTATTTTCGATATTAAAAGAAAAAAAAATACAAAAAGCATGTTAAACTTTAGAATGGCTAGGCTTAACTCATAAAATTACGGTCTACTCTATTAGAGTGGATGAACTTTGACTATTAAACAGACCAATAATTAGAAATTAAGAAGACTTTGAAAAACCATGTTAAACTTTAGTATTGGGATGATATTGTCTTTTCTATATACAACTAATTCTCTTAACAAGACTTTGAAAAACCAATTAAGATTTATAATGATAAAAATACTAAATTTGAATTCTTTTTAACTTATAAAAATTAAGAATGTCTTGTTCTTCCTCTCATCATTCAAAATCTCAAGCTAAAAAAATGATTGCCCCGCACATATACTACTATTATGATACTGAAATTTATATTTGGACCCACAAAGAGGTGAGGCAAGTATGATCCAAAAAAATATCTAGGAATATATAGTACTTCACAATTATGGCACTTTCACTGTTCAATTATTGAGTTGTATTAAATCTTGAATATGATAAAAAAAAAAAAGCAATTAATGATTGGACTTGCAAGAGCCAAATTTCCAATTGGACCCACAAAGAGGTCAATTAAGTAATTAACCATGATCCCGAAAATAAAAAATCTAGCAATCGAGTTGAAAATGAAGCTGCTAGAATTTGGGCGAGGCTGCCTGGGAGCATAATTGCATCTTCTTCCACTTGTCTGGTCGTATTAAAAACAATGTGGCTTAGCACATTACGTTTGTACAAATAATTGTGTAGCTAATTCAAAGCATTACATCATCGTGTTCGCCACCGCCATTAAAATATGTGTGATCTTGCAAGTTCCTTCCTGCATTTTCATACCTCTCATCATGGTACAACCACATGCTTGGACTGGTCCTCCCTTCCCTGCCACACGATCTTGGCTTTGATTGTTTGATGGTGACCTATGATTTATGGATTTTTATCTTCTTTCCTTCTAGATCAATCTCTTTGATCAATATTTAAGGTGGTCGGTCCACCTTGAGACGAGTCACAAATTGTAAGACACGAGCAGGTATGAACTTGTGTCTCGTACTAAGTGGTCGGTCACTTGTCTGAAAGCGTCCTAGATGTTTGGACCCTATTAATGGACGAATAAAAGGGTTATTTCAAATTCAATTATTGATAAATCTATATGATTTATCTGGTATTATTGATGCTTCGAAAAGCTCAAAGATTCGAGAATAAAGAATATTGACGAGTTATTAAATAACGTAGTCATGTTTTCATTTTTGAAAAACTGAAGTTAGAAACAGAACAATTAAAACTCGTTGTTCAAATTAATACGATATTTCTTTCATTTTAAGAAAATTTTTTTTTAAAAAAAACTAGTTTTTTCAAATTTATATGAGTTTGAAAAACACATTTTCAAGATTATTCAGGGTTTTTTCTCAAATAAATAATATATATATTTAGAGGAATGTAAAACATTGAAATTTTTTTCCATTTAAATTTTTATATCTTGTTTGTGTCATGAATTTAGTTTTTTTAGTTAATAAGCATGACTTTTTATGATAATTCTTTATTTGAATAAAATAAAATCAATATTTTATAATTAAATTAGAGGAAATATAAATATTTAGATAATTATATAGTATGGCATTTTTTTTGAAAAAGATTCTTGTTCGTTTTTGATAAATGAACATGAAAAACTAAGAAAAAAACTGAAAACAAAGAAAAAATAGTTTTCTTTTGCTAAATATATCCTAAGCTTTCTGAATTTTAGTAATTAAGAATGAATCGCGGAGTTGATTGAATTCCTCGTTGGAATTTTTTTGTGCTATTACCTCCAAATTTAAAAACATGGACATCAAGAAAAAAATGGGCATGAGATTGATTGATGCAGGTGAATTTCAAAGACAGCACGATGATAAATATGGTGGTGTGGTAGATCCAAATCATTTACAAACATCGGTGTCGTTTTCAAAGCAAGATAATTTTGAAAACATCCTAAGAGAGTTGCAAAGTCATACATGAAGACAGACTTTGATACATTATTTTCTCCCAATTAATTACTAAGGGTGGAAGGATAGAGGCCAAATGGCTAATGCACTGCAAATGGTCTCAAATCCGAATCCAATCTCCCTGGAAAAACTTGCGGCTGCATTTCATGCTATCCATGGAGGCTACCATCGTCTAGATGAATCCCATTGTTCCCTATTGCACATGCCGAGGCATAAATTTTGAACCAAGATAATTAAAAAAAAGGGGGGGGGGGGGAATTCTACAATGCAATGTCGCTGCCTATTTTTCTCTCTCGTATTACCTCCTTATGATTATCTCCATTTTCTCTTGTATTTCCTCTTTATGATTATCTCCATTTGGTAAGATTTGATGTTTTAAGAGTGCGCAGAAGCCAAGAAAGTACAGGTTGCTGTGCGCTCCCCTGTAGAAAAGAACAAACCATATGATTTTTTTTTATTAATATAGATATTCGGAATAGTTTATACGTAATTAAAGTAATTACTGTTCGTATGAGTAGTGGAATTGTAATAGGAACATTTTAATAATACATTTTCAATATCTTCATCATAGTATCAGAGCGTCACTCCAACAAGAATATTCCGATCTCCACTCCACCATCCCCGATCGATACTCCATTGATTGCTCTCGATATTTAAGCCCAAATAAACGACAAGCTCACCCTTTCCACTTTTCCACAGTGGCGTGCAAAGTTTGAGACCAATTGGATATGATCTTCTAGATTATATCCTGGTAGCCATCGATCCTTGTCCACAAACGGATGATCCCTAAATCACGCCTTCAAAAAATCATTGGGCGAGGCAGGATAAACTAATCCCAAGTGCCATCTCAGCTTCCACAATCACTCCTTTCATTTCAACCTCCGAAACTTCAAAGGAAGCATGGCAGAAATTAAATACTTTGCATGCAAGCAAGTCTCGCACCAGAGCTATACATGCACCTTAAAGAAGAGCTCACATTCCTTAAACGAGAAAACCAATCCATTCAGGAGTATCTCCACAAAGTTAAATCTCTTGCAGACGAGATTGCACAAATCAATCATCCTATCTCTGATGATGATCTCACTCTCTACGTTCTTCATGGTTTGGGACCTGACTTCCGTGAAATTGCAGCACCAATCCGGGCACGAGAATACTCCCTCACGTTTGAAGAACTGCACGATCTACAAGATACGCCACAGCTGGTGGCAACGGCAAACTACTCAAATTTTCCACGCACAACTACAATTGATTGTATCAAAATATATACAAGTGTACAAACTCTATTCCAGGGAAGAAAGCTAAAATTAAGCCTAACAATTACAGCACATTTACATTGGTCTTATTCTTGTAGCTGTTACAGAATATTTATTTGCTGTTACAAGCATATTTTCAGCCTATAGATTAATTAGGTCTTGTGATCTTGAGCTTGATTTGAGGAGTCGTCCTTTATATTCCTTACCGCTTGACTCTTAAACAAACAAAACTTGGCTATTTTGTACTTTTAGCGCAGAACATTTAAAATATTAATAAAATAATATAACAGCAATTTTTTTAAAAAAAAATAGCGTTGTTTATACGTGTTGTAGTTCCAAAACACGATATATAAAAAGTGATGATTGAAAAATATAATATTAAATATCATATTTTGAAACCGAGACATCTATTAAAATACTGGCAAAAAAAATTTAATTTTGCAGTAAGTCGGCGCAACAATGTAAATTATCGCGCTTCAAAACTACAGGATCTATGAATATTACGACAGACTGATACCAGGTTATTTCGCTATTTTTTAAAAAAACCAGGTTATTCTGCTAATAGTTTTATTTTACTGTTCAATGTTTTTTAAAAAAACTCACAAATCTTACCATGTGCCGCCCGCTACAAGAACACGACAACACGTGGCCTGGTTCGTCAGGCGCTGACTAGGATCTGAGCGCCGTGGACAACTTCTAAACCTTTGTTTCTGTGTGGGCTTTCAATCTGCGTATAATCTCGGATGGTCCCAAGAAATAACTGGTTTTGATGAATGTCTGCTATACATTTAACCATACTATACTCATTGTGGAAGCATCCGAATAAGATTTTAGGTGAAAGTGCTCGAATCACCATTGCAATAACTTCACATAACAGGGGGGTCAGCAACTAGTTTGAAGTCTGAGGTCAATTAACAGCCAAAATCTAGGGTTTAGCTAGCCATCCAAATTCCAAAGTGGTTTTTTAAAACTAAATTCAAATGGGTTTGCCATCATGGTGGAGACCACCCATGACCGGTCCTTTTCTGATCGTGGAATAACTGGTAAGCACTGAACTATATAGTAAACATAATAAACAACATATATATATAGCTAGTGAAGATATTATAGTGGGTATCATGATATCATATGATCATATCAACCGCTAAATATATATATATAATTGTAATCTCCAAATCATTAATTGTCCTATTAACCGCCTTCGCTCGTGTAACGTTGTGCTGCTTTTGTTTGTGTCTTCAAAAATATATATTATACAGAAGTCAATTGCTTTACTCTAAAGTCTAAACAAGAAAAAAGTTCAAGGTACGTGAACTACTCTCGTTCTGTTTATATATAGTGCTTTCTTACACGAAATCATATGAGCAGCCTGTGTTTTTTCTTTGTTTAATGCACAGCCCAAGGACACATCATGTAATGACTTGTAAACAACTTACAAATCACTTGCATACGCATTTTCGATTGGTGCTGGATTGCAAGTCACAAATTAATGGAGTTTTGATTTGAATTTTTATATGATGCTTTGAATAATTGAATTCCTTTTGCTTTTGTGACTCGATCCAGTTGTTTCCTTATTTAAAGCGATGTGATGCGAGACCACTAGCTAGGTTAGAGGGCAGTGATAGCAACTTAACGTGACTATGATTAATCTCCTTACCTAGGTAAATATTAGATGGCAGTGATAGCAACTTAATGTGACTCCTTTCACAGAGTCATTTTCAATGGGGCAGGGCAACTTTCGGGTTTCATTTTTTTTTTATTGTCAAATTAATGAGGAAAGCATTTCCAGTCATAATTGCTCGTAAATGTCGCTTTGTTTGTGCAAAATGTGAAACCGAGAATGATAACGAGAGTCTCATCACTGACTATTATTTATTCAAATACACACACCAATAATTTTTTGTACATATTTTTTTAAAAGTTACTGGATAAAAAAAAATATAATTTCTTGAAATTTTAGATATATTAGGTTAGCACGCACCAACCCCAAACATGCCCTAACATAGATCTGTTGGGCCTAGTTTAGTAGGTGCTGTTAGGCCCAACAGCTTGTTTTGAGGCGTGTCTTTCAAGGGCATCAAACCAAAGGATTTTTGGCAATCGCACCCCAAGTATGGTCAGGTACTCTATGTTCTCCGAAGCCTAACGTGTGTCCGAATCCATTACAGTCATGAATTCAAACATAATGCCCAGTGGAAATGTCACACGTCCACAAAATTTTTACATGAATCTTAAATGAATTATTTCTCAACAAGTAAACTTAATTAAACAAGTATACACTCCACCAATATCATTAGATATATTAAAGTCTCTCATGACTTATTATGTCTTTATCTCTTAGCTGAATAAAATAAGTTAAACACAACTCACAATAAAAAATTAATTTATAAAGGTAAAATGATTCTTCATCCCTTCCACTCTAGTAAAAAAACAAGATTAAAAAGTTAGAAACAAACCATCCAGGTAAAATATTGATAATTTATTTGTTCTTAATATTTTTAGCATATATACTTTTAAAGTTTATTTTTATAAAATATCATTATATTTTATATTTATTTAAGTAATGAGAGTTCACGAATCTACAAAAATAAATCTTTTGGAGGTATCAACCACTAACTACCTTGACTTAAAAAGCACTGGGTATAAGCTACCAGTTACTGCCAACCTTAACTAGAAAAAATAGACTAGGTTATTATATCCAAGAGATTAATAAATTATACAACATTAGGGTAATAGACCTACTAAACTAGGCCCAACAGGTCCATGTAACAGTTTAGATAAGGTCCCAAGATATGATTTATATTATTTTCTAGCAATATATATATATATATATATATATATATATATATTCATCTTCTAGATGACTTAATGTTTAATACTATTTAGAATTGGCAAGAAAATGTCTAACACGTCAAACGACATTTCTAAAAAAAAAATACATATATTTTATAGTCCAATAAACTAATTTTTTTTCAAAATGTTATAATAAAACAAAATTTCCCTTAAAATTTAATAACTCATTATACAATACTTTAAATGGTGTAGGGGAATCACTGATCCCCCACACCTAAATCACTGTGAATTATAACAGTAATTTACAGTGATTCTCCCTCCCTTTTTTTGCTAACTTTTCCCTTTTCCCTTTTTTTTTCAAAATTACTTTTTTTTTTCAACTTTCCTATTTTTCCTTTTTTTCATTTATTTTTTATTTTTTTTCAAAATTATTTTTATTGATTTTACTTTTTAAATATTGACCTGGTTAAAATTTTTGCTTTGTAATTTTTTTCTTTAAAATATTATGGATTGTTGCGATGTTTTTCCATATAGTTTTTCTATTTTATTTCTTTATTTTTCAAAATTATATTTGTTGATTTTTTTTAATATTCAGCTGATTGAGAATTTAGTTATGTAATTTTTTTCTTTAAAACATTGTTGATTGCTACAGTGTTTCTCTACATGGTTTTTTTTATAATTTTCTCTGAAATTATCTTATTTTATTTTATTTTTTAATATTGAGTTGGTTAAAAATTACAGTTACTATATGTGAGGAAAGCATTATAACTTTCCTCAAAAATTACTGTTGATTGCTACAGTGCTTTTTTCCACATGGTTTTTTTTCTGTTTTTGTTATGTTTTTCCTTTATCTTTGTCAATTTTATTTTTTAAATATTAAGCTGGTTAAGAATTGCAATTACAAGTAAATACAAGTTTTTCCTCACAAAACACTATGCATTGATACAGTTTTTCCTCACATGGTTTTTTTTCCAGTTTCTTTTGTGTTTTCTTTTTTGTGATTTTTTTTTCAAAATTATCTTCATCGATTTTTTTTTAATATTGAGTTGGTTAGAATTTAACTTTGTAATAAAGCTTAATCATGTGGGGAAAGCATTGTAATTTGCTCATAAAACATTGTGGATTGCTACAGTGTCTCTCCGTATGGTTTTTTTTGTTATAATTTTTTTCAAATTCTCTTTTTTAATTTTATTTTTTAATATTGAGTTGTTTGTGAATTACAATTACAAGTCATTACAAATAAGGCTAAATCATGTGGGGAAGCACTGGAGTTTTCATCACAAAACACTGTGAATTGCTATAGTGTTTCCAACATGATTTTTTTTTCCTTTTTTTGGTGTTTGTTTTGTTAATTTTTTTTTAAATTGTCTCCATCAATTTTTTTTTAATATTGAGCTGATTAAAAATTTAGCTTTGTAATTTTTTTTCTTTAAAACACTGTGAATTGTTGTAGTGTTTTTCCATGTGATTTTTTTATGATTTTTTTCAAAGTTATCTTTGTCAATTTGTTTTCAAATATTGAGTTGGTTAAGAATTATAATTACAATAAAACTAAATCATATGAGGAAAGCGTTGTAGTTTTTCTCACAAAACACTGTGGATTGCTATAATATTTCTCTAAATGCTTTTTTATTTTATTTTATTGGAAAAAAAGCTATAGTTTTCCTCACAAAATATTGTCAATTGCTACAATATTTTTTTTCATGGGTTTTTTTTCTTCCAAAATTATCTTTGTTGGTTTTTTTTTAATATTAAGTTGGTAGAGAATTTAGCTTTGTATTTTTTTTCCTTTTTATTAACTGAAAAGCTACAAATCATTTTGTTCAGTCTCTAAGTTTTTGATCACCAACACAACTTTTTAATTTTCCGTTATGAAATATTTGCTCCATCATACCTTTAATTTCTATTACTTATCTAGCGCTGGTAATTCAGAATTATAATACCATCAAGTACATTTGTTTTATAAGACCGCGACAGCGCGTGGGTATGTCATTTCGTTATATTTAGTTGAGATCATTTTTGTATCTAAATTAGGATAAAAAGATGTTCGAGAATGTTCTTTTAATTTTCTGCTTAAATTTTAGAATATTATTTCATTACTAAAATCGATTTTATTAGTTCCTATTTAAATAACTTCATGTGTTATTTTTAATAAAAAAAAATTATTTTATTCAAAATTCATACAATTTATGGTTATAACCTAGGATTTGAGAATCCTCATTAATTTTCTATTTTTTTTCTATACCCTACATTACAATCACCGTTGAATTCCTTCAAATTTCAATATCAACATGAATGTTTATATATATATATATATATATATATATATATATATATATATATATGAATGTGTTGATAGAGAAGCTTAAGAAACGTCAGGAAATTAATTAGAGACGAAATAAAAATAAATTAAGGAAATGACGCAAGGAGGGGAGGATAGAATATGCCAACAGAGGAGATCCATCGTCAATCCAAGCACACTCAAAGCTTACGTGCCATGGGCCCCACTCTAGCGACAACTACAAGACAGGAAAACTTAACTTAAGAAACAATACCACGTTGGTGGACCTCAATTCCATGTGCAGACGCGCAGCTGATGTGGCGAACTCAGCCAGGCAACGATATCTTCGTGTTCCTGACGTGGAATTTGTACGTATTGGGTTATGAGGAGGCCACGATTGTAAATGGGCCCCACCTGTCATATTCATGTGCCAGCAATTTGTTTAATTTTCTTTGCTCATGTGATTCTTGTTTGTCTAGCTTCTTTTTAGATTATTAGCGTGAACTACGCAAATCTTTTTAAAATAAAAAATTATCCAAACTAAATTATTTTTTAATAAAAAAACTTAACTATAAACCCAAATTATAATGCATATTAGATATATTTTTTTAAAAATGATATGATGATATATTAAATAATTTTTTTATTATAATATATTGGATTTATTATCAGAAAATTGATAAATACAAACAGAAATACCGACAAAATATTTCCATTGGTAACTTTCCAAGGGATTTTACCAACGGAAATATTCTCTCGGTATATACCGAGAGAATTACAGTGGGAAAAAATAATTAAAACAAAGCAGAAAAAAAATTAAAACAACACTAAAAAAATAATGACGTGTCATTTTTACCAACGGAATTTCCGTCGGTATTTTCTAGAGAGCTCCAGAACTGTTCACTTTTCAATTACATTGTTAATTGTTGTTCTTTACGGACAAAATCACCGATGGATTGAAAAGTCATCGATGTTATTTGGCAATTTTCTGAAAAAAATTAATTAATTTAAAATTTTCATTTAAATATTACCGACGGATTGAAAAATCGTTGGTGATTGTTGGCGGTTTTCTAAAAAATTTGTATGAAATTAAAAATTTAAATTAAACATTACAGACGGAATTACCTACGGAATAATATTAAAAAATATTAATATTTAATTGTCCATCGGTAATTCCGTCGCTAATGCGCCCCAATAAAAAGTCTGAATCCCTTTATTTCACAGGAAACAAACTCATTTCTTCTTCTTCTTCTTCATTATATGTAAAAAACATCAATATCTATTTCTTTCTCTTCTCTTCTATATCATCTACTTCTTTTCTCCTCCATGCTCGGCTATGTGTTCTTCTTCTTTCTTCTTTTATAATATTAGTTTTTTTTTATTAATATGTTTTATGAAATTTTTTCTCTCTCCTTAGTTTTTTTTGCAACTACATTAAAGTGATATTTTTCTTTTTTCTTCTTTTTTCATGATTTTTTTCACTATATTTGTTTTTTATTTTATTTTTAATTGTTTTTGTTCTTAATAATTGTATAAATATTGTTGTGAGATTTGTTTTTCATATGAGATCAATTTTTAGTTGATTTATTTATATGATTTTTAAATCTTTAGCAATTGCAACTTCATTTTTTTCATATAAATTTTTTTAGTTGAATTTATTTTTTTTCATTTTATTTATTTGTTGCAAATTTGTTTGAGTTGATTTTCTTATTCTTTTTTCCAAGCATTTTGAGTATATATTATAGAGTGTTGATTTATGTTAATTTAATTATTTTATAATTTTATAAAATGGATTTTTTAAATGTTTTTAAATAATTACCGATGGTATTTTTTGAGGGATATACCGATGAAATTAAGCGGGTAATTTTTTTTACGGGTCTGTTCTATCAGTTAATCCGTCGATAATAATATTTTTTTATTACCAATGGATTTACCGATGGACAAAAAATTACCGATGAAAGATTCACTAATGAAGCATTTCTGTCAGTGATTTTGTTGGTAAATTAATTACCGATAGAATATGTGTCTTACACCAACGGAAAAATTCCGTTGGTACAACTATTAAATCTTGTAATGATTAACTCGTGTTATGAGACTTTGATAACTCTATAAAAAAATAAATCAAAATAAATTATAAATATCAATTTTTATTAACTCAATATTATAAAATGAAATTGAAATAAAATATTAAATTAAAAAGGATAAAAAAATTACTCAAGTCAGCCCGGGTTATATAACATTTCAAACCCAATTTTCTACCAATCAAATGTTGAAGCATAATAAAAAAAATCAATTAAAAGAATGATAAAAAAAAACTCAAATTAACCTAGGCTAATCTATTAAGCTTGTGAACTGAGACATGAGACCGAGATAACTTTATAAAAATCAAATAAATAAAAATATGAAGCTCCATTTTCAACATATCGATTTTTGAACATTGAATCGAGAAAAAAAATAAATCTATGAGATTGGGATAACTCCACAAAAAAAAATCACAAAATCTAATTCCCAAACAACTTAAGATTGAAATAAGATGAAATTGAAAAAAATATAAAATTGAGTTGTTTAAGGGTGAAATTAAAAAAAAAATACAATTAAAACAAGACGAAAAAAAAACCTTGTCGACTCAGGTCAATCTGCTAAACTCATGATTTAAGTCATGAGATCGGGATAACCTCATGGAAAACAAATTAAAAAATAAATATGAAGTCTAATTAAAAAAAATCTTCAATTAAAAAAGGGCTCAAGAAAAATAAACAAAGTCAACCTGCTAAACTTGTAACCTAATTCATGAAATTGAGATACTCTCATAGAAAGTAAATAAATTTTTTTTTATAAAGATTGATTTCCAACTAATTCAATGTTAAAGGATGAAATAAAAAAATCAATCAGAAGAAGTAGGAAAAAAACCCCACCCAGATCAACCTATTAAACCCGCAACATGGATCATGAAATTAAGATAAATTTATAGAAATAAAATAAAAAATATAAAACTTCATTGGAAACGATATAGTGTTGAATGTTAAAATCGAAAAAAAAAACTAAATTTATGAAACTAATATATAACATAAAAAAAAAAAAACAAAAAAAAACAAAAAAACACAATTCTTAAACACAACCTAATATTTAAAATGATGCTTTTCACAATGAAATCACAAGCTGCATTCAATCGCGAAACTATGTTTCCAAACAAATATTTATTGTTTATTTAATATTGTGATAATAGTTACTTTTTAAACTAGTTTTTATTTAAATATATATTAAAATAATATTTTAATATGAACATATCAAAACATTCTTAAAATACTTCAAAAAAAAAATAATTCCAAAAAAAATAATTTTAAATTTTAAACAAAGAATGTTTTGATGGAAATGCCAATCACCCACCTAGGCTGATTAAGTCATCTTATTCCTTCAGAATCTTGGTCTGTCCCAAGAAGATGACGACAGAAAGAATCAAACAAATATAAATATGATCAGCCAATTGATTCGAAGTATGGAGAGACATAGAAAACAGGGGATTAATCATCAAACTAGACACCACATTTACCACAGACAAAAAAAAAAAAAAATCAAATTTGATTTGGCAATTATGCATCATGCAAAATTAAAAAAACGTAGCATCTTCGTGAGATGAAGCCTAGATAACCTTCTTTCGAAATCTGGTCTCGATATCAAGAGCCGCAAGGTAGGACCCTTCCACCTCCGTTGGCTCGCCTTGCACCGGTAAAACGTTTAAAGCAGATGATTCCACCCTTATTTATTTATTTATTTATAATGATATTCCAATACTTGTGCCTTCAAAATTAACACTCCTTTTTTGGGAGAAGGGAAATAGGTATAACTTTATAAAGCTAGGTAGAGTTGTTGACCATGTAAAGGTGCTTTAGTTTTATGTTTTTTGATTAAAATAAATAAATAATTGATGAAAGAGAGGCTGTAAATATTGTAATTAACAATATTTCTGTTGAACTGAAAAGGTAACAACAAATGTTACCAATTTCCAATATTTACCAATTTCTAAATTGGGTTTCTTTGGTCAAAAACCTTGAATGTTGGTGAATACAACTAATTGTCCACTAGATTTTAAAAGAAAAATTAAAAAAAATAAATGACATGTTACCTCCCTGATGAAATAAATAAATTTGGCAAGGTGCACTTGAGTTTTTTTATGACAGCGAGGTGCATTAACGCCTAACTTTTTTTTAATAATAATTTTTTATTGAAATATTGATTTATATCATTTCTTTTATTTCTTAAACAAGTTGAATTAGTATTTTTTTTTTACATTAGTGATTATTTTTTATATATATATTTTTAGTTGCATGAAATTCGAATTAGTTGTATCAATTTTTTTCCTCTTATATTTTACATGAATTAGTTGTACTTGTATGAATTTTTTTAATAAAAATAGAAATTATTTGTTATTAGCAACAACATTTAGCCACTAAGATAAAATGAATGAAAATATTTAAAATAAAAAAGACAATCAATGTAAAATATTTGTATGTGCATTTATATTTTATTTCTAATATGAAAATTAGCTTTATGCTTTAATATTTAGTTAACATTAACAACTCCTTTTTATTTATTAATTCATATATTTCTTAGTTTATTTTATAAAGAATAAACAATGTCTTTTCATTTCTCAATTAAAAAAATATGATACACGAAAACTCATTTATAACGTAGCTATTTATTTTTATATTAAAAATTAACTTAAAATCTTATATGCAACGTAAATAATATATTTGCATTTTTAAATTAAAAAAATAATATTTTAAAATATATTCATAACATTAACAAATTCTTTTATTAATTTAAAATCAACTTGAAATTTTATATGCGGGGATATTCCTAGTTGTTTTCCATAAATGTTTCTAGCATTTAGTTTTGGATGCTTATATCGTTTTCAAATTTCAAAACAAATGAAAACAACTACTTGGTCAATATTATCCCAATGGAGATGCCCGTTGCCTTTTTTTTTTTTTTTTTTTTTTTTTTTTTTGATTATCGTGGGTGTCCGGGCCAGCTTGCGCGCACCTCGACTAATCCCACGGGCCCTGAAGTTAACGACCATGTAAGCCTCCAGTGGCCATCATATGAGCAGTCATAGGGTTTGAACCTGAGACCTAAGAGGGAGCAAACCCCTTAGTCTCAAGCTCTTACCACTAAGCCACCACCTAGATGGTTCCCGTTGCCTTTTAATAATGCATGTTGTAGTTATTATTTTGAAAGCAAAATGGTATTAACGTTGACAAGTCCTTGAAGATATAATTATATGCAACTGGTCGTGGGTGAATTAAAATTATTTTAAAAAATCTGAATTACTCGGATTATCTGAACAGAGGAAAGTTAAGGTTATCCGATGTTTTGGAGAATGGGTAATTTCGAGAATTTGGGTAAAACAGAGAAAAATTAAGGTTATCTGAATTACCCATGTTATTACTTTTGTTTATTTGTTTATAAATTTCTAAAAATATTAATGGACTTGTAATGTTCTTATACCTAATTTTGCAAAGTGGACTAATCTTAGAGTTAATTAATTGGATATTTTTAAAGAGATTTTGGGTAAAAAGAAAAATGAATGGGGTAATTAATGGGCACAAAATTACCCAAATTATAATTCCGAGAATCAAGAAATTATTTCAGATCCGTGATAAGTTTTTGTCCAAATTATCCAAATACTCACCCGTATAGTTGATTGTTAAGTTGACAAAATTACTGGAAATTTATAAATTTACACCAGTATTAATAACAGTGATAAACCCTTTAATTTAAGACATGCTTTGATATAGAATTTTATAATTTCAAGCATGCAAATGTTAAACAAAAGATTCTGTTTTTTTTAGATTAACATGAATATTTATAATATTTTGTGTATATCTCAACTAATTTCATGAGTTTTAAAGTTAATAACTATATAAATTTTTAGTAATTATCATATTAATAATTATATAATTAAAAATTATTGAGCGGCTTAAGCTTTTTCTAATATATTTTTGGCTACTCGTAGATGGATAAGCCTCATGCCTGTGCATCTTTATAAATTAATGGGAATATTTGTGCTGGCATGTTCTCGTTAAAAGACTTGAGCATCCAAACCCCATTATTTGAGATGTGTTAATTAATTAAGCACATAAAATAGTACTTTGCTTTTGCTTACGAATTATATTCGAAGTGATGATCGATCTCAAATGACTAGCCAACTTCTTCCATTAATGTCTGTTTAGGAGTGCCCTGTAACTGTATTTTTTAAGATATTTGATTTTTTTTGTTTTAAATTATTTTTTTAGATTTTTTTAATTTACGAATATTAAAAATAAATTTTAATATATATATACTCTTTAAAACAAAAAAAAAGAGGCTTAATTGAGTTTAAACAAATGGATGGTAGTAGTCTTCCAGACAAGTACACAATTCCATATATATATTAGCAGCACTTTTCGTGTACGATATTGATATCTCATGCTAGGCCTCGATAAGAGCTCTGTTCATTTTGATCCATACACATTTAAGGGGAATCTCCTTTACAACCCAAATTGGATGGTGTTAGCGAGTGAATTTGAGCAATGGGCATATAACTTTTCGATAAGATAAACCCTAGCTAGTTTGCATTTTTGACTTGAATTACAACAACAAGAAGAAGATCGATGGCGTGCGTACGTGGTGATTCCAATATCCCATGCTAGCTAAGATCGTAGTTGTTAGAATTCAGTGCAACTCTCAGTTCATGTTCAAGATCCAAATAATCACTTCAAAGATTAATTCTTAGTGATTACTTTGAATATTATGGATTTGTAATGCTATAAAATGTCTGAAGATAGATAGATATATACTCGTAACTTTAATGTACGTACGTAGACGTTCATGAAGATTCTCTCTGTGTGTATATATATATTTCCAGCAACCCTATAATATTGCTGTAAAATTCTTGCTGGTTCATCTTTACATTTTAGAACTCGTCTTCCATAATTTGCATGTATTGTGATTAAATCCACTTTTTTCGATTTTTTATGTTTAAAAAAGAAGAAATCAAAGGGAATAATATTACAGATAGAAGCCATCGAGAGAGAATGGCTGGAGAAAATAAAAAACTGCATCGATCGCACACTCTGCAACTCAATGCAATAAACAGGAAGACAGCTGCAGATGCTTGATGCCAGAAACAAAAGTAGAGAAAAGGTTAAATTCAACGAGGAGGGAGGAAACAAATTAATCACCTGGCTGCTTGAAATCGCCTATCGAATCTTAAAATAAAACACGCATTGAGAAATTCATGCTAACAATTTTTAAGAAAATGGAAAGTTTCTTGGTAAATTCAATGCTGACAGGAGTGAGGAGCCCTTAATTAGGTTTCGAACCTGGACAGCCCTGCTCCTGCAAAAGGACTGGGTTTGTACCGATCAGTTACGAATGCGTGCAGATAAATTGTTATAAAATTATTTCACTCAATAATTTAAATAAAAATAATAAAATTTAAATTTATAATTATTTATTTTTATTAAATAAATAAAAATAATAAGATTCAAACTTGTAATCGCTTAATTATTAAAGTTTTAATACCATATCAAAACACTATTTTAATCTAATAACTTAAATTATTAAGTAAAGTTTGAAGATTGATATATTATTCTTCAACATAATATATGATATATATGTATATTATTTTTTAACAGGTAACCAAGAATTAGAGCTTGAAGTGAGAATTGCATATGCATTGAATTTGGCTTCAAATGTTTTTATTCCTTCTGCACTTCTTTAAAATGTAACTGAGAATTAGAGCTTGAAGTGAGAATTGCATATTATGCATTGAATTTGGCTTCAAATAATGTCTTTTTATTCTTTCTGCACTTTTCATATTTTTATTTATTCTTTCTGCACTTTCATATTTGTAACGTGATAGCATGCAAATTTCCAAATTTATGCATCTCGTCTCTTACTTCAAATTGATGCTCTTTCCCAGCTTGGAGAGCTGCTACCCACCAACTTTGACCAACAGAAGGCAAAAGCTGCAAAAAAACATCACATCATAATACATGTTTTGCCCTTTAGAAAAGAGAGAAGCTTTCTGTCGGGTGTGGTAATTGTTTTTTAAAATGTTTTTTATTTTAAAATATTTTAAAATAATATTTTTTTTTATTTTTTAAAAATAAATTTTGATATTAGAATATTAAAATAATATAAAAAAATTAAAAAAAATTAATTTTTAAAAAAATTAACTTTTTAAAAATACACTTTCGAAATGCAATACTAAACACGCTAACGGTAGTCTCCTTGGTAAAAGCTTAGCTATGCCATTACATACATTATCGACAAGTTCAACATCATGCCAAATATCCAGTCTATCATCACCAACTGCTGGTTCAGAAATCCAGATTCCGGCGTCAAAATTCTTGACATGGGTCAACGATATGCTCCAGTTGCTTACCTGTTTATTGTCAATTTTCTATTAAGACGGTGGGATCCAAATATTTAATTATTTGATTCATGACAGCCAGCAAATGTAATCTGTACTGGTAACGATGGATTGTTTTTGTATGAGTTTTTTTAATTGAAAATGATTTTTTTTATTTTTTTATATTAATATATTAAAATCATTGAAAATAATTTAAAAATCATCATTTTAATTCTTTTAATATAAAAAAACACTCTGAAAAATAAATTAAACAACAATAAAAGATTTATTGAATATTTATTTTTGCATTATATCTTGCCTTTTAAATTATTTTTTAAATTATTTTTTATTCAAAAAGATATTAAATGGATTTTTAGATGTTTTTATATGATTTTAATATACTAATATAAAAAAAATATATTTTTTTAAAAATATTCTACACTACAGTATTAAATAAATAGTATTGAAGCATTCTACAGAACATTAACTAACAAACTAAGCAAAGGTTAATGATTGTTTGGGAGTGCTTTTTAAAAGTATTTTAAAAAAAGTTAAATTTTTTTTATGTTGAATTTATATATTTTTGATATTTTCAAATCATTTTAATATATTAATCTTAAAAATAATTTTTAAAAACTAAAAAAATATTATCAATATATTTTTTTAAATAAAAAATATTTTAAAAAATAACCACAACCCCATTTCCAAACATAATTTTAATATTGGGCCCCTCAAAGACATGCTGGAACCTCCAACACACCACCCTGTCGATTTTCCCTGGAAATTACTCGAGGCTCCCTGCTTGGCCTCTCGTTTCGTTCATCATGCATGAAAGAAAAATATCCCAATTATTTTAATTCCATAAAATACTAAAGAGACAAAAAAAAAAAACACGACAATCAACTTCCTCGTGTCAAGATCTTGAACCATCTAGGAAACCAAACTTGTTCGACCTTTAACACCTGACATGGTATAAAAACCCACTTCCCTTCCCTCTCTTACCCTCACTGCATATCGCAATAATTATTAGCGCATCTCCATCGCTACGAGAAGTTGGTGCTCCTCCCCCTACGAAGCAAGCATTCCTCCTGGAATGCACTTCTATTGAGTCCGCAAGCAAAAGCAAGGAAAACCCTGCTTGTTAATCATAGTCTCCAAGCTCTTCAACGCACTTTTAGAAGTCTTCTCAAGACATTTTTTGGTGAGTTCTTTTTCTGTGTATTGAGAAACAACGAGAAACTCGGTTGTTTCTATGATCATTCTAGCTAGTTTAATTAGTTTGTCTTGCGCAGAATATCGAGGAGACATGGTTGCTTCACGGCTATATAAGATCTTTTAATGTTTGAAGCTTCTTTTTTTTTTTAGCTCCTTTTGCTCTCAAATCTTTACCATCAACTTTTCTTTTTGTAGTTTTGTTTTGGGTCTTTGGAAGTGGGATTTTATCTTTCTGAATCTACAGACAAAATTGCTTTAGAGCTAAAAATGAACAAACAGAAAGTGTGAGAACATTGGAGCCCCCCCTCTCTACTTCTATTTATTTTTTATTTTTTTCAAGTCCTTAAATCTATTTTATGTTTTCACTGAACTCCTTGAATTCTATCTAATTTCCGAAACAAGATGCCCACAAAAATCCGAGTGTGATAGTGTTCTTTTTTCACAGGCACACGAAACTTGAAACGCTGACTAACCCAAAACTCCAAAAACTTAGATTTATTTCAGTGTCATATACATTCATCCATTTTTCTAATACTGATTTTAACATTTATTTTTCTGGGAAATACTTAACAGTCCATTATATTTTATTCTTTGTATTTTTGAACCAGTTCTTGGAAATTAAGGCTGCAAGAACAATTGGTGTCTAGTTTGTTTGTTTTTTTTTTTAAGTGAGAGAAAGGAAGAAAGACATAAATGCTGAGGATTTTAAGAGGCCAACAACAACTGAAGTGGATACCTTGTAATAGTTCGTTGAAGTGGAGGGAGTGGAGAAGTTACAACATTTGTCGTAGAAACCATCAAACTAGCATCCGCATGAATTACCCTTTTTCCTCGTATTAGCTTCCGATCCAAAAATCACACAAACCCTTTAGGTCCATATCTAGTAGTCAACCATTTTATACCCTAGGTTTGTTTTCTTATTATGTTTGTTCTGTGTTTTTTTTTTTTGGGTTTGCAGTAACTAAGTGCAAGGCAGCAACAATGACGGTGACACCAAAGATTTCAATCAATGATGGGAACCTTGTGGTTCATGGGAAGACAATTTTAACTGGAGTTCCTGATAACATTGTTCTGACTCCTGGCTCTGGTGTTGGACTTGTTGCTGGTGCTTTTATTGGTGCTACTGCTTCTCATAGCAAAAGTCTCCATGTTTTTCCTGTTGGGGGTTTAGAGTAAGCATTTTGATGCCTTTCCTTTCATTGCTGATGATCTTAGGTCATGCGTTTTTTTTCTTTCTTTTTCATTCTTGCAGATGCTCACTTTCAATTTTTGTGGCAGGGATCTTCGATTTATGTGTTGCTTCCGATTCAAGTTATGGTGGATGACCCAGAGAATGGGGAAGTGTGGGAAAGATATTCCACTGGAGACTCAATTCATGCTAGTGGAAAGCAAGGGTGGTGGTGAAGAAGTTGATCAAGATGATGCACAGACAATCTACACTGTTTTCCTTCCCCTGCTTGAAGGCCAGTTCCGTGCTGTACTGCAAGGCAACGACAGGAATGAGATGGAGATTTGCCTTGAGAGCGGTGAGTAGATTATGGCAATTAAAGTGTCCGGTGCAACGCTAATATGTACCCACCCATGAGCCTAATCTCTCATTATTGAGACCACATCACAGACTTATGGGCTGTACCTGTCATTAGTTACCCTACTTCATATGGTCGAAACTACTGTTAATTCAGTCTCATCCTGTCGGTCACTAGTG
The DNA here is from genome assembly GCF_951802175.1 of Populus nigra. Classification (NCBI taxonomy): domain Eukaryota; kingdom Viridiplantae; phylum Streptophyta; class Magnoliopsida; order Malpighiales; family Salicaceae; genus Populus; species Populus nigra. The sequence continues at coordinate 23,341,767 of NC_084854.1, forward strand.
AAGGAGACTTAATTCTGGAATTCTGGGTTGGGGCTGTCATTGATGTGAACACTATCAGGCTGGAGAACAAATCAATGACTCCACCATCCAGATGAATCGTTTTTTTGGAGTTCCTTTCATTTGGAAGAAATAGATAGAGAGGATCGAGTTTGAAAGAAACCGAAACGATGCGTTTTTTTGTGGTTGATTTGGTTTTGCAGGCGATAGTGCTGTTGAAACCAACCAAGGCCTTCACCTGGTCTACATGCATGCTGGGACCAATCCTTTTGAAGTCATAAACCAAGCTGTAAAGTGAGTTCTCGACTTTATCTTTATCTGCACTTGCATTGAGTTTCAATTTTAGCCTGCAATTACAATTTTCCTAACAACTTTCATGAAAACAGGGCTGTGGAAAAACATTTGCAAACCTTTCTTCATCGGGAGAAGAAAAAGGTACGTTACATGTTTCTTTCATTTTGCATATGTTACCTCAATTTTTAATCAAGAAATTTGACCGTGAGTGCAGAAAATTTTGAAGTGCTTTTCAATCTTTTTTGTGTTCTGTTGGATGCTGTGCAGATGCCCTCATTTCTTGACTGGTTTGGCTGGTGTACTTGGGATGCCTTTTACACAGATGTCACCGCTGAGGGTGTTGAGGAAGGCCTTAAGAGGTAATTCAGAATTAATATGGAAGAGTCAATTAGATCCTATCGTGAATGAAATGTAGACTCTGATCTCCAAATACTGAGATTGAATGACTGGATTGTGTTCCAATTGCAAATGCAGTCTGTCAGAGGGAGGGACTCCTCCACGATTTTTGATCATCGATGATGGTTGGCAACAGATTGAAAATAAAGCAAAGGAGGATGCTAATGCTGTTGTACAAGAAGGAGCACAGTATGAACTCTCTTTCTCTATCTCACACAGGCACGCGCACACACACACACATGGAGACCGCCCAAGTGTCCATAGACATAATGGGCATTAGCTGGGATACTTTTCTGGATTAATATTTCTCCATTTTCGTTTTATTGTACTTTTGTTGATAATATCTGAAGACAGAGTGCTTGCAATTTTATTTATTGCAGATTTGCAAGTAGGCTTACTGGAATTAAGGAGAACTCTAAATTCCAGAAGAATGGTAAAAAGAATGAGCAGGCCATAGGACTGAAGCTTGTTGTGGACAATGCCAAGCAACAACACAATGTGAAGTGAGTGATCTTAGTTCTATTTCGTCGTTAACTATTTGCTGCTGTGCTAGTGGTGCATTTTCATGAAAATATTTACCTTAAAACAGAAGGTTTGTCCATGATTCCTTTTAGTGTTAGGGAAATTGGCATCATGCATACGTGAGATGAAGTAAGGGAAGAGGATTAGCTGCAAACAGTGTAGTATTTTTTCTTCACACTTTGCTTTATTTTTTGATCGCAGGTATGTTTATGCATGGCATGCTTTGGCTGGTTATTGGGGTGGAGTTAAACCAGCAGCTGCTGGTATGGAGCATTATGACACTGCCCTGGCTTATCCAGTTCAATCTCCTGGCGTGTTAGGCAACCAACCTGATATTGTTATGGACAGCCTAGCAGTTCATGGCCTTGGTTTGGTGCATCCAAAGAAGGTCTTCAACTTCTACAATGAGCTCCATGCCTACTTAGCATCGTGTGGAGTTGATGGAGTGAAAGTCGATGTTCAGAACATTATTGAAACCCTTGGTGCTGGCCATGGTGGAAGAGTTTCTCTGACTCGTAGCTATCAACAAGCACTTGAGGCTTCAATTGCACGAAACTTCCCTGACAATGGATGTATTTCCTGCATGTGTCATAACACTGATGGAATCTATTGCACCAAGCAGACAGCTGTAGTGAGAGCTTCTGATGATTTCTATCCTCGGGATCCTGCTTCCCACACCATCCATATCTCCTCTGTGGCTTACAACACTCTATTCCTTGGAGAATTTATGCAACCAGACTGGGATATGTTCCATGTAAGTGGAAATGAATTAATTCTCCTTCTGTTAGTCCATATTTTTTTTATCCTGTTTGTTTATATATAACCCATAGGGAGGCTGAAACTAAAGTTTCAACATAGTTTTCATATTTAAAACATGTAATCCATGGCTGCAGAGTTTACACCCGGCTGCAGATTATCATGGGGCAGCTCGTGCTATTGGTGGATGTGCAATCTATGTCAGGTATTTTTCTTTTTTAAAACTAATTTCTGTATCCTATTAATCTTGACATGAATGTATGAAACATATCACAAATTTCTGACATTTAAATGTACTATCTTTCCATCCTGTGCAGTGATAAGCCAGGCAACCACAACTTTGATCTATTGAAGAAGCTGGTCCTCCCTGATGGATCTGTCCTTCGTGCTCAACTTCCAGGCAGGCCAACACGTGACAGCCTCTTTGTTGATCCAGCAAGAGATGGAATGAGGTGTGTTGCTTTTTCCCTCTTTGCATGCCAGTCATCTCTGATTCTCTGTTTTAAGCATGCTCCATTTAAAATTCTCTTTCTGAATATCATGTTTTGCAGCTTACTCAAGGTCTGGAATGTGAACAAATGCACTGGTGTGGTTGGCGTCTTCAACTGCCAAGGTGCGGGTTGGTGCAAGATTGAGAAGAAGACCCGCATTCATGACACAACTCCGGGGACCCTCACTGCTTCTGTTCGTGCCAGCGACGTTGACTGCATTGCTCAAGTTGCTGGTGCAAATTGGGATGGGGAGACCGTGGTGTATGCCTACAAATCAGGTAATTAACTTTCCAGTCCTTCCTGTAAAATATGAATATACTAAATTTGCTCTGGAAAAAAAAAAAAAAAGATGACGAGAAGGGAAGAGAGAGTCTAAATGTCAGTGGTGCATTAATATACTAGCCCTGGCCCTCTCTATATGGCAGGAAATTGAGCCTTAATGTGAACTTCTCAAGTCGTGCATTAAATATCTTCAATTTCCGGTAGATTAAAGCAAAGTTTTCTTCAGTGTTGGCAAATAATGCCTTTTGAGCTTCTGGATTTATATCATGTTAACATGATCCTATCTTTGTTGGATTACAGGGGATTTGGTTCGGTTGCCTAAAGGTGCTTCAATGCCAGTGACATTGAAAGTTCTTGAATACGAACTCTTCCATTTCTGTCCTATCAATGTGAGTCTTTCTCAAGCTGGTTTCTTTCTTTGTTGCTGCTGTTGTGTTTAATGAGACATCTGTGATTCACTGAATGATCAAACTATTCATGTGCAGGAGATCACTTCCAACATTTCATTTGCACCAATAGGCTTGCTTGACATGTTCAACACAGGAGGTGCTGTGGAGCAGGTTGAAATTCAAATGGCTTCTGACAAGTCACCGGAGCACTTTGATGGTGAAGTCTCCTCAGAGCTGACCACTTCTCTCAGTGAGAGCCGGTCTCCAACTGCAACCATTGCGCTGAAAGTCAGGGGGTGTGGAAGGTTTGGTGCTTACTCTTCCCAAAGACCTCTGAAATGCACTGTGGGCAATGTTTTCACCGACTTCAATTATGACTCTGCCACTGGGCTAGTTACCCTGACTCTGCCTGTACCAGTAGAGGAAATGTACAGATGGCCTGTGGAGATACAGGTTTAGGCAGATTTAAGTAATGTCATGTTACTAATATCAAGTGGAATGTCACCATTGTTAGGAGGGTTTCCTGCAAGTATCAGGTGATGGATTTGTATTGCATAACATGAAGTGAGAGAGAGCCCTCACATTGAATAACCAATGGCCAGCGATGCTGTTGTATTTCATTTATCAGCAATAAAAGTTACTTTCTTTTTATAATTCTACTGTGCTTCCTTTTTGTTATATCAGTTGCCAGATTAAATTGCTGCTAGGCCCATTAGTTGCTCAAAAAATGTGATAGAACAGAGGCCACGTGAATGTGCATTAAGAAAATTAACAATCCAATGCTATAAAATATAGAACTGGTAGGGCTCTGAAACAGCAGAGCTTTGACATCCATCCAATGGCGTTTTTGCGTCTCGCTGTTTTAGGTAGCTTTTCTTACAGTATAGAGGAAAAAAATAATATTGTCAATAGCAGAAAGGGAAGATAGGTTCCTGGTGTTATTTGATCTCACCTTCTGAGGATCTCAAATGCGAGCAGACAGATTCATTGCTTGGACTGATTTCCCTGTATGCTATTTTCTGCCTGCGCATACGAATCAGTTATGAATAGCGAGGTTTCAGAGAACATCAGTCTAGTAATCACTATATATCCCTTGACTCACATCCATAGAGTTGCTTGCCTGAAACACCAAAGATCCGAAGCCCAGGACATCATATGCTTCATAGAGGAGATAAAGGCCGATTAGCAGCGAAAGATAACTCCAAGCTTGAACAGATTCATGTTTACAGATTTGCAATGTGCTGAATATAATTAAAAATGAACTAACAAAAATGATAAAGATCACATAATTATAACAGTGCTTGTTTTCTGGGCCATACTTGGATTCTTTAGAGCTCAAATATATGGACAAGGTAATTGATGTGGTTCACACCCTGAACAGAGCGGTTGCCTGATTTTCCATATACCAAAGGAATTTCAAAGATCAGGAGTACCAAACAAAAAATAGTAAAAAGAATTGTTGGATAAAAGCTCTGGTTTCCTCGATTGTATATATCTCTGTTCTTGTCCTTCCAGAGTACAGCCTTCCTATGATACATGTCAAAGCTTCAGTCTTGCATGGTTACCAAATGCAGAGGATGCAGCAAGAATTTTAAGATTTGACATTCACCTGTTTAACTTCTTCAAATTCCATTAAAATGGAGCACGCTTTAAGTGCAAAAACTACGAATTAGCACTTGGATACCCTATTTTGACCATCTTCTTGAACTAATTAAAGGGTTCCTTTGACGGGCTTTAACTCAACAAGCAGCCCCTTGCAATTAAATTATAAGAAAATACATTTGGGTATGGGATTTGAGCGCAAACTTTGCGCACATAATCGATGCTTCCAATAGGAGAAAGAGCTGAAAAGGAAAGCATTTTGGAAAGCAAGGAAGAGATGCTGGGGATGGGGAGGAACAGCGTGAGGACTGCGGAATGGATTTGTTGGAGAATACGCATGTTGGAACATTTTGGACCCTTTGAAACGAGTCGTTCTGTTTCCTTCTTCTTCCAGCTCTACTTCTTGTTAGGGCTTCAGAGAGGGTTTTTCGGCTGGTGTTTTTTGTGCCGTTGAGCTTGAACCCGGGAAATGTAACTGATTTTTAAAAATTAGTATGTTTTAAGTTTTAACTGACAAGGACAGGTAAAAGATCGGGCCTTTTCCACTTTCGTCGTTCTGGCCGAATAGGCCTATGAAGATTTTCATGAATCTAGCTTTATTTTATGAGGCCTGGGCCTATCATATATGATGATAAAATTTTGAGTAAATTATTCTTTAGTCCCCAAGTTTTGAACATGGTTATAACTTAGTCCTTCATATTTAAAAGTATGCACTTTAATCCCCTATCTCTTGTTGATTTTTTGACTTTTGAGAGGTCCATTAGTTTTTCTGACGTTGAACATCTAGCAACATTTATGGACTCGATCGGTAGGGAAGTGCAAACGAGTTTATTAACATAAACAAACATAATTTTAATTGATTTTTGCATCAAGCTAAAGTTTTGTGAACATGTTCTATAAGCATGTCATTTTTAGAATTATTTTTAATTATTTTCTTTGTTATTTTTTGGTTTCTTTCTAATCAGGTTTAGTATATTTATTTAATTTTAATTTTACTAGTTATTTTAATTTAACTCTGACATTCATAGTTTATTAAATCAAAATTCTCTCCACAGTTTAGTTCTAATTTTAGGGTTTGTGAAACTCTAGCTTTATTATATTATATTGAAAATGACTTTGGGAAAAAAAGAAGAATCAACCAAATTTATTCTTACATTTCAGGCTCGGTGTTTATTTTATCCTTAAAAAAAATATTATTTAAGGTTGCATATATTAAAACTATTATAAAAAAATCATTTAAAAAAACAAATTCAATGTATATAATTTTTTTTTAAAAAAAACTCACAAATAAATCATATCAACCTCTTTAAAAATAAAACACACTCGCTATTACAAAAAAAAAATAATCACAATCCAAAAAAAGCTAAATAAGAAGAAAAAATCACAAAAAATGGATATTAATTAAATCATATATCAAAAAATTATTTTAAAAAATTATATAAAATAAGACATCAATTAAAAGAAATATTTTTTTTAGAAAAGAAAAGGAATTAGGCCAGGCGTTGGTGAGCCTGAAGCCAGGCCCAACACCTGACCTATAAAGCTATAGCCTATGCACATGCCTTTTATTTTTTAAAAGTTTAATGAGACGGACAATGTGTTGTTTCCCCCAACAATTTCCAAAAAAAATGAGGCGCCGTCTGTAAGCTTAAAATCCAGCCACTGGGGTGGTCGGAAAAACAAGGTTTTTATCCAAAAACTAATTTTTGATCTAAAACACTTAGGAAACATCGTAGGAACCTTGTTAAACCAATTCATGGTTTCTAAAAACACACACACAAAAACAAAACAGTCCAAAACCCAAAACCTAAAAATCTTTCCAAGTCCAGATTTGCTTTTGAGGTGTTTTCAATGTAGAAATAAAACACATAATTGTAACTCCTCTTATAATTTGGAATCATTTGACACAAATAGCTACTGTTTTGGTAACCATAATCATCATCAACAGTAATTTTCTTTCTTTACACGGGAATCCGACAACTCCCTCCCTCCCTCTCTCCTCTAACAAAAAAAATTAAAAAATTATAAAAATAAGATTATGTATTAAAATTGATTTAAAAAAATTACAAGGACCAATAAACTAATATCTAAAAAAAATTAAGGATGAAAATAAACTTTCACAACAAACTTCAAACAGTATCTTTTATTCTACTTGTCCTTTTCATTTTAGTTCCTTGTTTTTTAATAAAACATTATTCCAATCTATAATGTATGGTGAGAGGATAACCAATAATAATAATAATAATAAAAGCTAATCTTTATTTGGACATTGTACAGGAATAATATATATGCCTTACGTACCTTGTTCATCAAGTACCCAAGTACCTGTTAAGAAATATCTAAATCAATCTCTGCTCCATACCGACCCAAATCTCTCAGCATGTAACCTCCTTTTGTTTTCGAATTGAATTCCCCACACGAAAGGACTCGATCGGGAGCCAACCGATCAATACAGATGACAATCGTAGATTGGATGCTAAGTTTTGTTAACCCAATAAACTCTTTATTAGGGAAATCATCCCCTTAAGTTGATTGATCATTCTTGGTAATGAGAAAGACGGTTGCTCGCTCTCAGAATTCATCATGGGCACTAGGTCTTGCACTACATCAGGTCACAGTGACTAAACCCTAGAAAGTTCAGCAAAGCCATTCCCCATCCCCACTTCTACTCTAGACAAGTGGATTACGGAAAAACTTAGTGATGGCAGCATCAAGTTAGCCAAATTTACACACTTTTCAAGGTCTGACGGCGAGCATATCAAGATTCGACATGTATTCGTCCTATAAAAACACAAAAACCTATTTTCTACACCCAACTCAAACCCTAGCTAGAGCCCCATATGGGGATATATTGTTACGAAATATATAAACATGTACGATTGCTCAAAATCCTCGATCTCCCCAACTCTTTATAATAACCTTAATTATTCGCGTAAACTAACAACACATGCAATGAACCATGTGATCTCATTAAATATTCATCTCATAATATTATAAGATCAGTAATATGAGAAACATTAGTGTATGGCACATCGATAAAACAATGAATAACATTTACGTGCCTCCAATGTTTCGTGACCTTGTAAGCAGCCTCAATATCTACAATATTGATCGTGTTGAAAAGTGAGAATCCTATATTTAAAGTTTTTACTCTTACAAACCCTCGTGTAGAATCCTCCTGAGTACGCAAGGTGGGATCATGCATGTAATTAACCATGCACATATATGCAAGACGCTAAATTTATCGTTTTTAATTTCCAAGTTTTCTTCTAAAAAAGGGCAAAGGGGAGAAGACTCTTGGACGTTGTTCTTGTCCAACATAGATGCAAAAGAGAAATTAGAAAATATATAAATTAGAGACTGATAATATATATTTATATATATTAGGAGAGATCACTTGTGAGTATTTTATTTGCTTAATTTTTCTTGAAAACCATCAAGAAATCCGTTGCTGCCGCAATCTGAGCCACTTGTTCTAGACCTCCATGATGGAAATATTGTTTTTCATGATTACCAGCCTTGATTAATTTTCTTTTGCAAATGACAAGCTCGTATTAGATGACATTAAAGAAAATGATGGCTATATAATTAGGAAAGTTGTGCATTAAAGTCAACAAATATTGATTTAATTTGTGATTAATAAGTGCAGCATTAAAAAGAATATATACTTTGATTTAATCAGGAAATAATTTGCTATTAATTCTGAGATATGGATCAGGCATACGTACACAAATCATGAATGCATGGAGATTATGCTAGCTAGGAGATCCTTTCGTCTCAGTCTCTCGTATCTCAAGCCATACCTCAAAAGCAATATTGAACAAGAACACCTACGCATCGTTTCTCTCTTTTTTCTTTTCTCTATAAATTCACGAGAAACATCATTACCTCCCATACCTATAATCATCCATAGCAATATTCTTTTGTACCTTTCAGATTATCGATCCCCTTTCTTTAAAAAAGAAGAAATATACATATAATTATGGCCTTACGAGGAGCACTAATTGTGTACTCGTTCTTCATGATCTTCCTCTCCATTATTTCATCCCATAATTGTTTGCAAGAGGACCGACTTAATAATTATCTTGAAGAAGAAGCATCAGGCTATGATTCTCGAGCTTACCCTTCGCACTATAGCACGATTAGTGAGGATGGCGAGTTTAAGAACTTAGTCAAGCTGAGAAGTGATGTTTTAATTAGTTTGCAAGCGTTTAGCAAAGTGGGTGGCAAATCAACTTCAGTAAGAACAGTTAATGTGAAGGATTTTGGAGCTAAAGCTTTTGGAGGAGATGACACAGAGGTACGTATTTTCTTTCTGACAGGCAGTATCATCGAACCTTTCATGACCACAAAACACGATTAATAATAATGCATTAACATTAGTATAGCATGCTTTTATATACTCATATTCTATATTCTATAGAAAGCATATAATATTCAATTTCACACGGATATAAACAGTACAAAAAATAAAATAATAACAAGTGACACAGAATTCTGTGGAATAGAATTAATATATAATAATATTAATTTAAAATTCTATTACCGAATATATATTTTTTCTTCAATTATTTTGTATCTCTAAAAAGTTTACAATCCCTTAAATAAATTTAAAAAACTACCTGATAAGATAGGAAACTATTTTAATTTAGAAAAAAAATAATAAAAACCCTAAGCAAACTATAAAATTCTAAAATAAAGATGAAAAATAACAAAACTAACTTGAGCAACACTTTCTAAACCTAATTTGTAAGCTTTCAGGACCTTGCCTTGTTATAATCAGCTGACACTTATAGAACTAGCATATAGAATCTCCTGATTAAATTTGAGCACCATCAAAATTTTTAATTTAAAAAAATAAATTTTTTTTATCAATTTAATCATTTTGCCAAAGCTTGATTTCTTTTCAGGCTTAGCTTTATCTTATCTATCCATAAATATCCTATTTACATAGCTCAGTTATGACAGGTGAATAATCAGAACAGCCTACATCATATATTGTACATGTGTTCCATATATCCGACCATCTATTCTTAATTACGTTAAATAAGATTTGAACTGATTATGCCTTGATCAGTGAATTCATGCCATATATTCTAATCCAATGATCAACACCTTAATTTGCAGATAAATATTTTTAGCAGTCATCAATTATTTGATTTTTAAATCTTTAATTTAGTGACAAGAACAGGACACTCATGTAATTTCTTAGCAATCCCAGTCTCTTGCAATTTCTTTTTCAAGGCCCTTAATTAATTATTATTTAGAATGCTTAATTCCTCTCTTGCTTTGTAGAAATTCTGCATACCTTCTACTATATTTCTTGCAAGTAATTGTTAATAACTTAATTCTCTCAGACAATTGAAAAGGCTTGGAAGGAAGCTTGTTCTTCCTCTGAAGGAGCTATTGTTTTTGTGCCCCACTATACATACCGTCTTAAGCCGATTACATTCCAGGGTCCTTGCAAATCTAATATCACATTACAGGTGAGTTTAACTACATATATAGATTTAAACGCATAAATATTTTTGGAGAGATAGATCATGCTATTTGCACGAGATAAATATTTGGCCATTTTTGAGAAAAATGATCTCAGGTAAAAGGAGTCATTGAAGCATCTGATGATCTATCGGACTACAAAGAAGATGGCAGACATTGGCTTGTCTTTGATAGTGTTCAGAATCTGCAAGTTGAAGGTGGTGGAACTATTGATGGAAATGGGAAGATATGGTGGCAAAACTCATGCAAAGTCGATAAAAATCTTGTAAGTCATATATATAAACTCTGTATTTCTTACTGTTAATCTTAGGAGAAATTGACTTTCATCTTCTCATTTTTCTGCTGATCAAGAGAAGCTGATCATTTTGCTTTCTTTCATGATTTTTGCAGCCTTGCAAAGATGCGCCTACGGTATTTATGCAATTAGTCTGAAAAGTTTTGCAATTTTTTCTCTGGTTCTCATCTTGCGAAGCTGCAAAATCATCATTTTGGGAAACCATGTATGCTTTGCAGGCAATAACCTTCTATGAATGCCAGAATTTGGTTGTGAAGAACCTCAAAATCCAAAATGCACAACAAATGCATGTTTCTTTCGAGAAAAGCAATGGCGTTCAAGTCTCCAACCTCACAGTAACCTCACCGGAGGGAAGCCCTAACACTGATGGTATCCATGTCGCAGGCACCCAAAACATTCAGATTACTGATTCAGTCATAGGAACAGGTATATATATATCCACGTATTTATTGCCCACCTCTTCAGATTCATTCAATTTTTATTATGACTGTCATGTGCAATCACTTTGGTTAATGAAGGTGATGATTGTATCTCCATTGTAAGTGGATCCCAAAATGTTCAAGCCTCGGACATAACTTGTGGACCAGGTCATGGAATCAGGTCTGAAATAGCAAACACCAAACTCTAACCTTCTTTGAACTGACACTTCTTCTCTCATATGAATTGCTTGTTTCCTTAGCTACTATGAGTTTCTGCAAGCATTAACTAATATTGCTCTTTCAATTTCCTTTCTGTGCACAGTATTGGAAGCTTGGGAGTTCATAATTCAGAAGACTACGTTTCAGGAGTTACTGTCAATGGTGCCAAGTTTTCTGGTACCACAAATGGTGTTAGGATCAAAACATGGCAGGTAATGTTTACTATCCTTCATTTCATCAACAATATTGATGTGCATTATATATCATTTAATCAAGATTTAAGCCCAATTGTGATCTTAATTAATATGCAGGGAGGGTCTGGAAGTGCACGCAACATCGAGTTTCTGAATATTGAAATGAACAATGTCACCAACCCCATTATAATAGATCAAAACTACTGTGACCAAGATGAACCATGCGAAGAACAGGTGAAGAACTTTATCCCACATGACCTTAACAACAATTAGCATTTAAAAGCAGTGCCCATCCCCCTTAATCTAGTTGTTAAAACGTTTTCTTGATTATGGCATGCAGAGGTCAGCAGTCCAAGTGAAAAATGTGTTGTACAAGAACATAAAGGGGACTAGTGCTTCTGAGGTGGCTATCAAGTTTGATTGCAGCAAGACTTATCCATGCGAAGGGATTCTGATGCACGATGTTAATCTTGAAAGGGAAGGAGCGGGAACAGCCATAGCTTCGTGCAACAATGTCAAATTAGCTGAATTGGGAGTTGTTTCTCCAAAATGTCCTTGATGGACCAAAAAAAACTTAGAACAAGGTAAGCAAATGTTTCCCAGAGCATCATCTTTGTTCTGTGATTAGATCAGAACTGAGTTTTTCAAGTGGTTACCTGACATTAACATTTTGTTTTGTTTTAATTTTCTCAGGTTTCAATAGGACCGCATGGATTATTTATTAATTATACATAGTCAATCATAATTAATCAATGGTTGTATACATTACCAATAAAAGTTCAATGTCATTGTATATTGATTGATGACATGATTAGAAAAAATTCAAAGTTATATAAACCCTAAAATTACAACTGAATTGAAAAGAGCATTCTGATTTGATAAATTTCGAATGTCAATAATTCTTATGCCAATAGCATACAAAAATGTTTAAATGGTAAGTTAAAATGATTTAACTAATAAAACTTAAATAAAATAAAATTAATCTAATTGAGAAAGAAATCCTAAAACAACCAGTAAAATAAATAAAATTTCAAAACAACAACTTCCACATGTAATTTGGATATAAAAAACAACCTTATTTGTAAAACATGCTCGTAAAATTCTAACTCGATTTAAAAATTAAAATAAAAAATCATCAATATTTCTTATATGTTTTTTTAATTCTATAAGTAAAACATCTATTGTTCACATGTTTTTCATAGAATTTTTTTATAGTTCATTTGATATGATTTTTGAATTATAATTTTTTACTTTAAATCATAATTCAAATTTTATTTTTCATAAATAAGTTCCGATAAAAATAAGTTAAAATAACTTTAACTTATAAACATGTTTGGTAAAAATAACTTAAAACAATGTTTTTGAAGAAATAAAGGTATATAAGTTATAATCCATAAACAAAAGGTTAAAAAAATTTATTTTTGATTAAATCAAAATTTTGACTTAATTTTATAACAAGCTTTTAATTTAAACTAAAAATATTTATAACCAAATATACTTGTAACTTTTCTTTAAGTTAAAAATTAAAAAAAAAAACAATTTACAAAAATCATCCCAAAAGTATATATCTAAAGCAATTTATGTAACTAAAATCTATGCATATTTCCGTTGCTATAAAAAAAGTTGTATACATGCTACCAAAACACAAAAATTCCTTTCCTATCTCATTTATTTAATGAATAGGTCTCATTCAAAAAATTTAAAGTCAAAAATAAAAAGTTATTTTTTATCCGAAATAAAAATATTTTTATTATTTCTAAGGGATCCCTGATTTGATTTTTTTTTCATTACGTATCTTTCTCTCTTTAAAATAAATTTAATTTTTTTTTATATAGCTTAACATTTTAGAAAAGTGATTAGTGAAATATATGGGCAAGACTAACTTTATTCATTGGATCATCTCATATCAATTATTTGCCCTAATCCGTTATCATTATTATTATTATTTTCGAACAGCGAGGCTGGCCCCTTGAGGGGGAAAATGGGTTTAAAAAAGGCCAGTCTCAAAAAAGAAAAATAAATCCGGGGCATTAAATTGACCATTTACTCCCTTAGTAAACGTCACTACTTCGGTCAAGTCCTCGCAGTAAAAAAATCCAATTGATGTAACAGTTACTGCCAGCTCATCATTCTCATGTCAAACCCCACCATTCTTACACACTCCAAGCGTTTATGTAGAGCCAATACTCTCCATATCTCATTCCAAAACTCGTGGCATATGAGTAAATTCACACAAACAGCAGCTCCTAAACGCGAGTGTATTAATTTTTATACTCTCGGGCGTAGTCCATTCAGAAGAGTTACTTACATTTGTTTGGATCTTGTCTCACTGCACAGAAGAGAAAAAGGACCGCTCGCAGGAACCGGATGATTAAAACATCCAATCATATTTTGCCACGTCAAAACTCATGCTTACGTGGCAAGATCTGATCGAAGAAAAGAACTGTAACATAAGTATCTCCAAACTTGCACTTCAAGTTCCACTTATACCTTGACATAAAATTCAGATACACATTTTCCTTTTTTTGGCAGCCTTTTATTTTTAATCGTCTCTGAATATTTTATAAAATGAAAATAAAATAAAAGGGAATGGGAATGGGAATGGAGTGAAATAATGGAAACAGACACTGTGGATCTGTCGGTCAGTGTCGGTGAGGGACTTAAAGCTTTTATAGTCTAGTAGGCTTTATTTTTGTGTGGCATCATCGGAACTCCATTGGTTCATCAATGGAGGGTTGCCTTTAAAAATAGCTGCTTTAAAGATTTTGTGAACTGGGGATTGAGCATTTTGCTTGATTGCTTGAAGGGCCAGTAATGGATTTAGAAGGAGATGCTACTGGGGTTAGTAACATTTTGATAACTTTGCTTGTTATTATTGGGATTGATAGATAGAGAGTAGACACTCAATTGATTGGATTGTTATATGAAGGGTGTGGAATTTGTACAAATGCATTGCTGCATGCTTTCTGGTGAATTGTTTTATGTGTTTTTTTTATTGAGGGGTTGGAAGCTTTGTTCTCTATTCCATCATGTTTGGATCCTTGAAAGAAAATGACAGGAAAAGTGGAAATGGGATTTTGTTCCTGTTCTTGTTTACTTTAATTTATGATTGTAGATGAAACCATTTCATTGCATTTTATATTCCTTCTGCTTAGCGTTTTCAGATCCGAAGGGGATTTAATGTCTGACTTGTTTATGAGATAGTTTTGGTTAAGTGTAGATCATGATGCTTTATTCTAGATGCCAACAGCTGAACTTTCGCTGGTGTGATAATCCAAATCTGTATGTTTGATTGTCAGCAGTTCTTTGTTTCTCTCTTTTGTTCGTCGGAGAATCTGTTTGTTTGCTGCGTTTAGAATCAAGGAAGATAATCTCTCTCCTTTGAATCTAATACATTTGAACTGCTCGGAAATTGTGCTATCTTAGAGATTTGCGATAGTGATTATGAAATCTGTTCCTGGGTCTTCTTATCTATGAATTTACTTTGGCTTTGGGTGTTTTCTTGTTGTTCAGCCAAAAAAAATCCAGGTGTGCCAGATCTGCAGTGATGATATTGGCAAGACTGTAGATGGAGAGCCCTTTGTTGCTTGCCATGTATGTTCATTTCCAGTTTGCCGTCCATGTTATGAGTATGAGAGGAAGGATGGTAACCAGTCTTGTCCTCAATGCAAGACCAAATACAAGAGGCATAAAGGTTAATCCAACACCATTTGTTGCTGCTTTTACAATTTATGCATGCGTAGATAATGTGTCAGTGACACATTTTGGTTTCTCATCAGGAAGCCCTCCAATTCAAGGTGAAGATGCTAATTCTGATGAAGTAGAAAACAAGTCAAATCATCATACATCAGGTGTTCAAGATGAGAAAGAAAAGATAGAGCGTATGATGGCTTGGGATTCGAGTTCTGGTCGAAAAGAGCATCTTGCAACTACAAACTATGACAGAGATGTTTCTCTTAACCATATTCCTTATCTAGCTGGTAGACGCTCGGTAGGTGATGGAGCAATTCGTTGCTTCTAGTTTCTCTTCTCTCTTTAACATCGACAATGGTTGCTGATAATATTTATATTTCAGGTTTCTGGGGATCTTTCAGCTGCATCTCCTGAACGTTACTCATTGGCTTCTCCTGAAAGTGGCATCAGAGGTATGGATGTATATTTGCTAAAATAAATATCGTTTAGTTCAGATTTTAATGTCAGTATTGGACTTTCTGCAGCTACTATGAGGGATCCAACAAGGGATTCTGGATCACTTGGGTTTGGCAATGTAGCCTGGAGAGAGAGGATTGATGGTTGGAAGATGAAGCCTGAGAAGAATACTGCTCCAATGAGTGTTAGTAATGCACCATCTGAAGGCAGGGGTGGTGGAGATTTTGATGCCAGCACTGATGTGCTCATGGATGATTCTTTACTGTAAGTGCCTGAAACAGAGTGTGAAACTGGCTCTTTTAAGCAGATTGTCCGTTTATCATCTGCCTAACAGCATTCACATATTACCTATATAAAACTGTGGCTTTTCCTCCCTCTCCTCCACCGGTTTTTCCTCTATGGCTTTCTCCCTTTTAGCTTTGCAAATCCATGATTTTAATTCAGTTGATATTTGTATTTTATTTTTTTCATCATTGTTTTCTTGTATTGATCCCATGGTTGTAATGCAGAAATGATGAAGCCCGCCAGCCCCTCTCAAGGAAGGTTTCAATTCCTTCCTCTAGGATTAACCCTTACAGGATGGTCATAGTTTTGCGGCTTGTTGTCCTTTGCATTTTCTTACACTACCGTCTAACAAATCCAGTGAGGGATGCTTATGCTCTGTGGTTAATATCTGTTATCTGTGAGATATGGTTTGCAATATCATGGATATTGGATCAGTTCCCTAAATGGCTTCCAGTGAATCGTGAGACATATCTTGACAGGCTATCTCTCCGGTAGTTTTTCTTTTTTCCTACAATCTACATTAATGTTGTTAAATTTTGCTAATATCCTTACGAAGATGTAACTTCTTAAGTTTTCAATACCTCACAGATATGAGAAAGAAGGAGAGCCGTCTCAATTGGCTGCTGTTGACATTTTTGTCAGTACAGTCGACCCTTTAAAGGAACCTCCACTGGTCACAGCCAATACTGTGCTATCTATTCTTGCAGTAGATTACCCAGTCGACAAAGTCTCTTGCTATGTTTCAGATGATGGAGCTGCTATGTTGACATTTGAAGCCATATCTGAAACGTCTGAATTTGCTAGAAAATGGGTTCCTTTCTGCAAGAAATATGATATTGAGCCGCGAGCTCCAGAATGGTACTTCGCTCAAAAGATTGACTACTTAAAAGACAAGGTTCATCCAGCATTTGTTAAAGAACGAAGAGCTATGAAAGTAGGAAATTGAGGTTCTATTGAATGATTTTGTTACTCATAAACTTAGCATGTATATTACTTGTCTTACTCCTAATAACTTTCTTGCAGAGAGAATATGAAGAGTTTAAAGTTCGTGTCAATGGGTTTGTTTCAAAGGCACAAAAGGTTCCTGATGAAGGATGGGTCATGCAAGATGGTACGCCTTGGCCTGGAAATAATACCAGAGATCATCCAGGAATGATCCAGGTTTGTCCATTTTGAAACTAATTTAGGATGTTCCTCAGTAAGAAATGCCTTCTTAGGATAACTACTACCCCACACAAAATCCGCAATGTCGGGATGTTCTCGTGTACTGCACTCCTGTAAATGGCAATTGGATAGTTCTGTTTATACTTCTGCATATAACCTTTCTATTCCACTTGCTGATTGTGATCCGGGCGTCACAACACAGGAGTGACTGTTTTAAGCAGCCTTTGTTCTTTATTGATACTTCTCTTGGATCATACTTTCTTGTTGGCATCAACACATTTTATGGTGTCTAATCCTATTTACATTATAATTTGCAGGTTTTCTTGGGCCATAGTGGAGGCCTTGACACTGAGGGTAATGAACTTCCACGACTGGTGTATGTGTCTCGTGAGAAGCGTCCTGGTTTTCAGCATCATAAGAAAGCTGGTGCTATGAATGCACTTGTAAGTTCTCAGTATTATCAATATCGGAATCTACTAAGGTTTTACTACTAACTAACATGTATCTCATACAGGTTCGTGTTTCAGCAGTTCTCACCAATGGGCCCTTCTTGTTAAATCTTGATTGTGATCATTACATAAACAACAGCAGGGCATTGAGAGAAGCTATGTGTTTTCTAATGGATCCTAATCTTGGAAGAACAGTGTGTTATGTCCAGTTTCCCCAGAGATTTGATGGGATTGATAGAAATGATCGATATGCCAACCGTAACACGGTTTTCTTTGATGTAAGTACTTACTGCAACCTTTGGCACAAATTTGTCCTCTTTTATTGTTTCATGATGTATGTGGCATGCAGAACTATTCATTACATGTTACAGAAAATGAAATTCATATATGTTGTCTTCTTGATATTGTGTTGATGCTTATGCGATGGTAGATAAATTTAAGAGGATTGGATGGAATCCAAGGCCCTGTATACGTGGGTACAGGGTGTGTTTTCAATAGAACAGCCTTGTATGGCTATGAGCCTCCTCTCAAGCCTAAGCATAAGAAACCAGGATTTCTGTCTTCATGCTTTGGTGGATCCCGGAAGAAGAGTTCAGGATCAGGTAGAAAGGAAAGTAAGAAAAAATCAAGCAAGCATGTTGACCCTACTTTGCCCGTATTCAATTTAGAAGATATAGAAGAAGGGGTTGAAGGTAAGCGTGGATTTTTCTTTTTCCTTGGATACAACTTGCACCAGATCCGTCACATGTTCATTCTTCAGACATGAATATATACTTACATAAGTTGGTGACATGTCAAAAAACACATGGTTCTCCCTTCTATCTTTAATGATTCAAACTTAATATAATTTAGGTTGAAATTATTTTACTTCTTTTCATTTCCTAAATGACTGTAATCTTGCTGAAACTTGTCTTCAGGATAGGGTTTAAAGATTTATTGACACGTAAAAGAAGTTACTTCCAATAAGTGTTCAGTTGTGCTAAATAGATGGTAGTTTGTTGTCTCATAGTTTTTTGTTACCTCTTCTCTGTGCTTGCAATGCTGATATTCTGTAACTTTCTTCAAAAGGTACTGGATTCGATGACGAAAAGTCATTGCTCATGTCTCAAATGACACTTGAGAAAAGATTTGGTCAATCAACCGTGTTTGTTGCTTCCACCCTTATGGAGAACGGCGGTGTTCCTGGATCTGCCACCCCAGAGTCTCTTCTAAAAGAAGCTATTCATGTCATCAGCTGTGGATATGAAGACAAGACAGACTGGGGAAGTGAAGTACGTTAACCTTTTTTCATCCCTCGTGCTGATACCAATTTCTTTTTATGCTGTAAATATGGACGAATATACTGCAAGCCACAGACTCTCTTTTATTCAGCCCCGAAAAAAATGGAAGAGAAGGAGCTTTATATGCATCCCTACCTGTAGCTTATGTCGACACATTAATTTTGTGTTCCTAATAAACATTTTGTTCTTTCTTTTTGCAGATAGGATGGATTTATGGTTCAGTTACAGAAGATATCCTTACAGGATTCAAGATGCATGCTCGTGGTTGGAGATCAATCTATTGCATGCCAAAGCGTCCTGCCTTTAAAGGATCTGCTCCTATTAATCTTTCTGATCGTCTAAATCAAGTGCTTCGGTGGGCTTTAGGTTCAGTTGAAATTCTTCTCAGTCGTCACTGCCCTATATGGTATGGCTATAGTGGAAGGCTAAAATGGCTCGAGAGATTTGCATATATCAATACCACCATTTATCCAATCACCGCTATTCCTCTTCTTGCCTATTGTACATTGCCAGCCGTGTGCCTTCTTACTGGAAAGTTCATTATTCCACAGGTGAAAATAGTTGCATTCGCCGTCTCTGCTTTTGGTTAAGTATGAAACTTTTGACATTATGGAACAAGAAGATCCTGGCCTGAGAGTAATATTTTTGTTGCTAACTGCGGAATGAGAATGTAGTTTCTTCTTTTCTAACTCGAATTGAACTGCGAGAACTTGTCTGCAGAAAAAAGACAGTTCTTTTGTGTTTTCTCTTGAAAAGTAATATTCCGGGGAGTTTACATGCCTGATTTGTGTTTTGTTGTATTGCAGATTAGTAACATCGCCAGTATCTGGTTCATATCCCTCTTTCTATCAATCTTTGCAACTGGTATTTTGGAAATGAGATGGAGTGGTGTTGGGATTGACGAATGGTGGAGAAATGAGCAGTTCTGGGTTATTGGAGGTGTGTCAGCTCATCTATTTGCTGTCTTCCAAGGCCTGCTGAAAGTCCTTGCTGGAATAGATACCAATTTTACTGTCACTTCAAAAGCATCCGATGAAGATGGTGATTTTACCGAGCTATATATGTTCAAGTGGACAACTTTACTTATCCCACCAACTACTCTCCTCATAATCAATCTAGTTGGAGTGGTTGCTGGAGTCTCCTACGCCATAAACAGTGGTTATCAATCTTGGGGTCCCCTCTTTGGCAAGCTTTTCTTTGCTTTCTGGGTGATTATTCATCTTTACCCTTTCCTCAAGGGTCTGATGGGACGCCAGAACCGAACACCTACTATCATTGTTGTATGGTCGGTTCTCCTTGCCTCTATTTTCTCCTTGCTCTGGGTACGTGTGGATCCTTTTACAACAAGGGTGACTGGACCAGACGTTGAGCAGTGCGGCATCAACTGCTAGAGGAACTTGTAGATTGAATATAGAACAAAATCATAACCAGAGGGCTGTTTTTCTTCTTCTTGGTGTAGTGTTCTGTTCTGGTCTCAATAATCAGACCAGAAAATAATTATAGGTTCATTTCTATGTTATTCTTTACAAGCGTGTTCTACAAACTTGCTTTTCTACGAGGTCGACCAATCACACTAATTGAGTCTGGGATCATATTTAAATAGACCCGAAAGTTGTTTTTTTGGAATTTTTTTATTTTTCCTAGTTATTTTTCCATCCATTTACTGGTTAAGTTTCAGAACTTTTAATTGATTTGATTTTAATTAGCTAGTTCTATTTAGCTCCTATTTAAGCAATTTTTCATATTAATTTTCAAAACGGTGTTAAAATTTAGAACTGTAATTTTAAGACTTGAAGACTTAATTTCTTTCTTATCACTACACGTAAGGAAGGCCAACATCACATTACACATATATAAATATAAGAATGTAGGATGATATAATTTTTAAATTATATTTTGAAACGGTAATGACTCTTGAAGCAGTAGAATAGTGGGTTTGAACTCCAGCATTGAGTTCCTGATTTGAAGTTCTGTTGGAGAAAGGTCATGGTTTCATTAGAAACTCAAAGTGGCTCATAATTGATGGCTTTACTTTGTTTATAAATATTTCTTTAGAAGAACTAGCAACGGTCACACACTAAAAGCTTTATAATGCAAGCATATAATATAGCTTGCAAGAGGTTTAGCTTTTAAAAGAGCAACGGTCAGATTGTGAAAAAGTTTCTTTCTGCTTTTACAGTGAATTTGTTTGCATTACTTCTGATTTCTATGATGTTGCTTCGCTTTATTTATTGCAGAAAGTTAGTGGAAAATCCGGTGCGTGCATTACGCGATGATGTGCGAATGAATCCCCTTGTTCTGGCATGGATGGCCTGACTTTTAATAGAACTCGAGAGATAGACTTGGTCTAATTGAAAGAGAAAAGGAAACTGAGAAAACTGCAAACTGATCAGTCTAATTGAAGATAAACAAGCATACACTCTATTAAGTTTCTGCTGAAATCATTACTCAACATCCCTTTTAATTGTTCTGTTAAATGACACTTAGCATATGATGATGAATGGCACTACACTGAAGCAGCAAAAGCGTAATCACTCTCTACTAAGCTAAAACAATGTTAATATGTGATAATATTCCAAGATATTTTCTGCTATGATGCTTTAGTTCTGCACTTCTATGACCATATTCACTTCTTTGCCTCTTCTGCTGCCGCTGCTGGCTTTGCCTCTGCTGCTGCCGCTGCTGGCTTTGCATCTGCTGCTGCCGCTGCTGGCTTTGCCTCTGCTGGCGGGGGTGGCGCTGCGGGGACTCCACCGTCAATACAATTCCTACATCTGCTCTCTACCCAACCTTCTATGTCATGCTCTCCATTGCCGCCAAAGTGTCGCCCACCGCATAACCGTGCAATAATCCCTGCAATAACAGCTGCTATAGTGATCACAGCTAAGACAACAACAAGGGTTTCGATCGAATGATTTGTATTGCCGCTTGGTTTCGCCACTGCTGGTGGCGGCTGGACTGCTGGTGTCAACTGATCGTTTAATCTTGCCTCCAAGGTCCCCATGAAAGGAAATATGAATATGAACAGTTGGTGTAATATGAGAGAGAGAGAGAGAGTCACAACCAAGATGAGAGCAAGCAGAAGGACAAGGTAAAGAATAGATGTGCGTCTAAAGCCAGAGCCAAAAAAAAAAAAGGTAGCTGACTGCGGTGAAAAAGAATGGGAACGTTAAAGCGAGGATAAACAGAATATATATATATATATATGTAGCATAAGAGGGGTAAGGAGACGAGGGTTACAGTGGCATATAGGGAAATGTAGAAGAATATATAGCTGAAGTATCAAGAAAATGGGAAGACGAGGCAATAGACTAGTTTCAGTGAGTGAGGTTGCAACAGAGGGAAATGCCTAAATGGCAAGGAAAACAAGAAGACGAGAAGCTTGAGAGGCTGTGTGAGGATTAAAACCAACAAAAATGATGCTATGATGTAAATAATGCGGCAATGGTAGTAACTGAAATAGGATTCCCGGATTGAAACATTTTGTACTTCTACTTTTGGTAGCTTGGTTCCTCTTTATGGCGATTGTTTTTCTTTTATATAATGATTATTTTTTACCTTCTTTGGCTTTACTAGCTGGTGTGATTTTTGAGGTGTAAAACATGGATGAAAGGCCAAAAGGCCCTGCAGCATTACTTGAATCTTTGAATTGAAAACAAGTTCAAGAAGTACTTCTAGCTCCGTGTCAGATTGTAAATTGAATTTTCTATCCAAAATCTTTTGATTTCTCTTCCCAATTTGTCCTTTGTGATATCACATGTTGATGTTGGCCATCAAGACGAGCCCCTTTCTTTTTCTTACTTCTTGAAACCTTCCCGGTTTGTCCTTAGTTACTTGCTATTACCATGTCATGGAAGTGTGAGAAGTTTAGGTCAAATTCACTCCGTGCCCAGTTGGCTAATTTGTCAACTAGTAAAGTAGATGTTGATAGGTAGGATCCGTTCACCTGAGATGGTCAAGTCCTTGTACAGTGACCCTTCAGGCTCAGGGAACCAGCCCTGACCTGCCCTCATACCCACCATGTGTGATATGCAGAGATTGTCAAGAACAGAAATAGAGCTGATATCGTGCTCATAATTCATTTTCCCCAGAACCATTTATAGATCTGTCTTAAAGGGAAGCTTGAAAACTCGCTTGCATGTTCAATTCTGCCCACAGGCTCGCCGTATTCAATAATTTCTGTCGTTCTTAAGGTGAGATGCAGTTCTCCTTTATACGGGTCCAAGGACAGCCTGCTGCTACAATGCTTAAGAAGTATCCTCTCAATGCAGTTCTCCTGTAAACAGGTCCAGACATTTTATTTATGTTTTTTATTATTATTATTGTACAAGAAATTCACTCGGTGAAATCCTTTGATAAAATTTTTAATAATTTTATTTTAACATTAAATAATTTTTTTTAAAAAAACAATGTTATTTAAAAAAAAAACAAACAGATTAAGACTTGATGACCTGCATGATGACATGTCTTCACTGGAAGGTTCTCCAACAAGTATACTTTCGGATAAATGGTATCCCAGCAAACCGGACAGGTGAAATATAGGGGTGGGAGGTGGGGCTAATGCCTAGTCTAGAAAGAGAGGGATGTTAGAGGTAAAAGATATTACTTTTAGTGCGTGTTTGTTACCGTGTGGTGAAATATATTTTTACATGTAAAAAAAATAAAAAAATAAAAATCTTCATGAATCAAGTTATTTTAAATTTTACCAAATCAAGATTTAAAACATAATTATATATATAATTCGATATAAAAATAGAAATTATTTAACTAGTCAAATGATTTTTTCTCCTGGCCAAATAGTTTTTTTTCTATGATTTGACAAAAAAATAAAAGTTATTATAGTATCAAACAGTGTCCAACTCTAGTTGATATATATGTCTGGTATTATAATACGTGGTGTTTTTCACTTAAAAAATATATTAAAATATTTTTTTGATTTTTTTATATCTACCCATTAAAATTATAAAAAAAACACTAAAATAACATTAATCTAATAGTTTTAAATAAAATATATTTTTAAAACATGCTCCAAAACATAAATTACCATACTCTCAACTCAACTAATCATAGTACCAACTATTATACAAGTTATTAATATTATTTTAGATCAACAGAAAAATTGAAGATGAGTCTAGCCATTTTTAGTGACCTGTACCCATCATTTTAAAAAGTCCTGAGTTCCAGACTTTTTTTTATCAGAGAAAAAAAAAACTAAAAATCCATAATAATCATTTGAAGGATTTTGATTTGTATTAAGTAATTACAATGGAAAAAAGTAATTATTTTCTTAATAACGTTGGAAAGCCCATTATTTAGCCCATTTCCCCTGCTTGGGTTACATGCTTACATTACTAAATGAATTTTAATTCCACATTGAATACTTTAGAAAAACAAAAGTCACTGTAAATGAAACCAAAAAAAAAAAGAAAAAAAAGAAAGACAGAAAGGAAAGAAGAGCACTTGGGCTTCCAACCAGGTCCCAGATCTATTGAGCTTAAATAATATATTGGGCTTTATTGTACTTACTAGAGGCCCACAACAATCACATCTCAATCTAGATAAGCCCAAACGTAGCTATGAGGGGGCCAGAATC
Organism: Populus nigra; assembly: GCF_951802175.1. Classification (NCBI taxonomy): domain Eukaryota; kingdom Viridiplantae; phylum Streptophyta; class Magnoliopsida; order Malpighiales; family Salicaceae; genus Populus; species Populus nigra. Next base: position 23,366,042 of record NC_084854.1, read on the forward strand.
TGATGAATTTTGCCCAAGACAATCTTTGGATCATCGTCAAGCTCAATGGTCTCAAACTATTGATCCATGCAAACGGCAGTTTCCAGCTCAGTGACTTTAAAAAGCATGGTTTTAAAATCCGGCCTGACAAATTAATTAAAAACCTATTTTATTCAGGGTTGAAACTGGATCGAGTTAAAAAAAAATAATAATAAAAACTTGAAGGATTGACCTGGCAATCCGGTTAAAAAATTAGTTGCAACCCGTTGGCTTTTGTTTTTTTCACTAAAATAACATCGTTCTAATTTTAAAAAAATTGACTCGACTAACCCGATAACCTTGTCAAAACATGAAATTCAAGTCATGGACTGGACCGGGTCTTAAAACTATGCTTTAAATGACCCAATTGGTAAGAGAATATTTGTGAACAATTCCATACTATAATTTATCGTAATTAAATTGAATTAAAACTTTATTTTGACTCTAATTCTCCTCTTCAAAACTCTTTTTGTATGCTTATTTTTTAAAATTAAAAGTAAGGAAATATTTGAAAATAATATATATATATATATATATATATATATATATATATATATATAAAAAAGGACACAAAGGAACCTATTTTAATAAATCAACAATTATAAAAGTACAATCAGTTTTATAAAGTTTTCGAATTTTCCATGGATTTTACAATTTTATTTTTCTTGAATTTAATATAATTAAATGATCGTCATTTTTATCACGAATAGAAGGGCTCGTTTGAAATGATGATTTTTACTGAAAAATCGATCTTCATGCGTTTGAAATGATGAATTTTAGAGCAACTCTAGAATACCAAACAAATATCAGTATAAAAATGAAATTTCCAATTCCACATGCAGTTCGAGAACTCAATTAAACAATATTAAATTTGAGGTACCAAAATAATTAAAACGGAAAAGTTTAGTAACTACCTCAAACATTAACCTCTCACTCACTAACCCTAGCTCTCCACTTCTCTTATAAAACCCTTCTTCTCAACACTCCTTCCGCATCTGCCTCTCTCTAGAAACCCTAATTTCTATCGTTTAACAGAACCAGCAACCATGGCAGAGCGCCCCCCCGCAGAACGTGGTTCCTTCGGCCGTGGTTTCGGTGGCCGTGGTGGACGTGGAGACCGTGGTGGCCGAGGCCGCCGCCGCGGTGGACGCAAAGAGGAAGAAGAAAAATGGGTACCCGTCACCAAACTAGGCCGCCTTGTGAAAGACGGAAAAATATCCTCCGTCGAACAAATCTACCTTCACTCCCTACCCATCAAGGAGTATCAAATCATTGACACTCTCATTGGCCCTGCTTTGAAAGATGAGGTGATGAAAATCACCCCAGTTCAGAAACAAACCAGAGCCGGTCAGCGAACCCGGTTCAAGGCCTTTGTTGTTGTTGGCGATTGCAATGGACATGTTGGGTTGGGTGTGAAGTGTGCTAAAGAGGTGGCTACTGCCATTCGCGGGGCTATTATTTTGGCTAAACTGTCGATTATTCCTGTGAGAAGAGGGTACTGGGGAAACAAGATCGGAAAGCCACATACTGTGCCTTGTAAGGTTACAGGGAAGTGTGGAAGTGTAACTGTGAGAATGGTTCCTGCCCCTCGTGGAGCTGGGATCGTTGCTGCTAGGGTTCCAAAGAAGGTGCTTCAGTTTGCTGGGATTGATGATGTTTTCACATCATCCAGAGGATCTACCAAGACTCTTGGGAACTTCGTCAAGGTTTGTTTTTTATTCAGAACTCTGACGTGTGTTTTATTTTGTTGTTTCGAAATATGGTTGGTCATGTTAGTTTCATTGGGTAAATTTGAAGTGATTTATTGCTGTGATTAAGAGATGTGTATATTGTCAATGTTAATTATGGATGTGTAATTGCTTTATTTATATTGGTTTGATGTCTTAATCATGGTGGTAGAGAATTGTCTTAATGATGATTAAGTTGCTTAATCTACAGGATTTTCAATCATGTCAGTGTGAGTGAGTGGCTGTTACTTTTTAAATTTAAAAGATTATGTTAATTGTTGCTATGGAAATGTTTTGATCTCAGGAATTCTGCTTACTTTTTTGGTCTTTATTTTCAAGAGTAGCAATGGATTTGTATGTTGAGAAAACTGAGGCATTCTTTTTTATCAAGAAGTTGTCTTCACTGTTGGTCCCTTTTTTTCTGTTTTCTTGGGCTTGCTTGTTTTAAATTCATTATTGAATGATTTACATTTGTTGGAAGCTAAAATAAACATAATCTGCACTTTTTATATGTCTTTCTTGCCCGATCCTTGTTATCTTGTTCGGGGTTATCATTGTGAAGTGGGTTTTTTTCTCTCCTGATAATAAGGTAGTTCATCAAGATTGGGGAGATGGATAAGGTAAGCATTGAAGGAGAATGTAAACCCATTTGTTTTGGGTTTAGCTTCCTTACTTTGTGTGGCTATAATGTTTTGCAATTTGGTACTGTTATTCTGGGTGTCTCTTGTTGATCCTTGGGGGTCCTTTAGTATACTGTCAATTAGGTTTTGTGAGTTGGAATGTCTACTATTTGCCTACTTGTTTATTGACTTCTGTTTGATGTTGGAACTTTGGTGCTCCTAAATATTTGCATCGAGCTTGTTAGTTACTTAGTTTATGTAACTCTCTTCTGTGCTTCACTGCTTGATTGGTTGTTTTTTCTCTTGCTATAGTTGTTGGGTGTTAGTATCCATAGGATTAAGGGTGTGTATTTGTATGGATATCTAACCTTTATTCATCTGCAGGCAACGTTTGACTGCTTGCTGAAGACTTATGGGTTCCTTACACCTGACTTTTGGAAGGAGACCCGCTTCATAAGATCTCCATTCCAAGAGTACACAGATCTCTTGGCAAAGCCTACTAGCAAGGTTCTCATCACTGAGGTTCAAGAATGATTCTGGTTTTGCTTGGGATTCCATTGAGGGTATTACGAGACAATGTTTTTCTTTGGTATAGTCTGTAGTTAAAAAATGTTTGTCGTATTTCCTTGAGGATAGCCATGTTTGTTTTGGATTCCTTTCCAAGTTTTGGTTTGGATTTTTAAATGCTATTTTGAATGGATTTGCAATATCATTCATGTTTTAATGCTTGTCTGAATATTTTATTGAAAATTTTCAGGACAATTATTTGTTGATGTGCTCCTTCCAAATCTAGCACCTAGGTTGACATCCTTGTACTCTAATACCATTCACCGATCCATGGTGTTTTAAGGTTGATATTTTTCTCCCAATTACAGCATCCATTCATTATTTGCCACCAGTCCTTTGATTATATGACAACATGAGTTAATCGTCAATTTTATTTGGATAAGGATAATGAGGGTGCTTGATATATATGGCAATGCGAATTGAGTTCTGGATTGTTGCGGTCACTAAATTTGCAGGTGGCTCTTTGACTGTTATACGCGAATACAGATGTCTGGTATTTGTTTCGTTTCTTTTGTGTCGCTTAGAAGCCTATGCGGTCTTCCTTCATGATTTTCCCTGTTTCTGGTGCAACGAGATTTGATCCCTTCCTTTTAGTGCATAGCAAGTGATTTTTACGAGTTCAGTTGGCACTCAAACTCACTCGAAATTTAATGATGTTTCAGTTGTATTGAGATAATATTGGGTGCGAACCAAGATCAAGTCTTGAACCATTGATAGGTTTGAACTGGGATCGAGAGGGCTGGAATCAAGATTAGGCTCGGGATGGGACCAGGTTTGAATCACCGGGGTTTAGGGTTGGGGAGCTCGGTTCCATTTCATGGTGGGGTCAAGTTTGAGGTCGGGCCAGAACCCAAACCTTAATCGAATCTGAGGAGCCTAGGAGTCAGGTCTTGGGGGATATAGAGGTCGAACCGGGATTGAGTTTGAGGCATCCAGGTTTGGGGCCATGATTGGGTCTCGTGTGTTTGGGGTGCAAATTGAGAAGGGTTTTGGGGCCGAGTATGAAGCCCGAGGATCCAACAGAGACCAAGTGCAGAGCACTGAGGTGTAAAATCGAGTTCGAGTTCTGAAACTAAGTATATTTTTATAAAAATACTTTTAAAAAATTAGTTCACCAAACAAGTATTCAAGTGTTTTTTCAAAAAAAAAATTAATGGAAAACTAAAATACAAAAACAGAAAATGTTACCAAACGGTCTCTGATGGTTAGGTGTGGTTTGTGTTGTTCAAGCTTTGCGGTTTGTAGCTATATAAAACGAGCCAAATGATTCCCGATTAGTTGGGTTGAATTACTTTTCTAGATATCTAACGCGGTGCTCAAACCAGATGTGCCTTTCATGAATGTGCATATTTTATTAACGTTAATAAAACATAAAACACCCCTACAAAACTTATTTATACGAGGATCGCCGCCGACCAATTTTGCCCAGTCGTTACCCCTGCCCCTTTTCCTCTGGCCAACAGCAGCCAAAAACTCTTATATGGAGGTTCATACCAAAGATTAAAATAAAGAGTTCAATATCTTGGATTGATCGTGTGCATTGACATCAAAATATGTCAGAGACTCGAGACCTGAATCTATTTTTCTTATATGAGGCCAAGATGACTTGATCATAATTACATTATAATGCATGGCATTTGTATTAAAAAAATAAAATCAATGAGCAGTTGAAAACAAGATGGGTCGATTCAATAGCCTTATATTGTTTATTTTTTTTAGTTTAATATGGATGTCCGGATCAATTTGCGCGTACCTCTATTAATTTCACGGGTCCTGAAGTTAACGACCATACAAGCTTCCAGTAGCCATCATATAAGCAATTATAGAACTTCCAAAACTATAAAAAAACAAATCTTTTAATCTCAAAAAAAAAATATACCTCTGAGCTCCATGCCATGAGAGCGTTGTCCTCGCTTTTGCATTGAAGAGATGGCGCCACTCTATCAATCAGTGTCATACATGCTTTTTATATTTTGCGTAATTATTCCTACGCTTTAGCAACATCCATCACGGAAACTTTTTTTCCTTTGTTTCTCCTACTTGAATGCATCTTCCTAGATTTTCTGTTTTTCCAGCTATTATAGCTTCGCCGCGTGCATGTTTAAAGGTAACAATCTATGTTGTGTTATCTAAATTAGATTCTTTGTGTATGTTTTTTTCCCCTGTGACTGGAGGTCAAGTCTCTCTTCCAGAAGTACGTGTTTGGTAGTATAGTGAATAATATATTTTAAAAATATTTTTTTAATTTAAAATATATTAAATTATTTTTTTTATTTTTTAAATCACTACATTAAAACTATTAAAAAATACATGAAAAGCAAGGTTTGAATTTAATTTTTTTTAAATAAAACATAATTTAAAAAATAAGTTGAATAACAATATCAAACGCACACAGCAAGTTTGCTTCTCTACATGTTAGGATTTTATTTTATTTTTAAATAAAAATAGAGTATTTATATTTTATTTTATTTTTAAATAAAAATAGAGTATTTATATTTTATTTTATTTTTAAATAAAAATAGAGTATTTATATTTGATTGGTGTGGATATTTTGATATTGATTGATAGATAATAACATAGATTGAATATTATAAAGAAAGACAAATTGTATGGGGTTTTATTGTTTATTTACTATACACCAAGATACATGATATTATAGATTAAAGCATAGTAAAGATATAATTGTACTTGCAAAGGAAACTTGTTAGGTACAGAGTTGTGGTGAGGTTGTTTTTTCTATAGAATATACTTGGTATTAAAAAATGGTTGGGGATAAAATGATCCATTCAGGTTTTCTAGGGTTTAGCATTGTGAAATGATATGATTGTTAGATACTTGATACTAAGGTTAATTATATCTGTCACATCCTAGAAACTAAGATCAGACTCACATACTTAAATCTAATATAATTACCAAACACAAAACTCTTTTAAAAAATTATTATTATCTGAATAACACACACGAAGTTTTTAATACACACGAAGTTTGCTTCTCTATATGTTAAGATTTGCATTTTTTGAATAAAAATATAATATTTTTATCTGATTGGTGTGGATATTTTGATATTAACTGGGGGGTAAGAATCTTTCATCAATGAGACCTAACTTTTTTCTCTCATTGATTTACGATGACAGCACAGAATATTGAAAAACATCTTGACAGCAAAGATATTGAAAGATATTTAAAAATAGCAACTCATCTTTGAATCCATTTTAATGATTTCGACCATGAACTGAACTATAGCGATTAAGAAGTTTTTTTGTTTTTGCACTTGAAACTATATTTTATAATTTTTTTATTTAAAATTAAATTTTTAATATTTATGAAACATTTTAATATATTGATGTGATCAATATTTTTTAAAAAATTATTTTCATACAAAAAAATACTTTAAAAAACAATTTTAACACACTTTCAAATATTACTTAATATTCTAATCTATTTTATATACATAATTTTTAAACTATAATTATTTTATATACATGATAATAAATGTGGAATAGGATTAAAAATTCATGAAGGGTAGTACGGATTCCTACTCGTTGCTGGATTTTTTTAAAAAAATTGATTCTATTTTAAATGTAATTTGCAAAATTTGCTCCATTATTAAAAATAAAAAAAATGAAATTGCTAACCTTGGTCAATACACGCATACAATGAATATTGTATACTAGTCAAATCCTAGAAAATCTGTCCTCAAATATCCACCGTCAGAAACATCCACATGTCACAATCTCCCACCTACAAAGTCTATCCCGCCACGCACTTTTCAAAACCCTAACACATCTTTCCCCCATATTTTCCCTCCCTCATTTTCCCGCCTCCCAAACACACCCCTTATTAAAACACCAAACCCTAACCCCCCACCATCCCCACCCTCTCTCTGTCTCTAAATATCTTCTCTTCTCCCTTCCCATCCAAACACAATGAAACCCACCACCATTTCAAGATCCCTTGCCACAAAAAAGAGAAGAAATCACGAGTCCAACTTTTACAGATACTTGAAACCTGGTGCGCTTGCTCAACTCAGGGATTCCAAGATCAGCTCGCTAACACGGTTATCTGTCCATCAATTTGACTCAATCCCTACAACCCCACGACAGATCTCTTCAATTCTTGATCTTGAACAAGTCCCTTGTTTTCTCATGAGCAAGATTCGGGGTCCTGCTTGTTCTCTTAAGAGGAAGAGGCTTGTGGCTGCTAGATCTGTGTTTTTACTCAATTTGGATCCTTCTAACTCTCCTGTTTTAGATCCCAGTAGTAGTAATAATGATAGTGGTTCTCTAATTAGTGTGTAAATTTCCCCCACCCTTTTGGTTGTAATTTTTTTGTTTAATGAATGGATCAAGAGCATCTAATAAAGTTGTTTAGTAATTGAATTGGGGTTGGTTGATTGTTTTCCCTTTTTGTTGTGCTTCCAATTTGTTTATATTCGTTATCATTGAAACTCTTTTTTATGCTTAGATTTGATGGACAAATGGGAAATTAGCAATCAATGATCTATTGCGCAAAGTGGGGTTTCTTGACTGTTATTTAATCCAACAGTACAAGAATTAATAACCCATCATTTGTTGGTAATTAAGAACATGAATTGTGTGTCCATTGCTGTTAGCCTTACAAGCTTACTACGTTTGTTGTTTCTACAATGGTTCTGTTCCATCCAATTTTGGGATGCCTGTGTTTTTTACTGTATAAATGTTGAAGCTTTCTGGTTGTGATCGAGTTTACAAGTCAATGGATGTATAATGGAGTTCCTAGAGATTAATAAAATGTCATTCAGTCTTATTGATCCTGAAAGTCCTTTTATTCTGTGCTTGAAGGGATAAGGATTAAGGGGTTTATGTTAATTCCTGATTTATGTGAAGTTGTGCATTGATGATGGAATGATTTACACGTCAATCTTTAGGGGACTGTTTTTGCTAATATTTGAGTAGAGTTGTGCTTCCATTTCTGCGTTTTTTCCTCCTTTGGAAAATATTTTTTTTTGTGGTGCTCTCCTAATCTGAAATGATCTACCAAATTGATCAAGTTAATTATCCTGATAATCAAGGTGTTGAAGATGTTCTTATATTATACTGTTGATGGATGACTGGTATACGATGTTGAATTGTGGTTTGGTTTGATCTAGATGATTATTGACCATTGCCAATGGAATACTCACATGGCGAGGGATTTAGAGGAGTCCTTTCGGCATCTTCCTTGTTCTGATGATCAGAAACCTAACTAAGAAGACACTGAAGATTGTAGTTTAAAATTTGTAGTTGCGATGTTACTACGAAATGTTGATCAACTTGGAGGGTGGAAAGGTTCTGATCCTTCAGCTGTGTTGGTTCCAGAATGAATGGAGAGATTTATGCCATTAGACAAGGCTTAATGCTTGCTAAGCAGGCTGGGCTGTATTTCCATGAATTGATGCACCAAGCTTTTACCCGTGCTTTGCATTGATGCAGTATATTCTTTTGCTTAGAAGGATGGTAACTGGAACTGCAGCGTGCCCCAGTCCATGGAAGGGGGGATAGAGTAGCAAACTTCATGGACTGTTTGGGAGCTAGTCAAGAGGATTCAGTGCTGATCAGCACAAAAGGGATTTAGGGTCAGGTTAACTGTGAATCCAGAGGACAGAACGAGAGGGAGGGTAGGGTGAGGGGCGACTAAAGGGAAAAATGCTAAAGGGTTAGGTTAGGTTTCTTTTTATATCTTTTTCTTATTCAAGTTTGGTTGTACCATTCTGTTTCAATCAATTTTAGCTTTTTAAAACCAAAATTGAATTCAACTTAGTCAATTTTCAAAATTTTAAAAAGGTTTCTTCAATTCTCTCGGTTTTATTTTTTTTATTTTTTCGGTTTACTCGGTTGGTCGGTTTTTTTGAATACCTCTCGTTATGGTAATAACAGGTGGTGTTTAATAAACTAGGTGACCGGTAATTAATATCTGCAAAAGATCTTATTTAATGGATGTGAGACTTTATGATAGTAAAGTTAATAAATTTGTAAAAAAAAAATACAATGATATTTAGGAGAGATGAACTCTGAAAATATATATATCGAGGATGTTAAGAATAAAAAGTTTGTGTGAACCTTAAGTTTGAAGGATTCACGATGTATTTATAATTAATGAGTTTTGTCATTTTATAGAGATGAGGGGTTAAAGTGTAACTTTATCATTGTGATATTTTAACTTGTATTATAGTTAAAATAACATGTATAAAATCAATGAAAAATACTGAGAGATTTGCATGGGATCCTGAAAAAACTCTATGACTAGAGTTGGGCTCAAGCAAGGTGTTCGGGTCTCTTAAAGGTGAAAAATGAATCCAAATACGTTTCTTAAACCCATGCATGTTAAGCTCAAGGTGTGCGCTCGAGCTTAAAAAGGAACATACCCAACATTCCTCATGGACAACATGCCAACCAAGTGGTGCCCATAGGCCTAACACCTTACTAAGGTGTTGGAGTGTATACCTAGGACCTGGCGCGACAACATGACACCTAACACTCCCATCCCAACATGGGCTTGACCTCCCATGTTTGAACTTGTTTTTCCTTAGTCCTTAGCTATATATTGGACTCGAGCTCGATAGCTCCCTAGAGGGTGTTTTTTGATCTATTTGAAGGGTTTTTTTAATCTATTTTGGGTTTTTTTATTTTATTTTATATGACTCCATCAAATATATTATCTTAATAAATTGTTAACAAATGTGTTTAGTGGCTTATCTGGCTATTAATGCGTGACGCTCTTGTATTGAAGATCATTGTAGTGTGGTAATATTTTTTGTTATATGATAAACAAAAAGTCATGTGTCACATAACCTTTTTTAAAATTAAAAAAGTTCACTCGTGTAGACCTGACTCTAGCCCACATACATGGACTATTTTACAATAAACTCATTGTTTTTTGATTTGGGTATTTAATTTTTTCTCCTAGTTTTTTTTCCAGTTTTATAAGAAAAGACGTTCATGCACGAGTTGTTTTATAATAGTCCATGACTTTTTTTAATTGAGCATTTAGTTTTTCTTTTCTTTTTTTTCTAGTTTTATGTTGGAATATATGGTTTTTATTGAATTTTATCATTAAATATTGAGTTGATTATGATTTAATATTCATATGTTTTATCATATAAAAAAATAATTTAACTAAGTGGATTCCATAACTTTGTTGCGGGTTGATTAGGATGAACCTGATTTTTTTTCTGTTCCTTTGATTTTTTTCTCTTTAGATTTATTCAATTGATAAAGGCACGCTAGGGCAACTCTCACACGATTTTATTTAAAATCCCGACTAAGAGTCGAGTCCATTTGTTTTGGCTTTTTTTTTAATGTTTGGTCTTTTTTTTCAATTCCATCCTTTAATTTAAGTTTTTTTTATTGATTTTTATAATTAAGTATTGGGATGATTATGAATCGATATTTGTATTTTTTATCATATAATAAAATAAAAAATTAATTCAACTCAGTAGATTCCAATAATATAAGTTATGGATTTGACGGGTTAATTAGGATGAATTTGGTTTGTTTTTTTTTCTTTGATTTTTTTTAAACCTTCCCAGTTAATAATATCATATTAGAAAAACATTTATATGATTTAATTTAAAACTCGGACTAAATAAAGAGCCGAGAGGTTTTTTAAATTTGAACTATATTTTTGATTATCTAAATACTTTTTTTAACAATCGTGGTAATATGGTGTGGGTGTTTGTGTGTATTTGTATATTTCTCATTAAACTAGGTTTTTCTCGGGCTAATTAAATTACAGGTTAATTTGGATTTTTAACCAAGTGATATAATATTAATTCTTCTCTTATTTTATTAAAAACTTACCTGGTTTAAACCTAAAATCATCTAGTCATTGGTCAACCTACAAAGTCTAGTTGAGTTTTAAAATGGTTATGTAAATAATTGTAGATTGAAATCAGGGATATCAGTAAAAAAGAATTAAATGTATGATTCTTTCCCACCGCTTCGTGTTTATCAACTCTATAATGATAATTACACGCCATATATTTATAATTAAAATAATGTATTCAGGATTGAGTTAAAGAAATATATATATTTTTAAATTTTTCAGGTTTAATCTTGAAATCAAATCCTTTAGCATGGTTAAGAAATATTTAGTTTTATTTGATATATAAAATAACATGAAAATGCTTATTACTGTCTAATAAAATTTTCTTAAAGTGGCCAATTAAAAAAATTGAAGTTGTTAGTTTTATATTTAAAAAATATTTTTTTAAAAGTAAAAATATTTTTATTTTTTTTATTTGTTTTAAATTAATATTTTTTTAATTTTTTAGATTATTTTAATATGCTGATATTAAAAATAATTTTTAAAAAATAAAAAATATTATTTTTATATATTTTTAAATTAAAATTACTTCAAAAAAATAACCAATACTCTCTTTTAAACTCTAAAAAATAAAAGAACATTTCTCAGGAGAGAGAGAGAGAGAGAGAGAGAGAGAGAGAGAGAGAGAGAGACTATCATGCACTTATCTATACGGAGTCGGACGCTTGACCAAGACCCAAGACTTGGTCACCTCAAATAAGATTAATAATAATAAAAAAAGAAAAAGAAAAAACAAGATGAAGGAAAGAAGAGAGTTGACTTTTTGTAGCGAGCCAAAGACTCTTCTCCTGGGTCTTTTTTGGCTTTCTAAATACGCGGAATTCCAGAATTTTCCACGATCTCTCCATAAATCCTGCAATACTCATAATAATTCAATTCTCCTTCTCCAAAAATTATCTTGTTAAATTCATTTTTATTATTGGAATCCCATTCCAATTCTAGTTATAATAATGGGCACTCCACAATTCCCAGATCTAGGAAAACATTGCTCGGTTGAAGATTGCAAGCAGATCGATTTCTTGCCTTTCACTTGTGATCGTTGCCGCCAGGTACTTTCCAATTTGAATGCTGGAATTGAATTCCCAAGCGTTTGATTATTTAATGCTTTTTATTGGGACTGGTTGCAAAGAAAGAAAATGTAATGTGTTTTAGATGCTAAGATCATTAAGTCAATGGAACCCATGTTCTCAAAGTATGATTATCGTGTAGGCGTTGACTTGGTATTGGATTTCATAAAGAAAAGTGTTAAACTTTGATGTGTTTTATATGCTAAGATCGTTATCTTATTGGAACCCATGATTTTAAACGAGTTCACTAACATGAACATAGTATGATTATTTTCTAGACATTGACTTGAGTTTGGATTTATGAAGTAAAGCTTGCAACTTTGAGCGTGTTTACTTGATTCTATTTGTGAAGGATTGGCCCTTTTATTGTAAAGCTTTTGGCTTTGTTTTTATCATTAAGAATTGTAGGTTATAAAGGATAGTGGTTTCTTTCATGTTTTAAATTGGTAGCCATCAGCCAAGTCAGAGTTTTTGTTCAAATGAAATGGGTTATGCTGTTGTTTCAAAGATTTGAAATTTGGAGTGTGTTGGTTCTGTTGGAAGCTGAAAGTCGGGGCTTATGATGCAAAATTTGAACTTTGGTGATGGTATTAGAGGTTGATTTCGGCTGTTGCTTGTTTGAATTCTAGTCCATGCTTGAAGAATTGTTGAATGAGTTACAGGAAGCTTCGAATCTTCATATTTGCTACTTTGAAAAGACTTTACCAACCCTTTTCCTTAACGAAATAAACGAACATGCAGTGTCTTTATTAAATGGTATATCGGGAAATCCAGGCTACTAAATCAATTGATCGTTATCTACATGTAAAAGGCTAACTGTTTGTTTTATTTTAGGCTGTAGAACTGTTGCAAAATAAATGGAGCAATTGGGCAGTGGAAGTTAGCTAATTGATTGTTCATTGTGTTCTGAATGCCAATTTGAGCACATTGTTGCATGCATGCTTAGTCTTTGATACTCCTGTTTTGGTCTCCATATATTTTGAATCTCTATTTGCCTGCTGATTGCCGCATTTACTTTTATTAGAACTTTTTTATTTGTGTTAATTGTATGTGCTAAATAATTTGT